>NC_073731.1:1482500-2965000 GCF_023634155.1 Falco peregrinus
AGGTTCGCCGCTTCCCCGTCACCTTTGCAGCAGCAGAAGGAGCAGATGGTTCCCTGGGTGCCTTTCCGTTTTTCTCCTAATCGTACAGATCTCTTCCCTGCCCCTTCTCATTTGTCTGTTTTCCACAAGCCACAGGCCAGCTGCTTCCCAGTCCCGAAGGGCTGAGGGAGTTTTAAGTGGGTATTTGCCCATCACAGGTATCAGTCAGCTAAGTTGCCATTTGGGCGTACATTGGTATTTGTCAGGCTGTGTGCATGCAGGCAGGCAAAGTTCGGAGTATCTATATTGACACGTTTCAGTAAGCATGCGTGATTTGGGTCACACGTTCTGAATTTTAAGAAAACACCCTCTGTCTTTCAATGCAGATGTATGCAGCTGAAGAAACTGGTGGATGAGAATACAAATGCTCTTTATGCTTTGAAAAAAGTAAGTATGGAGACAATTTGTTAATGGTTTTCTCCAAAATACATCACCAAGAGTATTTAGAGAATACCAGCCTCCTTCGATTTTAGATGTCTCATGTCAAGAGCAGTGCCTAGCCCTGCACAATCCCCAACTGGGATCTCTGAGATCCGTGTATATTATTTAAAGCACATTTTTAATGCTTTATTGTGTACAAGTTCCGTGCTTAAAATCTTTATCAACCCAATATGTTATAAAATAATGTTTATCAACCCAATGCATTGTATTGGAAGCAGGGAATGCAGATTTGAAATTTAGCTTGAAATTTTATCTTGGCAGAATGCAAGGGCAAGAAAGGTCTCACTAAACAGGGAGTGACAGTGCCCAGGAAGGTGCGGGTTTGTAAGCCATGTCTGGAAAACTAATTTTCTAGGGGAACTTTAACTGTTTTACTTAAACTTTGATTCTTTGAGCAATTTGTTGTGTTTTTCTTTCTCAGGCTGATGAGCCTGCACCTGTGGGGAATTACAGTCAGAGGAAAGAAGAAGAAGAAAAGCTATTGCTAAAACTTTCTCAGCAGCTGCAGAAACTTGTTCTTGTCTTGGATCAAGATAATGTGACTACGAGTTACGGGGTGTAAGTAGCTTAAACAAACAAATACAATCTGTACTTTTGTAGATTTGTAAATGTACGGTTGGAAAGGACCCTGAAAAATTTTTAATCCATCCCCTTTATTGTCTTAACACACAGTTAAAAAAAAAGTGCTCCTGAGCCAGCTCTTACGGGCTTGTTTTCTTGATGCAGTCGTTAAGGACTCCCTGGAGTTTTCAGAGGGTGTTGGTTAATGGCTGAAATACAATGTGGCGGTTGAGAGGAGAGGGTGCAGTGTGGCCTGTAGGCTCAGGAAGGAAACACCATTGGAATTTTGGAGTTTTTTCAGATCAGGACAGAGAGTAAAACAGGAATGACAATTCTGTATCTGGATAACATCTTTGCAGAGAAGCCCATATTGCAAGGCTTTACAGAAATTTCGGGAAAATTTGTTAAAATAATAATTTTAAAAGTTTGATTTATTTTGTTTAGGGATCAGGAACATCAGAAAGATCCTCAAGCAGAAGATGAGAATGAAGAGGAGGAGGACAGTGAAGATGAGGAAAGTAGTGAGGAGGAAGACAGTGAAGAAGCCGATGAGGATAAATTGTTGGATGATCCGAATGTTAAAGAATGTATTGCAGTTGGGAACTTTAATGCACAGCAGGAAGGAGATCTCACATTTATGGTAACTATGTCTTTGTAAAAGTTTTTTTACTGCAGATCATTCTGTATTAAGCAATAACTGTAATTAAATCCTGTTCTTCGGGATTCAGCCAGTTCCTTGTGGGATTCAGGAGAAATGGCTTTTCCTGGTGTACAGTTGGCTTAGTGGAGTCCAGTATCCTTTTGCCACCTTCTGTAGTGGCAGGGTCTGTCACGGTAGTCTTGTGATCTCTGTTGTAGGGAAAAATAAGCTTTTGTTTGTTTAATTGTGCCTGGAGCCCTTTTGAAATACTTGGTTGTCTTTTCTCTGTCTCTCCTTCTAATGGCAAAGAAAGGGGAAGTCCTGCTTATACATGACAAGAAGGCAGATGGCTGGTGGGTAGCCGAAAACTCGAAAGGGGAGAGAGGCCTCGTTCCTAGAACCTATCTTGCGGTTAGTCTTATCTTGTTCTAGTCTCACCTCTGTTATTTTATATCTATTAATGATAGTGTGTCTGCGTAAGATTGATCATAATGCTTACGTGGGGACACACAGTAGTGTTTTGCCAGTTGTTTGGAAATAATACTATGCCTGTATACATCTATGGAGATAGCTAGCAAAAGCAGTATTTTTGTGCCTTGTGAAGATGCGACATATAAATGCAGAGAAGTTTCTTGAATATGAAGGTCATAATCTTTTTCACTAAAGATCAGCTCTGAAGATTCCAAGCTGCTATGGACTAATTTGGGCTTTTCATAATTTATATGAAATGTGAATCCTTGTGAATGTTGGAGTATTTTGTAATTTGACACGGAAGAACCTTCTAAAAATTGATTTTAAAGCTTTGTAACTTGTATTTTTTTTTTTTAGAGTTGCTTACACATGTTAGTTTATGTACTTACGCACGTGTATATCCAGTGGTGGTGGACACTGAAGTGTGGGTGCACAGCTGGGATTGAGTGATCAGATGGAACAAAGCTTTTTGCAATGCAACTAAAGAACATGCTGAGTAGCTAGCTTTTTACTTCATGGTGCTGATGTATTTCTCTTTAAAAATCCCTTTGCAAATGCATTCTCTTGCTTACTTGTAGTAATACTCCCAACCCCTTGCTGTAGCTGCAGAGCTAAGGGCAGTATTCTGCAGTTACAGTGCTATGGAGTAATACATTACAGATGGAAAAATCTCCTCTTCTGAACTATTGAGATGTGCTATGGTTGGAGAAAGCATTTTTAAAAACAGAACTGTGAAGAAATCGAGCCCTTTGCCATTTTGAATCTGATTTACAGGTCCATAGTGAAGGTGGTGAAAGCCAAGCGCAAAGTGAAGAACACATAGAAGTGGTGGATGAAACAGCAAGTGGAACTGAAATTAAGAAAAGGTAAATGGAGTGATGTGAAGGCAAGTAAGTATAAAATGACTCTTCCTCCTTAAATCGGGCAGTTTTCTTACATTTCTGACAGTGAGAATACCTCACAAGGGTATTTGCTTGTTTGAATTTTTCTTTTCAGTACAGGAGTGCACTTGCTTTTTTTTTTTTTTTTTCTCCAGTCTGCAGGCACATTTTTACTTGAGCGGGTTTGTTGGGGAGTTTTGCTTTGGTCTGCCTTTTTTCCCCTCAAAATCAAAGAATGACTGGGTCATGAGACAGTCTAGCAGTTAGTCTTAGTGACTAGAAATACGTTGTTAGTAGTTTCTCAGATAGATACGGTTATTAAGCTGCTGCTATTTAAAAACTAATCAATATTTAGTGTTCAAATTTTTGTCCACATGAGGATGATGTATTATAAAAAATAATTATTTTTCTTCCAGAACAGATTCTCACTGGAGTGCTGTAAGAAGAGCTGTCACGGAGGTAGGTGTATCTCTTACATAGCAGCTTCATTTACTGTCATGTTAATTATTTTGTAGACAAGGTTTGCCTTTTATTACCAAGCGCTGTTTCTCACATTGCAGGCCACTGGTTTTAAATGACAATTTTTTTTTTTTTTAGCAAGGAATACTACAGGAATGTTCTCCCATACTTTAGAAATGGGCTGCAGCCCAGCCTATGTGTCCAAATGAAGATGCAAATAAGATGTCTTTTGTTGTTTTGCCACAGTAGGGCTTTACCAGTTCTGTGCTGGGTGTGACTTTGTTCTGTAACTGACTGCTCTGCTGCAGCTTGGAAATGGAGGGGGAGTTTAACAAATTGGGTCTGGCTGGGTTCATACAGGAAACAGAGCAAAAGCTCCTGAGGGTGGGTGAAATTAGCTTCAGGTGAGGAGAGGTGGCTGATACCCTGGATCTCTGATACTTGTTGTGTGAGACTTCTAAATTAGGATAGAATTACATGTTAAGTAGCAGGAATACTAACATACTTTTTCTTTGTCTCTCTCCCCCCCCCCACCTCCCCTGGCCCTCGCCCCCCCTTGTCGTTTTTTTAATAGAATGACACAGTAGAGGTACTGGCAGCCACAGGAGCAGTTCCTGCAGGATTCCGCCTATCCACACTTTTCCAGCTCTTAGAGAAAGGTAAGGTTTTCTCACAATAATTGCAGTGCAGATTTCTCAGGTGTCTGTGGTGAGTTCCTTATCCTGTTTACTAGCCTACTGGACTAAAATCAGTATTGCTTAATTATAGTTGGGTAATCTGTACAGGCTATATTTGACCTATCAAATGATGTATAAAAGGCTTTTTTTTTTTTCCTTTTTCAGTTAAGTTTTGATTTATCTGTGTGAAATCCTGGCCATGCTGGCAATGACAAATTTCCTAATGATTTTAAAGATTTTCCTCTTTGTGAGATACTTCCTGTGGGTGTTGCAGAAAAGGATGCTTTTTTTTTTTTTTTAATCTTCCCTTTGTCTCAAAGGCCTTTTGGAATCTCTTCAAATATGTTACACGTTTCCTATCTTTTTGTTTAAAACTGTTTCAAATCAATAGTTGTTTCTGTTAATTAAATTACTGTGCTTGTGGAATGAAATGCTGCAGAATGCTTATGAATAGTAAAAGTACCCTTTTTGAAGGGTGCTTGTAGAAGATATCTCCGTGGTTTTGTTTGGACCAGTCAAATATTCAAATGGACATCTGAATTTTGGGTGTTGTGGCAATAAAGATCATAAAAAAAAAAAAAGTAAAGTTTTAAAATTATTTTTGTTGTAGGCAATCAGTTTCGAGCAAGCTACTTTTTGCAGCCTGAGCTTACTCCATCACAGGTGGCTTTCAAAGACTTGGTGTGGAACTCTGAAAAAAATACTGTGAGTATTACTGGTAAGAAAGCTATGATACTTTTGGCTTGAGAGAAATTTCAGGATCTCTAGATGCGAAATGCTGCAATATTTCATATTGGTGGGTGGATACTGCTGTGGAACAGAGGATAGATTTCTATGTCAGTCGAGACTCCTTAGGCAGTAGATGTTATCACATGCTACTCTCTAATAGGCAAAAAATCAGTACAAATCATCGTGTTGGGTAAGAATCATGTTTCATCTTACATCTGTGGGTTCCTTCCCTGTCTGGGGTGAAGCAGATCTGCATGGGTGACTAGTCTGAATCTTTATACCATAAACTTCTGCTAGGCACTGTGAAATCACGGAGTTAATTTGTCTTTCATTTTGGCTAGTGTTTATGCCTTCATTTGCCCATTTTTAGAATATTTCTTCTCAAACTTTGAATAGGACCTTCTGTCTGTCATGCTAAAATGTCTGTAGCAATCTCCTTAGAAGAGAGCTAAAGGCTTATGAAGAAATTTTGGTGCTGCTGCTAATACTACACAAGCATTGTGGTTAGAGGAATCTGGTTGAGTGAACATTACACTTGGTCATCTCAGGAAATAAACACAAAATGTTACCACGTGTAGGAAGACCTTGTAGATTTAATCCTCCTTCTGTTGTCTGTATTTCAGATTTATCCTAGACCAACTAGAGTATCCCTGATTGTAACTTTATGTAGCTGTAAAATGATTCCTCTCCCGGGACTCAGTATACAGGTTCTCAGTAGACATGTTCGGCTCTGTCTGTTTGATGGCAATCGGGTAAGTTGTTTGGCTATCAAAAAAAGTCTGGATGAGATGTGGATCTTTTCAGGATCTTTCACGCTCTGATTCCTCTGGTAGCCAACTCCTCCAGCTCCTCGCTCAGAGAGACACACACACACAAAATCTGCCTCCCAGCCACTTAACTCTCTCTCTGTACCCTCAGTGTCTCACTTGAGGTCGTGTGGGCCCCCAGTAACCTGTGGTCTGGCTAGTTGATGGCACCTAGATGTACGCACACACATGCATTTGGAATAGAGAGCTCATTCACCCAGAAAAATAGTTATAAATGCAGTTTAATGAGTAAACAGGGCAGACTGCACTGATCAGGTGCTGTGCTGGGCATGGCCAGACATGCATACTTATCCCTCTGTTTTCCCACCCTTGTTACTCCAAAAGCACCTTGATCCCTCCCTTTTTCTGCCTTTGGTTTCTCCCCTGAACATGCCTGTAGTAAGTCACGTGCAGTCCCAAAATGCCTTTCCCCTGCCTGCCAGCACCTTGTACCCCTAAGCAGTGACCCCTTTCAGTCTGTAAGGTGATCCAGCAAGCTGCTCCGGTTGACTTGTCACAACAGGGCTCACACCCAGGCCCTGGGGCTGACAGCTGTCCTGGGCAGCCCTGGGAGGGGCTGGGGTGGAAGCTCCATTTCTCCGAGTCCATAATTTCAGTTTCCCCACCTGCCATTGTGCCTCTTTGCTCCTTTAGGTTTGTGGAGATGAGTGTGTTCTGGGCTGATCTCCTGTGATGGGCCTGGGAGTAGCTGTTGTCAGGGTCATACCAAGATTCCTCCACTTGCTGTTGATCCTCTGTGTTCCTCTGTGCGCACATGTAGCGCATCTTTTTTATAACAGGGTCTAGCGCTGACGATCTGGCAGTTTTCGTTCAGCTGCACTGAATGCTGTTGCGGGCGAGGGGACTGTTAGTGGTGTATATGAAGCAAGAATGGCTGGAAAGTGCTCTGTGGCTTCAGGGAAAACTTCTGCTAGTCCTTTAAACTGAAGCCATCTGATAAAATTGAAGAGAAAGTGTAATTTCATTTGTTGTGTGCAGTGTTGGATTAATCAGGGATGGTACTGCATGTTCTTAAAGCTTAAAGCATAGCTTTCCAGAAACACTTGCCATAGCTTTTTTTCACCGCTGTCATGCTTCAGGTGCTGAGTAACATTCACACAGTGAGAGCTACGTGGCAACCTAAAAATCCTCAAACATGGACCTTTTCTCCGAGGGTAGGTATCTTGCTCAGGAGGTGACATAGCCAAGTAACTGTCTGTTTACAGCTGCTTATTTACTGACATCTATTACTTCTGGTATTTGTGTTAGAAATAAAATGTACTGCAACCAAAATGAATATGCAGAAAAGACATGCTGAAGTGCGTGAATTCAAACTAAACTGAGTGTTTTAGCAAAAACACTGGAGAAAAGAGTTGGGGGGAAGGAAAAGTAGCAGAAGGGACTGGTGATGCAGCCGGTGACACTGGTTAACTTTGAATCAGCATCAGGCGGACGCTACGCGGTGTATGTGGAGAAGGGAAGAGACTAGCCACTGTGCATGTGAACTTTTGCTTTGATTTCATTTTAAAAAGAGCACATGCTTGGCCCCATGTTTCAGGTGCCATGCAGGGCCACGCTCACAGCAGTAATGTTGTCATCTTACCCCAGTCGTTGCTGTGTTCTTGTAAGGAATTAAGTGCTTTTTGACATCTAAAGTTCTTTAATGGCTTGTTAGCGCAGACGGAAGTACCTTGGTAGCATAGTTGTGTTGCATGGCAAGATAAAGAGTAAGGGGAGCAAGGTTTCAACTGAAATCGGTTCTCTACCCTGATCTTGTTTTATATGCAATGGGATTGAGCTTGAGATCCTACATGAATGAGTGATTTGTTTGATGGCCTTTAAAAATTAGTTGTTTTTTTTAATAGGTACATTCACTTTTTTTTTTTCCCTCCCCCACCCCTCTCCCTGTTTTAGGTAACGGGCATTTTACCCAGCTTGCTTGATGGGGATTGTTTTGTCAGGTCCAGCTCTCTGTCTTCAGACATTGGTATATTATTTGAACTTGGCATCACTTATCTTCGCCATGTAAGTGGGTAAAGTTGCAGTATAAATTGTTCCAAGCACAGATTTATAAAGTGGACCAGCTGTTCCAATATTTGATGTTAAGCTGTAGTATCCCAGCAGCAAACTGTGAGATCCAAATGGAAATTTAGCTGAACCTTTCTTGGCTTACTAAAAGATTGTCTGCCTTTTGGCTTCTGGGAGGGAGGAGAACGATGGTGGATTTTGGAACTGTTTAGAGAATTTTTAAAAGACTTCCTGACTGGTGGACATGAATGTACCTTTACAATGAAACAACTTCTGTTCGTCTGTTAAAGATCTCATGTAACGTGATCGCAAAGGACCAATTCCCTCTTCACTCCTTACGTTGTTTTTCTATCTTTGTGATTTGTTTCAGACTACTGTGCTATATAGTTTGGAAACTAAAATTTTAACTGTTTAAATAGTATGGACTCTGGTTTGTAGCTGGAATTGATACAGATATTTCCTATCCATCTAGGATATGCTTCTGAGAATTACAACGGGTAGTAACACGATAGATGGTAAAGCCCATAAGAACTACCGTAGTAGAAGGCAGATGCATCCAGGAGCATAAGAAACAGTGATATTTGGAGGATACAGTGGCTTTTCAGAACAGGCCACTGCTCTGGAAGGTCTCAGCTATTTTATCAACAAGACTGACTTGAGTCTCGCTGCCTCTTTCCGAACACTTACGTTTTCGTTATGGTCACGATCTTCCTCAGTTGAATCTTGGCAGTCAAGTAAATCGTGGGTGAAAGATGAAAAGCAGGGTAACCCAGAACAGCTAGTAAGCAGGGTGTTAAACGGTGGGCAGCAGAATCCTGAAAAGATGGAGCTAGAGAAGTTGCAAAGGGTGCTGTTGCTGTATTTTATCTTTCACTAACACGGGTGTGAACTTAGTGTGCAAGAGTGTAGTGCCTGTGGTGATGGGGAGGAGAGACCTGCCAGGAGCGTGGTGGGGTTGCAGAACTGTTGCTCAGGGGGATGAGCAGAGCGTACATCTGTAGGGAGCTGGGCTGTGACAGTTGTGGTGATGAACAGCGTGTTGGTGGGCAGTGGTTCAGAGCCCTAATGGGACAAAATTGCCCTCCTCACGCTAATCTGAGTAGTCAAGTTTAGGCGAAGTTGTCTGCTTCTGTTTATGGAGTAAGTTTAAATGAAAGCTGAAGTGTTTACAAGTTCCTACCTGCTGTTACTGGTGCTTTTGGGGTCTGGAGGCGGATGGGCTGGCACACAGGATCCGCTCCCATTCCCGGGCACTGTCTCTGGTACTGCAAATAAAGCCTTCTGATGCGCTGGGTCTCTGGCTTGGAAACTGATGACTCTGGAATCAGATGGGTAAATCCTCTGGACAAACTTCTTCCTGTCCTTTTCTCTGTCCTGCACTCTTTAGAGCATCAGTGCAGCTTTGGGTGCTTTTACATTTTGTATCTGTGCATTTCTTCTCTTTCAGGAGCCTGATGTACTCGGGTTTCCCTTATGTCAAACTTAAATGTGTGTCTCTTGGCTTTATAAATCCTCATGTCTTAAATATGTTCATAGATGATCACCTTCAGCATAACTGTGTGTGCTGTTTGGTAAACATCTTCAAACACCTGTGAATGTGACACAGTCAGTGTTTGCTTACCGCTAATCTGGGGCTTTTACCATTTTTACAATTTTCGTGTGATTATCCTAAACAATTGTTTGTGGTTCAGTTACTCATTCTGGTTTACCTGCTCAAATTATTGACGTTTCTCTTTTTTGCTAGTCAACAGGTGAAAGAGGAGAGCTAAGCTGTGGCTGGGCATTTCTGAAGCTTTTTACTTCTGATGGAATGCCTGTTCCTTCCAAGTACGTTTGCTATGTTTTCCTTCTCTCTTTCTCTCTGTGAATTAACATATGTATTTATATGCATATATTTTAGGCCAGGAGTTCATATTTCATACTTACACACCAAGAGGGGCAGGTGTAACCCAGACTAAAGCGCAGGTTGTACTGGGTCTTTCAGTGAGAATGCCGGTCCTGCTTCCACACCCGGTGTACGTTCTACCAAGTTTGTGTGGGAAAAGTGCTCCCTGTGCCCAACATTCAGGTTTGAAATGTTGCAAGTTAGTGTGTGTTGAAAAATATTCTTCAGGAATTTTAAAACTATGGAAAAGCCTGAGTTAATAGGGAGTTTTTTAGTGTTCTGTTTATATAAAATAGAATCATTACCCAAACTGAAGGTGGCAGCGTCCTTTTTGATTCCAGCTCTTCCTGACGTGCACTTTATATCCATTTCACATGTAAAAATTAGCAGATTGGTTTCCAAGACTAAGCAGCTAAGAGTTGTGAATTTATCTCTTACCTCACTCGGAGAGTGTGAATAAGCTTATGTTTTGCAGTTGATTTTATGATTAATGATAGTTGGACCCATGAACTAAATAATAATGAAATTACATATTTCTATTTTATTAAATGTAGGAAAGCTTTTTATTAATTTACAGAATTATTCATCGTAGATAAGACTTGTGATACTTTGGTTTTTACCAAATATATATAGATATGTATGTGTATTCTGAATATACTTGGATTACAGGGCAAAAAAAAATACCCACGGGAGACCTCTACTGCTCTATTAAGTCTCTAAATCTCTTCTAAATGTAATCTCTAATGTTATTTTTCTGTTTCATTATTTAAATTTGGTGTCTACAGAGTGAAATGCCATGCTTCCTGCAACAGTGACTTACTCTTGACAGAACTGAGATTACCTTATTCTTCAGTGTTTTAAATTTTCCATTTCTAAAATGTACTATGTAAGCGATGACTCCTTAAAAACGTTTTAGTGAAACAATTGCTAAATTTCATATAAGAAAAATACTGGGGTCATGTGGAAAAAAAATCAATGTTGCTAATTTCTTTCAAAATAATTAACTACTTTCCCAATATAATACAAATCTATCATTTGAGATTTGGCTACTTAATTAGGCGTAGTCATTTCACATAAAATACTAGTCATAACATCAAGCACCATGTCAGTTTTTTATTTGAGATAGCAGGCAGCTTGCTTTCTCAGGAAATGGTTGTGCTGTTCTCGCGTATCCTTTTATCTTTTTATTTTCACTGTGTTGCTTTTCTTTCACAGGATGCATGAGCTGCTATTAAATGGTGGTACTCCCTACGAGAGAGGCATTGAGGTTGACCCATCGATATCAAGAAGAGGTGTGTTTCTCCTAAACACTATAAAACTAGAACGATATCACAAATGTTACACCGATTTTACAACATGCTCTCGTTATCTCCTG
Source organism: Falco peregrinus (assembly GCF_023634155.1). Lineage (NCBI taxonomy): Eukaryota > Metazoa > Chordata > Aves > Falconiformes > Falconidae > Falco > Falco peregrinus. The sequence continues at coordinate 1,493,493 of NC_073731.1, forward strand.
TTAGCACGCAGTCACCACAGCCTGGTTTGATTTTGTTTTGATGCCCTCCTGAAACACAGTTTTGTGTGTTCTTATTTTGCACAAGAGAACTGGCTGGTGGGATTCGGAACCATCTGCCAGTGCTGATGTTTCTGTAATATCCAGCGTTTGCAGGTTGAAGGTTAGTTCTGGGAAATGGATTCAATTATTTCCTTAACTGCACTTAACAGTTCGTGGCTATGGGCTGATGGATGGTACAAGGCTCAGCAGTTACACTGGTCTAAAGAGTTCCCAAGCCAGCCTGTTCAAGTCCCGTATCACTTGCGCGTAAGATCCACGCGTGCGTAAATACGCTACAGAACATCTGTACTGGGTCTTCCCTGTGGGCTTGAATAAAGCTTCCCCAAGAGTTGGTTCAGATGATAGACCACTTGTGTTTTAAATAAGGGTGGCCATGGCTTTCCTCCAGAAGCTGTAAAAATACCCGTTTGCCAGCGACACATGCTGCGAGCAACGGGAGGCCTTTACCATTTGGACGCTTACCTCTGCGTTACTCCAGGCATATCATGAATCCACCGTACTACAGAGAGGCAATAGCTTATGTTCAACCAAATGTTGATAGAGCCGATGAATCTTCAGACGTGCAGTTCCTCCTGGTTTTTAGACTATCCTTAAACCATTACAGTTTTAGTAAAACATCTCATGCCAAATTTAAATGCCCGTTCTTGTAATATAATTCTTAATGTTCTTTCCAAATGATTGATTTCACAGTGAGTATTTCTTTCTTCAGCAGGCAGTGGGGTTTTTCATCAGTTTATGGCACTCAGGAAACAGCCTGTGCTTCTAGTGAAACTGAGGTCACTAAGTGTGCAGTCAAAAGCCGTCCTGAAGTAAGTATTCGTGTGTGCTGCCGTAAACTGGAAGAGTATTTCACATAGCCTCGAATGGTCCCAGAGATCTAAAGTATTCCCCTTCCCTGGAGCACTGGCCATGGAAAAAACCGAGGGTCGTGTTCCCGGCTTATCATACTTGATCTCTGTTTGATGCTCAGAGCTATTTTGTTGAAAACAAAGTCTTTAGGTAAGATTAAGAACTGCAACAGCAGGAGTCTGTATCCATGTATGCTGTATCAATGTATGCCTTCAAAAGTTGTGATGGGTTCGTGGAGATGACAGTATGAGCTAATGAATAATATCCGTGAAGCTGTCATTACCCTCAGGTTTTACTGAATGTTTCATAGGAGCAGTTTTCAATAAAAATCTCAACCGCATGTTCTTTATTTTCCCAATAGTTTGCTTCCAGAAACGTTACTGGGCAGTATGTGCTACATCCATCTCTTGATATTTTATCGACAAATGCTTGGTGATGCCCTCCTGAAAGACAGAATAAGCATACAAAGCGCAGGTAAGAATTGCCGTTGCGGAGAATTAACTCCGTATGGAGAGTGTGTTGGAGAAAGATCAGGTTCATAAAGAGAGTTACTCTCTCCAGAGTCTCCCTTTTGTAAGAGAAAGCAGGCGGCTGCAGGAGGAACTCTCCCAGCTGCAGGGCGTGTAGAATTTTGTTCCTTTGTAGTGCTGCCATTGTCCGACCATCTCACAAGGTGAGGAAGTCATGCTGCCTGTGTAGAGGATTTCAGTGTGTTTAATTTTCACTCTGCAGGTGTTGTGGGGACAAACAGAAAGCTGTTGTCCCTGTAGACAAAAGGGAACAGCCTCTTGCTGTGAGTACCACCGCTCGGTGTGTTTGTATTTCAAACTAGTAATACTTCAGCCCGCATCTGATGTGTTACCCTGTTTGACATCACGTAGCAGAATGCAAACCCCACCGGAATAGTTTTGTTTTCCACACGGTAGGAATGAAGTGCTTTCAGTGAAATTCTCATTTTAAAAAAGCCTGTGCAGGTAGGTAGAGTTATTTCTAAATAAATACAAATAAATGGAAAGCCAATAAAGGTAAAGGATTATTTGGAAGATAAATGTTTCCTTTTCACCACCCATAGGATGAGAAATTAGGCATGCATACAGGTTTACTCATTAATTTCTAGTGTCTGCATGCTCTCTGAGTTACAGAAGAGATTAGGCAGATGTTTCTGTCATTGAGGCTAAGTAATCCTCTTTTTTTTTTTTTTTTTTCGTTATTTACTTATTGACTAATGCAGCAGGAAGAGACAGAACTCTGGAAGAGTTCTGGTTTTAGAACTCAGTATCTTGCTCTGATTTTGTAACTGTCTTAGTCCTTCCACATCTTTCAACAGCCTTCGACAGAACTGTAATAGTTTATAGTCTCCTCCATTTTAATATCAATTTGAAATATGGAAAAATTACATTTCTTAACTGTACTACAGGTGAATTTGTACACCAATACAATATATATTGGTACTGCAAAGTTGCTTTCTTGTGTTTTCTCCCTTTTCTTCTCCAGACTGAATTATTGTCTGTTCCTATGGCAAATAAATTTGCATGTGCACTTACGAGCATTTTTAACTTACATTCTTTAGCCATACTTAGGCACCTGAATTACAGGTTTGTCTTTCAGAGGTGCTCAGAACTTTAACTTCCTTCCTGATTTTCTTGAGCTTTAATACACATTCTGCGTATATGGACTTCGGTATCTGGAAGGCAGACCCTTCTAGAAATTAATGCTTTATTTAATAAACTGACCACAGAGAAATGAAACTGCTTAGTTTTTAAAGGCTAGTTAGGAACTGTCACCCTTACTTGATTTGATCTTTATAATGTAGGACAATAGATAAGGCTAATGACCTCTCCTGGAGATAAATTGCATCCATTTGGATTCAGGCCTCATTTGAAATGATTTAAAGGCTTTCCCCCAGGGTTTCAGAAGTTGTTCTGTTAGCCATTTTCTGCTTTTTACTAGTGTAACGGGAGATTTTTCTTATTTCAAAATCAGCTAACAGGTAGCTTAAAATGCCAGTTATATTCCACAAAAGTAATCAGTTCTGGCTTGCTTCCATGTTTTATTATCGGTAAATTACTAATGTTTACTAAACTTTCCATCAACTTGCACATAAAGAGACAAGTGTAAAATCACAAGAAAACCAGAATTCCATTGTGTGTCACTTGTAGCGCTCTTGTAGTCTTATCCACAATCTCATTAACTAAAATAACGACAGGACCACCGCGCCGCTGGGGTCAAGGCGTGCTGCCCTTCCTAGGAGCGAGCGCTGGTTCCTGCGGTCCCAGCGAGGCGGTGCTGCCCTGCCCCACGGTTCTGACACACCAGCCTGTTCGGCTGCACCAAGACCGCTGGCCCCAGCAGCTGACGGGGGGGCACGCGGGAGGCCTAGGCGCTTTGGGGATGTGCCCCATTTGGTACGTTTACTCTGTCACTTGTTACCCAGCTACCTTAAGACCGCACACAACGTGAGCCAGGTTAAGGTAGAATGAAAGCATGTTTACTCATCCAAACCAAGCAGCACAATTTCAGATGTTTATTAAAAAGACAGGTGCAAAAATGAGGAAAACCACCTCAGTCTACCTGTACGTGAAGCCAGGCAGGTCTCCTGCTTGCTGGCTTCTCCTAAAAACCCAGCAGTTGTGGTTTGTGTGTCGCTGTCAGGGTAACTGTCTCTCAGCCATTCAGTTTGCTGCAGTCAGAGAATGCAGTTGATGGAGAGCTCTTCTGCCTTCCCTGCTGCTCCGGAGTACCATTGCAGCTAACTTTCCCTTTGAAATTATCTGAGGGGAGGGGATGTGCTGAACACCTTGATGTGTTGATGCCCTGAAAACCATCCTGTTTCTTCCTTAGCCTTTGAGTGTGTGTGTTTTCTGTTTCAGATGTAATCTGTAGTCCTATTTTAGCAACTTTCCCTCAACTCGTGGATCAGCCAGACCTGATGGATGCACTTCGGGTATGTTATCTATGCAGCGTTCAATTGCATCTGTTGTGTCAGGATTTCCCAGATAGTTTGCAGAATCTGAGTTTGGGTTTGTTTGGGTTTTTTTTTCTTTTTTTTAATGGCATGAAAAGGTAACTTTTCTGCTGTTTGGTTTTCCATTTAACTGTTTCAAGTACATACAGCTCTTGTGTCTTAGTGCCTGCAAAACTGCAGGAGAAGGCTCGAGTACGTTCCGAAGGGATGCAGAGACATGAACTGGCTAGTTTGAGTGCCGCTAGCCATGCAGCCACAGCAGGAGCGTGCTCGGGTGGGTTAGTGCCAGGGAGGAGTGGGGAGTGTGAGGGAAGTGGGACTGTGGCAGGAGCTGTGGGACTGCAGGAGAGATTTTTGCAGCTAAAAATGGAATTGCTTTAGATCTCCACCATCCCAGTCTGATTTGACATTTCACTTCATTTTAGAGCGCTTGGGCAGATAGAGAAAGAACGTTGAAGAGATCCGAGAAGGTAAAAAATTAGAGTTTTTTATTTGACATACGTTCAATCTAATTTGAACAAGAAGCTTTCTGTCAGTGTTATTGCTAGTTAACTTTTTCTCTTGCTGTACATTTATTTAGAAAATGTAGATATGCTAAATGCAGTTCTTAACGTTTCTTTACCCATATTTATACCAGTAAGCTAGGAGGAGTATGAAGTTAACTTGTAACCCTTTGTCTCTGCGTTTGTGTATGGTTGTTAGCGGGGAACCTGTGGCAGGTTCATACCCGAAGCGTGGCTCCCTTTCACGAGGTGCTTCCAGTACTTGACTGGTAAAAACTTTCCACTGATACAACAGGGGCCGTGTATGTTCACAGAATAATCTCTCCTCCTCCAGCCTCTGAGCTCCAGACCTCCCATCAGTCTGCCTGAAAAAGACCTCTGAATTCTGCAAGTCTCCCTACCTCAGACAGATGTAACCTCCATCCAGTTTTGGTGTGTAGACAGCTAGGAACAGAATTGCCCATGCCACCAGGCTTACCCTACCTTGGTCCTACCGCCTGTTCTCTGGACAAAGAGAAGCTGTAGGTAACGGAACGGGAAAGGCACTGGCTCTTGGTCCAAGGCACTTCATTTCTTGGGAGCAGCAGCAGGGTATCTCATTCACTGTGCGTGCTACTGAATAGAGAGGCGAGAAGATCTCCTCGTTTGTGCAAACAAAACAAAATGCTGTTGAGTCAGAATTGCTTTTTCAGGGTCATTTATCCAAAACGAAAGCTGATCTGCTCAAAGAATTAGTAACTCCTCGGTATCCCAGAACCATCCAGTTTTACCTGATCTGTCATGTGCCACTCCCGTGGTAGGATTGCTGCCTGGTGAATTCTTACTCCTTGCACGGCTGTGTGACTTGTTAGCTTAGCTGCTAAATCTGCTGCTGAGGCGTTCAGTGCCACTCATAGCGCTCACATTTCTGGAAGAGTCTTGGTGATCGAGTTTTCCAGGAGGCAGCGTGTTGCATCTGCCCTCCTTGCATGAAGGGGTTTTTCTAGTGTGCGTGTGGGAAATGAGGCGCACAGATCTTGTCTAGTTACAGCGTTGGGATCTTTCAGTGTTTGATCACTGACCGGGCTGCTGCTTAGTCTGAGTTTTTCAAACTGGTCTTTACAGGGGAGGGCGTAATTCTTGCCATGCACAAAACGTCCTATGAAAGCTGGAAGTAACAGTACGTACGGTGTGGCCTTGCCTCCCGCCAAGAGCCACATGCTGCCAGGAGTGTGGGATCATTCCAACTCTGCCTGGGGCAGTAGAGAAACAAGTGGAGTTTGGGCTTCCAAGGCGGGGAGGATGTGGCACTACCCTGGCAGTCTCTGTGCGTGCAGAGGCTTGGGGAGCAGTCGTCGCATGCCGGTGTTCTTGGGAAGAGATACAAAACCCCCGGGAACAAAGGGCTCTCGGTGGCTGTTTCGTGGCACCCAGCAGGGTTTGGCTGCGTATCGCTGCTCTCTGTCGTTTGGAAAAGTAAGTTGGCTGGAGAGCGGATTTGTTGATCTGTGGTTTATGTAGTGTACTCCTCGGTGGCGAGTCCAAGGCCCATCTGGCCAGCCGATGCTTATTTAGGAAGGTCAGATCTTTTCCCGTTGTAATCCTGGGAACCAGGGGTTAGCCGAATGTTTTCTTCTTTGATCTTTTTCCCCCCCTGTGCACAATACTTCTGGAGGAGTGCTTGGCAACGCCATGTATTTGAACTGAAGTACTTTCAAATCCTCTTCTCTGCAGAGAGATGGAGAATTTCTGAAATCGCTGTTCGTCCTGGTGTACCACAACTCTGTCTTCCCTCTCCTCCAGTCCACTCTCCTCCCTGACCACAAGTGGGCTGAGGAAGAGTCTGAAGCATCTCGCTGGAGAGTGATTGCTGACTTTCTGAAAAAGAGCCAAGAGAATAATGGGGCACTTCACTATCTGCTGTCATCAGAAAACACTCACAAAGCCTTTGATATCTCAGAGCTGACTTATGATTTCTTAAGAGAAGTGAGGGAAAATAATCCTGGAGTCTGAATGGATTACAGAAGAACAATTCAGGCTCTATACAAATAGGGTAACAATGTAAACGAATTCTCAGCAGAGTGAAACTGCGTACCGTCTGAATTGTAAAGAATATTTTAACACATATAAAAACGTTTTGAGACACTAAAATGTTTTTATCAGTTTAACTAATGGAAATTGTGTTTTAAATGTTTGACTTTGCAGTCTTAGACAAGGCTATGTTGTCTGTTACTCGGTGCACCAACTGTTACAGCCACGTCGAGTGTTGTATTTTGCCTAAGCTGAGCAAATGCTGTGGTAGCACTTTTCTCCTCTCTTGCAGCTTCCAATTAATTCCCAGTTTTGTTTTAATTAGGGTGAACAAAAGAGTCTTTGTCACAGTACCCCAGTAGACTAGTAGCAGGCCAGGAAAACAGCAGTGATCTTTAAGAATGCTGCTGAGCCAGGCTAGGAGAAAAAAAATATCGATCTCTTGCCCAGTCAGCGGACAGCAGGATGCTCTGTATTTAGACTGTTTTACTGTTTTTCTTTCCCACTCAGGAAAAGGTTGGGTTATTCATAGGAATGTGTTTGACCCACCTAATACAAACAAAAGCTGGTGCGGATTCAGGGCATGCTGCGTTTCCCCTGGGCATGGCTGTGCCGTATGGTAGCTCCCTCTGTGCTGAGTCACATGGATTCAAGGCCGAGCCAGGCACTAGTTTTGTCTTCTGTGAAATGTTTTAAAACAAGACCTTTCAAAGACCGGAGCATGCTGCACGGAGCCCAAAGCCAGCTCCCACTGACAGCGTTTGTAAACTAGAGCCTCCAGAAACGCCAGAATATGCTTCCACCCAGCCTAGGAAGGGCTCGGACAATAAACATCATGGATTTGATCTTTGTTCTGTATCGCGCAAGAACTTGGCATAGAAGCTGAATTCCTAGGGCATCACTCGGCTCTCCTGACAGACAGGGTATCGTACTGTGCTCCTCCTGCCGTAGCGTGTTGCCCGGGTTAGTGGAGCCGTGCTGTCCTCTCTAGGCTGTGAGGCAGAGATGCCACTTCCAGCCTTTCATCCCACCAGTTACCCACGAGTTAGGGGGTGAGGCCAAGTCCGCTGGAGGAAGCAGTGCGTGCTTGTCGAATCCAACGCGCAGCTGCCAGGGGGTGGGGATCGAATCTGTCCCAGTAGCTGTCCTTCAGACCCTTCTGGGCGCTCAGGAGTACATGGGCAGACCCTCCCCTCTTTTACTAGTGTGTTGAGTTGTCTGTAAAATATGTTTGGCTGCAAGTTTTCAAAGGCTGGATGTGCCCAGTGGGTGTGGGGGAGTCTGACGTGACCATGGGCAGAAACCTGAAGAAAAAGGGGAGGAGGCAACAACAGTGGAAGCAAAAATATTTCAGGCTTGAAAGCATGCCAGGGGAAAGAAAAAAAATTGATAGCAGGAAACGTTTTTGCCCTGCCATGGTGTAGGATGTTTTTTTCTTTCCCCCCTCCCATTAAAGAGCTTTGACTGTGCGCTGGTGGTGGGGCCGGGGTCTCGCTGCTCCCCCATCGCGGCGTTGGCAGCAGGGCGCGTGAAGCTACCCGCAATAACGGGAAGGCTGCCGAGGGCTCCTTCAGCTGGCGGAAGCGGCGTGGTGCCAGCCTGGGCTGGTTTCTGTGATTACGTCCCTGCGGGTGTGTCGGTTAAAACCCCGCACGGGAGCGGCGTGGTCCAGGCAAATGCAAGTAGCCGAGCCGGAGTGGTCGTGGCATCAGCTGAGAAGAGATGGCCTCGGCGTGTCCCCCTGCGGCCTCCACACAGCCCGCCTTGCCCTCCGGACCTGCCGTCTTCAAAACAGTCCCCTACGCCTTCATCCTCCCGGAGATAGTGAGTATGCCGAGCTTCGCCGCGGTACGCCCCCACTAATGGCTCCAGCAAATCATGGGGCTGAAAACCTGGGAGTAGCCCCCGACATGATCCCAAAGGTGGTGTTAATGGGAAGTAACATCTTCTCTTCTAGCTTATTCTGAATGCACAAGGGTGTCTTCGTGATATGTTTTTTGGGAACAGCTTGAGGAGGAGATCCGCTCCAGCTCCATCCCACAGCTTGGGGAGGGGTGCTGGCTGGGTGGGCTGAGAGAGGCTGAAGAGCTGCAGGCACCTCCAGGGCAGAAGCAGCTCTAGTTACTGCGTAGAAATTGCTTGAAAGTCAGGCGAATTTCCTCCTCTGTATTAAGCCTTTCCAAGGGCTCCAGGGCAATTGGGTGTCTTGTAACGTGTGACACTGATTCAACTGCTCATGGGTCCAGAGGGCACCCGGTGGGCCTGGCTGAGATAACTGCTGCTGTACTTTGGCACGTTAAACGGCGCTGGCGACCCATGCCACCCGCGCTCCACGGGCGCAGTCGTGTGTCGTGGCTTTGCCGTGAGCTGCCTGTGCCGGTGGGCTCAGCTCCCTGCTGCAGACGGGGGGGAGCTTCATCCATCGGAGCTCCAGCAGCATAGGGCAGCATCAGCTCACCCAGATAACTCCGTGCGCTATTTGTGCACTGTAAATATTTTAGGTGGATCAAGAGTGAGCGACTCAGCCCAGGCTGTGCGTGGAGTCAGGCACGCTGCAATTTCAAGCCCAGGAGATTAATGAGCGGGCAGGGCTGGGCTGACGCAGCCCTTCACCTTTCCCAGATTAACGCCTGTTTTCTGGCTTCTGCACCAAAGCCCTCTGGGTGAGATGTTTCCTTATGTTGAACACAGCAGCATATCTTTCCCTTTTGTAAAAAAGTTGTTTTGAAGCATTTCCCAGCAGCGTTCAGGGAAACTCGTGCCATCTTGCAGTGCTGCTGGGATGCTCCGGGAGGCTGGTTGGTGCTGCCTGAGGACGCAGGGGTTGCTGGGGGCCGTCCCAGGGGGGAGGCGAGGAGGGACACGGGGAGGAGAAGGGGCTTTCCCCATGCTCAGCTCAGTGGAGGTGCCTGTGTTTGTCCCTGGCAGCTCTGCGGGACCTGGGTGTGGATCCTCGTTGCTGCTACCTCCGTCTCCTTCCCACTGCTGCAGGGATGGGTGATGTACGTGTCCGTCAGCTCCTGCCTCATCTCCCTGCTGCTCCTCTTGAGCTACCTCTTCGGCTTTCACAGAAACAGCGAGAACTGGAAAGTGCTGGTAAGGAGGGGCTGGGACTCGGGCGCACGCTGGCAGCAGCAGCGTGGGTGCATGACCACTGCGCCTGGCAACGAGGTAGCCAGCCAGCCGCTGGCCCTTCCGCAAACCGGCCCTTTCGCCTTGATTGGAAGTGCTGGGGGGAGCAGTGCTACACCACTGCCGCTGCACGGGGAGGGTCTTGCAGGTGCCGAGGACAGACCTCATCCTCGGGGTGAATCGGAGGGCAGTCCGGGGCAGCTTTCATCCACGCCGCTGCCTTCTTTTTCAGGACAGTTTGTACCACGGTGCCACGGCCATTCTGTACATGAGCGCTGCTGTCTTGCAAGCCAACGCGACCATCCGCTCTGAGCTCGGCCCCGACTCGCCGCTTCACTACCAGCTCAACAGTGCCGCATCGGTGAGTGTCCAGGAAACATCGGGCAGGCTGGAGCACCCCCAGTTCCCCTCGGGGAGATGCAGGAGCAAATACTGAAGCTGCAGCAGAGCCATCCCAAGCCCAGCAGTGTCACACGGGCCAGAGCTTTAGCTCCTTGTTCCTGCTGTGTCATGCAGCCAGCATGAGCTTCCTGGGGTCCAGCAGCTCATGGCCAGCCTCATGTGGCTGCCTTCTGCGAAGGGGGGGGGCTTTGCCTCTTCTTTGAGGCTGGAGAGAGCTCTAGGCTGGGAGGCTTCCCCAGGGCGAGAGCACTGAGAGGAGCTGGGGTTAGACTTTCCCAGCTGCCCCCAACTTTCGCTTTTCTTCTTCTCATGCAGTTCTTCGCCTTCGTCACAACCTTCCTGTACATCCTCCACGCCTTCAGCATCTACTACCAGTGAGCCTGGCAGCGCTGGCCTCGCCTCTGCAGGACGAGGGCTTCCCAGCGCAGGGGATGGAGCTGTCTTCCCCCAAGGTGTCCCTGCCCCGGCCCCGCCACCCACCCTGTGGGGACAGCAGCTACTTTTTGACTCCGTGGCAGGAGGGATTTTTGTGCGGCGGTGCTGTGTTGGTGTGCTTGTGGGGACAGTTTGTGGCTTGCCCGTGGGCTATGCGAGGGGAGGGACTGGGTCAGGCTCTGAGCCGGCCTCCCACTGATGTTCCACCACATATAGATACCAAGGAAAGGGGAGAAAAAAAATATCGATTCCTTGAGTAAAGTTTCCTTTCTTTTATTATTTTCTTCTCTGTGGTTCAGCTAGATTCACTTCCCAATGCAGAAGTGCATAATATACAATATTGTTCCCTGACTTTCAGATAATTTTATTTCATATATGCAGTACTTAGAATAAAGCATCTACTAACAGTGTCTGACCAAACAGGTTTTGACCGCTACATAAGCCATGTTCATTGAACAAGCTAATTTTACTCTGTAAGAGTTAAAAATTTACTTTCAAAAAACAGAAAACAGTCACAGACTTAAAAAGCTACAACAGGCTTTTTAAACAAGTAAGGCATAGAACTTCTAACAAACTTCTAGATAAAGTATAAAACTACAGTGTGAAAAGACTTATTACTACAGTTATTCACAGCAGTTCTTCCCCCGTGTCTGCTAATTGCCATTACAAAATGTGCAGCCACAGCGTTCAGTCACTGGCAGCGCCATCACCTAGTGCCGGTGACAGATGTGTCCCTCCTCTCTGCATCTTCAGCAGCGGAGTGACTGGTAGAAGGAGCTCCCTCCTCTCTCTGCCCCAGGTAATCCTCGGCCTCTGGGATAGCGCTGACTCGCAGTACGTCCAGGTAGAGAAGGTAGTCCTGGAGACAAGCTGGCAATGGCAATTCCCGAATAAACCGGTCTGAGCGCAGGCGTTTGCTCGTTAAAATGGCCCGAATCTCAAGACGACAAAGATGAGAGAGGGAAGGAATGAAGGCTGAAAAATTAAAAAACAAATCGAACGCTGAACAGGACACCATGGGATTACATCAGTTGCCTGTGGTCACCGGGTTTAGCTGGATCCCATCCGAATCCCCGTCTCTGGCAGGTAACAAGGCAGAGTTCTTGACAGTAAAGGGCTGTTGCCTGCTAGAATCAGCATTTTTGGAATTTCCCTACAGTAGCTAGAAAAGCTACCTTGAACTTCCAGAAACTGTGTCAAAGAATCATTTTATCCTTAATCAGAAAGTTTCACCTAACCAGCCTAGAACAGCTCCCTAACCTGGGGGGAGAGGGGCTCATGCCACCTTACAAGCACTGAAAACTTAAGTCTAGAAGTAAAGCCAGCAACAAAGTAACACATGGGAAAACACTTCTAGGGCAAGTACCAAACTACACGCCAACTGAGTCGTTCTAAGGTGCTGCTAAACCGCTTGATGTGGGACAACCATTGTGTGAAAAGATACACAAGGTCTTGGTAGCGGGGGGCTACAGGGGTGGCTTCTGTGAGGAGGTGCCAGAAGCTTCGCCCATGTCTGATGGAGCCAGAAGGTGCCAGAAGCTTCCCCCAAGTCTGATGGAGCCAGTGCTGGCTGGCTCCAGCCAGACCCGCTGCTGGCCAAGGCCCTCAGTGACAGTGGCAGCCCTCTGGGATAGCATAGTTCAGGGGAAAAAATGGTGCAACTGCAGCCCAAGAGAGGAGTGACACCATGTGAAGGGAGGGAGGTAGAGAAAATCGGGAGCCTAAACTGAGAAGACCTACCCGAAACACACCCACGCTGAACTGAACAATGCAGCGAGTAAAATCCATTCAAACGTGTTTTGCTCGTTTAGGGTAACAGCTGGTTTTGCTCCCCAGTATGGACAAGCAATGTGTATCAACTCGGAACCTTCTCTGCCAGCGGGCGTGAGCCCAGAGAGCCGTTTCCCACTTGGAGCCCGGAGGTGTTAGAGGCAGGGACTTTTTTTTCCCTAATGGTATTGCTTACCGAAATGGCTCTTGGGAGTCCAAGTGAACTTCTCTTTGTAGTCTGTCAGGTCTTGCTCTACAGCTGGAGGGAGTCTCTTCCAGTTTGTGAACTCCAGGATGAAATTCAGGGTGCTCTCACTCACAGAGAAAATCCTGCATAACAAAAACCCCCGTAAAATATCATTTTACACAATAGTATAAATATAATAATGGAAAAGCTTTACTATTTTCTAAAAAAATCCTCAACAACCGACATCCTAAGTCCAGAGACAGAAAACTATTAAAGAGAAAGTGAAAGTAATTCTGACAGCACAGGCCTCTATACTAATGTAATTTTATCTTCCTCTGTTTCTTTTTAGGAGTAAGTTAGACTGTAAGAGGAAAGTATCTGCTCTGAAACTTAAATACCTCAGAAATAGGCAGTATTCTCCTCTGCACTAATTTCTTATTCCACTTAAATTTTAATAAGGGGTCAAGGCACCAGAGCTTTACTACCACATTTGGGGGGAAAATGCACATATATTCAGATACTTAGCTATTAAACCAAACCACGAAGTTTACAAGTGTTTCAAACTCTCCTTCTACCAGCGATTGCATGTATATGTATTCAGAAATCAGTATGATTTACTTTTAAAATCCTCAGCATGTGCGAAGAACCTTTTAACAGCAGCTTAACTGAACAGAGTGTATAAAGAGGTTTAATTAACAGCAGGTACAATGACTGTTCTAGTGTTACACATGAGGAGGAGCCAGGCGATTTCACAGAATGTTGGCTAGATGTGTACAACCCTGAATTTTCATCGGAATGGAAATGTAAATGCTCTAAAGACAACAAAAATACCAGGCTAAATATTTTTAATACACTACTTTTTACAAGAGATTAATGTCAAAAGTATTTTATGTCCCTTCTAGTCTTTACTATTTCATTCTTCGCATTTGATTGATCTTACATACATTCACAAAAAGCATACAGGAGAGAGGTGCGATTGCCTAGCTTTCTGTAAGAGAATGATGGTTTTACTTTTCCCACTGGTAATTAAAATTGTCAGAGCTCTAGAGTGACCACTTTATGACTGATTATACAGTTGTTTTGCACAACGAGTCTGAGACAGTTAATGAACCATATGAATATATGTCATTTGTTGTCTACTATTCTGTTACCTGCCAGGACAGAAGTTAACAGTTAATACTGAAGTTAAATTTACAAAAACGTTAACTTTGTAGATTATGATGCGGTAAGTGTTCTTTTAAAAAGTGGACACTTAAGCAAAGGAAGTAATTGGTATAGAAGTGTTTGTGGTTTAGGTAACAAGAATGCCAAAAAGCACCATATATGAGACACATGGACAGTGCGATTTGTTCAGGCACTAACTGGAACCTTGGAGCATGTTTACTTTGGCAGCCAGTCTCTTGGTCTTCTACGAATAAATGTGATCTACAGAAGCACAGATACACCATGCTTCGTATATGCTCCAATCACTTCAGAAAACCATGGATGCTAATGATTAATGGAATCTTACTGAGTCATAAACGAATGCAGTTAAAATGACCGATGATAACTTAACCATGATATCCTAAATATTGATTTATATTTCAGATACTGTTAAGTAAACCTTAAAATCCTCTTTCTTTCATACAGTTATGTAAAGCATGTAACGAGTTTACACGTATGACATTAGGCACATGGTGGTAGTGAAGTCTAAGTATCATCTTCATGGACAAGAAAAACACAGAAGAAAGTACAGAGACTTCATAATTTTAAATATAAGTTTAATTCTGTAGTGCCTAATTAAATATAAAACATCATCAAGCAGCTATTTGTACGTGGAAGAACTTAAAAAAAGTTAAAACAACAAAATCAGACTGGAAGTTTTGCCACATCACTTTGTTTAACACAATCTCTAACTGCATCCGTTTCCTCTCCCCCTAGCCTCGGCCCAGCTTCACTTTACATGTTTCCCATCCTTCCTGACCTCTTCCTTGCCATTTTAAATTCTTCTTACCGTTACAGTATGATACATACACAATTTGCAACTAAATTTGGGGGCTCATAAGAGACGTTAGATATAAAATTGCAAAATGATGCCTTTCTCCAGGGTAGTGATAATACAATTTCCATTCTAGCTTTCTTCCTAAAATAAACAGGTTTTTAACTGAATCCAGCCATTACGTGTGATTTATTCGGTAACCCCACCATCACGGCAACCAGTTATCAAGTACTATCCTCTGACAATGCTCATTAAATAACATTAGCAACAGCTTTGCAGATTAGCATACAATATTTAAGTAAACAAGATAACATTATCTGCTTACCAGAATCTGCGCATTAAATTCACCGGATTAAAACCGGCCAAGAGCAGATAAGGCAGCCATTCCTTGTACTCCTCGTGTGCTTTAATTGTGTAACTTATGAACTCCAGTAACTGGTCCCCAGAAGGCAGTGAACAGCCCAGCTTCAAGAACCGTTGAAACAAAGTAAACTTTTCATGGAACAGGCAATATCCCAGATTAATCCCAAGTAAGGTGATCCCGTATTTCAGGAAAATATCAATGAAATAGAAGAACCTATGAACAGCACACAAGCAACAGGACACCCTATTAGTTTTTCCCCAGAAAGCTAATTTCACTACTTGCCTCCAAGAAACCAAACTTCTTCTACCAAAAATCCCCCCAAACTAAAGGAAAACGCAGCGTGCCGTCCTGACCGCAGCTCTTTCTGGAAAGCGCCAGTTTAAAATGCAGAACTACTTCAGGAGACTCCAGTCCCCACATTTAACACATTTGTTCCTTTTGTTCTGAAAAACCTGAGGTTTTGCCAGGCTTCCGACCCTTCAAAGCAGGCTTTCTGACCACAAACTGCCCAAAGTCATCACTGAGCAGCACCTGTAACACAGGGGTATCGCACCCTGCCGACCCCCACTGCCTGCCACCAGCAGCAAGCGCCGTGCCCGCTTGGTTAGGTTTCACCTTGAAGATACGCCAGTTGCAACAGACACATGGTGAAAACACCAGATGACTGCACCCCAGAAGTCAGGGATCAGCCCGATGTTCAGCCTTGCGGAGGGTTTAATTTACATCCAGCTGTATTTGCGGGAAGCTCTGCAAACTCGCTGCACACAGCATCCCAGTGACACACCACATACATATACACACACACTTACGAGTCAGGCTTTCATACCTTACTACTTTTTCTCCCAAATTATAGCCTTTGCATTATGAAGTAAGCATTGTTTTATCTCCTGTTGAACACCAGGGGTAGGCATCACTCACCAGGCGTACAAAGAAATGGCTCATGATCTAAAAGAACCCATCATTCAGTTCCCCAGCCCTCCTTACCGCTACAGTGCTGAGCTGATTAATTCTGCTCGTCTTATGCACAAGACTGGCATACAGAAATACAGGAATACACTATTTTTTCCCCAATAACTTATCCTTACTGAAAAGGATCTGGCTACTTCAGAGTCCTTGTGATCCAATTAGCATCACAAACGTGTTGATAAGCCCTTCTGGAAGCAGGAAAACTGCAATTATGTTCTACAAGACTCTTCTTCAAAGAGCGGGAGCTTCCCCTTGGGGATTTCCGCAAGGTTCTTCGGCTGGTGCGTGCAATCCAAGCCCCACACACCCTTCGGATGCTTACTGTTTAACTCTGTCAGCTCGAGAATTGAGGAAGGCAGGCAGGAAAACTGCACATTTGAGAAAAGTTAAATAAAGGCCAACAGAATTATGAATAGTTTCAAAATATACGAGGTGTACCTACTCTTTTTGGAAGACCATACACATGGGTGATCTGCAGTCGAAGTTAAGGCACTCCTGAGCATCAGGACTATAGCCTTCCTTAAGTAACATTTCCAGGCACTCTTTATTACCACCATACACTGCTGAGTACACAGGGCTCACTTTGCCTTTGCCTTTGTCACAAATGCGATCAGTAATTGGTATTAGCAACTCCAATATCCTGCAAAGATTTAAAAACACGATTTATTTTGTGATCTGATGCAATGATTAATTTTAAATGTATGGCCATTTTTTATATGGTCATTATAACTTAAGAGGAAAATCCTACCTGTTTTTCACTACAGAGTTCATGTAAAAGAACAATTTTTATCATTTCATACATAGATCCATCACGAACGTTGTGCTTTGGCATGGGTTTAGGCTGGCAAATAAATATTTTAATCCAAACCAGGGACAAGTTATTTCCTATCATCCAACAAACATTTTTATAGCAATAGAGCACACATTAAATCTAGACTTCCACGAAGCCTGAAAACAAACTGAAAATGTGGGTTGCAAATAAAACGAGTATTTACTTCTGTTCATTGGCACTCAACAAGATGCTGAAAGAGAAAAATTGTCCTATTTCATAGCTCACACTCCAGTCCACATCCTTTCCAGCTAACAAGGATTAGTGACAAACACCACTTCCTTTGCTACTGGAACTTACTGGTCCTGCTCAGAGGTCACCGGTTACGTATCGCTGCAAAAGCTATAAAGGCAGCATTTGGTTTACAGACATTTCTAGTACTGACAGCTTGGCTAACCCACCTTCCATTTCTGAGAAAATGAACAAGAACCAGCTCCCTCAGTACCTGCTGCAGCCTGCCCTCCTTGCCATTTTGAGTAGAGGCATCAATTTGTTGCACAAACTTTTCATGACAGCTCAGCTGATGATCTCCTTTTGCTAGGGGTTGAGATCAAACGTCTAATCATTTTGCAGTTAGTATCATCATGAATGTATTTACGTGCTGTCACACATGCAAATCATGGGCTTCCCGAGAGATGCTTCTCTGAAAAGACCTGCTACTCTGGGAACTTCCTTCTGCTCTTGGCCTTCTGCTGTCAGAGGGACTTGGATCACTGGGATTGGGCAAAGCCACAGACGTATTTCTAGAAGAATTAAAGGAACTGTTCCGTGGCTTTGATTTTCTGGCTGGTTCAGCTAACTCATTATTTGCATGTGACTACTTCTTCTACCTCATGGTTAGGAATATAATTCTAATTAGCAGCTGTTCAAGTCATGTGTAGAGCATATGTTATTGTTATTTGCATTGTAAAATGTACAATGGCTATCAAGTGAATCGATATCTGGTTCGGCACCATGGAACACCCTCTAAACTCATTAGGACGCGGCTCAGACCCAGGCTACATGCTCAATTAAAAGCAGTCGGTCGCTTTACTGGGACTACTTACAGACGTTTAAGATACGAAAATAATTAGGCATTCTAAACTACGGAACAGCCTGAGAACTCATTTTTCTTCCTTTTAGAGCTGAACTTCTTCTTTGACCAGAATCTTCTGTCTGAACGTCTTTTTAATCACCTACTTCTTATGGCCCATTTCCGCCGCTGCATGAATAGGTAACTGCCAGTTATCCTCGTTGCAGTAGAGGTTGGGATCTGCCCCCTTTGCTAAGAGCAGTTCCACACAGGCGACGTGGCCCTCCTGCGCGGCGATCAGCAGGGGGGTGGCTTTGTCCTTGGCTTGAGAGTTTACGTCTGCACCTGATAAAAAAGCCAATACTTTACATCGCCACTACAGGACACAAAATAAACAGCAAATTAGCGTTAATCAGTAACTGGTTTTCATGGGGTGGCTTCACAACACAACAGGTTTTCCACAGCAATAAGGAAACGTTAAGTAGCTTGTTGCTACGTTTTTTAAACAGTCAGTGCTTTAACATTACCTCTGTCAAAGATCAGCACACCACCAGAAAAATGTGCTGGAGGAAAGGCAATGCACCAGGCAATCTTTTGATTGCAATTATTTTTTTAAGATTGTCCCCGTTTGGTAGATCAGTACTATTTATCTGGTCAGGTCATGGCTCCCTTGGGCTTAATAGTTATGGCAATTAATTTTGGTTGTAAGAACACATGCACTTTGACATATAAGACTTGTCAACTATGTGAATGGAACTGTTGCTGTCCCTTTATGACCAGAGAGAGGCATCTTCACGTAGCCTAAACGACAGCCTGTTAAAAGAACAAAGTCCTCAAAATCAGACCGCTAACACTGTACTACTGAGGGCTTCTAGAAGACTCTGATGATCGTTAATCTTTTCTGTCGTTTCGATTTATTATTTCCTACTGTCACTTGCTGAAAACTCCATTACATTATGAAAATAAGTTTTAGGCAATTAAGATGGTTTTGCATAACCATCTGCAACTATAATTACATCAAAAAATACTGAAATTTGAAGTTACAAAGTGCATGAGTGGAACTATAATTTCATCTGGTGATGGGTTGTTGCAAGTTTAAGAACAGCGAAGCTAAATGAATGATCATTATTACCGTGGGATACAAGCAGCCTTAAACTCTCCAGCTTTCCATACTGAGCAGCAACAAACAAAGGTGTAATTCCAAAGTCATCCTTACATTCCTTGCTTGCCCCTTTCTCCAGGAGTATTTTCATTATCTCAGTGCATCCCTGAAAGAAATATTTTTATTCTTAACCAATAAAGCAGCAGGGAACTGACATAATCTATTTTCCCCCACCCATTCCTAACAGAAATAAGAAAAAATGCAATTTACTCAATAAAAGATGTACCGAATGATCTATGGCAGCCAATTAATTTTTCACATTTGTTCATTTACATTATACATACAAATGGAAATTAAACCAGTTTATTAGAACCATTAAGCTGACGTATTCCTATTCTGGAAATACGTCATACATCTCACTGATGACGACATACTATACGGAACTTTTTCTAAAAAAAAATCTTGTAAGAGATTCACTTCCCAAATACAACACATGAGCTTGGGAGCACAAGCAATGCTTATAATACTTAAATAATTATTGCTTCACAACATCGACATCTCATGTAGTTTCATATACGTTCTTCAGTGCAGTGCATGCCCTTCAGCGTTTAGACAACTTTAAGACTGATAGGGTAGGTTAGGAAAAATTACCAATAAAAAGGCAAAGAAATAGATATATTATCACTTAGAATACACCCGTTACATGGAAATTTTGTGATACACTTGCAGGTTACCTGAAAAGAAGCTTGGTGCAATGAATTCCATCCAGACCAACAATGAGGTCCTTTAACATTTGCTCCATGTTGGAGCAGCAAGTTTACAATGTCTGCATGCCCATTTTCAACAGCTTTGAACAGAACAGTAAAAAAAAAAAAAAAAAAAAAAAAGAAGAAGAAAAAAAATTCTAATTAAATGGGTTTAAAGAACTCACTGAAAACACTGCTGACTTTCTGACACAACAACCATAATTCTTTTGAACTTGCCTTATGTAAGATTAATTGCCTTTTACATTTACACCGCCAAAACAGTACTGGAGAACGGAAATTTATCCACCAAGTTTTTAGACAGACTTGTTAAAATTCCACCTATGTTGGGCTAACACAGATAACAAAAGCAAGTTTCTCTCCTCCCTCTTTTCTCGTAGAACATGGAAACAACTCTGCAGCAGGCACCAAACTGCATGACAGTTGCAATGGCCTCCCAAGCTTGAGAAGCCCAGCGGCTATCTTTCTTACTTTAAAAAAACCCAAAATTTTAAAACTGCTTTAAACACTTACATAAAATTAATTTATAATGTGTACATTTAATTTCTGCTAATGCAATTCATTGACAAAGCCTCTTTTAGCATCCCGATTGATCCTCAAGTTTTTGCCAGCAGCAGTTCTACCAAGGCACATTTCCTGCGTAACCCTAAAAGCCGGGTTTGGTGATAAGTGACCTGTGAACAGTTGCTGGTGACTGAACGCAGAGTATTAGCGCCCGAGCTCGACAAAGGAGCGCCCCAGCTTGTAGTACTCCATGTCCAACACAGCGCTGTGCCATAACCCCGCTGCACAGGCCGCACTCACCTGACCAGAAACATTTTCCTTTTTAAAAATCTCTTGGCTACGCAACCGCAGGAGTGCTCCCTGGCCCTGTCTGATCTATGTAAGCACTTGTACCCCGTGTTACCATTACGCAGCGTACTTGTAACGGCTCCCCCACAAGCACTACCTGTTACCAATTGTTTATAGCGAATCAGCTATTTGGATGCTTAAAAGTAACAAGTGAATAGACTCGTAAAGAAAGGTAACGTGGCAGCCACGATGTTTGCCTGGGTACAGAGGTCAGTAAAGCAATAAGTGTATTTCATTAGATAATTCAGTCTCAGAGGATTCACTAGAGCGGAAGCTTTAAGCACTTAATTATGACAAACATAAATCATAGAACCCCCCCTCCCTAAAATAATGGATTTTAATTGCCAAATTAGGGAATGCAAAAAGTCTGTCCACATAAGAAGTGGGGAGTAATAATAATAAGATCTAAAAAAAGACTTGAAACACCCTCATCTAGCTGCAATCCTATACCTCCTAGACCTTGTCGGTGCTAGAAAGAAAAGGTGATGCGGAAAACTGATTTGGCTTTGCAGTTTTGTTTTAAAACACAGTCTGAAGCAGATGTAGCCATAAATACAAGATAATTTCTAGACCCATTCCATCTCTGAGTCTACAGTGTAGTATTTAGGCTACAAAATACAAAACATGGCAGGCAGTGAATGAACTCTGGTGGGTTTAAGCTCAGTGAATAAGCTTTTCCCCACTGATGGGTTGTTCTGACAGCTTGCATCACCTAGGAATAATGGGGTGGTTGCTTCGGTGGTGACTTCATTGGGGTCTGCCCCAGCTTCCAGAAGAACACGAACACTTTCCAAAGACCCGTAGCGTGCCGAAAGGTGCAGTGCACACATCCCTTCAAAGGTCTTTGAGTTTAGGTAGTCATCGGATGGTGCTACAAATGAGAAAAATGGACAGGGGTGTGAGGGGAGAAAAAGTCTGTTTAGCAATGAATTACAAAACGCAGTTGTCTTAAAATAATGCAGTTATTTGGGTCGTGTGGCCTAGAGGGCACCCACAGATGCACCATTATCAGCTCCGTGCAGCAGCAGTGCAGTTGCTGCTGGCCCTGTGCAGGCACCTGTCTTGGCCAGAGCATGTCAGGCAACCAGCATGTTCCTGTTGGATCCAGCACGCTAGTGTCTGTGGGACCACACTGAGACACGCAACAGGACCGTGACAAATGTACCGCATTTCTGTCACATCCATCAGGGTGATGGGGAGCAAAGCGCGCACCTCACAGCCCGTCCCCCTCACCTGCCTGCAGCAGCAGCCTCAGGCATCCCGCGGAGTCGTGAGCCGCAGCCTCATGGAGGGGCACCCAGCCCCTGTTGTCGGGCACGTCGATGCTGTAACCCTGCGCCACCAGCTCCCGCAGCGCTGCCGCGTCGCCCCGCCGTGCCGCCAGCCCCGCGGCCGAGCACCGGTCCGAGTAAGCTTCCGTGAAGTCCATGGCGGTGCTGCGGGGGAAGGCAGAGCGGCTCAGCACCCAGCCGGGCGGGGGCGCGCCGGGCCCGCCCCGCAGTGGCTCCTCCCCCCCCGCCCCCGTTGGCAGCGCGCAGGCCCGCGGCGCGGCGGCCATGTGGGTGTTCGGCTACGGCTCGCTCCTCTGGAAGGTGGATTTCCCCTTCGCCGAGCGGCTGGTGGGGCGCGTCCCGGGCTACAGCCGCCGCTTCTGGCAGGGCAGCACGGACCACCGCGGCGTGCCGGGCAAGGTGAGGCGGCGGCACCGGCATCGGGCCCGGCCCTGGGCCCGGCGCCCCCCCC
This sequence comes from Falco peregrinus, assembly GCF_023634155.1. NCBI lineage: Eukaryota > Metazoa > Chordata > Aves > Falconiformes > Falconidae > Falco > Falco peregrinus. Next base: position 1,515,416 of record NC_073731.1, read on the forward strand.
CCCGCTCGGGTCCGTGTGCAGCCCCGGCCGCTGCCCGGCCCCCGCTTCCGCGTCCCGTCCGTCCTCCCCCTTCTCCCTTATTCCTCTGAGGCGAGAAGCGCTTCCTGAAGTCCCCGGGGGCATTTTCTTCTCCGCTGTTGGTTAAAGAAACCCCAGCAAACGTAACGGGAGGGGAGCGGTAACAAAACCAAGCAGCAGCCCGTCCTAACGGCTCAGCCTAACGGAGCCCGGCCTTAGGGACACGACCCCGAGTACGGGGAGAGCCCCCGGTGCGGGGCTGGGCTTGGGAGGGAAAGGCCAGTTTAGAAGTGTTGATCTGAGCGACCACCTCGCTGGTTTGCAGCATTTTTTGGGTTTGTTTTTTTTTTTTTCTCTTTACTTTCAAATGAAAACTCGTAGAGGAGGAAGTACTTCCTATCTGAAAAAAAAAAAAAAAAAAAAAATCAAGCAAAACAAAAAAAGCCTCCAAGAAACTAAAATTCCAGAGCTGAGCGTTCCCAGTTTCATGCAGACACATGTATTGGTAAGCCAGGGGAATGAGAGTAACAGAGCCCTACTGTGCCTCACAGCCTGTACCAACACCCTGCCCACAGGAGGGCTGCTGCCCCCGCAGAATCCCAAACAGCTCCGCAAATGGTAAACAAACAGGAGGTTACGGGAGCATCAGCAAGTTGACTTTGGCGTGGCAGGACTCTTATTTACAGCTGCAGCTGCTGCTCACAGTGCGGTCATCAGAAATGCAAAGCAATCATAAATGTACAGAAAATGATAGCTGTGAACAGCTCTTGTAACAGTTTACCTACTTTGGATGCTGGTTTTGTATCACAAAAGTACGTTTTCTTGATGATCCCTGAAGCACTTCTCTAACCTGCACTCTAAAACTGGAGTACAGCTTTAAAAGAACCCCTTCAGAAAAGGCATAAGGATCCTTTTTAAAAATAAACCACAGCATGCTACATGTAGCATGGAGGAAATTTTCATCTTATTCTAAACAGCACTAGTTAGAACATCAAACGCATAACAAAATAATAAACAACACAATAAAACAACTTGCACAGTACGTGAAGATAATACACCCACCCCACCCCCTTGCATTTACTTTTCTGCAAGGCAAACCACCATGCTTCAGGTACTAACACAAGTTGGGCATCTAGTATTTAAAAAAAAAAAAAAAGCTTACTGCAAGGAAATAAATTATGTGCAGGCAGACTCTGGCTCGGCATGTGTGTTTTTCAGGCTGGAGCAGCGCTGTGCAAATGCAGCTGTCCCAGTTCTGAACTCGAGCCCCAGAAGGCTTCGCCACGTTGCTTTTGTTGCTTTTAAGATGGAGTCGAAAGCCTTGCTTTGTCACATGGCTTACATGCTGTCGCACACTTACATGCTGTTGCGCACACACACACGCTGTCACACACACAGTTCCCGTCCCCAAACCTGCCTGGCTCCCAGCGGCCAGCGATGCGGCATGCCCCGCGCCCGGCTCGGTCAGCTCTGCGGCCGGGCAGCAACCACCATTGGCTGTCGCAGTGGGAACGCTCACTCCTCCGTACTGGTCATCCCTTTTCAAAGACTGTGTTTCTATAAGCATCAGGAAATTTCTGTTCCCATGCAAGCTAGGTGTCTACGTTATGTTATTCTCCACGCCTGCGTATAAACTTTTTACATACAAGTGAGAAGGTTCACCTCATTGTGCACTCTGGAGATGAAAAAAAATCTCGTAGTACTGTGGAGAAGCAACATGACAGAGAAAGGTGTGCTCCTTGAGGATAGTTTTACATTAATGAATTATTGGCACAGTTTTAAACAGGAATAGAATTGAGTTTGGCCTTGCTTTGTATGTGCTGTCCATTCAAAACCTCCCTGTTAATGACTGCCTGTAATTTAGCTTCTGTGTTGCAGACACCTTTCACTCAGAATTTAACATTTTGTTTATCACAGTTTTATCTAATACAGATAAAAAGCTATTCTCAGAAAATATTTATACTGGATCTCAAAGAAATAGACCTTACTGAGACTGTCCTGGATTAGTTCTCTCACTCTTTCATTACTTTTAATTATTTTTTTTCTTGTTTGGTTTTGGATTTGCTCATGATTTAGGGTAAAAGCCTCTGACTGAACTATGATTTTTTATTTTTTTATTATTTTAATTTTAGCCTGGAAGAGTTGTGACTCTGGTTGAAGACCCTGAGGTATAGTACTCCTGTTCTGTCTCTGTAGCATACAGAATGTCCTGTTGCATTCCCAGACTGTATAGTAAGTCTATTGTTAATTTTTGCTTCTCTACAAGCAGATATTTGAGTTATCTTTACCACAGTGAAAAGTTCTCTCAAAATTTCTCAGTGTTACACCAGTGACTCTTGATTGTTTCATATAAATCAACCAATCTAAACTAAGAAGCTACAGTAGTTTGGGTCTGTTATTACTAAAGGTATATTTTAAAGTGTTTTTAAGAATAGTCACTTTGGCTAAGTTAAAGGATGCAGAATTTTACTTTCAGCATACATATAGTGCCAATGATATGCCAGTAGCAGACCCCACACGTTATGCCAGAACTGAAATCTTGCCCTCCCACAATAAAGCCTGAAACAAATCAAGATTACATTGCAGTGATTAAAAAAAAAAAAAAAAAGGAGATAACTTTGCTTCTGTTTTTACTACACAGATAAAACACTTAAGGAATTAAATGCCACAACTGTGCTTTTGGTTTCTATGTAATACTGTGAAATTAGCTCCTGTTTAGAGAAGATGGTCGTTGGCCTGAGCCGCCTGTTCTCGCTTACGTTTTCACCTTTTCTCCAAGTCTCACACCGACAGCGCAGTGGAAGCGTGTGCACGGGGAGCGCCTGGGCTGGGGAGGGCGGGCAGAACGAACAAGGCTTACACAGTCATGTGAGCTGGAGGAAAACCAAGATTCTTCTGCTTATAAAAGTACTTGGACTTACGTGTTACCCATTCCAATTCTGTTCGATAGTAAAGAAGCTATCTTCCAACTACCTGCAATTTTTTTAAGGGCTCTTGCCCAGCAGAACTCTCTCAGCTGGCCTGCTCACCAGCTGGGACAGCAGCAGCGAGCTGGGCTGGGGAAGCCCAGGGGTGGCTAGTGCAGGGTGCCCCTTGGATGCAGCTGCTTTCCTGCTCCCTGCTCATGCCGTGCCCCCTGCCGCCGTATGCCCTATTCTGGTGCCTTGCTGGGGACGGCTGCAATGGTCATGTCTGTCCAGCTTCACCCCTCTCCAGGAGAGGGAATCCCTGCAGGTACCAGTGCCTCCAGAAGAGCGGGAGGGAAGAAAGGATGGCATGGAAGCAGAGGGAGAGCAAGACCACATGACACTGGGCCATAAGACACGGAGGATGGGTGTTTTGGTCATGGTTAGTTAGTTGCCTTTCTACACGGTTATGATATTGCCGCCTTACCAATCTATTTCCCTGAAATGGCAGCCACAGAGAGATAAGTTTAGCAGCACTCGAGAACTTCTGCTGGTTTTTGCAGTTAGCAAAACCAGCAAAATGCAACGTGCTGTCTCTCACTGTGATTTTCTACACCTTTCTAGTAAGGGTTTTTTTCACATTACTGTATTGCTGCATACCACTATGTTACACAGAGGCCCATATCGACAAAGAATGGTTATGTTTGTTGTCACTCAGTTTGTATTGTTAAGCAAACTTACTTGTCACCACAGAAACCTTTTTCCACTTAGCAAACCAGTTTTGTTTGGTTGGGTTTTTTTCCCCCCTTTTCTCCAGAATCTTGTCGTGTGGCCAGATAATCACCCTTTACACACAAACATCAAATGACAGGACAAGTGATGTGCTTTAATTTCAGTTACTCATTCTGCAGTTTAAGAAGGTAACCTTGTTTTTAAGGCATCTTAGCAGACTACAGCAATTTTTCCCCTGCGCATACACCCTGAATGCTATGGTGACAACAGCAGGGGTACTTTACTGGCAATGCCAGCTGCCAGCTCTGTGCTAGCCTGTCTGTCCTTTTTCACTAGCGATACACAGAGGCTTGGAAACACCCAGTTTACAGACTTATTTTTACTTGCTCTATCTGAATTTATTTGCCAGTTAAGAGGAAACCACACAAGAAAAAAAAAGAGCATCACACTCCTTGTCAGGTTTCCAGATTATAATTTTCCATCATCTGAAGTAAGAATTCCCTATACTGAAAACTAAATAAATGAACTAGCAGTACTTGTCTGCTTTAGATCCATGTCTCCACCACACCCATATTTATTTTCCTATCAACACGGAAGTAGGTCTGAATGGCAGGTTTAATGGCAGAGAGTAACAGGCACAGGAGAGGTCGTTTTAAAAACAAACACATTTCCTGCAGACAGCTGGAGCGAACCCGCATCCCAGATGGTCCAGGGAAAGCAAGGAACCCATTCTTGTATTCGTTAGCATTGTTTCTGGCCACAGCACATCAAATGCTGTAACCACCTACAAAAGTAGGCAAGAAAATGACTCCTGATTATTATTTTTTCTCCCATAAAATGCCTTTGCCCAGCATACGGCCTCACTGCAAAATTCAATGCTCATGAATTAACACCACCACTCTAGCACTGTCTGATATCATGACTAAATACGAGGATCCAGTTTTAGGGGTTTACAAACAAACAAATAAATAAATAAATAAAAAGACCACAACAAAACAAAACAAAGCCCAACCTGAATTGCTTTGTCATCACCATTGTTGCACTGATACACATACCAACCGCAGGACGAATCCACATTTCACGTTGCCAGCAGATGAAACAGACTACCATTTATTGTAAAACAGCACTCCTAAGAAACATTTGGTAGTCTTCAATAGATAAGAGACCATCACCATTTTTCTATGCTACTTCAAAACAAAACTAAAAACCCATGCAAACCTATCCCTACACAGATCTCACTGATTTGTTCACATAAAACTTGGTAGGAGAGTATAACTAATACACACCACAGTAAAATACTTTCTCTGTGTTATCACAGAGATAACACAGAGATGTTATCTGTGAAGAGGGTGAAGAAATACTCTGATTCTCAGAGATGGAAATGAAATTTATCCTAACTGTTTGCTGAGGTCCTGCATATACCACACTTAATGGTGCAAAACAAAGGTTCGTGTCTCAACTTTTTCTTCTCTGATTCGGTTTCAGTCAGTAACATTACCACACTCGTCCCTCCAAGCAAGTCTAACAGATGCAGCGGACTCTTGGGTCCTTAGAAACGAAGCTGCAACTAAACAGAGAAAGGACCCAATCAAGATTACTTCGAATTTGGCACTATTTAAATTTTAGCTCTCATACAAATTTTGTGAGGTCAGGAAGACCCTTTGTATCCTTTCTGCCAGCTCTTTAGTAGGCCATGCCAAAGCTATTTACTGCTTCAACTTGAATTGTAGCAATAAATTGTTTTATAAGAAAGGCCTCAGCATTAGCAAGAAAGCGGATGATCAATCTGCATTGATCATTACCATTTTGACAGAAAATTACCTAAATAAAGCAGCCCTTTTAGCCTGGGACTCCTACAAACAGTGCGAGAAATACCAATAAAAAGACTGAAAATGGAAAATAATTAATTTAAGACGATTTTACCTAAACACAACAGAAATACATTAATTTACTAGTATCCTTTTAAACACTGCTTGGATTTTCTTTTCTTCTGTCTTTCCACAGGGGTCTGTATGGGGTGTTGCTTACAGACTCCCAGCTGGACAAGAATGTGAAGTAAAGGCACACCTGGACTTCCGAGAGAAAGGAGGCTACAGAACTACAACTGCCATTTTCTATCCAAAAGATCTGTCGGTAAAACCGTTTGATATATTGTTATACATTGGAACTCGTGACAACCCTAACTACCTTGGTCCAGCACCTCTGGAAGAAATTGCTGAACAGATTTTTAATGCAGTTGGCCCTAGCGGAAGAAACACAGAATACCTGTTTGAACTTGCTAATTCTATCAGAAATCTTGTACCAGAAGAGGTAGATGAGCATCTCTTCTCCTTAGAGACACTAGTAAAGGAACTCTTGGAAAAGCATCAAAAACTAAATTGTCAGTAAAATAACTTCTTACTTTTAATGATCTAGCTTCATCTTCAGAGGAATGGTTTCATTGCACAATGAGTATATCACTTGGAGGCATGTTTCTTTGTACTATGCCATCTTATTTATTTTAATATTGCCTTCAAAATAATGATTATTAAAACAGTTACAAAAATTATTTCAGGAGTCTATCGAAGGGATACCAGGAGAAGAGTTTTGGGTTTGAATTTGGTATACTGGTTTTTATCCAAAGACTACATCTTTATGAAATCTCAAGAGAACCACTTAAGCTTCTCTTTTTTTGAAGATTTATTTAATTTTATTATTTCAGGTTTAATATGAATCATTAGAATGTTTTTAAGATCAAAATCTGCATTCAGACACAACTCCCATTGATTTAAGTGATCGTTTTTTCTGATTCAAGACCACAGGCATGGAGCTCAGTGCAGCTGAAGAGATAAATGTTAAGTAGTTGTTGTAAATTGCAATAGTAGACCATTTATATCATCAATCACTGAAATTGTTATTCCACTGAGTTTCTCATCTTACTCTTTATATATTAGTTTGTCCTTAAACACAAAGGATAAACCATTTCATTATCAAGGAAATAATTCTTTCCCTTGGGTCGTTATGTCAAGCCCCTGAAAACCAAAGCACAGGGTACTTGGACGCAAACAAGCCATAAAGTATCAGTGACTAATTACTTTTTTTTCCCTAAGATTAATCTAAAGAATAAGCCCAAAAAAGTTAAAATTAACCAAGAGTACGACTTGAAGTCCCAATGCAGCAAGAACGTTCAAAACTCTCATCTTAGTTACTTGCCTTTATGTGCTGTTGTAACCCCGCCTCTTGGTGAAAAAATTCAGCCTCTAAGGATAGGTTTTAAGCCAGTAATTTTCAACCACTGTTTCAGGGATTCACAGACAAAAGGTAATTAAGAAAGGAACCCCCTTTTCAGTAACTTGATGTTTGCTCTATGGACATCCAGACAAAGAGAGATGGAAAGCCACCAGTTTAGGCTAGTAGGCTTACTTTATGCAAAACATAAGCAAATGCAGTTTCCGTCCCAACGAGGCCTTGTCTTGCCTCTCAAAAATGCAAGTTATTTCTGTTAACTGTTAACAAAGTGTATTTTTGTATGTTAATATAGGAAAAGTCCTATTTCAAACATCATGTAACATCACGTTTTCTCACACAGAACGTATGTGTGTTTAGTAATAGCTTGGAAGCCTGTATTTTGCATCAGTAATTGCAAAAAACTGTGTTTCTACTATACAGGTTGTCCCTTTCTCTTCTTTACATTTTGTTTTTTTATATTTGTAATTGCTTGAAAATATCAGGGTTATCTAAATAACAAGCTGCTATTATTTTACTTGGCCACCTATAAAAGCCAAGAAGAACATAAATGAATGTTGACAGGCAGCTAGATGAGTAGAAAACAGGGTATTAAAATTCAAACTTAAATTTGAGATAACTAGAGCACTAAAGTATTTAACCAAGATAGCTATGGTTTTTACATACCGTATTATAATTTTAGTGTGCTTCTGGCATCTCTCAAGCATTGAGAAAAACACAGAAGTGTATTAGTTTTTAGAAGCTACTGTTTACTATGGAGAGTTGAATGCCACTATTTTAAGAGTACACCACGAGGTATCACTTGGAGTACTCTAAACTGCAGAAGCAAATCCTCTGATCGTATTAGCAAGACAATCATACATACTGAGGCCTTGTTTTTCCATCAGTACACATGAGTTACTTGCAAACTGATGGAATATCCTTGATTCTTCACTGTACTGTGCTGGTTTAAGATTCTGCTCAGTTGTACTGTGCAGAAAAGCAAGCCCCACTAATGCAGCTGTACAGCAGGAGAAGAATGTGATCAGAACTTCCAGGTGTCTGTCCGCAATGACAGTCATCAAGACGCCCAAGACTGGAGCTGAATGACTTCACGCACCAAAGATGAACAGCAGCAACCAGCACTCAAATCAACATTGTTGAACACGCTCCATCACGCATACATTTTACTTTGACTTGACTTACTTGACTATCTTTACTGGATACTTCATTGTTATTAAAAGTGTTGTGTGTGATTTATGTCAAGCAATGTTAAGCATTGAAAATAGTACTCTCCAAAAAAACCCCAACCGACAACAGCACCTCCTTTCTTGTGCTTACTTCAGGTTTAAGCAAGCTGTGGTAAAGTTGACACATGCACTGTGGCATGTCCACTCTATATATTTTTTAAAACTCCTTCCTCAAAGACTTATCCTTGTTCTTTAAAACAGGGCAGGGGATGCTTAGACTCACTAATGATCCAAAAATGCTTAGACTCACTAATGATCAGTGATAACTCCCTCTTTAAAACTTTTAATTATTTAAACACTTTGTTGAGGCATTGTGATTATGTACGGTTCTACATTCTCTCTTTAATTATATTCAGGACATTGTTGGTTCATTTACTTTCCAGATTCATAAAACTTGCAATAATATCTGTCATGAAACATTCTAGTTTGTGCATAAAACTTCAGTACAATAAAAATGAGTCATATTTACTAATGGTGTTGGAGAAGGAAATTTTCAGAAATATTATGTTTATTTAAAGTGTATGCATATTAGGATGGACATCAACATGTGTCTTAATTGCATCTTGCTATAAAATGCTGTTAGATCTAATGATGAAAAACAATATGCAAGAGCTAGCTACTATTATGCAGTATTAAACTGCGTCAGCATTAGGAATTAATTCAAGCTGTGGTAATATACATTTGTTCTTGCTGTTTGGGATTTCAGCCACAACTCTGCCTACTGCCTCAGTCACCAGAACAAACCCCTGTAATTCTGTAATTTCTCAGATTACAGAAAAAAAGATAGATTAGCATACACTTTTTATGTGCTATGCCATATATGCTTAAATTTCCCCCCCCCTACTGGTCAGAACTAAAATTTGTGGCAAATTATATAGATTTTAGCTATGGTTTCATTATACAACCACACACATGAAGCTACCTCTGAACTAAACTAGTTTCTGAGCTGTGTTTGAGGAAACAGTAGTTGTATCCATGTTGTCAGATTTTACCCCCTAGGATCCACAGACTCAAATCGCCAAGCAGTCAGTGTGGACCTCCGTCCCGTGCACGAAGGAAGCCATACGTAGTAGTATGCAGCGTACCAGGTCCTCCCTGGTCTGACTGCACAGTAACATTTGTAAGGCCACTTGCAGGAAGAGGAACTTGCCCAGCAGTTGGTCAAGATATGCCCTCCCTATGATGGTGAAAGGGATTACTACTGAGCAGTACATAAGCTGATACATCTGTAAATTATTTTGGAATCTTCCAAATAAAAGTCCGATAATGATTTAGGTTAAAGGGGAAAAAAAAAAGGTACGGTTTGTACAAAGACTGCAATAAGAGAGTTTAGTTTGATCGTGCTATAACATTAATAAAAATAAAAATGCAGATACCAAAAGTAGCTTCTTGTAATATCTGCTATTCCTTAGTATGATCAATTAACCATGACAGCAACAGTCATTTAATGGGCAGTCATCTTCCGTCAATATACAAATCTGTAACCTGAAAATGCAACATTTCACTTCGGTTTTTTGTCTAGCTTTCGGTAATAAGCACACTTCATTACCCATTTTGACTGCCACTGACAAAATTAATGTGTCATCTGACTTATCATGAAACTTCTGTAAATAGATTTGCATTTTTTAACACAGGAAAACTATACGGACAGGGGAAATCAAAGCATTCTGTAATTACCAGACTCTTTGCAGCATCCCCAATGATTCCTGTCTTTCCTTCTTCAGTCTTTCCTTCTATGTGCTCTGCGCTTCCCATAAATGAGTAAACAACAAAGGTCAGATGGGACCGGCCTAACCTGTGCTGATTTGGAAACTGCTGGACCATTCAGGCATATGTGCTTATATCTATGTATATAGACACACAGAGAGAACTTCTTTTTTTATACACATAAACCTTCGTTTGCTTTTATCCGTTGGTTATCTCTAACAGCTTTGTGCATAAACTAAAGTTTGGAGGGTCACAGACCTTTTCAAAACAAACCCAAGCTAACTGTCATGCCTTCACCACACAAACAGAGGATTGCTAATGGTTTCCTTACTTTTGTATCACTACATCTTTATCCCCACTTTCATGCTTTCAGATTTTTTCACAAGGGTACATAAAGACTTTTTCTAGGCTAGGCTGCTTTCTAGAAACCAAAATATGATGATAATCCTTCAGAAAAGATAACTAAAGTGGAGTTTAGTTGCACAGAAGAATGCAAAGTTCGTTAATTCTTGAAATCACTTTAACACATCTAGCAAAACAATTTTCACCACAAATGCAAGAATAATATTGTGTCATATTGCAGCTCTGGTAACACCCGACAGAAAAAAAAAAACCAAACCCACACCAAAAAACAGGCAGTCAAGAGAAGCTCTGCAAATCTGAACATTTCAGGCAATTAAAAAAAAAAAAGAAGTGTAAGGAAAAAAATGTACCCGTTTGCTCAAAATACCATGGATAACTTACCCTTTACAAGCAGAAAAAAACCCAACCCAACATCAATATTTTGAACACCGCTAAAGCAACACAGTTACAAAATTGATTGCAGCACTGCCCATCTGCAATATATCACTATTGTATATCATTATTTCCTGAAGTTCATCATGTTTAACTGATTTGCGGGCCCTTCCCATTCCTTCTTTTTGGTATGCAGGTGGATATAGGCTTTACTCAAACTAAGGAGCTGAAGATGTTGAAAAAACTGGCTGCTACAGCTCCCCGATCCGATCTATTGCTGTACCTCCGACCGCGTAACAAAAAAAGCTCTTTTTTCACTCTGTTCAGCTAAGCCACTGACTGGCAAAGGTGATGCAAACAGACACCAGGACAGCAAGCCCCCAGCCCGTATCTTGACCATCTACTACGCAAGTATTTAGTGGTCACAAGATTACAAAGCAATGGTATTTCAGGTAGTTAGGCTTCTTTTAACAGTCTTCTGCAAAAGCTGGGCACTCACTTTGATGAGCCACTACAGTACAGCCCTGATTATTCCAGCTTTACGCTCCCTCAGTATTCTTAACATTCATTTCCTCACTCCTCCAGCTTTTTATTCAAGTAGCTTCCCTTTAATTGTTGCCCTCCTTTGTCTCAAGCATCTTGCCTGCATCTTTCTACAACTTGGGGCTCTTTTCTGCATATATGCCACTTTCATTCTGCACATACCTGAGCTGGCAGAATTCTTCTCCCAGTCCAGCTACATCTACTTTGGCACCAGTTTAACATGGAAAAAAAAAATACCGCTACACCCTTAAACAAGAAAGCTACAGCAGCAAAGCTGAAAAGCATCGACTAGATTCAATGCAGCCATTTAGTCAAGTTTTAAGCTATCTCACCTGTATTATCCCCTCTGGAAACTGTTCTTCCTACTGGGGCAAAGTCACCCCAGGGATTCCAGACCATTTACTTTAACGTTTCAGACCCAGCTGGTTTTGCTGACCGTGAGCGTGAAAGCGGGTGCACGCAGCACCCCATCAGCACGGCCGCGATGGAGCAGGGCCCCACACACGCTCCTTGCACCAAACCACCGACCCGGCCACGCATCACCCAGATGTCCCTGTCCCCTTTCTCCATTGCCACTGGGATTTTCCCTGGTGTCATCTGCTCCCTTTGCCTGTAGGTACTTCTCTCACCAAACGTTTCAGTGCCCAATGAAATGAGAGTTCATTAGGGTTAATTAAGAATCAATAAACGCTGCCCACACGCCAGCGCTGTCCCGGTACCTCAGGCCGCACTCCCCTACCCGCAGCTCGGCCCGCGCCCGCTGGACTCACTGTAACGCGCAAGGGCTGTCCTCGCACCCGGCCTGTGCCGCGGACACGGAGCTGGCGCTGCTCTGTCGGGAGCAACTTGCGAAACACCGGAGGCAGAGGCAGCCCCGCCGGGGCAGGGCCCTCAGCGCCGGTACCCGCCGCCACAGAGGCCCGACGGCCCCGCCAGCCCGCGCTTGCAACCCGGCTGCAGCGCGCCCGCGCCGCTTCCCCTCAGGGCCTCGCAGCGCTCCGCCGCTCTTAGCGAGCCCGCGGCTGGCGGGGCGCGGGTCCCAGGCAGCCCCACCGCCCCTCCCGCCGCCCCGGATGTTGATGGCGGCGGCGCGCCCCGCCGGAAGCAGACGTGGCGGCGGCGCTGGCTGCTGCTGCCCGGCGCTGCCCCACCGCCCTCCCGCCCCGGGCCGCCGGCCGGCATGAGGGGCTGCCGGCACCGGGCGCCCACCCCGCGGGCGCTGCTCTGTGCCTTCCTGGCGGCCGTGGCGGTGGCGGAGGGCGGCCGAGCGCTCCCTCAGCTCAGCGACGACATCCCCTTCAGGGTGAACTGGCCCGGCGCCGAGTTCAGCCTGGTGGGTACCGCGGGGGCGCGGGGTGTGGGGGAGCTCTGGGCTCGCTCCTTGGGCGTCTCCCGCCGTGAGGGGCCGCCCGGTCAGACCGGGCACCCGGGCGGTTGTTTCTGAAGCCCCCGCCGCCCCGCCGGAAAAACGGGTGTTGGGGTGTTCGTAACATCGCCCCGGGGCTGGGCCCGAGGGGGAGCGCCAGGCCCCGGCCCGGGGCTGGCAGCTAGGGAGATCCCAGGGGGATCCCAGGGAAATCCACCCCGGAGGCCTGCGAGGGGCTGCGGCAGCAAAATGTGGTGGTTATGGGGGTGATTTTTTAATAAAAGTCTGTCATAAGAGCGGGGAGCGTGTGCGGGGGGAGCGCGGCGCGGGCGGGGGGGCAGGGCACTGGGAGCGGGAGCGCGGGTGCTGTGGTACGGGAGCCCGCGCAGTGCCCGGCCGCCTGCCCGTGGGTAACCCCACCGCTCCGGAATTTGGGAACGTCTGTGACACGTAGCGTTAAAACCCCACCTGACTCATGCCTAGGTTGCTTGCTTCCTTAGCCTACAACTGGTGTCCTGTACAAAGAGGATAACTACATTATAATGACCACTGTGGACAAAGAAAAATATAAATGTATACTTCCACTGATAGCAAGTGGCAATGAGGTGAGTTTGGTCAAGTCTTTTTTGTAATTATAAACCATAGACAAACCTTTACAGTGTCTTTTCACGTCTTTATTTATTTATTTTTTCCTCTCCAAAGTAAAGAGAGGGTTTTTTTTTCCCCTAAAGAGAAAATGATCCACAGAATGCTTCATGAAGAGGGTTTTTTTCCTTTGTAAAAAGAAAATTACCTACAGACTGCTTCACAGTTTCACAGTTTATGGTACATGCCTTCACTTTGTATTGCTTACCAGCTCTGCACTAAGTGGGGCCAGTCTGAATGATCTTATTTGGCAACAAGCAATTGCAATAATGTTCTGTTCATTGCTAGGTCTATCGCTGAGCGTGAAATTCTTGTATTTTAAGTAACGTGGTCAGATTCTAGGCCAGTAAACAACTGTTAAGACTTGTCAACACTGCTATCGTGATCACCGTATCTGAAAACGCTATCCCCATGGTGCTTCTACCACCAGTAATTTTTATTCTCCATCATTGCTTCCTCAGTTGCAAATCTGAATGCACAATTTGGGGCTTAAATAGTGATAAAAAACCCCTATATAAAGACAGCTGTTTGTACAAGGGAAGGTGGATTGAGGAGGCCTTTGGTGAGGTTTATCATTGATTGTTACTCCAATGGTTCATTTTTTTCATACTGTGAAAGCTTGCACAGACAAGCTGTACTGCTGTGGTAGGGGCCTCTGTTTTGACACAGCCCTCCTCCTTTAACTGACTGACAGTATGGAGTGCTTCAGTCTAGGTGAGAAATCTTTAGTACTGAAGAACTCTGGAAATCTCTTCAATAGCATGCACAACTATAGAGCAAAAAAAAGACGCAGAAATAATCTTCCACAGTATTGCTTTATGCTTTTTTGATTAATTTTTTTAAAGTTACATAAAAGCTGTGTGATGTTCCAAGTATACTGCATCAGTATGGCATCAGCATTGACTAACAAAAGATTGTTGATGCTGTGTTCTTCTTCACACCCCAAGGTGCCATTCTGGACATGAGCAAGTTGAGAGCTCCTACTCTTTTCCCACGTGTGTATTTTTTCAAACCACAAAACTTTTGTTTTGACTGCTTTATTTGTGACTTTTATTTGCCCCTTCTTACTAAATTATCTTTTTCTAATCAATACACAGCTCCTTCAGGGCACAAATTAATGAGGTTTTGTGATAAAATTTTTATTTTGTTTTTTACTATTGCAAATGGGTATTATCTAAGCAAACCGCTGTTAATGTTAATGTAATGAAATATCCTTCTGTTCTAGGAAGAAGAAAAGGACTATAAAGGTCCTACTCCAGGAGAATTGCTGGAACCTCTATTTAAGCAAAGTAGCTGTTCGTATAGAGTATGTTACTTCTGTGTTGATAACTTAAATGCTAACCAGAAGTTTACAGTGTAGTTCATTTTTAGGTTTAGTGTAGTAAACTGTTTGGATAAATGAGTCTCAGACTTTCAGGTACCAGTTCAATCCAGAGTAAGGTCTCTACAACTTTATGACTATATCCTTAGTATTGTCGATAAAATTCTGTGTAATTGAAGATACTGGGATTAAATAAACTGGGTTGCTGTAGTAGCAGTTTAAAAACGTGGATTTAAAATATTTACTTCAGGAGTCAAGCCATAATTTATGACAGTCTAATGAAGAGCATTTCTCAGAAAGTGTTAGAAGACCAAAGCAAAAGTGTGTTTAGACAGTCTGAAAGTTTTCCAGTTTTTCATCAACTGTTGTCCTGGTTCAGACTCATCTCTTACGTTACAAGCTTAATACCAAACAAGCTGGTACTGAGAACCAGAGGCAGCGACAGTGGCCAGATACTATACCTATGCAACATCCCACACGAGTCCTTGAGGAAGGAAGAGTGGGTCAAGCACAACTGGTAAACGGCCCTTATCTTTGACAGTTGCCAAAACCAGTCTGTGCTGAGTCACTGCCATTTAGCCCCAGTGGTTTGGGGGCACATTTAGTCTTTATGTTTTATTTAATTTTTTTCCTTTGTTTTATCTGTGTGAAAGTTAAGGAAACCTTGCCTGGTGTATTGATTTGGAATGTCATCAAAATTCTTAGGGAACACAGAGACCATGCACTGTGCTATAGTTTTGTGCCCCAGTCCACCTGCGTGGGCTGCGTTTCATTGCTGCAAAAGCCAACATTTTGGGGGATTTCTGTTTTTTGGGAGGGGTGTATGGATGGGGAGTAATGCAGCTAAACAGATTTCTTTCTTAAAAAAAATTTTTGGTTTGGTTTTTAAGATTGAATCTTACTGGACTTACGAGGTCTGCCATGGAAAACACATCCGTCAATATCATGAGGAGAAGGAAACGGGACAGGTAGGCTTCTTACAGTTTAGTAGTCTGAACCCCCTTTTCCACTGGCGTGTTCATGCTTAACTCCTCCAGAAGACGTGAATTCCTGTACACTTGAAAAACTATGGAAAATGGTAACTGAAATTTGTTTTAACTTCTTTTAATTGTAGAAAATAAACATCCAGGAATACTATCTGGGGAATATGATGATAAAGAACCCATTGTCAGAACCAGGTTTGTCTTAGATTATTTTATTGCTGATGCTAATTAATTGTTTGGTTTTCAGTTATTACTTTCTGAGAAATACACTGTAGAAAACTGATTCCCAGTGTAATAGAACAGAATTTACTCATTTTCTACAAAATGTATCAGTTTTAATTAATTCCTTTTAGCACCTCGCATTTGCATCCATCCTGTCAGTTTTGCCATGCTGTTGAATTGATCAGATTCACTAATCTGCAATAATTAGTGTCAGGGAAATAAAATAATGTAATACAAGAAATGGAACCAATATATGACAGGCCATACTTTGATAATACAGCCTGTTACCACTCTTTTTGGGTGAGGAGAAATGTCTTTCAACCTGTGAGCAGAGGGCAGAGTGCACAGGACATCTTGGGCTCTGCTCTTCTGAAATAAAACACAGTCTGCAAAGCCGAACGCTTACTTTTGCAGGTAGATGTGATCCCTGGAACTGTTTGAGAGTCTTTTTTTAGGGATCCTGGCGCAGATCTTGAGCAATACTGAAGTGCCTGAAGTGGGACTTTGGTGGAAATTAGGTAGCTGAGCCCCAAACTCAAACTGCAGTTTAGAATAACTAATTTTCTGAGCGCTTGCATTTTTTGCCTGTAAATTATAGTAGATGCTGGAAGTTTTGTGGTCGCACCTGCCAATATCTGCTTTCCTGGCTGAGCTCTTCAGTAGTATATTAGTCCAAAGAACTCTTGAAAATCCACAGACTATAAGTGTTCATTCATCAGAGCTGATAGAAACAATATTAAGAACCCATCATCTAGGTTGGGGCGTTTTGTGTGTTTTTTAATTCTAGGCTAGTATGTAAAAGGCGGGCACCACTGTTTTTTCTCTTCCTAACAGCGATTAACTTGAACACCTCAGTCTTGGAGGGAATTTAGCGTTATTAATCCCATTCCTTTGAATTCCTGCCTGCAGCCTTCAGTTAGATATCTTAGTCCTGAAAAGAAACACAGCTTCAGAAACTGCATTGTTTGGCATTTCTTTCTTAGCGAGTTACAGTGCTTGTTTGTGCTGTCATTAATTCTGTGCAGAAATGCCTTGTTCTCCCTAGACGCTGCTGGACAGAAAACAAAATGTTCAGTTTGAGTTAACCAATTCTTTTGTGGGGCTAGATGTGGAAGTTACATGTGATGATACTTCAAGTCGTCATATCCGAGTATTTTGGGATGTTGTCCCTCTGTCCTTTCTGCTTAGGTGGCAGACTGTATTCTGTCTGTGCTTCCTATACAGCAATTCACATTACTTCTCTTAAAAAATAACAGATGTTTTTCAAAGCACTGTGAGCTGAATCCACAAGCGTCATACAGTAAACTTGGAGCAGCTGAACGGGTGATGGCAAAGCCGAATGGCCTTTTGCTCACCTGATTCTGAATGGAGTCCAGACTATCTCCTGAAGCAGTTCGGAAGGCCACGGATAGCTCTCACCTGTGACAGCTTGCCACCCTTGCCCTGTAACCATGTTTGCTCTCATGATCGTTAGTATGGCATGTGGTCTGGCCTCACCTCTTCCTATGAGTGTACCCTCTGAGGCTGGCTAGTGGGTGGGCTGAAGTACTTGCCTGTTTACTGTCCCAGCCTGTAATTTGCTCACTTTGAAAAGCGTAGTCAGCTACCCCTCAAAGAACAGGAGTGACATGTCCTGCTGCCCTGACCGGCCTTCCTGTGCTGCTGGGGCTGGATTTGGCCTGTCCTACAGACTCAAAATTGCTTTAAGGCTCTCATTTTGTTCTGTTTCCTCTGGACCCCAAATCACTGTTTATTTCCTTTCTTTCCTCTTTTGCACCTGCAGGTTCATGAAATTGAAATGTGGTGTATACACAAGTACTAGCGAGTACACAAAACATACGAACTTTGCTGTATATAATTTCATTTTATTTCAAGTTCACAGACTTTATATGCTTACCTCATTCTTAATTATTCCCTAGATCAAGAAAAGAAGGAAAATCCTGAAGAGAGTGCAAAAGAGGCAAGTAAAAAACATCTATTTTGACTTTTGCCGTCAGTAGTGGAGGTAGTTTATGTATGATGAGATGAGGTAACTAGTTGCCTACCAAAATGAGTGTCAAAACCAGAAGCTGTGTTCCCGAGCTGCACTGTTTGCACTTTTGATGATCTGTCCCTGCTCAGAAAGCTTATTTAGACTAGCTAGTTGAATGTCTTGCCCTTCTACTTACTTACATTAAAGTTACGCTAATCTTGAACTTAAATGAGGTGAATTACACACTCCTTTTCTATGAAGAGAATAAATATAACCACAAAGTCATATTATGGTCTGGCAACAGTTATTTTTCTAGCTACATTAGAAATCCCAATTCCCTTAATGACACTTCCGTGTGTTTTGGGTAGGGAGAAATGCTTAACAAAATCCTACAGCACAAAATCCCTAAAAAATTTCTTAGCTGACTTGATGATCAATCCCATACAACTCTGTGCTTCCCTTTTCCATTAGAGAACTTTTCCATTTGTTTAGACCCCAGAACTCAATTCTTAGTTACTAACTTTATAGCAAAACAATGAAAGTACCTGAAGCATGCTGGAGTTGGAATTAGCAATTTTTCAGACCGTGCAGTCTCTCTAAGCACACAGAATGAGTAGTTTGGTGCAACAGCTATCCTTAGAAATGTGACCTGTGGACAGGCATGCGCCTACCTTATTTCCAGTTATCCTTCATTTTAATTCTGAAATTAATTTTTTTGTGTGCATGTTCTTTGTAATGATGATTTAAATAGCACCGAGTGGTGGTTCTGCAGTGGATCTCAGAAGATACACATGCCTGATAAGCTTGTCGAAGGTAGATGGGGGAGCAGACGGAAGTCAGAAGTTGGCCTGTTCTAATGGCAGTGGCAGTTATAGCTCTTGGAAATTAAAGAAAACTAGGTGCTTTGTCGTGTAACTTTTCCTTTGTATTTTCAGAGAAGATTGAATCTTACAGATTTTTTTTTTTTTTTTTTTTTTGGACAGTATTTATGAGGTACATACACTGTCTTGGTTTCAGTCCATAAAGAATTTAGACTTGCAATTTGTGTGGAATCTCCAGTCAGGAAAGGGAAAGAATACATAACACAGCTGGGTGGTGCCTAAAGTAACCAAAACCTGCTGTGACTAGAGATTTATCTTCAGTCCTACTGGGGTGCCTTTCTGTTGTGTGCAAACAGGTGTCTCCATTTAGATTTCTTGAACAGTTACCTTCAGTGAAATGCATAGGTATAATTTTTCAGTTTTTAAGGAAAAGTCAGTAGTTTAATTCAGAAAGATAGAAAGAGAAGACGCTGCAACCCTTTTGGTCAGCTCTTCTGTACGCAGCCAGAATATATCTGAATTTCCCACCTTTTAATATTGAAGTATAGAGTGGATAAGTGACTGGAAGCCAAGCAGCACCTGAGCAATTAAGCTGTGGCATGTTAATTGTTTAAACTCATGAATGTCTCATTGCCTCATTCACGATAGAAGTTTTTAGGGAGGAGAGAGTCAGTGGCCTGTGACAGGGTAACATAGTTTGAAAACCAAAGCAGGTGAGAGATAGGAGGGTCTCAGATCCCCAGGTTAGCATCCCAACCACAGAAGGCACCACCGCCTTTTGGTGCAGGGCCTGATCTGTTGCGCGCTGAAAACGTTTGCTAGCTCAAGCAACATGGGTAAAAGAAGGTCTAGTTTGTGGGTTCAGTGTGGCTTTTGCACAAACAGAACTTCTGGTATCCAGGAACTTTAGCAGCCTCCAAGATAGGAGCCAGGCGAGGGACTTCGGCCGGTTTGGGGAATCAGTTTCTTAAGTGGAAGCTGGATGAAGGACGAAGGAAGTACGAAGGAACAAGTCTGAAGTGAGCTTACTTAAAGTGTGTACAAAAGTGGGATTTACTTCCTATATATCATTAACTTTGTTAGCCACGACAACAGGTGGTGTGGGATGCTCTGGGTAAGGAACAACCCCAGCTGGGTGTGCTGAGAGGTGTAATGCAGGTATTGGGATGACTTTGTAGGGGCATTTTTAGATTCTCCAAGAAGTGAAAGCACCATGCCTGGCCAGAGCTGAGCTGAGCCTGGTGGAGCTACTCACATCTCCCCATTTCCTAGACTGCAGGGTGAACGCAGCTGGCTTGGTGCTCTTCCAAAACATTGCACTCAGCTGGCAAGCCTTCTTAGAACCAAAACATCAGGCAGCCTGTGCAGAGGAACCAGCTGCTTTTGCAGTTGGAGCTCGCATGGCTTGGTGCGTTTTTGCGGGGCTGTGCTGGAGGTAATAAACCAGTCACGTTCAGATATTGCAGAGACACCAAGTAACTACACAGGGGCTGGTTTCAATCCAGTAACGCTGACTGCACAGTGTAATAATATTTTTTGTTTCAGAAGAGTCAAAGGAGCTTTGCTGTGATTCTTAACTTCTACTTTCTTTCACCTAGATACCTACAAAAAATATAGAAGGGCAGATGACCCCATACTATCCTGTAGAAATGGGAAATGGCACACCTTGTAGCTTGAGACAAAACCTACCCAGATCGAGTACAGTGATGTACATCTGTCATCCAGAAGCTAAGCATGAGATTCTTTCAGTAGCAGAAGTTACAACCTGTGAATACGAAGTGGTTATACTGACACCTCTGTTATGCAACCATCCTAAATATAGGTATGGCACTCCAATTTTGGCTGACATCACTTCAAATTTTCATCAATTTCCATGCATGTGTGTGTTTCTGTAAGTCATATATCCAGCTGTGGTTTCTGGTACAGAGCTGTGATGCTTGTACGTACTTCGGCAAGTGCAGTTTTGCCAGGTCTTAAGTTTTGCTGTCAAGTTGCATAGTGTTTGTGTTTTGTAAGTCTCTGGTGATTGTTCCCATATGAGAAGCAGATGGGAATTATAACTTTATTTTTGACAGGTAAGTTTCTAGGCCTGTCCTTCTGCAGAAACACAAACTAGGGCAGTAAGGCTGCAGGCAGATTAAGAACACCCTGTCTCCTTTTAGTTTATGATTTGAGTGTCTTGGGGCAATCATCTTCATGGTATTCACAGACTGTGGATTGTGTGTATGTGTGTTACATGTGTGCATGGACTTCAACTTCCCTCATTTCAGACAACAGAAGTATGGTCTTCAGCCGTAACCATAATGTTTTAGTGGTACTCCCAACTTAAGGAGCTCCTGTCTGTCTCTGTCCTGCCTCATTGCCTTAACCTTCAGCTCTATAAGTCATTTTCATACGAAGAATTCATAATTGCAGCATTATTTTCCAAAAATCAAGTTTAGGGTTCTTCCCCGCGCCCCCCTTCCCTGAATTGTACCGTGCATCGAAGGGATGCCCTTAGTCTCAACAGTATAGATTTTTGACCTTTCAAGGGGTGTAAACAGAATTGCAAAGGGAATATGATATGCAAATGAAGGGGGAAATAACGGACAGGAGTTCTGAATTTCCCATGTACGCAGATGTCGGAACAAGCGAATGTTTAATCAGTGTTCTGAAACGGGCAACAAAGTCTAGAGGACAAAATCCTCAGTTGTGCATTTTAGAAACGCTTGCCAGTTAGAGTAAATAATTTAGACTATCATTAAATATTTATTATCAATTATAAATTTTCTCATGTAGACGGGTTTGGTAATACTATGTTGTCTGTTGCACTATTATCTGTTTACTGGATGAGTAGAAAAATAGAAAGTGCGCAGGCAAATTGTCCTGTCGTTGATAACAATAAAATCTTGAGCTGCTACCTCCTTCCAAATGGAAGGAATGGAAGGCTTCCTGGCCAGGAAATACTTAAAATAAACACACAAGATCTTTATTCTTCCACTTACGTCATCTTATAAATATATAAATATAAATAAAGATGGGTGGAGATAGCAGGCTGGAAACGCTGCTTTCTGTCAGTGGAGGTAACAACAAACAAACCTCATGTTAAGTGCATTTTCCTGCCATGTGTTCCTGAGACAGCACTGGGCAGTACTGCCACCACTGTGCTTTTCCTCTACACCCATTTTCTTACCCAATAATGCACTTGCATTAAGTTACCAAAAGTATATCCAGTAGTTCTAGTTGTCATTTTTACTTGGGTACAATTTGACTTTTTTGAAATTGGTGGGAACTGGGGATGGGGAGGAAGGCAGTACAAAGCAATATAAGTGTACTGTAACTATTAGTCCTCATGTTCAAATAAAATTCAGATAAAACTAGGCTTCTTTGGTACCGGGCTTATTTAATCTAGAGTGTGGTTACTATTTAGGAAACATTTTCAGACTGTTTTAACTACAGCGGTGATTATTACACAACTACTGCTGTATTACAGAGTTCCTAGGAGGACGTTGCAAAAAGCCACTTGGCCTCTGAAGCGGTATCTGCACATGTATTTTGTAAATAAGCTTTGTCTAAAGAGGGCCTCTTCAATGAGACGAGCAGTGAAGGCTGTACAAACATGTCATTTATCAGTATGATTTTCATTTTGATGTTACTTTACTATTTCTGTTAAGGGATATTTGGTGTTTTAATGAGGCCTTGATCTGTGTAGACTAAGGGGAAAGCTGTGTTAGCTCTGCTTCATCTTTTCGCTTTGCCTTTCCTGTAATAAGCTGCTTTTTGCAGACATAGCTCATGAAGAGAGAGGTAAAGGAATAATGGGTATATATGCAGTATGAAAAGCCATACATGTCAGGTAATATAAGAAAGAACATGCTATTTTAATTATGTAGGAACTACATCTATCAGAAGTAAACGATTCTGTGATTCTATCAAGTTTCACCTTTGTCGTTTCCTAGCTTCTGAGAGCTCTGTGGAGCCGTGACACTGCGCTCATGGTACACGTACAATGCAGTTTGCCTGTTAATACGCAACTTTGACAAAGAGGGGTTAGACTGTTGCCAGTTGCCTGGCAGCGTTAGGAGCGAGACTATGCTGGGCAAAAAGCGTATTTACATCAGTTGTAAGAAAGTGTAGCTATGGCTGAGATGGTGTGAGCAAGAGAGAAGAAAAATATGTACCTCAGCATGGCTCAGTCGGAAATTTACAGTGATGGGGAAAAAAAAAAGTATGTCTTTACTTACAAAGCACAGTAAGTGATGTGTTGCTGACTTGTTTGGCCAGGTTCAGGGCTTCCCCAGTGAATGACATCTTTTGCCAGTCTCTGCCAGGATCACCACTTAAACCCCATAATCTGGAGCAGCTGGAGAAACAGCAAGAAATGATGAAGATGCCTTTTAGAAGGGTTAAGGAGGTAGGATTTGTTTAACTTCAAATAGAAAAATACTTATTTTCAGTGTTGGAACATGTGCAACTTTCAGTTCCATGGAGTAAGTTCTTTTACCCAACTTTATAAGACTGTGTCAGTCTTTCAAATGAGCTTTAAGCTTGTTGAAATCATCTATAACTTGCCTTGTTTGGAAAGAAAACAAAGCAAATATGTCTGGGCTGCTAATTTAAAATTTTTGTTGCCTTTGTAGCCTACAGTTTACAAACATGTTAAGATTTTTACTTCCGATCTTTTTTTCAGTTGTGCTGAAGGCAGTGAAAGCAATGACTATGCTTTCATACTGCAGCCTACTTCTCCTAACGCTAAGTAACTTCATGTACTTTGTAAGACTTTGCAAGGGGCTTATAAAATCTAAGCAGGTGTATTTGGGTATACTTTAATTTCAGGAAGAAATGCATTCAACAAAAGAAGAGAAATTTTCTTCCATTCATAAGCCTGTTGCTGTTGGAAGCCACCAACTATTAACTGTGGGAACAACCCACATCTCCAAACTGACCGATGACCAACTTATAAAGGAATTTCTTAGTGGTTCCTACTGCTTCCATGGGGTGAGAAATAAAGTGATGTATAATAAAATAGCTACTCCTTAATCGCACATACTGGCTTATGTATTTGTTTAGTTTCTCCATGAATCTTGACAGTTGCATTCTTATACCCCTAATAATTGCCTTTCCCTGCATTGATACAGGGAAGGCTTATATACCAGGGTCTGTGCCAGAAAGATATCATCAGCCTTTCTTTGAAATTCGATTTAGAGCAGTGAAATGAAGTAGATGGTGAGAATCATTCAGTGCCAATTTTGTTAATGAAAAGGAAAAAAAAAAAAAGTCTGATAAAACTTATCAAGAGGACAGCCAGCAGAGGAAAAGGCATCTGAAATTTTCCCTGTCCTTGAAAGGGAAAAGTATTTCTTTAAAAGACAAATAAGGGGGCCTACAAGTAGTTTAAGAAATTTAGTCCTACATGTCTTTTCCAAGAGTCCCTGCTTAAACTTATTTATTCGATCCCTTGCTTATGTCAGTCTAGTAAGACGTTTTCTCTCAGTGCAAACCTTGAATTAACATACCTAATTAATACCCATGGGGCTTTACAGCTAAACTAGCTAGTGGTTTAGGGTCTGGAGGGAAATGGATGTTGTGGTTTGGGGGGGTTGGTTTTGTTTTAATGCTGAGATTATAACTCTCCCTAGGGTGTTGGTTGGTGGAAGTACGAATTCTGCTATGGCAAATATGTTCATCAGTATCATGAGGTATGTTTAAATAGTTTTATATTCTGCCACTAGATGGCTGTGGGGGGGAAGAGTTACAGAATCTGTCTACAGTTTGAAAAAAGAAGCATCCTTTCCTTGGCTGATAACATCTTGGGTTTAAGAAGTGGGATTTCAGAAAATAAGTCTTCTGTGTGCTGCCTCAGCTTATGCAGGGGGAGGTAGGTGCCATGTCAGGTAGAGCAGAGTGATAATCAAAGCTAAAAAACGTGGATGCTTTTGTGGGAAGGCTCATCTGGTCGTTGAAACACTCTTACCAGCTCACGCAGCCTGGGTGGCTGGTTGTAAAGACCATCAACTTTGACCCTTGACCCTAATGCAAGATTAGTCCTAGTTTGTCCCAAATGCAAGAACATGTTATGTTGACAGCAGCAGACTTGCTCTAGAAATGACATTCTATATGTCGTTAACATATCCTTACTACTAATCATATAATACAAGGTGTAATTACCAGCTTTTCTTTTTTTTAGGATAAGGAAAGTGGCAAGACTTCTGTGGTGGTGGGTACGTGGAACAAGGAGGAACACATTGAGTGGTCCAGGAAGAATGCTGCTAGAACCTACTATCTCCGAGAAGATGGCACGCAGACAGTTAGGTACGGTTGGTGCCACCATGATCGCTGCTCTGGCTGGCTCTTCCTGAACTGGTCTCATACCTGTGATAGAGAAGAACAAATGCCAGGGCCCACTTGCGCAGTGCAGGAATGTGCAGTTTATGAATAGATCCACAAGAGCAGTGTGTACAGATATTTTTATATTCTCCCTAATCAACACACAACATCAGAAAAGGTAATTCAGCACTTTGGATATCATACAAAGAAAAATCTTCCAATAGTGAACAACTGTTTACTTCTGCAATAACTGAAAATACAGCATGTGTTTGTATATTGGAGTTAAATATGTGAAGAATGATGAGATACAGTATCATAGGGGGTAGCTGCATGCTTCAGAATTGTGTTTAGTATTTCCAAACTTTTCCATTCCAATCTTTTGTGGCAGGATGGTGTCTCATTTCTATGGAAACGGAGATGTTTGTGACTTAACAGACAAGCCAAGGCAGGTGACTGTGAAATTGAAGTAAGTTAACTTTTTTAGTAAACTGATGTTTTGCGTCTCTGCTTCCTGTGTCAGAGGGAAAAACTCTGTTGTCTTCATAAAGCTCAGGAAGCAATGGCTGTTAGCTTAGTAAAACCACTATAGATACTAGGGAAATACGTTTTAGTTTCGTACTTAATACATGCTGAATGCTACAGAATTTCTCTTCTGTTTTCAGATGTAAAGAATCTGATTCCCCTCATGCTGTGACCATATACATGTTAGAGCCTCATTCTTGCCAATACATCCTTGGGGTATGTAGACATGCTTGAACTCCCGCAGCTCAGGTGCTAGCTCGTAGATGCCTCCAGGCGCACGTTTAAAATAGCCCCTTCCTTCAGCGCCTCTTCACAAACAGTCCTGTGGTGCGCTGCAGCACATAGATGTAGCTGCTGAACACACACTGCTTTGTTCCGTTGCTTTTGCTTGGAGAAAGTTACGCTCGTTACACTGTAAATATGCTACAGAGGTCACACCCAACAGTAAAAAGCCCTTACTAAACTGTACAAAGCATGGCTGGAGTACTGTGCCTCTTGCAATCCCCGTCCTTCATCTCACCATCTCTGTTGCAATCTCTTGTAAAAGTGTATTGATGACTGGACAGACATTAATGTTTTGATCTCTTACATTCAAGGTGGAGTCTCCAGTCATCTGTAAAATTTTGGATACAGCAGACGAGTACGGGCTCCTCTCAGTGCCCAGCTAAAGACCAGGAAGCCCACGAAGCAAGCCATACCTGTCAGCAACCCCGCCGGCATTTTCCACATTAACAGCCGTCTGTGAGATGACAGAAAGCAGCTCTCAGCCAACCAACCTCACCAGCAGAATTCTGTAAGACGAGGGACTCGTGAACCACTTTGTGTATAACTATGTGTATATAAGAGGTTATTGATAAACTTTTAATGATTAAAATCTTGTCTTGCACTTCCTGTTCGACTTGTGTATGACACATTCTACAGTCATCGTCATCATTATTAAGACAGAAATTACCAACTTCAAAAAGGCAAAATAAACAAGGTCCAACTTTGAGTGAGGAGCTCACCTGCTAACTGAAGAAGTGAAACCGACACTTTGTGCTCAGGAGCCTTCAGCAGCCGCCACACTGCTAATAATTGTCCTGCTGCCATTCCTCGCTTTGTCCTGGCACAAATGGTACCTCCGTTTGATTGCTTGGAACGGTTCTCTCCTGGTACCTTACCTTACCCTTACCCCTTCAACTGTTATTTCTTCTCCCAGCCTGGGCTGCTTCCCAGGACCTTTTTTTTTTTTTTTTTTTTTTTCTATTAATGCTGTAGGGTTTATCTTAATATATTTATTTTGCTAAACATTGACGTCAGTCAGACTTGCTGTTTTGCTTCTAAGGATGCTAAGGTATGATACTAGTGATAAACAGCCAGCATTTTTGGTGGCAGAGTTGTCAATATGAGTTAGACCTCTAAGCTCCCGCTTGGCTGGATTCAGCCACGTGCACCTGAGTGGTTCCCTTGTTGGTGACAAGGACTGGGTACATCCCAGAGGCCTCTTAACAGCCAGTATCTGGCTGGAGGTCCATTTTCCGGTAGCTCGCCCACCTCACAACTAGTTAAGATTTTTGGTGCAGGCATGTGAAGTTTTAGTCTGCTGGCAACGTACATTTGTCACGTTAAGAAGGGGGGTTATTCGAACCCTTTATATTTGATCAGCCTTGTCACAGTTTCCCAAGAAAGATGAGACCCTTGTAGATCTCCATTGTATTTCTAAAATGGGAGTTTCTAAATAGCTAAGAAGAAAAGTTTGCAAACCAGTGGTTTGTAGCCAGCACACCCTCGCCTATTTTCTTCCCTGGGAATACCGTGGGGCTGGCAGCAAGCCATTTCGGCGCTGTTACCAGGTGCGACACCGCTGGCTTGTTTTCTGGCTGCGTTGCTCCAAAGGACACACGCTCAGCGTGAGGGCCGCTTGTGCAAGCCCGCTATGGTTCCTCTTCGCTAAAGCTATTGTGCAAATAGAAAGTTTCTTAACTGCTGTCAGACGGAAATCCGCCAACCATTTGGCATATGACTAGTTGAATGCTACCCAAAATAACCAAGTGAGGCTGCTAGACTGTCGCAATAGAACCCATTTTACTGTCTCCTATGGCAGAAAACCAGAACAGCAGCAGCAGGATGATACAGCATTTAAATTTAAAGTCATTGTTCCCGATCATGTTCTTACCTCTGATATGGCTTTGTGATGTGGCGGAGGAAGCAAAAAGGGGGAAGAGGCTTCTATCCAGGTTTTCCCCCCCCAGTCTTCCTGTTGAAGCATGAGATAAATGAGCAAAAAAGTTGCTTAAGGTTTGATCCTGTATTTAGCCAGTAGCTTTTAGAAAAGAGAAGACATTAGGAGCATTGTTCTCTGGAGTTTGGATCTTTAACTTCAGTTTCCCTAAAGTTCTTGTGCTTGCCAGAACAGTCAGCTGGCACAATCTCCTCACTAAGCATCTAGGTGGTATGAAGCTGGACCCCACACTGCCCAAAATTTGAGCAACTTGTTGCATAAGCTGCAAAGCTTTGGGAAGGGCTCCACACCTCGCTACCTGCCCTGCTGCCAAAGAGCGCTTCAGCGGCAGCTCCTCCAGCGGCACTGGCAGCCCTTCGCTGCCTTAATCCCAGTCCTGCGCTGCCAGGGGTGTCGCTCAGGGCTGCGCAGTGAAGGCGCATCCCAAGGCAACATCTGATCAGAAAAAAATAACAAACCTGTGGAGCCTTCGCCTCCCTAAGCCGTCTTTGCAAGGGGCTGGCTGAATCGCCTCATTAAGGTGCTGGCAGTAGGTGGAATCCATTGTGATAAGTTTTTATTTTTAATGGAGGCTGCCCCGAGGGAGGGTGGTACGGCTGCAGTGCTCACGCTGGGACTAGCTCGGGGGCACCGGGAGCCCTGCTGCAGAACGTGGACGGGTGGCATGGGTCGGGACGATGCCGGGCTCCCTCATGTTAAAGGGAAGGGAGATCACTAAACGCGCCCACACACCCCTCACTTGTGGGCATTATATCAGAGGAAAATAACAGTTACTTCACAGAGTGTAAAGGTTTCCACTTCCCCACGCAGGAAGGAAGTCCGCAGTGACACGGGGCAGCACAACCTCTTTGACTAAGCAGCCACAGCACCTCGATGCGCTGCTGATGCCAACTGTGCCACACTGTGAGCTAACCACACTGTTGCCAAACCCACGAAATCCATACATGGTTCTCCACATTCCTCAGCCTCTACTTCCCCTTGCACAGGAAGCAAGATGCTCTAGGATGTTCCCACCCTGCGTGAGCATACAGCTCCACACAGAGATGAAGAACATGCTTTTCTCTTCCACCCTCTCCCACCCCTCCCTGACCAGCAGTTGACTTGGGAAAGAAGCACCGAGGCGTGGGTGAGGGGAGCAGGGAAGATGCGTGCGAAAAACCCACAGGGCATGACAGACCATGAGTTGACACTGCTGGAAATAACTAACTGCAATATAATTTTAGGTTCTAACACATTTGAATCTAGAAGCAACGTACAACTTGCTGCTTCAGCCCTCTCCCAGACAAGCCCTGAGGGGCAGGAACCCATCAGTACCAAACCTGGGGAAAACCAAGGCCCTGGTATGCGGAAAGCACAAAGCAGAACGGGAAGGCAGCAGGTTTCTGCGCTGGTCTGCTTAAGATTTACACCTGAGATACTACCGTGGGTTTGCTCCTCAGCCTAAGAGGTACAGCTGCTCCCATGCTCATTTAAGAATCAGCAACGTGGAAAATAATGCGGATGGCAGACAGCAAATCTGCAGCGATGGTACTGATATCATCTGCAATTAGTCAAAGGGAATTTCATCAAAGAAAAGTAGGTGTGGGAAGGTGAAATGCGCGACTTCTGCAAGGTACTTCCTTCTCTGAGAAGAGTTCGAAGAATGAGATGGTTTATGTCCCCAAGGACAGGATTTATCCACACAGAAAGAGCAGAGACGTCACAAGCATTTAGCAACCCCCCCCGACCTGCCTGCACGGGAAAACTCCCTCATGGGCCCCTCCGACACAGCCCAAACCCGTGCAAGAGCGGCACTGCTGCCCCAGCGCCACAGAGGGCCATCACCATTTGGGTCACGTCGTTATTGCTGTGTCTGTCCTTGCATTTCCACTCAAAGGCACTGCTCAACTATTGCAGCTGTTTGACTTCAGAAAAAAGGGATTCATTCTAGAGCTCATTTTTAATTGTCACTTAAATCACAGATTATTAATTAGCTGCAAGACTGGATCAAAAAGTAGAGGGAATATTTATGTAAGACGCCTGCACAGCTGATAGGCCTGGCTGAGAGGAGCCAGTGGCTCAGCACGCGAGGCCAGGCAGGCCCTGGGAAGCCTCATGTAGCTGAAGGGGTGAAATAAGACCATCAGGCTCAGAAAGATTTTCTCAAGTGGTAAAGCAATGTGGAGGATTATTCCCTCTGCCTGCGCAGAGGCAGACAAGTGCATTTCCTGTTCATAAACACCTGATTTGTATAGCGAAATGGATGTGACTTGCAGTTTTCATCCAGCACCCAAATCTGAGCCCACCTGGGTAAGAGAAGCTCCTCTGAGGGCCGGTGCTCATCCCCCCTGGAGCTGAGCAGGTCTTGCACGGGTTCGGTTCTGCTCCCTTAAATTGCACTTCCAGCACAAACCCACATGCCCTGCAGAGAGGCAGTGAGCAAGTGGAAGGGGATCTGTTTCAGAAGGAAATCTGCCTGTGCCTTCCTACTTGCTCACACACGCCTCTCTCACGTGCCGCTTCTCCTCCACAATTCCCAGAATAAGAGGTTGCCTTCAAGAAAAATACAGGCATACGCAGAACGCACATTGAATAAAACAAATGTCAGAATAATGCCAGCACAGCATGTCGGTAGACAAACCATTTTTGTACTGAAAAATGCTTTTTTTTCACTTTATCTCTTCCAGCTGCTGTTTCCTCTGAGAGCCAGCCGAGGAGATGTGGTTTGACAGGCCCTGTGCTAGAACACTGCTGCGCTGTCTCCCCAGAGCAGGAGCCGAGGCCGAGGAGCAGCACAGCTGTATTTAGTGAAGGATGGAATACTCGGGGAGAGACGGCTGCCTACGGGGACTCACCCCGAGCTGAAAGCAGGAGCAAGAATCTTTCCGGATATGTCCAAAATGCTTTTAATTTCCTGTCTCTTCCACTAAACAAGTCAGGATCTGTCTGAAAAACTGATGACTTCAGGGCAATTCCCAGAACCTGCTGTGGCAGGACAGTGTCTGGTCAGGCTAGGAAGGGAGCACAAACAACCTTGGGGTTTTCCAGCCCCCCAGGACAGGACAGCAGAGCCTCTGGGCTACTGCAAGAGTTTCCAGTCACTGGCAGTTACAAAAGAGTTGAGGGGGGGACGGGGCAGGGAATAAAAATCCATAGTGGAAAAAGCAGAGTGGATAGCAGAGCTCTACTCCTTGTGCAATCTGCTGACTCCCCTTCTGCTGGCATCCTGAATCGAACCAGCTGCAAAGAGCCCATCTTTCCAGGCAGCACTACAAACACTGAGGAAATCTCCTGTTATTTCCCCCCGCTTAGTTCAAAGCACACGAAAGGTACGATCGCTCACTGCAGGAGCACTTGCAGCACGTGAGACCTCGTATTCACACATAAGGGAGCCCAACACAAAACCCTCCCCACCTGAGGAAACACCCGGCAAGACATCGCGTTACAGGAGGAAAAAAAAAAAAAAAAAAAAGGTTTTATAACCCTGTGGTCACGCCTGGCGCCTCCAGAGCTTCCCCGCGACGTTTGGGCAGGAGCGAAGCAGCGGGTGCCTTGGGACACCACCATTCACAGCGTCTCGGCGTTAAAACAAGCAACTTCCATCTTCGACTCCCCCCTCAGTAACAGGCTCGGCAGCTCCTGGTGCTGGTACAACGGGGGAAAACTTTACGGGTTTCACCGGGGAAAAGCGTCTCTGGCACAAGCCCCCTCCACCAGCTCCGCAAAGGGCAGCGGGGCGGGATGAAACGAATGTTGGAGTAACGCCAGCGCAGCACGCTGGTAGGATAACCGCCACGGGCAGGATAACCGCTGCGTGCTCCGGCGGGGCCGGGCAGGTCGTGGGGTGCCCCAGCCCACCCCGCTCCTGGTGCTATAAAAGGTGGCAGCAGGAGGAACCGGTGGGACAGCAGTGCTGAGGAGGAGAGTGGGGAAAAGCAGGGTAAGAGGGACGGGGAGGCTCGCCGGGAGCATAAGCGAGCTCTTAGCTGCCTTCCAGCTTTAAATCTGCAACGCTTTTAACACCCCGAGGGGTTGCTGACCCCTGTGGTGCATCAGCTCCCGGTTATTCCGGCTGGGCGTGAGGCGCGAGCGAGGGGCACGGGGTGGCCTGGTGGGGTCCTGCCGGCAGCGGCGGGGCCAGGGGACAGAGCTGGGGAGCTGCCGAGGTCCCTTCACTTAAACTCGATGGTCCCAGTCCGGTGGGCAGCAGCGGGGACTAGGTAACAGCAGGCTCCTCACCTGAAGGTCCGCGCCTGAATTTTCAGGTAATCAATAGAAGACGTGGAGCAGCGGTGTCGGGAAACCAGAGATCCAGGCGCGGCGCAGGAGCAGAGCTGGGCAGTGACGCTGCCGGGCAGTGGGAAGCCTCCGCTGACGCGGGATGCGCGAGCAGTGACCTCTCCTGGTGCAGGCTGCCTCGTACAAGCCTCTGGTACCCTACTTCAGGGCAAACCTACTCTCTTTACTCCGACAGGTAAGGCTAAATAAATGGTCACTGGCAAATTCTTGGCAGAGGGCAAACCACCAAGAGGACGGATCACAAGAAGACGCGCGGCCACACAGTTGCACGTGGCAGGGTCACTCTTGAATATGCGACTTCAGTGGCTGAGCAGGTTTGGATGGGTCAGAGCTGCCCGGCCGCGCTGCACCGGGGTGAGAACGCAAAGCCTGAGTCCCAGGCTGTGGTTACAAAGTGCATTTCAGATTATGTAACGGCAAGATACTATTGCAAAAGCTGCTCGCTACCTGACGGGGTTAGGGGAGAATAAAAATAAATAATAATAAAAAAGAGAATCATTCAGGCTGTACCTGCAACGATCTGAAATGAATAACACTCTCCTTCAAATTGTTACCTGACACCATCTTTCGGCACTGCCTCTTAAAAATAATAATGAAGCAAGGTGTATTTTTTTAATGTAGATAAAAAGGGATTTGTAGATATGACTAATGAAACAATTTCTGTATTTGCAAGCAAACTAGGGTTTCTTTTTTTTTAAAGGGCATTCACTAACACAGAACAAATTATAATGATGGATTTACTTTTTTTTTTTTTCTCCAGGATGAGGATTGTTATTGGAAGCCTTCATTTCTACTTCACCTCTTTCTTACTGAGTGGAGCAAATGGATTCCTAACCCTGAGAACACCTACAGCCTATGCCTTCCCGGTTTATAACTACTCCTATTTAAACCTCTCTTCTGTATCAGAAGCACAAGCTCCAAAAGCGGCAAAAGCTCTCAATTTCTCACATAATGTAATTGAAAAAATAACCAAGAGAGACTTGGAAGGTTTTGACACGCTGGAAGTTTTAGACCTTTCCTACAATCAGATTAAGGACATTGAACCCGGTGCCTTTGAGGGCCTGCTCAGCCTTGTTTCTGTGGATTTATCATTTAACGATCAGAGACTTGAATCGCGTCTTCCACCCCATCTGAAGCTCCTACCCACCAGCAAAGCCTCAGGGTCTTTGCAGCTTTACACAAACTCTGACAAACCCTCAGAGGCTGCTCTGCAGCCTCCTGCATCTGCCGGGGGGCTGCCGGCGCCCGGAGGCCCACCCGTCCTGCCAAACGGTAACCTGAGGCTCAGGCGAAGCGCAGGGAACCTGCTCCGAAGAGCAGAGAAAAATGTTACAGTCTCTCCAACGGCCACGGTAAGGCCTGGTTTCTGCGGAGAGCCAATAAATGGGACACTGGATCTGTCACACAGCAAGCTCTCTGAGGAAGAGCTGATGTTAATGCTGGATCCAGATCTCTGCCAAGCTCAGCTGGACCGTATTTTGGAGCTTGACATTAGTCACAGTGAGCTGCAAATGGACCTTCTGTCACTGTTCATGCTGTTTCTGCCAATGAAAAACGTGCGGTCCGTTGATGTGAGTTACAACAAATTAACAATTAACATTCTAGATGTTGAGGCGATCTGCAGCTTCCCATTCAGCAAGCTTTTGTTTTTAAATTTTAGCAACAATCCCATAAACAGCCTGGATACGCTGTGCCTCCCTCCAACCATCAAGATAATTGATTTGTCCTTCACCAACATAAGTAAAATACCCCAGAATTTTGCTAAAAAAATGCCTCACTTAGAAAACATGTATGTTCAAGGAAATCACTTCATATATACTGTGCATCCAGCGATCACCAATGCAGTTCCACAGCCCTGCCCCGGAACCGTACATATTAATGCCATTTCCTTTGTCAGAAACCAGGCTGGCACACCCATTGAAAGCCTCCCGAAGAAAGCGAAACACCTGAAAATGTCCAACTGCTCCATTGTAGAACTGCCAGAGTGGTTTGCCAGCACAATGGAAGAATTACTATTTTTGGATCTCAGCAGCAACAGGATTTCTGTGCTTCCTGACTTACCCACCTCCCTGCAGCACCTCGACGTAAGCAACAGCGATATTAAAATAATACCCCCTAGTTTTAAATCCGTCTCCAACTTAACAATACTTAACATTCAAAATAATAAAATTACGGATATGCATCCAGAGTATTTCCCACCGACTTTAACAAAATGTGATATTAGTAAAAATAAGTTGAACACATTATCATTAAGTGACGCCCTGGAGAAACTCAAGTATCTTAATGTTTCTGGAAACCTCATCGCCAGGCTGGAACCTGCCAGCCACCTTTCCGCGCTCACTAACCTGGACAGTAGTCACAACCTCATCTCAGAATTGCCTGATCACTTTGGGAAATCTCTTTCAACGCTGAAATATTTTAATTTATCAGGGAATAAGATCTCCTTTCTACAGCGTGGCTCTCTCCCAGCTTCTCTGATCGAGTTAGACATCAGTGACAATGCCATTACTACCATAGGGGAGGGCACTTTTGGCCAGTTAACGAGCCTGAGTGTGCTGACTGTTCAAGGTAAGCATTTTTTTTGTAACTGTGACTTGTACTGGTTCGTGAACGTCTACCTCCACAAGCCCCATTTGCAGATAAATGGCAGAGGGCATCTCAGGTGCAGCTTTCCACCAGACAGGAGGGGCTCGTCAGTGGAGAGCAGTAACCTCACGCTTCTGCGCTGCTCCCTGGGCATCCAGATGGCCGTTACCGCCTGCGTTGCCACCCTGGTCGTTTTGGTGGTAACAGGCTTATGCTGGCGGTTCGACGGGCTTTGGTACCTGAGAATGGGCTGGTACTGGTGTATGGCGAAGAGGAAGCAGTACGAGAAGAGGCCAGAAAACAAGCCCTTTGATGCCTTCATTTCATACAGTGAACACGATGCAAACTGGACCAAAGAGAATCTGCTGGGTAAACTGGAAGCTGACGGATTCAAGATATGTTACCACGAGAGGGATTTCAAGCCGGGGCATCCTGTACTCGGTAACATTTTTTACTGCATAGAGAACAGCCATAAAGTCCTTTTTGTTCTCTCTCCCAGTTTTGTAAACAGCTGCTGGTGTCAGTATGAGCTGTATTTTGCTGAACACCGGGTCCTGAATGAAAATCAGGACTCCCTCATCATGGTCGTGCTGGACGACCTCCCGCCCAACAGCGTGCCGCAGAAGTTCAGCAAACTCAGGAAACTGCTGAAGAGGAAAACCTACCTGAAGTGGAGCCCTGAGGAACACAAACAGAAAATGTTCTGGCATCAGCTAACAGCTGTCTTAAAAACAACCAACGACCAACTCGTGAGAGCAGAAAACGGATCCACTCAGATGTATGAGATGGAATGAAACACAAGAACATGTAAATGTTGTGCCGGGAAAGCCCGAGGTCAAATAAAAGCATTCCTGTGTTTACCTCCTGCCTTCGCTGTGTTGCAGTGGGGGTTTCTCTCAGATCAGTCCCAGGAGAGGTTACCCGTGGGTTCATAACACACGCGTTATTCTGTCTGATAAAAGAATCCATTATCCAAAGAGCTGAGCCCCCAGCACTGATAAACATCCTTTTCTTCCTGGGCGCTTCATGCTCTTCAGCTATTCACAGCGTTTCTTAAAATGCTGTGGGTGTCACCTGAAGGGAAGAACAGCTCGAGTCACGCCACATGTCCTAACTGTCTTCTTGAGACTGCTGCACTGCAAAGCAGTGCCGTTCAAAGGTAAAGCTCTAGTTCCAATTCTCAGTTCTAGTACGGCTTAAGACGGGACACACATAGCGTACACGTAAGAAAAACACAAACTATGGCAGTACACGGGTAACAGCTTCTTTCTGTGGTTTAGCGAGAAAAGATTACAGATTTACTTTACGTAGCCATCTGAGATGCAACTGCAAATCCACACTGCTCCGTGACTTGGTTTAAACAACCAGTGGAAAAGATCAGACTCAAAGATCTCTTATAATCACAGATTTAACATACACAACCAAACCATCAAAAAAGAGCCAGCCGACCGTGTTGGTCTCCACCATTAAATAATTGGTGTGAGCTTTATTGAAGTGCCGTTATCGTAAAATCTCTGAAGAATAAGCAGGAAAGTTCTGTATATTATTATTTATGTTTAGGAAAGTTTCACTTGACACAATCGCCCTGACCCATTTCGAGTGAATTCAGTGCTACCTCTGCAGAGCCCTCGTCATCACCTACTGCCTGTTAATAATTTAATTTATTCTATTTGAAAAGGAAAAAAAATAAATCAGCTGATCTGATTTTCACATTCAAGGAAAATCAACAGACCGTGATGGAAAATAAATGCCAGGTGAGAACAAATCATTTAGCATAGCACAATCTGGACTTGCCCATAAGATGAGCAAACCCAAACGACTTACCAGCAGCAGCTCAGACCCAGGAACGCGGAATGTCACTGCACAACATAGGGGACAGCACCTCTGAAATGCAGACTCTGAGAAGGAATTAGCTCTGCTGTGACAAAATGAAGAGTAGCACCAACCTTTCTGGTGCCAGAAGGGGAAACATGAGGCTACCATAGGGAGATACCCACAACACAACTTTGCCATAGTGTCTTTTGGAAAGGAGAAGGCCCAGCTGGAGCAGTATGTGATTTTCACCCTCCCCAGCCCCACCCTGCAGCACACAGCACGTTTGGCTCTGGCGACCAAGGTTCAGGGACGGCTCTTGCGATGAACGGAAGCGTTTCCCTGATATTAAACATAACCCCATTTTCAGCAGGAATTGACAACACCCCGTTGTCAGCATTTAATCGCACATAACAAATGACAGCTTTAAGTCAATTTGCCAGTACTGACTGAACTTAAGGATACTGCGCGTGGTGTATCCATGAAGCGCAGTGCTTGAGGTTGATTTGAATAGCTCTTTGGTTATTGCCAAAGAAACCTGCGTCAATTGCACTGCAGGGTAGAATCAGGGCTCACAAACCCGAGGCGCTTTGAACTGCCTCTTCATCCTTTGTCCCATGGTGCTGACTCTCTCCAGTTTTCCACCAGCACGAATTAGGAGGAGGAGAGCAGGACTTGCCCTCCTCTACCATCTGCATTTAGGGAGAGCTCTCTTTGCACCCTGTGCAAAGCCACCTCTCCGCAGTTAGCGCAAGGAGTCATGCACTGTTGTGGAAAAAGAATTATTTTCCTGTTCTCTAAACTGCTGTCAGCCTGTCAGCCAGCTACGTGGTGAAAGAGAGAGCTGGGGCCTTTTTTCCTGCTACGTGCAGCTCGAGCAGAATTGCTTACCAGCGCTGAGTGGAAGAACCACTTATGTAATCCTCCACCCACCCGTGGCATCGGTGCAAATACACTCCTCTTAAATACTTAAAAAAAAAATAAAAATCAGAAAAATAAATAATTCAAAACAGATAGAAGACAAACCTAGAAAACACCCGCAGGACTCCACCTTAATCGCTGCAAGTCTATTCTATTATTTTAAGACACTGTCCCCCCTGCCTTCTCCTTGTTTCCACCGTGAGCGCCTCGTGCTGCTCTCCATAGCCCTGCTTCACTACCTCGTGCAGGAAGGTGAAGAGATCGCAGTTCAGGAGTCCCTTTACTTTTCATTCCCAGTGCTGCAGGCAGAAGGGTGATGGAGATTACAAGGGGAATAACTTTCAGTGTTTTCCTAACAAGCGACAAATTACGTACCTGACCGATACATACCACAAACCCCCGCGAAACCATCAGGCGCTGACCGTTCTTGACTGTTGTCTGTCCAGTTTTTGCATCTCGCCCTCCCCAGCTTGCTGAAGCCTTACTGTGACGGCGGACTGGCTCTGAGACTTACCAGAAAATGCACGCAGAAATCTCTCTAGTCTAAAAAGTTCTGAGGTGATGTCCAACTGTTGAATGTTCTCCAGCAACTTTCTGAGATCATATAGATCTTGTTTAAAGTTATTTAGCAAAAGCAGCTTTCAGGTTTTATGCATAAAGGATAGAAAATACAATACCGCAGGCCACCAGCTGAAAAAGTCAGCCCTTACCACCATAAAGCAAGACCTAGGACTTGAAAAGACTGTGAATTATAAAAGCTTTTTTCACATCAACAACCACAAGTCACTTGTTAGTGGGATCAGCCCCAAGTAATGAATCCGCTGTTTTTATAATAAACTTCTTTATGCTTTCTTTGAGGCCACTCCTTGTTTCGTGAGATACCCCGGTCAAACTCTTAGTAGTACACCTAACACTGCAAACACAGATTTTTCAGTAATTAAGCAAAACCAGTCCTCGGGCTGAGTATCGTGACAGCAGTCAACACCAGCAACTTCAAAAGCAGCTGAGAAGCACGCTGAAAACAGGTTGGAAAATGTATTCCACCACGATGGGTTCATCCTAACCCCCGAAATCAAAGATTACTTTAATTCCCGGAGTACAAAATTTTACACGTATTCCAAAATGTGTTGTCATTAACTGTCTGGCTCCAGATACTTGTATTACCCACGGTGAATGGCTGTCACACCTTCCCAGTTTTTCCTAAACACTTCTGCAGCGATGAGGTCCGCAGCGTGTTAACGGACAGCAAGGGAAGTGCAGCACTTCACAAGTCCTGGATTTGCCACCGTTCAGATGTGTGAGGTGCTCTCTTGTTCTCG
Organism: Falco peregrinus; assembly: GCF_023634155.1. NCBI lineage: Eukaryota > Metazoa > Chordata > Aves > Falconiformes > Falconidae > Falco > Falco peregrinus. Next base: position 1,553,806 of record NC_073731.1, read on the forward strand.
TGTTACAGACTGCACAAACCTACTTTTCCCAGACCATTCAGCACTGACGTACTTCCATTGCTTACTCTCTTGCCCATCTCCTCTCCTCACCTACATTTTCCATCTCCTTCATGCAGCCCTGTTGCTTCCCCTCTCAATTAGACTGCTGCTTTTTTAACCTCACAGTCACGCTTCACTGGCTCTGGCACCCAGAGGAGTTCTGATACAACGAGGGGGCTAAAGGGAAAAAGAAAAGTTATATTCCAGAAGAGTCTAAAAAGATTATTTTCTCATATGATAATCAATTACTTCATGATTCACTTTAAAGAAATTGTACCTACATTGGTACCTATTTTCAAAATCCCACCTCTATTCACCACATCCTTAAACCTGTCCTTAACCAGTTACTCAGTACAACGGACAACCTAAATCAGGTTTTGTTCCTACTACAGATTAAAAGGCACTGCACTCTCCTACCTGACGCTACAAACACATTAACACACGGGTTGTATTACGAATACAGCCGGCACCGGGAGGTAACAGAAGAGTAATACCACAAAGCGCTTTGAAGGGTCTTCCGTTGTTTTGTCTTAGTGCTACATCACGAGGGCAGTAAAACCTCCTTCTGTCCTACAGCTGCATCCTTCTTGCTTTACTCTCACACGAGTACTCAATGCAAATTACTTTTATGAGTACGGTGCGCGGGATTTAATCTTCCACCATGTGACAAAGTTCACGTGACCCAAACGGCAAGCACAGTGGGAGTCCTGCGCACGTGCGGCAAACCCCAAAACTGCTTAATGTTAAACCCAGCCTTAATGCATATCTTCACCTCCCTGAACGTACACACAGGACCCCGTCTCGCAACCACTCCTGGGGTCCTGCCCTACACTCCTTACCATCTGAAACTGCTGAATTGCCAATTGCAGCCAATTCCTGCTAACAACATAGCGTCTGAGCCCCAATGACAGGATCCCACGTATTTTTTCCCTTCAAATCAGTACACTTCGTACTGAAGAGAAACGCAAAGACAGAAAAAGCAAACAAGACAGACCTTTTAGTTACCTTTTCCAATTACTTTAGAAAGAACTATGTTCATCGAGAAAAATATCCACACAGAGAAAAAAACATATGGAAATAATTTCAATTTTACATTTCTATTAGAAACTCGTTCACACCCATTTTATTGCAAGAAAGCTGTCTTGAATTATTCAAAATTAATCAAAATTCAAAGTGTTAAACAAAGAACAGTGTTCATAATGTAGTAAGTCTTCCAGGAAAACATTGAAAATAGTTTAGTTAAATAACCTAAACCCAACAACTTACACACAGTGATGATGTGAATGTTTGTCGTCGTTTTTTTTTCTAAAATAAGAAATCATCTTTCTGTTGCTGTAATTTTGCTAAAGATGTGGCATTTTCCTATAATGAGGCACCAAAAAGTCTGTAGCATGATTATTTCAGAGATATTAAGGCTCTGCTGAAGCCCATCGAAGCTGAAAGGTGATTGAGTGCTTATTTTGAAAAGATCTGGCCACTTAAAGCAGCAATTGTCGTGAATTTAAATGCCTCCAAATCATTCCGTTTCATATGGAATTCCCACAGCACATGACACAACACAAATGGCCAGATTTAAAAAAAAAAATAATTAACTTCTGTTATTTGCTTGCTGTGTAGACCAACACAGTCTGTAAGTAGACCGATTATTAATCTTACATCAAACTGCCATTAGACCTCTTAAAGAAAACCGCAAAAACTTGTACTCACCCTGTTATATGGTCATTCTGTTTTTAAGAACGTTAACAGCTGTCAGTTCTACCTGCCAGGAATATCACAGCCGAATCCCCCCAGTCCCCACTTTTATACAAAGTCACAGACAAAAAGAGCAACCGGCAACACGTCTCTTTGCCTAACAGTTTACGTATTAGGAAACTCCAAGCAGACTGCATTACTAACAGCGTGTCAGTTCCGTAGTATTGCCATATTCATCTTTATCCTCGAGTAAAACCTGTAATTAGGTATTGCACAGTTACTTCTATCAGAGATAAAATACTTCTCCAAATATATTATTTTGGGATACATAATGCCACCGGTCCTTAAACGTACAGCAGAAATTTATATATATATACACAGATGTGTGAGCACACACATACTTCAGAGATTTCAGCGCCACAAGATTTCTCAGAAGTCCTTCCCCAGCAGCAACAGAACAGCTGTTTGTGAAATGCCTCATCCTGCTTTAGGACGCCAAGACCAAAATCCTAGACTTCAACTAAAGATCATGGAAATTTTACTATTTACCTCAATGGAACAAGGATTTCACCTTGCGAACAGAAAGGACTTTTATTACTACTGACACTCACTGCAACGAAACGCCACTGATCCTTCTAACCTCCTGCAACAGAAAGATTTTAAACTTAAATATCGTAATACCAAGCATCCTCCCAATTCCTCCTTCTTGAAAATATGGCAACTATAGAGTTTAACAGGTAACGCTTCTGGTGCGCCCAGATTGTTGTCCGAGGGATCCTGCTACATGACATAATGAATTGCAGTTATAGCGCTTGCTTTGTTTTTTTTCCCCTGCTTGTCCAGCAGTAAGATTCAGTAACAAAACCACCCTCACGTTAACAGTTCCAAACAGAAACCTGAAATACTGCCCTTTTTAACTTGCCACGGAAAATTGGTAAAACCTCACAGAAGTATCCGAGTATTTGCTTCAAACGCAAAGAGCTGGACATTAACATCAGTGACGTTTTTCTTAATTGGCAGCAGTACCGTTATCACCGAGTTCAGGATAATAACGAACAGCAAGTAAGGGGACTCGCTGCATCAGCTAGGCCAGAACCCTCTCCCCTACGGTTACACGGAGGGCACGGGTATCTGCTTGGTGGCAGCACTGTCACAGTCCCGCCCCAAGTTGTTGCTGGTGTGATAATGCATGGCAACGTAGGACTTGGCAAAGCCCAAAGTCGAGTTCACCGGCTGTAAGCTATTTGGTGTGCTCGCTTCCTGGGAAGGGCTGCTGTTATAGATACTGTAGTAGGGCTCGATCCGCGTGTTCATGGGGGTCGAGCTGCTCTGTGCGTAGTGCTGATGCCCGACAGAAGCCTTGGGGCTCAGCACACTCTCCTTAGAGTGACTGGGGCCACAGCCCTGGTCCACAAACTTCTTCTGAGGTTTTGGAGACAACATGTATGCAGAATTAGTCTCGTGGTGGGACGACTTGTTCCTGTTGACCTCCAGGCTGCCTGTCCCCATGGCCCGAAGCCTCGTCTTCTGCTTGCAGCACAAAAAGACCAGGGCCACGTACTGCAGGCACCAGAGGACTCGTCTCCGAAGTCCTGCGCTGTTGCGGGAATATATAAAAGGGTTTAATCCGGATTTGAAAAAAATGAGGGTAAATCCGCACAGCTCGAACTGGTAGAGAACAAAGCCGCCGCTGCTGGAGAGCATGTCCTGCACCAAGGAGATGCCCAGGGGCAGGCAGCACACCAAGACAGAAAGCACGATGATGACACACGTCACCACTGCCCTGGAGTCTTTGGCCGTGGACAGGTTGACGGCCGACACCAGCTGGAGCCGGCTGGTGGTGGCCGCCAGCGGCTGGCCGAGACGCTTGGCATAGCCGTGCGCCTGGGCGCGCCGTGCCTTACCGTAGCTCTGGTTCCTGTACAGGGCAGGTGCCCTGGTGGCTGGTGGCCCTGCAAAGGACTGTGGGCGGGGGGCTTCGGTGGCCACTGCGGGCGGGCACTTCCTTGCCTGGGCATTGCGCCGCAGGGTGCGGGCTATCATGACATAGGAGACAGAAACAACAGCCACACAGCAGATGAAGTCGGTGACGTAGAGATAGAGGATGACCTTCCCCTCGCCGCTGGTGAAGCTGGACATGGGCAGGCAGAGGCGGGAGCCGCGGGTCCTGAGGGTGGCCAGGGTGGCCAGGGTGAAGCTGGTGGCCCACAGCAGCAGGGTGAGGAGGAGGGTGCAGGGGAAGGAGGCAGCGTGGTGCGGCTGCTTCCCCAGCACCATGCGCAGCCGGTGCAGGGCAATGACCGCCACCGTCTTGAGCGACATGATGATGAAGCCGGAGCTGGTGAGATGGAAGGTGAAGCAGAAGGTGCCTGGGACGCCTCGGGCCGGGTCGAAGAAGAGGACGAAGGCGAACATGGGGGCGGCCACCCCGCAGATGAAGAGGTCGCAGAAAGAGAGGTTGAGGATCATGAAGTCGAAGTTGGTCCTGAATTTGCGGAGGGCCGGGTCGAAGAAGGACAGCAGGACGATGAGGTTGCCGTAGGAGCCGAGGCAGAAGACGAGGGCCAGCAGGGAGGCGCAGGCCGCCAGGGTGGCGGCGTGGGTGCCCTCCCGCAGCTCGGCGGGGCCGCCCGCGCTGCCGTTCCCGCCCAGCGGCAGCAGCGCCGAGCCGGGGGGCCCCGCCTCGCCCCCCGCCGGCAGCCGCCCGCTCCCGTTCATCCCCCCGCCCCGGCGCGCCGAGGCCGAGCGGGGGCTCCCGCCGCCCCGCAGTACGCACGGGCCGCGCCGCCGCCGCTCCCTCAGGGCTGCCCCCGCCGTGGCGCCGCCCGCCCGCCCGCCGCCAGCCCCCGCCCCGCCGCCGCCGGGGGCAGGGCCGAGCCGCGGGCACCGGGCCCCGCGGCCCCGCACCCCTGCGCCCGCAGGGCAGCGCCCGGCCCGGCGCCCGGCGAGCGGGGGGGCCCGGCGAGCGGGGGGGCCCGGCGAGCGGGGGGGGCCCGGCGAGCGGGGGGGGCCCGGCGAGCGGGGGGGCCCGGCGAGCGGGGGGGCCCGGCGAGCGGGGGGGCCCGGCCGCCGCCCGGGGCCGTTGGGCCTTCCTTCCCCCGGCGGCCCCGCTCGCCCCCGCAGAACCGCCCGGGCCGGCGCCACCGCCGGCCCCGCCGAGCTGCCCGCCGCTGCCAGGCCCGCCGCGGAGCCGCGTCCCCAGCGCCACGCCTGCGGGCCTCGGCCGCCCCCCCCGCCGGGCAGCCTGTGCCGGCGCTGACCGCCCCTGCGGCGGGGCATTTGCCCCAGCGCAGCGCCGGGCCGTGCCCTCCGGCCCTGCCGCTTGTGCCTCGGGAGGAGAGCGCGGCCCCCCCCACACCTACGGGCCCCTCTGGGTGGCTGCAGCGCGGGGAGGGGCCCCCGAGCCCCCCGCCGGCCAGGGCCGGGCTCACCCCGAGCCTTCCCCGGCGGGCAAGGAACCGCAGCGGGGCGTCCTGCTGCGCGCCGTGCCGCACCGTGCCCTCAGCAGGACACCGAGCCGACAGCTGGGCACTCCAAGGTGACAGCCCCTCCGTGCTGACACCAACAAAACACCTGCCCCAAACCAAACCCTGCTCAGCACCAGGATTTAATGCAGTTTGGCTTCTGCACTGCACCCTTACACGGGGTAGAAACGCCCTTTCCCTTCACTCGTCTGTGCCCACAGGTGTGGGAGCCAAGGCCCAGGGTCTTCCATATCCCCATGGGGCCGGGGGCTGTGGAATCTGTATTATTTATCTGTTTACTGCCAACTACTACCAACACAAATCCAGTAGCTGCAATTTAAAGCGATGGGAGAGTGCTGGATACCTGAGCACTTAAAGGGATCGTTTTGAAATACTTAGATGGGCCTGATGATGAGGCAGCAACACCGAGTGCATGTTCCCCGAGCCAGTCTGGCTGTCACGGACAGACAGCCGAGGGACATCAGTATCACACACTGGAAATACAGTTGGAAGAGGTGAAAGCCCAGCCAGGCAAGGCAGAAGAGTGCTATGAAAATACAGCAGACCCAGTATTTCTGGGCACTCATACTGTACATTTCTACATAAATTCATTATATATGCATATATCTGTGTATCGTCCTAATAACCTTCCCCTACCCCCAGAAACCATGCAGAAGCACAGTAGTCCTTTGTAGAACCATCAAGACAGCAACAAGAGTGCGAGGTTGACATCTGAAAGCTTGTCAGCGGTACCTGCTCGTTTATTTTTCAACACATTTCTTTCTAAAACTAAGAGCAATTTTTTTTTTTTTATAAACTTATGACTCACAACAGCAGCCTGGCCTATGAGCCATGCATGGTAAACACACTCCCAGCTGGCAATCAGTCCAGATTCGTTATCCAGGTCTGTGGCAGTGAAATGCCAGCAGCCGGGAGAGCCGGCTGCAACAGTGCTTTGCAATATGGGCACATCCATCAGGTTGAGTTTTGCCTTTGTTTTATTCTTAAACTAGCTGCACATGGGCTGGTTTACTCCTAGGGGTAAACTAGGAGGAGGGAAAAAGTCCAAAAACCAAAACATGATGTCCACGATTTCCTGTGGCTTCAAGCTATGTTCTCTCTCAGCTTGGCTACCGCTTTTATTTTCACTCTTACTAAATCTGTGCTTTCCAGTCATGGTTAATTTGAATTCTGTGGCTGAATCCTAGCCCTACTGAGCATGAGGGGTTTTTTCATTGACAAGCTGGGATCTCCCTCCTTGAATTTTCTTATTTATAAAAATCAGAGCACGTCAAGTTGTGTGATTGATTAAACAAGGCTGACAAAACACCAGCCTAATGCAAGAGTGAATTACTTCAAAGTGATTAACACTGAAGAAACAGTGATGACTGTCCTTCATGTGAAACTTAGGTGCACACAATATCCACCTCCTTTCAGAGCAGGTAATGCACTTCAGTTGTAAGCAAGACACCGCATAAAACCTGACCTCTGTTTCACGCCATGTCTAATCCCCGAGTCGACATCAGGCTATGACTGTTTCTGTGGTGTCACTGGCCAACAACATAGTAGTAGTAACACACTTCGCAAAACAAGAGCCCTTTAAAAAAGGTGGGAAGGTCTGTGTGATTCCAGGTGTTATTTGGCCAAACGCTCAGCTTTGGATGACCAGAGTTAAGACTTCTTAACTTCCTACAGTTACTAGATGAGCAGGTGGAAGCACACATGCAGAAATAAGGCTTCATATGCCTAACGGGATTGTTCTTAGCAAGTTCATAGGGTTGAGAGGAGCTACCAAGACTGAGACTGATCTCTCACATGCTTTTGAAACCCCTACCTGAGATGCTGAAAAACGGATTTCTGAGTCAAAACTGTTAAGATTTGGGCCTTACAGAAAGTTAGCCGTTTTAGAGCTAGTTATGTGCAAAGTAACAAAAAGAAAAGTCTGTATTTTTCTATTAGTAATAGGTTTAGATTGTCACTCATTTCATTAACGCAGTGTTTAGCAGGCCCATGAGGAACAAGGGTGGTTTTTTGGTTTTACAATGTTTTACCCCTCTATAGTTACTAACTGTAGTTCGAAATGAAGGAAAAGGTGTTCCTTGTTATAGCCCAAGAGCCTCAAACATTTCAGCAGAAAAGCCCAAGCTGGGTAGCGCTTTGGTGGTGCATGCTGAGAAATGCTGCGGGTGGCCGCAGGCATTCAGCATCATGCCACTGAACGCTGCAGGAGGTGGCGAGTGCAAGAGGTCATTGAACACAGGGCCTCTACTCAGGGAGAAGGGAACAAGCCGAGGCGAAAAGGATCTCCATGGGAGCAGGAAAGGCTGCACGGTCCCTTTGGCACAGCAAAGCCTCTCGCTGGCCTGCCTCTTTTAAAAAGAGCTGCCAAAGCTTGAGGTGGGGAAGGAAAGCAGTAGAAGAAAGCCTGTTTTGCAAGGCAGGAATCCCAGAGCAACTTTTGTAGCACCTTGCCCAGGAGGCTAAGATATTAACTTCTTCTGTGCAGTGCTCTTAAGCCTCTCTTTAAACTAATTCATTCAAAAACCCAGCACTCTCCAGTACTATCAAGCTTCTCAAATATTGGTCAGACATGGAGAAGGCGTGTTCCCATAACATTTTTTACAACAGTGTCAAGTTTTGCAGAGGTGTACCACAAGAAAGTGGAAATTGCTTTTAACTGCGGAAACCTGCCCCCATCTCAGCCTAACAACAGTACCTGATGATTTTAACAAGAGAGTTGTAGGGAAAAGAAAGTGGGATAATAAAAAGGGAAATTAACAAAGAAAATCAGAAATAAAAGCCAGGAGAGAATAAATAAAAGCTTTTAACTGATACTCTTTAACAGAATCTTTTCTGGGTGACTTGGCCCAAGCATCAACCTACACTTACCACTAATCTGACTTCACTTATTGCTGAAACAGATTTATTTGGTTTACTGCTGTTTTTCCTCAGTATGCCAATCAGAAATGATTGCACCTCGTGTTTCCCAGTACCCCTCACTATTCCCCAAGGCAGGCAGGTGTCCAGCTCCATCTCTAGCAACAAAATCTGCTCAGGTAATTACTACACAATACCTGCAGCAGCGACAGTGCTGAGCGCCCAGGCAGGGAAAGTAGGCCGAACTTCCACAAGCCTTTTGTGGAAAAAGCCATATAATCTAGAATTAGAAAAGCCATAGCGAGCAAAGCTCCCTCTCCTTTTTGCCCTTTGAAAAATTCAGCCTTGTTAGGATGCAGCTAACTCCTCTAAGCACTGTGCTCTAATCCATCAGAAATCAAAGATAATTTTGCTGATAATCTTTGTAGGCAACAGTCTCAGCTTTTCTCTGTGCTGAGAGAACTCTTGGTTCAAGAGTGCTTTGCTAAGAGTCACTCTCCTTCCCAGGGAGAATACTACTAACCTTTTTTCCCCACTCACCACATGGACTTTCCCTTCTAAATATCTCTTAATAGCTCTGAGAAGCATCTATTGACCAAGAGAGAAAAAACCCTCCATGCAAACCAACGGCCGTTTGCACTGCCTTAAGTAGTTCAGCAGTATTCTACCTCTTCCACACACAGTTTAATTTTCTTCTGTCATCAAAGAACCAATGCTTTGCAGTAGACTGAAACTACTGCTGCCTTAGTGCCCTGAGGACCTTGCTGGATTAACCACCACAAACCACCCACCTCCCTGGAGCACGGCTACCTCTAGCCTGCAGACAACCCAGAAGCCTAGACCAGCTTCAAGTGAAATTCCCTCCCCTGCCCCCTTCTTGGAAATCTCAGTCTCCAGAGCCTGTGCTGCAACGTGACTATGTACAGCGAGTATTTTATGATGCTTAAAACCACAGAAGTTGCCTTCCAGTTACTGCACGCCACCAGTGAGAATGTAAAACAAATTAGCTGGTAATTCCAGCACGGTTAAAGTTAAAATCCTGCAAGGACAATGGCCAGCAAAACTTTCTACTGATAAATTGGTTTATATTCCTTTTTACATCTTACCAGATTATTGTGTTTTCCACAGCATAGGGGAAAAGGAAGCTGGAGTCTCTGCTGCAGGAATCCAGGAAGTCTGAAGCTGTGGAAGAAAGTGCGAGACTGAACGCAGTGTGGGATGCTGGGGATGCCTAACTGTGAAAAACTGACAGGAGACATCATCCACGTGTACCAAGCACAGGACTCCCAGCAGCCTGGTAAAGAAGTAAAAAGGATGAGAGGGCAGATACCTGGACACAAAAATACAGTTCTAATATGCCATATCAGAAATAATGACCTTCATACTTTTTTCATTTTTTAAACAATCCATATACCAATTAGCTCAACACGTGAACAACACAATCCACCAACATCGAGTTTGTGGTGCCACCCAAAAGCACAAGTTAGAAGTCTTATTTGCTCACTTGATAACTTTCTTATACGCTTTTATCAAAATAAACACCATGTCTATGCTGTGATTTCAGCAGGTTTTCACATGCACAAATATATATGGAAATCTGGGAGATCACTTCGCTTAATACTCCAGCAAGATAGTCACTGAACAGTAAGTCATTGCAAAGCAAACAAAAAAAACCCCCACCATAACCAAACCAAAAAACCCAAACCCAAACCACCCAAGAAATGAATTCTACCTTACATCACTGTCATTCTTTGGCGCGTCAAACAGTGGTGGTCACCAAAATTATCTGTGCAGACTGACACGTGGTCACTAAGGCTATCAAGGCTACCAGACCATCTCCAAGGTATTTTTCCAAGGGGAAAAATTCTCTCTTCTCACACTAGAAATTTCCTCCCTCTCCAGACTGAGGTACTGCAGTTTTTCATCTCTAAGGCTTTAGGGAAAAGAGAGCATAAGACATCAAAGTGACAGACAGCTCAGAACTCATTACTTATGTATTTTGCTGGGGGAAGTTACGGAATAAAAGTAGCAATGGAATCACAGTATTTGATGAAGAACTAAGAATTGTTCCCACATTCTCAGAATGGGAGACTAACAATCTTTGGCCCAAAAAAAGTCAATTAGTACAAGTTCACTCACACTACCATAGGTAGGTACCCTTATTTTCCAGGCAATCTGTTCGGATCAAGTAATTCACCGCTGATTTATAAAGAGCTATTGTGAATTAATACCACCTACTTGTCACCATAGCTCTAGCTACAGAATGATTCTCTACAGAGCACTGGATCCTCAACATTGCAACCAGTTCCAGCTATCCTTCGGCTATAGACATGTAAGAAAAGAAACTCCCAGATACAGTCAAAAGCAGCAGAGCTGGACCGTACAGTTAGCTGCCCGTAGTGTACGCAGAACAGAACATAGAGTATCTGCTCCATCAGTTTGTCAGCCAACACATAAAGATGATCCTCTGCAGCAAATACTTTCCATTACTTTTAAAGTTTTTTTTTTTTACTTCTATTGGCAAAAGCCCCTCCACCTCAAAACAGTTTCTCCAATTTTAAGTGTACTTCTCAGAAGTTTGTAAGTTTTTTGGCAAGCCTCACCAGGTACAAGATATTTTTACATAAATATAAAAGCTAGTTTCCCAACCATTAGAAGTAAATCTTTAATTAATCCTTCATGTTGCCCTAACCTGCTGCCAAATCCCACAATAAACACATGCCTCATACAAAAAGCTAAAAAGCACAGTAAACAACCTCAAGTTAACACCTCAAAAGTAAGAAATTTCCACTTTAGAAATAATAAAAAAAAATGCAGATGTTACAAACAGTCCATTTATTGGGTCTTAAACTACGTACACAATTGAAATAATAATAATTTTGGCACTACGCTATACAGTGGTTACATCTGTGTGCTGACACTCGTTAAATACTGCACCAGGGTCACTGCTGTGCTTTGAAGTTTGGAACGAGCCACAGACTCAGCAGGTAGATCACTCAAAACCTATCAGTGCTCCTGTAGGATTGCATGAAAGTTGAAACACACACCAGTGCATGAATTATTTCAATGTACCTCACATTCTATGAGCTTATCACGCTAGATATGTGATGTCAGCATTCAGAGATGGCCACAAGTGTTGCATTAAAATATGAATGAGACATAGTAATAATGAGATACCAGAAAACCAAAACAAAACCTCTGCCTTTCAGACATAAAGAGATATTCTGTTAAAGAAAATAATTTAAAAAACTAATAATGGCATTTGATTTGATACAAAAGCCAGAACTACTACTGTATTAACATCTAAGTATGAATCTTTACAAATTAATCTCACAATGGTGTTATGTAAAAGGTTGCAAACTGTACAATGTTTTGTCAATGCAATGCCTCTACAATTTATACAGTCTTTTACAACTATGTAACACATATTAAACATGTTGTTAAATAGCCAATACATATCAGTCTCTGAACAAAGCTGCAGGCAAAAAAATACAGAGCTTCCACAATCTTCGAACAAGATATGCTTGCTCAAACAGTGACAATCTTTATGAGAATACACTGTCAAAAATAGTCAGCCATTCAGTGCCTTTCCACACCGTGAATTCAGCCATCACTTGATAGTCCATAATTTCATATCTGTGGGCCCTAATTATGTGGAAACACCCATAGTCTTTCACCCTTTAAAATACACAGATTATCATAGATTTTTATTCCACGCGTGGCCAAGCTATCTACGAAGAGCTGGCCAGGCAGTAAGAGCTTTCACTCCCCACGTTTTGTCCTGCCATCATCTATACTGCACGGAGAAGAGCAGCTATTTACATTTTGACAAGGAAGGTACAAAAAGGCAATCCTGCCCTGAGGTGGTCTGAATGATACGGAGCCCGTCACCTGATGGGCACTGAAATCCAAGTAGTGAAAAATAAACTCTGAGAAAGACAGGTTCCTGGTATTTGTATATACTGACTAGGTAAGAAGTTGCATCAACAGACTTGGAGAGCTTCACTCAGAATATTCTGGTTTGCAGCACTCTCTGGTTCTGCATATCTTTGATGTCAGAAACATCTGGGAAGAAGGGTCAGAAAAAGAGGATAAGAAATGTGCAGTTTAAGTCACTGTGTGCAAGAAAGCAGAAACAAAACAGATGTGTAATGCAGGCCAAGAAGAAGGGTCTTGCAATAAACTCATGATCAGGCTCTGCAAACGCAGTTACAAAGGATACTGTGGGGCTCCCACAGCTGCTCCCTGGGGAGGTGAAATTATTTTTGAATTTATGTTTGTTTTTAAAAGTGGGTTTGATTAGGCATCAGGATTTCCAACAGAGAGTTTCCTAAATGATAGATTTCTTTGAGTTTCCTTTATTTCACAGAAAGGTTCCTACATCCTCATTTTTTCCAGGAGAAACCTGAGAAGAAAGAAGAAAGAATTCAAACCAAGATTATTGCCTCATGCCATTACCACTGAACAAAACAAAAATATAAATTGAAACTTCTCTTGGAATACTGTCACAACACATCACAATACAACAGAGATCAGAATCTTGTAGCATAACAAAGAGAAACTCCAGGAATGGATTCACTCTTTGGGGACGTGCCTGTGTGAAGAGACCCGGTAGAAAAGCCATAATGTGGAAGAGAAAACCGTTTGGTAGCAGTCATTCCCCATCGTGAGATGTAGATGATACACTGGACTGGGTGGTAGGCTAAAGTCCTCACAGGCATCAGGAGTACAAAGCAGCAAATACCTTCTGCCTTTAGTGAAACTGCCAGGCATTTAAAAGGCAGCCAACTGGCAGAAAATGGAGAAAAGGAACATCAATCGTCAAGAAAACAAGTGTGTCTTAGCAAAAGATTAGTGTAGTACAGGGACACACAGAAAGATGGACAGCATTCAACCAAAAAAAATATCTGTTCTTGAACACTGGAGGTGCAAGGGGCTTATCTGGCTGTAGCATTTTCCCTGTAGTGAAGGATTCCTCCACACTCTCCATGCTAGACTGGAGAGCTAGAGTAGATTTCTTAAGACTGATATTTCCATCAATTTACATCAAAACAAGTCATCTTACCTATCTAAGCATAATAGCACGGTGAAACCAAGAGGTCAGTAAGCACTAGTAGCTGGTCATCTGTGAACTGCTGTTTATGCTCCTGCCAGTTGTCATGATGAGTCCTCCGGAAATTTGACAGCGTTTTTTTCACAGTCATCTGCATAGCAGACAATCAGCATTGATCTGTATCAGTTATGGATTTAAGCTCCAGGACAAAACAGAAGTTGAATACAACAAAAATAACTGTTGAGTAGAGCAAAGTCTTTGAGCAGTTGCAACTATTAGATGGGCTCTGGGGAATGAGGCCAAGCATATTACTAAATTAACAAAAGAAAAGTCCCATCAGTTCAGTTTCTTGATTCAGTAGAGCACACCACAGCAAAGTTTGTTAAATCTAAGGAATTCTTCAGCCATAAGCTCACTACTCTGGTTAAAACAGCAAAGGTCAATAAAACCAAATAGGGAGAGAAAAAAAAAAAAAAAAAGAAGTGTTACAGGTAACTATTTCAATACAGACTTGTTTCTTGGACTGCTTATAAAACCTTTTTTCGAAAATTTCAGAGTGACTGTTTTGGTTCAGGTTGGTATTTTCTACAATGGCATGCACAGAAGTGATATTTTTAATTAAAAAAGACTTATTGACTATTTCCTCATTATAGATATAGTTGTTCTTGCAGCTTTCAGTTTATGCTTTAGATTTGCAAGCAAGGACAGAACTACCACAAGAAAAATACTTAAAAGCAGTCCATGACGTAAAATGTATTTGAAGCCATTTAAGAAAAAGCAGCAGAAACTTTTTCTTAATAGGTTCCTGGCTTTTTTCTAGGAAAGGGAAACTAAGAGTAAGTGAAGTGTATTTTAGATGTGTTATATTGAATAGAAGAAGTAGTATTTTTACCTCAATAGGCTGAGGATCATTAAGATGGGCACTGAGATCCATCAAGAGCTGTGGCATCCAGGTGGGTACATCATACGGACTTGACAAGATACACGCACTAAGTCCCAGTACACCAGCATGGCGTTTAACCAAGTCTGCAATTGCAGGATATTAATTTACATTTGGCAAGGTGCAACTATATTGTCTAAGACATTCCTCAAGGACACAGCCAAACTTAAAAATGGTTATCACTGAAAATAAGGCTATTTTTAAGTGATGGGAATGACTGAAGAGAGTCTAACATATTAAACAGAGACAATCTAATTAAAATAACATATGGTTTCAACCCTGAATTAAAAAAAAACCCACCCTGCCACAGTAGAGATCTCTAGCTTCTGCAGAAAACCAGATAGTTCTAAAGACCATATAGTCAAATTCACACAAGTGTATAGATCTCCAAATTGCTTCTGCTTTCCTACAGAGTCAGAGATTCATTCTCTGATTCTATCTTTCATTTCTAATGGAAGAATGTGTAAAAGAATTAACAACTGCTATATACTTCATAAACATTTCAAATGAGCTTCCTTCTCTCAAAGCATCTTCCCCTCTACTCAGTAAAACAGCTTATGAACTACCTCTCCATGTTCTGCATGCAAGAATGTTTTCTCAAATTCCAGAGCTATTTGACAATATGGAAACCCAGTCCTTCTGCGTCACATCAATGACTCAGATGCACCAACTGTCTGGCCAGAAGCCAAAGTTCCTAAGATTCACTAAGGGGTTTTGGTTTTTTTGTTTGTATGTGTGCGTGCTGGGTTGTTTTTTGTTTTTTTTTTTAAGAATAAAAACTGCACACTGCTAACAAATAGAAGGTAAGGAGTGAAATTACGTTATGACAGCTAAAAAAGTTTATTTACTGAATAAATAGCTATGCCTCATCATCTGCATTCTTAACTACGTGAACTGTGCACATGGGAAATAGAGAAATCTCTTTAGTGTTAATTCTGGAAAAGTAATAAATTAGTTTAATTTATTATTAAATTAACTAATTTATTATTAAATTAGTAAGAATAAATAATAAAAAACATTATTCACTTCTTTTGGTAGTAGTGTATTCTTATTAATCATTTACAATGTAAATCAAATTCTTAAAGCACTTAACAAGGATTAGGATCTATACTCCATACACAGAAACAGACAATAAGGTACATAAGAACAAGTGATCTACCATTATGGTTTATGAACACTTAGGAAGGAAAAACATTTGCTTGGGCAACAAGCCTTACATTTCTTTATGTTTCTCTAAGTATATGTTGATTTTTCTAAATACTACTTAACCACAGGACAAATCCTATTCCATCTGGAGTGCTTGCAGAATAAGCATTTAACTGTAGCACAAAAAATCTATTTCTCCGTAACCTGCTATCAACATGCATGGGTTTAGTCTCCGAAGCAATTTTCTTACCACCAGAAGGAATTGTATCCACTACTGAACCCAGGTCTCGCTTTCGTTTTTTCGGTAACCTCATCTTGCACAGCTGTTCAAAATGGGTCTGCATGGGCCCATCCATCGTGAGAAAATTGCACTGTAGCAGACCACTTAGTGTGGTAGCAGCCATTTCTCTCACCTATGAGCAGAGAGAGTACATGGCACAATTACTAAGCACACATGCACAGCAAGAAACAACTGTTTATGCTATTACTATCCTTTTAAGCACATCCAGTTAGGCCAAGTTACCAAACTCTGCCCAAGAAAAGTCTTTTAAAATACTATCCTGTTATCTCATAGTTCATTAACTACTAGTAGTTTACTATATGGCTCTTTACAAATTCATAAACATAGTTCTGTTGTAATATATATAGAACTACCTTCAAGTAATCTGTCAGAAAGTGACCTATTACTCAAGCAAATAATAGAATGTAACTCAGTTGTCAAGACATGTATCAGACTAGCTTAGCTTTGGAAGGCTTAAAAACAGACTTTGAATGAGATCAAAATGCGGCAGCCCAAACAATCAAACTCACTTTACAGAATTTGTAATAGTCTCTGTCTTAACATCAGTTTTACCAAGGAAAAAAAAGTATACTTTTTTCAAAAGCATTTAGTTTTCCCCCCTCAAATGTAGGTGGAGACATTAGAATTGACAAAAGCAGAAGAGCTTTTCCAAGAGAAGGCAGAAGGTATGTTTATGAGACAAAGCTGATTCTGTTCTACCTGCAGCACAAGAATTCTTTGAGAGATACAACAGATGCTGGATTAATAAGCAATGATAACTAACTTCAGTGGTTTACAGCCAACAATTCAGGTCTGTAACACCCCAGCATTATTTACTTTGTTGTCCTGAGTAGCAGCTCTGTTTTTATTGAGGTAGTGAAAAGAATTCCAGCTTGGAAAAATATTCTTCCTTTTGTAACAGAGAAACCCCAAACAAGATGACTAAATTGCATTATTAATCTCCTTTTCAGTTCCTTTCTACAAGAGCCACAAGACATTGTTAGTTGATCACAAGTAGAGACAACTCAGTCACTTACTTTTAAAAGTAATACTAGCGGTAAACCCCACCAGTATTACTAATTTATCTCATGTACTCAAATCTCCTAAAACCATAAAGTTACAGAACTGTAAGACCATGTTTAAACTGGAGCCCCTCAAACTCACTTTAATTTCAATAACCGCAGGTGGACAAAACCCTACAAACACAGACTTGAAAACCAAATCAACTTGTTGAAATGCTCACAGCAGTCACCAAATTTTTTTGGTAAGAACATACTGCTACACGTAACTGTAAATGGAACATTTGTCTATCTGGAATAGAAACACCTACCAACACTCTGAGTCCAATGCAGCACATTATAATAAATTATATTCTTGAACATAATGTTCTGAACCTCCACAAAGCAATAAGTATAGCTGCAAGTGCTGCAATAATTAAACATAGTAAGTTAACAATAAGCTCTTGAGACTTCACTTTGTTCCATTTAAATTTCCACAATATATTATTCAAACGTGATCTACTTTTTAACAGCATAAAAAAGTACGAAGTGAAAGTCTGCCAGTACTGTTTATCAGCAATTTGTGAATCTCTTAAGAACTATGCTATTAAATGAAACACGATGTGCTAACCCAAGACCCAGAATAGAAAGAAGCTTGGCTGTAAAGTGAGCAAGCTCCCAAGTGAACTGTACCCATTTTACATCACTATTCACTGTATTAAAAAGTACTTTCATTTCTAAATTAATAAACTAAAAGAAACACTTGCTGCAAGGAGCACCTAGAAGAAAAGCCTTTAAAATCACGTTAACAAACTAGTAATTCATCACATCTGACACTAATTTACAGATCATCATACCCAAATGATGACTTAGAAAATATACAAACTACAGAGTAGCAGCACAGGAATAGTTTCCCAATCAAGTGTGGAGTTTAGGTTTGTTATTTTGGATTTTTTTTTTTGTCAGAATTGACTGACCAAGGTCGCAAAACTAACAATTATCAGAAAAAAACCACTGAACAGCACAAGCAAAACCTCGCTGCAGCACTTGCAAGGGGCTACTTATACAAAGAGAAAATATTTCCATTACTGTAATATTGCAGTGTAATATGAAAAATGTTTATCAAGGCATGAGTGCTATGTATACAGTACACTGATTTATAAAAATAGAAACATATGAAGCACCTACCCTGACAGCTTCCTAGATCATATTATGACTGAGAAAACTGAGAAAGATGCTTTCAGATTAACCAGGTTATCACTGTAACTGTAACTCCAAGCTGAATATAGTAATTTTCACTTTTCCACTACTTCTGAGTAAACAGAATTATTTAATGCAAAACATGCCTTCCCAAACTCAAACCATTCCTGCAGCTCTCTCCAACTGTTCGTATGACATAAGAATTAGACATGATACTCAATGGCGTTATACTGCTGTACACAGATCAGGACTCTATACTTCTTCCATGTATCAGCTGCAGGGTCACATTAGCTCTTACATCCACAGTACTCCATCAGCTCCATGACTCTTCCGACTTTCAGAACGAGCGTTTCCCACAATACCATTTAGGTACAGCTTCCTTCAATTCTAGAGACCCATGCTGAAAGCTGGATGCATGAAATTCGCATTTGGCAGAAGCCAAACTGTCCTGTGAGCCACATTCACTTTGTATCGCAGTCGTGTTGCTGTTTGACATTCAGAACGGTCATTTGATACTGTCATTTGCCAAAGTCTGTTGCAATGGTTTTATGAAAAAATATGAAATCAACAGGATATTTGAGAACTGTAATTCTAGCAATATTAGAAGTGCAAACTGTATATTAAAACAAAGCACAAGATGGGCTGGATCATCAGGTCTGGCATCTTTGTATCAAAATAAGCAAAACCCCAGCCCTATCTTTAAAACCAAGAACCAAATTCTCAGTTCTGCAGGGTGAAGACACCAAATACTAGTTAAAGCTAGGGATTCTCATCTTCAAAATCCAGCATTAAACAAATACAGAGGAATTTCTCTGCAAAACACTGCATCTTGCCAGTTATTATCAAGAAAGAAAAAGACTACTTTTCAAAGTAGAAGCTTCCATGGTAACAACACGATCATAAGTGGTTATGTGCATAGATAAGCTTTTTTGATTTGCATCTCTGTAGTGCAGAGGAATAATTTTGTACATTTAAAATAACTAGATAAACTGTATTAAAGTGAAAAAAGGTATTTTTCAAAATTATTGAGATTATGAGGTGTTCCAGCTGGTGTGGGAAACAACTTATCTAGGACTGCAAGCTGTTGCTTTCCAGCTCATTATAACAAACAGTGACATGAAAGACACGAGACAGCTCATCTGAAGACTGAAATCTGCATGCTTGGGCGAGTAGTTAAGTGCTGTTCTTCAAGTATTACATGCACTTAACAGAGACTGTAATGTCAAGCCTTTGAAGCCAGAAATTTTAATTTGTTTCCAATTCACGGTTCACAAAAGCAAGATTCACAGCTCAGGTATAACTACTGTTTTAGATGCAGCTGCAGGAAGACCGAAACCCGGATCTTTGTTTTGGCAGAAGTGTATCACACTTCAGAATCTTCTCTTTCTTCCAGAAGGAAAATAGCATCCAAGCACCCAAAAGTAGCATTTCGCTGATATTTGCCAACAGCACAAAAAACAGTGAAAACGATGGTGCAGGGGAAATGGTACAGACTCAAGGTTAACATTGAAGATTCTTCACTATGCTTGAACACGATCAAACATACTTAAATGCACATCATTTAATACAAGCCCTCAGTTCTGTGAATTAGTGATACAGAACAGAATACTTCTGTGATTTTGCCCCAGCTTTTGGAAGCCTGACAAACAAGGCCCAATGATTCACATCAAATGATTCACATCAGGCCTTCTTCCCGCCTCCCCTCGAGAAAACACTTCAGATCCTGGTAGCATTTCTAAGAGTACACATATACCGCAGTCAAGATTTTGGATTTTAGCTCCTTCCATTTCTATACACTGAAGTATCACTAGTTCAAGAGATGCACAAAAACTTGCCAGACTGACAAGTAAGCTTACAAAGTATTGTATTTTTGAATCATGTAAGAGCATCAGTAGCAGTATCTGCTAGACAAATTCTGTCCTATTATGTAAGCATCTTTCACAAAAGTAAGGAAAATCTACTTGTAACTAAAAAAACCCAACTTCCTTTGTAAGCTGGATGGAGCAAACAAAGGTATTTTTTTCATTAATAAGCTGCTGTGATTAAATGGGAAGCAGATCTGTAGAGTAATAAATAGTGGTTTTATACAGTTTTCACAAGGGTTGAAAATTGAATTTTCAACCAACGTCCATGCTAGAATTTGTAAGTAAAATGGTAATATCCCTGTTTCAGCTGTACTTAAACCAAGAATGAGACAAAGCAATATTCCAATTCTGTTGAAAAAGCATGAACAATGGAACTTCTAAAAATCACTAATGAAGTATTTTCTGAACAGCTTTTTCCTGGAATGAAATATTAAAAGAAAAAAAGGAATACGAAAGAAATAAATCCTATAAAGCTGGTTGTATTTTGACAGTAGGAAGAATGCTAGGCTAGAAATACTTGCTGTATTAACTTACAACTGCTAGCTTTCTCATAAAACTTGACAAGGGCATGAATTCAGTCATGTGAAACAAAGCATTTCAAGAAAAGGTATTACTTGCCTCAAGCTGTTCATCTTCCAGGAGTTTTATAACCAGCCATCTAATGTCATTGACCGCTTCTTCGTTGTTGAGAAAGATAAAGAGATTGTAGAACACCATGGTCTGGAGGTAGGTTAATATGGTATACCTAGCATGCCAAGAATTGCTTCTTGCTGTCTACAAGTATAAATAAGTAAGTGTGAAAAAGCAAGAATGTGAAAGAAAGTAGCTACCTGTTGTAAAGCCTACAGTATCTGAGAAAAAGTTTTTGGGGACAGCTGCAAATAACTTGCCTTATTCAGATATTTCTATTTCATACACTCTTCTTATTTCCAAAGCAGGCAATCGTTATTTAGAAAATAATTTTTACAGACTTAACTTCCAAAGCATACTGTTATTTAACAGATATCTAATTATTTAGCACATACCCAATACTGTAAAAGACTAGGAAACTTTCTCCATTTGATTCATTCCTGACATCAGTCACAAAGCAGACATAAATAAAACAGAAATTCTGTTCTGCTTGAATATATATATATTATACAGTGGATTTGGAAAGCCAAGGTTTTCAAGTTTATTTTGATTTCCATGTCCTAACGGAAGTCCAAATTATTGACAGTGTCAGGCATGGGTGCAGCCTGGACTGCAACACTGCAGTTAGTGTTCTGGCTGTGCGTACAACTTACACCAGTATTTTACAATAGGTAGTTTTACTACTGTAGATCACTCTTTAATAACTAGAGTAAAAAAAAAAAAGTGTTTCTTGCATGACAAGCTGAATACAGAATGAACCTTTCAATACAAGGGTGCATATTCATTTGTTTTGTTTTTCAGAAAGCAGCAGCAGTTGATAAATATACTGTAAAACTATAAAAAGGCAGAGATTCAAGTGCTGTTCTTTATATGATCTTTGTATCATCTATACATGCGATAGATATATAATTTTGAAACTGGATTTTGCATTATGCTCATGAGGAGGCATATTTGTCTAAAATTCATCCAGTACTGAACCAGATTTTAATTTATTAATATACTGTTCTATTTCTTGTCAAAATGCAAGTTGTTTAAATGTCTGGAAGTAGGAAACTAAACAAAACTCATTTACTGTTTCTAAGAATGTTTTAAACCACTATTCTAATAAACTCTTTGCTTCCAACTCTAAGAAAATCAGTATTTGATTCTCTTCAAACCACAATTATTGTATAATCTTTTAAAAAAATACATTAAAGAAAAGCAGCACAGACTGCATCAGATAACAAGAAGCTTTAAGCTTTTTACATCATACTCACTTGTTTTAGCACCTGAAGTACCAAAGGCACTTGCTGAGGATACAGCAAACCCTGAGACATTAATGACAAACACATCTTAGCATCTCTTTTGAGCTCATCATAGCTATTGTCATTTTCTACTGGTGCAATCTACAGAACAAGATAAGTGAAGGGGGGAAAAAAGGGTAGTATTAGTGAATAAACACTACTAACAGCAAAATCCTGAAAGAAAGTTCAATCTCATGAAAGCACAGCTGTCTAGGAAAAATAAAATCAATATAATGCCGAAAGATTAAGTTAACTAGAAAAAGCAATCAATATGACACTAAAATATTCTGAGCAATAAGCTGCAGGGAAAAAATCTTAATAGAATCAAGAGATCCTTGTTCCTTGCACCATGTATTAATCATCTAAACAGTATGGCTAGACTGAAGGTCTTGAGGAGGATTAAATGGGTGCCATTAAGACTTTGGCTCCCCATTGCAATTCTTCTGGTACAAATCCAATTACTTTAGTATTTTAGATGTAGGTCCAAAACTGAGAGAAAGCTTTATCAGTATTTCAAGTTCACTTTCACACAAGCAACCCTTTATTTTGTGGTCACATACATTATTACTGGATAATTGATTGATGTTTATACAAAGACAGAGGCTTTGGAGCATGCAAATAACATATTATTTCAGATATGTAGCATTGAATGACCTAGCTTCATAAAAGAATACGAGGATTAGAGGTGCCAGGAAAAACAAAAAGTACTGCCCTTTAGAAAGAATTGTATAATCATGGAACAAAAGAAAACAACTAAAGATAAGAATAGAAACAACATAAACTCATTCATGATTTAAACACTTTTCCTCCCCAAGTTACACCTATACAGGGCATTCACCTACAAATCGTTGTCAGGAAACCATTTAACAGGCTACATTACCAGCTGCAAACATACATAAGCACAAAAAAATAATTCAGGCTTCTTTGGTATGCATGTTTTTTATTACCATTATAGGTTTCTTTTAATTTATGCAGTCCCTTATAACTTTGTTACATAGTATCCCTTTTTAATCAAACATAACTAATAAAGGAGCAATTAAAGCATATACCTTGAAAAATAAGGGTAAAAGCTGGAGTTGCTCCGTGACAGCTGTAGAGAAGGACCGCCCTGCACTTGCCATCAACCACTTCAGAACTGTTTTATAGAGAGAAATGAACACTGATTAAGAAGATAAAAATAGCAATAATCCCAAAACAAGTTTAGACCAAATGTACTGCAAGACTTGCCTGTGAGATTTTCACACATTAGAGTGGACCTATACTCATAGTTAAGTTTGACCCTGTAAAGGTGACTTTATAACCCTCAACGCTGAAACATGTACCTTATTGCAGCACAGATCTGAGAGGAGAAATTATGTACCGCAATGGTATGATTTTCAGACCGCAATCATCATGTCCTAAAATACCCCCCACTTCTTAACCTCATCAAGTAACTCACTAGTTTTCAAGAGTTTAATGCCCTGAGTTCGCTCATCTTGTTCACCAACTCCATTTTCTTCCATAACATGATTCTGAATTTCTTCATCTGCTTCCATGAGGGGTTTAAGATTTTCAAGTATCCGAGCAGTAAATTCATGGACACGAGGAGATTTCGTTGCAGCAGTATTTGGCAAGGAAACGTCTATCATGAATATGTAGGTCAAAACACTAATAAAGCCAACAAAGAAAGCAAGAAGCTACAGTTAGAATGACTACTGTTCTAGAGAACATAGCTAAAAGTGATCCGAGATCAATCTACTGAACTTGGAACTTTAATATTTATAAAAAAATTCCTCTTATCTTTGAAGTTATTTAAAAAACAAGTGTTTTTCAAATAGCCTCTTCATAGATATTTAAATCAAGCAGGGTTAGATAATCACCAAGCTACAACCTCCCTCGCCTGCAAACAGATCTTCCAACTAGCTTTAAGTCACTAAAATGCTCCCTAAAGGACCCCCTGTATATTTATGGCTTATTAAAGCTTCAACACAGTAAATGTGGGCTGTGGGATGGGGTGGTTAGTTTTTTGGGTGAAGGGGAGTGTTGTGTTTGGTAGGTTTTGGTGGTGCTGGGTGGGTTATTTGTTTGTTGGGGATTTTAAGAGCTTTAGATATATCATACATAAACATAAGAGGCCACATACAATAAAAGACAAAACCAGAGAAGTCATCTGAAGTTTCTGAAACAAGTCTGTTAAGAATAATCTATGTAATTTCTATTACCAGCATTAATCCACTTCAGCGTAATTATTTAGATATCCAGTTACTCAAATAAAAGGAAGAGGAAAAAAATCCCAAAGAACTGCAGAACAGAACACTGACCTTCCTATTCTCTCTCGGACGTTTTTGTAAACCTGTGTGAGTTTAGGTTCCAAGTACTTTAGCAGTCTGTGCAACAGCTCCGGTACTCTCCATTCCTGCTGTGCAAGGCCACCTTGCAGTACGTAAAGTCGGCTAAGAATCAGAACAGCTTTAGTCATACAAAATTGTTCCTTCCTTCCCCAGTCCCCTCCACGCCTTGTTTTGGAATGTTTTGTGTGTGTTAATGCACAAAAGCGTCTTTGCGTGAGTTGCATGCAAAGATCGGTAAAGCTGTAAAACGACACAACAGCACTGCTGCTACACCAGTTCCAAACCTTCACATTCTGTTAAGCAGATTTAATTACGTTTTTAACGTAAATGAAGGAACTGCCATTGTGTGGGAAAAGCTAATTGGAAAGCAGCATTTTTGTTCCCTGCTTCTACAAGCCAGCTGGCACAATATGCTCTCAATGCATTTTATCCATGCTTTATTTCCTTCTTTATTCAGCCACAATAAACCACTAAAAATTAATTTTACCATGCGTCTACAAATGATCCTCCTTCACCACTCAATGGAGATTCCAACAGCAATTCAAACAGCCAGTGCAGTTTCCTAGGATCTCTACTCTCCTGAAAATAAACAGGTAGAGATATAAGCAAATCAGGGATTTAAAAAAAATTTAAGTGATGTATAAACAAGGACAGTTTTGACAGAGATTTTTTTTGCAACCCTTCAGTTTATTCTATTAAGCAAGTGAAAAATTAAGTATCTTTCCACAATGAACCTCAACACAAGGAAAACCCAATGAAACTACAGTTTTAATTATTTGGTAAATACAGTGAGAATAATAGAAGAAATTTTAACTTCATTTTTGGCATATATGAATAATACCGTCTGAATTTTGCTAATTAATTGTCAGGGTTCTGGCTAACAAACTATGCTGAATTTTGCTGACTGATTTCAAAGGACTACTGATCAAGAGATTTGTGGCTATCATTTACCCTGCTTTTCAAACACCACAACTTCCAGTCCACCACAGCATATAGAAATCTTACTGTATGTTAGAAGATAACTTAAGGTTTAGTTTTCACAGCATAATGCTAAGCTGCACACTATTAAAGCAAGAATAAATCTATAATCTGAGTGCAAAAACTCCCACAAAAATTGAACACACTACACACACATTAACATCACCCACTAACTGTATGCAGCTCTTCTAAAATACTTAAAAGAAAACTAATACTTTATTTCCTTTCTAAAATATTGTATTCGTCTGCAAAGGGCAGAAGAGAGTAAGATGTCAAAAAAAGCTATGAGATTTAAAATGGATGTTATTTTTATACTGTATTTACAGTTCTCAGACTGAGCTGATAAAATACCCACATACCTCAGTTCATAAAACTCTCATTTACATGTTATCTGTAAAATTTTACCATCTGGATATAGCTTTACAAGACTAAATATGGGGTACTTACACAGGAGGTTGCTATGCATGTGCCCCAGTCATTATATGTTTCCACCGTAATGTTGGATAAAGCTGTTCGAAGCAATGGACAGAGAAGCTTCCAAAGTTTTTCCACCTGCTCAGCAAAAAGGCAAAAGACAAGATTTGGCTATTGAAGGACAAAACAGCCATCTAAATCTCTGTGAACCCTAATCCTTCCGTCTTTTCAAAACATGGAAAAACAATACTGATTCTGGAAGCAGCTACAGTACCACGTTTATGAAAGGAAATAAATACTATCAGAGGTAAGATTTCAGGAATCATGTTGGGTTTGTTTACAAGGTGTTCAGAAATCTTGTGGACTATGTACGCACCATTTTCATGGTGATTTCAGTGCAAGTGTATCAAAGACTGCATACACTTTGCTTTTGGTAGGATAGCAGTCTTGTACACCCAAGGACTGACCCTGCCTGCCCGCTCCCCCTGACTCCCCCCATTTTAAAATTTATTTTTTACTTTTTATTAAGGAACCGATTTTCCCAGAATTATTTTTCAGCATAGAAACTCATTTAAAGATAATCTAGACAGCTAGGTCTAGACTAAATAAAGATGTAACAGTCTAGGATGGACATAAGCACCATGACAGCTCTGCTATCTCCTTACTAGCAAACTGTTCTTAAATCTTGAAGCATTTTACTAACACCTACTATTATACAAGCACCAAACCAAACTATGAATTGTGCTCAAAGTTTGGCAATGAAGGACTAGGTGTTGCAACATTTTCCAGCCCTTTCTTGGGCATAGGCAACACATTAAAAGCCCTCAACTTCATACATCTAATTTGTTCAATAATTCAAACTTCTTCCTTAACTTTCATGAACCACTAAAAAATATTACTTCAGCACCTTCTCAAATGTCCAGTGTTTAGAACCTCTTATTAAGCCAGCTATAATTTCAGCTACACATCTCTGGGTGCTTTCATGGGAGTCTGCCACCAGTTGCTCTAAATGGGGCTGAAGAACTGGCAAGAAGGCATCATCAAAGTTTCTGAAAAGGCCCTGTAAAACAAGATATGAAAGCGTCTTCAGTAATTATCAGTCTAAACCACTGTCTTTGTCAGAAGAATGTAAGGTCGTGACGCACCTGAGATTTGAATATGCAGAAAGTGGAATTACTCTGCTTTTATAACAGACTTATACCTGAGAATCCTATGTACTTTTCTATTACTCTAAATAAGTTTCCCTAAGTAGTTAATCAGAAGAGAGATTAATAGACTTAATCATAGCAGCATACCTTTAAAAATCAACATTTTGCAACAGAGGTGTATACACCAAGTAGTGCATGGCATTTTCGTGCTTTGCTAATTATCTGCAAAATGGAAGCACTTTAATTATTGAATTCTAGTTACCTTGAAGAGGCAAAATCTGCGAGGATTAAATTTGTCTTTTCCTTTTCTGTCTTCTAAAGACAAAAATTTAATTAACTGCTCAACAAACTTGGGATCAGAAAAGTGATCGTATATAATTTGTTCTGCCTGTAACAGGAAAAAAAGAAAAGGATTAGTTTTGAAGTACTTAATTGTCACAGTGATATCCCAATCTTTCCAAGTCCCATTTTTCATTTTAATTCTATTTTTGGCAAAAATCATGCCTCAGTTACCCATTTATCCCTTTCATTTTATAGGAACTAGTGGGTAAAGTTTTGCAAGACTCATGATTTTTATTTTAATGACTTTGGATTGTCACTCTTTTGCTAGCACAACCCCTACAAAGTAGTCATTCCTACCATCATTAATTACCTCGTTCTAAACTCTGATAAAAGATTTGAAAGGGAACAAGAAAGTGCTCATTAATACAATTATTCCATCACTGCTGACAGAGAGGCTGTGATATATTAAAATAACAATCTCTTTTTGTATGCTAACACAGTAAGTATGAAAATGAAGTAGAAAAATAAGATTAAAAATGTCTTGTGGGAATTTAGGTTTCAGAACTGTTACCACTTACTGCTTGTTAAAAGTGTTATTATATCCACACAGTCATGAAACTGTGTAGCCGAGTTCAATCTCCATCTCTGTTCACAACCAAGCAAAACAGATCCGTTTCCACCCATTTTGTGTAAGCACTTTCTAAACGGGAAGCCATACTTAGGTTAAAAGAGATCTCCACAGTAATCCGTGAACAATATTAAAAAAAGAAAGTAGTATTAGAAAAACCCACAACGTTGAAACACACTGAAACCCTTACCTCTGTCAGCTCATCTCTCCTTCGCCCAAGCTTTGGTTGATGCTCAACTGGCGCATAAACTGTCATAGTTCTGAATATTGAAAAAAAAAATACAGTAACACATTTCAAAGTAGAATAAAGCTTATGATTTTTTAATATGGAGAATACAGAAAACAGAGTAAAACTTAACAGACTTTTTTTGTTGATTTTCTTCTATTATAGAAGTTTTGATACAGCAAGCAATCCAGAATTCTTAGCGATAGAATACTCTGCATATTTCACAACTATAGAAATTTCAAACATGCATACTTCATTTTAAAACCAGCAGCTAAACAGCTATATGAAATATATGCCTATAGTACCCACAAAACCCAAAGAGAAACAGGTAGAAAATAAATAACAAAAACCCCAAACCAACCAACCAACAAAAATACTGCTTCAAAACCCAGCCAGAATTGGTAAAACGAGCAAGAAGAACAAAGGATGCAATAAATATTGCCTTTTTTTTTTTTTTTTCAATTAAAATATTAAATCTAACCAACATTATTTAGTTTCCCACAGGGTTGTTGTTTTTTCTGCTGACTCTCACAATTCTATCTCAAGGCTTAATGATACTCACTGAGGCCAGGTATAATAACCCCAGTGTGTTTTCTCCACAAAACAACACGACTCCCAAGCTTCCTTAGTCTTTGGTAAACTCTGACTGTCATAGTGCAGCCACTGGTTATCCGGTCTGTCACCGGCCTGAATGCTCGAAGGCTTAGGGTTTCCACCTGGTTAAAGAGGAATTTATACTCTATCAGACTTGTTCATTACAGTCCCAGCAAATGTTACAACTTACTTTTAATAAAAGATTCTAAAGAGCTTTTGTGTCTCCCTCCCCCCAGTCAAATCTGTACAGATTTATTTGCTCTAGGAGATTAACAGTAACAGTAACCGTAGAGATGCCTTTAGTAATTTATATAAATGTGCCACTTGAAATTATTAAAAAAAGAATAAAAAGGAGATACACAAATTATTCACACGAATTAAAGGCTTTCCGAAAGGACAGTGACCGTATCTCTGAAGTTTTAACTCACTTCAAGTAAGTGAATGGCTTAATACACACTTGCAAGTGTAACACTGCTTAAAAACAAACCAACCACCCTGAAAAATGAACAACTGTATCACCTGTTTTGTTTCCTTCAGACATTTACAACCACAGAGAAATGAAAAACTTGCGATTCTATGTTAAATTTCACCAGAAAACTGTTTTCAAAAAAACCCAGGATAAATGTTAGTAAGACATTTCTTACATTAAATAAAACCTACTTATTTCATAAGGGCAGATGGGCACTTTTTTGTGTGTTCTCTTAAGCTGCTTGAGAATACCAGCCACAGCTGAGATAGCCACCTAAAAAGAAAAAGCGGTTTGTTAATGTATCCATTCCATGTGTCTAATCATCTCATCACAGACACATTTTAAGCCAGCTATTCAGTGCCCTAAAAAGCCGGCGAACATTACAATGAACTTTGTCACCTCAGTGGCTGATACCTCCCATAAGGAAGTAATGTCAGTCATTTCAGGGGATGGAGGACACGACTTAAGTGTGACCTTCATAGCCCAGAAAAACATTCCCACTAATCATCTTCAGGAAATAAAGGAGGTGGCCATTAGTTCCAAGCCTCACTGAGGCAACAACAGCACAAGAGGTACAAATGTAACACATGGATGGCTCCCTTCAAGCAATAAGCTGCAGATGGAAAAACAAAGACTTCTGCAAAAGAATGCTGAAGTCAGTAAGAATGAATAGGTATGTTCCACATTTTCACAGTTTACAGACTTCACATCATACGTCACAGCTACAGCATTGCCAAGACTGCCATCTTCTTGGGTTAGGAACTTTTGTACTTATGCATGGCTGGAAGGTTGAGGAGGGACATACACTGGTTTTTGTGCCTCATCACAGCAAAACACCACAAACATCTGATCTAACCCCAATGAGCTGCAAAACAGAAAGTGTAATTATGTTGCTTTTACCTTACGAACTACAATTGCATCATGGTTGAGACACTGCACAAAAAATTTTATGGCACGGACAGGCAGTATCCTATCATCCCTCAGGAGCAGAGACAGAAAACCAATGCTTATGTGCTCGAACTTCCAGGGACTAAAAGAAAAAAAATAATATTAAAACCAGACAATAAGTAGCACAGTTGCATGTACTGCTTTTGCGCAGAAATGATTCTATGTATTAAGATTAAGTAAATATGTTTGGACTAAGGTAAGGAATGTTCTATGCCACTGCTGTAGTCATCAAGGTTAAGTGTCACTTAGGGAAACCTCCAGTGTTCTGGGGACACACAAGTGCAACCAGTCCGTTAATGGTGCCTTGCTGATCTTGGCATTTCAATGTAAAACACAGACCTTTAGGGATATTTTTTTTAAGTTCTTAAACACAAATATTATGCCACCAATTAAAATCTATTTGGATGTTCTATTATGCAGGCAGAATCATAGCTTCTTTCCCAGAACAAAACTTTATCAAAAAAATAACAGGTCAAACTAATTAACGACAAAGCTTAACTCCAAGATGTGATGATGTCTTCTATTAACAAATCAAGCTCCCAATAAAAATAAAGTCAAGACTCATTCACTTCTTTAGCTAGGAGACAGTAATGCAAGATTCCACTATTCTGGCCTTTGTCTTCCTGTTTGGGCAAGCAGAATCCACATGCAAATGCACAAGGACCTCCAGAAATTCAATTTCTGCAGATGCCTCAGCAAAAGCTTGCCAAGAAGCTAGTCACAATCCATTTTATGCAAGACTGGTACTGACACACTGCTTTTGGACAATCACCTCAAGGGTGAAAAAAACATATTCCTCAGTTCTGGTCACATCAACTGTAGTTCTTGATGCAACTGGTATTTATTCATGTAGACACCTCCAATCCACCCCCCAAAAATAATCCTCATGCACAGAAAGGGAGACTTACAGATTTCTTTGTTCTACACAGTCCAGCAGCATGTTGACTAAATTCTCGTAGTTGCTGAGGGGAAAAAAAAAAAGAGGAAACCATCAACCAGATGATACCAAGAGAACTGTTTAAAAATAGAATTAAAGTTCCTCAGCAAAAGGCGGGTGAAGACAATGCAGTAAACACAGCACCAACTGGGAGGACAGAGAAGAGGAGGAAGAAGGAAGGAAATGTGAGTGTAGAGGACAGAGGCTGCCAAGTCAAGAGAGAAGATATACCACAACAATCCTGGGGCATTCCGAATTTCTGATTCGTACTTAAGATTTACTTTAGCAATTCTGGATTATTACACTTCATGTACAACAAATGTTAGGTAGCATAAGGTGGTGTTAAGGGAAGTTTAGCTTACCGCAGAGCCTCAGCATTCTTTTCTTTCTGTCGCTGAATTCCTAACTGAATTTCTTCTGAATGAAGACCTGTGAAGTTTGAGCTTGGATGTTCCGATTTTTGCAGCATAACAGCTACCTCAATGCATTTCTCTGGAACCTATTGACAGAGAACACAAAGATTTGGGAGCAAGCAGCAACTTAGAAGTTTTTATGTTTGTTTCTGTTTTGACACAAGCAGAAGGCAGAACGTCCTGTCCACACAGACAAGTCTGTGAAGAAGTAGGGAAGACAGCTTTTGTCCTCGCATGGCAGTATTATTTATCCAAGTACATGTTTTATTCTATTTTAAAATAAAGGTAGAGACCAATTTCAGTATTTCATTAAGCACAATAATTGTTAATAAAAGATTTTTATGAATTGGCACTCATTCTTTAAAGTACGTACCATGCCATTTATCCCACTGATTTAGGCAAGAGGCAGTTCTGTAACGAGTGCTGCACGTTAGCACAGTGGGATAACTCTACTAATACTGACAATGTTAATTTGATGATTCTGTCCTTTCAACACACATTTTCACACCTGAACAGCATCACCCATACTAATTAACACTGAAAGGCAACTTAAACTTCCTTTCTCTTAACAGGCTTCCTTAGAGGTTAACAAGAAGTTATAAATTCCAATAGTATTACAACAAACTCTGTAAATTCAGTCTCAAAAATACATGTCCACCTTCCTCTTAACAGAAATCAGAATGTGACCAACATCAGAACACTTAAATAATATATATGAGTCCCAAGCACTTATGTAATCAAATGTTCTCAGAATCCAAGACATTAACACCCAGCAATCTGTCACTTACTGCAAAATCCAATCCAATTGTTTCGTACTGCCTGTGGATTTTTTCTGCCAGGTCATCAAAGAGTCTAACTATGGATGGTTTTTCCAAGGACATAGCTTTGCTAAGCCCCGAAGAAACAATTGCTGGCCATGTCTGTGCAATACAGTCCCAATCATGAAGATTTGCCAAACATACTCCACTGTGATTTCCAAGAAGACAATATAAGGCACCCTGTAGAATGAAAGACATAATTTTAGAAAGTCAAAGCATTGCTCATATATAAGTGATATCTATCTACATAAGCACGCACCCACACAGAATAAAAATTAATCTTCACATTACCAAATCATTAAAATGTACCGTAAACATTCAGCTACACAGCCTCACTGTCAAAATACTAAAGATCCTCTTCACACTAAAGAACTGTTTTAATGAGATTGGAAGCCCTGGTAATTAATTTATCCACAGAATGGCTGACTGATTTCTGATTTACATTATAGAGGAGATTGTTCAATGATCAAGTACCACACCTGGCCTTTTTGGGAACTTACTCATATTTGGGCTCCAGGCAAATACGCTCTTAACTAGGCACCTGAAATGATGCTGACTGACCAGGATGTGGATAACTACTGGACATGACAATAAAATGGTGGACATGACAGGTGATTGTGTGAGAAGCTGACAGAAGTTACAGACAGTGAAACAAAGGGTGGCTGGATTTCACAGGTGATTAGGTGGGAGTCACGTGAGAAATGGCCAATTTCACAGACAAATGGAGGGAAGTCTTCAGGACCTTTTGGAGAGCCAAGTCCTACAAGAACCACAGCGCCTAGGCCACCACACCAGTAACATCACATAGGCTAAGACTGCCTGGTGGCAGTATCGGAAACACGAATTCAGGTATGGTAGCAAATGCTGTTAAGTGTAGCAAAACTGGGACCAATCAGGAAAAAGTAAGTAGGCATGGGTTACTTAACTGGGAAGAGACAGGAATGGAGAAAGGGAGGTACAAGGATGGCAGAAGAAAAATAATCATAAAGAAACAAGAAAAGAGATAATAAGATATGCAAACAATGTAATCACATGCTGTCTGATAGTACCTATCAGGCAGCTGGAGCAGGATAAGCAGCCATAGTTCTGACTGTAGGACAAGAGTCCAGCTTGCCTCTGTGGCCAGGAGGCCTGAGGGGTGCAGAGGAGGAGGGGAACATGATGCTTTCAAACACCTGGACGGACAGACGGCATGCTGGCATCACTGCGTCAGCACCATTTCCAAGCCTTGACAACATCAGCAAGTACCCACCACTTTCTAACAAAACCCAAGTGATTTAGTATAACTTTTTTTGGTGATTAACTTTTTGTCCAGTTCACACTATTTTCTTGTACCGCTACAGCTGACAGAACTGCTTAATGAGTTTTACCACCTTGGAGTATAACGTCTCAATTTCCATTTCATAGTTTAAAAATAGGTGTTAACACACATTTTTGTAATATCTGAACACAAAATTAAATGAAGAACATATATAAACAGAAAATTTCTCTTGACAACCGATCTAATCCAACTAATTCATTACATTAGTCATGCATAAGCTATATGCCATGAAAATACCCGTCACCACCGATAAACAAGCAAATTCCACTTTCACCATTAAAACTTCTCCTATAAAAACACTTCAAAAAGACACATGAAACAAAGTTAATGAGACAGTACTTTAAATTGCTTTTGAGTGACATCTTGCCGGTCAGGACGCAGGAACTCCAAAACCAAGGGAATGATATCTCTGCAACAAAAATTGTACGTTCCCAGAGCTGTGAAGAATGCTTGCTGAGCTTTACTTCTGACCTGTGGGAAAAGAGATATTACTAGAAAGTCTTCTGAACCAAATACATGCTATACAAACCCAACATCCTTACCTATTTTGGTTACTTATGCACAGATTTTACATTGTTTGTGCAGAGAAACAAAATTACTTCTAGAAGGTTGTAAACAGCATGCTTCCCCTCACCCTTGCTCACAGTTGTTTATAAAAACTCTACTTTTTGTTTCTAGCATTTACTTGAGAACAGCTACAAAGTTAAAGAAAATTATGTTGCCAAAACCAGTCAAGGTGTTTTTAAGATAATTTGAAAAGCCAACAGCTAGAGTAACAAATACAGTTAGCAGAACTCTAAAGAGCCTGCAGACGTTGTGGATGGATCACAATTTCTATACACACACAGAGCTCTCACCATGTGAACAGTTCAGAATCCAACTGGTTTGTGTATTTTTAAGAACCAGGATGCCATCATAGCTACCTCCTAAAAACAGACTTAGCATTCCAAATAGCATCATGAATCACATCATCACATCTAAAAATCTCAACCTGGTATATTTTCTTTTCTTTTTAAATTGATTTATTGTTTTCATAAGCCTAGACTTAAGTGCCTCAAAAAGTTTACAATTTGTAACCTAAGTCGGCAGCCTCTCCACCCAGTTACTTGACAAAGGGGCTTAAAGTAAAAACTGCCAAAATTGGCAACTAATGCAAATGAAATAAGTAAATATTTCACGTTGCCATGGAAATAAATTGAAAAGGAAAGATCCTGAAAACATAACAGAAAGAGATCAACAAAAATTTCCACGTATTCCCGTTTAAAAGGAGTTGTTCCTTACCTGACCATATGAACTTGTGGACAAACATAGAAGATCTCTGATCATCTCCTGGTGGGAAGTTTTATATTCACAGCCTTCCATCGTTAGCGTTCTCAACTAAA
This sequence comes from Falco peregrinus, assembly GCF_023634155.1. Classification (NCBI taxonomy): domain Eukaryota; kingdom Metazoa; phylum Chordata; class Aves; order Falconiformes; family Falconidae; genus Falco; species Falco peregrinus. Next base: position 1,588,161 of record NC_073731.1, read on the forward strand.
TTGCATAGAAAACAAATAAAGGACAGATTGTTTTTACATTTCATACATATAGGAGAAACACTAGTGCAGGATTATTGCACCTTTTGCTAAATGACAACATAACAAATCAGCTTTTCAAGTAAAGCAGTTAATGAAGATTTAAGTGAAAGTATTACCTCATGCTGCAACATAACTCTGTCTATCAGCAAAGCTCTGATATGCTGTTTCTTTCCTTGAAGCTGTAAACAAATACATAATTTGGTTTAGGTTTCAGTCCTCATATTAGCAACCTATACTGACTGAAATCCCCATGGACTCTTTTTCTTCTAGAAACAGGCAAATTTCACGCAGAAATTCTTCTTGGCAGACAACCTTGATATTTTTGCCCTGCCTAAGTTTCTTATTTGCCTATTCTCTGTAAGCAAAAGGAAGCTGACCACAGAAATTTCTGGTCCAAGGATATATGAAAGCTGAGGATTACTACAATTCAGAAATGCTAAGCTATTTAGTCATAAGATTTCCAAATAAAGGTACAAAAGCACTGCAAAACAATATTCTTATCAAGGAATTAGATTTCAAAATTATGAGAACCAATTAGGACAATAACAAAAGTATGAAGAAAGTCTTCCGGAAAACTAGGAACTATTCCCATCCCTCACCTAAGCTTTAGAAATTAAAAATCACTGACCCTGTTCTCCATTGATTTTTTCACAAGATTAAAGCTTTTCCATCGTGAATCAAACTCATGCTTGTGAGACCCTTGGAACTGTAAAACATCACTAATAACCTGTAGAAAGAAAAAGAGACAAAGAGTGATGATTTTGCTAAACAAGTAATCTTGTCTTAGGTATTACAAATTGTAAGCATACCTTTATTATTAGAAATAAAGACTTGGTATCATCTTCTGAATTATCAAGTATATAGCCTGCAGTTGGAAGAAAAGTAAACTTCATATCAGACAGTAAGACAGCTTTAAAAATTACCAAGAATTTTATTCCTACAAAGCTTTAAATCTAAGAATTACAGACAAAGTAAACAAACCAAGTTTCTCATCTATGAATTTATACTTAAAAGCACAACACAGTACTTTTTAGATAGAGAAGTGGCTAAACTTACGCAGCAATTTCCTCGTAACCCTTGCAATTTTTTCTCGGTAATTCTCCCTTGATAAATCTGCAAAAAAAGGAAACATTTTCTCTTCATTGTACGATAGCATAAAAAGCAATTTACAGGTAAGTAAACCAGTGGAAAGCCAGAACAGAGTATGCAGAAATAGCAGTACGGGCTATTATAAAATAACTGTCCTGTAATATCCAAGGACACCACTTTCACAGGGCCTCCCTGTGTTTAGCAAGTAAACAGTACATTTTTTTTATAGGTACGTAACTTTATTTGCCTGCCTTGACAGTTGGCTTCATTTGTAACCACAGACTAATGCAGATTATTTAACATATGAAAACAGAGTAACACATTAAGCAGGGTAAAAAAGAAATGCAATAGAACAGAGAGTTTACATTATCAGGTGATGAAGACAGTAAGAGCCAGGGGACTTACTCCCCTTCAATACATGAAAGGGAACAGACATCCCCAATCTAACCAAAAAAAGCACAAGGATAAACGACACAAGCACTCTCCTTGGAAAGTTTTAAACCAGAAAAAATTTAATTGCTGCGAAAGACCACTAAATAAATGCCCATTCTCTATTATATGTTATATGGCTACAAACTTACTGCTTGCAAACTAAGGGACCAGATTTCAGAAGTAGTATTAAAGCACCCAAAACCATTTAACAGTCTGATAGGCAATTACCATGTGCCTCAGCTCCTTATTTAAATAGCCAATCTTCTCTTGGAAGACTGTGAAGAATCCAGACAAAGCCTAAAAAATTCAGGTTTCTTTTAACGGAGCTGTCACAAACTTTAGCAGGTTATGCCTTGATTCCTTCTGTCTCTCAAGTGGAGTCCTTGGGCAATAGGTGTTGCTTATTGCACCTCATCTGTGTGGAAGTGCAAGGTCCCAACCCTTCTGACCCAGGGGTTGGACCTGAGCTCCCATTCTCAGCCATATTACTGCAGCAGATTTGTATCTTGTATTATCATCGCTGAAGATGAAACTGTGTACACAAGAACTTCTGTGTTGGCCAAAAATATCAAAACTATGGTCTCAGAAAGATCCTACTGTTTTTACAGCAGGAAAAAAAAACCCACAAAAAAACCCCAAAAAAACCCCACCACTTACAAGCTGTCTAAACAGAATTAAGATCTACTTACCATATTCAACACCAGTGTACAGTTTCGTCTCCTCCAAGGACACCAAACTTGGGACCCTGCATGAAAACAAACCAAGTATTACTACACATTACGTAAATCATTGACAGTGTGAATTTAATTGACATTTAATTCATTTTAACAAGTTAAATTTCATGCCAGTAGCACCAAAGGTGTTTGGATTTGCTAACAGTATACCTCAGTTCTAACACCGATGAATTGGTAACTGTCCCTGCGGGTCACACTGTTTGTCCAAGACAAGTATACCATAACGACACCACCTTGAACCCAGTAACTCAGCTTCTCATTTAAAGGAACCTCATCAGTTCTGTTAAATAGCCAGAGATTTGGCTTCATAGTCAAACCTCGAAATATACTCATTAAATCAAGCGTGGATCCTAGTTGTCTTAGTTTAGGAAGGACAGGTGAATTTGACTGCTGAGGCAAAATCCTTTCCTGACAAGTTAAGCTGATGAAGCTTTTCTGACTTTGGTCCTTCCTTTATAAAATAACATACCCATTAATCACAGAAGTCCTACTTATTTCTATATGAAGTTCACTATTAATAACCTTATCAAAAAATAAAGCCATGCTTCTTCCAGGATTTGGGTTAAACTTATCTATCAAAAATATTTATTTTAAAAGTGAATTATTAATCTTTTTTTATTTGCTTTTATGTAATCGTGGAAAAAAACCCCAAACCAGACTCAGATATCACATACCAATTAATTTAAAAGATGCAAGAACATATCCTACATGCACTTGGGGATTTTGTCTGGGTTTTTTTGGTGGTTTTTATTTGTTTGTTTGGGGGTTTTTTTGTTTGCTTGGGTTTTGTTGTTGTTTTTTTTTTTTTTAAACCTACAATCTCACCCCCTAAAACATTAAGGTACATAAGTTCAAGCTTTCAAGGACAAAATACACCAGTGTATTATATTAAACAAACAGTATTAGCAAGTAATCCCTACAAAAATAATCTTCACATAAAATTGCATTGACAGTATAATCAGAACAAAGCTAAGTGAAGCAATGCACATCTACTCCTGTTACAAATGCTGAACACTACATCAGAAAATGCTACAGATTCTGTATCTGAGCCTGTGCTATGAGATACTAAAATAAACTTTCAGATTTCAGTCAACGGCAAACTTCTATCTGTCAGAACCGGAAATAAGGGTCACATTTGTCCTGTGAAAGTGAACATAGTAGGACATGACTGCTACAATTATTGTGCTGACTAGATAAAGGAAACAAACTTGCAACCAAGAACTAAGTAAACTGACTTCACAACACTTGTGACAGTCACAGCTGCACCAACAAAACTCAAATGGCAATGTTTTTTTCCTAATTGATTTAGACATCAAGAAGTGAAGACCTAATTTCATTTTCCTCATTGCATTCCTGGTAGCACCAGGTTAACTTGAAAATAAGCCATTCCTAGTGTCTTCCCATTCCCCCCCACCCCCCAAAACTCAGCACTGGCATAGGTGCTTAGGGTACAACTTGGCCGCTAATACAATTTCCAAAATATCCCACATCAGTCCAGTACTTCGGTTCCGAATAAATAAATAAAGGTTTTATGGTCTCACACACTTGCTCTTTGAGAACCATCTACATGACTGACTTCAAAAGTGTTTGCTGTGTATTTCTCCAAGATCAGATCTTTCCAGTTGGGAAGATACAGTGAGGGGATGTTCCTGCAGTTAACATCTGGCAAAAAAAGAACCGTGACCCTCACCACCCCAAATAGTATTACTTCTTCAAAAGAGTAGTAACAGATAAATCCAACAATCTCAGGCTGCTACAGTTTGTTTTTGGTTTTTTTTACAGCATGCTCAATGTGTTGATAGGTAAATGAGCTCATAGTAATTTTTTCTACAGTATCTTTACGTATATTTACACTTAAACACCTTCCCTGATATAAATACACAAACTAAGTTCGCGTAAGGCTGTCCTACCTATGAGACAAGGAAAACTAAAGTGCAATTTCCCAGTCTTCTCTCAGGTAGTCTACAGAAAGATTACACATCTTCACACTTCCTTCCCACTCCCAGCAAAATACATTCAACAGTTCTTTGCCAGCTAAAGTTCTGAACCATTTCTCTAATACTTAAAACAAAGGAAAAACAATGCTCCACGATCTCTCAACACTCCAGGTTTCTGAGCAAACCAAGAGTAACAACTCAACACATAGCACTCAGTAATCAAAACCTAGTCTGGTATAGTCCTTACATTCACCATGACACTACTCCACAGGCAGAACCATTTATTTCAACCAGGCTACTAGTAGGATGGAAATATTATGTTCAAAATGCAATGAAGTTTTATAGCTGGCCCACAGACTAAGATCCATGCTAGTAATATTCAGCATTACGTCAGCCACTGAACCAGAGAAAACCAAGTATTTTACTTCAGACACACTAAAGGAAGAGGCATAAAACGTTCTTCTGAACTTCAGTCAATACTGATAGCAAGACTCTCATGACAATGCTTCATTCAGTGTATAAATAATACTGTGTTTCATTTTGTATCAACAGTTTTAAATACAAATTACCAGAACAAAGAGCATCCAAAATTATAGCTGGAACAGAAATTCCAGTTAAACAGATCTCTGAAGAATTTGTTCCCTTATTTGCCACAGTACAAAAACTAAAGCATCTTTATTCAAGAAAAAATTATGCTCTGTGTTCTTCAACTTCCAGACACTTTACAGTGCACTTTTATTCAAGTCTCTGTGTACGTATTCCTCAGTATAAATGCAGTTCAGCAAGGAGACACAGCTTTTCAGAAACAAATAACTTCCAGCATCACTCCACTGAACCAATTGCAGAGGACATTTTTCTAATTGCAAAAATATACTCCATGCCACGTTAAGGACTAGATCAAGGGCTGCATCAACCTATTTTGACATAAGAGTTAAGAGACAACAGTCGAAGGTGAACAAGGAGAAAACAGGGTTACTCACCGTGGAGGAGTAACTGTTTCCTTTTCTGTGTGCAGCTCCCCCAGCAGAGCTGGGAAGTTTCCTGGAGATGCCAAGAGAGGTTAGCTAGCCCTGCCCCTCAGCATATAATATCACATCCTTACACATTTAAAAGAAGTCATCTTATCCTTGACCTGTAGCCTGAACACCTTCAGTGAAAGGACATTAAGAAAGCTCCTACCAACGTCTGTAGCAAGAGTAGAGCAATACTGCATCCTAACCAACCAAGCCGTATTTAAGAGAGAAACAAAAATGGATTTCTGAGTAACTCTGGTTTTGTTTCACTAACCAGCTGCTTAGTGTTACCTCATTAATAAGTAGACGGCAAGGAAGGGAAGCAAAGCAAAGGGGAACTTAAAAACATCAGTGAAAGATTTCTCAACCTTAGAAAGCTTGTACTGTCTGCATTTGAAATAATCTTTATTTGCACACCATTAGAATCATCATAACAAAAGGATGTCGATATCACTTAACAGTTACAGTGGTCCCTTAAGAAAAAGGGAAGACTGCACAGCAGCATTACTTATACCTGCACACATCTCGTGCAGCAGAGCAACCATTACACTGTGTTTCCACAGGTGCAGAAAAAACTGCATTTGTTTTTCCCCAGTTACGTCAGCATAATTCACCACAGCTCTTGAACACCTTAATTCAGCCACAAAAAACTACCGCTGTCACAAAAGATTGCTCCTTGCAGCCTCTGGCAGCCTCAACTCCTTTTTTCCTTTCCCCTTGTAACTTGTAATCCATTTTACATTAAAAAGTAATTCACAGAACACACCTGAAATCAATGGCATCTCTACTAAAAATAAAGAGCTCTATGTGGAATAATATAAAGACACACTATTGAGTCATGAAATAATTTTCTATTTATTTGTTATGCATGGTACTTCAGAAAAGAGTTCATTCATCCTCCAGAAAAGATAAAGTTTAAACTCCTTGCTACTTGCGGGCTAATAAATAAAACATCAATACCAAGTGACATTTATTAAAGGTCTATTTTCTACTGAAATTTAACTATTCTTTTTAATTCTGACAAGTTTCAATTATGCAGTTTTTTTGTGCATGGTTAGTGCACAAACGTCTTTTTTAGTGAATTGCCTATCTCCTCCCTAAACCCCTGCTTGTGTATGACACACACAGTAACACTAAGCACTTCAAATAGCATTAGCTATGACGGGATTTTCAGAAGGATATGTTATGTCATCCACATAAAACACACATGGCAATTTTGCTCCCAAAATTGGGAAGAAAAAAAATAAAATTCACAAAACTACACATAAGAACTGCTTGGTCTCTGAAAAAGCTGGAGCATTTTAAAACCTAAACCATTCACGCTCAAGTCCACTAAACAAGGAAATCCCTCCTCAAGCACTTCACAACAGTTATGCTGACAGGTATACTGGGTGTGTGTATGTATACACACAGAGTGTATGCTTTTGGGTATACTGACCGTACCCAAGTGTTGGTCAATTTAACAGTGTTTTCTGTACAAAATTTATCACTTTTCAATTCAGATGCTACCAGTCATCAAAAGATAAAAAAAGGAATAAGAGAAACTAATGAATCAACACGAAAACTTCAACGACTGACAGGAGATTCAAGGCAGCTCATGCCAGTTTACACACCTGTAGACAAACAGGAGTTCTAAAACCTTCACTCTAACCAGTATTTATTAAGCCATGAAAGTAAGGGCATGACTCGATTCTGAGACTGTACCAGACCAATCCTGGGCTATTTTATTCAGTTTCAGCTTTATCAAACAATAAATAAAAAAAGAAACCAACAGGAAAAACTTTGTTCGTTAACTAATCAAGAAGCAAATTTATTTTCAGTAGCTAACAAACTGCAGAGACACAAACCAGACTACTCCTGACAAGGAGAAATGAAGACAGACATTTTGAAATTATTGGGTACTCTGAGGCATTTGACTGAGCAACAAAAAAACCCCGAAACTGTAAAAGTCCATAGAAATGGACCAAGAGGCTTCCCACAAAACTTTTCAAGATGAAAAGCTTCTGTACGTGAACAGCGCAACAGACTTTTAAACATTATTTTCATAAAATGATGTTGACGAATTGTAACACACCATCGTCTATAATCAAACAAAACAGAATCCAGGGTTGAAAGTACTACTACATTAAATGTATTAGTACTACATTTTAAAGCAGAAAGGTTAAGAACTTTAATCCAGATACACTCATTTTCTTTTCCCAAAACAGTGCTCATAACTTTAGTTATATTCTCATCCTTCTAGAATACTACTACATTTAGGAAATACTGTGATTTAAAATTCATCCATCAAAAAACCCCCAAACCTTGCATCTAATGCATGGGGATTTTATGCAACAGGTCAGTTATGACAACCAATAATGAAATAAATATTTGGCCAGCTTGTCACATCTATGATATACAGTCAATACATAGTTTTCATAACTAGTTTTCCCTACTACTAAAGCAATCCCTGCCCCCCCCCCCCCCCCCCCCCCCCCCGCTTACTCCCTCAGTCAAGTTATCTTGCTCCATACTAGCTACTGTTAATGACTGAGTCACTTCAATTAATGACCAAATCAGGTACAGTGGTCTTGTGCTATTACAGCCTGCTCCTAACGAAGAAAGTAGCCTTCCTCCTTTATTCCTGCCACTGCCTTCCCCTGCTTGTCACACAAGAAAGATTGTAAAGAGACCCTCAAAACAATGTCTGCAAATATATGGGTAGATTTCAGTTATCACACACAAAAATAAACCCCATATGTTCAGGGAAAAAAACATCTTAGCAGCAGGAGCAGCCTGTGTGCAGATCAAGTTCACACTACTAACTGAATCATCTTATCTAGTTCATCATCCTGCTACACACAAAGTTTTAAAGTTTGTTCTACCCACATATTTCTTTTGTCAAGGTTCAAATTACACAGCTCCAAGCTCTCCCCCATCTATGTGACTTTCATTCAGTGAGCACGCTCAAGGATTATGAAGGAACAAATATCATCTGTCTGTCTTGGCAAGAATCTTCAGGTATCCTTAACCATCAAGATAAAGGGAAATGTAGCTGTTACACCTACTCAGCTCTACTTTACATTCAGCACAAAGCTGTACTACCATGGCATATGATCAGCTATGGTTCATTGGAGTTAAGTGGTGTAGGAGGTATCTGACAAGAAATATCATGTGCTAGTTTGTTTTAAAGCATATTTAAATTAAAAAAAAAAAATCTACATGTATCAAATACCTGCATTCAAAAATATTCCTATACTGCTACTTTACAACAGTGAATATCATCACCACTAGTCATAACTACTAACCGTGAATACATAGGACTTAAAAAGTAAAGGTGTTCTGGGTAACTGGATTAGTTACTTTCAGTAAGAGTCCTTCTGTTTAAAATCAGAGTCCGTTATGTGCATTCTCACTGTATGTAACGGGAACAGGCTTGGGAACGTAAACTGTGATCTTACAAAGTAACCCCCAGAAACTCGCAATACACTAACAATTAAAATCAAACTTTTTTTCTGTTTTAATGGCAAGTTCATCAAAAGACACCTCCTACATTCAAAACTGGATATAATTTTATGAACATATGGACAGAAAACAGCATTCACAGGAAGTTGTTTCACACTGCTTTTTAAATCAAAAGAAAGATATCTCCGTCATTACAAATATTCCACTTATTTCTTGGGGAAGGAAGAGGAGGGAGTAAGGCAGCACAGAGAGGACATCTTCCTTCTTGGTACAATTCCCTTCCGTGACCCTTGCTAACACACCCATTAAAACAAAATATAAATTTCATAAGAAGCATCACTAAAATGAACACCATCTGTCCTGGACGGATAAACTCAGCACCATCTCTCAAAATGCTAACTTGATACTGACTTTATAGCTCTTCTTGCAAAGTAAGTTGAATAAACTGACAGGGATCTAACATTTATTTTATATTAAGTGCAACAGGATCTCCTTCAGTATTTAGTCCATCTTACTAGGCCAAAGTACCATCCACTGCGCACAAATGCACTCTGCCTCCCTCAGACTGTCTCCATTTAAAATCCACGTTCCACTTGCCATAATTCAGATCACACAGAGTAAGAACTAAAGTTTACTCAAAAAAAATTCATTCAACTTCAGTAGGCAAATTCCAGAGTCCTGTGTAAAGTCACTGAAAAGATGAATTGCCTTAACTGTGTTTTTAAAAAGCCTTTATGTAAACATGTTTGCATGCAAGACCTGCTCAAAGGCAGAAAATGTTTCATTAACATGCGTAAAGTCTGTCCAAAACCACATAACGGTGGATTCTGAAGTTCTGCAGACATTTAGCAGAATGAACTATTGAGTTCCCAAATTCAGACTATATGAGAAAAGTCTGATTTTGTTTTCTTCAGTAACAAATTGATTTCAGCATGTTCCCATGTAAATTGTCTATATTTAATAAGGCAGCACAGATAACTAACAGAATAAAACAAATCTTCAATAAAGTATACAAGTAATTAAGAAGTTAATTATAGGCCAGCATCCTAATCTGTACATTATGAATTTACAGGCCTTGCCTGGTAAAATAAAGAGGCGATTGAAAATAAAGAGATGATTCTAAAACAAGACCAAACCTGGAAACAGTTAACATTAACACGTTCTAACAGCAGCTGCGATTCCCTCTCCTTCACAGGTGGTGAGGTTCTTTCCTCTACTAAATGGAGGTTCAGTTATTGACAATCGGACAGCCTAGACAAGGGTACAAAACTGCTTACTCTTACACAGGTGTTTCTTCCTTGATTAATACATCACTACAGTTAAAACAGATTTTTTTTTAATTTTTGGTGGTGTAAACACAGTTTTGGGCCAAGGTAGCGTTGTATTTTGAAGGTCAAGGCATCCAAGGACAAAAAAAATCCTTCTCCTTTGAAGGATCAACACCAGAAACACTCTCCTTGAATCCATGAGCCGTATGAATTGCAAGTGTTTAGCAGTCGCTGCTTAACAGATGCCAGGGCAGGATTCAGACTGAATTAGGAAATGCTGGGAAAACGCAGAAGCACATTAGCAATACAGCCCAGCAGCACACTGCTGTTACAGGAACAGTCAATGCCTCCTGAAAGGTGTTCAAGTCCTTATTTTACAAGATAGTCATCATCAGCCCGAATGCCCTGCATTGCCTCTGCTAACTAAATTACTTCCCTGAATTTCTTACACAGCCAACAGCTAACTATGGCCTCTACAAAGCTCTCCAGCTTAACAAATGTTCTAATGTACACTCAAGAGAAGCCTCTCCCACTGTACAAGAAGGTCACAGAAGCTAGGCACCTGAAGTAATGTGTTTGAGACTGTATCAGCGCTCCTTTGCACTTCTAATAGCTGGCGCTTGGGCAAAAAAAAGATACATCTCAGGAACAACTTCACAGTCACCAAATACAGACTGGCCATAAGCTTAATTTAAGCCCTCCATATTTTAAACATGATAAGTAACAACAGGAATACTGAGATCAAACTCTTAATTGCCTCTAACACTACTATTTCAACATATTTTCTCAAAGAAGACAAAGCTCAACAGCAATCCCATCTATTAAAAATAGTCTGTTAAAAGCTGAACTACTGTAATGCAATGGAAAGTTCCTATTACTTCCAAAATGGAAGTTTACTCAAGCATTTTTGATAGAGTTCTGCTGTATGCTGGCACCAGTAGCCAAGTTCTGTTGCAACATTATTCACAGGGGTCTGAGTAATCAAATAGGATTTATTTCCTATTTTACTATGAGAAGACAGCTGGCAAGAAGTGAAGTTCAGAATGTTTATGACTTTACTCATTCAGGATGACATGAAAATTAGTAAGATGGCAGCACACTATGGTTTCAAGGCTTCTTTCAGAGGAAACACTTGAGTAAATGCCTAGCTTACATTACCTTCACATAAAGTAGCATCAGCAATGCGGCACTTACCTTTCTTAAACATTTTCAGTCTTGCATGAAAAAAGCGCTTAATATTCTTTCACATTTTAAGTACTCAAGTGTTTCTGTAAATCACTATTTCAAATTTCTGTACCTTTATACTAGTCTAAGAGTTCCTTAAAAACAGCCACTAGAAGCAGCTGCGTGCTAACAGTAATAAGAAAGCAATAAAACCCAGTATGAAGTAATAGAATTGCCAAGAACATTTGTGATATAAAAATAAATTTTACTTACAGATGAGCCACCCTTTCTCCTTTTAGAGGAGGCAGAACGTTCCCAGAACCGATCAAGCAGTTATGCACTATAGCAAGACATTGCTGCACATCATCTCTTAAACGAAGAAGAAAACTTGATTACTTATCCATTAAATGCTTGAAAATATACAAATGATAAAGCATATCTTTTAAGTTTTACAGAAGCCTTTTTCTTTAGCTGTATCAGTTCTAAACACAAGAGGGAGCACTACAGAAATCAAGCTGTGCTGCTCTGATCCAACCTAATTCTATTACAGAACTTGGACATTCAACTTAGTTTCCTGAAAAACTTGGGAGATTTTTATAATCTGAAACTGTTAAGATAACTTCAGTGCAATGAGATATACTCATCTCAGAACATCAGCTTTACCCAAAAAAAAAGTTTTAGAGAATTTTATCTAAATCCCAGATAAAACTAATGAAATAACTACTCACCCCAAGGCCAAGAAAAGTCCTTCCCACCAGGAATAGCATGAGGGAATACTTTCTTTATGAGTGACTATTTTACAGTCTGAAGATAAATTATAATGCAACAATGCAAACAATGTTTTTCCATGTTAGTTCAGAGAATTAAGGTATCTTTTTTAAAGCTATCTCACCTAAAGTAGTAGGCTTTATTATACAGTTACAAATTACGCCCTTTGTTCTCATCTTTCTGGTAAGCAGCTCTGATTGTAAAACAATTCCTCTCAACCCTCTTAAGAGGTTACTTAATAGCTCTTAGTACTCATGCATTACTTAACAATTCTCTAAATACGTGTGTTCAACAAAGACTGTTAGAATTTTTCATTTTATCTTTTGTGTTAGAAAATCCTACTCTGAATCTCTTAAATATATATATATATATAAAAGTTGGATTTTGAATTGTTACTCAGTGGAATACTAGGGAAAAAAACTGACAAGAATTTAAACTCCAGGAATACTGCAATTCAATGGAAAAGCAGGCTCATCTAGTATCCATTTATTCACACCTGTGACTCCCTCAGCAACTAATGGTATTCTCTACTCTGGCAGCTTTGCTATCTTGCCTTCCAATTTAATTTGCAATTCATGCACTTGGCTGTATTCTCCCAAATCACCACCATTTATGTTAGGTAGCTCAGTGAAGCCTTGACCAAATAAAAGTCCAATTCTGTTACAAATTAACAGCTTTACATACAAGGTGTCAAAAGAAAAAAACCACAAACAGAAGAAAAACACACAAAGAAACAAAAGACTTAAATAGAAAGCATATCCTTTCTTCTTTTAGTCTAAGTATACTTTTTGATTGCAGTTTTGTGGCATTGATTTGTCAAGCACATATTGTCTTTTTCAGATTGAAAAAGAAGTGGGAACTTGGTCAGACAGAAAAATATCTAGGAGTCAGATACACCATGCCCTGTCTCATGTAGGGTTGCACTTCACAGCACGAGGTATAACGTCACATGCTATGAACATCAACTGAAGTATATATAGCTTCAAGCACGTGAAGATTTAACATGAGTAAGAACGTTCAAGATTTAATGCTTGTAAACAGCTTTAGCTATTTGATACTTATAAATGCTTTAGCATGTAGTACACATTATTATCTTGTGCTTAGGAAACTACCCTTATGAAGCCACGGTTTCACACTAACAGAGTTTAACAAGATTGGGCAACAGTATTGCCTCCATTCCAATTTGTTACGTCACTGACTCTGCATTACCTCCTCAGTTTCAACACCGTGACACTTTTTCCAAGGACACACTATGTACTGATTCCATTTACTCATAGGAAGGACACGGAGAGAGGCAGATTTCCAAGCCAAATCAGTTCTGTATTCTACTTCATAGCTCAGGAACAAAAATGGTTATGCCAACATAACAAGTTAAGGAGTCTAGAGGAAGAGGGTTTTTTATTGCTGACTACAGTTAAATGGAAAGATAATTTGTGGTATGTATTAAAAAATAATGTGGCACAGAAATACCTTTTTACCAACATAAAGCAGCTTAACATTTACTCGTATTTTAAACAGCGTTTCTGTTCAAAATAATGTCATCCATTTTATAAAACATACCTTCAAGCTACATGTACTCTTAAGAGTTAAAAATCATGGAAATCTTGGAGTAATACCAAACAGAGTGTAACATTATAGTATTTTACTCATTTTTTGTAATGCCAGTATGATTGGCAATAGCTGCATAAAACAGACATGAGTGGACAAATGCACCTTCTCCATATTACGTATCATCACTAACCTGGACATTTCTAGTTTTCCAGTTGCATACTGCTCTAATTTGATGAGTTCAGGCTGAAGAAAAGTATCCAGCAAATAAAAAGCAAAGTTTATTTCCTCAGATGAAGGAACATGCCATTGGATGTCCAAGTTCCACAGGTCACCTGGTTTACCCCAGTCCTATAGTAAATAAAGACACTTATTATTAATCAAAACATGAAGACAGTATTTTTTTTTAAAAAAAAACAACAGCATTTAATATTACTAAAAAACCCCTAACACATGAACTTGAACTAGCTACTGCTGTAAAGCAATTACGCTGACAATTCTGGGGGAAAAAAATCCCAAGAACACAATAAACCCAAACAGAAATCCCAAACCTACTCTAACGTCTACGTGTACCTGTAAAATAACACATACCTGAAAGGACTAAAAGGAAGAGGACTGTACTGGTCTAACTGAAATATAACTTTATTATTCCTTTGGTTGTATACAAATTCAGAAATACTACATACAACTCGGACTTTTGATACTCCTATACAGAACAAAGCAGCTAGCCCATTTAATAGTACTTACTTTCAGTCCTGAACCACAATCAGGAAACTTTCTATTTTTAAAATAAAAGTAATAAAGGAAAGCTAAATTTTAAGTTGGACTTTCCATACAATGCTAGGTCATCTCATAACAAAGACAACTTTTTATATTTTGGCTTACTAAGAGCTCAGACTTGCTATAGAATTAACCAGTTGAGTACTTGGAAGAGAACAGTCAGCATTTATAACTAATTCATACTCAGTCCAAGCTTAGGAGTATATTAATTAATAGACAGGCCTTCCAGTCTTTACTTTCCATTTCCTGTCTTTGTCCAATTTTACATGGTAATTTAATATTTCAAAACTTCACCATCTGTTCCTAAAATGCCGGACTGATCTGACTGACAAAAAATACAAAAAACTACAGTAATACACTTACTTAATGTAGCCTGCTATAACATATCTTCCTTGGAAGACCAGGCTAGTCCTCCATGAATATTACTTAAGAAAGTGACAGCAGTTTTACACTGGGACAACGTAGGAAGTATGTAAGTGACAAACTCAAGCTGTTAATATCAGTTAAGAGCTGATATAATATAGACTTTCTGTAGTAGTCATTGAGGTATGGAATAGCAAATTAATTGTGATTTTTTTTCAATTTCAGAGGAGGAATTTAATAAATCTATTTTTGTGTTGGGGCATTTAATTAAGATTTTTTTGTTTGTTTTTAAATTAGTATCTGGTCCAATTGTATCTTCCCATCAGTTTAGCAAACTGTACTAGCTTTTAGTAACAAGCATTAGATTATCTGTAATTGTAAAGTTATGTAAAAGCACTTTTCAGCAAAATGCAACTTTATATTCAAATAGGCCAGCTGAAAACTGCTGCAGTGTTCATCTGTAATACTGATAAAATGACCTCAAAGTCTTAACAGCAGGCTAACATTACTTTTGACAGTTTCAGTAATTTTTAATACCGCCACTTCCACTTCCATTTTATCTCAAGCTCAGTGCAGAACCATTGTTCATTTGCCATTCTGCCTACTGTAAAACACCGTATCTCCTTCCTTGCAGTTTTTTGCACTGATGTACTCTTATTTCCACACAGTCACCATAACTTGTTATATTTGATAACCATATTTATATGAAGAGCAACAAGGAAAGGCTGCAGCTCTTATCCACAAAAGCAGATGAAAGACTAAGTTCGTCCCAGTGCAATAATGCTTCCTATGACTGGATATTTAAGTAAAGTGAAGAGCAAAATTCTCCTGCTAAACTCCAAACTTAACTGTTTATACCACCATAATTCATGATAGCTGGGTCTCAATTAAATGCATCATCTATTACAAGATAAAGAAACATGAGCAGGCACCTTTGCTTTGTATTATCTTACTGTAGTCATGCATTCATTCTAAAACACACATCATGAAACTAATATGTCATGCTACAAAACTACTCAAAACAACAGTCAGTATTCATTGTTTATTATCAATATAACTTTACGTTAACTTGCAATTTGCTGTATGTTTCAAAGCCTAAAGCATCTTTCAATTACACTTTCCATTGCTGCTACCTACGTTCAAAAATCTCCAAATAAAACCAAATAATATAGTGTATGATTGTTTTTTAAAAAAGAAAGTAAAATCCTCTAATCCTAAATAAATGAAAATCCTTGCCTTGATAGGAAAGTATTCAGAAAGAGGCTTGTCAAAGCCACCTGGCACACTGCAGTACTCTGTGGGGTAGATAAGTGTAGCAGAACGAAGAAGATGGTGCAGTAGGTTACAAGACAGAATGTAACCCTGCTTACAGGTTAAATGTAGGGTTCGCTGCAGTATCTTCCCAAGCTGCTCCCTGTACAGTAGCAACTTCTTTCCATCCACTCGAGTGATCTAATAGGAAAAGACAAACATTTCGAAAGTAAACATAACTGATTTTGTTCTAGAGGACTAAAGAGAGGATTACACTGCTCAGTTGATCCTGTACCAAGTTTCATCCTGTATGTCACATGGAATTAAAACTGAAGACTGAATGTGCACGTGAACTACTACTACCGCAGGAAAAGTTTAAGAAACACTAAAAACTGTGGTATACATTGCTTCTCGACCCCGTTCAAAACTTTCTAGCAATATTTATATTAATTTTAAAAGATTTATCTTTACCAAAAGCATCTTATGATTTTCCCTGCACTGATCCCTTTTCTTTCTCTTATCTCTAATTGTACTAAATGCTTTAATTTTATGCCACATACACACTGTATGTTAATTTTCTTCAAACAGCAGCCACTTAGGTCCCATTTAAATTTAGACGAGAAAAAAAAAAGTTATGCAGTGTCATTCATACAACATTTACTTTGTTTTAAAAGCAGAAGTTTGTTTTCTTCATCTTTCAGGGGCATTAAACAGAATTAAAGGACATACATGCACCAGAACAACATTCTTTGCAATACCTCTGACAAAAGCTGGAGATTCCAAAGTAGCTCCTTATCTAGTTCTTCATCATGTAATACATCATCATCTAGAGGAACAAGTGATAAGCACTGCTGTAACAATACTGCAGTCAAGTCTTCCAAACAAGCTAAATCATAAACCTGATGCCTGCACCCCAGAAGTTTATTCTCAACTCTTCCATTGCAACCTTCCAATCACACTGCATCCACGTCCAGCTGGAAGTTACTTTAGCCAATTGAACATCTTGAATGCTTTTCATGAAATTGACGAGTGTCTGCAAACATTTTAAATCCCCACATTTTAAAAGAGGCATGCTCCTGTAGCTTGATAGATTTCTGCCTTGAAATTACACATAAACAGTTGTTGGTTTGGTTCGGGGTTTTTTTAGATTAAATAATGGACAGAATTAATTTTCCATTGCTGAAATGAAGTTGTGGAAAACACACACAAGTTTTAAATATTATTTTCATGTTTAGCAAAAGTCAACCCAAAACAAAGCAAGTAACACTAGAAATCTTACAAACTTACTGACTGTGAGGTGAGTTATAACATTGCAGCAATGCGGTACAAATAGCTTCAAGGATTCCTCAGGGCGGCACTGGAAACAGCATCATAAATAAACCAATTTCAAAAATTTTAATACTCTTCTATACAACGTTATTGAAAAAGAGAGAAGGATTGTATTTCATCTCTACAGTCAACCTGACATCATGATTTTTGGACACTCAAAACCCAAATTTAACATAAATGCAAGAAAAATACTTTGTGAATCAACCTCTTGAAGGATCACTATATGCAACCATCCAATTTTAAGAGGACATAATATTAAGAACCACCTGTATTTACATGAAAAATTAAAGATTGTGCAGAAGAAAAAGTAGTAGTATTGGCTTTTTTTCTTTTTTAAACTAAAGATCAAGTGAAGTCAGAGCATTTTCTCTCACTTTTACTGCAGCTCGGCACATATCGGCAACCATTCGACCAGCAACTCTAGTCTCAAATATATTTGAAACAGCAAAGTTAAAAACCTTCTCCAAGGCAACCTAAAAATGAGTACAAAAAGACAGAGGTTACTTTTTTTAAAAAAAAGAAAACTAGGTATCATAAAATGTTTGATTTATACAGAAGGCAGCATCTGTACATAATATGGTATTCTTTTAAAACAGAAGACTGCAACTGTGATTCATATTAAAAAAAAAAAAAAAAAATCAGAAGAGAGAGACAGGGAAAACTGACCTGTAGAATGCCTAAAGCTGACTAAAATGTAACTACCATCACAGTTTAAAAAGCTGACAATGCTATAGAATAGGAGGATTAAAAACTTATGTGAATAGGAACTGCTTAGGAAAAAAGTCCTAAATGAGATCATTACACACGACTTGCAATTTATGCAACCTATGTCTAATTGTACAACTACTGCCTTCACCAGAATAAAGGCTGCTACTGAAGTCGCAATGACACACGGTTTGTCAAAATAATTTGTTTACAGATTTTTCACTTTTTTTTCTTCTTTCTTACTGCACCACTCCGTTACAGCAACACATTGTAACAGGAAAATACATGACAGCATCGACTATCACTAAAATAATTCAGTTACAGGAAGGTCTATGTTCCCCTCCTCCTCCCAAGAGTTTATAAACAAAACACACTGAATGCTTTAACTGGTGGCACAATGAGACACTGCCTTCAGCTGGAGACTGGAGACACTTCTCAAATGTTGGCTTTGGGAAGAAAGTCAGATAAATCTTGTTGACTAATGAAAGCTTCTGGTGCTCCTGAGGAACTACACAGAACAGTTTTCCCTGAGTAAGCCAACAGTCCTCTGAAAGGAAAACTATGCGATTTCACATACAAAGTAAAGCTAAGACACCCCTTAGCTAATGAATAAATAGGGAATTAACTTATCAACCATTTAAGTGTTTTAAAGCAGCTTATTACCATCCAGTAACTTGCAAGGCAAGCTGAATTACATACAGCGTAGGTTACATATGATTACTTTAATAATGAAACACCAGGAAAAATACAAAGTAAATACTTAGACAAAGTATAAACAAAATATAAACAAAGAATTAAGTTAAGACTTACAATAACCAAAAGATTCCAGACAAGGTCATACCAAAATGTCCAACGTAATGGCTCAAAATGTATAAAACCTAGCACCTCCAGATATATACATAATGTAATGTAAACAGAATAAAATGTGTTAACCCAACGCGCAAGGAAAGAATCTGTCCACATAACAACATGGATTCTCAATCCCCATCCTTCAGAGTTTATTTTAATCCAGGTAATTTTCCTGATCCCATTAGCCACATGGCTCTTTTGCCCAGCTGAAGAAGTGGTAGAGAGAGGGAGAGAAAAGGAAAGCAGGGAATTGGGTTAACATTGCCATCAAACCCACAGTCTAAATCATTAAGTGATAAAATACGCTGTTAAAATGATTTCTCCTAACATTTGTCATCAGTTGGCAAGAGAGCACCAAGAACCTGAGAGCTCGGTACTGATGTATATGAAATCATAAAAAAAAACCCTGTCATGAAGTCCTAAAATTCGCCCCCTCCTCTTCCTTGCTTAAAAGTGAAAGTTTGTAACAGGGCAGTGAAGGAAGGAAGAATATGAACGTACCAGTAACTCAAAACAGAAAATTAAGCCTCTCAAAGACATGAAAAGCCAATGCTCTACATACCTTAAATATATCCTTTGAACACTGAGTAAGGATTGTACTGAAAGTAGAAGAGAGACCTAATTCCACTAGACTCTCTAGATGAGTCATTTTCTCAGTTTCAGTCTCTTCTCTGGTTTGTTCTAGTGTGCTGCTCTCTATAAGTCCAAAACATCTACACAAATACAACGAGTGAAATATTAGTAAGCAGAACTTGCAAGTTTTATAAAGCTGCTCCCAAGCTTTCAGCTATCCTTAGCTTACTTACCTATCCATAAACTGCAGTACAAAATCCTCAAATTCAGCAGTTGCAGAGCACAATTCTCTTTCCACCTACAGTTTTCCAATGCAAAAGAAGCACAAAAGGTTGGCTTTTCTTAATGAAACATAAGATAAATTTTATTTTCTGTATTAACTACTTCAAAAACACTTCCAATTTTTAAGCGATATAGGCTACAGCACATTTTCGCATTGAAGTCTGTACAGTCTCAAGTACACTACATGAAACAATTATTAAATTTTCTTTACACTGTCCTGTCCAATTTCCTCGCCTTGATCTCTAGCCAAATAACCTCTCAGGGTGAAATCGGGTCTGCCTCTACGGATACAACCTTTGCTCTTACTACTGATCCAGCTTTCCAGCAGAGGGTCAGTGGGTGCCAGCTATGGTGACAGACTTGGCTCTGCTGACATATTTACATTAAACATTCAGCGTACAAACTGCTCTGAGTTTTTGAGTGCTGCAGCTCAGGGACAACGAAATTAATCTTCCAGTAGCTGAGCATTCAGAATCTGTGCCATCTGTAGCTACTAGCTGTTCTCTGAGCTACAAGAAGAGTCCTCTAGCAGCAGACAAGACATTTTACACAGCAGTTGCAACTACCGTCATGGACACTGCTGCTGCCTCATTTGTAGTATGTCAGACATAGCTTCACTATTTGTGCCTGAACTCCTGTATTAAAAGCAGAAGCAAAAATCTAGTGATGAGTAGAAACAAAAGCTATTTCCCAGTCTCTCCTGTATTTTTTTCTCAGAACAATGCCAGAGAAAAGGAGTGCAAGGAGATCTAGAATTCGAGATGTCTGCAAACAGCCCTCCAAAGCAGCAAACAGGTGGGCTGACTGTGTCTAATAACAAAGGCGCAGCAAAGGAGAAAAGGGAGCTGAGGGCTCGCTGTCTTATGACAATACTATCTCTTGATTGGAAGAGATTAATAAGCATCTGAAGAGAAAACAGTAGAATCTTAATCAGAAAAGACAAGCATGACTGCAGGAACACTTTAAAGAAGAGCAAGCATTTTGAAATTATTTCCCACAGGAGGAAAACAGCCCTGAAAAGTGAAAAAGAACATTAGTTTTTTCAAAAATCACTACAAACAGGTGGGGGGGTTTTGGGTTTGTTTGTTTGGGTTTTTTTAAACACCTATGAAGTTTTCAAGAGGAGACCAAACTCTTTCCAGAGTCCCCCAATCAGTTAAGTTACCTCTTAACTCATTCTAAGACAGACGAGTTTTGAACTAGAACTGATGTATATACATCATCTGCTTTATTTTTTTCTTTATTGTTACCTTAATGTTTTATGGTGACAGGAAGTTTCAAAAATTTAATGGTAACAAAGCTGCTATTTTATTAGACTCAGAAAAATTTAGATGGCAAGGGACTGCTGGAGATCATGTAATCCAACCTCCTACTCAAAGCAGGGCAAGCTCAGAATCAAATCACACTACACAGGGCCTTGTGCAGCTAAGTTTTGACATAAAAATATTAGTGTTTCAATTTAAAAAAATATTTATGTGACAATCTATGACTGAGAAGCAATTGTAAGAATACGTGGCCAATTTGCACGCTGATGTCAGTGCTACAACACTGACCAGAAGCAAACATGAGCCACATCTTCGAGGTTTTTGTTGCATTTTTCTTTAACACAGTTACGCACACGAGAGACAGCAGCAAATCTGTTACAGTTCTAAAGAAATTACTACGTTGTTAGAAATTAAACTGAAACCTAGGCTAATTTTGTTTTTATAACTGCAAAGCACTCTTACCTCTGAAAGATCATCTCGTTCTTGCAATACAGATGAACAATCTACTAAAGGCACCAAAGTAGAAAATGTTGCAATGAACTGGAATGTAATCTGTTGAGAGTTGCAAACAGCTCTTTAGTAAGTGTTACTGTATTCTACAAATTAAAAAGTTTTTGCAATTAAGGTATGGGAGCTAAAGCAAATCATTACATTAAAAAAATTCCAGAGCCTAATTCTTCCACTGCAAAGATTCAATAGTTATTTCTGATTTCACATATAAAACTTCATAGTCAGCACTGCAAACATGCCTCCATTTTCTAAGTAAAGTAACACTGATTTTGGGCTGAACTTTAAAGTTTCAAAAACCCTATAATGTTTACATTGTTTGAATAGATAATTAATATGAATTCCAGAAGATGTGGGCTTTTAGGACCTAATTTAACAAAAACCTAGTGATAAAGGTCTTCCTACTCATCTTAAAAAACTAGGAATATCTGCTGGGAGCTTTGGAACATCTATTTTATCTTGTTTATTTAGAGCTGCCCAAAAAGTCAAGTAAAGTGATTATCACAATTTGGTGTTAAAAGATTCACTTTGCATTGTCGAATAAGCCAAAAGCACTATCGTAAGTTAGAGGCTTGTAATATTAATTTTTTACAACTAAAATTGTGCAGGAACAAAACCAGGCTAAGAACTGCTGGAAAGATGAGTTACTCACTTTCATACAAATGTAAAAAAAGCTATCAGAGTGAACTAGTTGGCTAACTATCTTCTAAAAAAAAGGTAAGATTTATATACTCACCATACATTTACTGAAGTCATTTGGATCCACTCCAGGCAATGCTCTCATCAGTAGAGGTAGCATGTGTGTTGGACCTTCAGGAAACCACTTGCCCCCAGACACCAGACTACGAGCTACTCCAATTACACAGCTTAAAGTAGCTGTGAGCTGATGAGGTTCTGTCAATGTCTCAAGTGCAGGATACGTTCTATAAAGTTTAAAAGCAGTCATATTAGGAACAATAATGTTTCTAAAGTCTTCAATGAAAAGTGGATTGTATGTGTTATTTTCTACAGTAAGGCTACACAATTTCTGCAAGAAAAATTCAAGCTAATAAATGGTTCCAACAGTTTTTTCTCATCTTTTTCCAATGAGCTTATTAACACTGCTCTATTAGAAAATGTTCATTTGGTCAGTCCTATTTACAACAAATTCAGGATTAAATCATTTGTTAGCAGTTGCAGCACAGGAATTAACAGCTACATGGGCTCCTACGTTCAAAGCTATGATGATTTTCATGTTTGAGCTTTAAGCAAAAGCTAGCTGTATACTTCAAAGTGTAAGGTTCTTGTGGCAAGTGTGAGATCTTGCCTTGACTGCCTCTAAATAGAGAAGGGATACAGTACTTGATGTTGCATTAAAGTCCATACCTCTTTAATAAAAACCCCTAAGTTACCGTAATTTTGAAACACTTTTCTTACACTAAGTACTTTTACCAAACCGCTAACAGTTCCTGCTGTAATCCACAACCTACAGCTCAAGCAAGAGTCATAGTGCTACCCCTGCTCTACGTCATCCAAAGCACAAAGGATCTATCTACATCTACTGAACAAAATGAATTCAGAACTGCAGCCAAGGCAAACAGACCAGTGATAGCTTGAACTACAGAGCAGAGCAGACATTCAGTCTGCTCTCAAAACAGAAAAAGCAGTCATACCCAATATAGGCCTGTGTTGCTGTCCTTCTTACAACTGTTATGCTTGAAATGTTTTTATATAAGAGCAGGTTTATGAAGTTTTTACAAACACTTGAGTCAGTAAGGTATGGAATTCAGGAAGGGCTCTTCAAGACAAACTCACTTCACTATTTTTACAATACGAGTTGTTCAAGTACAAAAGTCTGCATAGGAGGAGGAACATGGATAGGGGCAAGGAAGAAAGCTTTTCATTGGGGCAGGAAGGAGTTACATTTTTCTTTTGGAATTTTAGGCACCAAGGCATTAGTAATAGTACAGACTAAGTATTTTACAATAGCACATACTTCAGTGATTCGCTTATGAAGTCAGAAGCAATGACAGTGATTTTAAACAATCTGTAACTCAGACACAAAACAGAAATACAACATTTATGCTTATTACTACATAAACCCACAGTGCCATCATTTATATCTGGCTCAATTGAAACCTAGTGGAAAAGTACAAGGTGCCTCAAAGTTGCTTTTTCAACTGTTCCACCCACTATCTTATACAAAATGCTAACAGAAATGCAAACGACCTGAGGACTACTCTATCTTGCACAAGCTATGAACAGCTTCCAGAACTATTCTATTTGCCAGATGTTTAAAAAAAACAAACCAAACCAAATAAAAACCTAAGTCCTCCCTCACTCCCTGTCTTGACTCAGGGGGAGCATGTATTAGCAGCCCCTCCCACTGCAAGCACTTGTTTGCAGCAAGGAAATTGTTTATCAATTAATATGACTGCTTTGCTACTTATTTGTTTGGAACAGGGAAGTTGCAATGTTTCTGCAGAACTTACTTCTCAAGTACAGGTGGAATTACTAATTCAGGACGCATCAGTGCAAGGTTCTGCAGAGCTTGGGCAGCCTCCAGGCTTCCAGTTTTACTAAACATAGCCAGAAGAACAGGTTGAATAATGCATTCTACAAAGTCTGTAACATCTTGATCAGTAAGTTTATGACTATCAGGCACAGGAGTTAACCATGTCGTTTTCTTGTAGCGCTCACGATGCAGCCTTCTGACAACACCACTGGGTAACCTCTGAAGGAGTTTCATCAGTTTGTTCTGTTGAATACAAGAAATGCTATTCAGTTAATTGGCAGTAGCAGAATATGAGTCGCTAAGCGTACAATAGACAACTAATAAGCCAGTAACTTGAAATTACACAACTGCAATAAAAGAAAATTCGGAAGATGTTTACAAATTGTCATTAAACTTCGGTTACCAAAATAGCAATTATGCTGCCAGCACTAAACCTTAAGATTAAAAAAAAACAACAAACCACCATGAAAACAAAACATACAAAGGATATAGTCAAGAATTAAGATTACTTCACAGTAATTAAAGACATCTTCGAGAGCATTCGCTGCACATTCACAGATAAACAAATATCCTATTCTAGAACAAGTCACCTCCTTTGGCACTGCTTTAACCAGTCATGCTATTTTAATCTGTACTTTCCACCAGCTATCACAGGGAGATTCTTACATTCTCTAGCAGAAGACTCCAAGCTACACCATCAAAAAGTTATGCTTCATCAAACCAGATACGCATTAAAAAATCTTTTTGGCTTCGGTATACTCAAAGCTAGATTTCGCTAACTCGGAGACAGTAGGTCAGTAATACAAAAGCCAAGTTACACAAGGAATACTGAGGTGGTGTATCACCCTCCTTTGAAGTGCTGACTCCTTTTTCCTAGCTATATAGGAATTGGATACCTAGTTTTGGACTTCTAAACTGCACTTGTGTTAGATGTTTGAAGAATACTCCTATTAGCTGTGGTCAAAACTGCGGAATGAAAGTATGATTTGAATGACAGTACAATCATGTATCTTGAAAATTAAAGCCTCAAAACATTATACAGCAATCAGACAATCTGGCTGTTGGAGCACACAGGGCATCTATCAAAGTTTGATTTGACAGGTTTGACCATTGAAACGACAGCCAAAGTTATTCTCTTGACATGCAAAAAACCTCACCAGCCAGCGCCCATTATTTGAAGGATGGTAAAAAGATGCAATGCTATTGAACAATCCAGACAAGTGCTTCTGCACTAGTTTACTTGGTCCACCCTGTAAAATAAAAAATAATAAAAAAAAATAAGAGAATTTTATTACACGGAATAAGTTAAAATGAACATGTAACACAGCAGTACAAGGTACAAGTGAGCATACTCACTAAACACAGCAGTACCTCAAAGCATCAAATCACACCTGCAAATTCCCTCCCTTCCCCACCCTCAGCAAGCTTTCTCCATTTAATCTGACGAGGTTCACCCTAAAAGAGGGATTCAATTGTTCAGCAGGTCCCAAGTGCGTATCCACAGTGGCACTTACAGCTGGCTACTCCTTTCCAGAATGCCACAGACAGCAGCTGGGAAATAAACCTTTTCACCTACATTCCAAACTGACAGTGAAACAATGTAGTTTAACACAAAACTTCAGCAAAAGATAGCCTAAAACCATGCTTCTACAGTGAGCCAAACAGAACAAATATTAAATACATACTTGCTTAAAGCTTTGCATTAGGTTTTGTTTCACTTTATGAAATACTAACCATCATGGCAGTGATCCACATTACCGCATGTCCTACATCATAAGCATTTGTTAAAAATCTCGGAACAACAACTTGATTGCTTCCCACTGGAAGATTTAAACTCCTCAAAATTCTGGTAAATATCTGGAAAAAAAATACTGGCATAAATTAATTTTCTAATCAAAAGATGTTTGGTGGTTTTTTTAAACGATATAACTGCCACAAACATCTGTAAAAAAGTTCGTAAGCTGAAAGATTCAAAGGCTTATATATACTATTTATCTAAAGAATATCATTAAGAGCCACTTCCACAAGAACATGGGATTAGTTATACAATCAGAGAGCACTTATTTACTTCAGTGTGTTGTTGCTTCGTTTTGGAGTCCGGTGATGACAGTAACAACTTCCAGTGCTGCCTGTTAGAAAAGGATGGCTCACATTTTTGAAGTTAAACTTAGGTCTTCAAATGAATACACCTAATTTGAAAAATTGGGCCATGGCAGTGTAAGATCCATACACAAAATATGATTTTTTCTTAGCATAGTAACACTGAAGACTTGTCTCAAAATAGACAACAATTTCATAAAATGAGAAATATTACCTTTGGTACATAAGGATCCCAGTCTATGTACCCGATGTTGTCAGTGGCCAAGCGAGCAAAAAGATTTACTAGATGCTGAAAACAATCATAAAAGAAGGAAATATTCATTAAAACATATTCATAATAGAAGATGCACAAACATCTCAAGCTACTTGACAGATGCAAGATAAAAGCTACCCATGGCCAGTATATAATTTGTGAAGGGAGATTTCACTCTATCAGAAGCCATCAATATCCTATTTCATAATGCACCTGAATTCCTACCTTCAGGAGTCCACTTCATTACTCATCTGAGCACTGGCAGATTAAAAAAAAAAAAATTTTTCTTCCAATGTAAAGACATACTAAGAGTACTTTTAGAAGTTGTATTCATACTCTCCCTTTCCCCATGCTCTATTAATTAACATTAAAGGCAGAATGCATTCACTGCCATTTTAATTCTCAACCATTTATTGTTAGAACAACTCTGAAGAACAGTAGATGAACAACAGACAAACTTATACCTGAGCTGTATGTTGTCAAAGACCAGCTTGTGCTAAGAAATATCTTTTCTTCTTTTGAGCAGCCTGGAGTTTTTTCCCCTTTTTGAACAGCTTCCAGAGACCAGAAGACTCCTGGTAGTAGCTTACAGAAAGACACCTGTACTAAGCTTCAGAGTCCTTCAAACACTACCACTATTTTATCAACTGGGTGTAACAGACTATCTCTGCAGTGAGGGTTTGGCACAAACTCCAGGTGACAGTCAGAAGAGAGATTTCCCAGCAGACCCACAGCACAGCTTAAATAGAGTGAAAAACTCAGAACAGGCTCTAGCTTGGTGATTTCATTGACTTCTCTAACAGAAACCTGCTACCTACTTTTGCAGCCTTTACATAGAGGACTATTGGGATTGGTTCCTGGAAAACGCCCCAAGGAGTATTCTGAAGAACGTGAGCCTACCAACACACACATAAAGAACCCTCTTACATGCAAGAATAAGAGAGAGAGGCTCTGTAGAAGATTAGGAGGTTTGGGAAGAGGATAAACAGGTATCCAAATACAATCCACTTTCTGGCAAGGAAAAGGGCCCAAAGTGCGCTATCCACTGTGGCTGCCAATGCATCATCCTGGTTCTCAATAACTTCGATCATAAGAAATGGACACACCATGCACACAATTTACAGTAACTCTGAGTTGGAGCAGCTTAGCAAACCCTTATGATTGTCAATTCATCTTACGGTGCTTCCTCACCAGTAGAGCACTCTCCTGTGAGCTGAATATGGATACCAGCCTAAAATAGCATCTATATATAGACACTGAAGGAAATTCAACCACCACATCTTGAAGGACTATTTAGCTTCTGCAAGATCCATCCCACTTAAAAGTGTGTTTGCCGGTGGTGATGGCTGTTGCATTTGTAACTTTGGTTTATATGTTATCTGTGGCTTGTAAAGGTCACAGGCAGTAGCTGTCAGATGGGGTGGCAGTATGTGACTATGAAGAATTAGATACTCCATCGCTAGAAAACAGCCTCATGAGTACAAAAGGGAACTGAAATATGTCCTCAGGAAAGAAGGTTTTCAGAAATAAATAAAAAAGGAGATGAAGTCTCACTCCCATATCCTAACCAGGAGAAAGCACATAATCCACCAACGCTCCTTTTATGAACTTGTCCAAACACAGAAATACCTATCAGGCTTCCAACAACCTTGATGCTTCTGTCAGTATCGTGAAGCTAAAAGCGTGAACCTTAAATAATCCTGCCTAATTCAGAGACAGATCTTCACACAAGAGTTCCCTTCTCAGTCTGAAAACATGATAGCTTTGGAAAACCTATGAATTCAATTCAGGACAGTCACATCTGACACAGCCTGAAGACAAGCGTTACATTTTCTTAAATGATCTACCTTTTTCATTTGATACTAGGAAATACCCACTGAAAAAAACCCTTATCATGCACAAAGGCAATTGATTCCATAGGTTCCCTTCAAACAGCGAGTCTTAACTCCTGCCAAAGCAAGCTAAGAAAAAGCTTGCAGCATACAGAGGCTTAAATTGGCTTGCATAGTCAGAACCCATATGTCTAATTATCTGCATCCAAGCTTGATGAAATGAACAAGCCTGCCCTTAAGAAGTGGACAAGACAGAGGAGGAAACAAGTAGTGAAAACTGTCAGAATACACTGGGAGAGGGAAAAAATATCAGAGATCACTTATGAAAGATTGTTTATGTTATTTGTTAGTCTGTTTGACAGAAACAAACCAAATCATGATATTAAAGTGTAGGCTGTCATCCTTCTGTCAGAAAGAGTAGACAGAACTATGATTTTTTGGATAGCCATCAGAAAGATGCAAAAGTGTCTACAGACAATCTCAACTAAAACTTTGGCAATCACTCCTGTTCAAATCTGGACAATTGCCAACTGTTGGAATAAAGACTGCCTGCCTTCATTTGTGAGGAAACTAACTCAAACCAGAAAGACCTACACACAAGCCTTTTCACAAAGAAATTGCCACAAACAGAAAGTGCTACAAAGGTAGCATTCAACAGTGTTTTGGAAATCAACTTTCTCCAAAGACTCAGAGAATTCGTCCTTGTGAATATAGGCAGGAGATTAGCAAGAGGAGCCAGATGGTCAATAAGCTTATGTTCATACTGAGTATGGAAAAAATCTGGTAATATGCCAAGTTTCACTGCAGTAAAGCCAAGGCACAGGTCAGCCGACAACAACAGCACCTAAGCTGCTGGTGGTGGTGTCTCAAGCATGAGATTTTATTTTATTTCCCAAGTTTGTATCTAGTTATATGAGACACACAAAAAAGGCAGACAGGTACATGGTAGACTATTTTCCTTGAAAAATATTTTGGCCAAGGGGAGTACAGATTCTTTACTGTATCTAAAATAAGGATGACAACAACTCATTGCAGTCAAGGCAAAGCATTAATATTCAAAATCAGGGATCAGGAAAGATGTGTTTAGATATAAAAGATGGGACTTTACAAAATTATAATTTACAGAAATCACAATAGCACTTTGCATCATTGTAAGCATTAGCAGGCAGTCTGGAAAATGCCAGCATTCCCAATGCTGGAAAGAAAAGCTGGCTGAGCTAGCCATTAAACAGTGTTCACCAAGCACAAGCGCAGTCTCATTTATTCAATCAGTAACTGCTTGCTAACAATCATGGAATTATTGTCTCTGTTTTCTTGTACTAGTTAAAGCAGAAGGAAAAACAATCCATTATATCATTGTTTGACATCAATGCCTTGCAAGCACATTGTAGGAATATTTAAATGGATTTCTTCTAGTGTAGGTGAAGAGTAAATACTTACCCCTTCCCATTGGGGAAGATTTTGAACTGACACCCAAAGGCCTATAAATTCATCAAACCAAAGCCTGCAAGAGAACAGAATCAAAATAATTTTCATGTTGTAAAAGCAGCTCCCTCACTGGATATTTATCCCTCACTCTACCAGGTGGTCACACGAACTCACCTGCCCCTCAATTCATTCAACAAGAACAGGGATCAACATGGACAGACTAGTATCACTTTGCCTCGCAGGGTATTCCCCCCTACCCTCGCTCTGATCCTGAGTCTCAGTCCTTGCTTCTTTTACTTCTCCTCCTCTTATCCTTTTCTGACCCACCCCACCTTTCACACACGTGGTTCACCAGGAGTTTCCTTACCTACTTCAGCTTCACCATTTCATTACATATTGCCATCCCAACACAAGTAAACCAAATGAAAATAAATCACACTTCATTTCCCTCGACCTTAAAACCTAAAGTTTGTCCCAACTGACAAATAGTTACAAGTGTCATTAGCTTCTATACTGAATTCACCTGAAGCCAAGGATGTAAACCCTCTATACCAGTCCCTTGCTTAAATTCACCTTTATAAACTAAATTCACTTCCTTCCTTGAAGCTTTCACTAGCCCTGTAGCACAAATGTACTTTTAACCTAATCAGCCTAAATAATCACTACATGCACTAAACGTCACTGGTTTACGTTTCTAAGTTCAATAGTTCTACCTTAAAGACGATCCAGATACTGTCCCGTCCTGCAAATGCTTCTCCTTTAATTCTCTAACTCACTTCCTATAGCGGTCTGCTGACCATCTCACATTGCCACACCTTGACAGTGAATCGAAGACTTCTGCTTCACAATCCCTTATTTTTAGTTACAGCTGTACTTTAACCTACATGAAGGACTCATCAGAAGCTACCCTAAATTTAATAGAAAGCAGGACTTAAAAGCTGTGCTATGGTTAATGATTTTTACTTGTGAGAGTATTCCTTCAGAATTAAAGTGCACTTAACTCAATTTAGTTTGCTTTGTTAGTATACTGTGCACTTTCCTCTACAAAAGGGAGAACTTATTAGAGAATAGGTACTAAGATTCTCCCAGGTTACTTTTACAAAAGAATGGCTGAGAGAATTTCTGTCTTGAACTCCTTCCAAAAACGCTGTTGAAAGCCGCCATTCATTTTGTTGGTTGACTTCAAGTCATCTTGTAAAAGATAACGGCTTGCATTTGCAACAGAATACTGTATCAACAGATATTGAGTTACACTTACCTGAAACCTTTCTGGTGAAGTTCAGGGGGAAGGGTAGTAGGTAGAAATAGTTCGAAGTAGGTAATAGCCTTTTGCATGGTAACATCAAATGGACACATTAAAGGCCTCCATTCATCTAGCATCTCTGCAGTGGCATCTTCAGGAAAATATCTGAAAACAAAGAAACCATTAAACATACGCAGACTTAGCTTTAAAGCTTGGGTCTTTTAAAAATGTTCTTATATTAATATATACAAGAATAACATATATATATGTTAATATTATATATTAACATACAGATGTTATATAAAAATATATTTTAAACTATCTATGCATTTGTCATAAATTTTAGTTTTACAGTAAGACTGCATACCCAGGGTCAACAGACAGGCAGTCCTCAACTCCACTTAACCCTAACTGTGTTTCAGGGAGATAAAGAACGTTACGATGCATCATTTTAAGACCACAAATGTTAGATGATTCTTGTCTGGTTGAACCAGAAAAGATTATGTATGATGCAAAACCATTTCAGTGTGAAGGCTGGTCAAAATCAAACAACTACTATCCACATGTGAGGCAACATAAAAAAAGATTACTTAAGGCACAAGGACATCTACCAAAACATTAGAAGAATGCTAGTTATTTATTTTAAAATAAACTAAATATTCATGCAATGCAGTATTTAAAATGCATACCAGACAACTGTTCACACAACATAATTATTGCAGTTGATACGGGGCCAACTGAAAGCAGTATTATCAGTGTCCCAACCTTAAATCAGAATTTTCAGGAGGCAATTACAACTTTTTCATTTTAAAAACAATCTGTTTCAGTGACTTACGTATTTATTACAGATACAGAAAAATCAACACGGAAAACTAAGGGGTTTTATTTAGCTACAAACCCCTATTTATATGGGAGAAGTATAAGGTGGTTTTATTCTTATGTTCCTCATACTAACAGTATGTGTTTAGAACAGCATCTCCTACAGGAATGCTCAATGGAGTAACATCAGTATCTGAAACACCTGCTTCCATGAAAGCAGATGCTAATGACAAACAGCCATATGAGTGGTAAACAAAAGAGAACAAATCCCTTCTCTGCATCTTTGCAGTATCTTAAGCTGCTAAAAAAGTCATTTGGTGCAGGGAGCAAGTCTGGTTCAGGCACACACATTCCCAGTGAACAGCCCAAAAGAGCAAAAGCAACAGTGGCCTTATCTAGTGATATCCTGGCTTAACTTTTAACAGATTTTCAACCAAGACTGTCAAAAAAGACGCGAACAACCTTACGCTTTGTTTAAATATTATAACATGGAGCCTACTTGTGATTATGTTTTCATTTTAAGCAACCTATGAACGCGAGGTATTGATCATTCATAATGCAGTAAAACAGAAAAGTCTCTACACTCCACCCCAAACTTACTGAGTTGGGACAACATCAGCTAAAGAATGACTAGTAGGGTGGGTTTTTTTGGTTTTTTTAACACTTTTCATCCCCCTCAAATATTAAAGATACAGGCTTAAAAAGAAAAACAAAAACCACCAAAAACACCCCACAAACACTTACGGTCTGCAGCTCTTCACAAGTGTTTTCAGAACACTTTCTACAGAACTGAAACAAGAAAGGAAACATTAGGGACAGCGCATTACCAAATTTCAGTGACAACATAAAATAAATATTTGCTGATTTTTCCCTCAAGAACTTAAGCTAATGTTGATGCAATTAGATGTCTTCTGTGAACATGCAGTAGCTAATTGGCTTCTACACAGACCTGATCATAACAATTAAAATTGCTCTGGTAAACTCCCAGTTCTACTTTTCACATACTACTCTTGTATCTATTGCATTTAAGTGAAAAGAATTATTATCACTTCTTGTAAGTAATATCCTGCATTTTATCCATGAACAACCACACAACAAGGTAGCTTCTTGGGGAAGTTGAAAACACAAACAGAAAAAATGTGTTTATGGACTTCTTAAATATTTGCAAGATAAATAAAGGCAACAGACTTCAGACAGTTGTTATTGTTAGACTCCAAACACCACATCTGTCCTTTTCAATCTGTTTTTGGGTTTTGTCCCATGTTTTTAAGAAAGAGAAGTGAACTATCTGCAAATAAATGGGTATTTCATTAGCTTCCTTCACAATTCACAGCTGATTTTAAGAGTGTTGTCATACATAGCAAAAACTTACTTGAGAAATCATGTTCATATGACTTGCTACAGGATGCCATCAAACTATCTAAAAAAGACTAAACCTCAGAATAAACTCAAAGACTAGAAGGGAAGGGGAGAAGAGAGAGAGAGAGAGATATCAATTGAACCATAAAGGTAGTAAATTGTCATGTTCTTCAAACCTCCTGTTTATTACAAGACAAGCTCAAGACTAAATTGCATTTTTACGAAAAAAACATTCCCTGAATGAAAAAAGAGTGTTCTGGCAGAAGAACTTCCTACATCTCCTGTAGACTTAATAGAAAAATTGCATCCTTCAGTCCACCATTAAAAAACAACATACAGAAATGCTATTTTGATCGGAAAAGATGATGCAAACATATCATCTTCATAGAGTTTTACCAAAGATCAGCTTAGGTCAATTAATTTTGAGAGACACAAATAATGAGCATGCACACACCCTCTCTCTAGTCCTCCACAAAATAAACTGATCCCACGCAAGCCAGGAGAAATATAAAATGGATAACCCACTATTTCCCTTCAACACCTCAACATTCAATGAAGCCAACAAAAGCCCACCCAGCCCTCATAACATTATTTCAGTTCAAGTAGCACTCTAGAAGATGCAAAATTTATACATTTCATACAACACTGACAAAGTAAATTCATGACCTCTCCCAGAATGGTAATTATGAGCTGGCTGATAGCTTCTAAAATTTGAAGAGGAATGCATAACAATTCATTAAACAAAAACAAGATTAAACCCTGCAAGAAGCTCATAAAGATCCTGGGCTAAAGTGAACACCATTCTTGAAAGAGTTAGGAAATAGATAACAGTTGTTCCAAGCGTTGATAAATAAAGCATGAACCAGTAACATTCCTTAATAGCATTAAAGATTAACATGAAAAATGTTAATGTAACAAACAAAAAAGCTATCCCCATACTACTGCACTCCACTGAAGTAAACTATTACTAAGAACTTGAAAGAAAGAGGAATTTTAAGAAACACTGATGCCAGAGATCATCTTTCAAATTCACAAGCTTCTGGTCAGATCTCAGCATTTGTTAGTGTAAGAGAACAAAGAAGGACTGGAAGGGATGTCCCCTCCTGTCTTCTGATGACAAATTTACAGTGGAAGCTAGAAAGAAAAAACAACAGCAGACAACTGTACACAAAGAAAGTTCCATCTAAGACACAGTTCAACTGCAGACCGACTACAGAAGACATCTTGTCAGATTCCTGTTTGATGACAACTTAGAAAAGGACAGCACAACACAGCCGAGGAGAACAAGAGACTGCTGGTTACTGCTTTTGTTACCACTTTGAACCAACTCTCGAACTCTTTCACAGTGGCTTCTGTTCCACTTTTGGCTAGGCTTTTTGCATAACTATTACTGCAGAACTAATTGCTCATCTAGTTATCGCACTCGTGTATTCCTGTACAGTACTCCACCACTGAACCTATCCATGGATTAACAGAGCACAACAGCAAACAACTATATACATAAACCACACTGGACTGATCAGCCCACTGTAGTTTGTACTCCTTGCTCAGTATTTAATGTTGACCACTTGGATAAGGTATTAAAACTTTTGAAATCAAGAGATAATGAAGCTACTTACACTGGAAGGTATCTCCTATTAATTACTGAAACAACAGCATATTTAATGAGATAAATAAAAATTTCTCATCCCATTCAGTTTCCTTTTCTTTTAATTCCTCCTTACTACCTGAAATATTATTAGCTCACCATTATATTATTATTATTGTCTTGCTGCATGGGTATATTAAAAGACACCCAACAATACTATTAACCCCTATCATTAGTCCTCATTTTGGAACTACACGATTATTTTCTTCTTTTGGGAAGAACAGGACCATATATTTGTAAATCTGGGAGTTTTTCCCCCTGCATTTTCAAAGAAAAATTTTGTTTTGTTTTTGTTTTGTTAGTTTGTTCTTTGTTTGTTAGTTTATATGTTAAAACAATTAACATATAAACTAACAATGTTAACTCTTTATCAAAAGATAACTGTTGACTTATTGTCAAAAAGCAGTAAAAGCACATTTTTAAGTTTTTCAGGACAGATTTAGGCCTCAAGTGACTTCTCACCCTGCAGCAGGCACTCCATTACAAAAGTTTAAATTCAGACAATGAAGAGCAGCGAGCTCTAGTTTCACAAATTATTTTAGTGGATTTCAAACTACAGTGAGCCAAATATCAGTATCTCACTGGATTAGTACAAATAAAAATCTCTTCCTAAAAAAACCCAAACAAAGCAAAAAATGCTGCAATTCCACTGCACTTGTACCAGTTTTCTGAAATTATAGATATATACACACCAAAACTCCTGGTATGGTTTTCACTGCAAAAATTCACAGTAAACTCTTCTTTGAGAGACAAAGTTAAGTTTTGTTTCACACTTCACAGCTACAAGGTTGTTGCTGGATGTATTTTCCAAAACCTATGACCTCACTGCTAAAGCACTTTCCATGATTTCATCGTTTTTAATAGTAAGGTACACTTACTCTGTGTAACATGCACTCCTACACCAACACTGATTTTGTCCATATTCAGACACAGCAATTATTCAAATGTAAAATTTATTTTTCATTTGACCCTTGAAATATATATATGCTGGTTAAATTAGTTAGCACAGAGCCACTTTATCAGCCACTTCACACACGCTATCTTGTTCCCCAATTAGAAAGGTTCACATACAGTGCGACATTCTCATAAACAGTGGTGTAATGTTAACATTGGTTTTCCAATACAATTATTTATGCAGAAAATTACACCTGTGTGACAAGTGTTACAATCTAACAGAACATGCAGAAGATTACACATCGGCCAGAGCTGAACAAAACGAAAATTCATTCTTACCACCTATGTAATACATTAAGCACAAATGTTTTAGGTGAAGACAAGCCTGGTCGATATGAACTGAATGTAGAAAAAGAATAAAATTAAAACAGTAGTTAAATTAACAGCTATAAATTAAATCAAAGTATCTCTTGACTTTCACCAAAAAGATACCCCTCAAAATTGACGTTAAAAAAAGAATGAACACCGTATGAGAACAAATCGCACTGCATAGTAAGATGGAGTGTCTGATATCTAATACAGTTAATAAAAGTAAACCATTTCAGACAGACCATCACAACTGATGCTTTCCTCCCAGCTTAACCTCCTCGCCTCTCTTGGAAAAGTCCCACCTCACTACACAAGTTTCTCACGCAGTAAATGAGAAGCGACTAGACAACATCCCCACAGAGCAAAGCATGCAGTTTCAGTAGGTGCTGGCATATGCGTACAAAACCAAACTAAAATAGGCTCTGCTCTTTCGGATTTTCACTTACAAGTAGTATCTGCAGTTAGCAAAATAATGCAGTTTAGCAGAATTATTTTTCCAGCTACGTAGGCATGAGAGAATTTCAGCATGAAATGCTCTGTAACAAGTTACAAGGCTACATATACTTTCTGTTTGTGTCATTTATCAGCAATAGAATCTTCCACTCAGTAAAAGGAATCAGTGGTAGTACTTCAATATCCCTGGGCAAAACAAATTCTTTTTAAAGCTAATTAAGTATTTTCACCTGCATTTCTTTATCTGAAGTTTCAATTCAAACAAACATAATGAGTTAGCCATGCAATAACTTTTATAATCTGTAATTATTTATAGAGCAGGACATTCTCTAATTGGAATTATGAGGAAAACTGTCAGACAGGAAAGGATTGGCAGCCTAAGAAAAGCAAAGAAAACAACCAGTAGAACATTTTTAAAATTAACTGGAAAAAAATTGATTTGTCCAGATCATATCATCACTTTGATGATACAGATAGGTGTATTTTCTATAGAAGGCACTTCGTTTTTCTTTGTGTACATACTGATTTACACCTAGATTAGATACTGGGAACAATTACAGTACATATATTTAAGAACAGTACCGTTTCTGTTTTATCCCCAAATCCTTATTGTGTTATAAAACAGAACAGTAGACACTTAACGTGAATATTGTTAAAAATTTAACATAAAATCTGTTAAACCATGGGTTATCTTCCTAAGTAAGTTGAAGACCTGTGTTCCAGCATATTTAGACGTTAACTCAATCACATTTATGAAGAAACATCACAACAAACAATTCATTGGCATAAGGATATAGATTTAGTACAGTCTTGCATGCAATTATTTGAAATATACTTCACAAAAATACAAGCAAAATATTTACCATATCTCAAATTCCAGATATTAAAAGCAAATTACAAAGTACTTTCAAGCATTACACGTACTTATAGTCTATCAAATGTTTTAGAAAGCAAACTTACTTGGGAAACCAGTTTAATCCAAGATGTTCTGTTTTGGAGTATAATATCCTCTCCAACATTTCATAAAGTGGTCTCCATGGTAACTCTAAATCATCCCTGGAAAGCAGTTCTTTTTTCCTAATAGGAGAGAAAAAAGAAAAAAAAAAAAGAGCGCTTTAGGATTAAATATTTACATTGATACAGTGCACATCAGAATACCCCAGCTCACTGCTCTGAATTAAGCTTATCTTCAGCATTTGGCACAAACTGCAGGAAGGTCAGGCAAGAAAAAAGCTAGCCATTTGCAGCATTCCTGCACGAACAGAAGCTGTCAAGATTTTCAGGAAAAGTCTGACTAAGTGAAATAAACATTATCAAGTTGCAAGAGACAGTTTTCATCCTCTCCCTGTTTGAGATTCAACCTTAACACCTGGCTCTCCGTGATGTTTCCTTCTCCTAATGGCGGAGCAGGGGTGGGGGAACCTGACATTCTTTCACTTTCAACAACACTCCTAAAGCTTTGAAAGGTCATTGCATAGTGAGAACTCTTCTTAGCCAACATCATCTGTACAGAGGAGCTTAAGTGAAGTAGCCTGTAACAGAACATATTATTACATTACAGTATATAACATTAAGCAAGAGAAGTGAGCAACTACTAAGAGATGGAAGTTTCAGTAGTCAGCAAAACCTGTACTTACTTTAACAGGTTTATCAACAGGCGTGCAAATCCTTGCATCATGCTGATCTCCAGTTTTGGAATTGTTACCAACTCATACAACAATTTGATAAAAAGCACATGATCTTCTCTGCTAAATTTTCTCCCATATAGTCGGATATATCTACAAACAAACAAAAGATGAGTCAGCAATATTTTTAAACATTTCTGTTTTATTTAAGACCTGAGCCAGACTCCATCTGACACTCTGTTTAACAAAAAACTAAAACCTGGTTCACAAGTCCCACAAGTAAGAATCTGAAGATATATGCCAACGGAAGGTTGGCAATGAAAACTTATCTACAGAAAGAAAAAGAATGTCCAAATAAAGTCCGCAGTCTTCTAAGATTCTACAAATAGCATTAACTTCATGCTCACACCAGATGCCACAAAACCAAGGATTATACTCTTTCACCTCAGCTCAAAAAATTTCTCATTTAAAAAAACCCCACCAAACCACAAACAAAACAACCCAACAACTGTCACAACCAGCCGTATTATACTCTATCCTTTTCAGCCAGGGCACTTTAAGGAGGAGACAAGACACAATCCAGAAGATAATTAAAAAAAAAATAATAAATTAAGTCAAGTCCAAATCTGATAGCTTCCCGTGAGGCTGAACAATTGATTTAGACACCGAGCTTTGCTGGTGGGGTGTCCCACTGCTATCCCTTACATTTACTATTTTAAGAAAGTATAGAACCATTAGGACTAAGTCTGGAAGAAGTGCTTGCTATTTTCAAGTTGAGATTGAAAAAAAAAACCACCCCATGTTCAAAGTCTTAAAAAATATTCCATACCAGCAGAACCACAGCATTTTACACCTCACACAGCTGTAAATTACTGCTTGCCTGGGAAGCACACTTTCCTTTTTACTACTGCTCCAACTGTTCTAAAGATTCATAAGAAACCTCACTAATATACTATCCGCCAAGCAGCAGTTAGACAAAGCATACAACATACGAACCTATATAAAACAATTTTTTGAGAAGCCTATTCATTGATTTTGTTTAAGATTTAGAAGAGGGTGGACTGATTTGTTGCCAAACATACACCAACAGAGCATCAAGGCTTGTTCTGGTAATGTGAAGAATGCCAGATCTCACGCGCTTATTTGGTATGCAGGGCAGCACACACCGCAGAACCTTACAGCGGAACCACCACGTGAAAAGATTAGGAAAGAAACATCTTTGAAGGACACCTACTTGGAAGTAGTAGAGGCCAGTTAATTTTAAAGGGGCAAACATTAGCAGCTACTGATCAAACAATAAAAACAAACTGTCTTGATTCCTGAATTTGGTTTCTGAAAATGACTCCTGTAACATTAAGTTTAGTTTAACACTACATCTAGTTTACTTTCAAATGCTTCATGCTCCTCTGTAAACTTTCACTCCTCGCAGCACTGCCAGTGGGAGGACTGACTGCTTGAGAAGTAGAATTCAGATCCCCTAATAAAACATGCTGACATGAAGCACACTTCACTCAGTGACACATGGGCACCTGGGACCTGAACTCAACTGCTTGAGTATTTTTTTCTCACTTCCCCACATCCCCATTCCTCAATTCAAAACGAAATCATCTCTGAACTTTGAGGATCACCCATAGCTAGTAATCTTACCAAAAGGAGTTAAGTTTCCTTAAATATACATATACCAAGACCCCTGGCTCCTTCCTCACAAGATTTTTTTTTTCCCAACCTTCTTCCTCCAGTTTCCTTTGAAGACACTGCAAAACAGCTGCAGGGCTCTGGCAAACCAATAATCACCAGTTTTCAGAAAAACAAAATAAAAAGCCAACCCACTCTACAGCACAATTTTCCACTTCTCTTTCCCCATTGACTTCAAGGGCAGATTTTTACATTTGACGGGCAGTATTTTCACTAATGGTCATTTCAACGTGTTTTACTTAATTCAAATACAGAAGGAAACAACAAAATACAGGATAACCCACCCCTCTACCACAGGAACTTAAATTACCTGGATGGGCCAGAAACACTATCTACCTATAGAATTACACCATCAACAGCTGACCACCTACACTTTTCACATGCTTCAGACTACAAGCAAAAAGAATCCTCGGGGGTGGGGGGTGTGACACCTGATTTTGTGAGGATATAACTTAAACTTATTTTAGTTGTGGTATTTTACCTTCTAGAAGTATATGTTGCTCATATGCTGTATGGGAAGAACCCAATGTGAAAGTCTGGAAGCTTTTTTCAAGATAAATGAGGTAATAATCAGGACAACACAAAAATTTCATAAAAAGACGTAAGAGCTATTCCCAGACTTTCAAAGGAACAGCACATACTTGGAAAAGTCTTCTAAACTGATCAGGCAAATCACTTCCCATGACCATGAGAGAGATGACAAGCCACACAGTCCTATCACTCCCACATAGTCATTCCCCTTAAGTCTTCACTTACTGTTTAATGAAAGTCAGTCTGATGCAATGACCAAACTTTAAAGTTAGTTTGTAAACAAAAGTGTTTGTACTTTTCATGACAGTACACATCTGGAAAGGAAAACACCAATTACACAGCAGCACCAAGGGCTCATTTTGCTGTGGAAACAGAAGGTTCTGAAATAAGTTTAACCTTTAAAAATTTCCATTCCATTATCTTTCAGTCATATGCCCTTGCATGTACTTCACTCTCAAATCTAGGTATAAAGTAACAAAGAATACTGGATTCATGTCTTCATGTATAACAAAAAAACCCCCAAAAACCCAAAAAACCACAAACTTCAGGAGCCTGAAAAGTAAGTCCTAACTACAAAGAAACACTACACAAGAGAGCCAATTAATCTGTCAGCGTTGCTATATATAACCAAAAATAAAATGTTTGGCTGGTTACCTCTCTTGACATTTGCTAACCGCAACTCTATTATACAAAATGCTGTTTAATTAAGAAACAGAATAAGGAGTAAAGTACACAGAAATGTACTAAACACAAAGATGTCACTATGCCCAAGAAGCAGAACTAGATGCCAAATTGCTCCACTGTTTACAGCTTCTTTATGTAAGAGGGTAGGCAGATTTTAAAACTGTCAATTACTTGTCTTAATCCAGCTGTGCATTAAGACAATGACAGAAGATAATTACTTCTAGAAAGTGGCTAATCATCTTTTCCTCAAGATCAAATGAGCAAAATCTACAGAAGGGAGCTGCAGTATTTTCAGAATACCCCCTCACAAAGGATGAAACAGCACCATTACTAAATTAAAGAATATAGGCAGAACTTCCAGCATCCTGAAGGATGCCTAGGGGCTGATCACACAGATGCATGATCATCATATAAATGATAGCTCTTCAGGATGAAAAGAAAATGTTAATTGCATTATTGGGGAAAAAAATAATTCTAAAACTAAATTGCTGCAAAACAAAAAATAAGACTTCTTATATGAAGGCAAGTAATGCCACACTGAGGTAATTCTGGAAATCTTAATTCCACTGCCCTTCTGATTCCTCCTGGAAGAAAACTGTCAAAGGCTTTATGAGCTGTCAACATCTAACAGTCAGTTGCAAAAAGGATAAATAAGTTGTCCTTCATTGTGCTAGTCCATTGGGTTCTGATTTGGAGTTCAACTAAACAGAGGAAAAAACCACCAAAATCCACATACCCTAAAAAACCAACCAACCAATCAATCATGATTAGGAAGTGAAAATTCTGTTTGGAGCTCCATCCTTTCCATACAGAGTACAGGATCTCTGGAGATTACGCAGGGGGAAAAAACCCAACAGAACCGGAAAGCCAGTTCCCTGTTCTAAAAGTATTAGGTATCCAATCTCTCGCTCCGCCTTTACAATAGATCTATTTTTAGGAAATGTACTATCATATCAAGTGGACATCCTAAAATGCCCTAGAAAGTTGGCCGCTTTGCCACAGTTCAAAATTGCCTTCACTTACAAAGCCAAATAGAGCACTCTCCTACATTCCTAGCTATCTGTTTTCACAGGACAGGATTATGATTGGTCTAAACCTCAGTTTTTGACAAATGATATGAAAATCAATGAATCATGCTCAACAGGACTACTTAAATCACATGTACACATATATAGTATACACACAGACCCCTTATACATCCAAAAGGAAACCCTGTATTTTTCTGATAAAGATGAGAGAGAAATAGATGTAAAACAGTATTTATATGCAATAGTGAATAAAATATTTCAGCAAAGTCCCACTAAGATGTTTTTATCCTCACTGTAACTTTGCATCCTGTCATTCTAATTAAAAACTGTCAAGCTGCATTTTTTCCACACCTTACAGCAAGGCACTTAAATGTCATTTCGTAACAGGCCTATACCCAACAATCGCATAAAATAACATTGTCAGGAACAGAAATTGTGTCCCTCAGCTCTAAAAGCTCTAGCCTTGCCTACTGAAGTAGAAAGCACAGAAAGAGATCTGTGTGTTTTCCAGGCTGCAGAGGCAACTACTTGTACAGCAACTATTACATGTTCGTATTATACTATTATGCTCATTTACAGGCTATGTTCTATTAAAAAAAAAATAATAAAAATCTACACACAAAGTTTCTATGTAAAACGTGAAAGAGGGAAAAATTGAAACAGCAGCCTAGTTTTGACCTAGAGACCATAAAAGAGTATGACGCAAGTCCATTTAAGCAAATTATTTTGATGCAACCTGCTTTTGCCACACACACACTGCAGCAAGTTATACAACTGAGGTTCAGTCTTCTGCTTTCACAATCGGATTAGTGTTTTATAAGATACAGATTTTACTAGCCAAAGTTGGAGGAATCTTGGGGTGATGATTACAGATTTAAATGCAACCTTTGAGACAAGCAGTTTTACTTGCCTAAGAAGTCCCACTAAGTCATGAGTTAACTAACCCCACTATTCCTGTCTTCACGGGAAAGTTCTCTCACCGTACTCCACACAACCATCCCAACCACAGAACCAGTTTGCATCACTGAAAATTATGTGTATGAAAATTATGCAAATCAGCTTACAAACACTATAGCTGATAAACTCCAATTCTGCTTTTTTCCACGCCCTATTCAGCTCGTGACATCAGACAGCTAAAACAGCTGCCCCTAAGATAACTATGTGCAAGTCATGTTTTCAGCTGTTGGGAGTATAAGAAATGAAAGATTTTGGGTTCAGCTGTCATCAAGAAATAGTAGCTGATACTAAATTTTTTAACTAAAAAAAATAATTTGAGTTTCACTTTCATTCTTCAAACTACGGAGTTTAATGCAGGTTGTATAAAGCTGCGAGTACCTGAAAAGGTGTAACTAAGCAAGTATATCATCTGCATGCAATTTTTTTCCTTTACTTATTGATAGGTATGTACATATTACAATTTTGTATTAACAATTATACCTGTGCAAGAAATAAATTAAAAGATACGTCACCCACAGTTCTGAACTACAAATTATTTCACATAACATTGCAAGAACAACTGGCTCTTCTAATTCAGACATTTGCAACAAAGTTAAGTAGCAATCATACCATTATGAAGATTCTGGGCTTCTTCTTTTTTGGCTTTTTTTTTTTTTTTTTTATCAAACAGATGTGCTATTTATTATAGCTG
Organism: Falco peregrinus; assembly: GCF_023634155.1. Taxonomy (NCBI): domain Eukaryota; kingdom Metazoa; phylum Chordata; class Aves; order Falconiformes; family Falconidae; genus Falco; species Falco peregrinus. Next base: position 1,631,604 of record NC_073731.1, read on the forward strand.
GCCAGCAAGGAAAAAGATATTAACTTGATTATGAGATTAATCACCTGCTATCAACAGACAGTAAAACTTTGATTTTATTATCATTATCCTATAATTAGACTTAGGTATGACATCAGAACACCATATGGTTGGAAGTGTTTCATCTAGGCCTAAACTTTTATTAATGTATGTCATTCCGCAGAAGTACCTTGTCAAGTTAAACTAAGTAGTAAAACATCTCTCATGTAAACTACACCAGCTTATTTTTAAACCAATCCCACTGTTTCCTTCGCTGCTACATCTCAGCATATTCAGTCTTGGTGCATGTAACATGCCACAAAGAAATCTTGGGACTAACAGGCATCAGACAAGTTGCAAACGTAGGCAATAAATTCAAACTTCAAAGAGTAGGTGGAAAACCACAAATTAGAGCCTCCTGACCTTTCTGTGATTCATAAAGTAGCATAGCTGCGGTTCTCAATAGGCTAAATTCACTGCCCTGAAGCCTAAACTGGTCGCAGTAATTGCAGTTTACAGAGTAACAGGGTGATTCTAACACATCCCTGCATATTTTCAAAGGACTCAAGTACCACATTTAGCCTATTCGGCTACTGGTAGTAAGAACTGCTACAGTTTATTTCAACTTGATTACTATATGAAGTTCTACCACGGGTACAAAGCCAACAGTTACCACTGAAACCAGTATGAGCTAGCAGATAGCTGGGGGGAGGGGGGGGCAGGAAGGGAAAGAGCATTGAACTCATTCCAAGCAGGTTCAAACTGTCACATAACGCAAACATGTGAGTCATTTTGCAACCACCAATGTAATTCTATCTAAGAATGCCTCTTGGCAAATATAAAGACACTTACATTTCAATACATATGTATCAAACAGATTTGACTGCCAAATAGGTACTAAAATCCGAATTAATATTAAAAAAAATTACTCATGTGAGGAGGAAAATTGTAAGTGAAGATCTCAAAATTGTACAAAACACACATATTTAATCATTTCTAGCACACAGGAAACACCATTTATGAAGGCACACTGAGCGTTCAGGGAAAAAAAAAAACACCCCACGGTAAGCATCCACAGAAACAGGATCTACTAATTGAAGCTACAGGAGTCATTGTCACATGATGCCACTTCAGTGCCAGAGTGCCCAAGACAACGAAGTATGCTTTGTAAAATTCACTCAGAGAAACCTGTGTTCTACTCGGTGCTGTGAAATCACCATGGGTTTATCTGTATTAAAACCACCTTGCCAGCACACGCAGCAGAGCCAACATCAACACGAGCTACACCGTGCTACAGTACAGGCAAGATATCAAGGGCACCAACAGTGTTTACACAGCATAAAGCCAGAATTTAATCCTGTCGGCACTGAACTATCAGCCTGCCTTGAGCAAGGATTCATGTTCCTACAGCAGAAGTTACGCAGAGACGGCACCTCGTACAACTCGCTCAAAAAGGCAAGAGGTGAAAACAGGTGGCCAAGCAGGCATGAAGGAAACAACAAGTCAACAAACCGGCCCACGAGAGCTCGATTCGTACAAATCGGCAAGTTTAAGCGGCGACGGGCGAGCTCTGGAAAACGAAGCCACCTTTGCCCCCATTTCCTATACCGAAGCACTCGCGGGCCTTGCGTAAGCCCGGGGATGGCGCCGAGCTACCGGCAGGGAGGCGCGGGCGGCCAGCGCTGCCCCGCGGAGCCGGGGGGCGGTGGGGGCCCGCGGTCCGGCCCCAGCAGAGCCGCCCGAGCCCGGCCCGGGGCGGCCGGCACCCGCTCGGCTCTGACTAAGCGGTGCAGGGAGGAACCGTTATGGAGCCGGCCCGCCTCCCGCCGCGCTCCCCGGCCGCCCCACCGGCCCCGCGGGGAAGGGACGAGCCCGGGGGCCCGGTTTCGCCTCCTCCTTCGCCCGCAGGGCCCCGCTGCGAGGCGCCCTAGCCCGGGGCGTGGCCCGGCCGCCGCGTCCCGCCGGGGAGCCGCGGCTCCGGGGGAAGGGGAAGGGCGCCCCGGGCACTCACGTCGAGAGCTTCCTGGTCCAGAAGAGCCCGCCGGGCCAGAGCTCCTGCAGCTGCACGGCCCGGGCCAGGTTCTCTTTGATCTGCGCGAGAAAGCGGGCGGCCTCGGCCTCCAAGCGCTCCCCGTAGGGCAGCAGCTTGTTGTAGACGATCTCCTTCTGCGGCGGCGGCGGCTCCATGGCCGGCGCTGCGCTGCTCCGCGTCCCGCCGCCGCCCCAGCTGCGCGCCCAGCGGCGCGCCGTGACGCCAGCGCGGGGAACGGCCGGCGAGGGACGGGCCGAGCGGCCGCCCCGCCGCACCCCGCTCACTTCCGGCGCGGCGGCGGAAGGCGGGGGTGAGGCCGCGCGCGGCTCCGCACCCTTCCCGCTCCCTCCGGCCGCGGCGGCGGGACTGGCCCCGCTGCTCCCGGGCCGGCTGGCAGAGCCGGGGAGCTGCGGGGGAAGGACCGGCGCCGCCCGCCCGTGCTGCACCGACGTGAGGCAGGCGGTGTGGCGGAAGGCTGTAGCCCCCGCTCGCATTCTGAGCCCCCCGTCCGTAGCCTCGCGGTTCTGGAGCGAGCCCTTGCCGTGCAGCTGCCACTAGCCCAGCACCGAGCCGGGAACGAAAACATCCACCTGCCAGCTGTTCCCCGGGAGCGCCCCGAGGGCCGGCCCGCGGCCCAGCGCTCCGCGGCCGGGCGGCGATTAGCCGGGGGGCTGCCAGCAGGCTAAGAGGCTTATTGGAAATAATATCGCTAGTCAGGCCGGCGGGCTCGCGCCTGCGGGCTGTGGGCGTAAAGCTCGTCATGAATAGTGGGAAAAGCCCTGGCAGCGCTGGTGGCTGCTCTCTCCAGCTGTCCTAAATGTAATTGTTAATTGAATTTCCCCTGAAGAATTACATCGTGACTGTACAACAGCTGCAAACTGATTAGATTTAAAGCTACTGACAAGGGAAAATCCTGTTTTCTGATCTTTATGCTCAAACTAGCTCCGCTTAAAATTAAAAAAAAAAAAAAGCTAACTAAATGCTGAAACGCATTACGCAGAGAAGTGCCACAGAAAACCCAGTACGATAACCAAAGACCATAATGCTCAGATATTGTCATGGCATTTTCCTCAAGAGTGCATTTATGCCATCTTGTTAGATGCCTTTTATATTGGGTATTATTTTTATTTCCAGCCCACCACAGCAGGAAATGGTCCTGTGAGTTAACGTTCACGTACACCTGTACGAGCAGAGACCCACTGCTTTGGCTTAAGAGTCACTGGTAAAATAATCAGCGCAAGCACTGTGGGCTTCTTCTGACAAAACGTACTAATAAATCAGCATCATGTAAATGAGGTTTTTGCAGGTGCCCAGAGACGGCCTAATGCTACTTCATTGCTCTCCCATCAAGTATTTTTCTTGTAATATCTTGGGAAAGTTAAAGTGTATAATCACTGTAAGTGCACCAACTACCTCCTTTTCCTAAAGCTCCAGTGACTAACCATTCTGGGTTACAGGATGAGACTAGAATAAAACAGATACTTTGCTAATTTCCCTTGATTGAAGTGTTACAGAGGCCGAGCCTTTTCAAGCAGTATCAAAGAAACAGTTAGTGCTACCTTCTCTCACTTCCCTAGACCTGTACTTTTAATAAAGGAAGCACGACAATTTTGTTTAGCGTTCAATACTTTGGAAATACCCTTCCATTCCTAGAAGATTTTGTATCACATAATCTTGTAGATTATGTATATAAATTTCTGCGTTATTAGAAAATGGTTGGATGTCACTCTGTTATTGCCATTTGGAGAGTATTTGTTGACATCTTTCACAGTAGCTTTACAATTAAATTCTATTGCCTCATATCTACATTATGCAAAACAATTTATACATTAATTTCTGTCCTTTCCAGCCTAAATTAAAAATGAAACTTGATCATGGCCAAATGTCTAAGGGGAAAAAGTGTTATCTTGTTTCAGTGGTTTGTGCATGAAAACGAGCATAAGCAAAAGGTGTGACTAGACACTATGAAAGGAATAGTTTCACCTTCCATTCAGACAAGGATAAATTGGATAACTGGCCCCAAAGCTGTAATAAAAAAAATCCATGTTTCAAGATAAGAGAAAATACATGTGCCTTGAAACGGAACAGCCTAAAACTAGTTTGTCACTTACAGGCAATTCCTTATTCCTACTTAATTGCAATGGCGGTTTGTCCAAACAGCCGTTTCCAACGTGGGAAGGTGTTTATTAAATTGCATGCAGTCTGTTTGGATTTGGAGGAAAAAAAAAAAATCAAAATTACAGTCCAATTTTCTGAAATTGAAGTTGGCAGATACATAAGGACCTTCAAAGCTGCATTCTGTTGCTTCATAGCTACGTTATCACAAAAAATACTCCTGCAGTTTCTGCCCTTTCTAACCTAAGTTAAAACTGAAGCTTGATTCTTCACACATTTCTGAGTATCTTGCGATGTGAATAAGCACCTCTGACCTCTGGGAGCCTATTTTATCCGAACCAGCAAGCCTCCTCACCTGTGACCATTGTACCTTAGACACACAAGTGCCTTCCACCAGAATTACACACTTCTCTTTTGGGGAAAAACGTGCGAAGTATGCCATCAGCACCTCAGCCAGTCATTGTACTAATCTGACCTCCTTGTTCTCAGAAACTTGATTCCCATTTTCAAAACCTGAAAAAGGAGATTCTGCGTCCATTCACAACTACAGTAGTAAGCATACATATAGTACTTGTATTTTGAAAGTATTTTCTGCATATTATTAATTACATTTACTAATTCTTAAAAAAATAATCCTTTCCCCCCAGTATGCTGGCATTCTGCTATTTAAAAGGAAAAAAATAATACACATTTTGCCAAGTGAGTCAAAAATAGATTTGTTCTTCAAGTTTGCAATATGTTTTGGCTGCAGCAGTGTGTAAAAGCACATTTGGTTCCCAAGTCATATGATGAAGGACTAGCTTTCATAACAAGGAACCCGTCTGTGCTACTTGCATCAACAGCTTTTTCCTCTCTTATTAAGTAGGAGGAATATAAATCAAGAGCAACCCAAATATGGCTGCCACCTGTTGTTTTTGGCATCAAATCTTGAGAATTGATGAATCCAAGTGTTGTAGTTGTGAAAAAAATACAATCTTTCCATTCATGAGAAATTTCAACTGTTAACAGTGGCTTAAGTCACGTTGTGCATTGTTCACACATTCCCCTGCTGGATGGCTTGCTGCCTTAGGTCAACTAACACCACCACTGTCATCAGTATTTAGCAAACTTGTCACTCAACCTTAACCACAGTTGCTCTCAAGCACCTACTTTTCCTATGTAGACATTTTTCTTAGTGACCCATCTGCCCTTTCGGACCCAAGTTAAAAGTTGAGTAATTTTCTGAGTTACAGACTTCTCCATATTTTACAATTTGGAAAAGAGCACCCAAATCCAACAGGAGCTTCATATTACCTGTACCATACCTGTCCTGGTCCAGGACCTCCCATATCTCAACGAGCCCCACTACAAAACTAAAGAAGAATAGCTTGGGTTTTGAAGTTGTCAGTGATGAGGATCATCAGACTTTCTCTCATCCCTGTGTTTCTGAATTGGTCAGTCACCCAAAGCAGGCACTGAAAGATGCCAAAGAGTCAAGAAGCTGCTGCCATCCTGCTCGCTGCCTTTCAGACAAGATGGCAGTAACTTTCTTTCCCCAAGAAAAGCATCTGCGATTACTAGCTGCAAGTCTTTCAGCTAACAAGAGCATTTTCATTGCAAGGATCTGCTCTGTCCCTTGAGGATGGGGACATGAGAAGAGCCTGTAATTACAGCCTGCTGCAAAAGTGTTTACTCCCCTGTCCCTGGGAAACTGAGTTGCTCTAAAGATTTTGGGCAGTAGAAGTTCCTTGTCTGGTATAAACAGTGAAGAGCAGTAATTACAGCTGCTTCTCTCTCCTCCTGCACCTAGGAACTTAACTGCAATTACTAATTTCTTCAGAAACAATGAGCAAGATGGCAGTAGAATTAGTCAGTCTAACCAACCTTCTGAAGTGTGTGAATGCAATTTAAATCACTAGTTTTAAGTCCAAGAAACAGAAACACTGATTCTAAAAACAACTTACATATGCTGGTTTGTAGTTAGAAAAATCTCATCTGGAGATGTGTGACCTTTGCCTTACTTAAAAAAATATATGAGAAACACTGCTTTACCTAAATATAGATGAAATTTTCATGAGCCAGAAGACTACAACTTAGAAATCTACCCATTGCATAAACTTCTGTTTTACAGAGAACTTATCTGTTTGGAGGATGGGGGCAAGAGTGATTACAGCATCTGAATGAGGTGCCAAGGAACTTGTATAGCTTCCTGTATAGTACGGAACAATAGGTTCTGCTAAAGCATGATTCAGAACAACTAATTTTAGGTGTCTAAAGTAAGGCTGTCTAAATACTCTATTACATGTTTCTTGGATGGGGGCCGGGTTCAATATCGCCTAAAGCACATGCACCGAACACTGGTACTGTTCTGTTCCTCTAATGCCTGTTTAGATACACATGTTCTAACATCAGTGGAACGTTTCTCAGTTAAGCCTATATTGAACAGAAATAAAAGGCACATGTGAAAGGGCTGAAGCATTAATATGGGCACCTGTATAATTTGTAAAACTTCACTACATAGACAAGGCTGACCAAGTTTGTGCAACATTGCTATCCTTCATTTTACATTCTTTGTGGATCTGTTTATGACAGTTCAGGCGGTTAAATCCATCCTCAATCATACCAATTCACAAGCTATTATTTGGCCTCCTCTCTTTCCCAGCTAGAATTAGTGGGTTGCTGTTCATACAAGGATGGAGAGTCACTGTACAAGAAGAGAACCAAAATCCTCCTTGGTGAAATAAATTAATTTATAGCAAAATTGTTCTTTCTTCTCCACTTGTTCTTTTTAGGTGTCTTATTGCCTAAGATTTGGAAAGCTAAATTGTCCCAAATCCACACAAGAGAATCTGGCTTTGACAGTCTGTTTCCTCTACATATCTGAAACTCCTGAAGATATCCCTGGAAACTACTGCGCCTGCGGGGAGAAAAAGTAATAGACTTGAGCTCATTATAGGAGCTTAGTGCTGATTTCTTTCCAAATTACTCATTGCTATTTGAAATAAATAATAATTTCTCGGACACGAAATACATGCAGCCAATGCTGGTGAAAGAGACATTACTCTTTTTGTTTTCTTCCCCTCTTGAGGCACTGAGATGGGTTTTTCTGTCTCACTGTCTTGCCAAACAGAAACCAGCTGCAGAGGAGCATGTGATAACAATGAACTCGCAAAGGTTAATTCTAGGGATTCTGCTGTTCTAGGAAATCAAGGAAACACAGTCCCTTGGCAGCCTGCAGTCACTTACACAGAGACGGCTCATTATGGACTTTGCAGTTTCATACAGCTACCCTGTGTTTGCCAAAGCAGAATTGTGACAGACCTTACGCCAAGTGCTTGAGTAGCTAACGGTATTTTTTTTTTTCAGCAGTAAATGCATCTGTTGCATCTTCATCTGCATTTCTCTGTTCTCACATTTGTCTATTCATTTCTCTCATTTCAGTCTCCTTCCAATTCCTGGGTTAGCAAAATGCCAACTATACAGGATTTATCTTTCCAAATAGGAAAAAATTGTGAAATACCAACTTGATTAATAATATCCTACTTTACTAGTAGTCCCATTGACTACGCACAGCAGTGTGCTTCTTCACATTAAGAGACTGTAAGTCTTTCTTTCAGAAAAGCTTACAAAGCCCATTTGGGTGTCACTGATGGATGGAACCTGTGAACCATACTCTTCATCCTAAAATATCTGTAGTCTTTCCTTTTTGAACTGGGCATTAGCTGAAAATGTAAGATCTTACATTTTTTTTCCAGTTATGAAAAAATATCGGCAATGTCTATTTAAAAAAAAGAAAGAAGTATGAAGTCTCTTTTCCCAACCCATAATAAATCAAATAAACCCCCAAAAATATTTGCTCAGGTTTCCAACCTTGTTTCAAGCAGCATTCAGCACAAATAACTGTTCTGTTTATCACAGCCATAGCTCAGGTGGTTGTTCAGGCTTTAACTCTTGGGGTGGATTGTGTATTCACTGATTCGACATGTGGATCAGAAATATTTATGAATTCTGGAAGAGAGGCAAACTCACTTAAATATTCCCTTAAGCAACCAGTTCTTTCTCTTCTGCTGAAGAATTATTTATACTTTGCTTCTGGCTGCATGGTTTTATGCATTGTATCTGCATAGTAGACTTTTTGGCACATTTCGAAAGCGGCAGCTTCTCTCACAGGGTATTGCAAAGACATTCAGCAGGTTAACAAACTTTTGAGAGGATCACATGAAACAAGCTCTGAGCTATCTAGCATTCATTTTGTCTAATGTGGCAAACTGTGCTTATGCCCTAGTAACATGGGGATAAGAAATATAATTGTGTCAGGGGCATAATTGTGGCAACGCAGGTCCCGCTGAGTAGAAGTGCGATTCAAGGAACTGTAAATTGCTGGGTTTTATTATTGTGTCAGGTGTCCTGTTAAGAAGAGTTCAAAGTGAAACAATGACTGTAAATTAACACTTCATAACAACCTTGGAAATGTAACTGCCAAAAAGGCCATTTAGGACAGAAGGAATGTTCCAATTAGGGAACACAATAGGACTGTAAATACAGAGAACGCCCAGGGAGAGGGGAAAAGTCACTTTTGCCACACTTGTATATTGTAACTTAAAGGATAAGTGGAAAAATAAACCATATTTAGTATAAAGCCCTTCTGCTGGGCAAGGTACCAAGAACTGGGTGAAAAAAATTAGGAGGCTTAAAAAAACTCAAGTGGGAAAGAGAATCTGTCTTGAACAAAAAGAGCAGAAAAGATAGCTTGTAATCTCAAATGAGAGCTCTGCAGGTTAATACAGCAGGTGTTAACTGTTATTTCCTCAGATAGTGATACCGCTATCTACAACACACGTGTTTTCTTTTTCAGTAACTTGCAATGGATGAATACAAAAACTGATTCATGCTTTCTTGGTTTTGCCAAATACATGCTCAAATCCTGTAACCATGCTATGAATTAATCTGCTCACTCAAAGGTCTGATGAGACATGGTTGTCCTTGGAGATTCCAGCCCTCTTTGCCTGGGTAAAATGGAGAATGGGATTGGTCATCAGCATCTGGAATGGTATCAGTAGGAGGCCTGACAGGTTCTGATATTAGAGGAAACCAGGTCAGTCACTCTGGTTACCCCCAGCAAATGAACACCTCTGAAAAGCAGGGCATTTTGAAATGGGAAGTTGGGAGGAAAGGGAATTTGGCATGGTGTCAGTGATACCAGAGATGTTACCAAGTAGGGATTGCTTTCTGATCTCAACAGAGGATACAGTGGCTTGATGTGCTTCAGCTGCCGAGCACAACACCTCTGCATCACATCAGCTGCAGCACTTAAGACTGTAGGCTATGAGAACAGCTGTACCGGCTAAGACCATCAGCCCTGTGTACCTAATGCTATCCTGCCTCTACACAAAACATGGGACAGCATCCCCCAGTTCTCCCATCTTGTTTTTTTTTTTCCCAGAGAGTGACTGGTACCATCAGAGTTGCTTTGTTTAGTATCTCTTCCTGGTCCCCTCATTTTGGATTTGGGTGTGGTTTTGTTTGGTTTTGGGTTGTTGTTTTTTTGTTTGGTGTTTTTTTTTTTTTTTTTTTAACTTGGATACTCACTTCTTCTATCATTAGATTCCTAGCTCTGTGCCTTTTTCTCTCTCCAGCCCACACAAACTTTCTTATTTCCAGGAAAGCTTTAATTTTCTTGAAGACTGGCCTCAGTCTTTGCTGTGGAAGCATCCAAGAATAGTTTCCTGTGACAAGACTAGAACTAAGAGCTAAAGACCAAGAACTGGACACATGTACAATTTCACTTCCCTTCTGTACACTTCCCCTTTTCACAGGCAGACATCCTGAATAACAGGCTATTTCATTGTGCTCAATAGTGATAAATTATTTTTTCATCCCCTCATTTATCTGCTTTTTAAGCTCATTATGTTTTGGCTTCTATATTCTTTAGCCGCAATTTCCGATTCACACACAGTGTGAAAGGTTGCTCCCTTTTGTTTGTCACAAACTTGTTACCCAGTAATTTTGTTTGATGCCTGCAAGTGTATGTGAGAAATACTGAGGCCTATTCACCATTTAGGGTTCTACAGACCTGTGTGGTATCCTCTGCTAGACAAACTAATACTCTTCTGTCTCAAGAAGACACAGGAGAATATTAGTCTATTTAACTGTCCCTCATATGAAGCTGTTCCAGGCTTCAGACCATCCTTACTGATTTTGTCTGCTACCTTTTCTGTTGTTTTTGAGGTGAGGAACAGCTAGAGCAGGATATTTGCTGCAGCCAGGCTCTGCACAGTGACCTGAGGGTATCTTCTGTTTTGTTCCCTGTTAACATTCTTCTCCTAAGAGCTCTTCTTGACATCCCCTGAACATTACACTGATCTTATAAAACTGTTCACAACAATTCCAGAATCTCTTTCTTGAATAATAAGTGGCTCATCTAGAAACTGCTGCCCTGTTTGCACAGTTTGATGTGCTTTTGCTCTGCACATTAATAACACGAAATTTAGTCTGACTTTTTAATGCCCAGTCATTTACTGAGATACTTCTGTGATTCTTCACAATGTCGCTTGCTTTTATTGTCCACAGTAACCTAATATAGAATTTGGCAATAAACACTCTATCAACCATTCCACATAATCACTGATTTCTCAAAAGCATTCAAGTTGATTCAAAAAATGAATTTTTGCTATAAAAATCATGTTGATTCCTCTTGTTTTACCAGGGCAACTACTGCTTTTACTAGGCTGGATTGGGAAGATGGCATCAAGGTAGGAATGGATAGAAGTTTGGGTCCAACAGCAGCAACCTTTTTATCTAAGCATAAACCCTGCCAAGTTAGCACAAAAGAAAGGGCACACAAGGCCCCACTGTAGGGGTCTGTTTCATTACCTTTCGCATGCAGTAGGTCTGCCTGCTGCATCCAGATAATGTAAGTGTTTCTAGAGCTTCATAAAATGGTTTGGGTTGGAAGGGACCTTAAAGATCATCCCACCCTTCAGAGGCAAAAGAGTGTCTTTCTTCATCCAGATGCTGATTTCACCATCACAAGTTAATGTCTTTGAAACATACTCTACTCATTTGATTGGAGCTGGCCAACAAATTCCAACTTGGAGAAAGATACAGGAGGCTGACAGGCGGATGGACACAATGAGCAGACAAATATGGCTTTTTCAGGAAAGAATTGTTATTCTCATCAGCTTTTACCAGCACAAGGTCCTGTACCAGGGAACCATGAGTAGAGAACAGAAAGACTACCTGAAACAATCTAAAAGTTTTCATGTGTTACAGTATAGACAGTATCTATGGATATTACTATATCCATAGATATATCTATGAATATATATATAATATGGATATTACTGCCTTTCATGCTTTCTCTTTTTATCTTGGCAAGACAAGCATATCAACATGTTTTCATTGTTGCTAGTAATTTACCATTTAATTTCCTAGCAGAAATAATAACTCAATGTACCAATTCAAGGAGGCAATATTATGGGAACCTTAAGTAAATGTTTGGAACAGACTATTCACTTTTCCAGAGAACATCTGAATTAAAATTACAAAAAGACAATATTTATTGTTAAATCTAAGAAGCTATTCTGACCCCCCCACTCCATCAACACCAGTTGCTTAGCCATCACTGCTTCTCAGATATCCTGGTAATAATAGTAGATAGATCATCTCAACTATTTCAACAGAAATTGTAACTTAAACCTTTGAAGTACCCATTTCCAAGAATTTAAACCGGTAATCAAGTCAGCAAGACTTGACTGAAATACCTGATGGTACAAGCTGCACTAATACATTTCAATATTCTGAAATACTAATTAGGGTTTCTCTTTTTTGCTTTTGAGAAGAAATAGTGGGCTAATGCAATTAATGATAATGAATCAAACAGTTTCACAGAACTGCAAAATGTAATAGCTGTCAGCCCACCTCCATTATAAACCATCCCTTCACCAACCCACACTCTTTTGTGCTTTCCTACATCTTTTTCATAGAGCCCTAAATCCTCCACAAAATCTGACATCATTGTTCAAGTGGCTGTGGGAAAGGTGATGCTTACATTTCCCGTATTTTAATGGGAATAAAGGACTAACTGCCTTAAACGACCACACCTCCTCCTCAGCATGTCACGTAAGAGAAAATATAACCATCAGCAGCATCTCAGTCAATACTTTCCCCCAAATTTCAACGTGTTTCCTGTGAATGGATATTTCATAAATCAAACGTCAGATAGAGCTCCTTCTGCTTTCCTATCGAACCACGTGACTAAAGACTTCTAATGTGCTCCTTCTACATATAAAAGGATGGCCTGGGCTCCCTTCTTCAATAAACCCCAATCCTTTTGCACTTTTTTCCTTTGGAGCTCACTGATGTCTCCAGTAAAGCCTCAGGAAGTATGACATTTCAAACTGTCCAGTTATAATTCAAGTAAAACAGAGATCATAAAGACAACGCCAAAAGAGCAGTTTGCCAAGTTGAAAAATTTTAACATTCTGGTTGCATGTAGAATAAACTTTTTCCCGAATAAAATTGCTTTTCCATGTTTGTTAGTTTAGGATCTAATCTAATTCACATAAAACTCCGAGGTCTTGGATTCACAAAATTAAAATATTATTATGGTTAAATTGTTCCTTTGTTCACAAACTGCTTATAAAGACAAGTTATACTTATCTTCCGTAATGAAATCATACCCAGCGAATTTAAATCCTTGCAGGCATTACAGTAGGTGGGTTTATGTTTAGATTTAATCATGAAGTGAAGACTTACTTGATCCATCATAGGACTGACAGACTTCACCCCAAATTGCACCCTCTGATTCTTATGCTTTAGAACTCAATAGTATAACTTTATCAGCCATATTTTTGCTTGAGATGGATCTTTTTTGCTGTAGGATACATGAGTTCACATTCTCATGTTTTATTTGCCAACACTTTAAGAGAACTTTGCAATGATTATGCAAGTTTTCAGGGCCGATTTCCTCATACCAAGCATTTATTTGTATGTAGCAGTTTAGTTTTTTACTATTTTTCAGATTAAAATTTGTACTACTACTAACTAGAACTGATTTACCTGAAGATTCTTTTTATATATGACTGAAAATACCTTTCAAAGCTTAATTTAGACTGAAAAATGTGAACTTTATTTTCATATGGTTTTCTTGGTGGAGGTTTAGTGGTTTATTGCCTTAGATCTTTATGTGGAGGAGTGTTAAGCAAACTAAGGACTTTGACATGGCAGTTATAAAAAGTTGTCAATAAGCGGACAGAAGTTTAGTTTCATTAAATATTCTTATCTATATATTACGTCAAACAATTATCAAACTGTGAATAGGATCACAAGCAAAAGAACTTTGAGGATTACTACTTTAACTTAAAAAATAAAGTTAATTTCAGAGAAAAATAAAGTTGATAGTTCTTCATGCTCTAGATAGAATACAGATGTACTGAATCAGGGCTTTAATTAAACAGTCTTCCATGCAATTCACTGCACAAGAACATGGTTGTTCTACATGTAGGCTCTCAGAATAACTGTTTTTTTCAAACAATATAACACAAAGAGTACACAACATGGTCTAGTCACAGTAAAATGATAGCTTCACAGTCTTTCATATGTCCTCATCTGCCTTGTGTTACTTTATGTAAGCAGTCCATGAATTCAAAGCATGAGAGAGACAAGTTTAGGTCCCATCCACACAAAGTTTGGCTGTAGTCCTGTAATCTGATCTGTGTGGGCATGACCCTTCCCCTGCACAAGACTGCACTTGCTTAAGCGGGCCTCTGCACAGGTGTGTAGGTCCTCCCACACAGATCAGCTGGATTTGGATCTTGTATTATAAATGGATCAGAAAACAAAACACAGTAACCAGGTCACCTACCTGTGTTATGGGTACACTGTAGGTTCATCTATAGCATATGTAATCAATCAGCCACCAAACGAATATTTTAACAATTGGTCTTTTTGTCCATACATTATTACTTCAACAATCTTTCATTTTTGTGTTTTTTTTTTCAGAAGAGTAATTGAATCCTCTTTCAAAACCAAATGCAGCAGTACTTTCAACTATCCTCTTAAAATTTTTCTCTAGGTTACCAGGCAGATCATTACCAAAGACTTCATAAAATTTATATTCTTCAACTTCAAGTTTTGCATTTCTACAGTACAAAGTAATTTTTCATTTATGATGCAGCTAAAGAAAACAGTTTCCTCCTCATATGTTGTTCTATATTAACATAAGGCTTGATTTTTGCCAGACAGTACTTTGCTTTTTGCTTGTTAACTTCTATCCAGATGCTCTCCCTTAACAAATACCCTTTTTCTATGCTTTTTGACAGAGTGCTTAGACTCTCTGCGCTAAATGAATGTACTACATGAAAAGGATATAAAGCTTTAATTTTTACTTCAGTTGACACTTCTACATCCGTTCTACTTGATTTTTAATTTCCTCTAAATAAGCTGACTCATAGATATTGGTAATAGCACCAGCAAAACCAGGCTCTGACAGGCTAAGAAGACTTCATTGTCTTGTGTCAAAGCTTATAATAGCTTTATATTCAAAGCTTTATAAAAGCTTGGAATAAAAGTTATTTTTTGTTTATTTCTGCACAATTACAACATTTCTATTCAGTAGCTCTACAACAAATTTTTTAATATCTTATACTGAAGAAAGCAAACTAAGGCTATTCCAAGAATCCAGTTGTGTGCCTATCTTGTCATTCAAGCTTTAGTGCTAAAGAAAAGACAACAGCTACTGATAGTCAGTGATCTGCAAAAAAGAGAAAAAAAAATGAATGAAGCAAGGCCATCTCTTATTTCCCAGTTGGTCAAGAAAAAGCCTTCAAAAAGTTTTGGTGTATTTAGATATGATGCAAATAAAGACTACAAAATAAAGACCCTGGAAAAGCTTGTACAGCATTGAAATAAAGTCTGCAAAATTGGAAATCCTCTTAATTGTCATTCAGAAATAAAATAATAAGAGCAAATGCAATTTAGAAGAAATGTGATGAAGGAGCAAGAAAAAAAAAAGGCCACTAAAATTAAGCAGAAAACATATAAGGGAGTAAGAAGGACACTGAAAAAGGAGAAAAAACTTATTACTTCACTTAAAAAAGTAAACACAAAGGAAGAACTTTAAACAAGACACTAAAAGAGAACAAGCTAAACTTACAACCTTCTTCCTAGGCATGTAATGCTCCTTAGGTAATACCAACAACCAAGCAAGAGAAGCAGTAGCTTCTTTTATCTAGAGGCTTTGGTATCGTTTGGGTAACCACTCATGAAAATCAGCTGGGGACCATTTACATATGAATCAGGTTTATAATTTGGTTGAGGTAAACAGTGATGAAACTGAGACAGTTACTCAAGTATTAAAATTTCTAAAGAAAACATATAGCTAAAGATACCAACTAACAAGTTGATGGCTAAGAAGGGTGAACTCCAAAGAGAAGTCAAGAATGTTAATTGTTTGTAGATGGTGCAAGAGTCTCTACAAAAATGTAGCAGGAAAGCAGAAATGCAATGTCTGAGAAGGAGCCATGTTAAATTGAAATGGTGCAGAAGACCAGCAGCATAGTTACAAGTTGAAGGATGAATTAAGACAGTAAAGTGTGAGGTTATGTGCCTGATAGGACATCCATGTGAAGTTCAAAGATAGTAATTTTAGGAGCGGAAAACATTAAGTAGATATGGAGGTGTGAGATGACAGCCACGTAGAGAGAAAGCAGGAGTAGTGGGTATTGAAAGAGAAAAAGGCTTTAATGGTTTTCCCACTATTCTGGGCCAGAGATGAACAAACAGCGTAACTAATGAAGTTATAACTTTCAAAATAGCTTTAATGACCAAAACAAAACCTCAATAAATAATAGAATCTTATAAAAAACCTTTTTACTGATAGTGGTCAATGTCAAGGGCACTAATAGGTGTAATTATCCTGAACAGTCTCACCTTCGATCCTACCACACCCTCTCTGCTCCTTGGTCCAGAAGCTCCGTTTAAGCTCAGGGCTCATCATATCTGCTTCTGAGTCATAGGCAGACTAGTCTTTAGTCTTGTCTTCAGCCCTGCCTCTTGGATACACTTTGTCTCTATACTATAGCTGTATTTTTGGTCTTCTACTTCTCCTGGCTTTACCTGCCTTGCTCAGGTACTGTGAGATTGGGTCATTTAAGTGCTAGGGTCAACCTCGTGCTATTCCCTGATATTTAGCTGCAATAGAATTATTGCAGGCTTTTGATGTTTTCTGATAATAATGCTCTTTAGTCTTTCTTTATGCTATGATTAAGAACAGAATAGTGGTAAAACTTAACTGCACTTTGAGCAACTACTGAGAGGAGTTTTTAAAGGCTTAATCACAGAGCGGAGGCAGATGACCTAGTAGTGAAACTGGTCCTATCTACAATAGTTTTCCCCAATTGCAAAGAAAGTTGCTAAGCAAAGCATCTTTTCTTTAGGTAGCTTTCAGAACAAAGCAGCCCTTTGTACAAGCTTAAGTTACAGTAATAATTGTTACTAGATGATGCTGTGCTGGGAGTGAAAATCAGTCTATTATCAAAAGTAAAACCATAAAACAGCTTCTGAAAGAGACAGAAGACTACAAGCTGGCTAGCACATACTTGAATTCATGAGGATTTATAATAATCGGACAAGAAAAAGTTAAATTAGTATTGTGAAATAGGAGCTTAATCTTAAAAAAAGCAATTACTGTAAGCATAGCAAAAGCCTGAGCAAACTGGCACTGTCATTGTTGGAGTTCACTGCAGCCTGGAATTTCTCACTCAGATATTAATCATGACTGTTGCTGCTTTGTTTTAGTAATAAAAAAGGTCACCCTTATTTATGGAGTAGGAAACTTAATCCAACATGTGGTAGTAACTATGGTGGCAGCAGTATGAAAGGCTCTGTATTTTATCTCCAGATGAGCTGAAGATGTTAATGATATTACATCTTCTGTTCACCCTGAAGTTCATCCTAAAGGTACAATGCTTTGTTTCAGGAAATGTTTGTAATCACTTGCATTCCTCTGCAGTACCATCGAGGAATATATCTTATGCCTTAAGAGATGTAGGTATTCTAGCATTTTTTATGATTGTCTGTAGCTTTAGGATGTGCAACCAGCTGATTCTTCTTAGGCCAGTATCACCACCCTAGAGTAAACAGCTGAAAGGGGAGGGGAGGATTCAGAAATTCATTGATTTCATACAGACTGCCTACATTAGTGGATAGTGTATGCTAAAGCTCCCTTCCTAATCAGGGTAACTGAATACTGTTTGATTACTTAGACTGTAAAATATTAGGTGTTTTGTGGTATCGTCTTCTGGAGTTCTTCAGGCTCTGCACGGTATCTCTGCTACTCGTTATGAAATAAGGAAACTCAGACCTGCCTAGGGAGAGAGTGGCAAAATGTTGTTGTGGCAAATAAAAAAATCTTAATTGATTTTTCTGGAAAAAAAGACAACAGCAAAGGAACACAGGAGATGAGAGTATCTCTGAGCCAGGAAGCTGTCAAGGACAGCAACAGGAATGGACTCCTATCCTGAGAATGAGTCAGTGCAAATGTGAGGAGACCTACTCAAGGAGAGAACTCACTTGAAAGGTCAAAGATTCCCCTGATAAACAAAGGCTGCCATTGCCAGTACTGGAATCTGCAGATAGCAAAGTGTAATCAGTACCAGAATAAGCTCTAGTTTCAAGGCTTGTGTTACAATGCCTTATACTATAAATAGGCTGCTATTGTAAATTTTTTTAAACTGTCTTGTTCTTCACTGCTGATAGATGGCAGCAAATAACAAGAGATATTAGTCTATGCTGCATTCTGTTACTCCTGTAGAATCCTCTTCTTTAAAAACAAAATGGTGCTGATTCTACACTAGCAAAATGTATGACCCCTGAGAAAGGCAAGGGTTTGATTTACCATATTATATAGGGAAAGAAAATGATGAAACTTTTCCTATTGTGTTCCTATTCTTTATGATACTGGCAGCTTTCTATGTGCATGTTTGTTCTGCCTGAATTGAATGGTTGTTTCTCTAGTTAATTGATGTGTCTTGGAAAAGCAATTTTATTTTTTTAACCTCCCTCTAGTCTTGAGATCCAAACATGTAAACAACTTGGGTTATGCTGCGTTACTGCTACGATGTGACGTGGTGTGTGGGAAGGAATTGCCTAATGGAGAGAGCAAATAAAATTTTCATTTCTATTGTGAAGTCACAGTTAATCTGCCTTTATCTGTTGGCAAGAGAAGGCTGAGTTCATTTTCTAAGGTGGGTTAAATGTTGTTTCTAGTGTACAATTCTGCATGAAGACACTTAGATATTTCTAGAAAAAGCAAATACAGGGTGTGTGTGTAGAGTTAAACCGCAAGCAGACATAGAACACTCCAGATAAAAATATTTCTGGTGTTTGGTTGGAGACTTGGCCTACTACATAACTAACTTCTGGCTGGTGTTTTTGCACATGTAGCATCTACTTAAGGAGTTACGTGCTAACCCTTCTGGAAAGGTTTGCTAATAAAAACATGAGCACTCACAGATACCGCTGAAGCTTTGGTGAATAGTTTGAGGTGAGCTTCGTTACCTCCAAGGCTTGCTGCTCCAGCAGAGTCCAGCCCCTTGCTGGCTTGGTGTTTGCCTCAGCACAGTGACTGAACAGGGAAGAGAAATGAGCTTTTAAAATTCTGGGTGAAAGCTTAAATAATGTCAAGGTGTGAGGAAAAATCAGTCATGGAGCCTTGCCAGAGAAGGATGCCCAAGATAAAGTTGAGGGGTTTTTTGTTGTTTTAGCTTTCAACTACTCAACTTTCCACCTTATCAGTTGCCTCATACCATGTCAGGAAAATACTTTGTTTCAATGATTCCTGTGAATCCCTGAGAAAGGCTGGTTACCTGTGTGGTGGATGCTTGAGGTGGGAAGCCCAGCTGGGCACCTGCGCCTTACTGCACCAGCCCTCAAAGAGAAGACAGTCTCGGTCGGCCATTTATTCTCTTAACATTGTTCCTAGTCTCAAATATGAGGGAGTAACACCTTGAATTCGTACCTCACGACACGCGGCCGGCCGCTGCGCACCGCACACCCAACGCGGCGGTGGCGGGCGGTGCCTCCCCTCAGCGCCGCGTTCCCGCCCGCGGAGGGAGAGGGGCGGCAGGGGGCGGCAGGCCCGCGTGAAGCGGCCGCTCGCGCGGGAAGCTTGAGCCTCGCGCGCTGCCGTCCGCGCCCCGCTCGGCCGCGGCCTGCAGAGCAGCACCCGGCGTCTGACTGCTCATCCTTCGCCATGTCTGCCCTAGCGAAGGCCTCCGGCGCGCTCAAATCAGTGGATTACGAAGTGTTCGGGCGGGTGCAAGGTGAGGAGGGGCTCGGGGGTGCGGCGCGGCTGCCGCGGCGGTGGCAGGGCGCGCATGCGCGCGGGGCCGAGCGAGGCGGTGGCGGCGGCTGAGGGTGCAGGGGCGGCCGTCGGCCGCCGCCGCCACCGCCCCCGACGGGAAAAAAGTTGTGAGGATGCCCCCGCCTTAAGGCTCGCCCGGTTACCTGGGGAGCGCAGGCTGTTCTGTTAAAGGCGCTTTTCGTTACCTGCATTCATGGTCGCGTCCTGTCAGCACGGTGGTGTGGGAATGAGCGCGGTTCTGTGGGAATGTCGCCCCCCCCCCACTCCTCCGCCCCGGCGATTTGGCGGCAAAACCCTGAGGTGACAGTTCGGTCAGAGGCGGGTCCCGCACTGCGGCGCCTCCGGTGAGGGAAACTCTGTGCGCTGACCGCGCTAATGAGAGCGGTTTGCCGAGGGGAAGGCTGGAGGCCGGCTCGTACCCAAATTCTGTGGAGTTTGCCCGGTGTTAAAATTTCACAACTGCTCGCTGAAACTTCTGTAAGAAAAGGCCATAGATGACTTGTGTGCAATTTCTGGTAACTTTATATTAAAGTGAAATTCCTAGAACTGGTATTATTTCATGTTACTTCAATGGATTTTTTTTTTTCTTTCTTTTCTAGGTGTTTGTTTCAGAATGGTAAGGCAATGCCTGGTTTACCAGTTCTCCTTTACAGGATAGTATTTCCAGTGCTAAAAATATGGCAACAGGTCGGCAGGGTATAAACATATCCAGCCTGAATTTTGAGTTCTAGGTTAGATGGTTACATATTGCAAGTGAATTTTAAAGGAAAAAAATACTTGTTTTACATTAAGGTTGTATTAAAGTGGATTTTTAAAAGTTTACTAATGTGTGTTGCCTGTTTGTATAGCTTCTAAAGATTGTTTGGATTACTTGTGATAAAACAGCCACAAGAGCATTATAACATGTTAAACTTTAAATGGTTACATCTGAAGTTTCTTGATACTGGCTTCTGAAACAGTGTGTTCCAGTGTCATTCTTTTAATGGCAATTACGGTACCTGTATTTAAGGAAACTTACTGTAACAATGTGCTACAAACACACAGTCTGTGGCTCATGTCACAACCAAATATCTCCACAAGCTCTGAACATGCAGCACGTGCAGTTCACAGAAACCCAAGAAACAAGAGAGAACATATTTCAAATAAGAACAATTATTTGTCTGAAACTAGTGTACCATGCTTAATATTAGACTTTAAAGTTTTTATGCATTGTTTATATGTATGATGAAATAGAATAATTACATTCAAGACATACTATATTGTAAGCCTCTATCTATTTCAATTTTGCACTATCAGGTGGAAAGCGTATGTCCACACATGATGCGGTGGGCAGGTGCAAGTTTGTTCTACCTTACTTGGAGCTGACCTGGAGCCATGTGAACATACACCAGAGTGCCAGTCCTGAGCTAATAAGCAGTATATAATAAGCATATATAATATGAAAGTGGTAATTAATTTGTGCATTTATTACGTATATGTGAAATGTCATTCTTATTCAAAAAATGGGTGCTTCTGCTGCAACTTCAGAGCTGGCAGAAACATCTTAATGTCTGAGTATGAGCAGCATCCATGGATATTTTTCTTAAGCGTAGGTCTTAAACCTATGAAAATGAAAGTGGGGTTTTAAGTGGTGTACATGTTGTGTATGTGTTAACACTGATTTTTCATTATTTTTTCCAATCAGTACACAGAAGAGGAAGCTAGGAAATTAGGAGTGGTTGGCTGGGTTAAAAATACCAGTCAAGGAACTGTAACGGGCCAAGTTCAGGGCCCAGAAGATAAAGTAAATGCGATGTAAGTATTTTTGTGGCTTTTTAGTCTTACTAAAGTAATTTACAGAAATGTTTTTGATACAAAGTGACTAGTAGATTCATATATCAGTAGTGTACAGTACTTTAAATAATCAGTTTTAGTTTTGTGGAGTTGAGGAGATGCCTTCTTTTTTGAGCAGTAAAAAAGTCTTTAAGCTTTAAAAATAGTGTGTATCATTAGCCGGTTTTAACTTCTAGTGTCGCACAATTTGTCAGTGTGTTTCCCTAACGTACTCTTCTCTTGTGAAATGAAGAAAAAGCCTTTATTCCTACATGTGAGCAAAGACCTGGGGTTTAATTCTTCAAAACTTCTCTGTTACGAAACACTGAAGAATTTATCAAAATGCTTGCTCAGCATGTACTTAAATCAATTTAAACTGAGTTTAAATATGATTTTTTTCCCCCGCTTTTTTTTAAAAAAGACATAAATACGCATTTCAGCAAATGTCAGTGTTCTCTACCATCTGGAAATATATTCTGAAGTATTTTGATGTCTTTAAAAGAATTGGTAATTATTTTCTTTATTAAATTGCCAGTTTCCAAAAGCTTGAAGCTATCACTCTGAGGAAACGATGCCTGGAAAAAAACACAAAGCCCGATTCAGTTGCTTCCAACTATCGTTTTTTGCAAGCGTATAGAGGGAGATTGTTGAGAGTTTTAAAAAATCCTTCAATGGTTTGCGCTCTCAACAAAGAATGAATGATTGTAAAAGTTTCCTTTGTAAGCTTTATTATGGATGGGCAACTATTAGTGCAAATTCTGCCAGCACTTTCTGATAAGGGAATTGCTTCAGAACTGAACTTAGATTAAGTGAAGTTGGCTTTCTGCAGAGAAAATATGTGTTACACTTTCAGGTAAAGAGATTTATATATGATTATCTAATGTGACAGAAGTATTTGTAGCCATTTTCTTGGTGTGGAGCTCAAAGTTAGATTGCTTATCTTGGGCTGCAAAACATTTACAAAGCCAGAGAAATAGCAGTTGTTCTCTTAGGTTAAGTTTATACTCATTTTCTTTAAGACCTTTGTTCATAGCCTGATGTAAATATCTTTAAAATTTAGTTATCTTGGTGCCATCTCTAGTTAATTTAGAGCACTGAAAATGGACAACTGAGAAATCAGGATTTGGTTTCTGTTTGTTGGAGTACTTTTTCACTTGAAAATTTCTAGTCAGTTGATTTATTTTCATTAAGCAGGTTGAAGTCAAAGCATAGCTTAGCAGCTGATACTTCTTGCGTTTGCATGAACTAGGATTGCTGCAGAATGCGGTGTTTTCATCCACCCTTTTCCCTTTCCTGTTATGTCAATGGGATTTAAAGGAAGCTACATTTACTCGCAACACCAGATAGTTTGTGCATAATAGGGGATCTTGCAATAGAGCTGCAGAATTACACTATCAAGACTCGGCTTGTTTGCAGAGATGTGTTGGCATGCAGACTATTCGAAAAGGAAATCAGTTTTTATTTTTCATTGTTACACAATTTTAAATAGGGTCAGCAAGTGGGATTGACACCAAAGAAAAAAGTTGTTGAAGCTTTTGATGTACATTGTATTTGATATTCAGAACAAATAATAAGTTGTTTTGAGTTGCTGCTGCTTCATTTCATGCTGGAAATAAATTTTCCTCTGATTTAGGAATAATGTTGCAATGCTGAAGTGCAATTTTGAAGTATGCATAGAGATATGGATTATTAAACTGGAGAACCTAGAGTAGAATGCTGAAGGAGAAACAGTTCACTTTTCCTTGTTCCCTGTGTGTGCTCTTATATATCACAAGGGTAGTGAGCTTATTTTTAGCACTAAACTGGTGAACTTGCACATGAAAAAGGAGCTCTTGTGTATGAATAGCTACTTGGAAAGGCTCTTATTTCTCTCTGCTAGTACATGTTAATAGGAGATCAAAACAGACTTGAGTTTCTCAAGTTTTTTTCCAGAGCTTACAGCATTTTTTGTAATGCTCAGTCGTGCTCCCTGGGAATTCATAATACTGTGTTCTAGATTCAATTGTTATTTAAAATGCTATATTAAATAAAAACAAAATGAGGCTTGCTTCTGCTATGGGAAATTAATATAAACCGGTAATCCTAAACATAGATTTGTATTAAAACTGTGATAATCAGTGGGAAATTCTGGCACCGACTTCCTATGCAAGCTCTAGTTTGTATTTGCTAGATATTTAGAACTTAAAATTGAGCCTGTATGTGTAAGACACTTAAAAATTTGGAGATCTCATATGTTCAAAGAAACTGAACACTTTTCAGAGAAATATGGTACGTGAATCAATGTTGCAAGATATTTCAAGAAAGGTTCCTGGTAAAGTGCTATTTCAAATGTTGGAGCAGTATGTTACCTTGTAGAATTCTTTCAAGAATAGTTTGTGCAGTGTCTTTTGGACAGATATTTTCAGACTTAATGTAAGTTTCTAGTTTAAACTTTAGGCCCAAAAGGTCTGATTTTCAGAGGTGCAGCACTTGGACTTTAAAAAATTACATATCAATGGTAATAAAATTATTTGTCAGTAGTTTTACTGGTTTTGGCGTGTTAATGATAGTACTGTTTAGGGAAAGGTGGAAGGGGTGTTTTGGTCAATCATAAACAATGTTTATCTTTTCATGATGCTAAATAAAATCAAAACCATAAACTATGAAGTGAGTAGAGATGCCATTAAAGTATAGTTCTAGAACAGGTAAATGGGAAAAGCAATATGGGATGGAAGAAAAGAGGGATAAGAGTTTGAGGGGAGGATAAAAATAGGGAAAGTGTAACAAATGTGGGGAAAAACAACATGAGGCAGTTCAATGTTACCAGAAGCATGGAGTGAATCACAAAGCGTGCCTTTGTTCTGGAGCAGTAATGCGGCAGACCTCTAACGCAATGGTTTTCCAGCAGCAGTCCTTTGCTCCCTGTTTTCTGACCCTTTTTGTTCTATTTTGTATCACTGCTTGTATTGTGAGGCACAGCTATGAAGCATCCAGTACAGGCTCAAGAAGCAATGCTGTTAAATGATTCATTTTTTTTTTACACAGGCTGCAAGGTAAAATATAATCTGGGAGGAATTATGAGGATGGTCCTGGTGATCTATTTGAAGTGTTATTGTAATGCACGTGTGGAGTTTAGATGAAGAGTGACCCAAACCAGTATAAAGTGGAGAAAATAAGATGTAAAGCAGGAGAGTTGGCAGCATGACTGTCCACACATACTTAAAGCTCTCTAGTGAAGTGAGAGCATGTTAGGGAAGGTCTAGTCTGAAAATCAGTTGGCCAGGTAACTGATGATCTTTGGAGAGTTTTGGGTAGTCAAATACAACTTTACTGCATTAGAACTGTGGAATTAGGTGTAGGAGGGCAGCCAGAGGCGAAGTATCTACTGCTGCAGAGGCAGCACAGAAGAGGGTTTGCTAGCGTCGGCTGTGTGCTTGGTTCCTTCCCATCCTGCCCTAGAAAAGAACTGGCCTCTCTTACCCAAGTGTGGTGTAGTTTCTTCAGCAGAGTGCCAAAGCCTGGATTTTTTCCTAAAATGTGGAAGTAATTGTTTTCTTGCAGACATGAAGTATGATTATGATGAATTGCCTTGAAAGATGACATGCAGAATAGTTTGCTCTGGAGAATGTAACAACTTAGCAGGGGCATTCTGACTTTTACATAAATAAGTGGAAAATAAGTAGGCATGAAGGGTTGGGGCCTGAAAAATGTTGCATGTGCTAGTGATTGTATTCCTTATTGACCCATTTGCTTAGTGTTGAACATGGGTATAAATTTTTGTTGAAGTGGTGCTGGGAGGCAGACTTCTTTAATTTATGTTCTGTGGTGGTGAAATCTTGATCACGCTGAAAACTGGCAAAATTTACTGACTTCCTTGAGGCTAGGATTTCAGTGAGTTTCACTGAAATACAAGAAGCTTAAGATTTGAATGAGCAGTTTTTGATTTGGGGTATTTTCATTTGAAGATTTGCCTTCAGTTTGTTTTTAATCTGAAACTTTTAGATTCTCAAAGATCAGGCAAATTTTACATCATGTATTTTGAAACCAATTTTTTATTTTAGAGGGTATTTTAAAGAAATCTTGAGAACCTTTTACCTGTAAGCTTGCTTTAATATCTCTTGCTTTTTAACCTCTAGATGGAGCTGTTTGTTCTGTAGAAACTTTCAAGTATACATGCCTTATTTGAGGTGAATCTATTTTTAGACTGTTGTGGTAGAATCCATATTTTTCTTCACTACCTTTTCCCCTGCTATATTTTATAGTTCTGTTCTGTCTGCTGTTACTGCTCCACATAGATAACACCCATTATCCTTAGATACTAAAAGCTCATTTCCAGTCTTTTACCTGTCTGTAAGCCAAAGAATACTAAAGTCACAAGAAAAGCAGTTGCAGCATTTCTAAAACATAATGACATAAGGTTTTATGGTAAGCTGAAAGCCTTTTTGCCAGTCTGGATATTGTTAAATGGAGTAGAGGAGGTAGTCCTTTTGTTTCTTTTTTTCAGGACGACTTGTAGGACAGGGTTTTTCGTTATAGTATCTTGCGATATTTTTTCCATTTTCCTCATTAAATAAGGCTAGAGCCTTTGTGGTTGTTGCCATAGCAACTTGCATTGACAGGCTAGAAATTGCTTTCATATGAGAATTTTTTTAACTTTGAGTGATGGCATATTAGTTATCCATTAAAAGAGGAATATAAGACATGTGTAGATTGTCAACTTCAGAATTTATTCCAAAAATCAAAGATTTCAAATCAGGCTTACATGCTAAAATATAAAACCTTAGGACACTTTTTAGGCTCTGGTAGTATATAATAACGTAGCAAATATTATTTCTGTCTTTGTAGAAAGGCATGATGTTAAATATAGATTGCTTGTCATGGAAATTATTTTTAATTAGTAAATTAATGCTAATTTAATTTGAATTTTATTCTTAATATCAGTTTTGGTCGAGAAGTAATACTAAATATATACGTGACTTGAAAATTACTTCAGTGTGTAGCTGCATAGAAAAATCTAGATTTTTACCACATAAGAGGAGAAGGGAACTCTGTATCAGTTAATATTGCAGCTCTCATTCTCTCTTTCGTTAGCCAGGTGTATCCAAGATTCTTGTCTTTGCCAACTGGCATTGAGTAAATATAATTCAATACTATTTCTCAATAGTAGAGAATAGTCCTGATGGCATGAAATGGAACTAAATGCTAGTAAGAAAAGCCCTCCATATTTAGACTGTGACTGGATTCCTTGAGCAAAATCCCAGATCTTAATACCCAATTTATGTTGAGATATAGAACGATTTTAGTCTGTATTTTGAGATTTTTCTCATTTTAAGAGGATATATTTTTAATTTTTCAGCTCAAGCTAGATGTTTAGGAGAAGAAACTGTAACACTTTGTTGCACATAAAGCTAGGCATAATGGTAGAAATTAATCTGAAAGGGACACCTGTACAGACAACAAAGTGGTTTAGGTTTTTAAATAAGTTAAAGGCATCTGATATATTCTGCTCTTGAAGCTGCAAAAGCCTGTTACTCAAAAGAAGACAAAGGCAGTTGAGTGAGAAGTTCAGAGAGGCTGGAAGTATTGATAGATTATGAAGAGAATATGGATGTCAGTTTGAGTTTGGCAACAGCTGGTAAGTAAAATAATGATTGTGGACTAGGAATCAATAGATTCAAGAAGTGTTGAGTAACATCAGACTAGTAGAAAAGGTACAGAACTTCCAGAGACACTTTTATGTCTAAGGGGCAGAGGCAGCATGGTACAGTAACTAAAGGTGTGCTATAATGGAAAAAAATCATGATGGGAGATTGGTCCTGGAGATAGAAGCAGAATTCTGAAATTTGTTATTGTGGGGGAGGAGAATATCAGAGGGATGAGCTAATTGCAGTGGAAGTGAAACGCCAAGGGGAGTTTGAAACCAATATTATGGTCAAACATGGTAGAGAGGATTTAACAAGAGATTTGTTAGACAATCTTAATACAAGTACTTCTAAAACAAATTAAGTAGGCTATGAGAAACTCTTACCATTATTCAAAGATGAATGCAGTTGTTCTCAGAATAGGCTCCAAATTCACAGGTGTACATTTTCAGGGTGGTATGATTAAAAGGTTGTAAAAATTTGTTACTGGGCTGATTTAATTACTAGCTATGTTTAATGGGCACACTGGCTGAAATTCCATTGTATCTTTTTTTTTGTTTGCATCCCACATATCCAGAAGAGCATAAAGACACAAAATAATAACTGCTTCATTTAAAGCAACAATTTCAAGTTGATCATACAAAGAACACTGGTCACTGTATGCTATGCTTCAGTGTTATAGAAAATACTTATAAAATTGTGAGTTATAATACTTTTTGCCATGCTTATTTTCTATGAAAATACAGCTGCTCTGATGCAGAGCACTTCATGTTTACCTTGTGTTTGTCAATGAGGCAGCTATGTGCCATAATAGTATGGCTGAAGTATCTCCTGGATGTGCTGTTCTTGGGAAGCTAACAGTGATACATTCTGAAGGAAAGGGGAGAGGGAAATTCAAATCCCATTCTTTAAGCTTTCTTTTCTACTTTGCTAAAATGCAAAATAGTGAAAAAAGCTTTGGGTGTGTTCTCATTTATGATCGTAATGAAGTACAATTGTTATGGTAATCACTGCTGAAGGTCATTTACAATGTTTCATGACTCAATAGCAGTCTGATGACAAGAAATATGATGGGGTTTTTGTGGTTCAGTGTGGGTCCAAGTATAACAAGCCTACTTTTCATTCATTTAAAGGTAAAATAACCTAACTTGAAAACTAAATCGCGTTAAGCTATAATTTTTATGGCTAGTATAATGGTAGGTGTGACCATCTCTTTCCATACCAAATTAATATCTTATCTGTGATTATTTGTTTATTGTTTAAAATTGACAGGCTAAACTGAACTATTAAGTTATGCAGGCTCTGAGCTTGGTCATGTAAATTGAATTTACGAAATGTTACTGCTGGTGACATGGGAAGGAATGGACCTTGTTCTTTGGGGGTTTAGCAGTTCAAAACTAGATGATTTCACTTACCAAAACTGATAAATGAAGAACTAATTACAGTTTATTGTAGCAAGTGTATTCGGCTGAGAAGGAAAGGAACGGGTAGGTAAGTCAGAAGACTAGTTTCTTGTTACTGTCTTCAGAGAATAAAACCAGTGAGACATCAATGACTCTTAGCTGAAGGAGAGAGCTGCATGCTTCCAACACAAAACTAGAGGCCTGTGGCTTACCTTTGTTCTACCCTTGCTATTTTATACTGTACAGCAGTGCTGACTGCCCCTAAGTGAAGCCTGCTCTTGTTAGTGGCTTGGGGGAAGAGCAAAAGGCAGTTCTCTCCCTGTGGACCAGGAGCAGTTGAAGGGAGAGAGGTGTAGCTTTCCACTGAAGGTCACACAGCCCACCAGTGGCAGAGCCAGAAATAGAAGTGGACTCCTGGCTCAGGTCCTGTCCTTTAGACTGTGCTGGATTGTCACTGTTCTTTACTTTGAAATGCCATAAACCACTAAAGCTTTTAACCGTGGTTATGTCTTTCTGAATATGGAATAGTGCAAAAAGAATGCTTTCCACACCCCCATTTTTTTCTGTTGGGTATAAAGATAGCTGTCTTGTATGACCTTGTAGACTTTTTCAAATCCAGTAATTTTTACAGTTGCTGTGAATTTGCAGTTGCTCAGTGGAATTGGAATTCTTTATAAAGTATCTGCTTCCACTTCTAATCACTGAAGTGTTCATCGTAATATTTTGATAACAATTATAGTTTGTTCTAAATTAACAATTCACACTAAGTGTAGGCTTATAATTCAAATAGTTAATTAAGATTTACTAAGTAATGTCTTATTAGAGCTTAATACTCGTGTTTTCTTTAGCTTTTGAGTATTGGATTTTTGAAGGAGTGCAGGCTAAGCAGTTAGTTTTGGGAATAAAACAAAAGTTCCTGTTGGAGATCACGTGTTGTCATTGACACTTAGGGTTGCTATGTTAGGGCAGGGTTTAATTCCCACAGTATTATTCCAAATTTCCCAAAATTCCCACAAAATTATTCCAAAATACATGTTATAGTTTAGTCTCATACCCTAAACACAAGTCTGCTGAGGTATTTTCATTTGTTGGAGGGAGGGGGCTACCTCTCAGCAGCTTATGGTATTTGTGCCTGAAGTGATTCAATGAGAAATGTTTCTTCCTTCCATCTCCCTCTGAAGCTGCCAGAAATGCTTGCTTTACTGAGAGCCATAGGACTCCTTTTGTTCCTTAAAATTTTAAGGTATTCAATGCTTTGCATATTTGTAGGTATCTGTAAAGGAGTCAGGGGGAAGTTGCTGTTGGCCTCTAGTACATATCTAGTCTCCTGTTCTTGTTACTAGTGGGATTATTAATATTTGTTTTAATGTTAGATACACAGAAGACAAAACTGCTTTCCTCTTATGTTTATAGACCGTCTACTTATTCCTGCATTTAAACAGGACTGAATTTTTGGAATAAGAAGTGTTAGTCTGTACAGTGTCTTGGAAAACCCAGTATGTGATCTTGGACAAGGTGCTTAACTTCTTTTTTTTTTGTACTATGTCTCTCTGATGGCTTGCTGCTTTGGAAATAATGGTTCCCCTGGGATGTTGCGTTAATGCTTCAAAGACCTTTAGCAATGTTAGTACATGAAGTCCTAATTTGCTACAGAATTCCAGACTTTCATTTGCTTAGCTGATGACTATCTGTGATAACATTCAATTCTCAAATCTCTGTTGCACAGTTGAAAGCAAGTAGGAATGCGAGGTTACATTGGATTGTACTATAAACAGGCAAGTGGAACTGTTCTCTGAGCACTCAATTTAGGCATTTTCTTGCATAAGAGGAAGTGATATACCTTTTTCATCCACACTGAAAAGTCAAACTTATTTTGACTCTAATCTTTGTAATTAAACCACAGTAAGTCTTCTGCAACAGCTCTGTGCAGGATTGGTTGAGCTTTTTGGGAGACACTTGAAATACAAATTCCAGTATGATGAGTTATTTCTGCTGGAAGCTTTTTAGCCATTTGAGCCTTCTAAGCATTTATGCTTTTGATAGTTGATATTATTGGGACCATGTGTAATGTTTTGATATTTTCAAGGTGGAAGTATTCTCTTACTATTGATACAGTAAGATGTGGTACATTTCAATGCCATTATTCTGGCTTTTTGTGCTGAAGAAAGCATTCAACATGTCTCTACTCCAACACAACATTCACAGAAACACTAATGAGTAAACTAGTATTTTTAAATGAGGATTTTGCACTCCAGCTTATCAAGGGGAGTAACTATGTACCCACTTAAAAACAGGTCTCTGGCAACAGCTAGTAATTATCAATAAAAGCATGGACTTAGGGGTTTTTTTGAAACTTATTCTGTATGCTGTATTTGACAAGGCTGCCTGGGTTTTTGCAGCATGAAGCAAAACTAGAACTTGAGTGATGTAAGGTTCTAAATGTTTGTACAATAGAATATGGCTTATTCTGTTGAGATTACTGAGACAATGTCTGTTTTCTTAAGGCACACTCTATATCTGTGCCTGTTGAAGCAGCCAAAAGCTGTGGGACTCTGTTTTCACAGCAGTGAACCTGAGCTGCTCTACTTCGCTTCTCAGCAGGGTTTTCTTGCTTGAGCTTGGTGCTTCACAGATGATACTCTGTAGCTTCCAGTCATCTCAGCTCATGGTAGAGTTTCATTATGTTTGCCTATATGAAACTGCATAAACATAATGGGAAAGAAACAGAGAAACTTGCTATAATTTCCTATGTAGAAAAGACTTAGATGCTGGTGAGACTGAATTTATTCATGCACATGGGTTACATGTGCAATTGTATATAAACTGCAGTGAGTTTATATACAGGCGTCTTGGCCACGTGATGTTTCAAACAAGTTCTGAAACAATTAATGCGGTTCTTAAAGAGCAACTCCAGGAAAGTAACTTACTGGTTTGCTTTTTTAATTCAAAACACAAATTGACCTCAAATTCTGAAGTGTTTTTTCTACTGAAATTAATTGGGGCATTTGAAAAAAAAATAATTTAAATTGCATTGCTTAAGGCTAATGTGTTTCAGCAGTTTAGGCACAAAGATTGTGTGGGATTGGTGTGACTTTTTTCCATGGCAGAAAGTCATGCCAAAAGTATGGTATAAATTATGGTATGAAAAATTTTGGTTTGGATTCATGTAAATTCTGATGTTTCTTCCTAGGTAGGCGCTAACATTAGCGTGAACCAAGAAATAGCAAAGGATACCTATGCTGTAGCTGGATGTCATAGTGGATCTTTGCCTTCTCAAAGGTGCACAGGCGTAAGAATTAATAATTCTTCTGAATGCTGAAAGGGTAGCTAACAGTGTTTGTACAAAGTTATAATTTGATAAGGGTGTCCACTTGATGTTCTAACATATAGAAGCTTACTGAGAAAGAAAAGACTTCAGCTAACTGGTCTAAAAATGGAAGTTAAATGTGCAGAGCAATGTTAAAAGATCATGAGTGAATTTGTAAAGCCAACCATTCAAAAGCCAGTTTAGACTAGAAATGAGTTGTGCTACAGGGCACTATGATGTCTGTTTTGCTCTCTGATCTTCCCACTTGATGGTTGGAGAGGTTTGTTTTCCTTTTGTGTGTGCTGATTATATTTGGAGGTTAATGGTCCAGTAAGTAGGGAACAAGGCTGTTGTGACCGCTTCTCTATCTTAAAAGGGATGAAGGATGTTACTCTGGGTCTAGAGATTTGTGTTTATAGTCCACAGGAGAAAGCAACATTTAACTAAAATTCAGGTTGCATAATATAAAGATGAGGAGATGTCTACAAGAATGCCTAGTTCATAACACTTGTTTTGGGGAAGCAGCAGCAAACAGATTGAGGATTAAGCTAGTAGTAGCCCTTGCTTCTGGTGACAAATCAGTAGGGAATATCTTTCAGATGTATTACATTATGTGCCTAGTACCAGATGTGAGAGCTCTTCTCTAAGAATGCAAAGATTGTGTATTCCAAATGGACAGCATACGAAGGAGGGGGCAGACAGCTAACCATGAATTCTGTGTTGAGTGGGTGGATTTGATCTAGTTCTGAATTCACTAATGTAATTATGCACATATCATATGGATCTTGCTGCTGTTGATCTTACCAACATTCTGGTGGTAAACACACTGACTTGGAAAAGCAACATCTCTCTAGGATTTATGCACTTAATTAGCTAGGTGAATCTAGAACTCTAAGTGAAATCTTTGTAACTGCACAGATAGCCCAAAAGGAAAAGGAAGCTAGTAAGAGCTTGGTTTATGGGGAAAGAGCTCAAAGCCTTTTTGTGTTGCTGAGAGATAGCTTTTTGTTTTATTCCACAAATTACTCTAGTACTGATTTGATTCATGGGCAAACTGTTCAGTTTATTTACAATACTTTTATAGAAGATGAATGTGTTTCATGCTTACGTACTTAAGACACATTTTTTGCCAACAGGAGAAAAAAAAAATAAAAAATTGCTTCTGATACATTGCTCTTCTCTCTGCTGCTGTTAATGCTTTGCAGCAGTAGAAAAAAAAGTATTTCTGGGTAATGTCACTATATAGTATGTAACTCAATTTTACCTTGTTTTTTTTCCAAACTCCTCCCTCTACTCCCTTGTTTTACACTCCAGAGAAATACAGTGTTTATTTGCTTAATGTAGTGCCCTGAGATTTTTCCCTTGAACTATGCTGGATGTTACCAGCTATCCTGCAGAGTTAAAATTACTTTTTGTATCTTCGCCTTTCTTTTAATGTGGCCCCTCTGAAGGGAATACTGAAGTCTCTTTACAGAGAATCACTTATATAAACTTGGAGAAGACACTGGGTTTCATGTGAAATCCTTTTACTCTCGAGTTGATTTACTATAGTTAGTCTATGTTACTGGATTAGAAGATTTCTTTCTGAAGCTGGTATTCTTTGTGATGTTTTTTCCATAGTTGGGGTAAAACAGCTGGCTGTTTTAATCTATAATGAATGTGCTGCTTGTATACCTTAAATGCTTTCCACTGGTGTTCAGACTTGTGCTCCAGTGTAATGATGCTGTGGGCTCTTCCTGCTTGTTTCCCTGCTGTTAAAGGAACAGAGAAAATCAGTCTGGAAAGTGTTCAAAACTTAATGAAAGAAAAGCAGGCTTTGAAGTGGGCAGCTGATACTATGTTTGGAAAAAGATTCCTTGAACTACCAATGACCATTTTGGTGGGAGAGGGTCCTGGACAAGTAGTTTTCCTTCCCCTTTTTAACTCCATAAACCCTAGAATTTTAATACATACTAGAACACAAACCATCTGGAGCAAAAATCCCAAACTATTCCAGCTCATGAATCTCCCAGCAATCATTTAATGAGATTTTAGTCATCATATTTTTGGATCTGAGCAGGTTTGGCCTACTGTAAAGGAACTCACCTGAAATGCTGTTACACTGCACAAATGTTAATCCTGAGCCTCTGGCCCTGCTTATTACATAATATAAACCGTTCCTTGAAATTAGATTTCAGGGATAGTGCTGGGACACTTTTCAGACAGCACAGCTATGCACCACTGTCAAGTCTATATAGGTTTCAAATAATCTTTAAATTTAGATGGCTTAGTGTTTAGGAAAATGAGACTGTTTGGCTCTGTATTCTGGGAGGGGTGCAGAAGAGTAGCTGGCTACTGTGGTTTGAGATCTCCCCTGTCCTGCCCTGCTTTTGCAGACTGTGGGTCAGGAGCTGGAGCCTGGCAACAGGTCTTCCCTGCCAGTCTGGGGGCTGCGAGGAGATCAGCCGTGAGAGCCCTGCAGAGGCTAGTGCAGAGCCAGGAGTATTGGGAAGGATTGATCTTGAGCAAGTCCATATAGCACAGCTGTCTTGGGGGCTGTGAATTTTGAAAGGTCATGCTCCTTAGCAGCTGGATAGACAAACTGGCAGCATATTCTGATGAAAAACACTTTGTTGGAGTGCAACTGCAGTGTCTTTTGGAGATCAGTCTGTTCAAGCTCTTATGTCAGTTGCCTGTTTGCCAGTGGATCGCACCTGTAACCTATCCATGGTTGGGAGTATATAGGCAGAATTTTTACTTGTGCTGCTGCAATTTACTGTTGCGTGTCCTATGCCTGCTTGGCTGGGAAGCTGTGCTTGAGCAGTATTACTCAGCTCCAGCCACAGGAGAACACATTTGCTGTTTCCTGCTGTTTGTCACAGACATCACAAGTGATGTCTAGTTAAGTTTAAAAAAGTCATAGCTAGGATGTGGTCAGCTTTGCAAAAGTTCAGGTGAACAGGGTTCCCATGATGCCTTGCAAAATGAGTGCTGTCCATTTGGCTGCTTTTCCAGATCTTTGTTAGACCATGAATTGCTATGTTATGTTATCCTGCTGCCCTCATGAACAGTCAACAGTAATCCCCACAATGTGTTCCATGAGACCTGCTAGGGAGAGCAAAGCTGATTGAATGCTGGCTGTCCTACTGATGAACCCTGCTAGCACAGTTGTGTTATTTGTGTTTTCAGCTTTCCTCTAACTGCTATATCCTCTCAATTAGGGGAAAGTGCTAAACATTAGCATGAATGACATGAGATACACCTCTGCTTCGTTTTAGCTTGAAGTGCTTTGTATGCTAAGTGTGCCAGGGATGTCACTGGGATCCTCTGAAGATCAAGATCAATTCACACAACACATCAACGGTTTTGTAAAGTTCCATTGTCAGGACCTACCCAGCCTAGCGGATGCTTGCTGCTCTTGTTACTGCAGTAAGTGATGTCATAAATACATCAGTAGCAGTATAGTGCAACTTCAAAAACCTGTTAAGAGTTCCTGTTTACTTCTTGCTATTGTAATGGAGCTGAAATGGATAGCCATGAAGGTACTATGTGTATTTGGAGTGAGGACTGAGGCAAATTTTGGTAAACTGTCTTTTTAAATTCCTGGCACAGATGTGAGTTAAAATTGAAAACAACTCTTAGTAGCTACATATGGATTATTCCCATGCTGTAAAACTGGGGCACAGAGCAGCATCAGTACAATCTCATACGGCAAATCTGTGATGGATTTGAGAGGGAGGTGTGGGACTGATAACCCCATCCTAAACTAATCATTAGAACAAAGTTTCTCCCTTTAAGTTGTGGGGGCTCTGCGCACTGGTTAGCTAATGTCAATAAAGCACTGAAGAGTAACACCTTGCTCTAAATTTCAGGGTATAGTAGGTTTTTATCTAGGTTCTAGTGACTGCATTTGGACTATTTCAAGCTATATTGTTGCATTATTGTATCTGCTGGTTTCTCTGGACCAGCTGGAGCAGTCAGTTTTTGCTGGGTTCAGAAGAAATTGTATCTTTGTGATATCAAAATCACCTTTGTGTTGAACAGTACAAAGAAAAAAAATAAATAGGCTGTAATCAGTCAGGACCCTGTTCTGCTTTATTAATATGTTACAAGAGATTCCTACTACCAAAGAACAGATAGTAAAATTAAGAAATAAAGGCAGAGAATGAGAAATATTCATTTACAAATGGAAACCTGTAGCACAGACATGAACTGATTGGCTCAATGACACGGTAATTTTATTGCAGTCTCTGAATTAAAGTTGTTTCCTGACTCCCAGTCCTTCACCACTGTGTTCTCTTCACCCTTCTGATCCTGTAGTCTAAAACAAAACAAAACTGTTTAACTTTGTCTGTATTTTATAGCTATTAATAAGAAAACAAATGCCTTTTTTAGTTCTTTCAGAATAGAAGTGAAGTGATTGTTGTGTATGCCAGCTGGCATTTTTTGTTAAATGCTAGCATTAATAATAATTGGATAATTACATAGAAAGTTTCTTTCTGGCTCATGTCCATATGGATAGTATAGGCAGAAGACTCTGAGCCATAGCAGTGTGGAGTGGAAAGTACGAGCAATTAATCGTTTCAGTGAGTACTTGTAAACAAGGTCAGCTCAGCAGGCATTCAGGAAATCTCTTATGAAATGTGATGCTGTCTTCATTATCCTTTAAAGGGTTTTGGTGTAGCACCAGAACAGCAGGCAGGATTTCTCTGACATGCTATTTGGGTGCATACAGCAGATTTCTCAGGACTTGCAGACCCATAGATAAACACTTAAAAAGATAGACCTGTAGTCTTTTGTTGAAACTGTATATTATTTTAATCTTCTGAAAGCTGTTCTTTTGCCTGAGTTTAGTCCTAATTATTCAGTGAATTTAGGCTAGCAAAAATTTATTCAACTTAGTGTCAGGTTTACTATTTTAGCTAATATTAAGAGATGTTCTCCTTATTCTCAACCCAAAACATGTAGAAGGCTGACAGTCTAAATATCGATCTCCACATATTCTGAGAAGTGCTGAATGCTTTGCTTGATTGTGTTGGGAGCAATCTAATAGACTTAAAAATCATCTTGAGTTTTCTAGTTGTCAGGCATGTAAGGTATGCCTGCCAGAGACAAATGGAAATTGCAAAGTACGGAGCACATACAGGACCTGGGTATGAAGCAGCATGTTGATGGGTAGGTGCCAGTGTTTGCCTTGCCCAGTGAGTT
Organism: Falco peregrinus; assembly: GCF_023634155.1. Taxonomy (NCBI): domain Eukaryota; kingdom Metazoa; phylum Chordata; class Aves; order Falconiformes; family Falconidae; genus Falco; species Falco peregrinus. The sequence goes on from NC_073731.1 coordinate 1,668,421, forward strand.
AAAATATCACATTGCTGTATAGGATTGATGTGGAAGGGGATGCTGGAGCTTGTGGGACAGTGCCATGACCTGTGCAGGGATCACTGCAGAATCCTTCCCACTAGGCACCTGCCTGATGCCTTTACCCTGACAACAGTGCCCCTAAGGAAGCCACGCTGTGCTATTGGCTCTTCTCTTCCTGACTGGGCTTTAACCAGCCTTCCAAATGGAGATAAAAAAAATGAACTTAGCGGCTTTAGCTGGAGTCTTACATGGAAACCTGTCTTTTCCCAAGGGGTTCGTGTCACTGGAAACATGACGTCCTGTAGAAAGCGATGAAGAGGTCTGAGTTACTATGTAGTTTGAAAATTAACTGCTCTAATTGTTTTTGCAGCTAATGTGGCTATTAAAATATTGGCATTATTCTTGAAATTGATAGCTTCTGTATGAATATGGAGCCCAGGTATCTTCGGTGGGACCCTATAGATGCAAGAGTCTGTCTGTACATATCTCCCTGATAGCATCATGGCACTTGTTATGGGAAACATTTGCCTTACTCTGCTTCATCGCCTGTTCAAAATCACAGCATGTGCTTTGAGATACAGGAGACTTGACAGAAATAGCATATTTTCTTATTCTTTGCCAGGCGATACGTACTGTCTAGCCCAGTATTTTTGGTGAAGAAAAGGGACAGAAATGCCAGAGCACTGAAGGCAGTAACTAGGTAGTCCTTTTGGTTACTGTGAGTCAGTGTTCTAGGGTAGTGAAGTGTTTGTTTGCATTGGTGGTTTCCCTGGTAGGCAGTTGCTTATTGTTGCTGTGGTTAGAAAAAACCTCTAAGGACAAAGTGAGAAAGGACAGATAATTTCAATAATGTATTGATGTCAATAAAGTATATCTGGTATGTAGCAAGTGTTAATTTTAAACAGCTGTCTTTATGTAGAAATAAGTTCTCTGATCTACACCTCCTAAAATACAATCCAGAATCATCATGTTCAGCTGGTCACAAGACTAAGCAAATCCGCAAGGAAAGTTAGCAGTGGTGAAATGAACATGAACAGAGGTGACACAGGCTTGCTGGAAGGTGGAACACACAGTCCATTTCAAATTAGTGTTGCTGCCACTTGTTTAGAACACTGTGGCCAGTAACCCTCAAACCCTGCTCTTAAGCTGCCTCCCTGCTCTTCAAGTGGATCAGCAGTGTTAACATGCCAGTGACTTCTGTAATTAATCTCAAGGGCATATCTAAATACAGGAGAACAAAATGGAAGAGCTGTGCTACACATTTCACACGCCTCACCCCCCCACTCTGCTGTAGGCAAGCATAATGTATACCCTGTGTTGTTATTGTACAGACATCCTGGTCTTCACAGTGAACTTAACAACTTTTCCAAAGTGCATGTATTTAAAAAAAATGAAATTGAGGTCAATGGCAGTGTGCCATAAGCCTCTTGGTTTAAAACAAACATTTATGTTTGATTAGTATATAAGAAAAATTGACCACATTTACCTTAACTTATTTATTATTACTGTTATAGATAATATTTCAAACAGGACCTTGTGAGCTTGTCCTCTGCTAAGGTTACAGGATTGTTGGTACAGTAAGCAAAAGATCTTTTTCTCAGCTTTGGAGTTGATGGGGGCAATGAGATGAAGTTCACTTAAGAGGAAGGCATAAGATGAAGTACTCTCAATGCTGACATAAAAGAAAATGTTAGTACTCGTTCTGTAACCAGCTCAGAGGAAAGAGTAAGATGGGCAGGAGAAATCGTTTAGAAGTACTTAGTTATATATATATTTTTTTTTTTGTCCTTGATTGTGTCACTCTCCAATAGAAAGAAAAGCAGTTGTCTTGAGGCCACCAGACATTGAAATCGATGAGTACTTTTGCTCTCCCGCTTGTCCTGGCTCTACTACAGCTTGACAGCAAATAAGTTCCTCTTGTGTCAATTTAAGTTGAAGTTTTGGCTATGTTTATGACACTATAGTGGGACAAAGTGATTGGATGACAAGTTCTGCCTTGATGAAATTCAAGCAATCTAGTGATACATGAATCAAACCAGCTAGCCTCATAAAGGGTTTTTTCAAAACATATGGATCTTGGTGGAAAGGTTTTTTTTCAATAAAGGTGGAAAAATTAAATTCCTTTAAGAGAAAGGGCTATGACTTGAGAAATTATGCTGAGGGCTATTGCACTAGCAAGTAACTTCTGGTGTGTTTCATTTGGTGAATAAAATGTCTAGAATGGGAGGTTAGTTTTTAGTTAATTATAGAGAACAACAACAGCCTGTTTCGTGAAGCTTGTCTTCAGGTACACTGATAATACTAAATTCACTAATGACTGATTGCATCTTGATTGAGTGCATTGCTAGTTAAAGATTTTTGTGACGGTACTTGGATGTTTTTTGTTGAAGCCCCAATGCTTGGTGGAAAACTGTTATGTAGGAATTGAAATTCTGTTTTAAAGAAAGGCTTCCAGCCTTGTGTATGGCAGAGAAAATGTTGGCACTGTTAAGATAATGCCAAAACCCAGAAGCAAGCAAAACCTCTGGATTTTATTTTAAAGATCTCATAAGACTTCAGCTGGTCTCATGATTTTCTGGCACTTGATTAATAAACCTGAACATGTGGTATTATTACTAATCTTTAGTGAAAAGGAGATACTAAGTATTTTGAATAGTTTCCAGATATTTCTTGTTCTATGCCATATCTGTTCCGGTTCATTGCACATTTTGTTGTTCTGATATCTAGTTCTCCTAATAAAAAGGATGGTAAAAATAAAACAATTATGATCAAGTAATGCCATGATATGTTTTAATTATTTTTTTAATCAGACCCAGTGTAATACTAATGACAAATAAAAAGCAGATCCTGAAACTGAGTTCTGAATGGTTTTTCTGGGTAATGTTTAGCTAGAGCTATAATTGAGTCTAGAGAAGGGGCCCTAAATTTCTCAGCCTCACAACAAAGTTAAGTGTGGTGTGCATAGTTCATGACCCAAGAAGGTATGGTATGAAATATCAACTGCTTCATAACTAGCGATTCTCCACAGTGGGAATCTCAGGTGTCACTTGTGGATGCATTCACTTCTTCCATCCATTCAGTATTCCTTTCTTCATCTCCTGCAGTCTGTTTCTGAACTGTGGAGTGTTTGTATCTTAGGATGTAGGGAGGTATGTGTAATTTGTGGTTTGCATTGTGTTTCTCTTCCTGTAGTTGCATACAGATATATCTTGATCTATCAGATTAAAATTCTTCACACTGCCTGTGTCTAGTGAAAAAATACATGTGTAGAGAGTAGGGCTGCTAGAGGAGGTCTTAAGGTGCTGGGATTAGTGTGTGAAGAGGTGAGACGCAAACTGCATTTGGTAGGAATAAACTTCTAAAGTAACATGATGAACTATAAATTACATGTCTAATATGTAAAATATAATGGAGTTGAGTAAGTATAAAGAAACTTACTCTGTAGATCTGTTATACTCAAAGAAAAAAATTAAGCTGTTTGTTCAAAATATGTAATTTTCATCTGCTTTCAGTTACCTTGGGTGCAGTCATGGATCTTTATTGGGCATTTCTCCAGTTAGTTTTGTATTGTTGGGTTGCTAGTGCAAAACCAAAATTGACAAGATGAGGATTTTTTCCTCAGGGTCTGCTTGTCTGCAGTTTCTGAAAATTCTTAGCTGGACGTGCAAAACTGGAGATTGGCGAGGTCTTTCATATTGAGCAAGTTCTTCTTAGCTTTCCTTTTAGAACTCTGTAGGGTTTAAATGATGCCAAGAAACTATTTTCCGGCTGACTTGACATGTACAGTGTAGTTACTGTCAGGAAAGTTTTACTTTGTGTAGGCTTACAGTTCTCTGTTCTGTGCCCTTGCAAAAAATAGCAGTGAGCAGCTATTTGTTTCGTTTTTCCAGATGTACTTACCATTTCCAGAGCTTATCCTGAAGTAGTCATTCACTTCTGACTCATTGTGCAGAGGTTCCCTTGAGTCTTAAGCTTTCCTGAGTAAAAGCAAGCCTTTGGTCATATCTACAATATTAGAAACTTTCAGTTGTTTAATGATTAACATATTGAGTCAGTCAAGTGAAGGAGTCGTATTTACTCGTAAAAAAGAATTATTTTTGGCAATTTGGCAAATTGCCCTGAGTGGTTATCAGAACACAATTTAATCATCAGTGCTTTTTGGATTTGATGCAGTTAACAGAAAGAAAGAATTTAGGAGTTGAGGCATAGTAATGGGAAATATAGAAACTAATAGGAGGTAACTTTTATTTTAGATGCCTGTATGTACCACTTCTCTGCTGTTGACTGCTCCTTAATACCTGTTTGGTAATGTTAGGTAAATGCAGAATAATAAAGTAGTGTGTGTGGCCTGAAGGCTTCCTTGTGTGAATGTAGACAGTCAATCAAATACGTAAACCAAATTTTCTTATCAGTACCTTTAGGTTGTCTTGTCCCTGTGTGTAATTATTTCCATGCTCCTGCGCCTTTCTCTCGAGGCCTTTTCAAAGGCTTTTTAATTCCAGAATTCTGTGATTGAGGGGGAAATGAGACATCAATGTTTGTGATCCATCTAGTGTGTTCGTACACTGAGCATAAGGATGGGGGTGGACAGGCTATGAGCGTTGCCTCTAAATACCTGGAGTGAGAACATACATGCAGATGACATCCCAAATGGCTCCAGCTGCTGCTGTGTAATTCCGCTCTTATTTAGCAGGAAGCTTGTAAACTGTTTTTGGTTAAAAGTGTGTGTTCTGTTAAAAGCTGTTTGCAACACTGACACTAAAGCGGGGCTGCAGACAAGGGCCATAGCACAGATAATAGCAATAGGCTGACATTATCTGGAAAGTTTCTGATACTGTTTACGAGTATGAGATGAATAGGCTTGAGGAGATTTTGGCAGGGGCCAGAAGAGATAGCTTAATATTGTTACAGTAGATGAATCATAAAGGAGTTGGGAGTTGTAGTATGAATGCACTTTTGTCAGCTCTTTAAGATACTATTTTTTAGATAGAACTTTTACAAAATTACTACAGGCAAGAAGGTGCAAATAGGCCTGAAATAACTGAAAGTGCCAGGAAAACATGCTTAGGTCCAAAATCTCACCCAGTGCTACTGTAACCTTAGATGTGATACTGTTAAGAATAAAAAGGTCACAAACACTTTTGAGATTACATTGCAGGAATGAAAGCACCTTTGACTAAAGGTATTTAAAAAACTAGACTAGGATAATGATGTTGATACTAGGGTTCAATCTTTAGTCCTTAACTATGAAAAGCCTTTTGTTTATTCCACAACATATCAACTGTCTTTCACGGCTATATGCATTGTGCTAAAGAACATAGTTGCCTAGGAACTACTTACAACGCTCCTTATCAGTCTTTGGGCCTACATCACAGAAATTAAGGTGTTCAAGATCTTTTTCAGTCATAAACTCTAAAATAAATCATGCAGTCATTCTGCCTTTGTCTAACTTTTCTACTTCACCTTATTCAAGGCTAGAAAACACTTCTGCTTAACCAGCTAGCGTGTGTTACTTTCCTTGGTCTGAGTTTCTTCCCTGATTCTGTTGTTGGCTTTTAGGACTCATGGCTAACATCTTGTTTCTTCTTTTAGAAGCTGCACTTCTTCAGTCATTGTAACAATTTTTGGCCCTTTGTAGCTATTTGAAAAAAATTCAAGGTGCTTTTATTTGGAGGGTTTGGTTCTCTTGTCATTTAAATAGATATGTATTTTTTACTTATTTTAAATTAATAATTGTTGATATGCAGTATAGGCTTTGTAGTTCAGTGTTTTCACACTAGATGTCAATCTTCTTGCGTATGTAGAAGTTGCTGTCTGTTTTTTGCCTTCTAGATATTTCTTTCACCAGCTATGCTAGTAGAATGTTTTCCATCTACTTTGCAGGGGAATTGATGCCATGAGAAAAGGGATGATTTTAAATACCAGTTTTCTTTTGGTGGCTGATACTGAAGAACACTTCTTCAAAATAAGACAGGAATTTTGGGATTACCAAATGTAATGAAAATCTTTGATTTCAATAAGTCTGGTTGACAGCTTAAATGGAAAATAAAGTTTCAACAACATGGAAGCACAATTTGAAGACCTAGGTAGAAGTATCTTTTCTAATTGCTGAACAGCTATTTAATATACCTATTAATATTTGTTAGCTGTCACTTGCTATTTGAGCATTGTAGGTACTGAATTTAGGAAAAAGGTTCAATATTTGTGTGACTAGTTTTTTGTTGGCTGTGTAAAACTTCTGTTTGCAAGAAGAAAAATTCTAGGTTCCCAGAAAATGGAGATTGCAGAAATATGGATGCTAAGCTAGAGGAAATCATAGATGTGTGCTCATGTCACCCCACCTCTGGTCTACTTTTTACTCTTTTCCTGTAGCAGGCAGTGTGTTGAGGGATATAAGATGAGCCAACGTGAACTTAGTAGGAACGCTACCATTTTAACGGTGAGAATGAGAGGGAAACTTGAGTATGAATCATTTGGAAGTCTGAAAACATTGATTATAAACATACATACAACAAATCTTGTCCACTATTTTGTATAGAAAAATGTATAAATCATAAAAATGTGGAGAAACTTGTTCTGGTGCTAATTGCTTAAATCTCTTGCCCTCTTTTCAAATACCATTCTTGCAAGGTCTTACCGAAATGGGAAGGTTTTTGAATTAAGGGAGGAACACTGATATATTGTGTTGTGCTTGCAAAACAAAGTTCTAGGCTTTACAGTATCAGACATGATGAGGCATTTGAAGTCCATTTAACATGGTATTCATCTATAAGCCAGGAGATGTCTTAGCTCACATCTGTACTGATTTAAGGATGAAATGTTCTGGATGGGGGTGTTTGCAGCTAACTGCTATTCTTAACTCCAGAGAAATCTTGAAATTTTTCAGTGATTAAGTACTGCTTTTGAAGAGGTAGGAGTATTAGGAAGAACAGAAACACTTCAAAAACCCTCAGTTTTAATATGTTTTATCAAATCCTGCTTCTGTTGTACCTTCTTTTTTCTGTTGTAATTTAAGAAATGGTGGGGGGAATAAAAGTAGTTGTTTGAAGTGTATAATACTGTATGGAAGTCAGGTCCTCAGTACCAACCATTGTACTCTACAAACCTGCTCTTGCTGGTCTGTGCTCCTGGCTAATGCAGGTGTATGCAGACCACACTGTTTCTAGTTAGCCTGTTTGAGTACTTCAGTGCCACTCATAAAAGCATTGCCCACCTTGATGCTGTGGAGCCATTAAGAGGATTGGAAAATCTTTTAAGACTGGCAGCAGTACAGGTAGAAGCTTTGGCCTCCTACTGGTTTTTCTGCATACCTTTAGTATCTTACTCAGGGTAACTGTTCAGAAGTAAATGGGACTAATTACTGCTATGAAAGCTACTAGCAGAATTCAGTGAGTTACACTGAAGTTTCTAGTCACAGAGTGAGTAATAGTGGTTGTAACAATATAACTCTTCCTCATTACATTAACCTCTTCCATTGTGTTGTAAGGCCAGTTTTGTGGCAGACCTTCTCTGTCTTCTGAAAGAAACCTAGCACATTTTTAGATACCATTGCAGTAGCTAATTGGTCTAACAGCTTGTATAGCTTGACACAGGTAAATGTGATTCAATATGAAACTGTTGCTAATATGCTTTGTCATCTCTGCCATCTGGATCCTGGCTGGCTTCCAAAATGCAGTTACCTCTTATAAATGGCTGTGGAGGTTTTCCATGGGCAGGAGAGCCTGCCTGGTGGGCTGGAGCAGTGTCTGGCATCTCTTAAGGTATGGCATATAGCTGCCTTCCACCTGAACTGCCTCTACTGGTTGCCACATGTCCCAGCTTAAACCCCAGAGTTCAAAAGCCTTTTTTTTTCCTAGTCAAGCAGTTTTAGACATGTTTTAATTGATGTCTGTATAAGGTGAACTTGACCCTAGTTGGAAATAGTCAAACAAATTATTTCCACCATGAAGATGTTTTGTGTTATACTCCTGTCAGATTAAAGCATTCAAACAGTAATTCTGCCCTTAATATCATGCAGGAGTCTTGTTATAATTTGGGGATGTATTAGTGGTATACCAATGTAGGTAAAAATCTTCTTACAGAAACATATTGGTTTTTGCATGTCCCTACCTGTATGGATCAGAGTTAATACTTTTCTATGTCTGAATAAATGAGTAAAAGTTCATGTACTTTTAAGTTTAATATGCTTTATAATTGCATCCTCACTGATTGTATTAACTACTGAATTCTTCAAAGCTTTCAGTGCCTTGGGGCAAAATAAAATACCCGGTGATTTCTTTTGATTTTTTGAGTACCTATCAGTACCTTATGATTAATATAATTAATTTTCAAGATTTTGCTATTTCTTTAAAAAGATTCAAGAGATTAAACATTTCAAACATCACTGAAGAACCAAGCTGGCCAGTGTTTCTCTGATTTGGAGATGTGATATATATTGTTTGGCCGTGAAAGAATACATTCAACATGAGAGTAGAACAGAAAAGCCAGGCAGAGCATCATGGCATAGCTAAACTGTGTTTTCATTCAGTTTGCATAATCTCTGGTGTGAGTAACCAAAATGTGTAGCTGCAGCTGCCTTTTTTTGCACCAGGCTTATAGTTGTAGTGAGTTACCTGGGTGATTGCTGCCTCTGTATACTGACATGAAGCACCCTTAGAAAAAATGAAGAGTGAAGGCAAGGTAGGGCCCAGTGCCAAGAGACAGGCCATGCTGCTTTGCATACTTATATAATAAACCTCAATAGTAATTTAGAATGTAATTTCTTCATGTTACCTATTCGAAAATTATTTAAGAATTTTAAATATGCAGAGCCTTGTAGAATTTGTTCTTCTTCATTATGAAGTTAATTGCAGATGAAGAGTGAGGTGGACCTGAATTTCTAAAAAACCTCAATTAACTTTAACTTCTTAATTAATGTTCCTTCTTACAAGGTCAGAAAATCCTTTTAGCTCACGGAGGAAGTGCTGTAAGGTTAGGGAGGACTTACAACTTTGAATAAAGAGATTAATTGAATTTTAAGTTCAGAGTGGAATGTAGTCCCAATTGAGTGGCAGCATCTTTCATTATTTTATGCTATAATGAAGAACAATCAGAATTTCACTAAATACATCATTAACTGAAAAGATTGGATCCATATTGCAAAGAACAAACTGCAGTATATGATGTGAATAGAACAGAGTAAGTGAAAAGAGGGGAAAGAGGAGGTGTTTATGTAACAATAGGTAACAGATCTCTGGCTGATCCTCAACTATCTGTATATAGTATCTTGGTGGGATGACTTCAGGGACCTGTGATGCTGCCCAGTTGATGCTGCCTTGACTGCTTTACAATTTAGAATTTCAAGGCTGAATACTTAATACTCTGGAGGTGCCAGTCTGACAGCATTACAGGTGCCTGGACCAACCTTAAAAGCATGTAACTGAAACCAGATGTGAGTGCAGACTAGCTGGGAAGGGAAGGGGGAACTTCATCATGGCAACCTGAAGCTAAAGAAGGTATTTCTAGCAATACCTGGTACTTCCAGGTACAACTGAAACTCTGACTGCAACTGTTGTGTAGAAATGTATCATCCTGAAAACACAGTATTCTAGGATTTCAGTTCTACAATACTGAAAGGGTTTTTGGTGCCTAATTCCACTTGTAGCTCAAAATACTTCTGAACTCTTTTAACATTATAAATTGCTTGATTTGTGATTTTTAGGTGGCTTAGTCCTGTCTGTGACTAGAGGTTCCTGGAAGGTGTGTGTAGAATGTGGTCTTTGTAGCTATGCTTTGTTTATTTTGTTATTTCATAGGGCTTAATACCAGTTGAAGAGACAATTTATACACTGAGTAACTATTTGCAGGGAAGGAACTTAACAGGGCCATTACTATTACTTTGTAGCTAACTGATACCAACCCTGTTAAAAACTTTGCAAACCACTGCTGTGCTGAGAGCTTGATCTTAACATATGGGGTGAGCGTTGAGTCACATGGGCTATATTCCATGGATACTGCTGACAAAACTAGATGTTGAATGTATATTATTTTAACATAGTTTTGTCTCAAATACCTATTAAAAGCGGTGAAAGTACATAAAGTAATTAATGAAAAAGAACTTTAAAATCCTTCTTTTTATCAGCTGGAATGATTTGTGGCCTCTATCCAGTGTCTGTCATGCAACAGTTTCATTATCTGAAAGAATTTTGCCCTAAGGGATGTGGTTTGCATTCCTTAGAAACAGTCTCCTCTTAGAAATTTTGAGGTGCCCTGAAGAACAGTAAATAATAAGTAATTTCTTGGGACTTGGATTTTTCTTTAAAACTGAATCTACTTTGAAAATACAAGGAAGGAGTGCAATTTGAATGTTATATAGTAGCATCATAGAACAGATTTAGTAATTCTTTATCATATTTTACACAAAATCCCCAGTTTCAAGAGCATGTTACTTTGGAGCAACCTACAAAGTGATTTCTGTAGGAGCTCATGAGTGATTCTGTTTATATATGTCCTGTTTGAAAATGTGCATAGTTCTTTGTTTCTCTTGCTTCCACATTTGAGCATATGGATCAAAGTGAATCTTTTATTCATCTTCACCTCTCGCTTGATCTTCCATCATACACTGGAGATGTTCTGTCTCAGGTTTTACCCCTGGTGTGAGGCTTTACTGTGTGTCCTTAATTCCTGTTATCTACAAACTACCCAGAAACCAAGTAAACCTCATCAGGAGGCTTAAGGTGGTGTCCTCATCCTCCATGGACTCTTCTGCCAATGTTCATGCAGGTTGTGGTTGTTTTTAGCATAATAGTGAAAACTAGAGGGTGTGAATGCTGATGTGTTGCAGAGTTTTGCTGTAATGAGTTCTTCTGTCTTTAACTGTGCATATTTAGGCACATTATTACTCTACATACTTGCCTATTGCTCTTTGCTACATGCAATTCTCCTTAAAACAACTTGTTTTTCCTGTCCTTTTTGCTGATAAGTAGTTCTTTTCTATCTTGTGTACCACTAGTTCATAAGGAAGCATTGGCAGCTGCATCTTTGCATTAACAAGGACCGATGATTTTTGACTGTCAAACTTGGTCATGGAGCAAAAGGCAAGCAGCCTAAGTTAGAGCTGTGTCCACAGTACTCAGGTTGTGCCATGGAGCGTGTATGTGGCAAGGCAGCCTTGATTTGTAGGGGTAACAGTAATAGAGATAAAGAAAAATTGGAAAGACAATGATTTTCCCACACATAAATGAATTGAAAAGCTAGCTGTTACTCCAAATTAGAAGTGCTCTTTGCATCCCCCTTAGCGTCTATGTTTGGGTCTGGTGTCCAGCCAGGTTTCTATCAGAGTTGTGTGGCTGTTCTATTTAAATGAAGCAACTTTGAACTGCTTATGGTTCATGTTAAAACTACAGCCATGTAACCATTTTTGTCCCATGTGCTCATAGTAAATGTAATTGTAATAAAACTATGCATACAGATCAAGGTCTGAATTGTTTATGCATAGTTTTCTGTTCTGGTAATTTGTCTTCATTTGAGTTCTCTCTGTTACTTTTTTTTCTCTCCACTGTATTTTTTTTTCTTAATCTTGTAAGGGTTGTGTACATGTTCAGGTAAAAGAAAGTTTTTATTATCTTCCAAATGCCCTGTTGCTTCAGGGTTTTGTCTGTTTCCTAGCTGGCATTTGCTCATACCAGTGGTGTATCAATTGTATATCTGGGAAAAACTCATGACTCTCTTCCTAAAAAAACCCATGGGTTTGCATTTTGTGAAAGGTAAGAAACTTGTCATCCGTTTATCCAGTTCTTGGATGTTGTCCAGCCTTTCGGATACGTCAGTGCTGTGGGTTTTGGAGAGAACCTGCTCTAGCAACTTGAGTGATCTTTCTTTGTCTCCAGACACAGGGAAGGAGCAGTAGATAGGCCCAGTGCTGTAACTTAGGTTTGAATATATGGAGAGGAGTCTTAAGGTTTTTTTCCTCAATCATCAATTACAGTTTTAGTTGGGCAAGATTTTTTGGCTTTGTTGGTTTATCACTTTACTGCTGCTGTAAGAGCAAGACAAAGCAGTAGATATTAATATTTAATTAAATATTCTGAATTTCAAATGTAATCGCACTGCTTTTTGTCTGGATTGAAAAAGGTGTTGCCTCTTCAATTTCACACTGGATTTCTTTGTCTGAGAAGCTGAATCCACATTTCATTAACTACTTAATCCTCGAGTTAGTTATATTGTATATTTGTTTCTGAGTGGTGAATCGTGACTAGCCTGTTAGCATTCAGTATTTATCCTTTTGTGCCTTTATGAGGCGCTGGTAATTAGCTACAAAATCTAAGTTTTGTCAAGCATGATATTAATGGCATATTTGTACATAATACATTTCAATAAAAACAGCTGCTAGTGAAATTACTATGATTTTTTTTGTAGTTCTCAATTCATGTTACAAAACATACATAGTCCCAGTAGCAGTCTATAAAAGTGATCAGAAACAGATCTGTCTGCTTTAACTGTCTGGGCAGAATAAAATATCAAAAGAGCAGGAAGAAAAGGAGTGAAAATGGCATAAATTACAGAAAACAAATTAGATACTTGATAGTTCTTGATGACACCTGGAACTTGAAGGAAAGATGAAAATATGGGAAGACTTACAAGTTTAGGAACATATTTATACTTTGCCTGTAATTCTTACCAAGCATTTCACAGAATTTCAAAATCTGCTGTACATGAAGAAATTACACCATATTACTCTTACTCTGCTATTATTAACTACCTCTGAGAGACAGTAGTTAGGTCGCAAGGTGTCATTGCCTGAGCAATGCTCTTGAAAATCTAAAAGGTGATATGCTTAGTTATATAATCAGCAGAGAGCTGACTTTACCTGACTCTTACTGCTTACTTAAAACCTTAGTGTTTCATTATTAAAGCATACATTCTTAGCTCACTGTCCATAATTCTTCTGAAAATGTGTTTTTAAACAATTGAATGGAAACCAAACAATTTATTTGGACTAGAAAACATTAGAGAAACTCAGATATTTAGCTAGGTGATAACCGTGTGAAAAGAATATGCAGTTACCCTAAAAACAGATCAGTGTTTTCTAAAATTGAAACTCATTGTAGTGGAGAATATTGCCCAGCTCACTGCACATTTAATGAGTTTGAGCAGTGTTTCCTGGGTCTGTTAGTGTGTTAACCCAAAGCATCTTTTTTCCAAATTTCCTCCTGATGCACACTTTTGCTGTGGTACCTTACATCATATGAAGCATATGTGACAAAGTTAAAACTCTGTGCAAGTCAAGGTGCTCATTATTATTCAGAATACCTGTTCAGGAATATTTGACAATACTATAGACCAATTGTCTTCTAGAGATGGTTTCCTTGGTTTGGGCTTTTTTTTGACGTTCATTTTTTGTAAGTAGTTGTAGATCTTGGTTTAAATTTTAACAGTGATCAAGTCGATCTCGCCATCTTCATTAGAAGCGTTGCTGTTGACTGTAGTAGAAATAAGATGCTATCTTCAGTAGAACTCTGCTTTTATTCTAGTTTTTGAAGTCTGAAGCTGTCAGTACCAAAAAAAAAGTACTGATAAAGGGCAGGCTGTAATGAGTCAGCAGGAAGATGTCCAAAACTAATGGAAAGTGTAGGAGGAAAGATCAAGCACATTAACCTCATAATTAAAACCAAATAAAAATAATCCATAAATCTGCTGGTTTGCTTTCTGTAAGTGGTAACTTTAAGTAGCATGTACCGTAGCTGCCTTAAAGGTGATAATTTGGGATTTCAAGTCTCAGTTTATTTCTGTAGAAAAAAAAGATACATAATTTTTCTAGAAAAAAGTATCTTCTCTTTTGTCACAGTTGCAAATTGTTGCACAGGAAGACATTTTTTTTATGAATACTGCAAGAATCGGGTTTAATAAAAATATCATGTGGCACAGGAACCACTGAATAGCAAGAACATGCATCGGATCTTATTTCAATAAACATTAAAAGCCTTGTTAAAATAACATTTTTACACAAAACCATTGAAATAAAATATGTGTTCGTGCTCTGATAGCTTCCTTATATAGCTTGGAGCTTTGAAGTTAAGTGTTTATTCCTACCAATGAGTATATTCATAATGACAGTTTATACCACAGAAATGGACTTTGCCATAGGCGTGCCTGCAGCACTGTTGCAACTCACATAAATCTTTTTTCTATTGAGCTTTTCATGATATTGATAGAAAGTGTAAAGCCTAACAATCAGAGATGTTACAAAGCCGATTGAATAATGTAGACACATAAGAAATCAGGTAGCCTGTGCTTGAGAATTGTTTTTGGTTCTCTTACTCAAAATCTCAGCTAGTATATGCAAGATACCTGCTATCAGGGTATTTGGGATGATGGCTTCAAAGGCTTCTTCAGATTATGTATTTAATACCTACCTGCGAAGATAGCCTGTGTCGTCTTGTGAGCTTGAGACCAAAGTGCCCACAAGTGAAATGTTATATCTATGGAACTTAAAAAGCCAGTAGAGAAAAGCAGTCTTTATATTAGAACTTTCAGGAATGGTATTTTTAATGTATGTGAAGTCATAAGAAAAACATGAAGAAGTAATATGCTAAAGAATGAAAATAATTTTCTTGCTGTAAATGAAATACAGTTCTTTGGGATGTGACAATGTGGGAAGATGCAGTCAGTTCCATAAGGTGTCTGTGCCCTTCCCTCAGGGACAGCATGCCAGAGGCTTGGTGTGTCTCACTTTTGTGCCTCTGCTGCCTTGGGCTGTCTGGAGGTTTACCTCAAGGCAGATGAGACAGGCTAGTCTTTGGGAAGTATGTGACTGTTTTTAAATACAAGATCTATTTCTGTTATTTATAGAAACAATAAATAATACATATCAACAAATCCTAGTTTTTGTTAGATAATCAGTTGTGAAGGGGATTTAATTTCCAGGGACTATTATATATGCATCTAGTATATGATGGGTACAAGGTTACCTTTGTTGTAAGCATACCATGCTGGGTTTGCCTCAGGAGCACGTGCTTGAAACCATAAGAATAAAGAGCGTAATAGCTGTAACGTCCTTATGTTAATCTTTTGCTTCCTCCTTAATGTAGCTATATTCATAATGCAAAATAAAATAGAAAGTTAAGTCTTGACAACCCCTAAATTTTCTCATTGTGTAAAATTTAAGCAGACTATTAGCTAGTATAACCTACTTGGTATTTTTCTGAACGGTTGTGCTCTCTAACATTAGTACAACATTTTCCTGTTGTTTTAATTTGTATACTAAAATGTCTACTATGTTATATCACAGTTGGTTTAAAAAAAAGCTCCTTGAGATTGCAGGTTAAAAAGATGGGTGTAACTCCTTCCTTTAAGTGTGCAATTTAAATTAACAAATTAAATCATGTAAAGTCAGTGGGAAAAAATGGAGCTGAGCTAACTGAATGCTTAATAAGAAAATTTCAAAACACTTTAGCGAGCTATAAATAAAAATAAAATTCTCAGTTGTTACATGTTTTTCTGTCAACAGCATCCATTTCTAAAGGGCAGACACGTGTGTGTTGCAGTTATCTTTTCTTTAAAGGTAATTTGTAAGTCCCAGCATACACTTTGGTACTATTAGGCCAACTGATCAAGGTATGTGAAATACCAACACAATCAAAGGAAGTATTTCAGCTTGGAATTGCTACAGCTGAGATTTTTGTGACAATCTGAGGGGGTGGGGTTTGTTTTTTTACTATAAAAATAGACAGGCAGATGTTTTGTGCATTCAAAAGCAATTGTACATGTACTTCAGCATGAGGAACAGCTGGACAACAAACTGCCTAATCTGCTCCCATGTGGATGCTTATATAAGGTTCTTTGGAAACGGTCACTCCTGCATATTTTGAAGTGAGCCAACCTTTTAGCCTCTGAAATATTCAAACATTGGTATTCTAGGGAAAGGTGAATTCATATACAGTCACTGCAACGCTGGATATGATAAATATTCTCACTCAGACTTGCTCAGTGCTCTAGAATGAAGTGCTTTAAAAATAGTAATGCTTCCCTTTTAAGATACCTCTCTTTTTTTTTTTTTTTTTTTTTTTTTTAATTGGAAATTGCAGCTTCTCAGTGAGTCTTCTTGTTTTTCAGTCTTTTGTCTATCCTAAGTACTTTGTAAAGGAAGGGAGACTTCTGAGGAAAGTAGTAAGAATCCCAGTGGTGCTTGAAGGAATTTGCTGTGTTTTGGTCTGGTGTTATTTCTAGTTCTTGCATAATAAATTAATCTGTATTTTTCTGTGTGAATCTGTCTTCTGAGAATTGCATAGAGGATACAGCAAGCATGGTAATGTAAAATGTAGGGGCTGGGCCTCATGCAGCTTTTGTCTGTCTTCCTTGCTGAACCTTGTTACCAGAGAACAGAAAAGTGTTGTCTTCAAAATTCTTGATTGCATTTGTTATCTGGGCTTCCTTTACTGTAGTGGCTGTTTTATTTTTACCAGGCTTATAATGAAATGGATTTTAAGTAAAACTGAATTGGTCAAGGTATGATGATTCATTATGGTCATCCAATAGGGTTAGTTTTAAATGGCCTAGGTAAGGGTTTCATTAACTTTTTTAGGTATAAAATTGATGGTCAGCAGCAATAGTACATCACTCTTTGTTCAACTCTATAATACAGCTATTTGTTTTAAATACAGTTTGTGGGTGATGGGTGCTAGTCAGTTTCTAAGCATTAGAATGAGTTCATCTTTTCCAGGGGCCTGAATTGGTACAGCAACGGTTCCTCTTCACTTAAGCTTCCTGTGGCCTTAGATTTAATAGATGTGGAATAAGAAATAACTTCCAATTGCATTCTGTATAACGGAGTGGGGTTAGCCAAAATTCCTAGTCTGCCTTGTGAGCCAAATTGTACCCTGTAGAGGCAGACATATTACAAGGGGAAAATACAATAAGCCTTTTAGCTGCTTCTGGCTTTCTGGTATGTTTACTGATTTGGGAAGATAGGACACAAGCTTAACAGGAAATTCTCTTTTGTCTTGTACTTTCTGTAGGTCAGTGTGGATATAAAAACTGTTTTGAGTTACTGAAATGGCTGAATCTGGTTTTACTTTTCATTTACTTCTTTACTCCTCTTTGTTGGAACAAATTTCTGCAACATTGCTTATTTTTTTCTGATAAGATCTATAAAAGAAGCCAAATGTTACTTGCCTAATATGGTTTAAACAAAGAGGTATTTTGATAACTTTTTAATAAAAATACACTTCTTATGATCTCATGTTTAAGTAAATAATTGAATTTGACTTGAAGTTTTCAAAAATGGTCAATGGGAAAACCCACCACAGATCTTTGCATTGTATACAGGAAAACTTCAGCCTTGGTTTCATTCATTCTGGGATAGTTCCTACTCTTTAAGAGGTGAAGACATTTAATATAGATTTGATATGAACAATAAAGTGAACTTGAGGTACATAGGGTTGAACTCAGTGCAAATGCAAACTAGTAATGATCATTTTTACATGAAAAAATCTTGCCAATAACATACACAATGTGGTGAACAATACCATACAAGTTTTTTCTCAAGTTTATAAATAGAAATGTGACACCCAAAGTTGTATTTGGAGCTTATTCAGTATTGTCACACAATTTTTTTAACATATCGGATTCTGCTGATTTGCCCTTGCTGTGGATATTACTTTCAAATCATACCTCAAAGAAAAGCTCATCATATATTCTCTAGAGAAATACTGGCCTTGAGTGCAGCAGGGTTTGATAGAAAATGAAGAAATATAAACAAATTAACAACATTCATCTGACAGCTGTGTTTAAAAATGCAAAGTCAAACACTAGTTTTGATTAAATATCTCTTTTTCCCCCTTTCTAAAACAGTTACAGAACTTCTGCTAAATATTCAGAGGGCCAAGAAATTCCTGTTGTCAAGATGCCTGGAGGAGCTAGTGAACAGGCAGAAGCAGCAGCGCATGCAGTCTTCCCCACATCTACAGGCTCCAGCTCTATTCTGGGGCACCATGCCTACGCCTGAGCAGGTTGCTTCGTTTCTAGCCCACCTACTTCTTGGCCTGTAGCCTTATACTACTGCTGGCATTCTCTTTTTCTTTTTTGTTTTAATCCTCTGAAGTGACCTGTCACTTGGCTTTAATTTGGTTGACTGTGGTGGGGTCATCCTAATAAATGTGTTAAAATTTCCTTCCCTTCTCTTGGCCTTGTTCTCCTAGTGCTCCTTCCCCCTTCCTTTGCAGGTATCTATATGCAAAAGGCACAGCCATGCAACAAAGTGCAGACCCCTGATCTTGACCTAGTGTGGGCTGCTGCTGGCAGTGGTTTTGGTGGTGTATCAGGCAGCAGGCACAACAGTTTAAAAACCAGCCAGTGCCCTTTGCCTGAAGAGGTGCAGCACAGAGGGCTCTTGAGCAGAGCTTTAGAGGCAGCAGCTTTATGGCTTAGGTGGCTTCAGGTTTCTACCCCAAGCTAGAACCTAGTTTTGAGAGCTAATGAAAGTACAGGGAACAGAGGATGAAAGCCAATAGGAGCAAGTCGACTGTACATATTGAGTCCTCTTGACCTAACCCTGCACCAGAATATTAGTGATTATTCCCAGGATTCTCTCCAGGATCCCTCGTGTATTTTCTTCAGAACCAGTTTTCTTCACCTTACTAAGACATTGATTGCTTCTGCTAAATTAAAATGCTAATTGTGGTATGTTTTTTCAGGCCACGCTGATTCAAATCATGTCAAAAGCTGGTATTTTCAAACATGCTTCAAAGGTTTTTATCCTTCCTGCTACTTTTCTACAACAACATTAAACCCTATACATTTTGTTTCCAGATTCCTATTTTACTATTAGGCTCTGGCAGCAGGAGCAGCGGTGTAGGGGACCATGGAATGGTTCTACAGTTAGCTATGAGTTATCTTTACTATGCAGGCTACTAGAAGCTTTACCTAGATGTGAATTTCAGGTTTATAAAAATTGGTTTCAAGTAAAATGTTCCTAGCCTTTACAATTGTAGAGAAAAGCTTGAAAACAATGGCTAAAGTTCTTCCCAAAAGCTCAGAAGCCAGACAGGAATGAAAAATTCCACATTTCTTATACAAACATTTAAATATCAAGATTTATGAAAACTTGGCAGTACTGTTTAAGAATACGACAACGTTTTGGAGGTATTTTATAAATATTTGCAATCCTTGTCTATATGCTGTCACAGATGTAAATACAATCTTCAAAAAGCAACATTCTCCCCAGTATTTTATCCTAAACAAAGGGAAATAGAGTGTAAACAAACCAGTACCTTTATTTTCTCTCCTGCTAAGTAAAAGCAGACATTTCTCTTGTTCCACTGTAACTGACACTGTGGTTAAGGTGAAGAGAAACTTTCCTAAACTGTGCCCAGCTCTCCTGGTATCAATGCTGTAGGTCATTTTCAGGTCCATTTCTAGCACTATAGATGGTAAATTGCTTCAATCTCAGGATGGAATAGTTTGGATTTTTGCATACAACAAATGCAGAAGTGTCTGATCTGTACTGATGGTTCAATACAGAGTCTAGCACAGGAAAAATGGCATTGTTCTTTCACGTGCTTGCTTGGCATGCCTGCTGTGTAAAGATGCCAGCGCCTGCTTCTTCCTCCATCAGAGGTGCTGTTTCCTTATCAAAGCAGAAGATTTCAGTTGGAGAGTAATGCCAAACAAGGCTTTTATTTTAGGGAAATCAATATAGTGTAGATTTTAGTTAATAAATCTTACTCAGGGAAAACATAAAGCTACTCTACTGTCTGTAGTATTCAAAGTGCAGTGTTTTTAGGGCTGTGCTATCATTATCTTGTCTTACAGAGGTGAGGCTCCTTAAATAGTATTTCCAGGGAGCTCTTCGGAATTTGACCTGGTCATGTTTCATTCTGACAAGTTAAGTTAGGCATCTTGCAAGAAAGATGCTTGCCTGGAAAAATATACACAGGCAGGCTACTTGTGCAAGGATCGAAATCGGGATGGTGCAAACCCAGCTCTTCAGACGTTGTTTTCCAATAATATGTTGACTGGAGAGAGCCCGTTGCCTGGGTAACAAGACAGAGCCGCTTGGCAAGGTTTGTTTCAGTTAATGAAATGATAAAAGGAAAAGAATGATAGATATGGTTGTTTTAAAGCCCAAGGAGTAAGCCACCGTGACTATGGGTGTAGAGCAGGCGGGTAGGCTGGGCTGGGAAGCTGTCTCTGGCAGGCCGTCCTCACCGGGCCGAGGAAGGAAAGCCCAGAAGGGTGAGAGAAGGTGCTCCCAGTTGCTCCAGTAACAAAGCCTGGTGTGCCCGCTCTGCTTGGGAATGCTGCTCAGCTTGGTTTTGGGGTACTGGTGTGAGCAGACCGCCCAGGTGTGGCAGCGCACCGGCTGGGGTGGTTACTGGCTGGTGAGCTGTGGAGAAGCTTCCAGAAGGAGGTGGGTGGCCCACACTGGCTACAGCCAATTGTTGGGTGCCACCTGTCTGAATGAACCAATCAGGTGGGTGTTCTCAGCCCTGTGGCGGGAGTGCCAGGAGCGTTGCATGCCCTGAGGAGAGACCCCGGGGCACCACGGGACCTGCCTGGCTTCTCCCCCGCGCAGCGAGGTTGTATTCCGTGTAAATTGTAAATCATGATTAAAGTGCGTGGGGGTCGGTCTAGTCCCCCCACTGCCAGCTTGAATGGTGAGGCTGGAGCATGGCCAAAGGCGGGTGCATGAACATGTGGTACTTCAGAAATAAAACATTGTAGGAAATAGC
This sequence comes from Falco peregrinus, assembly GCF_023634155.1. Taxonomy (NCBI): domain Eukaryota; kingdom Metazoa; phylum Chordata; class Aves; order Falconiformes; family Falconidae; genus Falco; species Falco peregrinus. The sequence continues at coordinate 1,689,132 of NC_073731.1, forward strand.
TCGTTGGAGATGAGCTCATGTTTCATACTTGAAGCAGCGTAGCTGTAAAACATCCTTTAAAACTGAAGAGTAAGCTATATACTGTCCTGTCGCAGAGTAAAGGAATGTCCTCCTTTGATTCAGACCTACCCCTTGTGACAAGTGAGGTGGAGGCTGTCTTTTCTCACTCCGGAAGAGAAGTGGGTAGCAGCAGTAAATGTTAAAATGGATGCTATAAATGGCAAGCTAAAAAACTTCAAAAAACTAGTAATTGTAGCTAATCTCTTACATACATTGGGTGATCTGAAATTCATGACAAGTGAAATAAAGCTAAGAAGGCTGAGTGAAGGAAGAGGAGAATACAGAACCTTTTCTTAATTCAGGCCTATTGATCTGAATACAAATGAAATATCAGAGGTGACATTTTCTGCTCTGTAGATAAATGAGGGAGCTGTAACTGTGTACTATTCTTTGCAAAGACTGATTTCCTGCTTTCTTAGCTTGTAAAAAAGTGTGCTGCTTCATACTGTTCAGTGAATGTTCTGTCTCGAGCAAAGTGAGGGAAGATCAATGAAGAAAGTCCTCTTGCAAAGTGTTAGCATCTCAATGAAGAAGTGAGCCCCTATAGTCATGCAAATCCCAGGTAAGGAGCAGTTCTGTCACACTTCCTTCTCTACTTCCTACATTAACGAAGGAATAAAATACATGCATCCTATAGTTTCCATGGAGCTGAATTTTTTTATTGATTTTTTGTAATTTGTGCTTTGTCCTTATACATGTGAGAATATATGGAGTTGGCAATGAATGAAGTTTGCTCCGTGCAAAGCTTGCGGAGTTTCTTCGTTCATGCAGTGGAACTTGGGAATTGGAAGCAGCCATGGATGAATTTTGGTCTTGGGGCCAGTTGTGAAGGCTGAGCAAGGAATGTATTTCTTCTGGTTTTGTTCAGGACAAGGTCATCTTAAAAATGAGAAGAAAAGGAAGCAGTTTATTTACTTGTGGATATCACATTAGTCTTCTAAAAATAGCACAGATTATTTTAAGTATTTCAAGTACATGTTCTTTTTTCTCACTCGAGGACGTCCAACTGTATTAGATACTTTTATGCTAAATAAAAAAGGGACTTTTCTGATATTTCTTTTTAATAATATGGAGCAAAATGTACTGGTCTGTTATGAGACTTCTTTCCTTCTGTTGAAATATCTGGTCTGCACTGGGCTCCAGCAGAGTGGATAGTTAGGTTCTTGCCTTTCACTCATGTACTCCTATTCCTGTGTTACACTCCTTGCTGGAAAGGCTTCATCGTCTAAAACGGATGAGAAGGGAGGTTGTTCACAACATGAAGCAAAGAACAAATGGTGTGAAGGTGTATAAGCATCTGATGGAAATATTTATTAATTTTAGTTGCTGTGTACTATATTAAGGCTTGTCATACTTTGAACATGAGACTCATCTGGTTTGTGTTTTCTAGGAAGTCTTTCTATAAAGACCCTCTATTTTAGTGGTCAAATAGGAAAGAGCTCACATAGCTTTTTGACACTGCAAGACTGTAATCCACCAAGTGTTCTCCTAGGGTTACATTTCAGAATATGTGAGTAGAGGACATACCTGCTTTCCTAAGCATATCTATTTCTTCCTGATCAAGAGACTGTGTGTGGAGTTTCAAGAACAGTGTTGCTTGCGTAGGTTCTGAATGCAGGTGTGGAACAGTCTGTGCTAGTGATGAGACCAGTCTTATGAAGGACTGGCATGGTCTGGAGAAAATTACTTGTCTCTGCTAACCAGATAAGACATTTGAGACATCTTGTGGTGTTATGCAGTGTCAAATTGTCTAAAAAAATCTTTGTCACATAGGGTTTCTAACAACATACATTTCTATGTATAAGGTGTGTTTTATTTACTAGCTCAAGGTAAGCAACCTCTATGCACAATTCTCATTATAAAGACATCAAAATTAAGTCCTGCTGCAAGAATATTGCATTTTAGAATGCTCAGTGTGATTTTGCAAAGGATTAATTAACTGTTAATAAGACAACTTTTATGGTCTTAAATTGAAATGTGAATGAATAATGACATTTTCTAATACTAATCATAGTTGTGTATCTCTACCAGTTTATGCTTCATAAAGGTATTTATGTGGAAATATATTTCTCCTGAAATAAGGTATACTAAAATACTTTCTCTTTTCAATTTCTGAGACTACTACAACAGAAAATGCTGAGAAAGTATTTCTGGTAAATAAACCTCTCTAAGCAGTGTTGTGTGCTGCACTTGAAGTGTTATGCACCTCTGTTTATCACACAATAGCTTATCACTACTGCAAATTAGCAAATTGGTGCAGGGATAGGAATATAGTGGATGTGCATGTAGGAGCAGCCATCATACTGTCAGCTCCCAGCCTTGGTTACTTTATGGTAATTTGTGTTCAATACAGTTTTCTCATGTGCTGTGGAAGAAGGCAACCCCAGAATAATTAGAGATCGGATCATAATGCAAATACATGCAAAATCCCCACTTAAGAACGCTTGTATAAAATTGAGTATTTATTACAATTTATTATTGCTTTGACATAATTTTGATTTTTGTTTGCTTTATGTCTTTTTGGTGGTTTTGAACTTATTTTCATTTCACTTTCCACTTTTTTTTTCATTGTCAAAGGGCAAACTGGCTGTTAATTATTTTTTTTCATAATATTTTTCAGTTATGAATGGCTTTAGGTCCTTGCTATAAGTATAGTATTGAATCTGCAAAGGTGCTTGTACCTGTTTTAATGCTATTAATAAGCACTTAAGAGGGATCATTACTGTAAATCTGCTTTAGTGTTTTATCAGATGTATTTTGATGTAATATTATGTAATGCTCTTTGTAATGCTGATTCTCCATCAACAGCAAAACTGTTTAAAAAAGTAAGGGACGCAAAACAGAAAAGAACTAAACATATTTCAGGTAGTTATTTCACCAGAAGGCTGCTTCTTATGGATCTTAACAAAAAAAGGTGTGACAGGACATGAAATCCCACATGTGCCGTTCTTCATATGCTAACCCTCTCTTATTTTTCTTGCAGGAAATCATGGCTGAGTAAAGTTGGAAGCCCAAGTTCTCGCATAGATCGAACAAATTTTTCCAATGAAAAGGAGATTTCCAAGCTTGACTTCTCAGGATTTAGCACTAGATACTAACAGAAGAAAACATCACTAAGCACAAAACGTTTCTGCTGCATGAAATTTTCTGTGCCTCCTTACAGTGTCACAAGAGCATTTGGATGCTTTCTGTGCTAGAGATAATATAAATGGTCCCTGTTCACATGAAGTAGGAATTCTTAGTTGATGTAATTGAACGTTTAACACCATGAATGTCAATAGCTAGTCTCTAAAATGCCAACATATAATTTATTGCATCTTGAAAGCTAGATAAATGGTTAAAAGTGTCAGTGATTATTTGTGCACAATGAGACTTGTTATATATAACCATATGGCATCTAATCTTTACACTGTGATTCATAATTTTGAATGAAAATAATGCATTTCTGTTCTACTGTTTGTAATCTCACCAAAAATACTTAACTACAGAGCTGGACCACAGATCTATTGTGGCAGCTCTGTATTATAGATCATGTTGTTTGTGATAATTAAAATATAGTGGTAATTTAAATATATACTGCCTTAAACTAAGATTATCTAACCAGCTCTGGTTTAAAGTTCTCTATAATAACGCAGATAAGTCTTCAAACAAGATGATGAAATGTGTGATCTCTCACCCCTTTTTCGTCTTCTACCTACAGCTTGCATATGTACTGACTATAAAGGATGTTTTGATCATTTTGCTCTTTTGATGTTCTTACTAACATTGAAGATTTCAGTTATTTTCCTTGTGGATGCGTATTTGCGCCCTAGTTAAGAATGTGTGTTGGAACCTGACTCAATGTGATGCACCCACATATATGAATGATATCAAGTACATGGAAGGTCCTGAGAAACTTGAGTTATGTGCTTACAATAAATACTGGATAATTCTTTGTAGAATTGGATCTAGTTCTCATATGTAGTGCTCTTTTCACAGGCACCAAGTAGTCTGTCAGGGCCGGAACAGACCTGTATCCTCACTTCTAGAGTAATTCTGTGTCAGGATTAGTACATACTGGAAGACTTTGGTTAGATCTCTGATGTATCCAAGCGGGCACCTGTGTGATGCAGCAGTACTCCCAGTTAACCAAGTGTGATGCAGCAGTACTCCCAGTTAACCAAGGTTGGTGTGTTCATGCTGTGACGGAGGCTTACACTGTAAGTCCCTGTGAGGCGTGTGTGATAATAAAGCACATGAATACTGCAGGAATGTGACACATGGCCTCAGGTTGGCTCAGGCATGGGCAGAGCCTGGGCTGTATCCTCTAAGAATGCCCTTCATGAGGACATTTAACCTGGTATTTCTGCTAGCTGCTCTGTACCCCTGCTAAGGATAGGTAGTGTCAATTTAGGCAACATCCTCAAGTTTGTGGTTAACTTTTTTTTTAATTTCAGGAAAGGACTTAACTTAAGCATTGTGCTTTTTCATCTGTGCAGAGCAAGATGTGCATAGAAGGGTATTTCAACTACTAGATTTATTTTCACTGGGCCTTTGTGCATTAAGCAGTAAAATCTCCCCTCTAGAATTTGCAGGAGTTATTTATAAGTTGTTATAGTTCAAACTGCTCTTGACTTCTGTGATTATACACAAGAATCCTCTGTTAAAGTGTCAATAACTCTTGGTCAACTTGAATGGTAAATGGCAAAGTTCAAGTGTAGCGGTAGCTCAATAGCTGTTACATCCTCTCTGAAAATTGTATCCTGCTGAACAGTAGTTTGCATTTTCCTTGAAGCTACCTGGCAGGAGATACCCCCTCGGTCAAAGGCTTTTCCAGCCAAGTTGCTTTGCTCATATTTTGAGCAACAAAGATAGAGAAAAGCAGAAAACAAATGGGACATTAGATACACAGGAAGAGCAGCCAAAGATGAAATTCTTTTGTTGATGTGTTGACATGGGTGGAGCTGGATGCTTATGAGGACTCAGTAATTTTACGCTGACTCCACTAGAAATGCAACGCTTGGGGAGGGGGAGGCAGCCATCTAAAGTGCTCATTTTATGGGAGAGAAAATGTGCAGGTAGAGAACTTTCTCAAAGTTGAAAGATGAAGAACTGTGTCTAACTTTCTGACATATTGAAAATCAAGAAAATATTTGAAGTTTTGATATGAGCTCTACACCAAGGACTTTAGAATGCTTTTGCCAACCTAGTAGTATTTTGGCAGAAGTTATTAAATATAATTCCTGTAATATGTGGCCTGTATGCTGTAGGCTAGATCTCTTGTTGCATCTGTGTCACAAGGTGGGGTTTTGTTCTATGTCTGTGTGATAACACTTGGCATCTGCTTTTATGCTTGATTTGAGTCTATTTGATGAAGAGGTTGATTCTGGAATACCTTCCTCTTTGTTTGTGAGTCAGCAATACTGATGTTTTCTGTTTTTAAATGCACGTCCCTAACATCAGTGATATGACAAGGGGCAAAAAATACATGCAGGTTCTCTAGTGAGTTTAGCTCTGAGTGTTTTTGACATTCAAAACTAAAATACATGTACTTTGTGTGGTGCCATCATGTATTTAACAGTTTCCTAACAGTACTAAATAAATTGCTCACAGTATGCTTTTCATTCTTAGAAGTTAAGGTTTTGCTGAGCAAATAAGCATTACATGTGTGTTGATGTTTCCCAGAAACCCTGGGCAGGTTTTTTGGAGGAGAAGGGAATAAGTATGATATTCCATAGCTTTAGAGTTTTGGAAACTCTTGTAGCTGGTTGTACTTCTAACACAGAGAATTTTCTGAAGTGAATGGAGTTCCAAGGGGCAAAGCGATCTTGTCCATTATGCTTTCTCATTCTAGCTGAAGGTGGCGGCCCAAGATGGTGCCAAGGTTAACAATAATGCATAATATATAAGGGGGGGGAAAAAGTACGTCCTTGTGAATTTAGGGGTTACTGAGGCCAAAGCCCATCTGTTATCAAGCTGAGGAATTAATACTTGACTTAATGAGGCCTGCTAGCATCCGGATGTGTGGCCATGGAGAAATACCTTTACAGACATTTTAAGTTCCTTTTACATTGCACTGAAATCACACTTCAATGCATCATATATCTGTTCTTAACTGTGTTGCATATACGTGTTTTATTCATGCAAGTGCCTGCAGTACAGTTAGGATCCTGTATTTGGCGAGGCATATAGCTAGCTTGAAGTAGCTTGCTTTATGGAACAGGAAATATTTGATTTGCACGAAGTGGCACCTGCTTTATTTGTGGGTAAATACAAACTTGTAGGACTCTTGCCCAGGTGATCAGCAGCAATAAGCAAATAACCCTGCATCTCCTTGGAGGTATGCTGCACACAAAATGGAGGGTTGTACTGACTGCAAGAAAGAAAATAGATTGAAGTTTGTAGTTGAAGTTGAGACGGTGTTGTCAAAAACACGTTGAAAAGAAGTAGTCTAGAAGACAGTGTGTCATTGTTGCTCTCCTGAAAAGGCTATTATAAGTGAACAGATACCAGTTTGTTTTTTATAACTTGGGTGACTTTTTCCAATCCAGATATTTGAAGACTGTTCAAAATAACTTCTGTTCGCTGTTTGAAAGATCCTTCAGATGGAGGCAGGATGCAGCCCTATAGTCCAGGCAGCTCAGGGCTTAATGGTGAGCCTGTGGCATAGCAGGAGATAGTGGTAACTTCCATCTGTCAGCTTCCTGGGGAGGCTAGCGAGGCTGGCCTATGTGCTGGTGAGTTCAGGGGTTCTGAAGTTGGATGAAGAGCTTGTCGGAGGAATTGGATGCGTCTGGGCATGTAGACACCTTCACATTTGGGGACAGTGGAGCCTTCTGTAGAATTTGGTTGCTTGGAAGTATTTTTTCATGTTGCAAGTTACATGTTGTTGTGTTACTGCTACTGATGAATGTTTTCTTGCACTGTACGCATTAATCTTCTAATCTTACTTAATCTTCAGATTCTGTTAAAATATCATGAGTCCAAAAATAATCTTAATTTGTGGACAATACAGTGTGTACAGAATATCAGCGTAGTATCTCTAGATTTAATGGAAACATCTCACTGATTTTGAGGAGCCAAGAAGGAATTCCAATGGTAAGATAGAAAAAAAATGCAAGAACAATTGGCTAATTAGACATCAAAACTAAGCTGATTACTTTTTCCTCTTCTACTACACACTAATGTCACTCGGTTATAACTGTAGATATCTGCTAATTTTATTTTTACTTGTTTTTTTAAAATGCGGTGCAGCAAGAATGAATGATATGTAGGCCAGCTCCAGTCTTGCTGTAAGTAGAAACAGTTTCTACTTACATAAAGAGTTGAGACTTCAGGAAGTCTGTTCCCACTATTTCCAAGTTATGTGTGAATGCTAGACAATGCTGACTTTCTCGAAGGAAAGTTTTGTGCCTGACTTCTAGTCTACTGTAATTTAGGAAAGTTCACATCATTAAACCTTAAGACCAGGCATGTTAATTGAAATTGGAGCTTAACTCCTAATGGCCAGACAATTTCAAAAATTTATGGGTTTCTTAATATTAGATTAAAGAATAAAAAAATTAAATCTTCCCTAAGCAGTGAACAGAATGAGAGCATTCTGCCTCATCAGGAATGATGTAATCTTGTATTACTCAATTTACCCTCAATACTTAGTGTTGTAATGCAGAATAGGAATGTTCTCTTATACCTACTCATTCTTGAGTCTTCATACAGAGCCAAGCATGATAGTATCTCCTGCCATACTTTCTCTTATGTGACACCAATCTGTCACTTTTTATTTTCTTGATATCCTCTGGAGCTGCTCTTCTTGGCTGGCTTTCTTCTTAGAAAACGGTATGCATGTTTGCTGGAATCCTTTTACTAGACAGAATGAACTGGCTTAGTCAGGAGAGCTTAGTGATTAATGCATAGCTACGTACTGCTACCTGCTGAAAGTACTCTAACGTGAAGGGAATGCTGAAATGAAAGATGAAGAGGGCAAAAACTGGGGTATACTATAACTTTTTTAACAAATCTGTTTATATAAGGGTGATGCTGTAAGATGGAATTTCTGTAGTGTTCATTCTTCAAGACTCCTCACAGTATCTTGTGTAGTGGATAGGAGTACTAGTATTAGAGTCAGAAGTTATTTCTGCATCAAAACTAAAAGCCGTTGCACAGACAAAATAACTCTGCTTGCCCCAATTCATTTGATGCTAATACTGACGTAACTGAGTAAGAAATACTGAAATGGAAGATCAGAGAAGGAGCAACCTCACATTTGGTTGAAAGGACTGCAGAAATGGATTGAAAGATACTGCTAGTCAAAATTCGAGAATGCTTTATGTATGAGGATACTAGTTGTCTTCTGCAATTAGGTGGTATTTCTATAATAGTTAATATACAATATACATAACACAAATACATAAAAATATCTTCCCATGAATTGCTTCATAAATCAGTTCTGAAATGTAACTGTCCACATCAGAAGGTGGCAGCATGAAGAATTACACTCTAAATGGCATTAATGTGGAGGAGTATGAGAAGTTTGACCCAGTCTCACCAGAGAAGAGATCTGCTTGTTTGAAAAGGTGCTGTGGGCTCTTTTGTAGCTGTGCAAGTAGCTTCTTGGGGTTAACTAATGCCCATGATTCCTCTATTTTAGAAATAGTAAAGTGTTGAAATGTTTCTTTTTGCATTTAAGCTTTTTCCTGAATGTGGGCAATAGGCCTTAAGCCATGTTTTTGATTCACAGACATTTGACCAATGTCAAGAAGTAAATTTTGTCAGTCATAACCATGCACTGGTGTCTAGCCCAGACAACAGGGATAATGCCCTTTAGGCTTTTTGAGACCAATTCTTTCCTGGATATGATACACATAGCACACTAAGCCCAGGCTGAATTAGAGGTATACCCAGAATCCTGAGGTTTCTCCATTAGCTGAAAGGTAACCTGGCATTCAGTTGTATTTGGCAGGGAAATAACAAAACAAACAGTGGAGAGACACAAGTTCTGTCCTTGAGGCACTAACATGTTCCATTGGAACACTGCCACGGACTTCAGTGAGAACAGTAATTGGTCATGCAACTGGAGGAACACGACCAGGCAAGGAAATGCATTATTAATGGGACAGTGTTTGAAAAGTGGTAGATAAGGTAAAGACACTAAGTCACTTTCTAGCTTTGTTTTTTCCTACTTAAAGAAGTATCGCTGTGGCTTCAGGAACATTATAAAAGCCTGAACTTTCTTGCATGAAGTTCACCACTTGAAAACATGCCAGATACTGCACAATCCCAAGCAAACAAGTAATTACCAATTTGCAGTTAAAAGTTGTTCTGCAAAGTGGGAGCAGAGATAAGCGGATACTTAGAACCCTGCAAAGCATTAATAGTAATAACAATGAAATTCCAGCTGAGGCATAGGGGTGGTAAACAGAGCAGGAAGGGTACACAGACTGGACTTCTTAAAAGCTCAACATGGAGAAATTTACCTGAAGTTAGTTGTTTGGATCTGTGATTAGTGATGTAACTGGAAACCAGTTCTTGGTGAGCAGCATAAAGAGAAAAGGGCTAGCTGGGGAAGAGGATCTCAGCAGAAGAGGTCCTACCTTGAAGGAGTCCTTGAGCTTGAGAAGTCATTCAGGAGCAAAAGCTGAGGAGATAACATTTGGAGCATAAAGAGAGGTCAAAATAACATATCAACTCGTAAGAATCATCTGTTCAGCTGGCTGCCTTTTTGGTGCTCTGGGCAGATTACAGATTAGACTTATTGGGAGTTTTATACAACTGTTCACTGATACTTTGTAGTTTTTTCCCTCTTCAAAAGCCACTAGCCTCAAAATTTCTATGACATATAGTACTGAACTGTACAACTAGTGTACTGCTGAGCAGCTTGCTTTACTTGGGAGGAGAAATCTTAGTACCCCCGTAGGAAAATACATGTGAATTGTGGTGGGTCCCTCCAGATAAGGGAGGGGCTCACAGTAACATCTCCTAGCAGAAATAACCATGTCTGCAGTCTGGAAATAGGCAGACAAAAAAATTGCAGACCAAGTTAAAACTAGTTAATGACCCACTATATAACTCAGAGGAAAAAAAAAAAAAAACAAAACGACAAACCACCACCAACTGTTCAGTTATCTAAGTTTGCTGACACTTTCAAAACAAAATGATGACTAAATAGTAATGTGTACTCCAAAGAATGAGTGATATACCAAGATGAATAGGATTTAGGCACTATTTATCACAGTTAAGCCATAGCCTGAATACCATAATGCTGATTACTTAAATTCATTATGCAGACAGTATAATCTAGCAGTCAGTAATGTGCCTGTGAGAAGGAAGAAACTATTTCTGTTGTTTTAAACTGAATTGTAGGCAGAGATTGATTGACATGATTGTGCTTTCTCTTATTTCTAAGATATGATACTAACATTGGTAACAATGCTTTTATCTGAATTGAAGTCCATTAAACCCACTGAATTCTTATATTCCACTGTTTAAAGTATTTAGAAGAACTGTGAAATTCACACGGCTGATGAAAGACCAAAGGTGGAAAATGGGTCCTTCAGTAACATGACATTTAACCTAGTCTGAAGCTGATGTTTCTCAAACTGAGAAGTGCATTTTTTCATTCTTCTACACGTAGCTCTTCAAGTTTGCTGGATCCAGAGAATATGCAATGTTTGTGATAAATGCCTTCCCAAAGCTTTCCTGCCTAGAACCACCAGATGAATGACAATACTTAGTGCCTTTCAACTTCCAGTCATGGAACTACTTTATCAAAGGTAGGAAGTGTGATTTGCCCTATGTGGAAGCTAGGGCACAGAAACATTAGAAGTTCTGGTTTAGATAGTAATTTCAGCTGTGAAAAGGGATCTTTATACCTTTGCAGCCCTTAGACTTTGGAATTGTGCTGTTCATTCAGCACCAAGGTGCAGGTTAGGAAGAGAGCCTAGTACCTTCATAAGCAAGACTTGAGCAAACTGTTGTATACTTGCACTTAATGGATATAGTGGTATGTCCCTCTACATATAAAACATGTTGGTGATGCTTGCATCATTTCTGTTCAAATAGCTGGTAGTGCATGGGTGCACTACCAGCTTCTATTTGTGACCACTTTGTCCTGTGGAATAAACAATAGTGCATTTCTATGGTGTTAATACTCACTCCTGAGATTCTTCTGAGCAGAGTGTTACAGCTCTGGACACAATTTTTTGTAGAAATTATTATGTATGAAAAAAAAATTTTGTCCTGACCTAGCCATAAAATGTAGTCCTCGGGTGGTAGGAAATGTTGCACTTCTGACCTGTGCTTTTCTTCAGTGGAAATCCTGTAGTATTTTGGGAAGAAAAAGAAGGTACAGAAATAGCCACAACTCCTGAAATTTTTGACTTGGTCAAGGTATGTTTAAAATGCACATGTGTTCTGAATGAACTAACTTAATGGTTCTGAAAATACCAAGGTGACATTTCTGCCTGTGAGAAATGCCAACAGGTTTTCAGCCAGGTGAAAAGGGCAGATCCTAATGGGTAAGGCCGGCAGTGCTTATTTTGGTGCTTATACTATCTAATACCAAAGTAAATTAGCCAAGTGTTTTATATACACGTGCAGGGTGAGCTGCAGTGGCTGCTTTTAAATTTTCAGACAGTTTGTGGTACAACTGAACGCTAGGAGCTATTTTAGTGTCTGATGTAATGGCTAGTGAATCACTTCAGTGTTGCATCTTCAAATATAGCATTGGGTTAAAGAGAATTGGAAGAATTGTGTTGTATGCCTAATGAATCCCTCTTATGTCAGCAGTGCAAAGTTTCACCTTCTGTTTCTAGGTGATGTACTTTCCCTCCCGCCCAGCCCTGACCAGTTTCCTTTAAGTCAGGCACATACCATCCTTTTTATCCTGTTGGCAAGAAAGTAGTGAGAAGGGGAAGACATAAAGCCCAGTAGCAAACCAGCTTCCTATCTGGCAGCTCTGCTGACCAGCAGCTTTTTTCCTCTGAGTAGCACTCCCAACTCACTGGTTGCATTTTTAAATTTTTAGGTAGTATTAATGAAGTGCAGGGAACAAAATCGCATATGAAAGCAGAGATTTTTCTTTTTTTAATGTTCTCTTTCCTTTTTTCTGAAAGACATAGCCAGGACTTATTTGCATTTTTAAAAAACTGTTTGGGGGAGAATGGAGACATTAAAAGCTGTAGTGGATATGACATGGCTGTGATAATTAACATGATATGCTTAATACAGACTTGCCTTGAAGCAAATAGACATAGAAATCCAAGTTGTGTTCAGTCCCTAGGAGAAGAGCCTGGATATGTTATTTTGCTTTGTAGCAAGCCCATAGGGTAAGATTTTTTGAGTGGTCTAAAGGAGCCAGTTTGCAGAACCAGGGCCATTTGGCTAGAAATCTAACAACTATCAGTTTTGAAGAACCTTAGCAATAATGTATTATCTATGCTGTCACTGCAGAGCAGAAGAGAAAAAATGGATTTTTCTCTGTGCTTCCACTGCAATACAGGATGCATTAACTTCTGGAAACTAGGAGGCAGAATAAGATGCTCGTATTCACTGAAATAAAAAGACGAGATGCCAGCTCTACATTATTTAGTATCAAAGCTGATGCATCTAATAAAAGAACAAGGGAAAATACCCTCTGAATTTTCAAAATATGCTTTCATTCAGACAGTAAACAAAATAGATGCAGGTCTTTGATTTGTGGCTATGAGAAAAACGCCTTATAACAACCTATTTAAAAGTAACCTGAAGCAGCAACTAAACTAATGCAACTGAAACAAGTATTCAGAAAGAAAATTTCCCTGCTAACTATTAGAGGAATCTTTACTACTTTACTCGTGCTGCCACCCCTAATATCAGTGTATTTTTTGGTCTTGATTAGTACATGTACTACTTGCTGCTCAATGGTTAATGGGCTACTTGGTTATGCTGCTGTGTATCACAGTTGTTATAGATAATGCTCGTCTTAACAAGAGAAATCTTACCAATTTACTGCTTCACACTTTCCCGCTAATTTTTTTCCTCAAAATCTTTTCATATTTTGAACATCTGAGCTGCGATCCATCTGTCTGACAGAGATGTTTATTCTTAGTTCAAGATGGAATTTTAGACTTCTGTTTCTTAGTTACCATTTTCCTTCACCCAAGACCTATACGCTCGGATGTGTGATATTGACAACCTAAAACTTCAAGTGGAGCAACTTAAAGAATTGAAGCACCTTAAGCAGTTCTAGATGTCCTTTGAAATACATTGCCAAACTGTATCTTGATGGTAGCTGCAGCATAAAGCGTGAGGACTATTTACAGGCTTTTCTGCGCTGAGCTGCTTCCTTTTTTCCTTTTTTTTTTTTTTCCCCCAGTTCTTTCTTGCTTCAGATTAGATTTGTCATATCCTAATAGCTAATTCCAAGACACTCCCTTCTTGACAGTCTTTTTTAGTTCCCTTGAGTCTGAGGTCAGCTAGAGTTTTATAGTCTGACTCTCAGAAACCTTTGTATCTCTCCTCTGTCCCTCTGGGATTTGTCTTTCCATTTTATTTCAGGCTTTCACCACTGATACAGCTCCCTGTATAATGCTAATCCAGGAACAGCCTTATATTTCTTCCACTCCTCATTCTCTCCTCTAGCTATTCCATTTTAGCTGATAGTGATCGCTAATAGCTTAGGCTCCTCTTTGTGCTGTAGTTAGTCTCTTGCAGAAGTCCTGCCTCAACAGCCACACTCCATTGGATGCTTGGGGGTGATACTTCCTGACAGCGTGACACCACTGGGGATTGCATTACCCAGGCATGCGGAAAAGAGAAAGTGCCTGTCTAGCCTAATAAAATAAACACAAGTAGAAAAATACAAGCCAGAGGTAGAGCTAGGGCTGCACTCATGAATCCCAATATAGGCTTCCGCTTCAAAAATCCTTCCCTACATAAGTATCTTTAATATAGTCTCTGGCTTCACGTTATTTTTCTTAAAGAAAATGCTAGGAAAAGGAGCTTTGCTTGGATCAATATATCTGATCCCTTTCATCAGGGCACAGTGTGTGCTGCGTTTCTTGCAGGGGGAGGCTTTGGAGGATACACCCCGAACAGGGGAAAATTGTAATGGCAAATTACAAATGTTTTAAATAACCAGTTCATAAGTAAAATGCTGAATTGGGCATTACCGTGGCATAACATATGCCACAACTGCAACTACGGGTAGATAAAAGGTAGCTCTGGACTGGCCTGCTCCTTGAGGAGTGACTTGAACAAGTCTATTTTGCAATGCTACAGATGAAGGAGACAAACTTCACAGCCAGTCAGAAGTAGTAAAGCTGTCACTGGTTAAAGTATTATCCTTTAATCTGAAAGCTTTTTCCATAAAGCTTGTGATTTTTTTTGTTCTGTAGGCATCTAGTGGGCTTTCCTCTGTACAGATTGCTCTTCTCTTTCATTATGAAGAAAATTTTAATATTGGAAAAAGTCATGTATGCACAGGCTTAGGGAAATTGAATCTCAAAACTGACCAATCAGTTTAAGGTCAGAGTCAAGTAAATTTAATCCAAGAAAACAAAATTAGGTGAATCAATCTTATTTTTTCTTCAACCCACTTTACAGTGAATATAGTGTTATTAGGATCCTGAAACTTAGTTACCCATCTCTAACCACCTCTAGCTCCTTTCGTGAAGCTCCCACTAAATCCCTCTCTGAACACATCCTACAGTCCTTTCAGAAGCAATTGGCTTACAACAGACAAGTGGAAGCCCAGTGTGCCACCTCATTGCTATTCTGCTTTCTCTTCAGGAAACCAGAATGACTAAATGCTTCCACAAGATACCAAGCCTAGCAAATTATTTTATTTTTAACTCTCAGTATAGATACAGTACACAATTTTCTCCATGCTTTCATATGCAGTGCTGAGATCTGCAGTGCACCCACTTACATTTACATAAACATTACACTTGTGATTCTTTATGGAGGGGACGATTCTGTCATGGGGAGAACTTTAATCCACCTGTGATCAGGTGAGTGACTCCTGTGACACATCAAGAGCCATTTTCTTCAAATGCTGGCTGTGAATTTAAAAACCTGAACCCTCACATACCTCTTGGGGTATGCTTATATGTTCTTTAAAATGTGTTTGTGGGAAGAAATGGGCAGGAAAATTTGAACTTGGTCTCAGTGTATACTGAGGAAATTTACTAAGGAAACTTTTTTTTTCTGCAGGTGAGCTATTAATAAATTGATAGAATCCCTTTTTCTCTTGCACTTAAACTTATTGTCCCTTCCTCTTCAGATAACTTCTTTCCCAGGACTAGGTGAGGATTGTGAAGGAAGTACGGATTGGAGTTCTCCAGCCACAAAAGGAGCAGCCTCCAAAAGAGTGATGTAATCTGTGTGTGTGTGTGTGTGTCATGGTACATGCCGCAGTTAAATGTCCCATCAGGAATTGGAAGTCGGGTCTGGCTGTAGAAACATTGCACTGGAGGCTGTATTCTTCCTTTTTAACTCATTTCTGCTTGGTGCTGAAACAGTAGCAAGGTGCCTTTTGATGTTAACTGGACTTACAGAAGAAACACTCTATAGGTTTTCCTGGGCTGTGAGCACCCACATACTACTCAAGAAGTGTCAAATCAGCTAGCTGGAGATGCTGAGCAGTGCAGGAAGGTAACCTCACTGACTTCCTTGCAAAGTAGTATTGCAGCTACCCAGCCTGGGAAACTGAAAATGGTGGGGTCACACAACTTTGCGTATGTGAGATCAGGAAGTATGTCTTGTCCTAGATTCCATCCTGAACTGCCGAAGGGGGAGAAATCTAGTCTATCAAGGCCATTTATCTCAATCAATATATGTTCTTTCACTCTGTGCAATTGCAGCAGTCTGCATGAACAGCCCCGGTTCTGTCCAGCCAAATAGGGAGCCTCTGCTTAGTGCTGCGTATTGAGCTGGTCTCCAGGTCTGCACTAACCGCTGTTGTGTTTCAGGCTGGGGTGAGAAGCTGGGATAGGCACTAACTGCACATGCGAGTGAGGGGGAAGGTGGGGAGGAGGTGCCCAGGGGGGCTGCCTGGGCTGGAGCCTTTGTTGGCAGAGCTGCTGCCGCCCTCTCCCCGAGGCTCTATACTTGCGGGAGCAGAGTGAACTGCTGAGATTTCTCACCTGCTGGTCCTGGGTCCAACGTGAAGCAGTATAATATCATTATGGGGTGGAGTTCTGCCTGAGCATTTTCCAGTTCAGGGCTCCCCATTCTTACTGGAGAGGTCGTTAGTTCTCGGAGGGGTGACTTGCAACGCAGAGAGTGATTTTAGGTATGTAACTGAGGTCTGGCAGTGTCAGGAGCTTGGGATAGAGGTCATGTAGGGATGTGCAGGATGAGGCTTGAACCCTCAGAGTGTGTGGCAGAGGAGGTATGTGCAAGGCAGTTCTGCAAAGTGGTATCTCCATAACCAATTATTTAACTCTCTTGAGAAACAGGGAAAATTGTCCAGGCTATTGGCGCTGCAGTGCTTCTCGAACTTGAGCTTGGCTGCTTGTGCATGGTATTGTGTGCTAGGCCACAAAGTCATAGCCTGACTTCAGCTGGGAGTTCCGCTCCTTGTGCTGTGGGTACTACAACGGGTCTCTGAGAAGCTGTAACTGTCTTGGAGAAGCATCAGGATATGGGAAAGTATCTGTCACTTACAATAGCTTTTCTTACGTGAACTGTAAAAGAATTTGTAGGTTCCAGGCATGGAACTTGGGTGCTAGTAGGCTTGGCAGTTTGTAGACAAAATGTGAACAGAAACAGTAAAAGAAGCAGAAGATAAGAGAAAAAATTGTTCCATAAACCTTGTAGTTCAAGTAGGAGCTGAGGTTGAAATTAAAGAGCATTGTTTTGGGGCCTGCAACCTGTCTTTTCTATAGATATCCTTCTTAAAGGGACTTCCTCTATCAAATTAGCTTTTTGAACCTTTTAACCTCTCCCCCCGCCCCCACTCCCCCCCTGTTATTTAGCCACTCACACACTGGATAAACAGAGTTTCAAAGACCTTTGAAACCCCAAAAGATGGGGACATTATACAAATTAATCCTACAAAGCAAGGTATTTCCTGGGAAAGCCTTCTAAAGGAATTTATTTTTCATTAGTGAGTCCTTCATTACAGGATTAAAAGCTAAGCTCCTTCCTCCCTCATTTCTTCCACAAATTAGGTTTTCATAAGACCTTTTATGTGTTTTTCTAAGTACCACAGATCTTGCCCCTTCTGGCAGAAATATAAATGTTAATAACACTAACTACTTCACACTAATCAACTACGTTTAGGAACTTTGGCTAGGAAAATCTTTGCTTGGAAAGTATATGAATTCCTCATTTTTATTTTTCTTTTATTTTTTTACTATGATACACGAAGTATAGTTGAAAATACACAGGGCCATATAGTAGATTAATTTCATTGACTTCAAGTCAGTCTCAATCGTGCAGAATAACCCTGTTTTGGCCTTCTGACGTCTTGCATACTGTATCTACTACTGGTATTTTGAGAGGGGATTTAACTTTTTAATGAAAACTTGGGCCTGTTAAATCTGCAAATTGGGTGAGTAGTGTCCACATGTGAACACCAGACCCTCTGGAGATGCTCTTATGTCAAGACTTTCCAATATGGGGCCAGTAAAGGGTCCTGAAGAGGGAGAGTGTAGCAGATTGCCCTGACTCTGAGGGCTCAAAGTTGGCATAAAGGAGTTTGTCTCTTTTGCCTTCTTTTCTGTTCATGTACTACTGTAGAATTTGAATGCTTCATAGTAAAACTTTTCTTTAGCAGATAGGCAGGGAGATGTGTATCAGGTCGAAAACAAAAAACATCTGCTGGAAGATTAATGAGAAGATTATTGGCCAGGCTTTTTCCAGTTCATTATCTCTGCCTTCCACGGAAGTCGTCACTGCAATCCCAGTGATTTACTATGGAGCAGAAGGGAGTCAACGAAATAGGACTGAATTCTCCATCCTATGAGCTAGACCTCAGGGTCCAGTCGTGCATCTAGTAACTGCATGCAGGGAAAAGCTTCTATTCTGTGATCTCTGAAAGTGTATGGTCACTATTATGGTACTGTGTTCTCTTGTTACAGATGTCTGTGGAGACTTCTGTGCATGTCCAGAATTTATGAGGAGAAAGGTAGAACAATGGACAATGACTAACTGTAAACAAAAAGAAAGGTCAGCCTTTTCTAGGCCCTTTTCTTTCCCTGTGAAGGTAATACAGGTAACGCCTGTATTATGTCGAGGTTGTTCTATAATAACAGTTAACCTAATACCATTCCAAACTTCCTGCTTTGCCTCATCTGGTCTCCAGCTGAACTGCAAAGAGAAAGAAAATATAAATAATTTGCTAAAAATACTCCCAGGAATAAAGTCACAGGAACATGGATACTCATTTTTATCAAATCAGGTAGATATGTGCAAGATACACCAAAGCTGGAATACTTAAGGTTTAGCAGCCTGACAAATATGCATGCTGTGGAAACTGCTGACAGGTGCTGAGCATTTAGGATCCAAGGGCTTACCCTCAGCAGTGACAAAACATGCACAAGAAAAAAAGGTTTGTGCTTCAAATGGAAGCGTAGAATTCCTGATAAGAAAATGTCTGATTTCCTGTAAAAAGGGTGATTTGTCTTGTCCATATCTAAAAAAACCCCAGGTCGGTATGTAATGTTCTTACAAGTTTCTCGCTTAATGAGATAATTTCATCCAGTGGTAAGATTTCATTATTACTTGGTTTAGGACTCTAGAACAAATGGAAAAATGAATAACAGTTAACCTGGACTTTCTAACAATTTTGTTAATCTTGCCTGATTTTCTAGACTGGAAAAACATGGTAGTGGAAATCAATCTTTACTTACAAGCAACGGATGCAGTAATTCCTGGGTAACATGAGAACGTACAAGTAAAACTAAAAAAAGATGGTCCCTGGTTCAAAAACTGGAAAGTGGGTGAAGAGCTGATGAACAGAGACAGTCGTATGGCAAGTCTGGAACATTGAGTTGAACTGGAAAGTTCACCAAATTCAGTCCTACTGGACTCATGCACACCTACATGAGTACATGTGCATGTTCAATATAAACATTGGGAAGAAGTGAAAATTTGCTTATTAAGAGGCATAATTTAGAGAGCGTGTCAGCATGATGAACATAAAGACCTAAACGACCTGGAAGTCTGTAGTAATAGCGCTGTATGAGGTCTTCCCAGAAGAGAGAGAGAAGTGTTAATACTGTTGTTCTGTGTGCTGTCTGACAGTTGAGAATGTACAAGGTGTTCAAGAAATTGAAATGGAGCAGGTTCGTTTGGGATGAGTATGATAATCATGGGATGCAAGAACCACATATGGGAGAGGAGACATAACCTGTCTTCTTTTAAACCTATTCAGAAAAAAACCAAAAATATTAAAGAATGTCATTGTTATTTCTGCTTGTGTTATAGGGGTAAGTGCTCAGGGTCACAGCAGAAAGAAATAACTAATTTTAGCTAAAGGATAATAATTGGGTAAGAATGACTGGGGCTTTATTAGCCCAAGAAATTGATCACTCTGAAAATGAGATGGCTTTTGACTTTCTGGGCAGTGAGGCTCTGGCATGGCAGGAGTAGGACTAGTGGGAAAAACCTGTAGTATTGTTATTATTGAGGTAGACTTAGTGAATACATAAACCTGGGATTGTATACCAGAGTTGCCTGCAATAGCAGGTTTGTTTGAATGATCAGGATGTCCTATCAACACTGTGTTCCTGAGGCCCTAAAACAATTTATGCATATTGCATACGAAAATAAAAATAGGTATGCGCATGACTTAACTTACAAACAAAAGTGCCTGAGAGGCAGCCCTGAACTGACACACACACACACACTGCTGTAGCTACACACCAGGAAGTTACTGAAGGAAAAGCTGTGATCTTTGCCGAGTTCAATAAAATCTGTTAATAAAAGACAGTTGTATGTAAGTAGAATTGATGTATAGAATAAAACTAGACAGGAAACTTTTCAGAGAGCTGATCCACCTTTTCCATTGAAAACAGTGGAAGAAATTACTACTTTGAGAGCTGGATGAGTCAGACTGGCTTTCCATGGCACATTTGCATACTGAGTGACATAAGGCCCAGTTTATATGACAGTCCTTCAGGTACAGCAATAAGACTAATGATATGTTTCAGTATGAAAGTGTGCTGTTGGAAACTTAGAAGTTCACACTGTTACTGGTTCTTTATCCGTTGAATATTTTGAGACAAAAGACCTGAGTTGTTGGTATATGAAGTTGATTTTCTTGTCTATGGTTTCAAGTCACTGCATACATAAAACTTTCTTATCAGAAAATAGCATTTGGTTTTGAAGGACAGGACTTCTTTTTTTTTTAAATATTAATGGCATATTTCAGTATCAGTTCTGTTTATAAAAGTACACTTCACTATTTCCTTGAAATTACTGATCTGGCTAGGTGAATGTTTTGTAATAGAGAACTTTTTCCTTTTGTAACTTAAGTACTTAATTGCTTCTAATTAGTTTCTATTGAAAAGGAGGCTTGGATCAAAATGATAAGAATACAGAGGAAAGGATGGAAAAGACAATACAATAGTAACTGCATATTATTAGCATGTCAGTAGTATGATCGGAGATGTCATTATGGGGTGGTATAGGAAAAAGGAGTAGAAGTCTGAGAAGATCTGGCAAGAGTCACAGAGGGGCAATTGAGGGATTCTGGGAAAGATGGCTAAGATAAGTTGAAAGAAACCACTGGCAACCAGAATCAGAAAAAACAGTATTTGATGAGGCAGTAGTAGACTTCACTAATCAGTGTCCAAAGCAGCTGATAGGAATAGCCAAAACCTTTTAAATTGGCAGTTAGTGCAAGTCATTAGCACTTGAGAGTGCTGGCACCATGGCCAGATTAAAAAAGAAACCAAACACCAAAACCCAGCCCACAGAATTAAATCAGGAATAAAAAACTGAACAATGTTAAAGAATCTCAAAAACAAGTAATCTAGTCCAGGAATTTGTATCAGTTTTGTGCTTTCAGGATCACATAGTAGATGTGAATGACTCATATTCTTAATCTAGAGGAACCAAGAAATTAACACTTTAAGTGCGACTTTTTGTAGAACCTGACCTTCATTTCTCTAGTATGACTCAGGAGTAACTAGAACAAAATGGGTGTGAATGGGAACAGAATCTAATTTTTGGTATTTGCTGAGACTTAAACCCAGATTATACCAGAATAACTGCACTGAAACCTTGTTCTGCTTTCGGAGCAGTGAATAATATCATCTAGAGGTTGCTGACTTCTTAACCAATATGTTTTTTCATTTGCTTGGTGTAAATACATTTAACTATTGTCAGTGAGTAGAGTACATATTGGTGTAAAAATTTCTTCCTTGTCTGGTTATGTCTTTCAGCCCAAATACTTACTTTATGTTTGTATAAATATATATAAAATTTTAATACTGACTATGCACAAGAATTGTCATCAGAGCCATTATAATCTTTTTCAAGTAAACACTGCTTATGTTCATCAGTGGTACAATAATCTGCGACCCCATTATGCAAGATTAGTTAGCTCTGATGTGAGGTTACTAAAGGAGCCAATGTACTCTATGGGAGCAAAAGACACCAGGACAAAACAGGTATGAATGATTTGCACTTCCTCTTTCAATATTGTGTAGATATGTATGTGGCATGAGAAACCCATAGTAAAAAAATTCTACACATCTGAGTGAGACCATCAGCCCTAGAACAATCCATAATTAAGATTTAAAATTACTTTGGGACTTCATGTAGCCACAGAATTTATTTCCTCGGAAAGCTAGTATTAGGTGTCAGAATGGGCTTAGCAGTAGTGGCAAGGTTTTGTTGTAGTGGATAGTGTTCTGAGGGGACACTTTAGAAGCATTGTAATAAGAGCAGCTTTGTGTTTAACTGTGTATGTGCAATTTCCTCTTCCTTCTTCTGCTATTAAAGCATCATTGGTGGGCAGCTGAGGAGTCCCACATGTATCGTTATATTCCACTGAATTACAGAGCACCCACAAAACTAATCTTCAGAAACCAGACTGTGAGTTGGTTTTGCCAGCTGAGTTCAGTCAGCAGCAGCCTTCATGTGGAATAGGTGAGAACCCTCGGAATTTTTCTCCAATGTTAGCTAACGTTACCTGACTGGATTGCACTGTATACACTGTCAAATAGTTGTTATCTGCCAACAGATTCCTAAGTTCTGTGCTTTGGTTTTGTCTGTATTCAGAAATTGCAAATAACATACATTTTTCTAACTACACTTTATGGGGAGCGCTTGTCCGCAGATATGATTTTTGTTTCCTTGTAACAGTATGTGTTAAGAATTACCATACTGATATCACTCAAGGTGTTTCCTTCTGACTATCTGCCATCTTGAGTAAATATCTATAAAAATTGAATGTCTCTGCTAGCAGATTTCACCTGTTAAATAACCCTATATTAGTAACAACTGTTTTCTTCTGGTATGTAAAAACAAACCTTTTTGAGTTACCACATGAGGAAATACTTCTATTTTAAAAATCTCCATCTGGAGGCTGTAAGATTGTAGGACTCTTCCTTCAGCTGTTTTAATGTATAGGTAGAGATACTATTTTTGAGTGTTTGAATTCTGCTGTCAGAGGACAATTGTTTGCAGTGTCCACTTTAGCTGACAGAATGTCCTCCTGCCTGAGTGCTTGCTTTGAGCTGCTGCATTGCACTTTGCAGCACAGACTAACACAGTGCTAGTGAAGGGCTGTCTCAGCAGGGCTCAAGGCAAGCAGAATACATTCTCTTGTCCTTTTTCCCAGACACCTCCAAAGCAAATTAATGAGAGCAAGTCTAGACCAATTTTTAAAAAACTGCTCAGACAGGCTCTCCCTCTTGCTAGTGTTTTGTCAGTATAATGACTGGCACTTTATTCTCTGTAAGTAGGGTATTTGGGGATCTAAGTCTTCTATAAAATCAGACTTACGTGAGGGGGAAAGACTCATCTAAAAGCATGTCTGTAACAGGTGAGCTAGCGGACTGGCTGGAAAAGCAGTACTGGTTAAATGTATCTCTTTATGTGCCTAGTAGCAGTGTGTTATCAGCAAGTGAACTCAAACTGCTGCTGCTGTGATTTTCATCGCTTATTTTAATGAGAAGAATTTGCTGCAGAGCAGCTGCAATTCTGCATTTCTTAACTCCACGCATATTTATTCTGAGCCAACTGGTTGATAAGCCAACACCCTCGCTGACTGTGCCAGGAGGATCAAAAGGGACTGCTGCTGTCACCAAAGGATTTTCCAAGAGAGCAGCATGGCAAGCATGTGACTGCACTCTTGAAGACTAGAGTGTTATGGCTGAACTGCATTGTCTTCAACTAAAAAAAAATTATGTGGATTACTTTTTTTAGTGCCAGATAACACTTTGAAACACAACAGCTTATACTCTGTTCAAGAACCCAATGCATTTTCTCAGTTATGAGAGCCTGATACACTTGACATAAGTATAATGCTGCTCTGATGCTCTGAGATGCATGGTTACTGTGAGGTAATAGGAAGCTTAGATTCTGAAGTCTGGAGAGAGGCTCCTCCTTAGCTGGCAATTTCAGAACAGTCTGAGATGTGCAGGAAATAGGGCAAAGACTATGCAGTGTTAAAATCTCTCCAAAAAAACCTTCGGCAATTATAGGGAGAAAATAAGGGAGAGGAAGGAGGGGAGATGTTGCCTTGAAGAGAGGGATAATTTCTTGTCTCCCCTGGACTAAGGACTGGGGTTGCTGCTTCAGGGCTCTTTCTCTTTAGTAAATGATGAAGCAGATTCATTCTGCAAGACACCACAAAGCCAGAAGCAAAGGTGATGCTGCCTGGGTAGACGCTGGAGTTCCCAAGGTCTCTGGCAGCAAAGGGAGGGCAATGGCATTTGAAGCAAGTAAATTTTTTTACATTACAGCAAGAACTATTGTGTGCTGGCTTGCTTTCCTCCAGAGTGGGAGGGGAAAGAGAATGGCAGTTGTTTCTTTGTCTCTGCTAGTGGAGGAGAACATATTAAAATGTTATAATACAGATAGGCACAAATCTTTCAACATATCAGGCTCTTGAATCTTCAAGAGGTCTCCATCCAACTATTAGCATCTAGGAATGAAAGTCAGAGATAATAGTTAACTTATATGTGTGGGTTTTGATATATACAGTATCGCTTGGTGTTAAGAGATCAAATGAGTGTTGTTTATAGCCTAACTGCTGCAAGTTTTTCAATTGTGTAGACCATTTTGCATCGAAACCATAGCCAAATGTGAGCGAGTTATGAAACAGTGTTTTAAGATTTACTGCATGTAGCTGAGCCTGTGTAGTGGAAAATAAAAAGCCACATTTGGAACCCTGACAGCTTTTGCTAAATGCTGAGGAGAAAGGAGAGAGACACAATTAAGGAATTACTTTCAGTTTTCTCTTTCTCTCTGCAGCAAAAGTTAGAGCTGTGCAGAGACGACTAATGAAATTTAGGATGACTTTTGAGTGTGGTAGTTAAGTTTACCTGAAGGATCCTAAAGCCTGTGACACTCTTCTGTGTGTTGTGTTGCTTGACTTAGTGACATAAGCATGTGCTGAACACAAATAATATGTACCTTTGTGGCAGAAATCTTTCAGGCTCTTCTAGGAAAGATCTTGGCTCTCTTGCCTGTTTGATGTTGGCCATGTGTCAAGGCAGATGGAAGTGGCCTGTAACAGAATGCTGTGATCATCCATCTGTGTCCAAGGAAGGAGAATGCTCTGAAAGGCAAGCCCTTCCCCTTGGCGACACCAGTTCACTGGTCCTAATATGACCCTGGTCATTGCTCCGTGGCTTTGATCAGTGATTTTTGGCCGTGTGGGAGCCCTTAAATAGACTTCTTGTGTCTCTGGAGGCTGCAGCACTACCCGTTTAGTAGTCTGGAGCCCCAGATGGGAGACTTGTGGAAGGCTTTCATAGAGGTACTTACAGAGAATACTTGGGGAACCTGTTCTGTTGATGTCAGCCGAACTGCAGGACAAGTATCATTTTGTTAAGTTCCAAGTGGCTTACCCAAGTGTTGTTTCCCATTGAGAAAGTTAAGATAATCAGGTTTATTAAGAAAGAATCAAAATAATCAACTGAAAGCAGCAACACTCATACGGTTGGTGGTTGGATCCTGTGCTGTGCTCCATCTGTTGCTGTGAAGCAGCTTGAGCAGTCTGTGGCGTGGGCTCTGGGCAGCGCAGGTGTGCTGTAGTAGCTCCCACATAGCTTCATTCCCCAACAGGCGGCGTGGGGGCATGGTAAGGGCAAGGGGTTATGACTGATCCAGGTCATTTCAGTTACTGCAACAGCAGAATGGGGCTGCAGAAGACTTGTACAATCTACTCAGATTTGTACCCTGAACAGTCCCAGGAGCAAGAGCGAGTAAAGGGCACCCTTGTGCTCTTTACTCCCTCTGCTACAGTTGAGCAATGCTCAACGCAGCTGAGCGTCTGGTCCTTCCAGTTACAGTAACTAGTCTATGAGAATGTTCATACCAATTAAATCTTATCATCAAATCATTCTGTTCCATCACTCCACTTAATTAGCCATGGTCTTTGGTATCTCAGAAATGCTGTACCATGCCAAATAATGAAAGTATTCTTTGTGTCGTACACACCCAACAACTGCCTGTCTGCCAGTTAGTCAGATCAACAAATATTTCTCCTGTGCCAGAGTAGTATCTGCTGGAAAACGTAATTGCCCACTTCTGGTTTTTCAAACCAAAATAAGTTGGAGGCCATGGTCTTTTCATCTGGGAAGTCAGCTTTTGTTACAGGAAAAGCAAGCTGGTTTCTCATCAGCTGGCTTGTGGGTTTTGTGTGACTCATCGCCGTTTATGCTAACAACTAAAACAGTTCCTCGAGTGTTATTTGTTAATACAGCCTTTCTATTTATAAAAGATAAATTCAGAAAGACTGTAAAGGAATACTAACTACTAGTCAGTAGGCAGCAGCAGTGGATCAGAGCTACTGCTTAGGTCCCCATCTGCAGCAGGGGCCATTGACGTTATGAATGTACGTTAGGTGAGGGTCTGACCTAATTTTATTTTATATGATTGAAAACATCCAAACCCAGGCAGATCATCAGCAAGAAAGGGCCTGATTTGGCAGCCTGTGCTCTAAATGGCTAGAATTTTTTTCTGTTCTCCTTATATTTGAGCAGCTCTCATGAGTAAGTGTGGATGGGGAGCGCCATGGCCTGCAGAATGCAGCCTGGAAGAGCTCATCAGCAAATGGTAGCAAGGGGATGCATTAGAAATACATTCTCAAAACAGTATAAGGGTTAGTTACCTGCTACCCACTGATGTTGAGACACATTTTCACTGCCAGTGAGAAAGTGGTTACCAACCTACCTGTGACAAGAAGTCAGTTTATTCAGTGGAAATATAATCTATTTTAATAGCACCACCACAAGTCTGTGCTATGCTATCTGAGGCATTTGTCAGATGTGACAAGGCACTCGGCCTATTTTTGTCATGCAGCAAATCCTTTTTCCTATTTTACTTGGGGCTAAGTCCCATCCTTAGATATGAGCTCACTCCTCTCTTTCACTTACATGGAAATGTTGGGCATATGAGTGAAGGCAGAATTTGGCTGTGATCTGAATAGATGACATCTGTAATCTTCTTGCAAATAGGGGACCCAAAGGACACAAACAGGTGCTGATAAACATCTAGCCTGCATAGATGCATTTGTAAATCCTACACGGTGCTCATCTGCATCTTTGAGTGCCTAAATACATTTAAAAATCTGCCTTTGAGAGACTTGTGTGTGTTATTGCAGGAAGGCAATACAGAGGTAGAAATTTAGTCTGTTTCTTGATTGCCTATGTATAGAACCTTAATCGTCATAATAGTCTTCCTCTTGCCAAAAAGCCCCATTGGTGGTTTCTATCTGCTATACATTGCAGCTAGGTGTGCTTCTGCCTGCTTGTCCTCCATGTGAAGGCCTCTCTTGTTCTATAATCCATAGAAGGACCTAATTTCAGAATTCACATTAACACGAAATAGTCAGTCCCAACACCAGTAGACTTCAAACATTCCCACAAGCCCCTAGCTTTATTGAAAGCAATGGAAAAGTATACGTTCACCTCCATTGAGCTACAACTTCATTTTCAATTTGTGGGTCTGTTCCTGGGATGCAGAAGGCCTCTGCCCAGACTAACTCCAAAAGTACCACCATCACTAGTGTTTATCAATTTAAAAACCCTGACCTTTGCTTTCTTTTCAGTTATACTGGCAGTTCTTTAGGAAGTTATTTGCCTTTCTTTTTTCCCTTTGCTATCCTTTGTTGTATGAACCCAGAAAACTATTTGAACTAGACTTTACTTGCATTCTCAGCAGGAATTTCCCTTCCTGATCTGTCTCCAGATCAGCCACACAGGTTCAACAAAAATCCTCTGATTTTTTCCTCATGTTGCAGCCCTTCTGTCATTGTAACTTCTTTGAGACAGATGGGCTGCTACTGGTGTCAAAAAATGTAATCTATGGTCAAATATTCACTATTAAACCTTTCCCCTTACTTTCCTTGCTGAGACAGCTAACGTGGAGATTTTCTGGAGTCCCAGGGATGATTAGCAGCTGGCACGGCCTTACTATGCAAGCATAATTTCAAGATTTAGCTGCTTTTGCATTAAACTTGAGCAACATCAATGCTGGTGTGTGAAACAGCCTTGTACAGAGAAGGAATCAAGCTCAGGGCACACTGTGGCTATCACCAGATAGAGGCTTTTTTGCTTTCTAGGGTGTGTAAATATCATTCCTACCCTTCACACAAGGCTCTAGGGATCTTCTATTGGATAATAAGTTTAAGTTGAAATAATGAGCCATTTTGAATGATTGATGGGGGATGTTGTGCACACACCCAGAATATGTCATTCCCAATGAAAAGGAAAGCAATTGTTTCCATATGTTGGCACACTTGTGATCTTGGTGTTGAGCCAGTTGTCTGGCTGTGATCAGGCAGCAGCATCTAACAGTGATGGAAGATTATACCTTGGAAGTGGGTGCTAACTTCAGGCTGTATTCCTTAAAAGGATATAAACTCTGAACACTTATCCAGGATGTAATTTATGGTTCCAGTATGTTTTGACTTTACATAGATGAAAAAATAGTCCTTTTGTGTATGCATATATGCATAAAAATTCCTTCTTGCTCAGCATCCCCCTGTCGTACCCCCCAAGGAATCCAATAAAACAATAGCTGGTGCTGTTTTATGTGCTAACTTAGCTGCATGGGCTATTGCCTGCTGAGGCCTGTAAGGATTCCCCCTTTTCTTAACACGACTCCTTAGAGGTGTTTTAATAGCTAGATCTAGTTTTGTTAAGTTTCTCAGCTGGAGTGCAGGCTCTTTGAATGGATCTTTAGATATGCTGTATACCTACTAAAACCATCTCTTTGGGATTTCTTTTAGTTTTGGGTTGTTTGGGGGTTTTTTTGTGTGTGTGTTTTTGTTTTTGTAGTGTCAAACTAGTTACGTATTGCTACACAAATAGATTACTAATTTTTAGGCTTCAGCAATGAGGTTCCTCTATGCCAAGGCCCCAAGCTAACTTCTGTATCAAGCACAAGTATGTACCCGAGGGAGGTGGTAAGTTAAAGATTGCTGGAAAAGGGTATTTTTAATATGTGAAGAAGCCACCAATTTAAAATACTCTGCAAGTTCCCCAGGTATCTGCAGTTCCCTGAACCACCAACAATGGAGCAAAGCTGTCTGATTATGATCCAGCCAATGAAAGATCACTGCACCCTTCCTGAAGCGTCTCCACCAGCAATACAAAACCTGCAGTGGATGTTGCATATGTGTGTCTGTGACCCCGTTTGAAAAACATACAGGCAGGTTGTTAGAGGCACACAGACTTCTTTCTGTGTCACAGCCAGGCTAGTCCTTTTGGAAAATCTCAGTATAGAGTTCTAAAAAAAATGCATTCTTTCACTCCCTAAATTGTGAGCAACTGTCAAGCTTTCAATTCTGCAGCCAAAAAACCTTTGCAACTGTGAGACACAGTGGGCAGAATCATTCAAACCACTGCAGCAATGCTAATTCCTCTTGCTGAGAATAACGAACATATCAAATCACTCTTCAACGCACATTAAATCTAGCGAAATTACTAGATTAGCATTTTAACTCTAGGAATGTTTGCAGTGATATCATTGGAGCATTGTGGGGATGTGTATTGACCACCCTTATGATCCTCATTGTGCAAGAATTGTACATGTATGGAGTGAATGTCAGAACGCTTATCGGCAAGGATGTGCGTTTCTTCCCAAGATGACTTGCAGTGCTGTGGAAGGAAAACACTACCATGAAATCTGTTTTTCTCCTTTTCGGTCATGTGCATGGGTGATTTTTTAGTTATTTATTGGAAATATTAACTCATTCAGGCTCTCTGCTGGAATATTTATGTAAGATATTATGAATAGATTTCTGATACCTAAAATTCCACTGAGAGAAATGAGCTAATCTATTTTTATAGAAAACAAATGTGCAAAACTAGTGTGCTGAAATGTATTAAGATAGATAATGTATTTGAGAGCTAACAAAACTTACTGAGTAATTTATTAAGAAAATGGGTTTGATCGTCTTTGCAGGTGTTCAGATACTGAAGAGAAAGTCCCTGCTACTTTTGTGAACTACATGCATACTCAAAATTTCGACAATGGCATTCACATGTGGTTTTGAGCAACTTTAGATTCTAACTCATGTCTGAAGAGTGGCATTTTCTATGCAGCAAAAGTAGAGTCTGCGGAATGGATAGCAACGTTGTACATGCAGCTACTACCATGGTTGATATATTTCTTACCTCTGTATTCCAGTATGATAATTGGAAACTAGAATTTCTATCTAATTTTATTTTTCACACAAGGTCTTCCTCAATTTCATATATAGATTCAGTTATTAAACGCCTGTGATCAGTAATCAGATAGGCAGTTTATAGTTCTACCAAAATACACTTCTTTATCTATACAAATAAAGGAGAGTTAATTCTAAACATATATAATTAATGCACAGAAAGTTGTAGCTAGCTCCAGGCATGCTTGAAGCCTGTAGAGCTCCACGAACAGCTACAAATAAGTCTTTACTTGTTCGTACTTTTGTAGGAACTTCAAAAGTTATGTTTGCACTTCCAAGCTGTAAGTATTACTATTCCCCTTCTGTAGCTAGTGAAACCAAGGCGTGAGATTTTACACATCATTGCCTGGCATTGCTTGAACATTGCTGAGTAGAAGATGATTGGCCTAAAACTGCTGGCACTGTACTTGAATGTAGATCTGCTCTATCTTCAGAATCACGTTAGTACTAATTAACCACTTCCAGCATATTAAAGGTCTTCAGTATATTTCTCACTACTAGTCCTGTGCTAATGTAGCAAGCTGCTCCATGTTAATTACAACCTCATTGAGGCGACCAGTTTGTGAAAAGACTGGGAGATACATATCACTTAGTGGTCTGATACTCATTCCCTCCTAGCCTGCTATGTCTGGCAGCCAAGCACTTAAGCACAGGCTGTCAGTTAAGTTGACCTTGAGGAACTCATATTGCTGACCTCTGTTTCCCTATCTTCTCAGTGGCGTATCTTGTTTGCTCTGCTATTACTCTAACAAAGGACTTTAGGTTTATCACACTTAAAAGACCTGATCTGGCCTTTGCTGCTCTAAGGGGCCCGTAGACCACTATTTCTGTACGATGCTGCATGTTACCCAAATAAATGTCCTTAAATTAGCCAGTTCAGTTATTAGGAGCAGTCTGGCTGTAGCAGCAGAGAGCTTGGTGTCAGCTAATTAATATTCCTGTATGTGTTTTTTGAGAAAACATGCTCTTTGGATGTTATTAATTATCTAGTTGCCTAGTTAATAATAGATACCTCTCAACATATTGATGGAATACCGTTATTGTCATATATATTTTACAAGAAGAGTGGGATCTTTCAGCTGATGTAGGTCTTGGTCCCGCAATGGCATAGCAGTAAGCCAGCATCTGTTGATATGCTGCTAGTTGTGTCATAGGGATGCCAACTATAAATTTACCGTATTCAAGCTCTGCTCCCACATTCAGGGTTTATGTAGAGTGTTTTGTGTCCTAGTGACTCCCAACAACTTTGCTGTGTTACAGCTGTGCAAATGGAAGTGCAGTGGCCTACATTTCAACAGTGATTAGTGAGACAGCCTGACCTGCTTGAAATGCTCTAAGCAGCCCTGCTTTTCAGAAAGCTTTGAGTGCTTGTTCACCAGTGAATCTGGTTTTATACCATGCCTCAAGCTGAAAATTAAAAATGTCTAGTAATTTTGGAGACTTTAATACAGAGTATTTAAATTGTGCTGGACATTTTTCTTCCTCTTGTGCCTGGATGTGTCATGGTTCAGTGTAATGGATCAGTCTGTGTTTCATTAAATATTAACAGTGAAAATTTTGTTCATTTAGAGGGCAGTACTGTTGTGTTAGTAGATGGAAAATTGCCTGGAAGACTGCTGATAAAGGTGTAGTGGCAACTGGTACTGATGGTGCAGTTTCTGAACTGTCCTGCAGAGGGGACAGGTAATATGAAGTAAAACATCCATGAGAAAACAAGAAGGAACATACTGTAAGAAGTATTCATGCACCTGCCAAATGATCCGACAGGACTTTCCTGTCCTGTGCTTCAAAAATGATCGCACTGAAATGCTGCTCCAAAACGTGCCAACCTGGCCTTCGTCTTGACTCCTGTAAAACCGCTGCTCTGAAGCCACCTCAGCAATGCTGTCCCTCAACAAAACTGTTGTTTTTGTTGAGGGACATGTGCGAGCACAAACATGAGGGACATGTTTGACATGTGCGAGCACAGCTGAGTATCTGACTCCTTTGTGCCCACTTCCCCTGGTAGTAAATGCTGTGGTTCCACTTGTCTGGCATGGAAACTTGAGCAGTTCAAGAAAAGCAGCTATCACTTATCTTCTGCGCAGCATGTAGCGTGTTTGTGTGGGCTACCCTGGACCATGTCGTTCAAGTGCTTCCTAACGATATAATATTTTTCAATTCCGTTTGCAACTCCTAGAGGCGTCCGAAGGTCTTCCAGAGGTTTTACAGGAACAGACCTCCTTTAGCCATCAGTACGATGCCAGAGACTCTGCTAATGAACCCATTCAAGGAAAGGTAAGACAATGTGCATCCTGTATGATTAATAGCATTCAGGAAGGTGGAGGAGTACGTTTATCCCAGAGCTTCCGACTGTCTGTTTTATATGAAGATTTGTTGTCGGATGCTTTAGAATTGTTAGCAGTTAATATTAACGACGTGCTCTTTTGTATTACTTGTACATGCTTTGTTTTGGATTCCTGTGTATTGTAGCACCCAGGCTTCCTGTAGTTTTGATGAACAATAACCTAATCATAAATCACATGATTTGGATTTCTAAAGAGTCTGTTTATGCTGTGACTTCACTGAACCTGACTGCCTCTCTGTGTGAAAAAGCTGGGATGAGTAAGATTAGAGCAAGGGCTAATGTATGAGGGCCTGTTTCGATACAGACTCTTTTGCCAGGCCTTGCCTCTTAGGGGTTTGTATGTATGGTTATGCGTTTCTTATAAACCAGTAGCTTCGTATAAATAGGGAACTGATCCACAGACTCTGATAGACTTAAAGAAGATCCAAAATATGGGGTTCAGTTGTGAAAAATATTTTGAGAAATGCAAGGTATGTTTGTTTGCATTTCTATCTGTTTTAAAAAAAAATATCTTATGTAGCTCTGATGAGCAAAATAATTCAAGATGCAGCCGTAAATCTCCTGGCCTACAAAAGCAGCAGTTCAGAATTGTATCCATAGCAACCCATGTAGCAAGAAATGAAATCTGATATGAATAGTCTCGTACAGAAGAGCTGTATGCAAGTCACACACTCTCTGAGGCAGAGTGGTTGTGAACCACAGAAAATAAGATGCATTTTCTTGTTGCTTCTTTCCAAGTATTCCTACCGTGCCCCATTTCATGAATAAAATGGGCTGACAAACCAGCTATTATTCCATTGCCTTCAGCTATTCGGACCTAGGCCAGTGGCCAGTGGAGAGGCCGAGAAACAAGCGTAAGCTTTGCCAGCACTTGAGCTAATAAATGAACTCAGTTCACAGCTGCATCTACGAGCTGCTTATGTTCCCCTGCTTAATGTCAACCTTGTTTCCCCTTCCAGCGACATGGAGCTTTTGTGTGTGCAGAGATAAAACCAGCAAGTAGTCGATAGTTCCTAAGGGAACAGAAATATTCCTGAGTGCTAGAGGGTCATGTTCACTAGAATGGCCAAAAACAGAGAAAGGAAGCTCAGTGGAAAGCCGAATGACCTCACCCAGTCTCTTCCTGCAGAATTCCTAGGAGACAGTAGGCTCTGAAAATCACTTATCAAAACCAGACGTCAGAGAAATAGCCAAGGCATACCCCAGAATTCCTGTGAGAGGACACAAAAGTTCAGGCATTTCTCAGACAAGCAAGGTAGATGTTGACTGCACTGCTGGGGAGGAGTCCTTTGCATCCTGCAATGAAATGGCCTTTGATAGATGAGTGAGGGGGTTACCTACGGTATGTAAAAACATGCAGACACTGATATCACCATCAGCAACTGAAACAAACAGAGCCTAGAGTCACTGTTAGGCCATTGCATTTGCTTATTCTAATATCAATAACACCAAACACAAGCTGACACCAGTGAATTGTTGGAGGGAACACAATACTTCTTTGACGTACTAACAGCTGCACTATGCTTTGATGTCTCTAGAAAACTGTATGTTTATCAGAGTCTTTTTTTGTTATGGTGAAATTTCACTGTCTTCCCTGGAGCCCTCTTGATTCTTTCTATACATTCTACGTAAGATGATTTTTACATTAGTAAATACTTTCAGAGCTGCTGGTTAGAACTCACTGTAATTCATGAAAAAGTACTTCATTTTTCAAGCCAGTTATACTTGTCCTTTTATTTTTTTGCTGGTTGCTAGGTGTTTTATGTAAATGGTTTGTATTTACACCATCTCTTTGGATGCTGCAGTGTGAAACGTAATTTTGCATGCCATGTGGTGTCAGCTTGTGATAAATGGAAGCCATTGTTGCTTCCATAGGAAACAATGACAGCCAAGAGGGACAATTTGCTGCAGTCCACAGGAATGCAAAAATAATATATCACTGCTCTCTACAGCTAATGAAGAGCTTGAAGCAAGCCCTTTCGAGGGAGAATAGAATGCTTTTACATAAGATTTAAGTCTATAATTTTTTTCATATTAGAGCACATTAAACAAGAAAACAGCTAATTTACTCTAGGCTTTCCCTCCATAGGAAAAGAAAACAATTGTTCAAGAGACTGAAGGACAAGTTTTACTAAGAATATTTCTCCATTATTTTTCCCTGTACTTTTCACTGGTATTCACAACAGATTTTTCGCTGTATTCATGTGTCGGAGAGATTCAACGTTTTAACTCAAAAATTTAACTTGCAGCTTTTCATAAAACAGACAAGAGCAAGTTATTTCCTGCAGCACTCAAATTGGCCCCTCTGACATGCTGGAGCAGTTCATGTATGCACTTTGCTGCAATGAGAGTAATGAAAAATCAACTGTCAGCTTTCTGCATCAAGAAAGACATGTCCTAACTATATATCATTTTACTAGACTTACACATTTGGTAAGTTTTTCTTTCAAGTACTGGTAACAGAATGGGAAAATAATCCTTGAACGTTTTGGGGAAAATACTTGAGATAGTGTTTACTTAATGCTTTAGATCCTGTGTTACAGTCAAAAGGAAAACACACCTTTATACCACATGCTGTGATAGTTCTTAGTTTTTCTTCAGTTGACGAAAAATGTATGAAACTGCTCTAATTTAGCCCTCCCTTGTGCAAACTCACCTTCTATTTGTATCGGTAAAAACTGAGCGAGATTACTAGCTGCACCTCTTCGGTTTCTACTATCATTGCCATATTGATAGTACATTGGCATTTGTAGATCAGGTCTTGCCAAAATGATCAGATATGTTTGCAATATAGTCGGGATTTTCCTGATCCTGTGCGTTAAAACTTTTCATTTCTCATAATGAGCTGTAAGTTTTTAAAGTAACTTGGCAAAGTGTGGGGAGTAGAAGAGAGGGTAAAATCAGTAAGAACTAAAACACTCTGTACACACCAACGCAGACATTAGGCACAAGGAGCCAATCCTAAAACGAGTAACAGCCTTTTGGGACATCTAGTACACTGTAAATAAACCTACTATGTCAGACTTCAGAGGTCATCCCAGTAAAATAAGAATACCTTAGTAAAGCTATCTGATAATCTCTATAAATTCAGTTCTTCCTTCAGTCACAGTGAACGCAGTTAGTATATTCCAAGCAGTTAGTTAAATACCTTAATAGCTAAAGAAGAGGAAAGCAGCTCTGCAGCCCTGGAATTCTTGCATACTTTCTCTAGATGGATTTTTTTCACATGAGGTAGCAGAAGCCCAATGTTATATTTAATTGAATATTTGTATAACACGCACACAGATCCCAAACCCGTGATAATTTACTGTTAAGTTTTGCAAAGTACAATTTTAGACAAGATATCTTAAAAGAACAAAATGCCAAAATTAAAATCAATGGGAGACCAAGTTAACATGATAGAGAGGACATTGCCATTGCATCTAATGCCTTGTCAGTCTCTTAAATGCCCAGAGCGTGTTCACTAACCGGTTTTAATTTTATCATTTCAGAAGCACCTGAACCTTGACCTGGATTATCTTATTTGTCGTCCTGTGCAAGTAGCACATAGTGCACATCAACTGTGTTTTCCAGAATCGTACTTTCTCTGTCCCAACTGGAATATTTTTCTCTCCCATGTGGAGTTTCCTGGAGCCTCTGTCAATGCCAGCTCACCTTCCTGAATAAATTAATTCTGTATTCTCCAAGTAGAGTAAATATGCAGGTATTATTATTTTAAATAATGAAGAAATGCCTATTGTAGGATAAGAGGACACATACATGACAAGTTAAATCAGAAAATTTGTTGACACAGGACAGCTATTAGGCATATATGTTGTTCAGTTGTACTAAGGCAGGATAATGATGCTCATTAAAGGACAGTCTGTGTCACCTGAAAAAGAAATTGGGCTATTAACCCATGTCAACAAAAGAACAGTCTGAGGGAACTTGCATTCTTGAATTTACAATCTAAAGAATCAGCAGGTGCTATGGACAAGCTTAGAGTTAGACTTCTTTCATAACAATGAAAATAATTTTTAAATTAATAATTCATGTTATTACTGTCCATACTTCAGTAGAAGGATCAGACTGCCTAAATCCTTACTAGTGTGACTGGTTTCTACTTAGGAGTAAGATTGCTACTCATGGCTTACATGAGTAAATGTTTCCAGGCTCTCATTCATATTTCCTAAAAGCATTACATATTGTGTAGTTTGTTTCATACACAGTAGTTTAATTCATATGTTACCCACTCTATAAACACACAGACCGATGCCAGTCCTACCCTGTACCACACCCGTATACCTGCACTTTAATATTTTTGATGACTTCTTCTCTATATCAGATCTGCTTTTTGAAGATATTTCATTTGTTCTGAGCATCTCTGGTGAATTCATAGTAACTGTACTGGCTGTTTGATTGTGTCCCTCTGCTGTGCACTCTGGAAGATCTATTATCCAAGTATATTCATCTTTTCTGCTTTCTAAGCTTGTTACTTTAACAGAGTTGCTGTTTCATTGGTGACAGTTTTCATTGAGCATTAGTGAAAGCATTTCATTAGTCATTGTACATATGGAGAAATCAAAGTTCCATTTCATTTGAACTTTTTACAAAATACCTTTCTATATTCTGAAGATAGCTTTGTATTCTGTAAGTGGCATCATATAACACACAGAACCTTCCTGTCATAGAAGGAAAAAAAAATCTGGGGTAAGTCTTCCTCATCCTTTCTTGTTCTGTGTCTGTTCAGATATATACAACTTAGGCTAAACTGCTGTACTCTTTGTTGCCCAGGGCCTCTGGTCATCATTTGGGGCTCCATTGTGCCAAGTGCTGCATGGTGGAACAGAGGAGTTTACCACTGAGGTGTTCACACTGCTAGATTTAATAGAAGGCCACATAGAAGTTGGCCATAAACCAAAGTATTTGGTCCCTATGCATCCCCAGAGAGCTGTTCTGTTCCTTGAGGCTTGGAAACAGTTTTCATGGGTTGTTTCCAGGTGGCAAATTTCAGTCCAGAAGGAAACTACAAGGGAGGAATTTTGTAAGAGAGCTCTAGCAGAAGGATTCTAAGCCTTCTCTCACAGATTTTGGCATGTGTGGACTATTGTTACGAAATAAATGCAATGTGTGAGAGGTGGGACTTGGTTTATCTCTCTTTTTTTTTTAATCAGACATTTTGTGAGCTAGAGACTTAAAAAAAATATAGTAAGATCTTTGAAACGTGCTAACATTTTAGGGGTTTTTGTAGTGGTTACTAAAACCAGAAGTTACCAGTATTGCTGTCCAGAATGCACACTTTAGTCTTCAGAGTGTTTACTGACTTTTTGTGACATTTGCGTGTATTGTTAGGAGCTTGGTCATGAGGAATGTCTTTAGAAGCTATGCTACCCGGTGTGCCTGGGTCATTGGTCTGTGAGCTAAAAAATCCTTCAAGGCAACAATGAGATGGTAAAAGCAGTTGTTAGATTCTCACAGGTCACCAACCCAACCTACAGTCACCCATACTGGCATGGTGAGGAGATGCAGATTATCCCCCTGTGCCAAAAAAGAAGGCATGATTACCATGAGTTGAGAGAATTCATTGAGAGAAGAGGTTAGTGTCCCTGCTGCTATTCTCTGTGGGGTGCGAGTGGGGTTTGGGCTTGTCTTGTGCTGCTCTCATGAGTCACAATAAAGGAAGAAGCGAGCAAGCATTGGCCTGGCATTCAGGTTTCATGCTGCTGTGCTGTTTAGTCTTTCATTTGCCAGGTCTTTAAGGTTACTTCTGTGTCTGAATGTGCGTGTGTCTGCTTAGGTCTGGAGAGTTGTACTAACTAAATCAGTCTAAGTGTTGAGCAATGTTAAAGTGGTGGGATAAAGAATAATCGGTGGCTGCAGTTGTTGCTTCCACCCTCCTCTCTTCCTGACCGTCTTCTGCAGTGAAATTTAGTGTAGTGAGAAGCCTAAAATCCAGTTGGTCCAGCTATGATCTGAATTGCTCAACCCTTACAAAATAGACAGCCTGTACTTGTTTTTGCTGTGGATGTGGATCCTATTAGTAGAGTAACTACAGAATGTGTAGTGCCTCATCTTTCAACCCCGAAGAGAATTTTTCACTGTAAGGAATGCACTAGCAGCCTCCAAAATCCAGCTATAGAAGTGTTCTTGCACTTGCTAGGAAGCCCTCTGTCCTGGTTTATGTGATGGAAGGCAGCAGAACCTTGCTGTGAATTCAGTCTATGATTGGTACAGTCCAGTATAAAATGGCAAAACTTATGGCTGAGGCTTCTTGCAGTTCCTGGCTGCATTGTTTGCTCCATAGCACACTCTTCCTTCAGAAGCTCTTGTCAGTGAGGTATCAATGTTTTTTTCTACATTGCTTTAAAATATATAAATAAAAGAGGAGCTTCAGGGAGGACAGATTTTTTTTTAAAATAATTTTTTTTCCCCTCAAGATACAGTTCAGGATGCTGAATAGGAATTAGGTAGACAGGCATGTGTGCATGTTGTTAGGAGCTCAGTCATGAGGAATTCCTTTAGAAGCTGTGCTACTCAGTGTGTCTGGGTCACTCGTCTGTCACTTCGATGTATTACCTATCTGTTTGCACACCTGGATGGGCAGAGTGTTCTGTTAAGTTGGGTGTTCTCAAAAAGAAACATGGGAGAAGATGCCATGATTGTGCAGGAAACGCCATTCTAGGTAAGTTGAAGGTAGCATGATTGAAGACCTTTGCGTTGTGGAATGAAGACAGTGAATGATTAGCCATATCATTGTCTCTATAGCACTGTTTTAACAGAACTTGTGAGATTTAATCTATATGGTTGGGCTAGTGAATTTCTGAAACCTCTTAGAGCGGTTACTGTTGAGTACTGTTGAGCAGAAACCTCTTATAATCAGCAGTTGTAATTGCAATAATTAGTCTGTCACTGATCAGCCTAAAATGTTGTGTTGCGCTCAGCTGACTGGTGCTTCATGAGGACGTGTCTGCTTCTAGTCCAGTGGCAAGTTCATCAATTTTATCATTCTGTAATATGAATGCCAAAATAGCTGGAATACATGACATTATGGCTTATTACCAGACATGACGGCCAGTCACAGGTTGGGAATGGTGTCCTCCACTAGGCTTTGGGACACAAAACTGCAGCGCTGAGGCTAGGTTCATACGGCAGGCTGGCTGCTACTTGCATCTCTTAGAGCTTCACCTCTTTTCTATGCGTGGCTACTTGTGAAGGGCAGTGGAGCAGCCTGAGATGGCACGATTCAACCATTACGCCACACTGTCATTTTACATGCCAGCTTAAGCAGTAATACCCTCATGTTTCTGTGACATGTGGCATTATCGCTCTGCATTGTGGCGGTGGATGGTCAGCATGTTTAATAAAGCAGCAGCTACTGGTAGGAACAGAATACACTTTAGAGTCAGAATAACTTGTAAGGTACTATTAAGTCTTTTCCAGTCAATCTTTAGTTGTAGGGTGGGGTTGAAGTCAATGGAAATGCCACCACAGGCTTTAACTGTAGTTGGATCCAGCTCTGTGATGGCACTTTATGTTCTAATTGTCTCAGAGGACTGTGGCTTTCATCTGGTTGCAAGTTAATGAAATTGCAAAGTCAGTTGTTCCAGCCTAACAAAAGGCATGGAGCCTTAGTTTAATATGCGTTTCCCATTTGTAGTAAGTAATGGGAGCAGGACAAAACTGCGGTCTTTGAAAAAGGACACAGCCCTGTCGTTGCATTTCTTTGGCACAAATCAATGGGGATTAAGCTGTAACCCATGGAAGTTCCTACTAGAACTCTTCTGTGAATACAACTGCTGTCACTGCACATGGGAGGGAAGTGGTTTGTGCAACCACAGAGTGTCTATGAACCACTGCGGTTCTAACCAGGGGTGAAAGTGGGGAATGTCTGATATGAAGTGAATAAACACCAAATGTAATGGCTAATGGACATAATAGGGCCAAAACAAGTAAAGTTTACTCTAGGAAACTATCTAGGAAGTTTACTCTAGGAAATGGTGTCCTGATCACTGTCCTGACCAAGATTTTATTTAAATTTAACAGTACCTAAATAGAGAGATATACTGGGAGCTCTATGGGTGATCTAGAACTCCTTCGTAGCACAGCTCAGTGCAACTGTGCCTGTGGTCTTCCCTTGTCTCCAATCACCCTCCACTTCTCCTGCAAGAAAGACGTTTTTCAACATGAAGCTTATTTGTCAGTACTTGAGGAGATGTGAGAGCAATGGGATAATTAAAAAATACTAGTCTTTATTTGTTTAACTTCTAATGTCTCGGGAGAACATGCAGTTTACAGATGCCAGGAAGCAGTTAAGAAGCTGCCTCATGCTCAGGGAAGGTGAGCGTTGCACACAGATTTGGCATTGATCTTCCTCATTCATATTCTCATTAATCTTTCCCTGTTCCTCCCTTGACTGTCTGGAAGCAGCTCTAGACAGTGGAATGTCTCTGAAGGTAGTATGTGCTACATAGACGCTGGTCTCAGCTGCTCTGTGCTTATTCTTATGCAAGGAATAATACAGAGAAAACAGTAAAAGACTTATTAACTGCAAATGCCAATTAAAACATTAATAAAATGACAAAGTAGATTGTGGGCAATTTAGGCAGTATTCATCCCACTGCTGAGTTTCCGAATAGCTGCTTGATAAGAAAAGTGTCTCATCACCTTACTTTCATTTCTAAATCTGCTGAAACTCCAGTGAGCTCCCTTTTAGCCCTATGCAAAGTGATCATAATGCACACAAATGCCCAGAAAATGTCTCTCATGATAAACAATAGATATTGATTTGAACTGAAGACAGTTAGCTTGAGAGGTATGGCTTAGCCCAGTCTAAACATTTGGCTGATGTAACAGAACTGCTGTCAGTGAAGGTGCTTTGCTTGACATTGTTTTGCATCATGTTCAGGAGTCTTATCACATAGGCAGCTAAATTACCTTCAGATGTTCATTTGTTCGTTGTCTGGCTTTCTTGCATTGCTGCAATGAGTTCTACCACATGGAAGGAAATCTAATCAACAAAAATTAAGGCCCCTTCCTGTGACACTGCTACATGTTGGTACAGTGCATGCTGACAAGGGTGGTTTAATGTAGTGGGGGGTATAAGCTCTGTTCAATTAAAAAAAAATACTTCTGGACTGTTTTGTAGTGAACTTGTAGATTCATTCATTTATTAGCATAAGCATCAGAATAGTTCCAGTCATACAAAATTACAGAAAAAGTGTTTTGTTTAAATAATTAATAGTGAATGATTTTATAATGCTTTTTGCATATTTGGGATGCTTTACAGAGCTATAAACCATTTACATCTAGCAATTGCTATTCCTATTGCTGAAATGGATCAATACACTGTGTCTTTCCATGATTTGTGTTCACCTTACATATTAACACTGCAAAGGCAAGGTACCCTGACAGTATCATTATGAACTGTATCTCTAGGCTGAGTGATTTCTCACCCCATTGAAAGCATATGGTTTTGGAAGCTTTGGTTCTCCCGAACAGAAACAGAAGGAATTTCCTAAACAGAACAATGGGCATCTGGCTTTAGGCTAGGACTCAGATCTGTTGATCTGTTTGATTCCTGGCTCTCAGCTCCCCCGTCCATATAGCGACTGTGAGCCAGTCTATTTTTATGAGCATCAGCGCTTGCTCAATGAGGATGATGCTTTTCTATTTTGCAGGAGTCTTGGAAGTTTATCATTAATTTAAGGAACCAAGGCAGTATGGTAGTGGTGGCAGTATTACTAGGTCAGCCATATCTAGCTTTAATTAGCCATACTGTGAATCTGCTGATGTGGTAAAATATTAAACAGAGCCAAAATCCAAATATCAGGAGAAGTCTCTGAATGTTCTAACAGTCATCTAAAATGCTGCCTCCTGATCTCCTAGGTTACAGGAGCTTGTGTCACTAATTATTGGTCAATGAGTGTGCAGCACGGAGGATGGCATAGATGAGGCTAGAGCATAGCAATTACAGCTTAAGAGATTTTGTAAAGAGCGCAGTGAGAACAGACAGTTGGGCATGTATGCAGAGGATTTAATAAAGGTCTAGTATAAATTCCTGTGTTTGTTCACACAGACCTATTGTCTAGTGAGTGACTCTGAAGAAGAGACTCAGGCTGCAGGATCACTGTAAGAACCATATTTGGTAAATTGTGTCTTTTCTGTGACCGAATCATTGGTACAAACCAAATTTTTTTGAGAAGCCAAATCTGCTTATTTTGTGCTCGCCTTGCATGCACAGGCCTGCACCTTTACAGTGCTGCAAAATTCATCCTTTGAGTAGAGTAGGTATTTGCTATATATCCCATGAATTACTTTGATGCTTTCTTGGTAGCAAGTTAAAATAGTGAGTCAGCTATCTGAGCTTGAAAAACAGTTTAATCCTATTACAGCACAAAAGGCATAATCTTTTTTGTTTTTCTTTCAATAATGCTAGTTTGTGCACTATTCACAGATGTTAAGGAACAGGTTTGTAAGCGGTCTTTCTAATCTTAAAAAAGTGTGGA
Organism: Falco peregrinus; assembly: GCF_023634155.1. Lineage (NCBI taxonomy): Eukaryota > Metazoa > Chordata > Aves > Falconiformes > Falconidae > Falco > Falco peregrinus. The sequence continues at coordinate 1,731,838 of NC_073731.1, forward strand.
TCCACAGCAAATGAGTATTACATTTTGCAGTTTGTATCACTAGGACTTGAGATTCATTTCACCTGTGCCTTGTTTTATTACTATTTTTTACAAACTGTCACACAGATGGGGATAGTTTGCTGAAATGTTTGGTTGTGATTTTTCCTCATACACTTAACCTGTAGCAGAGATCTGGACTAGAAGAAGCATGTACCAATAAAACAATGCATTTTTTTTCTCCGTGTGAGACAATACACTCAGAAAGAGAAGAGCAGCCTCCTTGCTTCATCAAAAAGGAAACACGTAAGGGTTGGGTTTGTCTGATGGGGCCTCCTTAATGAAGTTGGGCTTTCAGTAAATATTCGGCTATGGGGAGAATTCTTGGTGTGAGAAACCCTCTGCGTTTGGGGTTGTGGCATGGGGCTCTGCTGTGGCCTTGCAGTACTGCTTGTTGCTTGCGGAGAAACGAGTTTGTGAGTTCATTATTGCAGGGAGTACACAGCGAAACTCTCTTTAGTACCCATGACTGTTTCATGCTTGCCGTGGGAACTCTGAAGTTGGCTGCTTTCCAGTGCTCCTGCACTCCTGTTCAGTATGACCCTCAAAGGAGAAACAAAGTTAGATTGTTCCTTTGTACAATGGCCTGTTCCGTGGCGTGAGACTGTATGCCACAGGATGGTCAGCCACCTCACTGACCTCACTTCCTCCACCTTCCTAATAGCTTTGTAAGCATAACCCGACGACGGGGACAGTCTGTGGCAGGACCATCACATTCTGTAGTACTCTGCTGAAACAGAGGCATGCAGGTAATGGATATTTTATTTCGGTACTTTGTGCATATTGAGCAATATATTTCCCTACTTATGTGTCAGAGCTTGAAAGGACTATCCATTTTTAATGCACTATACCATGCATAGCTAATGCAGAAACTTAATTTTAGATACAGATTTGGGGTTTATGCATTAGGGAACCACGTAAATTGCTGCTGTGAGTTAGGATGACACAAGAAATGTGGTGTTCAGTGGTGGCTTAAAGACCCAGGTGCAGGTGAAGATGGTCCTCTTGATGCCCAAATCCCAGATGATAGATATTGTCAAGTATGAGCTGCTGCATACATAATATAACAGTCTGTTTCAGTTGGCCCATTCCAGAGCCTCTTATAGGCTCAGTTCCCTGCAGGCAGGGACTAAAAATAAACCATCTGAAAGTGGTACTAGCTTAGCTAATAAGCAGAGGAGCAGGGCCCTCAAGTTGAGCTGGATTGCTGTACTGTTGCATTGATAACAGTACCTAGTACCTAGATAGCTTGTTCTAGCCCAGCGGTGGGTGCCAGGCACTACTGACTGAAGCTCTTGCCCAAAGGTGAGCTCCACGGTACAGCTGCTGTGTTGAAATGAGGTGCTTCTCTAGTTAGAGATCCAACCTGTTTGGTGAAATCCTCAAGCCAGCTGATCTTAATGTTCTGGTGGTATAAAGCATGCATAAAGTATAGGCGTCCCGACAAGTAATTCCATTTCTCTGAAGACCAGTGATCTGAGCCCTTGCCTGCCAGCAAGATAATTCAAATCTACCGTGATCACGTTACTGTCAGGGCATCCCAGAATGTTTTAGGGTACAAATGTAAAAGGTCAAACTTTCAGTCAAGCTAAATAAAAAGACAGAAATTCCATAAAAGGAGTTTCTCCCACCTTTGCTTTCTGTTGTATCACGCTTCTTCACCTGTTTTTTCTCACTGCAAAATGAAAGTTGTCCTTCCGTGCTTTGGACCGCTAGTTTGGGGTGCAGTGTAGACTTTTCTTTGTTTCTCATAATTCTGTCTTGTTTATATTTTTTGTATTATTTTTTAGCAGTCGAGGAGGATTGTAAAGTACTAAATTTATGCTGATTGCAAGTGGCAGAGCAATACCACCAAGGCCTTTGTGCCCCAGGAGATCACTGGGGCCCTTTATGGCTGTCAAATCTATTCCTCTAGAAGCATCTTTTTCTCCTTCCCCTACCAGTTGTTTATTCACGGATCAACAATGAGAAGCAATTGAAGGTGAGCTTATTTTTATAGCATATTAAAATTAAAGAGCTGTGCTTCCAAGAATTGCACTCTCCTTCCTCAAATGAAAAAAGAAAAAAGACAGACCTGAGCAAAGTGCAGCAGGAGATATGATGTGAAGCTCGTTCAACTCACATAATTAAATACAGAGATTCACAAGATCAAAGGGCACCCGGGTAAATTAAAAGAAAAGCCTACATGGAATGGATCCATCTCTTGAGCAGCTTCATATGGATTAGAATGAGGTGAAGCCTCATCAATCAAAGCAAAGATGAATATGGCTGGGAATGAACCGTTGGTCAGAGTGCACTTCTGGTTTGAATTCAACAAAGGGTAAAAACAGCGCTGCAGACTTACATTGGTGAAATGGCGTGGCAGCTTTCTTGGACCTTAAAGAAAATGGATGTCAAAGTCACTGGGAGTCTTTCCATTGGCAGAAAGTGATGCTGGGTTGGGGTGAGGTGTCCACAAGATGTATGTCACCATCTTGGCCAGACAGGATGAGCACGAGATCCTTGTGGTACGATGCAGCAGGGAGGCAGGGCAGGGAAGTGAATGTTGTGGGTACATGGGTGAGTACAAGCAGTGGTGGATCAGAAACTTTCAGCAGCGTTGAAATTAATCAAAGCAAGCAGAGAGAGTGAAATGTGTGGAAAAGGACAGCATGTTCCTGGGAGCGTTCTAGAAAGACACAGACTCAAACCTGAAATAAGTGGGAGTGACTCACATGGACTTCAGTGGGAGCTGAAGCTGTTCAGACTTGTGCAGAGGTTGGTCCAGTTTAGCATGGATTATTTTCCAGGGATGGGTGAGAGCATCTCTGCTTGCCCAAGGAGTGTTTTTCATTGCAAGAAGCCTCTTATTCCAGTTCTAGAGATTTCCCACAATGCCAGCTGAGTTGAAGGCACTTCAGCATCTGTAAGGCACCACTCTTGAGCGTCAAGGAGATAAGGATCTGAGGCCAATAAGCAGAGTTTAGAGGAACAACACACACTTGACTTTGTTATCATAAATTATCCCATATCCTTCCTACAACACAAGTTGCTGGGCCATCCAGATACATCTGCAGGGTAAACACATGTCCGTAATAATTGAGTGCTTATGCCCTGCTTTGTTAAGCCCTCTACTAGTTCAAAAGTCAGTGGGGATAAGTAATGGATCCTGGAGCCAAGAGAGATGATTGTATGCTCATTTACATTTCAATGTCCGCATTGCTCTTTCAGTTCACAGTGTTGATGATATCTGGGCACTAGGAACAAAGTGGCAGATCTGAAGGCATATGTCTGTGTACTGAGCTCTTTCTGCAGCAATTAAAAATCAGCACTTTGATTTACGTGGGACCCTTGAAAAACTTATCTTCAGAGCTGTGAAGCCTCAGAGGTGCTAAAGCACTGTCAGCCTTGCTGCTTTGCAGTGTTCTCCAGTCTCCACATATACTTTATCCCTTTTGCCTTCTTAAAACGAGTACAGTAAAGTGGGTGGGGTGTGCACGGGGGTCTCAGCGGTACAGCCTCTGGTGCTGTCTTGATCGCGGTATGACTGAGAGTGCTTAAATGGTGGGTCTGTGCTGAATATCAAGTCTTCATTAGTAATGAGCAGAGATTCCCATGCAAGGAGTGGGGATGTTAAAAACGTTAACTTTATAAAATTAAGATGATAAATTGGTTACTAGGGCTTACTGCTAATTTTAGACAAATTAATTTTCAACATTTGGCTAGGCCTTTACCAGTCTCAAAGGAGCTGTATATTCATATCAACATCCATAACCTTCAAAGCCTATAAGCCAGTGTTACTAGTTCTGATGAGTAAGAGGTCACTTCACCGCTGAAAAACGCTGCAGAGCCTGCGAGCAACTGTGCACTGCTGTGGGACTCCCTCTGGAAGTCTGTGCGGAAGCGCTGCAGAAGCAGAACATGCAAATGCAGTATTTCTATGCAATGACAGGACATCTTACTGCAATTACTTTGGTGGGACTAAAGAGGGATTTCGGAGGCTCCAAGCAGTCAGGAAAGGGATGGAGAAAACAGGGTGTGGAGATCTCTTAACCATTTCCTCAGTGTTTGGTGCGTGACTGTGACAGTGTGATTTATTGTGCCTAAACCTAAGTGGAGGGTATAGGATCTCAGAGCTTTGGGTTCCAAGAGAGCAACATACAGGGCTAGAACAAGTCATAGATAGATCCATATCCACAGAGGACATTCACATTGCTGGAGCCCATGCACTGTTCCACCTCTAAATTATGAGCAAAAGGCCTGCTTTAAATTGCTAGGCCATTTTTCCACCAACCTTGTTGTTTCTTGCAATAACTATAGTTTTTCGCTCAGCTGGCTGCTTGTGGGTTAAACATCATATACATACATTTCTTTCTCTTATGGCTGTAGGAATAACTGTCTTCTCCATTAGACAATTCTTGGATATTAATTGCAGGCTTATTAGCTTGCTCAGAAGTGTTCATTGTTTGCACAGCTGAGCTGCGTGTCTCAAGAGAAAATAAATAAATGTTCTTGTCCTAGGAAATGTCAGTGACAGACTTTCAGGCTTAGCAATCAGTTTACAGTAGTTCTTTTCAGAAAACAGAAGGCAGGACATTTGGGTTTAAGGAAGACCCTTTCTAGCATCACTGGAGGTGGGCAAAAGAGCAGTTGGATGTGAAAGTCACAGGGCCTGGCTTTGAGCAGTGGAAAAACAGCCAAAAGAGCTTACCATGGCTGAGCATTTCCTAAACAGAGCTGCAAGAGAGGAGAGCATCTGGTGGAATTAATTGCCTGTAATTCTTTGAGGTGATGCCTGAGTGTGAATGGCTGCAGCCGAGCAGAGATCTGAAGGGTGGGAACAGGTTTTGTGTTTTCACCAAAAAATGTAACTGGTAAAGCATCTCAAAAAAACTCAAACATGCTATCTTATCACACTGACATCTCCCAAAAGCTTCAGTTGCTAAGAAAACATGTTATAGAAAGTTCAGGTGGCTGTGCCAATAAATGACACAGAAACTTTGTCTGAGAGACTTCCGATTCCCTGTTTTCAGTAGCTTGTAAATGTCAATTTGAACTCTTCATACTGAAGTATTTTGCCCTGTGTGTCAGGCTCACATTGAACTTGCTTTTGCTGTGGTTTTTAAACTTTCAACTAAAGCTCTTCAGCTCTTTGTCACAAGTGTATCCCATGTTATATGATTTTTTTTTTTTTTTTTTTTTTGTAGTAGATCGGTTAAACTTTATTGACTTTGCTGTTTAGGAAGGCAGTTACCACAGATGTGTGGTTTGCAGCTTCTGTGTAAGTAGCCCAAATTTAGTCATCAGAAAACCTCAGAAAACCTGTAACGCCATCTACCAGGGAGAGGCTCGTTAGAGTTTGTCAGCTAAAATCAGGGGAGAGTTTGTTGGCACTGAGCATGACCTGGCACAGGCCCACCTCTGAGCAGACCATCATGGCGATTCTTCCTCCTACTGATGGTCAAAAGCTGTGAGTTATAAAGTGCAGGGGAACACTGTTTCCTGTTCTCTTACTGATTCCCCAGCTGCTACATCAGCTGCAGGAAGTGAAAAGAGAAAGCAACTGATCTTAGTTGGGAGATGGAAATAAGGAGGGAAGGTGGCCTAATCAGAGGAGTAGGTAAGGGACCAAGATGTGGCACAGATGGGTGCAGAGCTGGGGTTTGGGGCCAGCACTGGTTTTTCAGGAGGGGTAAAATCCAGCACCAGAGGTGGGCAGAGGGAAGAATCTGGGATTGGGACAGAGAAAGGCAGGAGAGGAATTAGGTTGAGGACAACCAAGGGAAGGAGCATCTAAAAACCATTGAAATGCTTTCCACGAAGGAAACTGCATGTTCCTGAATCTTGGTGCTGCTGTGTCATCAGGAAGTACCTCTGCAGCCCTCGGCAGTGGGTAACTCCCTCTCCTGCTGGAGGCTCAGCTAGAAGGCAATGCACAGCAGTCTTCCAGCGCTGCAGTTGCTGCTACTGAAAGCTTTTCCTGGGATACCACTGAGCGTTGTGCCTGTGAGTACTCACAGCTGCCATTGATTCACTGATGTAGGGGAGGTGCTTGGATATGTGCTGTCCTGGATACAGTTCAAGGTATGGATGGTGTGTGGCGAAACAGGCCTTGGATGACTCACTGAGTGAGAACTGCAAGACTGCTTGAGCACTGAGCTGGGAATGGCCTGATCCAGCAATGACGAGCAGCTTGGATGCCAAACTGAGGCATTTTCTAACCTCCTGCTGCTGCTGCACAGGCTGCTCTCAGATATCTAATGTTCCTGAAGGATGGCAAGTAGCCAGGCAAGGCAGTCTGACTGTAATGGAGGAGTGAGGAGACGGACCTTTTGAAGATCTATCAGAGCAAGGTCTGGCAGAATGGAATTTGGTAGATCATCGTGAATGAAACTGAGAGGTTTCATGGAGCCCGAGTCTGACTAGATAAACAGGTAGAGATTGGAAACCAAAAACTGGGGATTGATTGTGATGGCTAGGATGCAGCAGGGTATCTTCATTGTGAGCAACAGGGAAAAAAAAAACCCCAAACCAACGAACAAAAAAGGCAAAGAAATAAGAAATGCAAAAGGCAGGCATCAAGTAACTTGTAGAAAAATGAGGAGAAAACAGAGTATCTACTCGTTGCTATTGGGGACCACTTTTCCTGGAGACAGAAGGCTGGGGCCAACGGAAAAAACAGTGTGTAATAGTCCATAATACAAAGAATGCTGAATTAAAATTGTGCAAGCAGCTCGTAATCTGTGGAGGTGGGAGAGGATGCTGAAAAGTTAAATTGAAGTCAGAGGAGTGGTTTGGTATTTTTTGTTTGTTCCGCAGGTTTTTTTGTTTTCAACAAGGAGGGTAAGTAATTACCGCAACAATGTAATAGGGTACATAATGAATGAATAATGAATCCTCTTCTCCTTGGAACCACTGAGTCTCCTAGGAAGATAAACCTAACCAAGATGTAATCTGTTTTACCCAGAATTTATTGCTGGTGAAGGAAATGATGATGGGGGGACACTGTGACTTAGGTAAGAGGGGGCACTCATATTCCTAGTTGTGAAGTCTCTGTTCCTTAAGTTCTGGCACTTCTATGTGAGGTGTGCTTGACCACTACTTTAGTGCTGCTCCTTTTACAGTCAGGTTTCCATGTGCCTGTGGAGCTGCAGAAAGGAGCAAAAAAACATTTACTGGCTTGGTGGCAGCTGACTCAGTTGTGTTGGCTCCTATCTGATGCACAGGCGTGGCCTGGCAGTGTGAGCATCGCAGGAAAAGCCAGAGGAGGGGTCATTTGGGTAGGGCCCAAATCTCCCCTGGAGTTCCAAGGTCAGCAGGGACCAGACTGTGCTAGAAGATGCTTTTGGTTCTGAGCCTGCTTGGTCCCATTTCCAGGCTTCCCTGTGTGAATTGGCTGCAGAGAGGAAGCTGACCCTGACCTTCAGGCATGTGCTTGTCCCTCGTGATGAAGAAGTTCTCCTGCACCACACCAATGGTGTGACAAAGGAACAGGGAGCAGAATAGGGAAGGCTGGTGGGAAAGAAGGGAATCTCTTGGGTTTTTTTCCAAACCTGACCGTTATATTGGAGCTTTGCAATACGCCTGAATCAATGAAATAGTTTAAAAACAATTTAGGAAACCACTGGAAAAATCTACTGCAGAGGGAGTGGCTGGCCTGTGGGCTCTGAGTGGTGGTGTCACAGCAGGTATCGTGCAAGTGTTTCACCACACTGTGCAGTGCTTCCACATGGATCTTTTTTTGAAGGTAAATGTGGGGCTCATGCACAGGCCAGGGGGCAGCTGGAGAGCTTGTAGGCAGAATCTGCAATTGCCAGCTGAGCCTGTACCATTTACAGTGCTGGCTGCTGAGGGATCAGCACCTCTTGAGGCAGTTGCAAGGCCTTTTGTGTCCGGATGGCACAGTTCTGCTTTTGGCTGTCATGGTGTAGTTAAAGATGTGGAAAATAAGAACAGAATCTGGCCTATAATGTCCTGTCAATGCCAAACTGCCTTGTAGATAGAGCTCCTTACTGCTGTGATCTGGTACCAGGTGGGTTATCCCTGTCCTAGTGTGGATTTCTAACTCGTTCTGCCTAAGTCAATGGTGGGAGGGATATTTCTCATGTTTATAAAGACCGCAAATGCATTTGGCAGGAGGATCTCCCCTCTGTTTCTCCTCTGTTTCCCCCTACTGCACCCAGTTCTCTCCTCGCTCCCTCCCATCCGTCCTGCTTTGGGAGCAAGCTGTTCCTAGGAGGGGACAACCCTCCCCATCCCCAGCAGCCATCTCTGGGGGGGGGCAGGCAGTTCGTGCGCTGGGGGTGCCAGGAGCCAGCAGCCCAGGGTGCAGGCAGGTGACCCGGTGCCGGCAGGCCAGCTCCCTGCCTGCCTCTGCCATCCACCCTCCTCCTGTGGCTGGAGCAGCAGGGAAGAGGGAGTGCAGATGGGAGAAGGTGAAGGTGCATGCCTGCCAGCCTACTGTATCGTCTGGGGCTCCAGCACAAAAAACAGGGCCTGCTGGTGTTTTGGAAGAGGTGGGAAGTCCACAGCTTGGGCTGGGTGTTGGGTGGAGACCTGTTGGCCCTGAGGAATGGGAAGCAGGCCAGTGGGCTGGGGCCAGATCCTGTGGCCTCTGCTATCTTCTGGCATGGAGGGCTCCGCTCCTCCCAGCTCTTGCAGCCAACGTATGCTGCTCCCTCACTGCACCCACGGTAAACGGGGGGGTGTGTGTGTAAAAATCCAGCAAAATCTAGTCTGGATTTTAAGAGATCTCTACTGAACTTACATGACAAGGTGCCCTGATTTCTGCAAAAGCTGATTCTTTTCTGCTGTGGTGGTTTAGCCCCAGCCAGCAACTAGGAAGAGAATTAACTCTATCCCAGCCAGGACCAGGACACTTGCACAGGCCTGCTTGCCCGTGGCTTGTTCACTGATGCCATCGGCTGTTGGTGAGGCCCTTAGCTGGTGCAAAACTGCTCCATTGTCTGTGATGAAGTCATGCCAATAAAAATCTGAGGATGTCAGTACTCCATGAAAATCCCACCATCCTGCTTTAGGATGTGCCACCATTTGGGCTGGATTTTAGGGCAAACTTTTAGAATTAGAATAGCTGAGGAGGTGCATAGAGAAGGAAGGGAACATTGTGGAGGCTGTGACTGAAAGCCTGTCAAAATAACAATCCAAACACAGGTCTGACTGTGCACTAGGGCTGGGAGATGGGCTGAGCAGTCCTCAGGGATCCCTTCCACTCCTGTTTTTCTCTGAATTCAAGGCACTGGAAAGCCAGACTCTGTTTTGTTTTTTGTCGATGGCGGTTTTTCGAAGAGAGATGCAGTGAAAAACATCTGAGATATGGCAGCCTGTCACCTGAGAGAATTTCTCTCCCTTTTAGCTGTTTTGGATTCCAGATAATTCCATCTATGTGTGCACATGAAAAAGATAATGTCCTAAGAAATTGGATGAGGTTATCAAGTCCAGCCAGCACTGAATTCATATTTGCAGATCTTGGAGAGTTTTCTCTGTGACACATGTGTTCAAAGCCAACCAAGCACACAAACATTTTGCAGAACACATCAAATCTTTATTATAATAATTTCTTCATGCACTGTCTCCAGCACCAGAAAAAATCTTACTCCTTTTAAGTATGGGCAAGGTGTTAATATTCTTGGCTGACGGGAAACCTAACAAATACCTTTGACATCCAGCTTGGCTGTGCATCTTGTTGGATCTGCCAAGCATTCTTTAGATGTCAAGGTCTGGGATTTATTTGCTGGAAAGCGCATGATATTTTGAGGGTGTAGAGTTAACCAGTTTTGCACAAAATGTACTAGTTATGTGAAACTCATTTTAAAATGAAATCAGTACCCTATGGAAAATACTAAGTACAGAACCAGGAACTGAAGCTCTCTGTTTATGCATAGTGCAGATGCAGCTGTAGGACTGGCTTTGCAGGCTTCTCACCGTCATATGTTACTGTGCTTCAACCATGACCTGAGGGGTTCATCTGAGAAGGAGAGAGCTGATTGGATTTCCATGTCCACTCTCCTAACAAGAGTTTCATCTGTGGTGGATTCTGTTTTGTTTTTCACTTTGGATGTGGGTGTGAAGATCTCATGTCCAAAAGCCAAAGTGGCCAGATAACACCAGGTGTTTTGCAGCGTAGACTAGTGGATTTCTCCCTGGCTCTGTGCAGTTCTGTTGATTCCTGTTTGTAATCAGAAGAGAAGAGAACTTTATGTGAGCTGGATGTCCTCCTCTTCACTTGGACCACTCACTCCTTTCACTGCCGCTGTTGCTAGCCTTGAAGTTCCAAATGCCTCAAACTACATCTTCCTGAAAAGGAGATAGACTTAAATCTTATGAAGTTGAAGAAGAAAGGAAGGCAGGTGAACCTTTTATTTTTGCCTTTCAGATTTTGAGCTTTCAGAGGTCTTGAACACATTTTAAAGCATTTTTCAACAGCTAAAAAAAGAAAATAAAATTACTTTCTCTTTGATGGGTAGAACAGCATGACCTGTAAAGAGATCTGATATCTTACGCAATCAATTGATTTCAGTAGCAGGGTCCTCAGAAAAAATGTCGAATATCTTACAGTTCCTCATAAAATTGTAAGCACTAGCAACATGGCTACTCTATCAGCTGTCAGGAAAAGCAGGAAAACACCTGTCCTCTTTACTGGCTGGAGCATGAGCCAGAGTTCACTGTGTGCACAGCAGTCTCTTCCCAGATCAATGTCCTCACCAGGAGAGAGCCTGCTGTTGCTTTTCTTTTTAATTAATATAACTTCTCACCTAGTCCCTCAGTTCTTGCCCAAAAGCATGATGTTATAACTCTTTAACATGAGACAACTGGAAAACTGAATTGTGAGAATAGATTGAAGAAATGGTATTTTGTCGGAAAGCATTACTGTGAGGCCTTGCAAAGACCAGTTGCTTCCTGTTGGTCGCCTGTGAACACCTGGTGGCATATCTTGGGAACAGGCTGCCCGTGGGTGAGTTAGGCAGGCGCAGCTGCCGAAGCTGCAGCTAGAGTCCGTGGGTGGCGTGATGCGAGTCCCTCTCAGAAATGCTGTTATTTCCTCAACCATTTCATGTGGGGCAATGCTGAGAACCTTTGCAACCTCTTTCAGTGCAGAGAGGAAGGGAGTCGTCCCTGAAGCTGGCGTGTTCTCATGTGTTGCTGTGTGGATGGTGAGACTCGTGAAGACGTGTACTTAGACAGTGACAGATTACCTCAACCCCCAGATCAGTCTGTGGCTTGTTAGAAGAGGAGCTGTTAAAGTCTCTTGTGCTAATAGGTTTCTAAATATTGTTTTGAACTGGCTTGCCCAGGCTGCAGGCTCCCAGCTCTGCTGGGGTGGGTCCTATGTGTGAGGAGCAAATCAAGCCCACAAAGCAGCCGGTCTGTGCTGGGAACTTCCAGTGAGGCCAGCAGGGACCTGGCCTGCAGTGAGCTAGTTATGGCATGGAGCATTTATTAGAAACCTATGTTTTCAAGCCATTGCTGTTTGCCTAGCTTTTAAAGCAAACTGTCTCCATTCCTTCCAGTCCTGCCAGCTAGAGAAAGGTGCTACAAGGCAGGAAGAAATTGAGCCTTTCAATTTTTTTTTACATTTTTAAATTAAAAAATAAATGTTTCTGAGACCTGATGGTAAGTAGCAAACAAACAGCTTTTTTGTAACTGTTAGAGATACTAAAAAAATGTAAATACCTTAAAAGGCAGAGGCTTGTGGTGGGTCACAGAGGTGGTTAAGTACGGTGGTCTTATCTGTTGTCATTATGTGCACAATTAAAGTATATTTGTCATAACTCTATTTTAGTTAATATAGAGTAAGATATTACCAAACAAGAGATACGGAAGGGAAACTGAGGTTATCGGTCCTTGCCACTGGCTTTCTGAACTGTAGCAAAGATCTGATTGGAGGCTTTGTTGTACTTCAGAGTGTAAAAATACATTGAATGAATATGCCTTTACTGTGAAAAACAGATATGGACTATTACTAGGTACATTCTGTAATGGAAAGTCTCCTTTTTTAGGTGGATGTGGATCCACCCTGAACATGTCTTTGTTTATTTGTAAGATTGTTTCCTGTTTTTTCTTATCGCATACTTTCAGCTGTGAATTAAAATTAAAGAGGCAGGCTATGACGTTACAGTCTCTAGACTAAGGGATGTGAAGAGACTGTTTCATCAGTGCTTTGAAGGTGTTGGACGACTGTCTTGGAGGTATGTGGAGTCAGAGAAGGCTTTTACAGCTTCCTCCTGTAATTCAGTTGTTAGTTCACCTCCACTGAAGCAGAGGGAATAAGATCAACAACAAACTTGGACTATTTTACAGTGATTTTTAGCCTGGTTTCACATGGAATTACACATCTGTGTCCTCCTCTTCCCAATATCTTTTGGAGTTGCTGACCAAAGTCAGCAACATTTGACTGCAAGGGAGAATTTCCAACAATAACTAAGTTGTTACCAGTTTCCTAAAAATAGGAGGTCAGGGAGACTGGAGTCGGATTTGAACATTGTACTTTTGCCACTAATAAATCTTTTGATCCTTTTACCCATTCCTTCTGCATGGATTCTTTGAGGGTTTTGTGCTAAGGATTTAGGAAGAACAAAGGACATAAATTCCACTGTTCTACCTGGAGATGAAAATATGTCTTTATTTGCATTGACCTATCAATAGGTGACTTCAGTTTATAGGTGTCAAAAGTGAATGAGGCATATGTACGTTTCTTAAGGTTAGAAGGAACTACCCTGATTATCTAGTACAGTTTTCACAGCATAGGTCGTCAAAGTTCAGTGAGTAATTTTTTCATCTAGCTAGAAGTTCCTGTTGAAGCCACTGGATTGCTTTCACAAATGTGTTTTATTCTGGTATTTGCTGGAGAATTCATGACATCTCAGTACATCCTAAAGTGAATGGTTCTGTTAGTTAATTACTGACATGGGTGGAAAAATTTGCACTTTATTTGTAGTGGCTTTATCTACCATTATCTTCAGTAGATGGACCTTGTATTTCACTGATGGATTCAAGTCTGAAGTTTATTCTGTAATTAGTACACAGAAAACTGACTAAATTTCTTGACCTCTACTTGATAAAGTAGAATTAATATCTTGATTTGATAAATGGCATGCTTTTTAGATCTAAAATAATGTTATATTTCTTTCTGATCCTTTCCCTGTATTTTTTTTCCTCAAGAACAGCCCTCAAAAGCAGATGTAGTGTTCCAGCAGCATTCACAGTAATGACAGAAGTAATGTCATCCTTTTCTCCTGGAAAACAAAGGAGAGCAGGAGGGGGTGTTGACCCAGATTCTTCCCTTATCATAATGTCAAAGTCAGTTACGAAGATTTCTGAACATGTACAATTTTACATTACTCTTACTTCTTCTACTTAAAGTTATAAGGAAAACACTGATAAAACAATCAACACATCTCCATTGATTTCAGTGATGTTTATCTAAGTTGGGCCTCTGATGATAAAATATTTAGGTCTATTGTAGGACAGAAAACAGCATGGATATGATTCATAGAAAAGCCTTCTGAATAAAAAGACAAAACAAATTCCACACTTTTCAGTGTGCTCCTTCTTGAAATATGGAAGGCTTAGGCATCTTTCTCTGCTCCTTTGACCCAAGATAGATCAGTCAAAAAAAAAACCCAAAAAAACCCCACCAAGTTAAAATACTGTGAAATAAAAAAAAATTCGGAGGAGTTTGTGCCAACCAGATTCTTCAAGGGGATGAAGAGTGATTTTTCAGGTGGGGTGCACTTAGATAAATGAGGTGCCTCTGAAAGGATCCAAACTTTTTGGTAAAATCAGCACTTTGTTACAAACTATTGAAGCTGTTTTAAAGCCTCTTTGAGAGCCATTCACTGAGAGCATGAGTCATTGTCTGTGTGCAGCATCATGTAGTGATTTACACAGCCAGGGAGGGGCTGTTACTGGAGACCCTTAAACAACATGGAAGTGTAATTTACATTTTGGGTGCAATCAATTGCAAGTGTAGTTGCAGCTGAATTCTTTTACCAGGCCTGAGCTGGTGGCAAATACACCAGTTTTGGCTATGCTGCTGTGATGTGTCTGTCTGTGGCTGTTGCAATCAAATGACAGCATTTTAAGAATGACAAATTCAACTGCCTAAATTAATCTAGCCCCAGGTTCTCACCCTGTTCTGGGCAATATGCGATGCCCTCAGCACATTCCTGTTGTGTGCAACTTTCTTGTCAGCCAGCACAGAAAATGACATCCTGTTTTTCAGTGCATCTCTCGAAAACTTGCTTAAACGCTTCTCCCAGACTTTGCAAGATGTGCAGCACTGATTCCGATGGAAGGGACCAGCAGTGCCTTCGGTGACCTGTGGAGCAATCATGGGGTCTGCAGCTTGGCAGCCTTCCAGCTCTTGCCCTTTGCTGATGAAATGACCCTTCCCTTGCACAGCTGCACCCCTGTCCTTGGCATCCTCTAAGCAGCTGTCCCTGGGTGCTTGTTGCTACATGGGAATGCTCTGCGGAGTGCAGTTGACCCATATGGATTCATCTGTGAAAATAATTTTAGAAAAATTTGCCGTTCTTTTGAGAATGGATCTGAATCTGGAATTTGTTTCCATCTCAGCCTCTTAAGGAACAACTGTTCGGAGTAGGGAACTGTCCAGGCTGCTTTCCTGTATCAGGCAGTTGAAGGTTGTAAGTCAATAAATAATCAGCTACTGTAGAAGTGGCAAAGCATGTGGGAAAAATGGGTAAAATTTGACCAGAACTCCAAGGGCGAACAGACCAGGATACTCTGGAGTGCCTGAAGAGGGATAAATGAATTATTGCCATCACTCTACCATTGTCAGGCCCTCCTGACGTCTTGGCCTAGCAATGGTGAGAGCTGCAAGCAGTGGAACATGGCAAAAGAGTAGTCCCTGTTAGTTAAATAATGAAACTGTATTATCTCAGCTTGAGCTGTCCCCTGCTGTGGGACTGATTTGCATTTGAGAGCTGAAGCCTAGATTATAAAGCAAACACTCTTCTGCATTACCTTTCTGGATTCCATGGAGCATGTCAGAAAGTAAAGATTTGTGAGGACATTCCAGTGCAAGGCAGAGAACAAACAAGGTAAAGTGGGTCTGGGATTGAGCTGCCTACCCCAGGGTGCTTCCTAAAGTAACAATGTTTTGCTCTGGGTGGGTGCTGACCACCTGTTACACAAGTCTTCCACGGATTGTGTCTCCTTCTGACACAGCAGGAGAACCTGGGAGGCAGTAGTAACAATACAGCGTTATCACTGGCTTATATCTCAGGGCAAAACCGTGACCTGAGTCTTCCCCTCAATGCTTTTCTACAGAGGTCCGGCGCCATGTGCATCCTAAAAGGACTAATGAGCAGCATTAACGAGGTACCACAAAATCTCTTATCTTCACGGAAAACATACCCTGGTCCTACAGAACAAACATCTGGTGTCATGGGCTGGGTTGTTTCATTAGCTGAAGAACTGTGATAACAGAGCATGTCTGGTATTGTGAGGCATCAGGGAGTAAGAGATTATTATTTTTACCCCCTTGTATGCTTTCATTTATAAGCCTTAGTCTGGCTCCTGGGGTATCTTTGCTGAAAGAAGAAACTTGTTCGTAGCCTGGCCTGCCTGCTGGGACCACTTACGTGCGTACTGGTTACTATCAGTGATCGTAGTGTATTACGAGCATCTGGCTGGTGGGAGATGTTCCATGGCTGTAAAAAGTGCTGGCTAGGAGCAGTACCTCTCTCCTGACTCTTCTAGATTAGAATCTGAAGAGTGAAAAGCTGTGAAATATATTTCCCATCCCCAAACCTATTAGTTGCTTAGACAGAACTGTGATTTTTGGTGAAAGGGCTTTACAAGCAAAACACAGAGAGAAAATAGTCCTGTGATGTGTATTTTTATTGTTGACTTGCACTGTATTTGTGAGAGTTAAAAAAAAAAAAAAAGCTTCTACTCAAACAGAAGTTACCACTACTAGTGCTGTGGGGTTTTTTTAATTATTTTTGTTTCTTTTAGGTCCCTGTGAATCTCTCATTCTAAAGTGAAATAAAAATAGCTGAAGATCACAAAAAAGGATTGCATTCTCATGCTGTATTCCTTTGGTGCTATGTTTAACCCTTATTTTCCTTTCATATGGTACATTATAAAAACATAACTGCTCTGTATATGGATTTGTATTCCAAGTGAAAAGCACAAACTGAATTCTTCCACCTTAATTGGAAAGATGTCATTACTTTCTCTGTTTTCACCGTGGGTCTGATAGAAAGCTCAAGGAAGGAAACTTTTAACAGGCATTAGTGTGTCACAGACACTAGAATGACTTTCTGCACATGGTGGGAAAATAGAATTTTCCATTCTATTATTTTCTTTTTTAAAAGGACATGCCATGTGTACTGGGTTATTTTTTAAATTATTTATACAACTGTATCCTGACAAGCTACAACTTCCTCCAGTGTAAACATAGCTACTGTTTGTTTCTATAGTGTTTCGCTGTGTTTATAAGGTTGGGGAAGAACCATAATATAGTGTGGCCTGTGCGTTTTCAAAAAATCCCCCCATTTATTTTCTCTAAAAACTTTTGGTCAGATTCTGATGCCAGTTACCCCATGAAATCAGTGGAGCTGCCTCATAGCCACGAGTGGGCCTGAGCTGGAAATAGTTCCCAGCAGCCTCTGTGCTGGGAGCAAGGCTGGGTAGGTACACGGTCTTATTTAGGGCTCTACTAAGAAGGCAGATGTACGCACGTATTTAAAACACTTCTGTCCAGCTCAGTGTTTTTTTCCAGAATGTCTTCTTACCAGAGTTGCATAAGGTATGGTTCTTTGTACCACAAAACATATTTTATGTAACCCACAGCTTTGGTTTTGTTCAACATTGTACCTAACCCCTGGATCTAACCATTCTTGCATCCTCAGAATCTCCCAAGTAAGATACAAACGTTGTGAATTTAAGCTATTGTCACAGCAATATGTATTTTGAGTAAGTATATACATTTTCCAGTGAGATCCAGGCACTTGAGGGGAAAGGTGCAATCACGTATCTTTACCACCCTACATATTTCATCTTGAAATTCTGGCATCAGGCTCCTCTGGCGTTAAAGGCCATTTTTCTATTCTAGGCTCCCATTTGCTAGAAATGATCGAACCACTGTAATGCATTGATTCATAAAGTGCTTTGTGATATCTTGAGTGTGAATGCAGGAAAAAATCAAGTTCTGGTCTGTCAGGTGCTTAAATGAAACTTGATCTCTTGGCTGAGAAAATCACTATGCTGTCACCTGGTTTTGTGCTGACTTTTTCCAAGGCTCTAAAAGCGCTTGGGGATTGAGAGAAACACCATAGACAGTCTTTGATTTTATAGGGCCTCTCCTTCCCATCAGCTACTTGACTTTTCAAACTTTCCTAATAGTCATTTTGTTTTTCCCCCAAAATAAAAGCCTTTTGTAAGGAACTGGGTTGCCTGCAAATTCAGAAACCTCTGGATTTTTTCATGACATTCAAACCTCAGTTTTGCTGCAAAGGATCCTGTGTGGGTTTGGAACTGTTGTTTACCCAGGACCAGAGCACAACGTGGTGTTTTCTAGATAGGTAAGAATAGGTCTGCTGAGTGCATCCTTGTGCAGCTGCGGCTCGTAGTGACAAAAATGACACATAACTTTTGACATACAGATGATCCAACCTGTCTTGACAGGCTGCTAGGGAATTTTCCATCAGTTACTGCGGCCTATCACAATTTGTTTGGCTATGTAAAATTTACATTAATGTTTTTTTCACTAATATCAACAGCTCATAAAAATAACCTGGATAAAAAGTCATAACCTTTGAAGATGAGGTGAATACCCAGTTAACTGGAAATAAAGCCGTCTTCCAGGAGACAGGATTCCTGGAGAGGAAGTATGCAAGAAGCATCACCTGCTGTTTAAGTTTTGCTCTGTTTTTTATGATTTTGTTTTTGTTTCTAGAGGGCGAATGTATTAAACAATAGCCTTCTAACTTGTTCTAGGCTTTGGCAGTTCTGGTAATATCATATACCCTGAAAGACAGGAATAAAGCATTGTGCCCTCTGGCTAATTATAATAAAGATAAAAGTTGAGAGTAAGAGCCAAGGAAACTAGCCCACAACTAGGATTTAATTTTGCAATTAAACATTTCACTCAGCCGTCCACTAATTCTACTTTGTGATGAAATTTCTAATAGATGGCTTGGGTCTTACAGCGTGGATGTACTGTTATTACCAGAACATTAGCAGACTTTTAAAACTTCTTCCTACCTTAGCTAGTGTGCTAATTAGGCAGCAATCTTCCCTCAAACCACAGGCAGGGTTTGCAACAGTTTGATGTGTTTACGCTCTTGCAAAAGTGACTGTTCAAGGAAGTAGTGAAAATGGTTAAGTAAAAGTTGCTAGGTACAGCCTTGGAGGAAGGCGGCTTCCCATCATATCTCTTCTGCAAAGGACTAAATAGTACTTTTGACTACTTTTTTTTTTTTTTTTCCTTGTGTGAAAAACATGTTTGGACCTTGAATTCAAGCGCGTAGAGTAAGCTTCAAAAAGCTTTTGAAAAGTACCATGCAATACTGGGGAAGTGATGTTTTGCAGAAAACTGCTGCTCTAGAATAAGGAGCAAGGATGTATGAAATATCAGATCCACTACTCTGGATTTCATGCAAGTCACTATTTATAGGATGATCAGTGAGGCTAGCTCCAGACTTCATTTATAAATAGATGAGCGTACATTTCCTTCTGTGCCAGAATTTTCCAAACTGCAGTTTCATGCTCCCCTCATTGTTTTGATGAACATTGCTGGTGGTTTTTGAACCTGTGGCTGGGCATTGGTATAGAGTTGATAAAATTGCATTCAACAATGGATTCACCTTCCTAGTTAGCAAATGCTGCAGAAACAGTATCTCCCGTCCCACTTTGAGGTGATGAGGGAGTGTGGATTCTGTTTGCCTGCACACAGACAGAATGCGGATGACACTTTTGAAAATGAGACTTGGGGCTTCAAAGACACTCAAGAACTTCAGACTGCAGTTTGAAAGTCAAATATTATGAAAGGATGGCTTACTCTGTGGAATTTTGAAGAAATCTTGCAGGCCATACCTTAAGCCCTTAAAATCTGCTGTGGTTGGCTGCTTTTGATTTTTTTTTTTCCAGACCCCTTCCAAAATAGATTCACATCGCTAGAAGTTCTTTGCCATTGGAGCAATGAACCTGCCCATCGGACAGAGACTGGCAGAGTTACACTTAAACTCATCATTCAAGGTCTTTATTGCTGAGAGAAGGCAAATGTTGTAGGCTGGGACATTTTTAGAATAATCAGTATTTCATGGAAATGGGTGAGAGACATCTGCTAAATGAGGAAAGGGGAATCTTCTTAAAGCTTCCCAAAGAATTAAAAGTTAACATATTGCACTTGCAAACCTGAACCTGAGTAATAGCTCTGGTCTGGTGTGTGTGCAGGATCTGACATGGAAGTTTTGTGTGTGGGGGGTAGCAACTTCAGGATGAAGCTCTGAATGTTAGAGCAGCCTGTTTTTTCTGGTAAATAATTCTTGTTAATATGACTTGATGAGAAGAATTTAATCCATCTATATGGTACTAGTGTTAAAGCAGTGAGAGCAGGTGACTGCACCTGGATGAGGTTCCACTGGCATCAGACACATCCCTATACAGGCGAACGTGGTCCACCTGTGTGGAGCTGAACAGGGAATCACAGCCTGAACAATCAGAATCAAACATTGTTAGAGCAAGGTAATCACCACTGAAAGCATTTAAAAGTGCTTTAACTTGTCTAACTTGTTTATGCTGATGGGTTTTTGGAGTATGAGCTGATGTCTTAACCTGACCTTTACCCAGCTTCAGTTTCTATAGGAAAAGTAAGCATATGACAGAAAAGCGAATAAAATCTGGGAGAGGAGCTAAGATTTAACTTTTTGTTTTGGTTTGGTTTTGTATTTCATGTAGTGAAGATGACATTAGGTTCCCTAAAATTCCCTTTTTTCTCTATCCTGTATCCACCCTAGAAATCTGTATTTTCTAAAGGCTACTTCACTGTTGATTTCTTCAGCCATTTTTGTCTTTCCCCGTCTGTATTTCTTCTTGTTACTTTTTAATTTAAAAGAACAATATCCAAATATGGGTGTTAAAAATAGAGACATTGTTACCCCACTGAGTAGTTAATGGACGAGCTGTTCCAGAATAACCTATCCAAATACATTGTACAACTTTCTGTTTTGTCAAACACACACAGTCTGGCTAAGATGTGTTTTTATAATGCACCTAGAAGAAATAGAGGAGTAAAATTATGGTGAAACACAAGGAAAAAGAAAAGAAAATAACTTTTAGCAACAAAGGGGGAAAGCTTTTTTAAACTGAATCATGCAGATTTTTCTAGGACAGATAAATGCTGAGGCTTGTGGTCAGCTTATCTCCCCATTTCTCTTCTGGTACATGTGAGGGAATCTTGCTGCATTAACACCTTTAACACACGAGACCGGTCCTCAGACTGCTGCACCACAAAGGGTGATTTGAAGGGGCAAGAAACTTGCACCTGCCCGTTCGGTGTTCCTTACTAAATGTCAGGCTCTTTCAGGGAACAGTCTGCAAATGCACATCTCTAACTTGTACGTGCAACCCTGCAACAGATAGAAGTTTGCTAGAGCAGTCGGTGCTGGCAGCAGGGTTGCCTTGGGAGGACGCAGCTTAGTGTGTGATGTGTTACCCTACTTTCCAGGGTGGTTTTGTGCAGCTGCCCTTGGGCGTTCAGTGCTGCAGCCGAGATACTTATTGGTGTATGAGCTAGTTGGGGTAAACCTACTTTGTATCTGTCTGCACAGCTTCAGGCGTACCTTTGACTGCAGTTGTAGACATTCCCTTTGATAGGGTTTCTTCCGTACGGAGCCTGCAGGACATACAAGTAGGTCCCAAGACACTTACTTTATTTTTTAATGTACTGATTTGAACACAATGAAAATGTCTGCAAGGGATGTTGTGGTACGCTGGCCCTGTGCCTCTACCAGTTCTCGCTAATGCTTCCTGTCCCTCCACAGTGCTGCAGGCCCAGCACCAGGACTGCTGCCAGGACTCCTCCCGGATGCTGAAGATTGCCGTGATGTTGGCATGCAGAGCAGGAAAGGCATCTTCACACTGTCAGGATTTCCACTGCTGACTCTGGTGGCGTGGGAAGGAGACAGCAACTGGCTAAGGCCAAGGCAAAGGCTTCTGTAAGTGCCCTATGTTTCAGTCGTTCTCCCGGGTTCGGTATGTTGGGCACACAGAGAAGCAGGCCCTAAGCTCACAGGAGCTGATGGTGGGGAAAATGGCTAAGAAAGAATACTGTGGGGATGGGGTAGGCACAAAGTACTAGAGGTGTTTGGGGAGCATTTAGGTTAATAGGGACAAATAGGACTTTCTCAGCGAGAGAATATTCCTAGACATCCAATACCCTACCTGAGAGTAAAGCTGCTACAGGCATCCACGTTCCTGCTGTCTGTTACTTACCAGCAGAGACCCTGCCCCTGTCACGCACACCTTTCTTAGCCATGGCTAGGTTAGCGCAGAGTACCGTGCATGGAGATAACCCTGGAAGCATGTTTAATTCCTGATGCAGAATTCTGGGCTTTTCAGCTTCGTGGCCTGCTTGTAGAGAGAAGAGGAGCCAAGGAGTGAGGCTCTAACACATTTCTGTTTGCAGTGGCTGTTGGGAAACAGAAATACGCTTGTAAATAGATCACAGGAAATGCATTGCTACAAGGTGTTACTGAAGGTAAGGGTGTAGCACAGAGCTGGGTGTTCCTAAGATGATGAGAAGAAATAAGAGTGATGTGAAGAAGAGATGTTTGTGGTAGAGAAGCTGTTGTGCTTCCAGACAAGTTGTGCACACAGTGAGGAAGGTAGGAATTTGTCCTTTAGGCAGACTATTGCCCATCTTTGATTTTCCTCTCAAGATCTTGGCCAAGTCTGCTGTGAGACAAAGCAGTAGACCAGATCTCTGCCTTTCAGCATCCCTGTGTGTTTAAAAGTAGGTGTTATGGGTGGAGGAAAGCTGTATCTGGTGGGAGGAATGTATCTCCCATCTCAGGCATGCTGTGAACCTGTGTAACTGGAACATTCTGATAACATGATGCTTTTTCATTTTAATGGTATAGCTAGGAACTTTTTTATTGCAGCACAGATTTCTTTGTGTGCATTTCTTCTGTGTTTTTGGAAATTGCCACCATCCTTAAATGGAATTTTTCTAGTTTTAGTATTGCCTTAACAATTGTGACTCAATATCTAATCTAGATATACTGCTTCTGTTTCTGCTTGGAAATACCCTCCTGCAATTTCAGTTCACACAAAGATGACTGAAATGCCCTAGATCCTGAAAAGAGTAAAAGTCTACGCTGAATGATTTCATTTTGTTTTGAACAATGCATTAGTTTTTTCAAACTATAATTTATTTTAAAATTATCTTTCAGAAATTTTGGAATATGTTTACCTTTACACACCTACATAGTGTTTGCCTCTCAAGGAAGGTGTTAATACATGTATGGGTATATTTCTGTGTGATGAGGACCAGAGAGTATTATTGAGCACAGTGGCTTAATAGATTTTTCCAAAGGAAAAAAAGATTAAATATTTCTTCAGTTGTAAGAAATCCATGGCAGCGTGGACAGAATGTACGAGAGGAAAAACCTTGGCCTTCCAAGCCTAAGCTAACTACAAAGTAATGGGCTGGAGCGGAGTGACTTTGCTCAACATTGCTTGGCTGACTCTTTCCATTTCATTTAACAACAGTTTCTAATACAGCCATGCATTCTGCTTCTTTCAGTTTGATTAAAGGAGTGGGAACGTGGCCATGAGTGTGAACAACCTGTTTGTCTAGCTGGGTTTACTTGCTGGTATTTAGGAAGTGCTGGTATTTTAACTTGTATGTATTCCCAGCTTAATTGTCACAGAGTTGTGGGTTTTGGCTCTCTGACTCTGCAAGCTGAAGGTTCATGCTGAAAATACTAACAAATATTTGCAGTAATTTTTTGAAATGAAAATAGTATCCTCTCTGTCATACCTGGAGATGCTGTTCTTAACTGTCGGTGGCAAAACATTGGTACCTGCCCCATCCTTTACAAAATGTGGGCTCTTTAAAAAGAAGAAAATGACTGTCGGTAACTGGGATAACTGGTTGGAGCCCACAATGCCCCTGCTATTCTGGTTCTTGCTTCTTCAGGCATTCATTCCTACCCAGTTATTTCCGTGATAATCAATGGCCCACCCATCTTTGAGCTATATGGGTTAAGACAGACAGAATCTTAAAATATGGTGGATGCTCTTGCTCACAAAGGATATCACAATCTTTTTTTCTTGTCAATTTGCTTGAGAGAGATTAATAATTGAGTGAAGGATGATCTTTTCCCCTGATGTTTCTTAACATCCATGCAATTGAATAATTATTTTTATATGTATATATACACACACACATAAAGTTCTCTGATTTCCTGTTACTGATGGTTAAAGTAAAAGCAACGTTTATGCTGGATCAAAATCTGAGAAGTTTTACCCTTCAGAGCCTGAAATGTGAGAGAATGCATATACTTAGGCACTTGCTAGTTTTTATTGCTCACAGCCAAATTTTATTGTTCACAGCTTTTTCAAAGAGGAAAATTGAGCTGGGCAACCAGAAATTGTTTTGTAAAATATTTTAACCTATAGTGCGCATAAAAAATAAACTGTGTAGAACTTCTCATGTTATTTGAGCCAGATTTGGTGGGCCTGTTGATTGGGAGTAGTCTCATCCTGCAGGTATTCCAGCTAATTTGCAGGTATTCCAGCTAAATTCAGTACCACTGACTGGGGGGGGAGTTAAGAAAGGATGGAAAATGGTTTATAATTTGTTTTTCTTTTCTCTGTGTATATAACTTTTTTAAGTGATTGAAGCAATTGACTCGCCCTTTGTTACAGTAATAGTTAAGAAGTGTTTTGCTTGGCATCATTATTGTTAAATTTAAAAAAATGTTCTTTTACCTCTTTACCATTTATATTATGTAGAAGCAAGTACCTTCTAGTATCTGTCGGAAGCCCTAATCATGGGCTCTTATTGTACAAGATGGTGTACAAATAACGAATGCAAAGGTGGCCTGTTTTGAGTATTTTAGCACCTAGGAGCACAGTTAGGCAAGAGGACTGAGCTGATCTAACAGCTTGCTGCTGAAAGCCAGTTCAGCTCACTGAGCCAGCAGAGAACTGTGCTCTTGTTGCTGAGTTAGGTTTTACCATGGTGGAGGGGGATTAGTGGACCACCAGAACCAGTGCAGGAGAGGAGCAAGAAAAGAGGGAGGAGGACAGGGCGGCCCCTTAGCTGTTTTATTTTTCCTGCATCCCAAGAACTGGGTATGAGCCATCGCAGATGACACGCATGGAAGCACATGCTTAACTCTTGTCAAGATTCTTGTAGCATTTATGGTGACAGAATATTTTAAAGAGGCTTTCTGAAGGCCCGAGGAACTTTTCCCAAGTCTGAGGGACTTGGGAATGAAAGAAAGCTTGATGTTACTTGTCTCATATCCTGGACAAGTCAAAGGCAGGTGCTGGTGCTGAATATAGGCAGGTACAGGGAGAGCTGAAATTGCTGATTATTGGTGTATGCCTGATCTGAGAGGTGAAGCCCACTGGAAAGATATGGAGAAGAGGGCGGCTTGTCCCAAGTGACAGATGGGGAGAAGAAATGTGCAGCATTGGGAGTGAGTTCAGATAGGCAAAGGTGCATCTGTAAAGGATACAGAAAGGGGTGTGGCCAGAACTGAAAAGTGAGGTGACGGAATCTGCATGAGAGCCCTGGCCACGGCTGGATAGGGCAGGGCAGGGCGGCGTTCCAGGCCTGGCCTGGGTGCAGAGAAATGAGCCAGGCCCAGCGAAGGCTGGTGTCCAGACTGGGGACCTGGATGATGACTTAGGGCAGTGATATCGGCTGCGGTGATCAGGGCAGGAGGTAGCAGATAAGTCACTGACTGGTTTGGTGGTGGTTTAGGAGCTCTCTTTGGTACATGCTGAAGCCTGCCGTCCTGCGGGTGCCAAATGGGCAGAATGCGATTTTAATTTGGGTAAGATAAGAAGCCTGGAAATAGAAAGGTAGATTGCAGACAGGCTGTTACTGTACGCGTACATTCCATGTCTGTTCTTCATGGCATGAGTTCGCCTAACAAGAAGTACAGAGGGAATGACAGATTAAGTGTCCCATTCAGACTCCCACTGGGAACCGGGAGTATGAGGAGGATACACTGAAGGGAGTGGTAAGGAGGCGATGCTGGGAGAGCGGTCTTGGAAACTGAAGGAAAATAAAATATCAGAGGTGATAGTTTTGACAGGATGGAAATGAAGCGATACTGCAGAGATTATGCCAGGAAGTGGCTATTAGGAACTTTGGCAAAGCAGCTGAGTGGGAAGGGGCAGGAGCCAGATAAGAAGGCGTTTAAGACAGGCGCAGAGGAGAACTGCAGGCAGCGGTTAAATCCTGTGCTAGCAGTGAGTGCGGGGATGACGAGCAGAGGAGAAGAGGATTATAACTGAGGAGGCCAAAGCAACCAACTGTGGTTTGTTGTTTGTTTTTAAAAAGTGGATAATGCTTGTCCATAGCTATATTGCAAGTGAGACATTAGGGGTAGCAGATGGGAGGGAATGAGGATGCGGACACAGAAGCAAGCAGAGGGGCCGGGATTAGCGGAGGAAACCTGGAGCAGAAATGTCTGCCCCTGGGCTTGGATGGCGAGGACAGGCGGGCGGGAAGGAGGAGGCCATGCTGGCGGCCTATTGGCAATTTTCTCTGGAAAAACGGGCAGACCTCCGTGTAGAGAAGGAGGAAGGGGGAAGTGCAGCAGAAGGGCGGCTGGGGTTGGGTGCAGGGGGATTGGGTTCCGCTGGCAGAGAGGGGCAGCTTGCGGGGAAGCGTGGCCGGGCCGAAGCGGGAGAGGATGAGCAGGGGAGGAAGGCAGAGCCCGGCGGGGATCTCCGCGAGGAATGGCAGGGCGGCGGGAGGGTAGCGCTGGAGGAAATGGATGCTGGGGGTGAGCCAACATTGTCTGTGCGATAGCAGAGGGTGTCAGAGGAGGAGGAGCGTGAGCTCTGGAGAGACCCAATGCCCAGATAAATGTAAGGAACGGGAGGGAGCGCCGGGAGCCGGCGGCGGCCGCGGGTGCCATCCACGGGCGGCTGGGAGCGGGGCGCGGCGGGGCGGCCGCCGCACGGAGGGGGAAGACCCGGGGGTGAGGGCAGGGCGAGGCCCCCCCAGCAGCGCCAGGTGAGGCGGGACCCCCGGCCCCCTGCGCGCCCCGGGGCTGAGCCCGCCCGCACGGCGGGGAGCGAGGAGGGGGGAGCGGGGCCGGCCCGGGGGCACCTGCCGCCGCCGGGCCCCGTTCCCGCGCCGCAGGGCGGCGGCTGCCGGCGGCTCCGCAGGGCAGGGGCGCGGGGGCGGGGGGCCGGGCCTGGCCCCCGCCCCGCCGCGCTGTCCCCGCCCCTCGCCCCTCGCAGCCGCCGCGGCCGGCCGGGCGGAGCGCAGCGCAGCGCAGCGCCGCGGGGGCTGCGGGCGCCGCCGCTCACTCCGCGCCGAGCAGAGCCCAGCCGAGCCCAGCCGAGCCGAGCAGGCGGAGCCGCCGCCCGCGCCGCAGAGAGGTAGGGGCGGCCGGGCCGGGGGCGGCCCCGCTGCCCGGGGTGCGGGGTGTGCGTGTGCGCGGCGGCCCGGCGCGGCGCGGGGGTGGCGGGCGGATCCCGCAGCCCCGCCGCAGCCTCTCTGCTCCCGCTCGGCCGGGGCGGGCGGCGGCCCCGGGGCAGCGCGGCCTTCCCTAGCGCCCCGGCGCGGCGCTGCCCCCGGCCGGCTGTCAGGGCGCGGAACCGCCCCGCCCCGCCCTGCGGCGGCCCCGGCCCGGCCCGGCCTCTCCCCGGGGGCCGCGGCCGCCGCCCCTGCCCGCTCTCTGCGCCGGGGCCGCCTCTGCCGCGCAGCCGCACGCCCCGCCGCCCGCCGGCGCTCCCCTTCCAGTATTTTTTTTAATACATATATTGATATTTTTTCTCCTCGGGGCGCGGGGGTGCGGGCGCGGCTGCGGGGCGCCGGCGGGCGGGCGGCCGGTGCGCGGGGGCGGCCCGGCACCGGGGACCGGCGGGCAGGTTCTCGCCGCTGCGGGGCTTTGTGCTGGGCGACCTCGGCGTAATGCCGGCACGGAGCGGCGTCGCCTTTCGCAGCAATTAGATGCGTTGCTTTGATTGCTTTCAGCCGCCGCTTTTATAGGTTCTTGTATTCCTTGAGCCGATGCCGGTTGAAAGGCACGATGCGTGGCCCCCGTTTCATTATCTCTTTAAGATAGCTCTTGCAGTTAGAGGGATGCAGGCCTGAGTTAACAAAAAAAAAATATGGCAGACTCCTGCTAGATACTGTAGGACTGCAGCAGCTCTGAAAAATCCTCATTCATGGCACTGACGTTTTAGGTAGATGGTCCACTGTTAAGGCTGATCCTTTTGCTCTTGGAGCAATAATATAAATTCAGTCGTTCACTCCAACTTTGTAATTTTGCTGTCTTAATTGTGAGTAAAGTCGTGTTCTTGTTTAAAGAAGGTGAGTAGCGATCTGTGTTTCTAGATTGTACTCGCTCGACATTGTCCATAGGTATACGTGCTAAATGTTCAGAACCAGACACAGGATTACTGTAAAAGGAAATAAACATAAACTATCAAGATCTGGAGCATTCAGTACAGCCTTTGACCTTTATTGACAGGATAGAAATATTATGAAACCTGCTATTGAACTGTCTAGCCAGTTCAGAAAAAAACCCCACTGTTACTCAGCCCTATGAATTTATTGTGCTGAAAGACATCTTGGGGAACAATGCTCCCCAGTCTAAGGGGTAGAGAGGCAGGTCATGTAGCATAATTTATTCAAAGAGATACCAGCTATGTGAAAGCGTCAAGGGAGACCGTGACTCCTCAGGCCATTGCAGGAAATCTCTGCTGGATGAAGGACTTGCATATACTGAGAAGCCTCTGGAGGGAGAGAGAGGAGTTGAGAATGGAATGGGATAAAGAGCCAGGAAGGATGGGTGATGGCAGCTAGATGCGATTTCTGAAGAATTGTTATTCTCTCTTGACGTTCTTTTCTCTCGCTGTTTCTCAGTAAAACAGAAATGGCTGTTGTGATGCCTACATGACTTAGCAGTGGTTGTAGGGCTATGGGGATGCACTAGCAGGCTCGCTAATGTGTCACAACCAGCGCTAGACAGGCAATAAATAAAATAGGTAGGGAATATTTTGTTACTTCATGCAGTAGCATGAACTTAGTATTAAAAAAGAGGTCAGGTTTTAGAACAGCAGCCTGTTTCATGTTTTTCTGTAATGCAGGTTAAGTACAGTAAATGATATTCGCTAAAGCAGGATGCAGATTTTTTGGTGAAACAGGAGCTTGCAGCAGTTATGTGGCAAAAAGCGTTACGGATGCTGTTTCATCTCTGGTGGCTTGAATCCTGCAGCTTTTGGAATTAACTGTGTGTTACTGAATTCTGCCTGTACACAGAACCAGAACAGAGAAGGGGGCAAAACGCTCATGCTGCATGTATGGAGACCAGAACGCTGCTGCAGGTCTCTCCGACAGCTCCTTTTAAGTAGGCGTACCAAACCATTTTATGAAAGATGTTTTGTTTTTCCTTCGACATTTGTAAAATTTAATCAGTTAAACCCCATTTATTGGGTGGGCCTGTAATGCTCATTTATATTACGTCACTTGACTAAGGATTTGGTTTTAATGCAGGTCAGTTACAGGATTTAATATTCGTAGTTGGATTACTTGTAAAATAAGCGTTGTATTTCATTAGCGAGGAGTACATGGACATATTTTGTGGAACACAGATGAGGAGGTGTATTTATGCAGACGTTTAAGGTTCAGACTGCAAAAGTTGTTTAGACAGTTCATCTCTGTAGGCACCTAAATGCCTTAGTCATCTGATCTGGGCACAAGTTAAAAACCAGTACAATAGTTTATCATTGCCCATTACCCATGAGTCAGCTCCTAAATCTGGTTCAGGCTGGTATCTCTGACCACAGGCCTCCTCCTCACCATTTCATGGTTCTAGGAAGACCTTTGCAAACTGTGGTGCTCAGGCTGCGGGAGCTGGGCAGCCTTATGTCAGATCCAGGAGCCACCAGCAACCTCCTGGTTCTTTTTGACACTCAGCTGAACGAGGGGGTGTGAAGTAGAGCAGTGCAGGTTATTTTCTGTGGTGCATGATGCACACCGTGCTGTGGAACCTTCTGATGAGGTCAGGCCAGTGGTCTGGTCCATGATATAAACTGTGTAGAGCCATACAGGGCTTTTCTGACGTAGGAGCTTGCTCCCGTTCCTGACTGATGTAGCTGGTGAGTTTGCCAGTACGTTGGACCCTTACCTCTGCTTAAGCTCGTGGCAACTTTCCCAAGTTAAACCAGTGGGAATCTGGCCTAGAGATGTTAAATGTGAACATCTAGTTGCCTTCTCTTGATTTCTAGTGTATTTACACTGTAGAAGTTACCTTGTGTTTGATTGTTATCACCGAGTAATGCTCTCCTGCTGAAGTGAGTGTTGGAGCTGAAATGTGTGCACCGTCAAATGGCACCGAGGTATAATCAGTGTTCTGCGGAGACTGCATTGAAGACTGCTTTCCCCAGTGGTCGTGTGGTGGTTTGTTTTTTTTTTTTCTCCTTTCCACATATGGTTTTCATTTGTCAGACTTTTATTATTACTCTTAAAATGATCTGTTGTGAATTTGTTTTTCTAATGAACATGAATACAATGTTGCAGCAGTTACAGCTGGACCTTTGGAGGTTTTGCTTTCCTTTAATGAAAAAAGGGTTACAGAGATAGTACATGTAAGGAATTTTTTATGCCTAGTAGATCTCAACTCATTTAACATCTTTAACAGAGCAATATAGATCAATTCTATATATTTAAGCAGGCAGCTTTTTTCTATTTTGTCCAGCTTTTTTTTTTTTCTTTCATATAATTGTTAATCTCGGATACATTTTTTTTTTTCTTTCTGTCCATTCCTCATTAAAAAGCCCGGTTTAGCATGAAAAAAAAATTTTCGCATGTACTGTTTGCTGATGATTGTGTTCATAACAAATTTTACAGTTGTTTGAGAAAGATGGCTAGGGAGGGTGGAGTGTGTCTGAAAGGCTTATTTCTACTTGCAGTAAAGTGTATGTGGTTGGGAGAAGATATACACCAATTCTATAATCTTTGTGTTCAGGGATTGTATACATCTTCCTATGGCCAAGGTCACATTAAGGTTGAGGAGTATCTTGAGCTGTTGTGTTTCAGCACCATTAACATTTTAATCAGCCCCTTCTCTGTAAGTTTTTTGGGTTTTTTTTTTCTTGTTGAAGGGTGAAAATTTCAGGATGTCCTTACTTTTTCATGTCTTTTCACTTTACTCTTGTTGGTCTCTTAATATATTGCACAAACTTTTTTTTTCTTTCTTCCAAGCTGCATGTTGTTTTAGCACACCAGAAATGTCTTTGGCATGTCACCACTGCCACCAGAAATACATATTATGCTGTTGTGCAGTCATTTTTATTTCGCAATCTTTTGAATGTGCTAAGCATTAGAACTTTAAAAAGAAATGATATGTTGGTTTGATTTATTCAGCAACCCCTCACATCCAGAGGGCAGGAAGAACTGAACAAAAGAGCCACTTGGTGTGAAAATTGTGTGCCAACAGATGCTAACACACACCTGTTAGACACTACGAATAGCCTAGCGGGTCACATCAGTCATGCCGTTGGAACAGGAGAGGTATGCCACTAATACTCTGTTCATAGGTCTAAAAATATGCTGCTATGAAACTGTTCACAGGTAAATGTTCCAAATTAAGTAACTTTTCTGTTTACTGGGGTTCCAGACATAGGCTGTTCTCTTTTAAGAAGAAATGGCCAGATCCTGAAGTTACACCTGCTGAGCAATTTGCCCATGATCTGTGGAATGCATTCAGGAATGATGTTTTTGGATTTTTGTTCAAGTACCCACAGCTGTACACAAGAGGAAACCATTTTTCTTTCTCTGTTAAAGTCATACTGGTTGGAGTTAATTTAGTTGTAAGAACATGAAACAAGAATGCTTCTGCAAGTAATTGGAGTAACTGTGGACTTGCCATTGAAAAATACTCGCAAAGAGAAAGTAGCCAAGGTTGTTGGGTTTTTTTTGGTTTGGTTTATTTTTAAGAAAGGAATAGGGATTGGCTGACAGCTCAGTTTTTTTTGAAGTGACCACTGGGCTTGGTTTTGTTAATCACGACTCAACACAATTCTGAGAGTGGAATGATGCCTGAAATGGGCTTGGGTCAGGGACGGGCAGTCACTAGTCCTCTGTGTAAATGGGTCTATAGGAGGGTGTGTGCAGTATGTCCGGTCTGTGAAGACACCGAAGTTGTATACCTAGTTAAAAAGGTTTCATTCAGCTGGTGGAAGATGTAATCAGAGATGAAGATACACAGACCTAATGGGCTTTGTTGCCCACATGATTGAATGGCACATTGGTTAATATATTTGAAGTAGCCAACCTAACGAATACAGCGTTTACGCTTCATCTGTGCAGTACCACTATAGAAAGTGGTTGAGTGAGTGGTGGTTGTGATCCTTTCTGGCCTTAGTCCATAGGGGCTACGGACCTTTCGTTCTGACTTCTTTTTTTACGTTTGCCTTGAGATTTCTTAAAACACAGCATCACATTAAGATAATGCCTGTGCTAAAATCTCATGGTTCAGGGCTTCAGTTGGGTGCCTGTAGTGGTCAGGAAGGCTCACCCTCCACCCCAAATTTTGTGGAGCTTTACTTTCTCTTTTTCCACTTTCTTGGGGGGGTTGGTGGCTGGGACGAGGCAGTGAGCTGGGTGGGAGGTGCTCTGGGGTGACGTAGATGCTCCTCTCGGAAGCTTGGCCCTGACGTTTCACGGTTACACTGACTGCCGAATTTGACAGCGGGTGGAAATTTCTCCCAAGCCAGACCAATAGGCACCTTTGGGAGGTCTTTAGTCTTCACTGTGGGATTCGGTCTCCAGTAGTGTTACAGTCCCAAGTACGTGGTTGAGGTCTTCTACAAGGCGTTGTGGGGACTCCTTACCACTAAGCAGTGATCGGGATCTGCATTTTTTGGTTTTGTAAGTCACTGCCGTTTGATCCTGAATTAATCCTGTTGTTCTGTTGATTGATTTATTAGAGAATGGCATGGAGTATCTGCTTTGGATTCTTACTTTTAAATGATGAAAGGGAGCCTTGTGTTTCTAAGGGCAAGAAAGCTGTCAGTATATATTGTTTCTTACGGCATGGTGAGTGCTGGCTGACCGGGCAGCTCTAGAGCCTGGGTTACAGTGGAGTTGATTTGTGGTTACTGCAGTCAGTAACGCAGAATAGAAAATTTAGTTTTGTGCAGTATGACCAAATGCTTATTTTTTGCACTCATTGAATCGGTTTTGCTTAGTGCCTAGACACCACAAATACTCCAGCTAATTATAGGAAGTAGCTCCTCTGGTTTTTTTGGTGTAGAAGGGAAAAGGTGCTGCCTGCTGCTGTATCTAAATTAACCTAATGTAGATAAATTTATTTTAACACCCACAGGTTTTAGTTTGGGCGTCTGCATTTGAAAGTGTTGGCTTTTGTCTATAGATAAACTAATTACGAGATTTTTCTTCCCAACGGCTTTTGCTGACTTTTCTCTTAGCAAACAAATATTTAATTAAAGTGTTTAAGGGTGACCTGTAGCCAGTCTCTGCAGATGGAGAGCTCTGCACTGGTGGGTATGTGCTCCAGTATGCTAGTGGCATATACATTTATAGCAGCACTGGAATGCAGCATGAAACTAATCATTCTGGTCTGTGCTTGGAGGAAGCAGCTTTTGCCTCTCGCTAGCAAATTACTGGCCTTGGTGCTTCTAGAAGGGTAATTTGGGCCTCAATCTGCCTTGTGGAAGTCAGTGGGTGTTTTGATAGAGGAGGATCGTTCAGTAGAGCACCCTTTATTAGACCCTGTATCATGTGGGAGTCTAGTGAGGAAGTCAGGAAAGCTAGTCATCTTGTTTCCCGCTCGGCCACTGAAACTGTACAGAGCAGGAAAGCAAGGGAGCTGAGCAGCATACACTGGTTCTGGGCGCCTGAACTTTCAAAAAATACAGGGTCTGCATCTCTTGAAATTGGAACGGTCCTTTGGTCAGCCTGGCTCAGAGGTGATGAGCTGGGGGAAAAAAATAGGCTTTAAGGCACTGTGCTGCAGTTCACCTTAACAGGTGTTCCTTGTCATGTCGGGTCCATAAGCGGTAAAGATAGCCTAGTTAGTTTCGCATTTGCTTTATTTTTGTAACTTAAATTACCGTGGTCTTTTTTCTGGGCGTAATGCTATTATGAATAATTCTCTACAGTTTCAAGATAGTCAAGGGTGAACGGATTAATGGTTAACTTCTTATTTTTACCCTCTTTTTTAGTTTCGTGTTCTTACTGTAATTTTAAATACTTTTAGGAGGCTGGATTCTAAGCCTGAGAAAAATCTGGTTGTCTTTGGTGGAGCTATGCTGCTTTGCACCAGTTGAAAATCTGTCTTGCAGTCTTTTAAGTTTTGTTAAAACTAACACTGGAGCATGTTGTATTTTATTCTTTCTGACTTTTTGGCATCAGAGAACCTTTTCCTGATCGTTTTTCTCATTTGAAGGCTGATTGTACTAAGTGACCTCTTGCTGCTTAAAGGGTGGGTCAGTTCATGGTGGGAAAGTCTTAGTCAATGTGTCTGGGAGATAAGTGGGACTGCATCCCAACAAGTGTTGTGCATTAAATACTGGAATGTGCTGGGGATCTGCCAGGAGATTGGAAGCAGGACTATGCGACAAGCGTGAATGCAGTCACACTCTCCCTAAAATAGTACTCTGGATAACAGGAGATCTGGAAAGTTATCACTTACCTCATTTTAGCACAAATTCTTGCCTAAAAATGGATTATTGACTGAGGGTTCAGAAGGAATTTTTTTTTTTTTAATTTTTTTTTTTTTGTAATATATTGCGTTTGCATCTGAAGAATGTTTAGGTCCCTCAAGTCTTTAGCTGAAGGCAGGATAGGACTGCAGGTGAGAATGGAAAAGTTAAAACCATACAAGTGAAGCCCAAACCCCACAATCTCAGCTTAAGGAAAGCTGTTTATATAACATTCATTGTTATCTGAATGAGAAATGGGATGGATTTTTATCTGAGTGTAGGTTAGTAGTAGTGTCTTCAAATGCCTCTTGAACTGTCTGGAAGCATCAAGGTAGAGATAAATGAGTTCAGCAGCCTCAGACATGCCTGGACTGGTTGTCGGTGATGGGATTTTGGCACAAGACACTGGATGCAAGCAATCAGTATTTGGATATTAAAATGAACAGCGGCTTACCACTGCAGACCGTATATGGTTTTATTTAAGGGTAAAAATAAACAAATTTGATTGTTGTCCCTGCGTCAAATTTGTCAACGGAAGAATCTGATTGTGCAGCTTTAGTCGTTGGCATAAGCCATTTAAACTTAAAACCTGTGATGCCTAAATTAGTTTCTTACGGAAAGAGGATGAGTTAGCTTCTAAATGGGATAGTGTGAGGAAAGTGCGGGGGCTGGGGTGGCTGATTGTTTGGAGCAAGGTTGTAATACAGTGAGTCAGCAGGTGGTTTTGTTTAGCCCTGGTGGGAATCTGCTGTAGGAAAGTACAGATTGAAATAACTGTTCCCTGGATGCCTGTTTGCATTGCTGCGGGGACCTGGTCAAGGGAACTCAGTAAAAGGAAAAATAAAAGTGGAAATGTTATGGAATAATGAGGTTCAGAACAAAAATTGTGGGCTACTGTAAGTCACGACCTTTTAGTGCATGCGGATTTCAGGACAAGTGATGAGCTGCACTTTTTGAAAGGCAAAGGGATTACTTCATTTGTGGAAAAATACCCGTCAGCTTCTGGTCTGCACTACAAGCCCAGGATCAGTTGAGCTCTTGGGGACCACAAGATGGAACTTGCATTGCGCCTGTGCCAGAACTGAAATCTCTGGGCCCAGTATTTAGGTCCATATGGCCTGTGCTTGGGAAAGAGCAGTTTTATGTCCCCTGTGCCACAGTCCCTGAGCTTCTGCGTGGGGAGGAGGCACAGCCTGCCGTACAGTAGCAGCAGCAGCTGCAAGGCTGATTTATGTTATGCTGGTTTACAACACATCAAGAAAGGAAGGCTGTTGCACCGGCTCAGGATAAAGTGGGGCACAGTGGTTATGCTCCAAGGTTTGTTTTGGGAGAGGATGTGGCATACCAGATACACCCGCCCTGCACCACGAGGGGATTCCCTGACCCCAGCTGGCCCGGTAAGCCAGCTTTGCAGCTTTCCATCGCTGGAGTGTGTAAAGTAGCTTTATTGCTGGTCAGGATCTGGCTCCAAGCAGTGATGCTTGCATAAAACTCAGGTAAAAGGTAAATAGAGGTAAAGTAAAAAAAAAAAATACAATGCAATCAAGTCTCACTGAGCTTTGGCTTTTTTGGTTTTGTACGCTTTCAGATTGTTTCTGTGTATTAGGAGGCATAACAAATTCCAGAAATTGCAGAGTTTATGTAAGAGATTTGAATAACAGCTAGCAATAAGTTAAACTGCCTTGAGGAGCTGCAAGATGGGAGAAGTAGGTTTTTTGTAGAGATCTGTTCCCATTGTATGCTAGACAAACAAGAATGAGATGACTTTGAGTTAAACACACACCACAAAGAACGGAAGATATTCTTTAATTCCAGGCAAGTATCAAAGTAACCATAGTGTAGTAATGATCTATACTCTCTGCCAGATTAGTAAGGAAGCTCCTAACTGTATTCTTCACTTTGTTTAGTAAGAAAAGAGGGACCTCCTATGCTTATTCTTATTACAGTATTATGCTTTTTCTTTCTCTGAGATGCTTAGGAATGGAGGATCTGAATCCCCAATTGTACCAGGTTCTACGTCCCAGCATGTGAAGCTGTGCTGGTTTACATCATCACAGTCTGTCGCTTGAGGTTTTAAATTGTCTTCATATAAGCATACACAGAAGAACATATCTGAGATAATTTTACATCACTGAGTTACATTTCTGAACCATTGGGAAACATAAGGATTGTAAAAAACGTGGAAAGATACCAAAATGTTGGTAACTAACTCTAGGAGCGAAGGAGGATGCTCCCTCTTGGTGGGCAGGTGTGAGTGACAGGGAGCACATAGCTCTTGTCTGTGTTTTTAGTCTAAGTAATCCTAATCGGGCAGTAAATCCTGAGTGAGATTATGCTGCTGGAGCGTGTGTACAAAGATCAGCGTTTAGATACGCGGTAGGGGTATAGCAGGATCTGGAGATGCTTGTTTAGATATTTATTGCTGATAGGCTGAGGTAAACCAGAAGCTTGACTGCTTTAACTGGGATCTTCTTCTAAACAAGTGGAAAAGAAACCTGGTGAAGCCCTGATGATCTGTTTGCCGAAGCAGAGCTGACAGGTGAGGACCACATGGACATACCAGTGATAGGTGGAGCACTGAGTCTGCGGAGGGCATGCCAACCATTTTAGAGATGTTTCTACAGCTGTTGCTGACTAGCAGAAAATAATGTGAATCACTTGGGGTTGCAGTGGCTCAGTTTGCTGTGAGAGTTCAGAGAGTCGCAAAGTTCCTCAGACTCCTGGCGTGGGCCGATGAACCTATATGCCACCTTAGGGGCAATTTGCAGAGCAGTGTGTCCACGTTATCCCAGGGTGCCTTTAACGGTAGTACAGCTGTTTTCATTTTTTACTTCTGGTTGTCATAAGCTGTGGCAGGATGCCAAGGAGCCATGGAAGAGCTTTGGGCCTGAAATTAATTTTCAGCAAACTCGATTAGATTGGCGCCTGTAGCAATCTTAACGTTAGAAGTTTTATGTGTTTTTTGATATAAATGCATCTCCTTTCTGATATTTAGTAGCTTGGCTGTAATATCACTTGATGCTCTGAAGGGAGACAGGAGGGCATGTAAATATATAAAATAAGGACAAAAATAACTTTGTATGTATTTTTAATGTTCTGTTTTGTGGATTGATCAAAACGTTGCAGTTTTAAAAGACAAATGCTTGACAGTAACAAATGTTGAGAAATGGTCACTATGCGGGCAGCATGACTGCTTTATCAGAGGGGAATTTCCAAACTGCATTCCAAGCATGTTATTAAAGGATTAAAGAGATGGGAGATTCACCTTGAGCTAACTGTCCTGAAACTATACTTATGCTTATAATACATATAAATAATTATTATGCAAATATTACTATAATAACAAACCGTATTTTGAATTTGCTTTGTGCCTCACAGTGGTTCACACACTGGTCAGAAGTATTTGCAATATAAACCTGATAGGTCTTGAGGGAGCGTGTGTGTTGGTATTAGATTGTAGCTTTCATGTTTCTCTCTGACCTTTACGACCATGGGTCTGGTTGGGCAAAGGAGCTCAGGACCTGCTGGGTGAGGTGGGCAACGCCATCCTGCTGTGAACTTACTCTTTGTTGTGTAAGATCTGGGTCTTGGACCTCTTGACCATGCAAGAGACAGACTTGCACGCTTAACTTCACAGCATGCTTTGTCTGTGCTTTGTGTTAGTGTGCTGAGATCCCAACCTTTCGAACTCTGGCTGGGTTGCTTTCTCAAGCAATGAGGTGTTTGTGCCAAGGCGCTAACAGTGGCACTGCAGCAGGCTGAGGCTGGGATGTTAGCAAGTCTCTAGTCACAGTTTTTGGAACATGGAGTGTGGTTCCAGTGAACATTCCTGAAGATTTTTGTTGAATTGCTCTTGCAAGTAGCAAACTCATCTTTTTGTTCGTGTCCTAAAAATTGATAATCTTGTTTTCCCAAAACAGAAAGTACTCAAGTTACCTGTATATTGAAAAATATTTGGTGAAATGTACCACTTAATTTCTCTTTCTCTGAGTTGGCCTCAGTGTATAGTAGCAGAAGGAACATTTTATACATAGTCTCCTTCCTTGATTATGTTGTTAAAATTAAGGAAAACTTCCCATTCTTGTTCTCATCGGGAGCAATAAATTCTTGCTCCTTTAAAAAAATCTGTCCATTCTGGTTTTGACTTGCATTAACTACTGCCTGGAATATGCAGGCATTTATCTTCAGAGTACTGGAACTCTTTTCTTCAGTCAACCTGAAGGGCACAGTTTGCCTTTGGGAAGTGCCAAGCAGAAGATTGGTGGGTGCTGAAACTGCAGTGACCGTGGTTTTAGCAGTTCCAGATCTGCTGGCTTTCGGACATAAGTGCCAGGAAAAAACCTGCAGTATTCACTTCAGTGATCCAGACAGTTTTCAAGTCAAGACTTCAGAGTGTGTCAGAAATCAGAGGCTAGATGGTTACTGGTTTTTTGGTTCTAAATGCAAACATTTCTTGTGCTGGTACGTGATCCTTGAATACTGGACCTTAGGAATTTGTTCCCCAGGATCACTTAGAAGACGCTTTGCTGTTACTCTAAGAATGAGCTGTCTTGGAGACATGATGTGACTTGCCAGAGAGAGCACCCTGTTTGCTGGCAGGGTGGTTTCTGAATCAGGGGGTTATGGTGGGTTTGGGAGGCGTTGATGCTTTTGAACAGGGTCACGGATGGTTTTTTTCAGATATTTGGAGCCACACAAATGTGGGGTCACAGCAGAAGAAAAGTGCATGAACCTCTGCTTGCCAGGAATCTGTTCAAGATAACTACTGTTAATTTTTACATCTGAAAAATGCTCTGCTGTTAGTGCTGCTTTCAAAAGATGTGATCTTAGAGGTTAAAGCCTAACAGCCTAGTGTCCAAACTTGTTGCAGCCTATTTTGTTCTTAATGATAATACTGTGAAGTAATTCTGTTAACAGCTGGTTCCTGCTTCTGCGGCACTGATACTGTATCAGTGGAGCGACCCAGTAAGTCTTGCCTGGGACTTGAGTTTCTCATACAAGCAAGGAGTGATGAGCCCATTTCCAGAAAAAGTGCCGTGCTAGGGGAATGATGCAGCCTCTGTATTTGGATGACTGGCACTTGGCATGTTTTGATGTTGATTATTGCTAGTGGAGCCAGGACTCTGACAATGAAGAATTATCCTAGGTCTGTTGGTGCTGAGTTATTTCACTCTGGCCTGAACAAGGGCTCCTGCCGCTGGCAGCCTGGTAGCCATGCAAACCAGCCAGGAAGTACAGTGGGATTGATCTGCGTGGTCCGTAGCATCGTTACTGTTAGCATCGTGTCTGACAGTATGTTCTTTAAAAGTTGCATTTTCCTGGGGGGGAGAAACCAAAGAAGCAAAACTTTCTGGGCTTCTTCCAGAGTTACCGGGTTTAGAATGAAGGCTAAAGGCTATCTGTAGCGTCAACGAAAAGGGGGAGAAGGCTTTGTAATTTGAATATCATAGCAAAAAGAAACCAAATGAAAACCAGAAGAAATGCAGCTGAGAGAATTTTTATACAAGCCTACAGTTGATTTTAGCTGTGGAGTTTGAGTTGGTTTTGTTTTTTTTTGAAAACTTAATTTCAAGGACTGTTGAGGGATGAGGAAGAAAGGAGCTATTGTCTCAGTTAGTCACACTGCAGTATGTGCCTACCTCCGAGCCCTGTTTTTAGCTGTAGCCTGAGGTAACACCTGGCTGGTTTTAGCAGCTGGATGTGCTAAGAATCTGTCATAATTACTAATTTTATGCTTTTGCTGCATTGCATGGTGGTTTCTGTTGGAGACTACGATAAATCTCCCCAACTCCGTTTCCGTGCAGAATCTAAAATGGCATGGAAAGTGCAAGCCTTGTGCACAAAATTGACTGTATCACAGTCTCTTCTTTGATTGCCTCTCACTGTATTACAGTGCCATGATTGTAAGCCATCCATAAAGTCAGTGCATTGCTTAAAATAGGCCATTCCTTTTGCAATTGCTATTACAATTCCAATATTGAAATATTAAGCCTTCTCTATGACATTTCGAATAGCTGTGAATAGACTAATTCTTTCATTGGTTTCACCAGAGAAGTTAGATATTCAGTGTGTCAAAAGTTCTCTCCCAGGGCTGGAGCTATGTAGGACTTGAGCCGAGGCTTCCTCACCTCTGTTTCTTCAGCTCTAATCTGTTGTTACTGTTGAACAAAGAGTACAAGTGAGTGGGAGAAATAAAGAAGCAGGAAATGGATCAAAAGAAAGTGAAGAGTATCTGCAATCACTTGGAGGAAATGAGGGACCAGAAGGAATGCAAACGTGAAAATACAATTTTAAAATAGAAAACTGCATTCACAGAATTTCATCAGGACAAGTCTGATTCTGGCTTTGATGCAAATGGATGTGTAACAGCAGCTTGGGCAGAGGCAGCACCCTCTTCAGTGGGTGTATGAAAGACCTGCCTCCTCTCTGGAGGCTGTGGGTTCAACCCTGTCTGTTTGTGGCAGGAGGACTGAAAACTGTAGCAAGCCACTAATTGCCTTTTGGGAGGCCACTTACAAGGGTAGATGCAATCTGTATGATTGAGCTTGGTGGGAGGATCAAGGGCTTGGCAAGTTCAAATGTGTTCACTTAGTGCTGATTCTCAGCCTACATGCTATAAGAATGCACAAATGAAAGGCAGGTGTTTCCCCCCCCCCCCCAGTGTTGTTGTACATTAACTAATGTAAAGTTTAATAATAAAATACCATTTCAGCACAATCATTTCCTTAAACTTGCCATCAACAAAAGATGTATTGGAAAAGAGAATTTCCTCTAGGG
Source organism: Falco peregrinus (assembly GCF_023634155.1). Taxonomy (NCBI): domain Eukaryota; kingdom Metazoa; phylum Chordata; class Aves; order Falconiformes; family Falconidae; genus Falco; species Falco peregrinus. The sequence goes on from NC_073731.1 coordinate 1,772,554, forward strand.
TGAAATAAAGGACAAACAAACAGCAATGACCATTGCATATTTAATGGGGGGGAAAAATGTACTTGTCATGTGGCTTGAATGTCATCTTAATGATGTTACGAGGCAAGGAAAGGAGCCAAACAATGCACACCTTTTATCATGGAAATGAAGTCCAGAAGGGCTTTCAACAAACACTGTTTAGCCAAAATAAGGGGTTGAATTGTCATCTGCTGTAAAAGAAAATATAATTTGTCCACATAATGCTGTTGGTCCAGGTGAGTGATGGGAGTACTGTTCTTCTAATTGCTTTTGAAGTTCAAAGTGAAGGGAGATCCTTTTTTCTGTTCTGTACTCTATCCTGGCTTCTATGGGTACGGAGGAGACCAGCAGTAATATTTCATTTATCAATTTGACTTCGGTTGAGCCAGTTGCATTTGGCTGAAGATCGCTCTGATGGTGAGCCCTTATAAGCTGCAGTCCTCCTGGGGAAGAAGACTAGAGCAGGATATCTCCCCACAGTCCCCAGCTGGAGCACGTGCTGTGCATTTCCCAGCTGTGTTTCACAAAGGCTTTGCCAGTGTGCCAGGCATTACTGACCTTCTCTGGAACAGGGAAACTAAGGCAGAGAGGGGCCAGCTCATCGCGGCAAGGCTGGGCGTCAGGCCCCAGAGTGTCCAGGGCTCGCCTCAGCCCTCCGCCTGGCCCCACTCCCCAGTGAGTGCAGCACACCCCTGCCCTGCCACTTGGTGCTGCTGGGGCACGGAGGTGGGTGTTTGCTGGCTGGCGTTTGCTCATACTTGGCCAGGGTGGATCCCAGCAAGGCAAAACTGGAATGATTTTGCTCTCTGATGCTATTACATGTGGCGTAACGGGCTTGTCCTGGATTTACCCCAGGAGAAATGCCATTTTGGACTGGGTGACGTGTACTGTCAGATTGTCTGCCGGCGGTAAGTGAAGAGGCACGGTAAATCTCTGTGTCGTCAGTCTGTCTGGCTGCATCGCAGGGGAATCGCAGTACTTCAGCAGTGCTAGCACTTTCCCTCTGTGCCCCAGCAGCTGGCTTTGGAGTTCCCACCTTTAGAGGTGCTCCAAGAAAGGGGAGGTGTCCCTCTGTGTTCTCCCACCTATCCTGGCACCAAGCCATACTTCTCTGGTCACAGCTTTACACTCACCAAACTTGTTCTCTAACCAAAATAAAGCCCAAAGCATGTAAGCCCACAGGGGCATGATCAAGCCAAGTTGCAGTCACAGGTGAAACACCAGGAAAAAAACCATGATTGGGCCGTACACCTAGCCCACACAGTTTGGTCCTGCTTACAGTGGCCTCTGGTTGCTGTTCAGGGTCTCTAAATTAGCCAGTGATTCTTCTCTTGACCAGATCACCCGTTGATGTAAGTGGAGCCAGTATTACTTAAGCGTGTCTGTTTGCCTCAGATCCCTGAGACCTAACGCTGTGCCCACGTTCATGCTCAGGGTGGCTTTTTTGCCTTGAATATAGACAGAAATGAATCTGTTACTAGTTACTCTGCCTTTAGTAAGCAAGGTAGAATTTAGCATGCCTTTGGAAGGTAACGCTAATGTGTGTGCAGTGTATGTCAGGGGTTTGTGTGTGCGGTGTGTCGTGCAAAGAACTGACTTGCAGGCTGTTGGTTTCCCCTTGTAATGTCTTTACTTGAGTCCTATTAATCACTTGAAATACAAAGATGTTGACGTACTTTTAATGCCATGTTAGCGCTTACTTGGGCAAGCAGTTAAGTGCATTGTTTTATTTCAGCAGCATGCTGAAGAGATTAAATTCTGGACACTGGCAGTGTTATCTGAGCAAAACACGCTCATAGGCTGTAACCGCAGGGCTGGCCTCCCGAATACCTTAATTCTTATTCTTCTCTGTGTTACGTTTTGTTTATCATGGAAGAAGACGACAGCTGAACAGCGTCAGCTCTGGACGGTATACCTTTGCAGGTTGTGCATTTCCATGAGTATGTGATAGCGCGTCCCCGTTGTCAGTGATGGATCCTGATGGCTCCTGTCATGTACCAGCTTCACCATTCTCTGACATCCCCAGCATCTTTTGTCTATTTCAGTTTCATTCAGTTAGACGTTCATTTCTAAATGCTGTTTGCAGAAGTGTGTGGTGGCACATGTCTCTACAAGCAAGTAGTGGGCCTCATGAGCTTGCTGGTATCTGCCCAAGTTTCTGCAGCGGTCTTGAATTTTTTTAAATGACTTTTGGTGTGTACAAAAGTAGAAGTAGCTGAAATAGCTTGAAGGACCTTGGCTTCAGCGCTCGTTTTTCATTGACATGCACTTAATTTTTTAGCAACGTAAATCAGATCTTGGGAGGCTTATTTTAGGATCAGTTCCCATTCCTTCTTTCCTGAGACTCAGTGATTCAATGATAGTGAGAAAAGCAGTTTCAGTAAATGGCTGGGCGAGCATGTGTGCTCTGCTACCAAAGGACTCCACATAAATCTTAGACTTGCTCTGCAAAGACATACAAACTGATCCATTAGCCATCTCGGAAAAACTGCTGTGTTTGAAACAAGGCTCTCCCTGGGCTCCTGCACAGCGTGCATTTCAGCTGAGCCATGGCTTCTAAGCTATTTTTCTGTCTCCCCATTTTTTCTTACTGCAATCTACATGATTGCCATGAAATGCTCTTGTGACGGTCATTTTGCTAGCGCATTTTGCCATTCTGAAATAGCCTCGCTTGTTCTATAAAATTACAAGTATTGGTAAAATACCTGCTTACTTGGTGTGGCCTAAAAACTAAGGCAAGCTGATTCTTGCCAGACTAACAGAGATGTACTTCAAAGGTGGAAACAATGGCCTTTACGATAAATAACTTGATTTTTATGACTGCAACACATTTGACTTTTTCAAATAGCTGAACATCAAGACCAGCTTTGCAAAGGTGAGCAAAATTGAAAATTCTGTGAATAAGAATGCTGATGTTTTTTTCTGGAGAAGAAAAAAATGTATGTATAATGTTGTTTAGATTTGTGGCTGGCTGTCCTCTGTAGGGTTAAATTGCAGGTTCCTTGTTCCTCAACTTGCTCATAAACCACCTTTGATTAAATTAATAGCAGATTCAAATAGGAGGAAGGAGAGGGAGCTGTGCTAGCCTTCATGAAAGAAAATCTGCCCAAGGAGCAGGCAGTCCCAAGCAGTAATTCCTACAGAGCTTCTAAAATATCCCTAGATTTTGCTGATCCAGAACCTCTTTTCTCCTAATATTTATATGGGTATCTGAAGGCAAATTTGTCTGTGTCTTCATTTGTCAATCAGAGTAAAAAAAGTTCGGGTTATGGTAGACATTTGAGCTCCCAGTATGCAGATGGGACAGCCTTCTTACTCTGTGCTGGGGTGCCGAACGGTGCGGAGCAGCAAGTGGTGCAGCAGCCAGCCCTTGAGCTCTGCCCAGAGAAGCGCGGGGCCAGCATGGGCTCGCCTGTGCTCAGGTGCCATGTGATCTGAGGGAAAAGCCCTAAATGGGGGGAAGGAAAACAAAACAAAAAAGACAGAAAAAAGCCCTAGCAGCATTCATGGAGCTAGAGAATTCCTGCATAGCCCTGTGACCACCTGATTCTCTTGGGGCCCCTCTTCTCCTGGGGATGTTTTGTGGCCTGGCTTCGAGTGTGTCCACTTTTCCATCTGATTCGCAGAAAATGAAAAATACTGATCGATGTGATTTTTTATTGGTGAAAATCTTTGTGGGAATTACCTGGACTTGTAGAGAAGGTAACAACCCCATTCAGCCTGCTCCAATTCTGCGAGCCTTCAGAAGGCCTCGGCAGGGTGAGAGGTCCTGAAAGCCCCGTGCTGGAGACTCAGCTGCTGTACACTGTAGTGTTCAAGTCAACGAAAGGGGAGTGATGGCAGTTTTGCCTTAGGCTTGGAGCATCGGAGACCCGGTTCATTTTGATGGGAGTTGTTGGTGTCTAACACCTGTAAAAATTAGGCTTCTAGCATTACGCTGCAGGTGAGAAAGTTACTCTGGTTTTGAATCTTGGTGCTGTTTTATCTCAAATGAGGTGTATAGAGCATTTGCAGAGATTGTTACTTTGGGGGGTAAAAGCATTACTTTTGATATGTTCTGCTAGCTTTTTTGCTAAAGGGGTGATTATGGGGCTAATTTTTGAATCATCAGTTGAAATGGTTAATTTGTTGTTTGTGTTCTTGGGCTCCCTGTGCAGTAACCGCTGTCTCTCCCCAGATGCTGTTCTGTGAACTCTTGCCAATTCGGAGCGTGTGCACGCGCATCTGTGTGTCAAAGGGGCGCTTGGTATCCAGCAGTTGTGCCTTCTGTTAACACGAGCGAACCAGGCATAGAGCTTTTCTAGCATCCAGTGGCAAAAGTCAGTAGAGAAAGGTTTTACACTAGTGGGGGTAAAATGATAACATGAGTATCCATTTCTGCAAATCTGCAGCCAGTTACCTTGTTTGTTCATTTACTCCTCTAAACGATTGACTCTCGTTTTGGACAATGATGACTGCTCCTTTTTAGCTAATGAGCTTTCTGCAGTTGGGTCTTTCTCCTGACTGGCACCTGTACGTGAGAGCTTAGACCCTCCCCTCGTGCTGGCTGGAGTGGGAGGTGATACCGTTTGGCATCGGGAGGAGACTGTGAGTAAGGAGTGATTTTTGTGCCATGAAATGACAGCCCTGGTATCTAGTTGGGTACGCCTTGGAGGTAAGGTGATCGCTGGCAACCATTGGCGTGTAGGGAATGTCTGAGGCGCTCTGTAATTTCCTGCTCTCCTGATTCCCCTCCCGCTCTGTAACCCACACCCGTACGACTCTTTGTTCTGGCTTTGGCCAGTTTGGAGAAGTGCCGTGCTTTTCTGCATCTGGTGCTATCGTTCGACACTACAGCTCTCTTAACACAGCAAATCCACCCAGGTATGCATATGCTTAAGGCCATAGAGTTACACCAATGCTGAATGTGACTTGTGATGTTTACAGTAGGTGCCAGAAATGCTTATTCTAAAATATAATAAGCTTCAGGGGAAATGACCTGTTTTAAATCAGTGTCATGTGTTCAGTGTTGCTGTTACCACCATATGTATGGGCTCCCAGCGTTAATGTGGGATTGGACAGTCCCCAGAAATGTGATAGTGATTTGGAGTATCACCCCCTCCTGTATTCCCTGCAATAACATCTTTTAATCTTGTGCTTTGCCAGGGTCCCAAGAGGATCTGATAGCAGCCGCTGGTGAAGTGAGCAGATGAATACAGAGGGCTCTTGTGCTGAGTGCCTTCGTTTTGAAGTTGGAGGCTTTCAGCAGCCTTCAGGAATTCAGAGGTTTTATTTTAAACCAGGATTTCTATTCATCTCTCAGTTAATTTCCCTGTTCTTGCATAAATTCACAGGTCGCAAAAAGATTCTGGAACAGTATAGCACTATACTATTTGTGCTGCCTGTATCCATTTTACATTGAAACACATCATGATAGGCTCTGAAAAGCATGCAACAGAATTAGGTTGCAAAACAATCCCTATTTTGTTGTACAGAATGCGTGATAGTTTTGAATGGTATGAAGTTTTAATTGGCATTAAATCTCTGTAAAATACCCAGCATAACTCTTCTGTGCCTGCAATTAATAAGTAACTCAGCCATGTCAAAGTCAAGCAAGCACAAATCCCCCTTCCACACCACACTGTACCATCTGTCTAATCTATCTGTGTCAAATATGGCTTGTTTGGGTCTGTCCTCCTGCAATCTGTTCTGCATAGATTAAGTGAAAATTTCTGGTCAATGAATAATTTTCTCTTGTTTCTAACTCAGGTAATAAACACGTTTTTCCTGCTAGTTTTATAACTTATTTGGTAAACAAGAACGTGGCAGTCAGCACATACATCTTTTCGTCTTTTTTTGCAGGGTAGCAAGCACCAAAATGGATAGTGTAGATTCATCTATTGCCTAGATCTTGTTTTCTGTTGATCCACTGCTACCCTGGAAAGGCTTCAATCTGTTTGCCTGGAACTTGCATTAGTTTTGTGGAATGTCAAAAATGAGTATTTGAAAGAACTTACTGTTTCGCTCCTATTTCATTTTGCCAGTCTGTGTGAGCCCTAAGCCATCCCTTCTAAATGCTGCAGGAGTGCAAGTAATAGTATTGCAGTAAGACAAAAATAAACCTTGAATTTTGCAGGTAACCTTTTCTTTTGACATCTTTCCAAAACTGAACTGATGCAATGACATACGTCCTTGTGGATTACAAAGGACACTAATGTGGCTGTAGCTCTACTGGCAGCTCCTGTCGGAGCGAAGGAAGCTCTGATTCGTGCAGTGCTGGCTCTGTGTGCTGTGGGCATTAACATGTGGTTGTATAAATACCGCGCTGTGGCATTGTCTGATGATTTGCCTTCTGCCTCCATCTTCTGCACATGGATGTGATTGTGTTTGAGGCAGAGAATAGCGAAATGTTCAGGGTTCAGAAATCCTTCACTGCTGAGGGCTGTGTAGGAGCGAGCCAGACGTCCCCATGCTGGCAGGCTGCTCCTGCTGCCGCAGTGGGTTGCACCCCCTGCTCTTGAGCAGTGCAGGGTAAGCCTGCGGGAGGGATGCTCAGGAGCTCGGGGTGGCAGTGTGACTCATGCATCTACGTGACTCGCAGGTTGTGTTGGCAAACCGTCAGCTTTGCACCCCAGCGCTGGTGCTCCTGTGCCACATCTGCATTGCCTACAAGTGTCTGCACACCCAGCCTCCGTTCTGGTGTGTGCCAGCTCACTCTTACGGCTTGGGACCTTGACTTTTCTCTCTGGGGCTGTTATTAAAGGCAGCATAGGTGCAGCCTGTGTTCATCATTACTCTCTCAAGAGAACCAGATTGCAGAGTTTTTCCTGAGATGCCTGTTTGGAAAAAGAAGCCAGGGACAATCTAAAAATTCTGCATTTTCACTTATTCATATTTCACATATTCACTTACTCAGTCCCTTACTGCGCTCTTCCTCTCGCCACCTTCCCCAGCATCATTTATATATTTTTTTTTTTTTAATTTTTTCTTTAACCTTCATTTGCATGTGCTTTTTGCGGAGAGATTCCTGCTCTCAAGACGGCTGAGCCTGATGTGCAGTGCCATCCTGAAGGGAAAGCAAGCTCTAGTCGTTCAGGCATTAAAATGGCTGAATCACTGTGTGGTGAGGCAGTGTGTTAAGATGGAGTCAACCAAGCAGATCATTCTGGAAATAAGAGGGGGCAATTTTGCTGTCACTGTTGAACTTACGAAGCTTCTTTCTGTATGTTGTGTTGACATTGATGCCATCACTAGTAGAAATGCTTTATATAAAATTCTGCCTTCAGTGCTTCATTCTGTCAGGCCATAGTACCAAGTGTTGCACAAGTAGAAACTAACAGCAGTGTCCTCAGGAAAAGAAAGGGCAAAGCAATGACTGTAGGTCTGTTTTAACCTCTTGCTGTCTTTACAGCACAGGGGTTTTCGTGGAGGGTATAATAATTGAAAAGCTAGCATAGTGTAATCCTGAGGTTTATATTAAAGCCTCTTAGTAGTGCATCACACATTTCAAAAACACTCCCATTAATATATTCCCTTCAAGGAATGTACTGATCCAGACGTTTTCTGGTTTTATTATTCCAAATAAGGATGCTTTAATTAATGTTGACCTGATTCGAATAGGGGCTTGACTGATTTAATTTAAAATATTGATCGCAGTGCATTGGCTTGGTTGTGGTTTTGCTTTATTCCTGCAACAGCTACCATCCTTGCTCAAACCTGTGAGTTTAGATCTCACTTTTTCTGTGATGCCCAGAGAAAGAGAGCTTTAACACACGTGTGCTGGGAGGAGGGATTTTGCCCACTTCAGGGTCTTGGAGTATGTCCTGTTCGTTCCTGTCTATCAGTGGTTTTGTTCGGGTGCTGTTAATGGCGGGGCGCTCTGTTTTGTCGGGGATTGCAGCGTATTGAGCATGCTGCACCTCACGTGAGTAACAGTTGGTCCTGTTGCTGCATCACCTTGTTATTTCTGTCTTTACTGCACGTAGGCATCTTAGTTGTGGCAGGGAAGGATAAATTGCACTGCTTTTTAATAGGGTCTAAAATTCCAAATCGGTAACAAAATGTCTGAAACTTTACACACACTACATTTTCAGGCCAGCTATGTAAAAGTCATTCTGTATTTGAGTTTTCCTCTGTGAGCTGCAGGTGCCCCTGAGCATCTGGTGCCATGTCTGCCTGTCTTAGCCCATTCCCATCCTTCCCGTCAATGCAGGATCAACCTGGTCTTCTCAGTTAAAACACTTCTTGCGCTTTTATGTGTCGTTTCTCGCTTTTACTGTTGGTAGCGGACTCCTGCATGCTGCATCGTGGGTGGAGGGCCACTGAGAAAACGGTGGTCAGGGCTCCAGGAGACATCTGGTAGCATTACAAGGAGCAATGCCAGCACAACTTGTGAGGTCTCTGGAAGCCTGCAGTAGTGTTGCACTTTCACTAATGAACTGTTATGTTGCATCTTTGGTGAGGAGGAGAGTTGGGCTGTCTCCAGATGCATGCAAGCTACAGTGCTAACATCAAAGCACAGCTGGCTGGTAACGGGGAGAGTTAGAACATTTGATCGCAAGTAATGGTTCTATTTTTAAAAAAACACCAAATGACAGTGAATGTAATTTGAAACAAGTGAAGGGGTGGATCTGTACAATATGTTAAAATCTATTGCTGGTAGGAGTTGTAAAACTAGTCCCACTGCCTTTAAAACTGTAAAACCAATGGTGGTTTTGATATTCTTCAAAAAAGAACTTTTATGGTCTGTGTTTGGTTTGGTTGTGGGTTTTTTCCTGCTTCTCTTCTCTGTACTCTTATTTGACAATTCTTTGAAAGCTTTACGATTTATTTTTTTGCATTGAAAGTGAAACAATGCTCAGTATTTCCCTTGGGAAACAAAGCTTTTAGAGCCTGAAAAGACTGCAGAGAGGGTTCTCCTCCGGAGGTTGTTCTTCACCTAAGATGGCTGTCTAGAGTGATGTGTAGGAGAACCAAAAAACAAGAAGATCTGGAAAGCTGCCAAGCTTTTAAAAGAGCTGTATAGTAAACAGTCATTAGGTGGAAAATGATCAGGATTAGCACTTTCTAAATTGCTTCAGGGCTGTTACGGTGTTTCTTTTATACTGTAAATCTGCAGGTGTAAATCTTAAATATGTGAGAATCTTTGCTTTTACTTTTAAAATATAAATAACTTTCTACTATTTTTCTGCAAGTATTCCTTCATAACCATCTCAGTCTTATCCTTAAAAGACCCAGAGAAAAATGAAAAAAACCCTGCCATTATTATTTTCTAAACAATTTCAGAGCCTTTATCTTGATTTTTTATTTTTTTTTAAATTATGTGAGAGGCAATGCTGCTGTTTCACAGGATAATTTATTAAATTGTATTTGCAGCGTCAAAGTCTGTGCTCAGATGTCTTGTGTGACAAAGTGAGTTACTACCTGGGTTATCTCAGGTACGCGTACCAATTTTAAACATGGGATGTAATCACTCATCTCAAGTACAGTGAGCTATGCTCTGGAAGCGTTTGTGTTCCACTCATTGGACTTTATTTCTGCCTTGTAACTAGCCAGATTCTGCGTCTCCCTGCTGGTATCTTTGAGATATAATCCTTCTTGGGGTTAACGTTTAGTATCCATGGTAACTTTTTTTTTTCCTCGCCATTAATTCAAGAAAATGGTATGATGATTGTCTTTTTCTGGATAGGCCCTAAGCTGTTGCCCTAAGCAACAAGAAATAGTCCGGGATTCTTTTTTTCTTCTTCAGTTGATCACATCTATCTCAAGGCATTCAAGGAATAGAAATAGGTTTATTGTGGCTGAGTGCTCTGTACAGCCCACAGACTGGCTGTACATTACTGTTCTTATTTTTTTACTCTTGTTGCAGGTACATGAAATAAGATAATATTGATGTAATCGCCAATCTGTTCAGTATCCAAGCAAGTGACATATGTCTCTTTCAGTTTCTTTCTTCCTCTGTGGCAATTGCTTCCGATGTTTCCATAACACAAGACAATGAAATGTGCTAAGGTGTTCTGAATTTCAGGGAAAAGATGGTTTTCCATAGGAAACCCTGAATATGCAGGGAGTGTGAATCAAGAAACCGGAGCTATAGTGAAGCTGAGTACTACTATCCATAAAGACTGTGCTGCAGTATTTTTGTCCTTGGAGGCAGTTGGTCAGATGAAAATCTGATGATAAAAGCAAACCATAGAACAGCCACACACGCACCCCACCCCCCGATAAAGTCAATGTAATTCTACTTCACACTTCAGGTTGGAATTCAGAGGAGTGGGCTTAGGTGGTCTGTGCAGGTTCTTAGGGAAGTGGCACTGTTCTCCACGATATCTGAGCCGCTTCTTACACACTTGAAAGAAACAAAATCAAACTGGCTGAGGATTCCAGGCCAGCAGTCCATCTGTTGGAAATGGTAGAAGGCAGCTCAAGAAGCGTTCAAGGAATGGAGTCAGTATGTACTGGAAGCGTTTCCTCTATTTATTCGCAAAGGAGGTGGAGAGAATGGGTCTGAAGCAGCAAATGTTGGCTTGCCGTCACTTCATGATGTAAAATGGAACTTTTCTGTACTCTTCACTACTTATTATTGCTTTTTGCCATCTGAATTCCCTGGGGTAGAAGGAGGAGTCGGCAGACCCTACCAGCATGCTCTCTTCAGTGTCTTTCTGCCCATGTTTAGTAGACATGGGGTGGCTGTACGTGGCATCATGGCATCTGTCACACCAGCCAGTTGGTGAACATGGGAAAACCCTGTAGTTGTCTGTGCTTGTGTAGACAGGGATTGTCAACATTCTTCTTTAAACTTCTTTTGAACCAAAAGTACAATTGTGACTGATAAAGTCTGTTTCAGAGCTGTAGGAAAAACTTAGCCTCTGTAGACTTTTTTCCAACCTTCCAAATTTACCAGATCTACTTTTTTTCAGATGGGAACTGAGTGTCTAAATCTGTAATGAGGTCACAACCTCCATATAATCTGTGTTGTGTAAGCCACATCATCGGAAAGGATGAAATCATTTTTCAGGAAGAGTTTATCAGCAGCCGTGGCCTGTGGGAAAGGTGAAGAGAAATGTCAGGTTATCTGCCCAAGTCAAGGGGGGTTTTGGGCAAGGAGGGGGGGGAGCCTGGATGATGCTTGCTTGGTAGTGCCTAAGCAGAAACGTCAGTGGTCATGTGCATTGGTTTGCAGAGTTGCAACCTTTTCCAGTGATTTATTCTCTTTTTTAAATTCTTGGAAAAACAACCAAGCAAACGTACCTTGTTTTGCCATTTTATGCTGGCGGAAAGAAAGCACTCCTGATGTAATTTGAAATGGCAAAACCATTACATGTCAGTTACGAAAAATGCCAGCGATTTTCTTGTGTTTTTTCTTTCATAGTATTTGCTGTCAGCTGCAGTACTTTCCAGCTTCCAACTATTTTGTAGAATAAATTTAATGAACCAAGGTTCAGAAATCTGGCTGGGACTGGGTTGCTTTTGTAGGCAGCTGAACCTGAGCATTGGCCCCAGTGAGGTTTGGGCATCTGTGTAGTACTGGGGAAGCAGTGGTCCCCAAAGATGTTGAACAGATGATGTTTGCCAGTAAATAGGGCGGGGGGGGGGGGAGAAGGTGAAAATGGTTAGGTATTTAGAACAGTGTCTTTGGGATGATGAGATATTTTATCATGATTTCTAAATGCTGGGGATTTGGCATGGTGTGTCAGGTTTAGGTTTTGGGACATGAAGTAAGAATGAAATAGTCTGATTGCATTTGAAAGTTGCCAGATAATGAAAACAACCGCCAAGATCTTATTTAAATATGAAATGGCTATCAAGTGGCATTTATGGAACTATGAAGAGAGATCATTACTGAGAGAAGACAAGTGGAGATCGAAAGTTAGTGGTTTTTGAAGGAGGAATTCTAGAATGTTCTTCAAGGATAGCACACATAGTTATCTTATTAGAAACTCAGAAAGCAAACAGGTGATAGAAACAATATGTAAGATACTATCCAGTGGAGAGAACTTCATAAATCTTCAACATCTGTACCCAATTACTTAGCTTCTCAGGACATTTTTTTTTCCTGTAGCGCACATTTCTCACTATGAACTAATAGTACATAATAATAAAGTCTTGGGTGTTTGCCAGCACAAACAGGGTTTTGGCTAACTTTTAGAGTGTTTGTGGAAGTAGAAAAGCAATGCAGCTGTTGGGTTGGATACGTGCCAACTGAGGATCTACTTCCCAGACAAACCCCCTCAAATCAGAATGAAATAATAATCAGATATTTTACATATCATTACTTTATGCGGGTTTTTCTTCAGCTTTTGCTGCTGCTTGTTGTGAGTGTGTGGGATTTGGAGGCAGGTTTTGGGCTTTGCACCTGGTGACCAGTTGAAACCAAGTGATCACAGAAGAAATAAAATGTATCTGCCTGTGGTTTTTACCTGAGTGCTTCAGAACACGGGTTTGAGACCTTAGTGTGAAAATACTTTGGACAATAGTGCTTTCCCTGTGAGGTCAATGCAAAGAGCCATAAAACTCTTGGACCAAATCATTGATATTTTTTTCTGTTGCCGCAAAGCAGTTTCAATTCCCTGGGTATATAGGGCTAGCAGAGCCGCTGTATGCAAATGAAGCTGTATTTACATGTAGCCAGAAGCTGTTTATAACAAAGTGCCAATAACAGTAGTTATTTTAAAAGAGCTAAATGTCATTACTTGGTTTATTTGCCTGTTTTACTTGAGAGTATTTAGAACTGTGAATAATGCACACCTCGGAGGAAGGTACCTTTTGCTCTGGGCACTTCTGGGGCAGCCCACGTGCATGACCCCGGGGAGCAGCGGGTGCTGGGGAGCCCTTCTCCTGACCCTGATGCATGGCAAACATCTCATGCTGGTGGTGTAGCCAGCCAGCCAGCCAAGGTCCAGGCTTGCCGGGGTCAGCTGGGGCAGAGCTGGCTGGGCCGGGCTGGCCGGGGTTGTGCTGCTGCCCGGGGTGCAGCTTCCGTGGCTGGAGGAGCTGTGCTTGCCAGGAGTAGCATCTTGGGGCTAGCAAGGCTGTGGCTGAAACAAAGCCAGGGCCTTGCAGAGTCCCTGGGGCTCGCACGGGCAAAAATGGATTGTGGTGTCTGAGACTGACGAGGTCTTTCAAGTAAAACTCTGTTGTCTTGATCTGGTCTGACACCGTAGCTTTTTACAAAGTTATTTACTAGGCTTTTCTCATGCTGTCCGTAAGTATGAGTACTGATGTGTAGTTTTGGGGAAGAATATTGTGGCAGGCCTTTTAAAGCAGCTGAGGCAACTTGGGTAATTGCAGGAGTACCAGCCCTTTTCACAGAAAGGGCAGAAGCCTACAAGGTGGTACTCTTACGCTTTACCAAGCTGACATGAGAAACCTGGCAAGAGTCATCACTTTGTCATACATAAAATGATAAATATCATCTCTCTCTCACATGAAACAGCATATAAGGATGTGCACTAAAATACCTACACACAGACAGAGCACCTTAACCATATTTGAAACATCAAAGAACCAAACTATTGACCCAAGTTATTTAAGATCCAGCTTTTCTGGGCTTTTGCTCAACATCTATCATATTATTTCCCATGGTTTTAAATTCTGGCCCGCATGCTTTGTCCTCCCAGGATGCATCTCAAATTGTTTGGTCACAAATGTCTTGAATAACAAATTGACTTAATTTAGATGTCATTAAGGCTCTTTAACCTATTTTAAAGAGCAGGGATGCACCGATGACCTACAGGCATGCATTTCAATTAAGGCAGTAATGATATATATTTCTCCTCCTTGCCTGAAAATGCCTGACTATTTTATCTATCCATCAGATGAAGGTTTAAGGGGAAAGGTTTCTGTTAGTCTTGTTGGGAGTTGGCCAAAAAAATGTGAAGAATGTAGAAAGGAATTAACAGCTGGTGTCCATTTAAAACTTCAATGTGAGCAAATGCAGGCAGTATGCTTAGTTTTACCTGTCGTCTTCCTCTGGTTAGTACCCACTAACCCACTAAAGGTTAGTGTAGAAGTGAGGAGACCCATTTGGATGTGGTGCTCTTAATTCTTCTGCCAAGTGACTAATGAGTGGATGGTGTGTGTTTTGTTACCGCTGGGGAGGATGAGCCACATTTCCTTCTCTTTGGGAATCAGCTGCTCAAGCAGCGTGTGGTTACTTGAACCAGAGATCTTGTTGGCCTGGTAGAATCATGCCATACACTGTCTGAAATTGGTGCTTGGCTTGTATGACGGCTGCTACTTCCCTCTTATGCTGGGGAGGGATCATTTTTTCAAATAGCTTTCAGCAATGTGTCTGGCTTTGCATAGTCAAAAACATGCACGTGCGCAAAGGGGACCTTGTCTCTTGGAGGGGAAATGACTGTGGAGTTTTGAAATAAGTCCTGAGTTCAGTGCTGCAACAGCTGCAGGCAGCGGGTTTGTGCCCGCTGGGCTCTGTGTGTACCCGTCAGGGCTTGCGCCTGCGAGGTTCACACCAGTGAGGATGATGCTGCTGGCTGAAGCAGACACACGCGTGTTGTCGGCATGCCCCGTCCTAGTCCAAGGCCTTGCTGGGGGCACCTGTCATCCCAATGTCTTGGGATAAAAAAATTGTAGGCTCCTTGTAAAGAGAGAAGGAAAACCCATGAACTCTGAGGAAAATACTGTAAAGATGGTACAATACTCTGATAGCTTTCCACTGAAGAGGAGCAGAGGGTGTAGTCAGCTTGAGAGGCTTCGTGTGCAGATGCACTGGGGCACTGCTGTTTCTTCCCAGGTCTTCACTGGTGGGTATGCTTGCCACCTTGTGTTGAAACTGTTACAGTTTGTGCTAATTTGCAGAACAATTTTTAATATGCATGTTTTCAAGTAGGGTGTTTAATATCAAACTGCTGTGCTCTGTTTCTCAGTTCACTTTCCAGTCAGTTCTGAATTCAAAGAAATGCTGGCGTTTCCTAACCAGCAGTCAAGCACTGTCTTCACATTATCTCACCAAAGCAAAAGTTGTCCCATTCTGTTAGTAATTCTGGTTTTATTTTCATTAAAAAAGTAACAGCTAGAATTCATATGGTGCTTATAACATACTCTAGTGCTCCACTAAGTTTGGCCATCGAAAGGCAAAGCTTTGCATGATCTTGGCTGTGACTTGGGTTTCAACATCTGAAGGAAATGCTTGTTCAGAGCTGTCTTTGACAAGCCTCCTATGAGACCACCACACTGTCCAAAAAAGAATTCTTTACTAAGGCCAGTTCTTTGTCCAGACCTCACTGAGCTGATTAAGCATCTCTTGTTAAAGTAAAGAGTAAGCACAGCTAGGGAGGTCTCAGGAATCTCTGGTACCTGGGCGAAGTGCAGGTATGAGAGCAGATAGATCATCTCAGCATTGCTGTGGAGTAATTAGTGCTGTCTTCTTAATGAGAGTCGCTGGGTGTTCAGGCTTTGGGGTTGCTCTTTCGTGGGCTGGTGCTGGAGCTTATTGTGCTGCTGAAACCAGCTGTTGCTTTGGCTATGTTGCCTGCTGTTGCCTTACAAAGTGTGTTAGCAAATCTTTCCCCATTCACGCCCCCAGAATCTGTTTTTTGTTGTTTGTTTGTTTGCTAATTCAAAACCTGCTGACTGTGTAACAGGTTATTTCTTCCACGCTGGCCCTTTAAATTGCTTCCATGCTCTGGCTGTGGAATATCACTAATAAACAAAGCCCAGAACAAAAGCCTACACAACAAAACATCCTTTTCTCCCTAGGCGTCTCCCTGGGTGCGGTTTCCCACCGCTGCTCTGCAGTTCAGAGGCAAAGGCAAAACAGCTCCTTCTCATTCTTCCAGCCCTGGAAGTTGTCATCAGGCGGCCTCCCCCAACCAGCACTTCCGAGGAGGGAGGGGGCCGCCTGTACCCAGTCCGTCTTTCCTGAATTTCTCCTTGGCTGGGAGCAAAGGAGCCTTTCTCTGCCTGTAAACAAAAAACTCCAATGCAGAGGGGGTTTGTCTAGCTGTAAAGCAGTCTATCTTGGCGTTACTCCCTGGTTTTGTGTCCTCTCCCTCATAGACACACCTGGATTGCCAAGCTGTGAGTGTGCTCAGCCTCCCACAGCTGCATCTTGTTCTGGCTGTGCCTCAACTCAGTGTTGCAGCATGACCCGGGTGGGCGTTGCGTCCTCCTCCTCCCTGTGGGAAGGAAAACTGGGAGCTCACGGGGATCCAGGGGAGGGCAAATGATGCAGAGCCTGGGCAGAGGCTCTGGTTCACTCCTACTCATCTGCAGGTAGAACGTATGTTGCCTGGGCTGGGCAGGGCTGGGACCTGCATGTTACCCTGTTTCTCCCCAGCAAGTAAGCCTGGATGTACATCCAAACCTCTTAGAGCATGGTAGCCTGGGCCTACAGATGTCTGTCTTTCTCTAGCTTGAAGTAGCTGTCAGAGCCTGTTGCATTCTCATTTTGCTCGAGTTCATCAAAGGTCTCAGTGCTTGAAGTGTTGCTTAGGTCAAAAAGTAATTCTTTGCTGCACCCCTTTTTTATTCTGTGCTTTTTACTTCAGCATTCCAGTAGCTGGGCAACAGCACTGGAAAAGAGCATTTTGTATTCTCTGTACAGGCTGTATCTTTGGTCCATGCCCCTGACCTCCAGTGGTTTCAGTCACAAAGTCGCATATGCGCATTTATTAATTGTCAAAGAAGTTGGAAGATATATTAATAAGGTTAGGAAGGGTGGGGTGTGGAAATGGAGAGGGAAAATAGAAGTGCAAGAGAGACAGCAGTTGGCTGGCTAAATCCTCAGGCCTGTTTACTTGGCAGCCCTCCTCCTGTAAGGAGGTCAGAGCTATTGCATCTCAGCTTCCCGGAGAGATACCACGGGAGGAGGAGTATGCTCGTCCTCTCGTTGCAAATGTAATACAGGGCCGTTGCTTCTGCATGAGCCCCTCTTGGTAGGAGAGAGGAGTGAGGCAGAAACCTCCGGCTCCAGCTTTATGATTGAAGAAGACATGTTGTGCAACATCTCTAGTCCCTCTTCCATCCCCAGAAGCTTGGCTGTAGCTCTCTTCATTTGGATTAATATAACGGATGTAAACTTGTATCTATCTATAAATTACATGGTCACACACAGGCAATCACAGTGCTCGTTGAATGATCAGGTGGTTTTTGAGTTTCACACTTTTTCCTAAGGAATATTCCACTGTAGGTTACAGGCTAGCTAGGCACTTCAGCCAGTGCTGTTTCCATGGTGGCTCTCAGCTGTCTGTGATGGGCTGGACACCGCCTGGCACTGCCAGCTTGCTGGAGCACCAGTTCTGGAGCACTGTCGAAATAACCAGTGCTGGTTGCTGAGGGCATTCAGGTTGCCTGGGACTTCCTGCCGAGTTAGGGTTATGGCTAAGGTCAAGGGATTAAGGTTTTTCTGCTGCTCTCCGAGCACAGACAGTGATGCCTTCATCCAAAGAAGAACCAAATCTCTGAGAGGCTTCAGGCAGCGGGCGCGTCTCTGTTTTCAGGCCTTCGCTGACACACAGCTGGTTTCCAAAGCTCAGTGCTCTGTTTCTCGTAAGCTGGGTCATGCGAGAGTAGAGACCAGAAAATGGTAGGCTCCTTTCTGAGGGTAGCTGGGTTTTATTGGAACTCTGCTCTGCATGAGCACTTGAAAAATAGTAGAAAAGACTTTCTGTTTTGTTCCACTGAAGAAAAAGGTAAATACTGCTGTAGACAATTGCCCTACATTTTCACATTGTTTTGGTGAAGGTCAAGCGACAGATAGCCCCTAGAACATGGTAATACTAAATATTGTCCTTTAAATTCTCAGTGACTGTGGAAGGAATTTTTTTAGTAGTTGCTTTGGAAGCCTGCTGATAATTATTGAAATATGTCAGCTTTCGTTCCTGCCAGACCATGAGGAAAAGATGTCCCAGGTATCCTTCACCAGCTTGAAGACCCAACACACTCATCCACGAGTACTTTCAGTTGGACTTTTTAGAGATGTTTGGAATGCACACCTTTGCCTTGCTCCATGATCAGAATTGAGAAGGCTCAAATGCAGAGACTTTACAAGGTTGTTTGAAATCTGAATGCTTCTTTGAAACAAGATCCTATCTACATGCCATATCTCGTAAAATCTGCCGGGGTAGGCGTCCATTCATAATACGGAAACAGCCATCTTTTCACTTCTCTGCCTCTTCTGTTGTAACAATGAAACCTTTGAATTGTGCTAGAGCTAAAATGTGTATCAGAATAAATGTTATCTTGACAGTGAGAGCCTACGTAAGCAAGGTCCTTCTTGTAATTCCAGAAGGGACTGAGCTGACCTGGAGCCTTTTTGGTTTCAACTGCAGTTGATTTCTTCTTGTTGATTTCATTCAACTTACAACTATGATAACCCTTTGGATTATATATGGTGAACATATTGTTAATCCAGCCTACTCATATTTTTAATCACTTTATATTAATTTATTGCTATCAGCAGGTTTTTCCTGTTATGTTAGTTCAGTTATCAAAAATTTCAGGCAATTCCATGGTCAAATTTTTCTCTGTAAGTGTTTTATAGTGAAGTAAGTACATGGGCTGTAAAACTGAAGGGCTCTTGGCTTGCTGACAATCCTGTTCCTCAGAAAAAGTATTGGCATGCCAACTGTTCCTTACAGATGACCCCACAGATCAGGGCGCACAGGTGCACAAGCACGTATTACTTGTCTTGTAAAGCCCTAACAACATTCAGGTTGCTGCTCCAGTCACTGTCCAAAATATGGTCCCTGATTTTGCTGCTCATTTGTCATTTTTCAGTTTGGAAGAGACCAGCTGCATTTGCTTTTGGATGGCCAAGCACCAGAACATGTCTGCAAAGTTAGAACAGTGGATTTGGCATATTTATTTAAAACTTACAAATTGGCACTTGAATATTTTCATGGGGCCTAGGCTTTGCAAAAGGTACCTTCTGGATGGTTACCCTACGCAGAAACACAGCTTTTTCTGAAAGCGGGTGGGAGATCTGTTAACTGGGATGTGGAAGTTAACGAGTGATAGATGCAGGAATGGAGGTGGGGAGAGAAACCATAGAGCACAGCTGATGAGCTGGCCCCCCAGGTTTTTTCCAGCTAAGCCATTTGCATAGCAGGACACTCCCAGGTAGTTCAACAGGCTGCCTTTGACTGACTGAGGAAAGACTCTGAGGGTGATGAAAATGGTTTTTAAAAGCAATTGACTGAGAGCTGCACAAGTTGAAATCTGTAGGAGTTTCTTTATTGACTTAATTATAAGCAGAAAATAGGATGACAGGTTTTAGAAAATGCCCAGTTGATGTTCCACCAGACAAGAGGTTTTGGGTGCTGAGCCACATCTCCTTTGGCCACGCTGGATATAAAGGTGGCTTGTGAGATGGAGTGAAGCTGTATTCAATCTATGGGTCTCACTTGAGCAGCCATGGACTAGCTCGTGATGTACTTACTCGAGCTGATCCTTACTCTCACAGAACTAAACTGCCTTTAGCCCTGACTGAGCTTGTGTAAACCTTGCCCAGCAGTGATCATTGAAGGAAAACCATGAGTACATGAGGAAAGAGTACTCTGTGTTTTGCTTAAGAACTGAGTAAGGAGGTGGTATTCTTTAAGCCTGGTACTAGCATTCACAGTATGTGGCGTTTTATTAACACAATCCTCATGCGTGTTGCGTGCCTCTCTGTGTAACTCAGTGCAGACTGTGCCACCATCCAGTCTCTGGATCCCCGTGGACTTTCCCTTTCAGCAGAGATGGAAGAACATTGCTGGCTAGAAGCATGCTGATGGCTGATTACCAGAGCCCTCCCCACCTCCCTCAGCAGCTTGACAAAATGTGTTTTACATTCTTCAGATGATGAGGGGAAAAGGAAGGGCAGTCCCAGAAGGGATCTGGTGCTTACTCCACCCTTAAGTGTTATGTGTGGTAACGTTCAGTTCTGCTTGATTTTTGTACTCCTCTTTATTAACTTGGTTCAAAACCCCACCACTTCTTACCTAAAATGTCTCAGTGTTTTTTGTGGCTTAGTCTTTTCATGGTTTGCACGTAGTTGGTGGAGGGGCATGGGGTTCTCTAGAGGACAGTTCAGAGGCAATATCCAATCTGGGACACTCCACAGGGAGTTACAAGAACCTAGAGAGTCTCACCCCGCAACTCCTATTACGTGTCTGATTGGGATGAAACAAATATGAAGCCCTCCACCCCCTTTCTGGTTTTAGGAAGCTTTTCAAATAACGTTGACACTTTATGGGTAGTATCCTCAGCTCAGTGGAAACTACCTCTGATGACAGAGGACAAATTTGGACCCTACGTGTCAATTAATTTTCTCTAGAGTCTTCAGGAAAAAATGCTGGAATCCAGATTTGCTGGGTAATGGATGAGAAACTGGATGACATTTTGTAGCTTTAAATGTGCAGAGAATCAGTCTAGGTTTTAATGATCCTTGCTGGAACTGAAAGGTTTGAGGCAGAGATGTGGTTCAGGTTTACTAAATAACTTTTTTTTTCCAGTTGTTATTAGTTCCTCTGTGCTCTTGGCTGGGATGCTGGGTGCTTAGTGTTATAAGCACTGCATTTGCTGAACCAGTTTCAATCTTTGTCCTGTGCGTTGCACATGTTGGTCACGGGTGTTCAGCGGTCACCCCTGCTGTAAAAACACTTGGGTTTCCAGTACAGTGAGTTGTATTTTTGTTTACAGTGAAGAGTGCAAACACTTTTTGAAGTTGTTTCAGTGCTTATGTAATATGTACCAGTCTCCCAGCTAGAGCATGATATCCTGGGGACCTCAGAAGAAAAATAAGAGCCTGTAAACCACTCTTAACTCCCTGGTTGCTGCTTTCAAATGATGGGTTATCCGAACTGTGGGAAGTAGACCTTGCTCATGAAGGACAGGCAGCATGATCTTAATGACCTTTGCACACTTTTCCAGCCTGTATTGGGAATAAAGAGGCTTCAGTCTCGCTTTGCTTGTGCATTCCTGAAGCATCTGTGCCCTACATGCTGATTGTGGTGTTTGACTCCCTGGTAGTACAGCCTGTCCGCCCTTTTCTTATGACCTTTCAGGGTGCTTCCAGCTCTCAGCCTCCACATCCTGAGCATGGACAGCCAGAGGAGCTGGCACCAGAAAGTGGGTTGACTCAGGAAGCAAACAGGAAAACAGACAAAACACGTGGAGTACTCTTGGGCTGGAAAATGCAGAAAGTGTGATTCTGCTTCTCGAAAGAAAGATGGGGTGGGGGGCCAGACCTTGCATGCAAGAGAGAGGATATTGGAGTTCAAGGGAGTTAAAGCTTTGCTGTATTAGTACCTTTATTATTTTACAATTGTTTTAGCAGCTGAAGCAAGACAAAATGTCAGCGATTGTGCTGCCCACACTGCCCTGTGAGGACAGGGGAAGCTTCTGCCTCTGAAAAGCGTGTCGGGGTTCGTACAGCATGAAGCAATGGGCCCCGGGCTGAGCCTGGGGACAGGCTGGAAAGCAGCTTCTGAGGCTTCACGTTAAGTTCTCCTGTCTTTCTAAGCTCTGTGCTCAGGACTTCTATTTTTCAGTTCAGGTGTTATGTAGAGCTCTGAGTTTCTAACTAGTATTTTTTAAATACTTGCAGAATTTGATTTTTAGGTGTGTTTGAATATGTGTGTCATTTTGCATACAGTCTAGAGTTTCTTTAAAGGTGCCCCTATCGACTTGTGGTTGGGCTGGTTTCCTTTCTGTGGAAGCTAAAGTGAGAAACTTGCCCTGATGGGGAGACAAGATGTGGCGGGGTGCTGGGAGCTCAGAAGAATTTCCGTTCTCCAGCTTAAATATGAGTTTAAAGCGACATTTTAAAAAATGTCTGTTAAAAAATGTTAAAAATGTTTGTTGTGCTGCTGTTAGGAGGGAACTGAATATTGCTCAGAACGAGCACGGTTTGGTTACATTGTAACTAGATTTTCCTCCTTTTAGTAATAATAATTACTCTGAAGTGAATTCGTTGCTAAAGAGCTGGACTCATTACCCTGGTCCAAGTCATCAGTAGGAAAGAAGCAGTACACACTAGGAGTGAAAGTATCTGGAGGTGGAAGTCCTGCAGGAAGGGTAATTGAATTTATTTCTGTGCTTGTTCAGCCTTGGTTTCTGAGAGAGCTACCAGAAAGGAGGCGGTTTGTAATTTTGGTTTCTTTGATGTACATGTCTGATATGTAGGAAATGGAGAGAAACCGTTCCCTTTCTTACAGTGATTGTGTTTGTACTTGTCTCTGGACCCGTGTGGTCTAGTAACCAAGAGATGGAAGTGTCTGTATCCCATTTTCTGTCCTCTCAGCCATTCAGTCATATACAATTTATCTTAACTGTCAGAAAAATGGCAATAGGTTGAACTGTGCGTTAGCCAGGGAATAGTCTATTTACATAAGAAATGAGACCATTTGGGGATTGCTGTTCAAAATACATTTTCTTCAATCATAACACCATAAAAACCTCTTGACAATGCTTAGATAGTAAGAGTAACATGAAACCAATTGCAGCTTAGAATGCTTCATGGAAGAATAGTGACTCTTGAAAAAATAATGTTTACTTTAAAGATAAACGTAACGATTAGGAAGTAATTCCAGATGTGTGGTTATGGCAGAATTTTAGTGATTATAGTTTCAGTCTGTTTAGTGAATTACATTATTGCGTTTAAGAGTAGCCAATGGATTTTTTTTAAATGAATTCATTCTTCAAATCGTCTGAATAAAACTGTTTATTTTCTATTATCTAAGAAACAAACAGACCAGAATCTGGTTTATTTATGAAAGTAAATACAAAAGGTCTGACCTCTGGATATTGCCTTTGAAAATCATCTGAGAAAATGCTGTTCCTGGTAGCTGATTCTTTCTTTGAGCCATTTCTTCTTTTGGAAGATAATGCCAAACACCACCCACCCTCAAATTACGCAATATATTTTAAAGAATGCTTTGAAATGAAATGGTTTGATCTCTTTAGTCTCATGAGGTCTTCCAGCGTTCTATCAACTGCAGAAGGCAGTAGTGTGTTACATTTTATGAATGAAGACAGAAGTTTTCAAATTTACAAAACCTTTCTTTCCCCATTGTGGTGGGTCTGTGCTGCCTTGGGGACTTGAAGCAGTTACATGCTATTTATTAGTTCACCTGTGTGGTTGCTTATCCCTGTAGTTGCCGGCTACCAGCTCCAGGGCCCAGGTGCACCCAGTGCTGCATGTAAGAGGGATGTGGACTAGCTGAGAAATCTGAACGCCTGTTCTTTGTATTTAAGCCCTATATAAAGGTCCTGTAACGTAGAGCCTGTGCCTGAATTGCGAATGGTAATGACATTGGGACCTGCTGTTTCTAAAATGGTATGCTTTCTTGTTATTGGTGTGCTTATGTTTATCAAATTCTGAGAATGGGTTGGCTTGGAGTCCTCTGTATTAAGACTGCTCAGGATGACAGCTGAAATTCATGTTACATTTGGCTCTCCACAGAGAACATTGTTTCTTTATTAGATTGGTATTTCAGCTTAAAGCCAGGCCAGGATGTTTAAATTACAAAGGTTGTTCCCGCTGGAGCACAGGCTGTCTTCTGACCCTGTGCTTTCTGCTTGTGCTACATACTCTATAGTGATTTCTTCCAAGGGTGTTAGTGGGTGCTTTGCGCATGAGTGGAGAGCGCTGCAGTAAGCTAATGGCACACAATGCAACTGGCTCCTGCTTTGTGCTGACTACACAGTCAATAAAACAAATGTGTACTCACAAAGTACTTGTTGAAATCATCCTGCAGTGGAGGTCTGACCAGATAAAATTATGCTGCATCTTGAGCAGCAATTATGCAAGTAACATGTCAGGCTTAAGATAAATATGTAAATATACATATGTTACATGTATGTGTATATACACACGCAGAATTTTTTCAGCATATGTCTTTCAATGTAGGGCTAATTTTATGGATGACAGATTACGCTTGAGGTCATTAATAGTGAAAAGCTCCAGAAGAATTCTGAACCATTTTTCCCCATTACTCTCTGGGCAGTTGCAGATGGCACTGGTGTTTCTGTTTGTCAAATAGGGGCATCCGTAACGTAGAAATAAGATTTGCTGTTGTAGCTGAGCCCATCCGCAGGACCTCCACCTCATTGCTGTAGTATGAATACTGGAGGTTTCTGATAGAGCTTGTGTTTATCTTCCCTCTCTGTTCTTGGAGGCTCCAGGGGGTTGTGCTGGGTCAGAGCTGCAGCAGGAGTCTTAAGAGAAATTGTTTTTCAGCAGAGCAGAGGCTTAGCGTGGTGGTTGCACATTATGTAGCTGGGTCTTTCTTTGGAAGAAGGCAGGGCAGCTTATTTCAGTTAGAATTCAGCTCTGTTATCCTCACCTCCCCACAGAAGTGCTTTGCTGCAAGGTACTTATTTTTATCACTGCAGTGTGTGTCTGCTACCTCTCTCTGCTGTTCCTGTGTCATTGAGCTGCATCCCAGAAAAGGGACCTTGATGTCAGCCAGTGAAAGAGACAGTGCTTTTATTTTCAGGGTCTCTACAGAATCAGAACAAGTATGTAAGTTTTCTAGCCCTATAGGTGTGGGATAACAGGCCCATTTAATGCTCAATTAAGCTTTATGTGGGATAGATTTTTGCTTGTGTGATGCTCAGGAAGGGTAAAAGAAGAGATAAAGCACAAGTTATAGTTGAAATTGATCCTGATGCATCTAAACACAGATGATACAGAAATAAATGGAATCGATGGCTTGTAGCCCCTATACTAAATTAGCATGATGCAGCATCCTGGTTTTAGGGTGACTGCTTTAATTTTTATGGTTTGAACTGCTGCTCTTGCAGTGGCACATCATCTCCTCATTGGGCACTGATGAATACTGAAAGCTGAAAAGGTTGAAACTGATGCTGCAGAACAGTCTGATTCCACGCGTTGTTTATACCACAGCTGCTCCATGGATTTAATTGGAATTAACCCTGATTTCTGCCTGTGTACAGGAATCAATGGGAGGTTTTTGGCTAAGCTTGATACTAGATGGGGATCAGCTGGTGAATGCTGTGCAGAAAGGCTTCGAGTGGGACTTAATCCTGTCCTGGTCTGGGCGCCATCCTTTTGTCTGTCGACAGCGGCAGAACGCGGCCGGCAGGGGAAGGGCCGGGCCCTCGCCCGGGCTCCCTGCTGGAAAGCGCCAGCCCAGGCGGCTGCAGCAAAGGAGGGTCGTTCAAAAGGCTTTTCCCAGAGCAAGTTTGCTTCGTGTTCTTTCAGTCTGTTGGCAGCTTACCATAGCTAAAGCGATTTCTTCCCACCTTTTGTGAAGGTTGAATCGCTCGCAAACAGGCTTCGGCAGCAGCGTCTTATGTAAGAGCCTCGAGTGCAGCCCGTTTTCTGTTTCAGTGTGAAACGGAGGGATTATTTTTGAAGGAGATAGATGAGAAATCTCATCTGCGGTGGGGAACAGGAGGGTGTCATGTCAACCCAGCCTTTTTATCATAGGCCCCTCTGGGAAGTTAATGCCTCTGAAGTGCGGGAGCAGTGATGGCGCCTAGGCCAGTTTTCCCCCGTGAGCTGGCGCCGTGTCGGCCGCAGGGTGGCTCGGCAGGGCCGCCGCAGCCTCCCGTTCCCGGGGCCGAGGGGGCGGCGGGGCCGAGGGGGCGGCGGGGCCGAGGGGGCGGCGGGGCCGAGGGGGCGGCGGGGCCGAGGGGGCGGCGGGGCCGAGGGGGCGGCGGGGCCGAGGGGGCGGCGGGGCCGAGGGGGCGGCGGGGCGTGCCGGCCCTGCTGCCCGGCGCCGGCAGGTGGCACCAGGTGGCCGCCTGAGGCGGGCCCGCTGGCGGGCTGGGCGCTCCCCGCTGGCCGCGGCGGCGGGGGCAGGTGAGCTGGGCGCTGCCGGCTCGGCCGCGGCGGGGGATGCACCGGCTCGCTGGCGGCGGGGGCTGGGGGAGCGGGAGCCGCCGACGTCCGTGAGGGAGCGCCCGGCCGGCGCCCCGGGGCTGCCTGCCTGTGGCACGGCGCGGCGGCGGGGGGCGCGCAGGAGCCGCGGCGGGAGCCGGCACACAGGTGGAGCCACACGGCCGGAGCCCTTTCTCACGCACGCTCCCGAGTCTTCCTGTCATGTGACCGCCGCTACTAGAACCTGGCCGTGCCCCCTTTCCCAAACATTGAACCGCATTGTTTTAGTAACTACCACGTTTTTGTGAAGGCGGACCGTGTGTTTGCTGTGGGGGGCCGGTGTGAGCGCGGGCGCTGAGGGACGGGCTGAGGGCGGCCCTGGACCCGCCGCTGTGCCCCTCGCTTCAGGGCCTCCAGTGTAGCCGCCGTCTATAACCTCCCTTCTCTTCCCTCAGAGGAGGTGTAAGGCTCTTTTATATTTAGTGCTGATAAGTACATGCAAATTCCAATCAGAAAGTGGCATGAATATGCTAACAGTATCCGGCTGCCTGAAAGAGGAGAACCTCGTGTAAAGGGTTGCGTTGGTGGGCTACCATTTTGTTGCTAGGGAGAGTTCAAAGCGATGCCTCAGATAGTTGTTTTTATCTGGGTTAGTTCATAACTAAATTCCCAGGGTGGCTCACAAAGTCAGCATTTGCATGTGAAGAAAGAAATGTTTCTTCAGATACATGTTAAAAGGCTTCTGCTGGTCAAATGCTTATGTGACTTTTTAAGCATTTGCATTTTTTTCATCAGAATTTACACCGTTTTGTAAAGATGTTGAGGTCTTCTTCACACTTCAGTCTTTTCGTAGCCGAGTTATCCACGGCTCCATATGGTTTAGCCTATATTCACAGATTTGTAAAACTGACTGGCTGATTTTGAAAATAACAGTGGTGAAAGTATTTAACTGCACGTTTCATATGTGTTCCACTTTGTGCAGAGTTGGACATGACAATTCGGGATATGTGTATGCAGCAAAGCTGCTGGCTTGAAATCTTGCTTTTGTGAGGCGCTTCGTTTTTTAAGAGGACTTTGAGCATTCAGTTGCTTTCTGAAGGACTGGTTGGTATCTAACCTGTTCTTGAGCTTGTGCCCAGGCTTCAAGTAAAAGTCATTGGTTTTTGAAACCAGAAGTCTTGAGCTTGAATTTTACCACTTTCTTTCAATATACGTATATTATCTAAATTATTATGTGTGTTTTTCTTTTACAGAGGTTTTTAAGAAGAATCTGATGGTGAGAATAGGTTAAGAAGACTCAGGATGACGACAACAGTAGCAACAGATTATGACAATATTGAAATCCAACAGCAGTACAGCGATGTCAACAACCGCTGGGATGTCGATGACTGGGACAATGAAAATAGTTCTGCTCGACTCTTTGAACGATCCCGCATCAAGGCCCTAGCTGGTAAGCACTGACCACATGAGCGAAACTCTGATGCCGTATGTATGTGACAGTACGGACACTGTCTGTCTTCAGTGCCTGTGCCTTGTCAGTAAACGAGAGCTGGAAATTCTTCTGAGGTCAAGTGCAGCTTGCCTGAACAAGTTTTGAGATTGTTTTGTCCACTGACATTAGTGGGACACGATGGTCTCATGTTGCTTTGCAGGATGTGTTCATATCTGACGTTTTGCAAACACTTGGCTGTTCAGGTTTGCTGTTAAGACTTCTTTACTGTAAGCACAGGATGGAAGAGATTTAATCCAGGACAGAAGAGATTTAATCCAAGCACTTTTTTTTATTACCTAGAAGTTTGTACTGACTCAGTTTCTCACCTCATCAGTCTCATCAGATATTAACCTGTTTGGCTGAATCTTAAATTGTTTTGATTGGGTTTCTGTGAAGGGCTTCAAAATATCTTCGTTTGGAGGTGTTCAGAACATCTCACTTGTCCTGAAATGGAGGAATGTAGTAGGTATAGCTGTCATTTAGTAAATAATGCTGAAACTGCAAATTTTCCTGAGGAAGCAGAGCTTCTGAAATACTTGCTGTCTTCTGCTGAATTACACTCTCATTGGCAGAGAAATTAAATTTGATTGGGTCTTTTTTTTTTTTAACATTTGATTATTGCATATTAAAGGCTGTACATTAACTAGATTTGTTTATGCAGCAAAGAGATTATGTCATGTCCTCTCAGCTCTGAGGCATTGCCCTGCAAAGAAATTTTTATGCGCTCTGTAAATGATTTCCTGACTCTTATGGTAGCATGCCCACATTCCTGACCTCTGAACAAAATGCCTCAGTAACGTGGGACATACTATAAGCATGGAAACCAGCTCAAAATGTACTGAATTTTCTGCTAGTGAAATTTTAGATACAAGGACAGTTTTAAACCCAACACCTTATCATGTGTTGAAGCAGGTTTGTTAAATTAACCATACTGAGACAGAGGTATCATCTGTTTCATTTGTGATTCTGATGAGACTGATTCCAGAGCGAAGAGTGCCCTTTGGCCTCTTGGTGCCGGCCATGGGGGCATATTAGATGCAGAAACTTTTACATGTCAGGCACAGGGCAGGATCAGGTTTGGAGCTGAGCAACAGGGAAATAAAGTAGTTCACGCAGGTGGGCAGAGAGCAGATCACATATCTCCTACTGAGGATAGTAATCTTATTGACTTAATGGAACTGCCCATGGAAAGATGTGTGTTAATTTTTTCTATCTTTAGAAGACTTCTAATTACAGCAATTCTCATCACAGTGTGCATTTGAAATTACTGATGAAATGCCTGACCTGGAATGGGGCTGTGCTAAGTGGGGTCAGGAGCAGCCTAGTGATAGATTGGTGGTACACAAGAAGAATCTTGACTTGGGTTCTCTTACAGTTTGATCTTGTTTGAGGAAGCAACTCTATTTTACTCCTGCCACGTTAGTGGTTGCAGGTTATATTCTATTCCTTGGGTGGGCAGTGCTTTTAATACAAAGCTCATTAGCAGCGTTTGGGTCCAAGATCTAGCCTTTGTTGCAGTTGGTTGTTCCACTTAGTTTTATGGCAAGCAGAGGTCCCCACCTGAGTAATGAATAATAAACACGAAACTCTTATTTCAAGGAGAAGTAATGTAAGGAAAGTACTTGAATTATTTAGATAGCCTAAAACAAATACTGATGTCAAATCAAATAATTTTGCTGAAGATTCAATTCAGAGGCATATTTAAACATTTTCCCAGCGTGTTTATTTTTTGTTCTTAATAAGCATTACTCAGTTATTTTAATTTGATGTATTTCATATCTGTAATTCTCTGTTAGTGTTGAGAATGCTGTGTGCTGCCAAAACTTGGCTTAGCGTACTGCACTGCTGCTGCACTGCTTGAGAGCCTAATCATCATGCAGGGAGACAGCAATTAAGAGTGGTTTGTTTGTATTGCAGATCAATATAGTTAAAGGCTGAGCCATGGTACTCCTGGCACCTTTCAATGTATATTTTTGGATATGCTGTCTGGTGGGCAATCTTCCCTTGCATCTCTCCAGAAAGGCACTTGCAGTTTTTTAACAGCTGCAGCCTGGAGCTGAGAGAGCAATAATCTCAGCCATCGTACTCTTTAAATCGAGACAGGCTCTTTCTGGAAAGGTGTACTCTAATTCAGCTGCTTGTCACAGGATCAGACACGATAATCACTGTGTGAAAATGCCTGTGGCTGGTAATGCACACAAAGCCACATCGGGTGATACCAGGAGGCTCTTCTAGGCTCTAATCCCCACAAATTTGACTTTCTATTGCAGAACTGCTCTCTCCCGGTATTTCACTGCACGCTGAAGCAGAAGGAGTTGTGTACCACCTGCAGGGCCCAGATTTACTGAATAACACTCCAGTCTGACTTAGATGGGCACTGGCTCTTTGTGGGCACGAGCTTCTTCCCACATCTCCAGGATTGGCTATCTTCTGACAACAGCATTTTTCTTTGCTGAGGCCTCCTGGAAACAGCATTTTTCTTTCCCAGGGTCCTAGGTTAGTTGTACCTGAAGGCTGCCTGTGGATGTCCAACTCTTTCAGAATGCCTGCCTTTCATTGAAGTGACAAGATATATCAAAAGACTATCAATGTGTTGCACTCTGCAATGCACATGCGTCAGTATCTTCTTGTCCTAGTATGAAAGGTTTCCAAATGAACAGACCAGGCAGTGGTTCTTTATTCCCTATCTATAAGATGCAACCCGTTGCATTCAAAAGTAGAACAGCCGTGGGCATTTTACACTCCCTGACTAATGGCTATATACTCAATGTGAATCTTCCTGTTAGTGCAAGTATCTTCCGTCCACGTTCTTCAACAAGTTGTGAAGTGTCTCTTCTGTGAAGCTTCCATCTTGTGTTGATTCTTGTTTACTGTAATTGAAATAAGACTTATCTCCTTTAAGGTAAAGAAAGGTAGAGAGTGACTAGGCAAGAAGTGAGTTCTCTAGCCAGAGTCTGATACTCTGTTTTAGAAAGAATTGTAATGGCATCCATCAAGATGTTGAAATATTTAAACAGCAAAGCATGAGATGGTGGTCAGAGTAGTCTGTGATCAGAAGAGACAACGTATTAGAGAAAAGCTCAGTTACAGCAGGTATGATATAATAGTAGAAAAACACTACTGTCATCACAGCAGCTGGTGAGTGATAATACTAAAGCGGTCTGTATACCACGAAGACCAGAATGTGAAGGATTGTTTCAGATTAAAACAAATAAATGGTCTGGGAACTCAGCTTTCAATCAGAATCCAGATTTGAAGGGGTATGCAGTCAGATTGCTTGCCATTCATGTTGAGCTAACTCACTGTGCAACTGATATGAGAAGAAGGTAACTGATCCCTACTTCGTAAAGTAAGACACCCCACTGCAGGAAGTAATCTTTCACCTGTCCTTGTTCTCTGTGGTTCTTTGGAAGGTCTTGCTGGAAGACCAGGTAATTCTACCTGCTCTGTAGGAGCTAGAAAGATATCAAATTTGTGCAAAATTCTTCATTCACAAATCCTCAAGTGTTGGATTTCGTCTGTCAAGGACCATTAGCTAACAAGATTTGCTGTGCAGCGCCTTGGTGCGTTGAGCTGTTATGAAAGCCTTAAGAAACAGTTCAGTTGTTCAGCAGAATTTTTCACATTCAGTCTGGGATTGTGACATTCAGATGTACCATGCTTGCTGTCTCAGATGCTGTTTTCAGGTAGCATGAGAATTGTCACCTCCAAAACTTTCCGTTTCTCTAGTTAGCTAATTCTGTGTTAAAAAATGCTTAGCTAAAGTTACCTGCTTTTCTGCTCATTTGTATTTGCTTTTTTGTCCTCTGGGTTCACCCGAGTTGACCAGAAGGTCTGTGACTCAGCTGTCTGGCATATGAATTAAAAAGTTTCAAAGTTTATTAAATAAGAGGTGTATCTTCTCAGCGCAGGGCAGATGAAGCTGTGCATTCTGTTTTCAGCTCCACCTAAATGATTGTGCTTATGTTGGGACACTTGCTAGTGTTGCATGTCACAGTGGTTGTGAACCTTACAGGGGAACGCAGGTAAGGAGACTGCATTCGCTGTGCAGCTTTCCTTACTCATCCCTATTGCACAAATTGAAACCAGGCTTGTAATTCACACCAGTAACTTAAATTCTCATAGATGCAAAAGGGGAAAACCATTGAAATTGTTACTGAAGTTACGCTACTGAAAATTTTTTCTTTTTAATATAGTGGAATAGCTGCTTCTTAAGGATAAAAAAAGACAGAGAAAACTTGCAATGGGAAAGTGCTGAGTACCATATGTAGGGCTAGTTAGCACTTTTGGCCTTGGTATTTGAGCCATTTCTCCCCACAGCTCTGGTGCAAAAAGTCAGCAGAACAGGCCCCCAAAAAAGCAGAAAGTAAGATACTGCCTGTAGTACTCTTTGAGTGTTGTGCACCTGCTTGTCCCTGCTGACTAGTATATCTCTCATAGCAAAGTTTCTGCTGTTTCCCTCTGAGTGCACACTAAAGATACAAAAAAAATCTGCATGGTCAGAATGAGGTTTTGGGTCTGAAATCAATAAAAAAGGACAAAATACAATGATTTAGAGCTGAAGAAGATAAACCTATGGTTTATCCTTGACTTTGAAAGAGCATACTGAGAATAATCTCTTGCAGGTACGTTTCATGAATATCCAGTACTGAGCTATCTGGAACTTAAAAATCAACAGCCTAATTTTAATAACAGCAAGTGGATAAGGGGAGAGGGCCCAGCAGTATGTTGATGCTTGTAAATCAAGTGTGAAGGGCATGTGAAGAATTCACTTGGCACTAAACAAATAAAAACCTTACAGCAGTGAAACTGCAGCTGCATCTTCTCAGCACTGGTGTGGCTGTGCTGGTTCTTAGTCTGTGTTTTTGTTTAGCAGCCGGAGGCCTAATACAGACGTGGTCAGGTGAGCATGAAAGGGCTTATTTTGAAAAATCTTACTTTGCTCAGATAAAAGCTGATTAAATGATTTCAAGAAAAGCTCTTCCAAATGTTGACCTCACCCAATGCTTTGCTTCTGGATTTTACTTCTGCAACAACTTCTCAGCTGCAGGGCCTTACCAGAACCTGTAGGAGGCTGGTGTTAAAAACAGGAGTATCATTCTGTGTGTTTGTGTCATGCGGGCATCAAGAGGAGGGAGCATGGCAGCGGAGAAGCTGCTGTACTTATGCATGTCACCTGCAGTGCTTGCTGTAACTACTGATGAACACTGTGCTCTTATCAGAAAACAAGAAAAAGCTTAGCCCATCTGTCACTGCTGATTAATGTGTTAGCTTTTAAAGCTGCTGGTGGAGAACCGTTTCTAAAGCAAATAGCAAAAACCAGGCAATAAATTATATTTTGTTCTTAGCATTTTTATTTCTCAAGTTCATCAGTAGACTGACCAAAAAAAAGTGTCACGGTATGTCTGTGGTGCATAAAGTAACTTTCAAGTAAGCGTGAACAACTTGTATTCAATGATGTCCTATCAAAAATGTGATTTGGTACAGAGATCATCTGTATCTCATCGCTGTGGTAACATGATTTTTGGTATCAGTTATGCATAGTTTCAGGGTTTGCTCACTCTCTTTAGAATCAAACAAATAGTGTGCAAAGTGTGTGGTGGAGGTGTAGGTCAGATTCTTTGTAGTCTGATTAGGTACCAGATCTGTGGTCTAATGTAGCTTCAGGAGCATAGAGCAAAACTGCTGAAAAAAAGTACTGCTGAATGTAGCTTAGGACTTTTCTGGAATCATGCATGCTTGTCTGCTTCATGGGTAGTATCTGTGATCACTTAGTAACAGAGTGATGCATGAAAGTGTTTGCATCCTGGTGAATAACTGTAATCTGGCACACATCGCTCAGGCAGGACAAGTGGAGCTGGAAAAATAGGCTTTTTGCTTCTTTGGAGAGGGAGCAGGATAGGAGCGGTTGCTGGCAGCCTTACTCTGGAAAGTCTGACAGCTGCAGTCATTTTACATCTCTGATTAAATTCTTTCAAGACTAAGCAATATCGAGTTGGACATGTATGCAGGAGAACCCAGCATCTTGCCAGCAAGTAAGCCTGTATTGATCGATCTTTCGATCTCTGAATTCCTGTACATTAAGCTTCTGGACTGGAATACAGGTACCATATCTGTTTCTGGTGGAGAGCTCCAGCCATACGCCAATCTTTATGCACAAAGGGCTGACGCTGTGCTTGGACAGCAGTTCAGTAATTTAGCAAAGTAAGGTACAAGAGAATTCTGCACTGTAGTTACGAAGTGATTAAATATAAAAAGCTGTTTGCACAGAGAGGAAGAAAATAGAAAATTCATACATGTATGCTGGCTCCGTGTGCATACATGCATATGCTTTTAGGATACAAAATACGCATGAGGATAATCTTGAAAGCAGGTAAATCTGCTTTATCATACCTGGGTATTAGATACATTGGCACTGCGCTAACTTTCATAGCGTGCTTCCTTTCTTTCACTGATTTAGGTGAGAACTATGCCTTAATTCCCAGGCTGGCACAGCACAGCTCTCTCCTGTCTATTTTATTTTTCGTTTTGGCATCAGTAAAGAGGAAAAGCACTGAGGGACGTGCTTTTGGCTGCCTGCAACACTGAGATGAGTGAGATGCAGCGTTCTGCACCAGCTCAAGCAGGGAGGGACAGGGTAGGATTTGTGAAGGGGGGTAAAATGCTCTGGCTGCACCAGCTGCTCAAGGAAAGGAACAGTACTCACTGTGAGGTACCCTCCATATAGTCGGTGAGAGCTAAGCCAGGCACAATAGTAGAGCTGGGATAAAATCATGCTGAGGCTGATGATTTTGGAGGAGAGCTACCAGCCAGATTGTCAGCTGGTGTAAGTTGGCATTCTCCCTTGGCTTCTGTGAGACCATACTGACTTACACCAGCTGGAAATCTGACCCATAGCAGCCCATCACGCAAAACCTGAAGACTGAAGAGACTATAATGTTCTTTGCTGTTGGAATCAATGTTTTAGGGACACAATACAGAGAAACTATGAAACCCTTCGTTGAACTGATGACGTTGGTTTTGGATACTTTGCTGACTCATCTTAATGGGAAAGATTTCTTGTTTATAGAAACTTGCCAATAATGGCAATATTTTATTTTTGTTTTAAATTATGCCTTTTATCAAGGATGAGCTTGGCTGTGGATACATTTCAAAACCTGGTCATGAGCCTGTAATCCAAAAGTCTTTCCACAAAAAATGCGTATGTAGAAGAGAATGTTCTCATCTCATGTCTTTAGCATCTAACTAGCGATGTTTCTGCATTTATTTTATTTATTCAGCCAAATCTGCAATGTGCCTCGTGTTTTTCCTTCTATTTGTTGCTTGGATACTGCATGAAAGCACTCCCTGAAGTGTATAAATAATGTCTAGCAGAGCATACTGCAAAGCGAAATTCAATACAGGATTCAAAAATGTTTACTAATTTCTGTTAACCTTGGAGCACTTCTAATGGGGAAAGATTAGGGATGAAATCATTCTCTCAGATCAGAGCTTTGATTCTTATCTTGAGGTAATATCCTGGAGAGATATAAACCCAGATCGCCTTGAGACAAATTGTCTTGATGCGGTAGAGGCAGAAAGAACAGGAACAGGGATGAGGACCAGACAAGTAGAGAGGGTGATGAAAATCCACTTCCAAGTTCCACTTTTTGAGTTTCTAGCATTCTTTGTAACAGTTTTGAACTCTTCTATTAAGCAATGCAAACGCTACTTTTTTGCCAACCACTTTGTATGTTGTATGATTGGTTTTTGAAGCTTTGCTTCCTTTAAATGTTACTAAGCCTGTAAGGTGGATGGGCGTTAAGCGTAGACAGTATTTGACTACATCTAAGTGCATAATTTCTATGTGTAATATAAAAATGAAACATGTTTTGCTCTGGAATGAGTCTGAGACAGTTAGTACTTGTCAACTGATAACTAAGCTTTTTTGCAGAGACAGGCAATTCCCAGATGGGGAAATTTTGTGGGTGAGATTCGATGAAAGAAGTTTTTTGAAAATAAACAGAGAGATGTGTCTTTTGTGTTGGCTTTAAAAATGAGGCTTTCAGCTCATGTTTTTGCATTAAGTATATTGTTTATATAAAAAAGCTTCCAACAATTATTTTTTTTCCCCTTACATTTTCCTTCTCTTTCATTTCGTGTGAACTACAGGATCAACGCAAACCTGTACCGTTTTGGCTTTTCTGGAACTTTGTTGCTCAGGTATAAGAGGATCTAAAATTCTGTAGGGAGCCCAATTAACTTCAGAAGTTTCTAATTTAGGGGCTCAAGCCTCTCCAGTTATGGAACTGTCAAAATTGAGAGGTATTTTTTCATCCGTCTCCCCTAAACTGACCACATGGAAATGCAGCTGGTCACAATTTGTGAACATTAATACAGTTTATACACTTTCTGTTCTAGCTATGTGAAGCAGGGGAAATAGTTGAAATAAATACTCTGGCTTATGGAGGTTTTTTAAGATTGGTGTGTTCTGCTTGTTGCTTTCACCCAATTACCATTTTGCTCAGGAGTAGATTGAATTTTCATGCTGGAGTGATTATGGTGTAGCAGCAGTGCATCTTCTGTGTTCATGGTCAAACTGGAAAAAAAGAAGAAAACAGTACAAAAGGATGAAAAGCAAAAGGAGGGTGGGAAGCTCTCTCTTTCCTGCATATAAACATAGATGCAATTCAGATAGAGGAGGAAAGCAGGGAGGGAGAGGCAATGAAAATTCCGGCTTCTAAAAAAACACAATTAAAACTCATAAAGAATTTTCTGGATGAAAATCAAGAAGTGTTTTCATGCCAAAAATTTCACAGGAGGAGAGTATTTTTAGTGTGTACCTGTGCACCACGCATGATTTTAATAGAATTTTTAAGGGTTATTCATCTAAGTCAGGGAGCAAATAGAGTGCATTTCGTAGGCCATGACCAAAACCTGTGAATATATTTACTACAGTTTTTCAGGGATGGCTTCCCTGCTTTGATGAGTTCATGGAGTATGGGAAGCAGCACAGTTCAGAAGAACCCGTTCGGACTGGAATACAAACCAATGCAAACCATGATTTCTTCCAAATATGAGTGCCTCGTGTAGTGCTTTTCTGTGGCTCCCCTGGCAAGCGTTCCACTGTTGCAGTTAGCAAGGACATACTGTTACAAAAGTAATGTCAACTTTCCTGTTAATCTGGGACTTTTGTAAACTGAAACCTGAAACCATGTGGACCTGACCCAGTTTCAGTAATAAATTGATATTCTGGCCTGGTTTGTGAAAAGATTCCCAAAGGTTTCATGCTGCTTGGGTCATGGACGTCACAAC
Source organism: Falco peregrinus (assembly GCF_023634155.1). Classification (NCBI taxonomy): domain Eukaryota; kingdom Metazoa; phylum Chordata; class Aves; order Falconiformes; family Falconidae; genus Falco; species Falco peregrinus. The sequence continues at coordinate 1,809,132 of NC_073731.1, forward strand.
GTACAGGTTTATCTGGAGCCCAGAGCTGGTTTGTGCCTGGGACTTGGTGCGGAGCAGCTGGAAGGCCAGCCTGGGCTTGGCAAAAGGAAAACATGTGAACGGACCATTCTGTATTAAAAATCCTTGTCTCCTACTTTTTAATCTGCCTCTTTCCCTTGCTTATGATTGCGTTGGCTTTCTCAAGCCCATGTGAGTCACAGAGAATATGGCTGGAAGGGACTTGGAGGACCAAATGCCATGGTATTTGCCACTGACCTAGGATCACCTTTAAACAGGAAAAATGGAAATGCTTTCTGAAGTGGAAATGTTACTTAGGAGAAGATCTCTGGTCTTGTTTGTATTTATTTCACCTTCTTCTGAGGCAGTTGCCAAGTATTGCAGGAAATGGCGGGTTTATAAGATGAATGGTTCTTGTTCCCACTAATACCTGCAGAAGAGGTAATTAAGTTGGCGCGCTAATTTCTGCTTAGTGTGTGGGCTGCTTCTCTCTGTGTTCCAGCATCTTAGATGCAAACTGGAGGGAAAAAAGCTAATTCTTCAGGATTAATGTTATGCAAATTGTCCAATATGATAAAAATAACTATTTCCTATTACATTCTAGAACAATCCACAGAAAACTCCGTCTTTCCTTACTCTGTTGTATATATAGGGAGACATTCTGTGTTTACTGTGTAGACAGGAATATCAGCAGAGAAGTCAAGAAAGGCAAATGTGAGTATGAGTTTTCGGTTCTTAACTGTGGCGCTGAGGGGATGTGTAAGAACTTTACCCTCTTTCAGGAGAAGAGCAAACGTTATGTGATTTCTGTGGCATTTTACATTAATAAATCATCCTTTTTATCTTGTAATCTTTTTCTAGTTAGTCACCCACTAGAGAATTTACAAGAGCAAGTAAGAGTAAAGAGGAAAGACGAGGGTGATGTTTAACCAGACTTGTAATTATTGTAAGCTCTTGTGTGCATTCTGCTTCCCATTAGAAGGATAATTGTCTTTTGTGGAGTTGTAAAATCACATCTATCTTTCAGAACACAACAGTTCAAAGCATGCATTTGTTTTATGGTACCCAGGGAACATTTTGTGTATTGCTTTCTTGGGTTTTCATGCACGCATTAGGTTGAACATGTTTTGAGGGTGGGTCTGTTCTGGGCACAGAGCCCGCTGCACCTACTATCTTCATTGTTGACCCAGTAAAGCCAGCCAATACTGGTTGACTTGATTGATGGAAGATAGTGTGGTTCGATGGGGAATGTCCAGCTATTCTAATTCTAGTGAGGCTGTGTGACCAATATTAGCACTGTGCACCTACTGGTTATTTCCTGCAAGAGAGTTATGAGCTGGGTCCTTGGCCATAAATTTCTTAGAGGGCTTTTTTTCTTATACTTTTCTTGAGGATGTGCTAAAATTTTTCTTAAGTGATTTCTTTTGGCTGAGGAAAGGAATAGCTTTGTTCCATCTTAGATACATTGATAATTAGGAATTTGGATAGTGATTTTTCCTAGATCTAACATTAGTTTCTTCCTTCGAAACGTGTTTTTTTTTCTTTGTGGTAGGAATGTGTTCACTTAGCAGCAATTTTCAGAGCCAGGTAAAGACAGATCCCAGGACAGATATTTTTCTGTTCTGGGGTAAGCACCTGCTTAACCTCCAGATGTTACTTGTACATTTATAATTAACTTCTTGTTCTCCTTGAGGCTTTGCAAAGCTCTCATCATGGCAACCGAGTCACACTTTGCATTATTGGTAAGTGGATAATCATTTGCGGTTTTATTTACTTTTAACAAGCACACAAGCAATGCAAGCCATCGTTACCAGTCAAGTCCTATGAGAGAGGTACCGCTCAAAGAATGCAAGCAAAAGTTATTTCACAGCTATAGGGGGGAAAAAAGTGAGAACAAAATTGGGGGTGGGAAGCCCCAACAAAACCCCCTACTTCCCTGCTATACTAAACTTAATGTATGATTTGGCCCTTATTTTCCTGCAGTGCTGTAATCAGTGATTAATTACACCATGGAGAATTTCAAACTGTGTTGAACTGATCAGTTACACTTGGACCAGTGCTCAAAAATTATCTGATCTATGGCTTTACAGCATTAATTCCCCTCCATAACATATTATCCAGTCAGTATTGTCAAGGGCTCAGTCAGTTAAAGAGAAACCAAGAAAATTAGTAGAAACCAGGTATAAAAACCATCTTTGTGCATGTGACAGCCATGTGACCAATTTGATGCCTTGCAACATAACAGCAATAAGCAAGTCTTAGGTTTACTAATTTGGAGTCAACAGCAAACGAATGTAGTATTAGGACTGTTGTGACTCAAACAGAAATGCGAACTGGCAGGATGCCCGTTTCTAAGAAGCCCTGCTACATATGGTGTAGCGTTTCACAAATACAGACAGATCCCCATTTTGCTTTGCTCTTTCTACAGAATTACCACCAACCTGTTAAGTGGAGCCTTCGAAATGTATGCCAGAGGCCCAGCAAAGCAGCAGTAATGCTTTGGCAGATGAGTCAGCAGCACCTGGCGATCAGGGCCATCCCCAGGAGCTGACAGGATCATTAACAAAGTCTGTCACATCTGTTGCTTGGGGACCTGTTGTTCAGCCCAAATGCCGAGCTGGACGGCAGCTAAAATGAGGTCAGAATTTCAGAGCGAGTGCTGCTGAGTTCTCCACACTGTGCTAGGGTCTTGTGTCTCTTTTTCAGACCTTGAGCAAAATCAGCTTAGTTCAAGCACTGATTCTTCCCTTTTCCTTTAGCTCACCCCCTGCTCGCTGCGTAGCCTGCAGTGCTCCATACCTGCTGCAAATCCTTCTCTTTTTAAAGTAGCATTTAGTTCGGGCAGGCCAGAACTGGGAGGGACAGAGAGGGGACACGGGTAAAAAAATAATCCTCAAACCCTAACTTTTATTCAGTATTTCTTGGGAATCTTAAGCTTACTAGATTCAGTTATTCCACACTGAAAAATCTGAAGTGTAAATTCGTGTATGTGGTGTTAATGTTTTATGACCGGGTGGGGAAAGCCAGTCTGTGTTTTAAATGGGTCAAAGCCAAATGATTAGTTATTAATGTTTTGCTTTTGTAGTATTTTACAGTTTAATATTTTTAATAATGGCCACGTGCATTAGTTTGTCGCCTGCCAAAGGTGTAGGGAAAGCTTTCAGCTGGGGAGAAGTTCCTGGCTCCTGATTTATGTCCTTCATGGTGTTAAAAATGCTCCAGCTCTCCTGTCAGTCACTTGGACTTTAGTTTTACCTTCTGAGCTCGCACAGCAACACCTGTTTGCTCAAGGTGGGACAGTAATAAGCTGATATGCCTGCAGGTAGGGCCTGGCTGCCTGCCTGCTCTTGAGGGGAAGGGTTTCGTTTAATTATAACATAGGTCAGGCATTACAGGCAAAAGCTGCTGTTGGTAGAAAGCTGCAGGAAAAAAAAATTGGGACGGAAATAAGCCTGTACTTGTGTGCTGGGTAAAACATGCTCCTTGAGCTTTGGGGGCGTTTGCATTTGTATATTAACGGCTTGGTTTACCGAGCTCTGTTTGTGTACATTTTGGAGCCATTTATATTTCTGTGTTGCCCTTCTTCCCTCCCACCCTAGCCTGGAAATCCCATGGCTGCAATTGCAGTGTGTTGGTCCCTGCGTGCTGGAGGGGACAGCTGGCTGTACAAAGATTATCAGGGGAAGGTTTAGCAGGAACAGGGACTCACAGTGCCACATCAGCGCATTGTTGTCTGGAGAGCAGCATCCTGCCTGCTGCGGTGACAAGTGCAGGTGCTTCCTCAGATCCCCTTTTTGCCTTACAAACATGCTTTCGGGGCACGAGCCTGCAGTACCTTGGGGTCCCCTGTACAGCGGTGGTTCAGCAGCCCCTGTGGACAATCGCTTTCATCTCTGACATTGGCAACTCTGGCTTGGGCAGCTGAATAGCCTTTAGTGGCCAAGTGTAGGTAGTGCTGAAAAGATTGAAGGCCAACTTTCAGAAACGTTTTAGGCTCTACTTGAGGTCTGCTGTAGTACTGAAAGTCTCGTGTAAATACAGCTATATTGATCTAAAGGAGTTCACTGAAATACACTAGTAAAAGCCCTTCTGAATCAACGTAACAAGCAACTCTGGACTAGGGCTACCTTGTTGCTTTACGTAAAACAGTATAGTTAAAAGCCATAAATATTTTAAGTGTATTTATGACCTCGGGAGCAATGTGCCAGGCATTTTCAATAGTCGGTGTGTTTTTGGAAACCCCAGCTTCAGTTGAGAAGTGTTGACTTCCATCACATCTCCCTAAATTGGAAGCGTTGCTGGTTGGACTTCCTGTAGTTTGTTCCCGGGTGTGTTGGTCACAGCTGGTTGAATTTCCACCTGATGCCTAGCAGGAGCTAGGTCTGCAGCAAGTCAGCGGGGGTGGACCGCACTTCTCCCACAGAAAAGGTCCTCACATAAATTACTATCTGACTAAAACCTTGTGAAACAACAGTATCAAAACAAAGGCAACATTTTGAAATGTTTAATGAGGGGGTGGAGTGGGAGGAGAAGAGAACATGGATTCCATTGGAAAGGAATTTGGAAATGCAAGACGAAAAAACATTTGTGTGAACAGCAGTTTTAAAAATGAACAGGCAAATGGTACATACTGAGAATATGAATGTGTAACTGACATTTTCATTTCACTTATGAATGAGTGAGGGCTAGGAGCTCATGCCCCTGAGGGAAAACTGCCATCCTCTGTCTTAATACCACCTGCAGGTACTGACTTCCAGTACCTAGCCCTGCTGCTGTTGTGTGCCTTGATATTACAGCAGGGTATTAAGGTGCTAGTCAGAGGTGAGGCATCTGGGTTTACTTTACAGTCCTCCCCCTCCAGTGCACAGCCCAGACAACCATTACTCTTGCAGTAACACCCAGCACACTGATAAATGGGCAAGGAGCCACATGCATAGGAGATGTCAAAATCCTTGGTATCGACAAGTAACATAAAACGAAGCGACAGGAATTGGCTGTTTAAAGAACCTTTTCACAAAGCTTTTGTTTGTTCCCAGTGTGCTGGAGCGTACATCTCTCCGTGTCCCCTCCTCGTCTGTTTCTGAATACTGAATGAGTGCTTCTGTGTGCGCGTGTTACTTCAAGTGAATAGTCTTGCAGATAAATAAAGTGCCCTCCTTTTCATGTGATAGTAATCTGAGACTTTTCCATTACATGAGGCTCTTAACAAAAGATTGTAATTCCACCAGCTTTGCTCGGGAAAGTACCACCATGTGCTGCGGGACGGCGGGAGCGGCGGGCTGGAGACCCCGCTGCCCCTCTGGCCCCTGGGCCCAGGGCAGCACGGCCTGCCCCAGCGGAGGAGCTTGCAGCGGCATTGCATGAGGCTCCGCTCTTCCCCTGCCCCGCCGCCCCTTCGCCCTTGGTACAGCCTTCGTTTCCTCCACGGTGCTGTATGGTAATCAAGTGACATCAGCTCGCAGCCGGGCGGCTGCTGATTATATTACAAACCAGCAGAAAGGTCTGAGGTGTGCGCGGCTCCTGGGAGCGCTGGCAGGGACGGCAGCGTGTGGCTCCATGCTGCTTTTACTTTGGGCTGAATCGCAGGCTTGCTTTTGATTTAGATTCGCCAGAGCCAGGCAAGCATTTGAAACCAGATTCGAGCACTTGAGAGTTGCCTGTAGTGGAGCGAGGAGGAAAAAAAAACCCCACCACCAAAAAAACCCTCATGGTGCTTTAAGTTTGAATCCATTACAGACAACTTGCCGCCAACCCACACTGCTGGATTTTGAACCGAAGCTGTTATTTACTTAGGGCTCAGTGAGAGCGTTTTCTCTAGGGACCGAAGCCAAACTACTGAAGAAGCTGGGATTTACTCAGATGTACGGTAGAGAAACCTGTGGTTCCTTTATGCTGCAGTTCGTCGTATCCCTGTGTTACCTGTAAATGGAATTACAAAAATCAAGCAGTATGCCCGGGCCGTTGTCCCCAGGATACGCAGCTCAAGTACAGTATAACTATAATCAGTTAGAAGGAAGATTCAAGCAGTTACAAGGTAAGCCCGTGCTTTTTTTTTTTTTTGGTAGTTGTTGCTATGATATGATCCCTGTAAACATTTTAGTCTGGGCTTGTTCTTATTGCATCAAGGTGTTAATGAGAGAGGCCAAACGTGGTGCTGTAGGAAAATGTGTGGCTTTTATCTCACTGAAGGTGTCCTGAGTCTTACACAGCATTAGGGTGCGTGTCCCACTCTGAGCCATTCAGCATTACAGATGAGGACTAACCCAAGTCGCTTAGAACAGTAAGGGGGGGGAGGGAGGATGTGGTCTTTCTATTTATTTTATCCTTAAATAAAACACACTCATAACTCTGAAAATTCGTCGTAAAATCCTAGCTTTGTTTGGGTGCAGTTTGCAGTGTGAGCCTTTTCTAATTCCCTGCATACTTCCTGTGATGGCGGGTGGCTTAAGTTCTTCAAAGGAAGAACAGTTGCAGAATTTCCAAACAAATTAGTTTGCTCACATTGTAGATCTCTGAGAAAGCATGAGCCTACTTTAACATTAGCAGTTTTCCAAATTTTATATTTCTCGTTTATATTTCTCATTTTAGAGAGAGAGAGTGTCCTTTAATGTCTTCCCATTAAATTCTCTATCTGTGTGAGAAAACCGAGGTTTCTTTTGGGGAATGGTCGTGTCCTTTCTAAAGGGTAGGCCTCTGACCTGTGCTGGAATCCCAAATTATTAGCAGTGCTGTGGAGGAGGATTGTGCCCAGCACCTCTCTAAATCAGACAGGGTAAAACATGCTGTCATTTCTCTGTGTAAGGCTGGTCCCAACGATGAATGAACTCTAGCACTGCAGTTTCAAAATAAAAAAGAATTCTTAACCAAAACCAAATGTCCTTCTCTACATCCGTGTGACTCCTTAAAGAATCCCAGAGAGCAGCCTGAGTACAGTGAAGTCCAGCCCTCCTGTGCATGTTTCTTATTTTACTCTGGTCTGTGCCACAAGTGTGGTCCTGCGGTTCCTGTCAGAGAGGGAGGAAGAGCCTGGTTAGCGCAAAGAATGTTCCTATTTGTTGGCTTAGAGAGGGAGGGGAAAAAAAAAATCTTTCATTCATAATACTTTGTTTATCTTGTGAACGGGTTCACAGTAATGGCTGCATACTGGATGTAATAAGATAAAATGACAGCATCTTAAACACTGGCAACATAGACATTCCTTAGGCAAGGCATGGAAAATCCAGGCTCTGAACTTGCACGAGGGAATATGTTAGAGGCTTTATCTTGGACATCTGTCAGATCTTAAGCTGCAGTACTTGCTTTAAAAAGAACGAGGTAAGTTTGTGGCACAGAAAAAAGAAAAGTGGCTCACACCTCTTTCTTTGCTGGTTAAGTTAGCAGTCTAAAGAAGGCAGATTTTATCATTTTCAGGGTCACTGCTTCAGGAATCCATTATCTGTGTGTTGACATCACATTGAAAGAGGAAAGCAGGCTGCAGTGTAGAAAGCACAGAAAGTGAGTTTTCCCTTCAGTGGAATGCACTGTGTTGACTTAAAAAAAAAAATTTGCAATGCTTTCCCTAAATGTACTGCAATTTCCTCTAACAAAAGAGAGAAAATGCAGTGAATTCACCTGCAATTGTAAGGAAGGACTTGCAGTAGACCATCCCATAGCTGTTTACTTACACTGCAGAGAAGGCAGGCAGGCTTGAAAAATTTTAAGTTCTGCCAATGATCCTGTTCAGGGTGGAGCTTAGGTACAGGAAATGTTTTAAATTATGCACTAGATACTCCGCAAAACACTAAATGGCCTTACAAAATATTGTGTGCAGTAAAGAGGGTGGCTTAACTCTGCCAATGCAGGTGTCTTTCCTTGGATTAATGGCACTTTGAAGAACATCTAAAAAGCCATTGATTTGTAGTTGTAAAATTTTCAGCTGATTATTGTCCTTTTGCTAGAAGGCACTGGTGAAAACATTGGGAGCTCTGCGGCACTGGGCATTGCTCAGTGCACCTGGACTCAGACCTAGCAAGGATAAGCTGAATATATGTAATATTTTTAAATTACAAATTTATCACCAGTTTTACCTTCTTCGCTGTGGAGGTGTACAAACAAGTAAGAGCAGGTATGTTTCAAACCTCCTTAGGTCTGTAGTAAAAAGTACCTTTTGAAGTTTTCCTGCCTTCTTATTTTTGCGTTTCGCCCCTTTATACCTGTGTTTCACCCCTCTTGCCTCCGGTAGGATGGCTCTCTAGAGCAGCCACTAGTATTAGCACCATACAGGCTTACTGTAGCCTCTACTCAAGTTCTTCCCACACTGAATTTGCCCCTCGTTTTTCACAGTTCCTAGAGTTTTCATGTGAATCCACAGCTTTGCACTAGCTTCTAGCAAGGTACTGTTCAGATCTAGTAAAGCTTGGGAGTTTTCCTCAAAAAAAGCACTTAGGAGCATATTGTTTTGACTAAAATAAAGAGAGAAAGTGCTCAGGCCTTGTGCGAAGCAGGAATGTGAATCAGCAATGAGCAGAGAACAACCCTGTCTGATCTCCCCTTTCCCAAGGCAATACCTTAGATTTGCACTGGGAACTTCACATGAGAAGAGGAGCCAAAATGCTAGGGATAAAGCAAGTTCAGATCGTATGTGATCACCTAGGCACTCCTACATTCCACCTCTTTTAAATGCCTCGAAGTGATGATTGTAAGGAAACTAAGTTGTTCAACTTGAGGAGTGTTTAAAGCAGATTTTCCAGCCCTGCCCGACTGAGGTGTGAAGCCAGCACAAGTTGTGGGACTGCGCCAAAGGGACCAGACTGGCTTCTTTTGCACCTGGGAAAGGGGCTGCCTCACAGGAGATCCCAGCTCCTCTTTGCCTTCGTGGGCCAGAGTGAAGCAGGATGTGGCAGAAGACAATGCTGCCTGCGAGTGAATTGAGGCTTTGTGTCAAAAGAAACCTTGAAGTCTTGTGTATGATAATCAAGATGATTAGCGTACTCAGTCCTTGTGCTCATGAGAATGTCAGGAAAGGTGTGGGGAGAAAAATGCTTTAGCAAGTTCTGTTTCCTTTATTAAGTTTCAGTAAGTTGTTCTTATGTTTGCTCACCTAGTCCTGGAATGATAAGGGAGAGATAGTATCAGCAGTTGCTATCTTCTTAAACCTAGGTGTGGAGTTGTGTTTCTCCTGACCACTTGCTCAGTAGAAAGGGATCTGTTGCAGGGCTGGAGTAGCTCTCTGCAAGTAAAGACAGGACCCCAAAACTTGTTTGTGGCAAATGCATTGCCATGTAGCTTGTGCAGGGTGCGTCAGTGGAGAAAATTTGTCCAGCTCAGCTGAGGAACTAACTGAAAAGCAAACAATATATGTTATAATTGCAAACCAAGGCTGTCACCTGTGCTACATGAACAGGCAGTCTTGTGGATTGGCTTGGCAAGTTTGTAGGAGTTGGCAGGAAGAGGTTAATGCAAGCCAGGAGTTTGGAAGGAGATCCCTGCAGCTGAATCACCTTCCACAGCTAAGGTGGAGGGAAGAGGCCACCAGCCCAGAGAAGCTGCGATCATCACTGCTCGTGAGCTCCTTCTTACCACCTGATTAACAGGACAGAGTGGTATTTATTAAGATTTCTGGCATTTAGTAGCTTGGTGACTTTATTAGTTCCCGCAGTGTCATTGGAAAGTTGGGTCTCAGCTCTAATGCTGTGCCCTAGGTGTGAAATTTCCAGTGGTAATTACAAATGTAAAATCCTGGGGGATGGGGGTGAGCTAGATTTGTGCTCCTGATAAATCCCCAGAGGAAAGCCAGCTTTCAAAGGAGATCTGTGATGTACCCTTCTGTGTGGTACATTTTGATTTTATGTTTTTTTTTAATGTTGCCTTTCAGTTTAGAAACTGTTCATTTTTAGTGGGAACCTTATTTTGTTACTACTTTTGAGCCATGTTAGAAATAGTATGGTTTGAAAAACTTGACACCTAATGTAGTGAGCACTGAAATAAGCCTTTAGGAAAAGTGAGCTGTCTTTCCCAGCAGTTGTTCAAGCCAGCTTTAGATCAACCCCAAACTCTGTTTCATGGAGATGAAAAACTGACTAGCTACACAGCACTACCTGCACCAGAAAACATAATGCGATTGTGTGAGTATCTTGGGAGTCTGGGGCAAACCCCTTGCTCTGATAGCAGTGCTCTTCAGCAGGGGAGCTCCTTGGCTGTGTAATCCTTTGATCTGCAGTGATCCAAATAGGTTTGGTCTGGGTTCCAGTTTGGCATAAAGAGACACACACATGGTTTCTATTTTTAAGTGGTCAATGATAATCGGCTTCGATAATATTGGGATCTGTATGCATAGATTGGTTCCCATCCAGGCTGCAGAACAGCAGGAACATTCTCCTGTTTGTTTTTCTATCTGAAGCAGGGCTTCCCCACAGCTTTTCCTGCCATAACATCTTATCCCCACATCCCTGCCTATGCCCAAGGATAAACATTGCGCTCCCACTGTGAGCTGACAGGTTTGCAGGAGTTGCTGAACTACTGTCTTGTGCTAGGCTGCTGCACCCAGGATCCTCTGAAGTTATATGGGTGACCTTTGAAAAGACAGTTTCAACAGCTGTCTTCCCTGTTGCAAGATTTACTTTTTAAAGGATTTCAGTCTCTTTCTATAGGTGACCTGCATAGCTACAGGCAGTGATTACTGAATGAAGGACATCCTACTTTGCCTACCAAATTGGTCACTGGCACTTCTTGTCATGGTAATTTCTGTTAAAGGTGAAATGCAGGGAAGGCTGAATTTCATTCCAGATGAAATATGTCTGGTTTACATGGGTACTTTTTTTACTTCACCCTCTCAGATCCACTAAAGTGTGCATTTCTGTGACAGCTGGGCCTTTGTTCTTTGCAATGTAAAGATTCCTGCAAACGTATCTGAATCTTAGACTCAGCTTTAGGGCATTTTGGTGAAACTCTTCTCTGTCTAGAAATACTTCAAATTTGCAGGTTATACAGACGTTCTTGCCAACTAATTGAGTGTTTAATTTAGGGGTTTACTTGGAGGAAATGACTGGGCAAGTGTTGTAACTAACATGCCCAGGTTCTTCCTTAAAATGGACATTTGTAGCAAATCACTTGCCTAGGGCTTCTACTTGTCTACTTATAAAACCAACTGGTCAAATTTCAACTCTGCACATCCCCTTGTAGCTCAGAACCAATGCAGAGAATCAGAGTGAGACAAGGCTACTCTGAACCACCTTATAATTTCTGCACTTTCCAGAAGTAAAACCTACAGTTACATTGCAGAAATTTTGAAATGACATGTAGCAGGGCATGGGGAATTTGTTTCATGCCCTTCCTTCGGACAAGGACGGATGACATGAGTACAGTCAGAAGTGAAAGGCATGTTTCAGTGACCATGTGTGTTGTCTGTTAATTTTAATACATGTAAACTATCTATGTGTGTTGTCTGTTAATTTTAATACATGTAAACTATCTAGCTTTGCCTCTGAGCTTTTTAAATGTTTGCCTAGATGATGTATAGCAAACCCATAGAAGAAGGTTTTGCAGAAGGTTCTGGAATAATTTTGTCTGTGAAGGATAAACTTAAAAAACACCCAGTAACTTAAAGTATTCAAACCTTTCACTCCTGTTCTTTCCCAATCCTGCAATTAATAGAACCCCATGAAACTAAATACGAGATTTTGAGGAAAACTTAACAGAAAGGTCTTGTGAAAGACTTTCTTTCAGGATGGACAGTGAGAAATAAAGTTATCTTGTATTTTCCCTGTTTTGAAGGGCTATTCAGGACAGTACGGCAACGCTATCTTTACTGCTAGATAAACTGTTACCATGGCTCAAGATTAAATGACTAAGACATTTCTCATTGTTAGAGGAATAAACCAGGTTTTTATAATCCCATAGCTACTGAAGGCAACGCTTGTCTCCAATTCCTGCTTTCTCTTGCAAAAAGCTCTGAAATTTCTTTTACGTCTTCAAAATTTCCAGAAATTTACTTTTCTGGTTATAGGTTTTGGCACTTCTGAATGTACAGAAGGCAAGTTGAAAGAACAGGGGTAAGGTATTTCTACTTTTACGATCAGTATTGATACAGTTGAGAAAGTAAACATTTAAATTGGATTTGACTCCTCACTGAAATAACGTAAAATTTACAAGTCTAAGCTGTTGCCTTGGGCTTTTTGTAGTCTGTTTTCTTCAGTTTCTGTTTAGATTGTTTGTAATATATATATATTTTTAACTGTGTGTTTAAGAAGCTTAATTTTAAAACAGATCTCTAGGCTCTGGAGCAGAATTTTGTTTAAAAAGGGGCAATTCTGTTACTTTTTGTGGCTCTGAAATTGTGAAGTAAACTAAGCTTGTAAGCAAATATTTTCACATGAGACAGTAAGGTATTTTGAATACCCTGGGGTGATTTGTCGCTGGAGTTAGAACAGTAAAATGATTTGTATGATGTTCTTAACTGGCGTCAGTCCCATAGCTCTGCAAATGTGGAAGTGCAGCTGTTTGTGCTGGGACAGGAACTGGCCCTTTTGTGTTTCTGCACTGGATGTCTCAAATAAGCTAAACATTACAGACCATCCCAACGTTTTGTAGGCATGTTGTAACCATGAAAGAGTACAGGCTCCTATTCCAAATATTTTTGCTATCCAAGAGCCCTATTCAAATTGATTGTGGGTTTTGCCATTAACTTGTGTGGAGAGTGAGGCAATAAAAAAAAAAAAGACTATGGACTGAGATGAAAGTGGTGATAAAAAGCCAGAACAATGGTAGGCTTTCATTCCTGAGTTTTTCCTTAAATCTGTTTTGTGATTTCCTCCTTTTTCTTCTCCGTTTCTTTTGTCTTTCTGTTTTCTGTTGGATGCATGCTTTGTCTATTAAAGTGGATGAAATGCTACCTAACCTAAGTAGGAATGGTGAAGAAAATAAAATCACAAATATGCAGCATGATTCACAAAATCCCCATTTCCTATTCTCTGTACTAAACTACTCTTCCGTGATATCCCAGCGCAGGATGTGGGGTTTGGTAGGTACACCCCTTCTGCTCGGAGCCTGAATTTCATGTAAGAATTCACTGAAAGAGTATTTGGTTACTAACAGCTCTGAAGGTCTTTTTGTTCCTGTTTAAATTGAACTGAGAAGTATTAAGTAGCAGGGTATGACAATGACATATTTTTTCCTTATGTGAAAATGAATTTATCTTGTTGAATAGACAGGTTTGGGAAAACTGTTAAGCCAAATATTGGGAATTAGTCTCTGTAAACTTTAAAAGCTGTGGCGAAGGAGATAGAATAAGGTCAGGTGGTTTAGAATCTGCTTTGCCCTTCCCACAAAAAAATCGAATCTGGAATTTAGTTTGGAAATTTGTAGCTGTGTCTGGCAGGTAATGGTCCTTTTCCCAGTGTTGTCCAAGTGAAGTGACATAACTCCAAAGATGAAAATTATTTAATAATTAATAGGTAAATAACTCCCCTCCCAACTCAAAATCAGTCCTCTCAAAGTAAAGGGTCAACCATGGGGAAAGTAAGAAACCCATGGATTACTCTGCATTTCAGTAGCTCTGGGATTCAGTGCAACAAGAAAAAGGTGGCAGCCTGGCATGCAGAAGCAGAGGATGATGTGTGCTCCCCACCCGATGCTTTGGGGAGGAGGGCCTTGCTCTTAACTCAGCTTTGAGCATGTAATTTCATTCACGTACAGAACACAGTAGCACCCAAAGTAATTCTGGCTCTACTGTCCTGTGTGATAGCCTGCATGTAATCAAGGAGGGCATGTGAGCTTCAAATTGCTTGCTGCTCCTAAAAATGAAAATGACTGAGTCCTTGTGCTTCTCTCAGAGGAGAAAAGGCAAGAGGGATGGTGAGCACTCGTGCTTGTGACTTTTGATGTGGAGCCTAAGGTCGCGATGGCTGGGAGAACCCACGTTAACACAAAAGGCCTTGTACACTTGCTGCTGGAATGAGGGTATCCCGGGCTGAGAGCCTCCTTTGTTGAAAGAGAACTACTGTAGCCAAACTAATATTAACCAGTCTCGTAGACGTGCTGAATGCCCCACTGTTTGACTTGGAGAGAAGCTTAAAGAAAAAGGCCCTTCAGTTTTTGAGGGGAACAGTACAGTTAAGCAGACACTCAGGCAGTTGCTGTGGCACAGTCTAGGGGCCGCGTTCGTGGCTTTTCAAAGGTCTTGTGAAAGATCTGGCGTTGCCAAGTGGCCTTTTCATGAGATAACTGGAAATGCTGGTAATTCCATGTTCAGTCAAGTTTGTTTTGTTCCTAATGATATGAACTGGAACCCTTGAAAGCACAGGCCCAGTTACATGTACGTGACAAAACGTACATTGAACAGGGTCAGTTTTCTGTTTGACATTATATCAGAATGCACGATCCTGCACTGCTTTTAATAACAGTGTATTAAGGCTGGGGGTGTGGAGTGGGCACGAGGTCATGAATTTGGTTTCTTATTTGCAGGTTTTGAATGCTTCCTATGTTAGCAAACAGGAAAAGTATCATCCCAAATGGCATTGCACAGGAATCCTATTTGGTGGCTTGCCAGAGACTGCAAACATCTCTGCCTTGGCTGTTGTCAGAATGGCCAGGCATATGTTTCTGAGGATTGTTTTCGTTGTTGGGGGTTGGCTTCTTTTTTCTTGTCTGTTTTAGTTCTATCAGAACTGAGTTTTCAGGCAGAATAGCCAGAGAATTACATACCCAAGAGACAGTGAGGAAAGTGTAGTGGCAAGGTACAAAAATTAACTGTATTACCACAGCATTGTAATCACAAGCAAGAGGGGTGGCCTTATGCCTGCAAAGATTAAACAAAACAATGTACTGTTACAGACAGATTTAAGAGGTTTTCTGAATGAAATAAATGCCAGCTTCCCAGATTTTTCTTGGAAAAAAACCCCTATGGTTTAAAAAAGATAGGGAAATTTAACTTAAGGTCTTGGCAAACTCTTCAGAAAATCAGCCAGTATGCGGATCACGCTTCTCAGATAATCTAAACCAAGACAGTCCCATTAAAGGCAATGAAACTGCGCAACAATACAGTGCCAAGGGACTTGCTCGTGGGATTTTCTCTCCCACCTACAGGCCTGCTCCTTCATTCTTCTCAAATGATGACTCTTCTTTGGTTCCCGTATGGTTGGCTTCAGCCTTCCCCTTCCAAAAAATCCCAAAGTCCAGTTCTTAGTGTTCATTTTGTCCAGGCAGTGTTTCCAGTTTTTGAAAACATGATGTGATTGTGATTTGTTTTCAGGAAAAAAGGAAAGTGAAATCATGGCTGTCATCTGTAGTCAACTAACTGTGTTTTACTTTGGGTAACAATTAATTCTGCATCTAGTTTAGTATCTTTCCACAGTTATTTCCAGGGAAACTAGAGTGTTCGGGTGGTGCAGTGGCCATTTCTTTCAGGGTGTGTTCTTCTTTTCAGCTTTTCCAAATTGTCTGGCAATATAATGATAGACACTGCTCTGAAATCATGGATGTGACTAGCTTTTGATTACAATTTAACATGAGTAATAGCTATTATGGAATGGCAATTAAGTAAGGCTCTGAATAAATAGGGGAGGTGTCTAGGAACATCAGATGTTGGTTTCATTCTGAACTTCTGACCTTTCAGTTATTCTTATGCATGGGGAGTTCAATAATTTGTGTTAACCTCTCTGTGTCTCATGTTGTTTAAATAAAAGTAATTCCTTGGGATGGCAGTGTCTGCACCCACAGTGCAGGTGGGTACACCCACTCTCGCCCCCTGTGTCAAGGGGGCTGTGCCATGCCCCTGCACGCCAAAGTTGGAGGCGCTGATGAAAGCCATGGGGTACATGGCAGGTCTTTGGTTAAGTGGATGACGTCTAATTGGATTGAGGCTCTAATCGTGGGCCCAAAGGAAAGGGTGTCAGGAACTGTTTTAGCTGTGGCTGTGGGAACTGCTGTATTTGCTTTCTCAGAGGTGAGTTGTACCCCATTCCCTCTCTCTCTTCACAGGATTTGTTCACCCTGTGGGGTGAGTGTTGCATTTCATCCTCATGGCCTCGCCTGGTAACGGGAAGCTGTGTTTCACTTTTAGCTCAAGGAAGTAATCTTAGAGAATTGGCAGTGCCCGTAGACAATTTCCTGACTGTTCCCTAGGTGGTGTCCTGGCCGCTGTCACTTCCACAGGTGCACTGTTAATCCATCAGCCTCTAATAGCAGATTATGTGCTGGTTGCATCTGGACGTGATTGCCTTAGTCCATACAGAAGGAGTTCACAGAGCAAGATACGGAAATCATGACACATTTTTTCCATAAATCCGCTGCTGCTCACATATTATTAAATGCTTCTCTCTCTGTCTCTGTCCTAAAATCAATATGTTAAGAGTGATGCCTGGTATGGTAAATTATAAATTATATAAATCCTTACTTACTGGAACATTTGCTCCTAACAGGTGAGTTGCACTGATATTTACCAGCACGTCGATGCTAATAATGCTCTGCCACTTGAAAGATGCTTATGTATTCTCTGTGCCTGGGGCCAGCTGTGTTCCAGCCAGTTCCTCACTGCAGATACTCTTTTTTTTTTTTTTTTTTTTTCTCCTAAACAAAAAGCGGTTGCAAGTTGTCCTGGAGAACAGACAACACTTAAGGACACCTAATAAGTAAAATCTTTAGCCATGCAGTGTGTCCTGGCAGTGGCATCCTCCATAGGGATGAAACACAGTTCTGCACTGGTTCCAGGAGAGCTGCTGTCTCTGGGCTGGGTATGGCAGGGGTGGGACAAGCAATGCAGGATAATACAGCTGCTGAGAGGGGACTTTTCCCCCATTTTTCCTGAATCACCAGAATGACTAGACAGATTGGTGCAGTCTCTGCAGCACCCGTTTCAGTGGGCTGGGTACGGGGCTGTCCTGTGCCTCTCCTCCAGTCTCCCCGAGTGTGGCTGATCCCAGCTGGTTCCTAGCAGTTGTTAAGTGTCCGTCTGTGAACCACCTAATGCCAGAACACCTTTTGTTTTCTGTGCTACACAAGTCATCTCTCCCTTCTGGTTTAGCTCCTTTGCCATGTTTAAAAACATTTCCGTGGCACCAGCTGCAAGTCACTGTGGACTTCATATTCATAAGTGTATTCGCGGAGCTTTTTCCTGTGCATTAGTCTTGTGCATTTGACTTGGGCTGAAATGTGCCCATAGGTTTGGAGACCTGAAAATCAGAGAGTTGTCATGTCTCAGGCTTTAGGAACACAAATGAGGCACGCACGATCTGTGTAAGATGCCATAAATGCACTTTTATGCCTGTGTACACATGTGTATCTGTGATTTGGCTATGAAGGTGTGTAAGTGGGTATAGACACAAAAATGGTCTTAGTTCAAAGCACCTATTTGCATATGTAAGGCAAATCTGCAATAGTTTTGTTATTTTTGTTATAAAAAAAATAGATTTTGCTTAATCAATACTGGAATTATTTTTTTAATGACATTAATACTACATTAACAGATAATTGGGAGCATTAATCAGAGTACAAAAACTTCTGAAAGCTGTGTTTCCTTTATTAGTTGGCATGTTTCATAGTCTGTTTTTTAAACAAACAACACGTTCACATTTTAAGGGAGGGAAAAGCCCAGAGCATAGAGCCCACATGCAGTGTGATTAAGGAGACATCCGTGAAATTACTTTGAATCAGGAGTGTTTGGGTTGTTCTTATATATTGATTATGCTGAGCTGATGATGTCTGGCACTTAATTTTCTCAGTGTGCTAAAAATTAAAGTAAGTGAAGATAAATTATTGCGAGCTCTCATGGATAACTTCAACAAAAAGCTGCAACTTTGTACCCACATGGAGCTTTTCGGTTTGTGTAGTCAATGCATTGCACAATCAGTACAACTCACAGGTCCACTTCTAAGACCAGAAAAACAAGTGATGTTTCTGGATGAAGATACAAGCATTGAAAGTATAATTTTACCCGGCTAATTCCTTCAAATTTGCATCACCTTTTAAAACTCAGAGACATCTCTGAGAGTTTGAAACAAAGGGTTTTTTTTTTCTGGTACTGCTTTGAAAGTTACCACGTGGGCAGGAAATACTGTGCTGGAAAGGTATCGTTTTTTCCCCACTCTTGCATAACTCCAAAGGCTAAAATGGTTTTGGTTAAATATGCCACATTGTCCCACAAAAGCAGATCAGTAAATGACCTTTGGATTGGAATCAAACAGACCAGCAGGAAAATTTTGAGGTGAGGAATTAGAATGTATGTGCAACTTGTTCCTCAGAAGTCCCTAGAAAACAGGTATGGCATGAAAAGAAAGATTTATTACTTTTTTAATTGCCCTGTGGATTTCTTGAAAAAGAACTTTAATATACTGAGTGACTGATAGGAATGTGTGTGTTAAAGTTTACATTGTGGTTCAGTTTTCTGGAGCTTTTCTTAAGCAAGCAAACAGGTGGAGGCATCAATTCTGCCAGTCTCAAGAGACAACTCCAGGACTTCAGCTGGTGCTTTGCATGATGGGTTTGCAGATTAGAGCCAGAGAAGATTAGGGATTTTTTTTAGCTCTAATGCTTCTTATTAGCAGTTTGTTTCAAATCTCGTTAAAATTCATGCATTTTTAAAACCCCCTTCTTAGAAATAACTGCATGTTGTAAATGCCATAGTTCCTTCAGTTATACAAGTAATTTTTATAGTAAGCTACAATATTTTTATTGCTCTTGCTCATTCAGCTTTCACCTTTGGGATTTAGCTTAGATCTCAGACTTGCTGAACCATTGCCTGGCCTACCTGTGGTGTTTCTGCTTTTAGTCGGCAACCTGTCAGCATAGTGCATCTGACTCTACAATACAGCGTGCAATTAACAATAGTAAATTATTGTGTAACCATGGAAACTGGATGAACTCAACATGTTGTTCATCAAGGCTATGAAATCAACTGCTATTAATCCCTGATCAACACAGTGGTTGTTTAAATACATGTTCTTCCATTTAAAATGTCTGTGATAATGAAAATTATAATTTAACAGCAATTAATTATAATGATAACATCTCTTAGCACAGAGGTTTAATATTTTGAAAGGATTAAATTCATTCATCATAGATTTATTTATTTTCTACTCATGCTTTTCTGTCATTAAAGTGAAATTAGATTTAAACATGAAACCAACAAAGGTTTGGCATTTCTTTCATCTATTCTTCTTTCTGATTGCAATGAGTTTTTAAAGAAGCATGGTCAAAACATACCACAGCTTCGACTTTTCTCTCCGTGTAATGTCTCAACTTGTGCCTGAGATGAAAGAGAAGATCCCAGAGCTCTCTGAAATCCCTCAGTGGGTTTCCATAGGAATACTAGCAGTTCAGTCTTCTGTCCTATTCTTGTTTAAGCTTGCTAAAATTCACAGAATCACAGAATACTTTGAGTTGGACGAGTAGTTTATTTGGTCCAGCACACCAGCTCAAAGCAGAGTCAACTTTAGTGTTAGACCTGGTTGCTTAGGGATTTGGTTTGTTGAGATTTGAATATCCCTGAGGATGGAGATCCCACAGCCTGTGGGGGATCCAGTGTCTGAACACTCTCATGGTAACAGCTTTCTTCTTGGTACCCCATCAGAATTACACAGTCTTGCAGCACCAGCAAGTTGTCTTCTTCCCGAGTGGTGCATGCCTCTCTAGGCTTCTCTCCACAGTGTCTGGGTTTGCTCTGTAAAAGATGGATTTCAGCATCCATTCTGCTGTCTTCACAGTGAATGCTGAGACCTGATGCCCATCCCTTACTGACTCATCTCTGGTTAACAGTTACAATTTCATATTTCCAAATACCCAGATAAGGAGGATCCTAGTCTGGTCACATAGTTGAGTTGTAGAAATAGCAGAGTGCTCGTTGTCTTTTGTGAGTACTGTTGCATTACCTGCAGGAGAGGGAGGAGTACTGAAAGGAAAAGAGAATAACAGAAGTCATAAAGAAAACCAAACCAACTCCTTCTTCCTACGCTTGTTTTTTCTCCTATAGACAAGCGGGAATCCACTGTAAAAATCTTTCATTCTGCTGGGTTTGCTGAAAATGGGAAGAAATAACACGGACCTTATGTAGAGAAGTGCCTGTGCCAAGCCTTCCTCTTACCCTCACTAATGCTGCCAATCAGACAGTGGTTTGGGCAAGTATGGAAAACAACAGCACTACACCCCTGCCTCCCCAGAACCCCCCTGGCACTTCCCTGCATTATGCTCATAATGTTTTTTAAAGGAAACAGCAAAGACCCCACAAGATTGTGTGCACTTGAAATAGTGCAGTGACCTCAGGTTTTCATTGTTCTTCTGTGGGAATTTCGCAGTCAGTGTCCTGGGACAGGCCGATGCTTTTTCCATGCTCCTTTTAACTGAAGTGATTTGTCTTTTACGCAGAGGGAAAAACGGCAGTGAGTGTAAACCACTAGCATCAAATCAGCCATAAGGCATTTGTGTCCTTTAAGTTAAATGCTGACAACGCTGAGGTGGTTTTCATGCTGGTTTTTAAGGGAGGTCCATTTGAACTTTATACTGCACACTTATTAGGCCATAAATTTATTCTTTTATTCAACTGTAATTTTACTATTTTGCTGTAAGGATGGTTTTGTAATATCTTTCTCCAAATGCAGTTTGGGGATCAGGCCTTGGTCCTCTTGAGCATTCTTCTCATAATGGACTTCAACAACGTCAGTAGTTATATTTGAAGCCGGAAGATGGGTGTAGGTGTTTTCAAGAGCAGCACCTAGAAGTGTTAAACCATTTTAATAATCCACTAGAAAGGTTGCATTTCTGTAGCTGCTTTACATTTCATACAAAAGAACAAGAAGTCAGCTGGTGTCCTAGAGTACCAGGGGAAAAAAACTGAATGGTTAATGTTTATGAAACGGGCTGTGTGACGGTGTTTTCCATAGCAAGGAGCTGGTGGTCAATATGTGGGAGATATTTACACAAATTTGTGTTCCAGTTTTCCTCAAGTTAAACAAGCAGTTCACATAGCTCACACCAATGTAAGGAGTGCTGAGCACATATGTTCTCTAAATCTGCTTATATATGTCACTTCTGTCTTCTGAATTAATAATAATAAAAAAAGAAATAGGCTGAGTTCTTCCACCAATTTAATCTGTTAAACCACATAGCTTTTATGTTTCATTTATTTACTGTGGGAGACTGTACAGATGAACATAATCATCCTTCTACATGAATCCGAAGCTGGCTTTCAGGAGGTTTATTTTTGTATTGCTGACACCAAACTGCTATAAACTCTGTGTAAAAATAAAGACAATGAAGGGACCTGCCCTTCCACACCCCGTAATGCTTGGCTGGCTACCGGGCATTGTTCTGTGCATCATTTTATTGTGTGAGTGAGGTTTAGTGACATCAAAGAGAGAAAGCAGCAGAATTGGTTTTTTTCACATGCTGCATTATGTAGCTTTCCCTTTTTTCTTTTCAGAGCATTTTCAGTAGTGAAAGTAGTCACATGCTGTAGCGTTTAATAGAGAAGGGTAGATATTTAATAGGATTTAGAAGCTGGACGGTGCTTCCTAGTAAAAGAGAATGGATTGCTAAACACACCCCTGACTTCTGAACAATAGTGTCTGTGTAGCAGAGTCGGGAAAGCAGCAAGGATTTTGCTCCTAATGAAAATCACCAGCTAAACACAGCATGAACAAAATCGCCTCGTTGCTTTGTCATCTTTAGCATTCGCATTCAGGTTCTTGTCCAAGTCATGTTTGAGCATGTAAAAGCTTTGGCATAATCTCACCGTTTTTGATGGGGAAGTCACTCCACAGATTACTTCATGTCATAAAATAACCGTAACAAATACGTCCTACTTGCATCAAAGCCATCAGCTGCAGTCATTCTTCTATGTTAAACTGTCTGCAAGATTGAAGTAAAAATGGAGATGCCTGGTTTTTTAAAGTTCACCTGTTGTTTCTAAGCATTGGACCCACATGTTTCATGTTTTTTGTCGAAGGTGTGTGTTTGTTTGACTTCCTGCAGGTTTCATTCTAGGCTGTTACTTACCTCTGCACATGTGTGTTACAGACTTGTGTTTTCTACAGTAAGCTCCTTCTTGTCCATTTTCGTCAGCCCCCATTTTCAGTCCTGACCCGTTACCTGCAGCTGGAGAAAAGCAGCACAACTGTTCAGTGTTACTGCCTTACTGCTAAAGGGGAGTCATAGGACACTTGAATATTGAAATGAGTTTTATTTCCTTTTTTCTAGAGACACCTAATAGTCCTCCTGAGTGAGTGTTCCTTCCTCCTTCCATAATTTTCTTCCCTGTTGATTGATTCCGATACACTTGAATGTAGACTTTCTGTGCCTGACTGTGCATGCTTAGGCATTGCTTAGGCATTGTTCTCTTGGGCTTCTTACTGCCACGTGTACTGATATAGAGTGTATGGGGACCCTGTGAAAAGGCCATCATTTCGTGTTTACCCGACCAGATGTTTCTCTCCTCAGCTGATGCAGTACAGATACACAGAGATGCTTTTTTTCCCCCTTTGGGTTATATTTAGCGTTGCATCAGTTGACTGATGTGCATTGCCCCACAGCCCTGCAGGCCAGCAGTCCCACGGAGGGTCCCAGCCGAGGGTGTCGCCCCAGTGTGGGGTCCTGCTAGGCTCTCAGGAGCACACAAGCCCCAACCTCAGCGTCCTTCCCCAGCATGGATCGCAGGCCAAGGCTGCTGGTAGTCCCTAGCCTTCCTCTGAGCATGCAGCCCTCAGTTTGGACAGGAAATTTAAGGACCAGGAGCCACTGGTGGTGTTCTTTTCCTCAAGGCAGTTCTAGGGTGACTGAAGGAGCTCTTGCTTGGTCCTGTTGATCTGCTGAGGGGTCTGTGTATAGGGGAGTTATTTTGTATAAGTCTGTGTTCAAGCCTGCCTGAAACAACAGAGATTAGACCTGTATTAGAATTATTTCATGTTCAGAATTGGTTGTCTGCTACTGTAATGTGGTGAAGATTATCACAGTGCATGCATTCATGTTGTTTCCTGATAAAATCTTGTTAGATCACCACATTCTGGTCACAGGAGCTCATCTGCCATTCTGCCAGGCATCTTCCTCAATTGAAAAACTTCCAGGCATGGCTGGAATTTGTGAAGCTGTGAATATTACTGGCTATTTAACTCCATGTCCTTGCATCTATGAGAAAATGTAGAGTGATATCCTGCACCCTGAAAACTTGCAGTAAATGGGAATATCGTCCTGTGAAACGAAGCTCTGTTTTCCTTTTGCATGGTTAACGTAGGTTACGATCTGGGGAGCTCTGGGAAGCTGTGCATAATTGGTTATCAGCAAAAGTGGTGTGCGCCTGGAGCAACGCTCAGCTGATCTTTGTCTGAGTCAGTGTGTTTAGCAATGCTTCACATAGGGTGCACACTGGCTGCATTTGCTATAGTGAAAAATAATAATTTTAACCTGGAAAAATTACTTTCAAAATCAAAAAAGATGTAAACCTGCCGGAGACAGAGCTTTTGAAGTTAGGGATTAAGACTCATCCTTAATTTGTCTTGCTTGAGGTATTACAGGGATCCGCGAACAGTGGTGATGCATAGAGCAAGCTGTGCGCCGCTGGGCTCAGCAGGGAGGATTTCAGTGCTGCTGACGGCTGGGCTGTCCCAAGGCGGCTGCGCTCACACTAAGTGCCCAGCAGCAGCCTTAGACACTTGGTGCTCCTTTCAGCTTGCCTTTTGTGCTCTAATTTCTCCGTTTTCTTCAGTAGCATTTCAGCTCCTCTGAGAGCACCCCCTTTGCTGTTTATCTGACTGGGTGCAGAGGCGTTTGCTGTCCTGGGCTGGCAGGAGCTGTTGGATGCTTGAAGTAGTTTTACCTGCTCTGGGCTGGCAGCAGTGTGCGCCAAACATATTTGCCATTCAGTTTGAAAGAGATTCAAGGTCAGCTTGTTGAAAATGTGGTTTGACCGGTATGGAAGGGAGCAGATTGACTTCAAGCTGTTTTTAGAAAACAAGCAGCCACACAGGTAACCTTTGCCACAGCAGCAGTTAGTGCTGCAGTCATGCAAAGGGACTGGGGCTGATAACGCTTTCTGGCATGTGGGAGTAGCAAAGGGGTCACGGGGGCCCACGTTCCTCTCAGCCAGCCTCTGCAGCTGTGCGTTTTCCAGGGCAGTTATTAAGACAAATTCACCATTATTCTGGCACAGCCCCATTGAGTTCACTGGAGTGAACTCAGTGGAGTTGAGCGTGTGACCAAGGGGGAATGGTGTATGTGACCCCCCCCACTCCTGCTGTCCCACGCTGGGGATTTGGCAACTGATGCTCTGGTCTTTCAGAAGGTTGACTATGTATTTGTTGGGATTTTTATCTCATCAGATTAGCAGAGGAAGAAATGAGTGACTCTCCACCAGCAGGGAAGGGGCTAGATGCCTGCCTGTGATCCCATCCAGCCCTGGCTTAGGCGCATTTCAGTGTACAAACTCCAGTTTATTTACTAAACTCCTAAACAAAGTCAGTCCTTGGTTTATCACAATCACAGAGCTGGAGTTTGCGAGCCACTGTATGCTAGTCGTATTGTCATGGGGGTTTCCGCATAAAGGAAATTTCCTTCCCAGTGTTGCTTCAAGATAAGTTGGATTCTGTATTATCGATACTGCTGTTAGACTGGCTTCCGTTTTCCTGCTGTGCATGTTCTGCATGTTGCGCATTTCTCTTTACCCTTGGGAAACAAATGTTTTCGCAAGCTGTAGGACACTTGGAGCTCCACCCATATCCTCTAGTTTTAATTAATCTTCAACATCTAAAACTGTGTTTTTGAAAGTATGAAGGACATTTGTCAAAATGATCACTTGAGATCATAATAGTGCTTCAGGGCCTGTCACTGATGTTAAATCCCTGGCATCGTCACTCATGGGTGCAGCTGGCCCATACTGTTTTTGCACAGCACCACATGTTAAAGGTGTCATAGTTGTGTGCTGTGCTTAGCCGAATTGTCAGAGTGGTAAGCACTGCTTTTCTGTATGTACGTTTCTTTCTCTGAAACATAACCAAAATTCATCGGTTTTAATTCTGTGCATGCTTTAACCTGAAAACCTAGGGCAGAAAAATACAGCTTATCAGTTTGAAAGGGTTGGTAGAAGTGTTGCAAAAACCTCCAGTCATTATGAAACACCATGTAGAAATAATCAGGAGAGGTTTTAACATGACCAGCCCCAGTCACACAACTTTCAAAACGGGCTTGTTTTGCTTTCCCACGTTGTGGGAGCACAACAGGAGTTAATAGGTGCGGGGGCAAGAGCGGCTGTGCCTTCCCCCTTCTGCTGTCTCTATTGCTAATAGTGTCAGTGGGGAATTAGAGAGCCACGCTTCGCCTGTGCCAAGTGCGTGATAAAGGGTGGCCTTCCTGGGTGACCGGCCCATTAGGAGACTGAAAGAGCTGCTGTGTCTCTCTGGTGGCATTTTTCTGAGATAAGTTGCCGGTTGTCCCCAAAAGCTGGCAGTGAGCAGGTGGGAGCCTGGCTCTTGTGCGGTGCTGCAGGGTTTTCCCACGGGGCTGGATGCTGCACCCGGGCAACCAGGGATCACGCTGCTCTTGGCCATTCTTGCTGTGCATCGGAGGAGAGATGGGAAGAGAACGAAAAGCCATTAATGGCTGCAGCAGTGAAGTTGCTCAGACATGTATGAAGAGCTGACAGTAGGCTCAGCACACGGAATCAGCGCTGAAACCATCGCGGCTGCGGTCTCAGTAGAGATTTTCACACTGTGTTTAGTGGGGCAAGCAGGGTGGGGGGACAGCGCTGCAGAGGATGGGTGGGGATCAGGTGAGAGGAGCAAAGATGAGACCACGTGGGGTGGGTGCGGAGGTTGAGGAGCCAGAAAAATCAACTGAACCCTTCAACCTCTCACCGTAAACAGGAAATTGGGGACCACAGAGAGCAGGGCAGAGGAAACGGGAAGGCTGAGGGGAGAGGCAGCAACTGCGTTTGAGCTAGAGTAAAGAAAACACGTGGAATGGCACCAAGCAACAGCTACCAAAGCACAGAGGGCCTCCAGGTAGATGGGGAGGCTGTGCTCCCATTCCCGTCCTCTTCCTCACTGTTAATTCAGTGCACTTAAGGATTCTGAGGCCACTCAGAAGAAAAGGAGTCACTGGAACTTTCTCAGGGCTTTTCCCTGAAACCCCACTGCCTAAAGAAGGCACATTCACGTCCTCTTTCAGGGTCACCAGTCATGCTGGGGTGGGAAAGCCTTTTTGGAAAAGTGACCCTGGGCCGTGTTGGTGCTGTCTGCAGGAGGGACCCATCTTCCCCCTCCTGGAGGGGCTGCCTGGAGCTGGCTGATCTGCTGAACTTCCTTTGACCTGTTTTCAGCAACAGAAGATCCTAAGCTGGTGTCAGTTAATACAACGGCACCGAAGTTCTCAGAACCTGACTTGGCATGTCACTGCGTCTCCCGCATCACGTCTTTAATCTGTTCAAAATTAGGCACTGACCCTTCCTTCTACTAAGACCACATGGATTTTCTTTTCCCACCCATTACTATTATTATGATCCTAAATTGGGAGGATTGTTGATAACTATAACTTTTGACCAAAGATTTTTTAATGGATGACTTCATTATGATATTTGATAGCTTTTTTGCTTTACATAATATTTTGTATATCCAACTCTATTTTTAGGATCTTATACATCCATATTTGTCTTTGGGATGAATGTAACCACAGGCATGTCTGAATGTTGTGCTTCTGTATAGAGACTGCAGAGATTATATAAACTTGCTGAGCTGTTCTGGGGCTTGTTCAAGCTGGTGAATGAAGATGTGGTAATTTCTGTTGGAATTTTCTTTAAAAAGCACCAACTATTGCAAGGCTTCTCTTCTGTGACTCATTTCAAAAAAATACTTCAACTAAAAGCATGTATTACTAGACAAGCAGATATGCAGATACAGCATTCCCAGGAACTTGCTATAAATACTCCATAAAATATATATTCAAAGTTAGTAGACACTATATTTAAATCATTACTTGGATAGACAACTATTTCCACTAGTTGGATGAGCTGGACTTTTTCTGCTTTGATCCAAGTGGAACGAGCTATGCCGTTACACCACTGGTATGAATTGCAAGATGATTAGGAGGCACTGCAGCTTTTGACTGCAAAGATAATACTTATTTTTCTAGTATTGCCTTGCTGCGACAAGATTTGGGCTTTCTAACCAGCTGGCTGTTCTCCTGTTCGCACGGAGCTTATTAGCACAGTGGAGCCCAGCGCTGCTGTGCTGTTCTGGCAGTAAAGGGCACATACATCATGTAGCACTGGCGGGCTCTGGGGCAGTGTGGGGGCTGAGGTTTGTGCGACCAGGGGGTGCACGTGCTGCTGCTTTTGAAAAACTGCCGTTGGCTCCTCTTGGTGCACTGGAAAGCAAGCTGCAGTTATTGCAGATTTCCTGTTTGCTTCTTATATCACAGCAATCCTCTGCTTCGTACAGAGTGAGGACAAACAAGACTGATCAAACTGTCAGTTCATTGAAAGCGTATTGATGTTCTATCACAAAACCCACCCTTTACATCTTTCCAAGCCCCATTTTTTTAATTTAACACCTTTAGAGATAAGTAAAAGCTGATGCAAATGAGATAGTTTCAGTGCCTTAGCTTTAGTCACATCCTACCACATGGGTAGCAAGAATAAATTCAGAAGTACATGGGAGGAACTGAAATCTTAGGGTGGGGTTTGTGTAATTGGGCAAATTGTCACTGAAAATGCTGGTCTGCTTTCCCACTCCTTGTGAGATTCCACTGTATGATTTCTTTTCTTACCATCTTTTTTATTTTACTTGTTTCCCAACTTTCTATCCTCTTCGGCCTCAGCTTCTTTATCATTCCTTGTCACCAAGATCAGATTTTTGCTGCTGTCCCCAAGGTCCTGCAGGTGTGGAGGCTCTAACTGGTTATGAGCACACTGGGATTGTGCCCCACCACACTGCGCTGCCAGGAAGGGGGACATCCTTCCTTTTGATGGACAGCATCCACTCAAACCCTGGGTAGTCAGATACACACTCTGCGTTGATCTACACAGTCGTTACAGTTTCTGCGTTTCAAACAACGTGCTCAGACTTCAGAACTGGACACGTTAAATTTTGATTTAGGATTTACCAGTCTTCATGTCCTGTTTCTAAATGTGCCAACAACTTTAAAGAGACCAATGGGAGGCTTAGGTGCTCAGCTGCTTGGGAAAGCAGTCCAAGTATGAGCACCTGTGTTTGGACAGATTCGGTCTGTAGTAGTTCCCAGCTCAGCGAAAGGACTTTTTGCTAAAAAGGAAGGGTTTCATCCAAAGCCCTTGGCAAAAGAATTTAACTGCAAAGATGTATAATATTTTCTGTCTGAGATTTCTCGGCTTGGCAGGTAGCTGTTCAGGAGTTTCTGAGTTAATGTGGACCGTAGTGAGCCTGTGCATTAAGAGAGCTCTCATAGCCAGTACTTTAATGTGTAAACAGTTGTGAAAGACTCTGGGAAGGGAAGGTGGAGAGAGCCTATTTTTATATGGCTTTAAATAAATGCAAGTCTACTTAAAAAATGCAGTTATGGAAAAGTTCATCCTGACATTGTGTAAATACAGTTACAAATGTTGAATCTGTAAATAAATATTGTAATGAGAAGGGGGAAAAGTAAATGGGAAGCCTTGGGTTCTACTCTCTTTTGTACCTATCCTAATCCAAAGTGGCTTCTAGTATTTCAGGGGATCTGTTATGGGATCTATTGTGGATTTGTGTGCTTATTTGAGAGCAGAAGTTGGCCTGTTCTTCCAGTGGTGGAAGATAACTCTTAACGAAATTACTGGACGGCTTGATCCATCCAAAGGGGCTTTTACATTGTAGCTCTATAACAGACCTCTTGACACCTTGAGAAAGCTGCTTATCTGAGCAGCAAGTAAGTCTGCAATCCGTAGTGCAGATTTATTCCATAGGTAGTAAAATGTGTAAAATCAGTAAAATTCCCACTGACATTAGAAAATGTCATAAAATAGGAAGATGGATTTTCAGCGTAAAGTCCCAGTTTCCTCAATGATTGTGCTAAGAAGACAAGCCTTACTTTCATTTAATATTAGACATGTTTGAACATGTTGTTTTCATGTAAGTACATAAACCGTGACTTATTTTGAGTAACACTGTGACGTTTTCCTAACAGATGAACGTGAGGCAGTTCAGAAGAAGACTTTCACAAAGTGGGTTAATTCCCATTTGGCACGCGTATCATGCAGAATTACAGATTTGTACACTGACCTTCGTGATGGAAGGATGCTCATCAAACTTCTGGAAGTTCTTTCAGGAGAGAGACTTGTAAGTGTTTATTAATATTTATTGTGTGGTTTTGTTTTGGTTTTGGGTGGTTTTCTGGTGAATCCTTGGCTCAGCTGAAGTATAGCAAAACTGAATACTGAGCACTGCACATGTCTTTGTCATAGAATCATTTAGGTTGGAAAAGACCTTTTAAGATTGTCAAATCCAACTGTTAGCCCAGCGCGGCCAAGCCCGCCACTAAACCATGTCACTAAGCACCGCATCTACATGTGTTTTTAAACACCTTCAGAGATGGTGACTCCACCACCTCCCTGGGCAGCCTGTTCCAATGCTTGACCACCCTTCTGGTGAAGACATTTTCCCTGATACCCGATCTAAACCTCCCCTGGTGCAACTTGAGGCTGTACCCTCTTGTCCTGTCGCTTGTGATCTGGGAGAAGGGACTGACCCCACCTGCCTGCAAACCCCTTTCACATAGTTTTAGAGAACAATAAGGTCCCCCCAGGCTAAACAAACCCAGCTCCCTCAGCTGCTTTTTACATATAAAAGAAAAAAAAAAAAAAGATGTCTATTGCTTCAATTGGATGGAGACACCATTAAAATATCTTCCTGTTGGTTTCAGTAGGAATCAAAGGAAGTCTCCTTCAGAGGTTCTTTGCTGGTGAGACACTGAGTGCTTCCAGCAGCTCATTCCCTGCTCCTGAATCTGACAGGCACAGAGCACTAAATGTTCTCCAGCCCCTTAGACCATCTCAGTAATGGAGACTTAGATGGGCTGAGGAACGTTCCTGGGCACTGTGGCCAGCTGGCCCATTTCTGTGCTAGTAAACACAGCCGCCGGATGCAGGTGGCTGTGCGCAGGCTGCACGCTGGCCCGAGGCCTGGAGCATCCCGTTTCCCTTCCCCGGAGCGTGCTGGGGGTTGCAGAGGACAGCTGGTTGGAGAGGGCCAAGCTTGCCCTGGGAAGAAGCATTGCAGCAGTTTTAGCTGTGCTGTCATGGCACCCCACTGCTCGGGAATGCCCCTGGATGTAATTGATTTTACTGGGATAGATAAGGCTTGGATTTTCTTTGGTTAGGGGAATATCTAAAATGAATTTAAATAAACGGGTCAAATACTTTCTTTGGGTATCCTGAGAGAGCCCCCTTGATAGCAGCACAAGGGAGTGGTGAGTAAGAAAATCCCTGTTGTGAAAAATGCTGCTGTGTGACAGGAAGGCTGGGTGTCAGGAAATGGCTGGGTATCAGTTTTTCCTTCAGTTCCTTAAATGATGGCTGTGCTCTTAACTACCTGATTTAAAGCAATCTTTTCAAATAAATACGGGTCTTTAGCTAAGACCTAAGGCTGCAAGAGGATGCAACTGTATAATCACTTGTCATCAAGCACTCCTATTAATGGAAGCTCCATGGCTTAAGACTCTGGTTAATGAATTGAACATATGGCCCACAGTGTATTGTCTGTACAGTAAGGCAAGAGAGGGAGCTTTCTAAATGCATCTGTGAGGGTAAGGAAGCTCTAACGTGCATAGAAGTACCCTGTGTGGATGAAGGCATTGTGTGGATGGAGGTAACAAATCTCACTGTTTGTCAACTACTATTTGCTCAAAACATGTTTCTCTCTATGCCAAATCATTTACTTCAGTGAGGTATTCGGTTTGACGTGTTCAGTGGAGGTAGCAGATGTTATTCCTACAGGAATAACTGAGACCAGCATGCCCCATCATTTGAGGATTCAGAAAGCAACCGTGCCACCTCTGTTTAAATCTTCGTATCTGCCTGCCGAGATCTGACTTTTCAGTGTCAAGTAGCGGTGAAGCTCAGACCAGCCACGTGACTCCTGCTGTGTGGTTCATTTACATTTTTCACTCCTGGTTTTGATAAATGCAAACAGAGCTTACTCAGCTGCTTGGGTGGGGAGGGTGCAGGAGCCACCCGGTGAGAATGCTGGGTCTGCACTTGCATCATCATCTGCGTATCACATTGGCAGCTGCCTGCACCATCACAAATTCTTTCGGTAGCTTCCTTATCTCAGGATGGAGGACAGCAGTCTCTGTTTGAACAGTACATTCCACCACACCTTCCTCTGCAAACAAGGATACAGATAACGCAATGCACTAAACCTTGAGACAATTACACACACCAGAAATATTCCAGGAGGATTGGCACGTAGCATCCACTTGCTGATGTTCTCCAGCCTTTTGAAATCTATTTTAGCTAGTATTTATTAGGTTCTGCCATCTCCATGACACACAAACAAATCTAAAGGCAGCATCTTATACAGAGAGCTTGAAATCAAGACAAGAAACATCAATTGGTAAGAAGGCAATAAACAAATGCAGAAACTAGCCTAGATGTTTTTTGTAATATGCTGTGTTTACCGATGCAGTAAAACAAACAGGAATTGTTTTCTTGCTTTTGAAACTGGGATTCAGATTCTGGAGCTGGAGCCGTATGCCTGTGGATCAGAATCTGGGTTTTAAGATACTAATCAGGAAAGCAGGACTGCTCTTTGCTCTCTTAGGCCTCCAGCCTTATTTGCACAAACCCTGCATTTTTCAAAAGCTGTTGTGATTTCTGATGATGAAAACCCAGAGTCCTTGAAGGTGTGTTGGAGGAACTTAAAATGAGAGCATCCAGTGAGAGCAACATCTACATCTTCCTGTCTTTACTCCGCTTGATTCTTAATCCGTGTTTAGTTGAGACCTTACTACATGAGGTCCTGTGTAGAGCACACTGTTTGGAAAGAAATTGATAGCATGCAATAGTAGCACTGAGCGAAGTGGAAAAGAATCCACGCAGAAAAGACAGTTGTGATTTTTTTTGCACACACTGTTAACCAGCTTCTCCCCAACAGAGAAATACAGCTCAGATTTATTTTCAGCATAAGATTAAGCATTTAGCTCAGTTCCTTCCATAACTATATATAAAGGATTAGGAAATTCTTTGCAATTCCTGGATGCTCAAATGTCAAACCATTTAAGCATATTCTCTGTAGTGAGTTCTGTCACATTTTCTGTTGGAAAAGGGAAGATTTTTGACGTAAAACAAATTTTCCTGATAATGTGCTGTGATAATGTGAAGACTGATTTTAGATAAATACAATAAACGATGGATTCACTGGGCTTTCTTTCCCTCTGGTTAACATCTGGATCCATGTTAGCCCAGTAAATGTGAAAGTTATGTCCCGCTGTGTCTCATCTTGAGGCTGTGCAGGGGAGTGGCAGGTGCAGCCACACCTTGTACAAGCCGGACTTGGATGCCTCTTCCTCTTTTTGTTGCAGAATGGTGGGTTGAACTGTATGGCCTGCCTGTGGGGCTGGCCAGGTGGCACTGTCATTCTTGTCTGTGCAGAAGTCTGAAGTGCTTTCTCGGACCGTTAATAAATTGCAGTTTGAACAGCCCTAGATGAAACTGCAAATAAGCTGTTACAGCCCTAATAGGGAATTTCTGACCCAGAAAACACACCTAAGTGCTGGAGCACTAAAAAAATAATGTCAGCCTGCCCCTGCTCTGCAGGGAGCAGTGTCCTGCTCAGGTTTACTCTGTGTGCTCTGCTGCTTCACATACAGCCATTGCGTTAGTGGGAGAAAAAATCCTGCCAATAAGCTGGACTCCTCATCGGGGAGCATGTCTTTGTACAGAATGCGGGTGGGAGCGGGCTGTCTCGGGAACTACATAAAACATCTGTTGTGAAGGGTGTTAGCTCTGCCACCTTGGTGCTGTGGAGATTCTGAGAGCACAAAGTTTTAAAAACCATTTTCTGCCCAGTCACTTGAGGCATTAGAGGCAGCGCAGTTACTGCTCAGGTAGGTGAGGAGGGCTGCGTTAAGGGGGCAGGTTCAGGTCTGCCACTGCTGCTTAGAAATGGCCACAGTCACAGTCAGTCCTGTGTTTTGGGATCATCATCATAAAAGTGAGCACACCTGGTAAAGCTGATCTCAGGCTCTCAGGTGTGGCAATGGGCTGGGCTGAGCTGTCCTGGGCCAGGCAGCTCCTCCACCTTCCCCTGCAGCTGGCTGCTCCCTCTCCCGCCCTGGCAACAGCCTTCCTACCCATATATTGCAAGATTAAATTAAACCTGTGGTCCAATTTACCACACTTCTGGGTGACTGATGGTACCAGCGAAAGGATGGATCCTGCATTGTCCCCACCGATAGCGAGGGACCTCCAGCTGGTTTCAGCCAACTATGTAGCTTCATTCGTGCTCCCACTCACGCTACACTAGGGCTCTTCACTCGATACAGGCAGCATTTGGGGCGTATGTGCATAGGGTGTGCGTGCCATTTGTGCCTCTTTGGAGGGACTTTTATACCCAGAAGCGGTGGCAGGTTCCTGATTTTCTCCCTTGTGGGGAGTGGTGGGTTGACTTTCTCCACATCGTTACCCAGCCTCTGGAGGAGAACGGTGCTAACTGCAAGCTGAAGTGAAACTAATGACCTCAGGGGTTTATGTGTCCTGAAGGGCATCTTTCTAGCAAGCATTTATACACTGTTACGCAGGCTGCTGTTTCTAGGGTCCATAATATGGCTGGGGCGGAAAGTCTTCCCCTTGAATGCAGTCTGAGGCAGTGATTTTGACTGAGCTGTTTCCGTGGCCAGTTAATTACATTCACTGCAGAAAACAAGGGAATTATGTCAATTAGTAGCTTGGCTGAGTACCTTTGGTAACATCTTAGTGCGCACTGAACGGGCTATTCAGCTATAGTCCTTGTCTGCAGAACAGAGTTGCTATAATTTTATTTAATTTTTTAGTAGACTTCTACATGCTGTTAATATATTCACAGCTTTTTTTGTTTGCACTGGGCCTTCATAAAATTGTGTTACATTGGTGTGGCTGTTTTTTTATTATTATTGTTTCTACTTTCGTTTCCTATGAAGAAATTGTTTGGAATAAATCTCTGTTATTTTCATACTATTTATCCTACTTCAGCTGACTAAAAAAAAACAATGACATTTCTTTCTCAGGGACTTTTATTGAGTAGCTAACAGTCCAAATCTGAGCTGCCTTTTTGGAGAGTATGTATCTATATTTACAGATGCTCTCTGGAGCATTCATTACCAGTTCCCTCTATTGCGTGCATATACCATATGCCCGTTATCTGTTTGTTGCATATCCTTATCTTTACAGAATCTTCTTTTTAAGTGTTGAAGAACTTGTACTGGAGAAAAAAAGCATCTTGGGAAAATGTAATAGGTGTGGCATGAACCTAACAAAATAATTTATCTGCCAGCTAGTGAATGGATATACTAGACAGAAAAAATGAAGAAAGTAAGCAGGCAAAATACTTTGAGAGGAAAATGGAATGGGTGCCTGGTGTATGCGGTCTAGGATGTTGGCATTTCCACCGTGGTTTTGACACATCCTACCATTGTCCGTGTGTAAATGCGCTGTAAGGTGCAAGGAGTGGTTTTGTTCATTGAATTTGAAGAACAAATGCATACAGTGTTGCTGTCCAGGAGTTGACAATGTGAGGACTCACCTGCCTGGACTGAAGAGTTAGCAAACAACTTTCTGGGTTTTTTCCCTTCCATCTACAGTAATACACGTTTCTGTTCTCCCTTCTGCCTTCTAGCCTAAACCAACCAAAGGAAGGATGCGCATCCATTGCCTGGAGAACGTTGATAAAGCCCTCCAGTTCCTGAAAGAGCAAAGAGTGCACCTAGAGAACATGGGATCTCATGATATAGTGGATGGGAATCACAGGCTGACACTTGGCCTTATTTGGACAATTATCCTGAGATTCCAGGTAAAGATGTATACATACACAGATATACACACATTTGAGTTTTCCATACTTGTTTATAACAAACTTCATTGTGCTTTTTAAGAGTGGAATGCTCCCAGGCCCTCCGAGATGATGGGAGTGGAAAGTGCTTAGTGTCTGGCAGGACATGTTCCAGAGCTAAGGGGAGAAGATAAATCAGTCTTCATGGTGCTGCTGATCTGTAGTGGCAGCCAATGGGAGTTTCCTGTGTGGAGAGTCATATAGTTTTATTTTTAAATTGCTAATAAATACTAAGCTCCAGTCATAGACCTATGTGCTCTTGTAGACCTAGGAGGAAATTCTACCCTTGGCTGCTCTTCACCTCTGTGGTGATTATCGATAACCTGGCTGATTTTGCACTGAAGTGAATTAAGGGTGCCCACAGGAATTGTTTTAGTGTCCCAGCTAAAGGCTGAGATTTCTTGTTTTCCAGCAAATTGCTCGTTGGTCTTTGCCCTCAGTTAAAAAAAGCTGGAAATTCTTTTTGCAGAAAGGGTAATAACTTATATAATAAAAATATCATTTATAATAAATAACATAGTAATAAATATTTAATAAATTTAACATTCTCTTACTTTTGGTGTTGCATGGTTGTTTTCCTAATATGAAAGTGTCTGCCTAACTTTCAGTGACAGCGGTGGAACTCTGCTGAAGCTACAATATTCTTTCTAAAAAGCAGTGAACTATATTAATGAAATAGATATATTTGTCCATATGAAGTAAAAAGTGGTTTCCTTCCCCTCCCCCGACCTTTTTTAAAAAAACCTGGATATAACGGCCTAGACTTGAGAATATATGGTTTTTATACTGCTAAGGGCAAACACTATTTTCTCCAAGCTTGAAGTTCCCATGAATTCAACAAACAAAAAATTGTTTGCTCCCATGAAACTCCTGCTTAGCTTTTGCCTGTGGATCCCCTCAGGAGGACCCCTATGTGCTGCACCCCTCAGCTCCTGGATATTCTCAGCTTCCTGCGGGAGACTTCTCGCAGGGTGGAAACCATAATGCGGTATAGGGCAGGGTTTGCCTTGACAATTGGAGATAAATTTTCTTGTGAAGTTTAAACTGTTTAGTCAATGGACTAAACAAAGAGTAATCCTCCAGTAAAATAAGGGCAGATGAAGCTTTCTTTTGACATGAATGCTCTTAAATGAGGAAGAGTGTTCACCTACTTCCACCCGGCCTGTTATTGTAGATTTGTTACTTATATTCTGATCTAATTTCTTTCATCTTTTCAAAAAAGGCAAACAATGTGTTTTCTCAAGAGAAACACTTAATACTTCTGTGTTAATTTTAGATCCAAGACATCAGTGTTGAAACTGAGGACAACAAGGAGAAGAAATCTGCTAAAGATGCTTTGCTTTTGTGGTGCCAGATGAAGACAGCTGGGTGAGTGTGGATTAAGTCATTATTTCTAAAGCTCTTACAGCATTTTGAGTTTTCATTGAAATAAATTCAAGTGGGCAAACACATATCTCTCCTTAAGTAGATTCAACTAAGAAAGGTGAATTGTTGTTTACAAGTTAGAAAATTCTGAGTTTCTTATATTAATGCTGTGTGATAAACATAACAGTCTGATAATTTGTGAACATATAGTAATATACTGACTCTTTTTCATCCTATTCTGAAGAAATAATGATGCCTCAGATGTTTGCAACTGGCTTTTCCCTCTTCCCATATATGTGAAAGTATTTCCAAAATGTCTTTCTCTGACAGTAACCTTCTTGCATAATTAAATATCCATTTGTGGAGATTCAGTATGTTTCCCCCATGAAACCTGGAGGTCCCTGTGATGACTTGGGGCACTTCAGCATTGTTCTAGTGGTACTTCATCATCTTCTTCCAAGAAAACTCTATGGTAGTGGTTTGTGAGCACCCTGAAATTTTTGGAGACTTGCCAAATACCCAGATCACCGAACAAATTAATTTTGCATCTGCCTATCCATTTTGGCACAAAGCTGGCTATCATATGTGCTTTGTTTAAAAGTCAGACAGTGATGAGAGTCAGTCCTTGAAGATGCCTGAGGACAGCAGACAGTTTCAAGGAGAACTTAATGTATCACTGCTCCCGTGGTACCTGTAGCCATCAGAAGAGGTTTTGCTCCTCTCTGTTCCTGCAGTTGGTGCAGCTTCTCTCTTGAACTTAATATTTTGAGTACCTGAAAATAATTGTTTGCCAGCAGATGAATCAAGAGCAGGCTTTAGATTTGAAGGGAAACTTCACAGGCTGCAGGTTGGGCAGGAAGTTATAAAACAGTAGCTTCAAGCTTCAAATTACTTTGAAGGACGTTTAGAGCTTTTCTCTGGATTGAATATCAATTACACGGGGTTTATGAGAGTAAGTGAGATGCACTTACCTCTGGTGTCAGTCTGTGACTAGAGAACTGTCATGATGATAGATCGTCGGTCATGGGATGGTAATATCCCACCCTTAGGTTCGCAGTGTACATAGCACTCCTGCAACCAGCTTTCAGTGACAGCGTGCAGAGCTGCAGCAGGGATGCTATATTGATTGTGTTCTCTTTGTTTTGGGTTCTGCCAGTTACCCCAATGTCAACATTCACAACTTTACGACAAGCTGGAGGGATGGGATGGCTTTCAATGCACTAATTCATAAGCACAGGTATGTGTGGGTAAATGTCTTTATGGATTTTGAAAGCTTGGACTGTTGCAATGTGCACTGGGTTTGGCAGTTGCCTTGCAGCTTGATTTTAAAACCTGAAGAGGAGGAAGCTGAAGAATTACTGAGAGTAATTACTGAGAGTTTTACAGCAATCTGCCTTGCTATAGAGCTTTACAGCTCTTGCAGTCACTGTGAGCTCATCTGGGCAACGTTTTCTCACATCACAAGTCAAAACAGGTTGCGTTTAGTTTCAAAAGAATAAATTATATGCGTGATTGTTTTGGTTTGTGACAGACCAGGTTGGAAGAAAACCTGCACTTTACTGAGTGGCCGATGATCGGGTCTGGTTGCCTAGAACTCAGGGGCAGGAGTGGGGAACCATGCACAACAGCAGCCTGGCGGGGAAAGAAATCTCTGCACAGGGATGGCAAAATAGACTGACATAGCTGGGGTTGCTGCTCGTCGGTAAGCTCAGGTGAAGTTACTGGGATGGCTTGCACACTTACATGGGCCTGAGGAGAGATTGTGTGACCGCAACTTTGTTACTTTCTTCTCCAGGGTCACCTTTACTGCTATTAAGCTGTTCTCCGTTTTGTCCCATGGGCTAGGTTCTGCCATGGCACGTGCTAGGCATCACTTCATTCCTTTAATACTGCCACTGAAATACACAGAATCACTGGGCAAGCAAAACCTTGGTAGCATGAGGGGCCAGGTTTTATGAGGATTGCAGATTTTGGTTCATTTGTTCACTTGAGGGTGCCTGCACTGTGCTTTGAGAAATCTAAAGAATTTTCCATCCTGTCTAGGCCTGATCTGATTGATTTTGACAAGCTGAAGAAATCAAATGCACACTACAATCTGCAGAATGCTTTTAACCTTGCAGAGCAACACCTTGGTCTTACTAAGCTCCTGGACCCCGAGGGTAAGAATTCCTGCAGTGTTTCAGCACTTCAGGGCTGTTTTCTCCCACCCTCCTTGTCGAAAGGTTCAGCTTTGTGATAGCTTTTTGTGTTAAAGAGCAGCTGGATGCTGCTGACTCAGCTGGTTGATACAGCCAGAGAGAGGAGGAGAGAATGCAAGGTGTCTCCTGCAGAAGACTGAGCAGTAGGAGCAGAGAGCCCTTAATCCTGTGTTTATTTTCCCCTATCTGACAAGATCACTGAACTGGCTGTGTATACACCAGGTCATTCCAGTTAGAGGCATCCTTCTGATCTGCTCTGAGAAACACTCTGTGAGCTGGAAGATGAATAATGTGGATTTCAGCAAATAGTTAGCAGCTTATTTCACAGGCTGTCAGTGAGTTTTAGCCTGTGCTTTTGTGAGAGTGCTGTACATGCTCGTGAATTGAAAGGCGTGCTCACAGTGTTAGGACAAGAAACTTTCTTGTCGCAGGGCAAATAGAGGCTATGTGTTTGGGCAAGTTTCTTCTTGCTTGTTTTCCAGTGCCTCAGAATTGCTGCAGGAAAGGAAATTACTTGTTTTCCATCTGTATCTCTCAGAAGATTTGCCTGGACAGACATAATATTAGGTTTGAATTTCTCTTTCCAAATGCTGATACAGAATTGAAGTTCTCAATTAACAGTACTTCTGTCAACGCACATAGACACTAGAGAAGTTAGGTGGCCGTGCACGAGCTGTGGCAAGGTCTGACTGTAAGGCCCAAAGGCCCCTAACCCACAGACACGTGCTTTAACCACAGGCTGCACTAAGGCGAAGGGATAAAGCAGCACTTCTTAGTGACAGAGTTCAATACTGTACAGCACCAAGTAATCCAGAGCCTATCTAAAGCTGTTGAATTTGTTTCTGATTAGGACATAAATCTTAGGAGCTGCACTGCCACTGAACCTATCTCTCTGATTTCTGAATGCATCCTTGTTGCATTATTAGCTTTGTGGTTTTAACCCATGCACCCTCAGTATGCTAAGACACCTCTTGTTTGATTTGCAGATATCAGTGTTGATCATCCCGATGAAAAGTCAATCATCACCTATGTGGTGACATATTACCACTACTTCTCCAAGATGAAGGCTTTAGCTGTTGAAGGAAAACGTATTGGAAAGGTTTGCAAATTGAAATTAGAAATTTTTATAAAGCAGATGAAATCTTTCAGGGGTTTTTTGGGCGGTGTTTTTTTTTTCCCCCTCTTGGGTATTAGTTTTTAAGAATCCGCTATATGGTAGGTTTTACTTCTTTTCTTGAATGTGTTTAAATATTTCCAGACAACTGTGAGGAGTAATTTCCAGGTGCCTGTATTAGAAAACATTTGGCCAGTGTTTTATTTTTGCTTGTTACTTTGGCATCATTGCTGCTTGCTTTTCCTTTCTCATTAACTGCTCTTCATCCTCTGGGTCCTCTGTCTCTTCTGGAGCCCAGAAAAGTCCCTCATTTAAAAAAATGTGCAGTCATTCTCTGCCCTTTGGCAAAGTTGCCCCCATCTTTACAGCTGGCAGACTGAACATGAATCCTTTTGTAAGCCTCAACTCTGCCCCCCTATTGCCGTGGGATCATGGGAATTCACTGCTGAAAAATGCAAAGCCCTCATTCCTCAGGGATCCCAGCCCCTGTGGCGCTCGGGAGTGAGTGGTCTGATTCATAAGTCAAGTCTCCCAACAGTTTCTTTTCTGTTGCTTGTTGGATTTAAATGACTGAAGAGTACTGCCTTTGTTACTCATGTTATGTTGTGCTGCTTGTTGCAGGTGCTTGACAATGCCATTGAAACGGAGAAAATGATTGAAAAATACGAATCGCTGGCTTCTGACCTTCTTGAGTGGATTGAGCAAACCATTATCATTCTCAACAATCGCAAATTTGCCAACTCACTAGTTGGTGTGCAACAGCAGCTACAGGCATTCAACACTTACCGTACAGTAGAGAAACCACCCAAGTAATTTTAATCTTAGCTTAAACCAACAGTGGTCTTGTTTTGTTTAGTCAGTCATTGATTTTCTTAAAAACAAACACATCCAAGTAATTTTAATCTTGGCTTAAGAATTTATTTTTCTGAACAAACCCAGATATATTTCTAATTGGCACTCATCCTTTTTACTCGGGGCCCGTTTGCTTTATGTTATTCAATGTGCAGATAACAACAACAACAAGTGTGTCGCCCGCAGGATCTCAGAGTCATCCTTTTTTACTCGGGGCCCATTTGCTTTATGTTATTCAATGTGCAGATAACAACAACAACAACAAGTGTGTCGCCTGCAGGATCTCAGAGTCCTGGAAGCCGCCGCTTCACTGAGATGCCTGTCTTATGAGTGGTAATAGCATACCATGCTAGCATAGTAATGTCACCGGTCATGCTTGCTAGCAGTGTATAATACCAATACTATTGCTGCTATTAAAAGAATCTTACTGCTTATCCAAAATCAAGAGGAAGTGTGTCTGGCTTTGTAAAACACAGCTATGCTTACTAAAACTGATATAGCCAAGACTGGGCAACTTATTTCTGGAAAGTTTCTTTAACATTGTGATATCAGATCTGTTTATTATTTTTAGTGTAAGTTCTAGTGGATAATAATCAAAATCTAAAACATTATGGAGTATCCAGACATCTTCTAGAATTGCAGACTATTCCCTAATGCCTATGGAGTTTATTTCCCAGGCATACGACTCAGGGAAAACAGTGGGAAGAGTTTATTGACTACAGTGGGCTTTAAATAAAACTTCCATTTCTTGTGTTGATAGAGTAAACTAGGACAACACACGTAGTAGAACAAAAAAAATGCAGTCTTCTGTCCCCCAGGGGGGGTTTAAATCTAAACACACAAACAGCTGACTTCTGTGAAGTTTCATTTGCTGTTTGACCCAACTGGTTCCAGGGGACGTGTGGGCTATTTCAATTGCTTCCAGCTTTCACACAAGATAAAGGTGTTTATCTGAATGCTCCATGCATAATGTCAATATTTTAAGGAAGTCTTTATTATACTTCAGTAGCAATGAAAGCTTTATTGTAACTCTGTTCTTTTGCAAAATTTCATTTAGATTTACAGAAAAAGGAAACCTAGAAGTGCTGCTTTTTACCATCCAAAGCAAAATGAGAGCAAACAATCAGAAAGTGTACATGCCAAGGGAGGGCAAACTCATCTCTGACATTAACAAGGTAAACTAAGCCAGCTCCTCCTGTGCAACTCAGGATTTTGTTGTTTTCTTTCAGTCTCTCTCTTGGCATGCTGGGAATAAACATCTTTGCTATCTCCAGCCTTGATGTGGGGAACCATAAGGGGTGGGTGAGTTGGGGTGACCTTTTCTTACAGGTGGCACTAACTGTTCTGAACCAAGTCCCTGGGTATCCTCAGCATCCGTCAGATCTTCTGCACTAGAAAAATGCTCAGTCATTCTGGTTATGGGTCTAGTCACCCTGCCTTGCTCCTCAGCAGTCCTGGCTATTAGAGTTAATTGACAGAAAGCAGCACCATATCTAGGGTACAGTAGCCCTCTCATCCCACTGCCCGCAGTGTGGGAGAGTGAAGGAGGCACCATGACTGATCTTGTGGGTTCCCGCTCGGGGTTTATGCAGCCATTTTTTGTGCTGGTGCAGCTGGCAGAACAGCAGCAGAGCTGACAAGCTCTCTCAAGGATAACAAACAACTCAAAACTGTGAGCTTTCCTCGTTTGTGTTTGATCATGCTTGGCATTCCCAGAGCAGCTGTCGTGGGTGTCTGTGGCCTCGGTCTGCATCCTAGAGAGTAGTAAACTGCACAGCTCTCATGTTTGCATTAACCCCCTGTGCCTGTGAATGCCTGAAATACTTGGGTTTCAGGCAGTTTCGTATCTGTTAGGATTTAGAAGAATTTAGGGTAGTTTGTGTTTAATTGTGGGTATTTTTGTTGTCTGTAAGAAGATCTGAAAGGTGATTAGCTGGCTTTCAGCATGCTGCTTAAGACTTTTGTTTTTGTAATACTGATGTCATGCATGTGAATGGCTTTTGACTTTGGGGGAAAAAAGGACTGGTATGCACCAAAAGTAACCAAATTCTGCAGTTTTTTTCTTTTCCAAAGTGGATGTAATGAAGAACAACAGTTGTATGTTGATTTTAGAGGTGAGAAGGGCATGAATCTGTAATTCTTGTTTCCTAAAGGAGGAGGATAGAATCTGCTTATTTGGGAGCAGCACTCAAAAAAAATTTTTTTTGTTTTTAAATTAATCAAATGTTCAAGCCAGGTGGTTTGCTTAGGCTTTGTGGGAGACAAAAAACAAATCAACTTGAGAAAATGCATCTGACATAAACAAGTCTTATACTCCTTGCTCAGAAAATGAATGAATGGATTGAGAACAAATTTGAAGCCACACGCTTATATTAGTAAACAAGGTGTAAGGTCAGCCAGTGCAAACCAGATTTATTGGCATATAAATAAATAAGCTGGTTCTGTGAAACCTGGCTGTAGTGACTTCAGTCCTGATTTCATGCAAAAACATGTGATTTATCATAATCCTGTAAGAATGTGTG
Organism: Falco peregrinus; assembly: GCF_023634155.1. Classification (NCBI taxonomy): domain Eukaryota; kingdom Metazoa; phylum Chordata; class Aves; order Falconiformes; family Falconidae; genus Falco; species Falco peregrinus. The sequence continues at coordinate 1,852,162 of NC_073731.1, forward strand.
TTTAGAAGACCCATGTTTTTTCTCCACATCTTCAGGCCTGGGAAAGACTGGAAAAAGCTGAACATGAAAGAGAACTGGCACTGCGAAATGAGCTCATCAGACAAGAGAAACTGGAACAACTTGCACGCAGATTTGATCGCAAGGCAGCTATGAGAGAAACTTGGCTGAGTGAAAATCAACGTCTCGTTTCTCAGGTGCTGCTTTCAGAAATTGTCTGCATGACTAAAATTGTTCCCATGAGTAATTATAGGCTACAGTTCTTGCACAGAGAACATTTACTCCCCTGTGCCTCCTATTTTAGTGAATTTATGTATATTTGTATTTATTGTATGTGTGTGCAAATATATATTTAGTGTATATCTACTGCATGTCCTATCTTTAATGCATTTGGGTTATACCTTCCTTGAATCTATTAGTCTGTATTCAGAAGATATTGATGTGGAAATAGCCACCCACAGTCAATATCTTCTTTATCTGAATATTTTGGTCAATTCAGTGGAATTAGCTGAGGAATTAATTTTATTTTCTAATAATAGAGATAACTTAAAAGAAATCCAAAGCCCCAGCCTAATCCTGGTGGCCACCATGATTTTTTCCCCAAAGGCAGTAAACAGTATCTCTGGTTTTATCAGTGGTTGTCTGAGTGATTATTAGTGGTTATCAGAAGTGTCTCTTATTCTATTAAGGAAGACTTTTCAGAGCATTTTGAGATCCCAAATTTGCTAACAAGTGTATGCTGTGCAATCAGAGATCAGGAGCAGTAGGTCTTTTCTCCTCAGCAGCCATTACTGAAGAAGCGTCTCTTTCTTTACAGGATAATTTTGGCTTTGACCTTCCAGCAGTAGAGGCTGCAACAAAGAAGCATGAGGCCATTGAAACGGACATTGCAGCATACGAAGAACGAGTCCAGGCCGTGGTTGCGGTTGCAAAGGAGCTTGAGACTGAAAATTACCACGATATCAAACGCATTACTGCGAGAAAGGACAACGTTATACGCCTATGGGAGTATCTCCTGGAGTTGCTCAGGGCACGGAGACAGCGGCTGGAGATGAATCTTGGTCTGCAAAAGATTTTCCAGGAAATGCTGTACATTATGGACTGGATGGATGAGATGAAGGTAAGTGTTAGCCATTTCAGAACGTAGACCAAACGTCTGGAGAGGAGTAGATGTCCTTTTTTGTAAATCTTTTAAGATTCATTTTGCCCGTCTGGTTTAATGGACAAATGCAGAAGATCCACATTCAAGAGCAGTGAACAAATTCCTTATACCTTATGTTGATTTTTTTAAAAGAAAGATTAAAAACAAGTAAGAAAAAAGAACAAGTTCACTCCCATAAAAGGCCACTTTTCAGCTTCACACACGTCTCAAAAGGGCCAGAGGATTTGGTCACAGTGCTTGGGTAGGGATGATGATTTTGGTGAAAGGGATTAAATAATCTCTCTTCACCACAATTTACATGGGGAACAAGTCACCTCTTCACCTCTGTGCTTTAAAAAGGATGAATTTCTTCCTGTCTGTTCTCCTGGGATCTGGGAAGGGAAAGAACCGGGGCTTTGTTCTTGACCATCAGCCAGCAGAACTTGGAAGCTGTCAGAGGAAAGAAAGATGTGTGTAGCTCAGTGGCAGCTCACAGCACCTGGACTGAGTGTTTTTCATTGGTCCTGCTGAGCTAACTTTGCTTCTCATCATCCTAGACGTAAAACTGCATTAAAGAGCAGTCACGTTCTTTATGGCTGCTAGTGACTTTAAAAATACTGGCTCAAATTCATATCATCGATGCCTCTATACATTTGAAATCTCTCCCCATATAGGCCTGGTGTTTCTCTGGACTTCAGTCAGTGTAACAACAGAGCACAGTGTAATGCCTGGAGTCATTAAGAAACAAACAGCTTATGGCCTTCAGCCTGTTTTACTTGTCTTTTACATTTTGATCAGGTGCTTCTGCTGTCTCAAGACTATGGTAAACATTTGTTAGGAGTTGAAGACCTGTTGCAGAAACATGCTCTTGTGGAAGCTGACATTGCGATTCAGGCTGAGAGAGTGAGAGGGGTCAATGCATCTGCTCAGAAGTTTGCCACTGATGGAGAAGGTAACTACCAGCCAACATGTCCTCCTTTTGTCTTAATTACATATGAGGTTATAGAAGAGCCTCATTAGTTCTGCAAGGCACGTTAGGTTAAATTCAGAATCAGAGAATACAGCTTCATTTGTTCCTCCTTTATTCACTGTGTCAATGATTAATTTGTCCCGGTACCTGCTCAGGAATTCATTGTGGCATTGTGTTTGCATGGGACGTCACGCTTCTAGCCGGCAGCTGCTGTAACTTCATAGCAGTCACTATTAATTCCCTGTCCTGTGTTTCTAATGCAAACAATACAGACTGTTGGACCCAGTCTGATATTTGTTGCCATTTATGCTATATACAAGCAATTCCACTAAACCAGTGTCATTAACTAGAGTAAACGATGTTCATTTTTTGCAGTTGTGTGAGTGAATCTGAGTAGTGAATTTTGTTTCACTGAAGAGAGTCATCAATATCTTTCAGGGGGGAGAGGGGGTTGGCAGCTGTTGTGTCATTATGCAAAGAATAGTGTTTTCTGATCTGTGTTACTGTATGGCGGAGCTTGAATAGTTCACAGCCACTTCCAGGAGACTATGCATTCTTTTGCATAAACTTCACAGATGGAACAAACAGGAGTTAAGAACTCTGTGTATGCTCCAGCTGTAGGGGTGAAAATGATTCAGTCCAAGTTGTAACATACATTGTCTATCTGAACAGGTTACAAACCGTGCGACCCGCAGGTTATCAGGGACCGTGTTGCTCACATGGAGTTCTGTTACCAAGAGCTGTGCCAGCTCGCAGCTGAGCGCCGGGCCCGCTTGGAGGAGTCCCGGCGCCTCTGGAAATTCTTCTGGGAAATGGCTGAAGAAGAGGGTTGGATCAGGGAGAAGGAACAGATCCTGTCGTCTGATGACTATGGGAAGGACCTAACCAGTGTCGTCCGTCTCTTGAGTAAACATAAGGCGTTTGAAGACGAAATGAGTGGTCGTAGTGGCCACTTTCAGCAGGCAATAAAAGAAGGTGAAGACATGATTGCGGAGGAGCATTTTGGGTCTGAGAAAATCAGAGAAAGAATTAAGGATATCCGGGAGCAATGGGCTAACTTGGAACAGTTATCTGCCATTAGGAAGAAGCGTCTGGAGGAAGCCTCTCTGCTTCACCAGTTCCAGGCTGACGCTGATGACATTGATGCATGGATGTTGGACATCCTCAAAATTGTCTCTAGCAATGATGTTGGCCATGATGAATATTCCACCCAGTCCTTGGTCAAGAAGCACAAAGATGTGGCTGAAGAGATTGCAAGCTACCGGCCGACCATTGACTCGCTTCATGAGCAAGCAAAGGCTCTACCACAGGAACATGCCGGATCTCTGGATGTGCAAGGCAGGTTGTCTGGAATAGAGGAAAGATACAAGGAGGTTGCTGAGCTGACACGGCTGCGTAAACAGGCCTTGCAGGATACCCTTGCCCTTTATAAGATGTTCAGTGAGGCAGATGCTTGTGAGCTTTGGATTGACGAAAAGGAGAAGTGGCTCAATAATATGCAGATTCCAGAGAAGTTGGAGGACCTGGAAGTGATCCAGCACAGGTGAGAATGCCTTACCAGGAACTTTGGGGAATACTGGGTGGAAGCTTTTTTTACGCCCGCTACCTTTCTCAGCTTGCCTGTGGCCCAGGTTCTCTAATGCCTGTGTGATATTTTTTTTTTCCCCCTGCTTCCAGATTTGAAAGCTTAGAACCAGAAATGAACAATCAGGCATCCCGTGTTGCAGTAGTGAACCAAATCGCTAGACAGCTCATGCACAGCGGCCATCCAAGTGAGAAGGAGATCAAAGCACAGCAAGATAAACTCAACACAAGGTAGGCGAAGGCCTCATGCTCGTAAACATGGCACTGGCTGAAACAAGTACTGTGGGGTCACTTGTGTTTCTTATGTTTTTTTAAGATACTCTGATACTTTTACTTGAAGTATCTTCAAGGTAGGCCTTAAAAGTTTCAGAAGGAAAAAGAGCTGTGTCTTTCAAGTATTTGATTCACATATGGACTTTTGCTATTGAATTCAGTCAGGTCCTGAGTGTATCAGTACCTTGATTTGAGAGCTGGAAATTTACTGTAATGACTATTACGATGAAAAAGAAACCATTCTAACTTCCTGTAAATTCACTTATTTTTAGGCTCCAAAATCAACAAAGAAGAGTACATTTAGTGTGAGAATTAGGTGTAACTAGCAATTTTTCATTTGAGGAAAAAATACTTTTAAGGACTTGGTGTTGCCTAGTACATGTCAAATTCTAATGTATGCCGTAGCTTGGTTAATGGCTGTTTTGCTAAAACTAACGGTGATATGAGAAGGACTGAAAAAACACAAATAGGTTATTTCATGGCTTACCAAGCTCATGTGAGCAACTGCTCACTCAGCAATGTTGCCATATCCTTTTTCTTTATTATATGCAAATCTCAATTTCTCTCCTTTTCTCTCCTCACAAATTTCAGATGGAGCCAATTCAGAGAACTGGTAGATAGGAAGAAGGATGCTTTGCTCTCTGCTCTGAGTATCCAGAACTACCATCTTGAATGTAATGAAACCAAATCCTGGATCAGGGAAAAGACCAAAGTGATCGAATCCACACAAGATCTGGGTAATGATCTAGCTGGAGTGATGGCCCTGCAGAGGAAGCTGACAGGCATGGAACGTGACCTGGTAGCCATTGAAGCCAAGCTAAGCGACCTGCAAAAAGAGGCAGAAAAGTTGGAATCAGAGCATCCTGACCAGGCACAGGCTATTCTTTCACGGCTCGCAGAAATCAACGATGTATGGGAAGAAATGAAGACCACCCTCAAGAACAGAGAGGAGTCGCTCGGAGAGGCAAGCAAACTGCAGCAGTTCTTGAGAGATCTGGATGACTTCCAGTCTTGGCTGTCCAGAACACAGACGGCAATTGCATCCGAAGATATGCCAAACACACTGACAGAGGCTGAGAAGCTGCTCACTCAACATGAGAATATTAAGAATGAAATCAACAATTACGAGGAAGACTATCAGAAAATGAGGGACATGGGTGAGATGGTGACACAAGGGCAAACTGATGCTCAGTACATGTTCTTGCGCCAGCGCCTACAAGCTTTAGACACTGGATGGAATGAGCTTCACAAAATGTGGGAGAACAGGCAAAATCTCCTTTCCCAGTCTCATGCCTACCAGCTGTTTCTCAGAGATACCAAGCAAGCAGAAGCGTTTCTTAATAACCAGGCAAGTAGTCAAGATATACCTTATTTCATTTCTACAGGTTGGCACCATATACTGCAAGCAATTAACAAACAAGGTCGTTTGACAGGAGAACTGTCCTTTCTTAACTATAATGTCTTTTGTATTTTACTTCTAACTGTTCTTGGGAGACATTTCTTTTCATATATGATGCACCTGTTGTTGGAGCGGACAGCCTAGCCTGAGTGTAATACTTTTATCTCTCTGCTTTATGCTTTAATCACAGGAGTATGTTTTGGCACATACGGAAATGCCCACTACCTTGGAAGGAGCAGAAGCTGCTATTAAAAAACAGGAGGATTTCATGACCACAATGGATGCCAATGAAGAAAAGATCAATGCAGTTGTGGAGACTGGCAGGAGGCTAGTTAGTGATGGGAACATTAACTCTGATAAAATCCAGGAGAAAGTGGACTCTATTGATGACAGGTAAGGTCAGAATAATGGCAGAATGTAGCTGTTCATACTTTAATCCCGTTCTCTGAGAGATGACCTTTTACCAAATTCCAAAGGCCAAGTAACATGTTAGAAAATGTCTGTTGCAGACTGTTTTCTTTGTCCTGTGGAAAAACAGAAACTGTAATGTTTCAAAAATGTGCCGGGCTAATCTTAATTAAATACTACTTCTCCCCATTTTCTAGCAACTTACTAGGTAATGAGCTCACTACCCAGAATTTGGCTATATGAATGTTGCTATGTAATTCTTGGCATATTAACAGATTTTATATTACAGTGGAAGCTGTAGCAGTTAGCTATATCTGGTTCCACAAGTCTTATTTTCCTCTGCTACCTCCTAGCTGATTTACTTGTAATCATGTATTCCTGTCCATCCTCTGAGGAAGGAATGTGGCTCTTCTAGAGTGTAATTGGCATGGTATCTACCCCACCCGCTTGGCTTTGATCGCATTTTCCAACTTGTCCAGCCCTTCTGAAATCAGATTAGGAAACACGGGTACAAATCTGCCTTTCATCCTAGAACAAGTCTTTTGCTTTGTCTCTTTAGCTGTGGCATGGATGCTATAGAACATTAAGAGTTCCTTTTTCTTTGAAAACCAAATGTTTGGTCTTGATGACTATGATTCATGGTTCTTTCTGCTTTTGGTTTGAATAATACTGGAGTCTTTCAAGGCACTTTTCAATCATTGGATATCAGAACACAGCAGTAAGCTCATACAGAACTGTTATGTCAAATGTTGCTGACGACCCTTCTGTCAGACTTGCATCCTCCCACAGCCAGTAAGCTCAGTTCCCCAGATGCCTTTATCTCCAAGGAGAAACTGAAGTAGTTCAGAAAATGTGCCTTTCCTGTTTTGGGAAACATGCCCCACTGTGTATGCACCCACTTCAGCTGTGGCTCATGACTTAAAGAAAGGTGGGTATTCTTGTTGCCAGAGCTGGCTGGGGGCCTCTGAGTCCTCTGACAACCTCACCCCAAGGATACCTCACGTTTTCATCCTCTCTCTAACCAGTTTGACTCTTTAGATCCCAAAGATAATCTGCAAAGGTCAGGGAGAGGAGATTATATGAAGGCAATCAAGGTGAAAGCTAAGAAATTTATTTTCCTTATCTACCCTCTCTGACTTTCGATGACCCCTGGTGTAAGTTTTCCCATCCACTTCATAAGCAGGAGGACTTGATCCTGGCCTTCTGGTCAGGTGTCTTCTTTCTGCAGCTGTGGGAATAGTAAAAGATAACATCCAAGGACACAGTAGCAAACGGTCAGCTGCTTATTGCAGCCCTTTCTGAGGTGGCTGGAGTGGGGGACAGCTTCAGCCTCTGCTCCATGTGCTCTGCAGAGAGGTTCCTGCTGCCCCAGCTGTGGTGCTCTGGTGACTGTTTCCCCCCAGTACAGCTACTCCTTGGTGTCCCCATTGTCCTGTGGCCCTCCAGCCGGCCAGCTGGGCTGTCCTGCCTGTGGGACATGTGCTGGAGTTCCTACTCTAAATGACAGGCAAGTCCTAGAAACTACTTTTTTTAGGCCAGCTTTTTTCCAGCGCATTTCCTCAATTCCAGAGCTATTTATGCAGAGTGCTGCAAAAACCATCCGGTGCACTGCTATTCAGGAAATCCGTGTGATTGCTCTCTGAGTCTGTAAGGCTGATAAGCCTCAAGAACAAAGTCTTAGGGCTGGGTGTAGTGGGAGTGGTAGCAAAGGAAGCCTCTTTGGTTTTGCAAAAAAAAAAATTGCTTACCCAACCAAGCTCCACCTGGATGTATAACAAAGGACCAAACCAAACAAGTACAAATATGTGCAGTGGCTCCATACTTCCCATATGGAGCTCTTTGTAGATTTTTAGTATTGTTAATTGTGGTTTTTTACAGTCATGCTTTCAAGCTATTCCAGAGGAGACCCTACTGCCTGTTGGTACAGCAGACAGATCCTGCCTTAAAACCGTTACCGTCTAAATAGACGTGGTAGGCATCAGGCTAAGGAAGGAGAGAAGAGGGCAGAAGCAAAGTGGAGCTGTGCAGTAGGAGATAAACACTTCCATCTTTTAGCGCAGTTCACAGGGAAGAATAAATGAGAATAAGGACATGGAGAAAATGTGAGAAGGAGAAGATGGGTTTGAATAAAGCTTACCACTAGCTAGCTTTTCCAGCTAGGAAACAAGCTGGTCTCCCCCGTGCAACTCTCACTGCTTTGGTGACTTCTGCTGCTGTTTCTGCCAGCTGGGGGAAGTGCCGTCTCCTCCATTTTCTTTCGGAAGAGTGTGAGAGGGCTGCCCTAGTCTGCATGCCTGCACGTGAGATTTAAAGACAGTGGCAGGTCTGACTCAGATTGTGATCTGGGTCTGTTTTTCATCAGCTTTTGCATTTGTGCAACGTTTGCTCAACAGGCAACATAAGTAATTTTTGTTCTTGCCTATTCAGAAAGGAGAGTGCCTCTTGTTTGCTGGAACAACTAAAGAAGCTAAAACTGCCTTGCATATATTTCAGTATTCGTAGCAGGCAGATGCATTCATGCTATGTAAGATTTATTATTCCTGCACAGACTTAGAAACCCACAGGCTTACAGTTAAACCACAAGTGACTTTGTCAGTTTTCAGCATTGTTAGCATTCTCAGGGGCTTCTGGGGAGACAGCATGGGAACGCTGTGGCAAATCTTGGTGCTCTGCCCTTGGATTAATTTGAGTCAGACACCTTCTTGTGCTGAACAGATATCATTTTCCTGGTTTAGATTCTTCGTAATGTTGCCACAGAAGGAAGATGCCCCCACGTTTTAACTGACTGGTACATCCCCTATTCCCTTTTACTGTGTAGATCTGGCTTAGCTTGGACATTTTGGATCTGAGATTGCCTCTTCAGTATATGCGTGGGGAAGCCCCCTTTTAAGGCAGGCCTGGGCCCTGCTATGGTGTAAGTCGTATATGTGATTATTTATGTAAACAGGCATACGAATTCAAAATCATTCTAAATAATTAGAGTCTGTAGAGCAAACTCTTTTGTGCAAGTGTGGGATATTCTTCCACAAACTATTTTAGCAAATGAAAAAGCAGTCATTGACAACCTTAGATGTGACAGGGTCAGAGTTTCTGGCCCTTCTCTGCCATGTGCATCTCAGAAGAGTAGGATTTTAATAGTTAGAACTGCAATCAGCAGTTAAACAGTAAGGTTTGCACTTTTTTCGACCCTTCAGTCATGGCCAAGTGCTTGTAGCCTTCAGCAGAGCTGCAGTCCAGCCTGTCCACCACCCTGACATGCCTGGCTAGCTCAGCTGGGGCCTCTGCACGCATGGCCAGGGAAGCAGGGTGACCAGGCAGCCTCCTTAACACCACACTCTTCTAGTATCTGGGTAAAAAATTGTGTTATGAAGGGGTTCTGTTCTCCAGTCTGTCTGCTTGTTCATTCTACCTAAAGCCCTTCTGACGTACTGGTAGTAGAGGGCAGGAGAAGCTTTCCTAGTGGTAGGGGAAGTTACGCACAGAGAATTCTGAAAACTCTGTCATCGGAGCTTTTAAAGAATTTAGGGAAACATGAACAAGGGATTAATAATGTTTTGATACAGACAGTCTGGGGCAGGAGAGCAGTCTAAAAGACTTCTTTAAGGCCCTTTATTCCCATAAAAAATAACATAAATTCTGTTGTGAAAATAACAGGAATTCCTGCCTGTTCCAGCACTGTCCATCCTCAAAATACTACAACCACATCTTCAAGTATCCAGTTTAAAACTTACTACAGTTCAGACCTGTTCTTTGTCAGAAAACGCTCATCTTTCAGTCCCACTCCAGTTCATCTCGGACAGCTGACCAACCTGTTACAGTTAAATAGTTCTGAGTACCAAAAATCATATTTGTTATGCTGAGGGGAAAAAAAAAAAAAAGAAAAATGCTGTGTCATCATCTGTTTGATATCCCTGCATGGTTTCCCTTCGAAGTTCTTGAAGTTAGTATTTCCAGCACTCTCTGGGAGATACTTTTGTTAGTTTTTTTTAAACAATGGAAGAACAACTCTGCTTACTCTTAACTGTATTCAAATAAGTGTCATGAAGAGTCTCCTTTTAATTTTGTAACTTGTGTCCTCTCCAGAATGCATGAGTCTATAATGTAATCTAGCCTTAAAATCTATGAAATCATCGTAATAAAATCACCCAAGCAATCCCTTCCTTCATTTTAGCCAACTGAGTAATGCGCTGTGTTTGCCCAGGCATATAAAAACCAGCCAAGGAAGAGTGGAACCAAACCCAATGATGTTAGCTATATTATAGAGATTTTTCCTAAGGCACAATTTACGCATCCCTTCCTTTGTGCCCTCTGATAACGCCTGTCAAAACTTCAAGACTACCGGGGCTTGGACTCCAGCCTCTTGCTTTGATGGGTACATATGTTTTCCTTGCCATCAGATCTGTAAATCAGTTTTCTTGACCTACAGCTATGTAGATGGTGCTTGCCTGGTTATTCAGAGGAAGCTGTTGAGACAAAAGAGAAGCAATTTGTAGTCCTGTAAAGTCCTGTGAAGGCCTTCAGACCTATTGCTTTTACGTAAAACGTATCCCTAAGTGCTCTGTGTGTTCTAACTGTGCCAGAGAGCTCACTCTGGTAACTTATTGTGGATCAGGAGTCGTGGTGTCTTAATCCAGTTTTTGTCATCAACGTGTAATTTATAGCATTCTAGAATATCATGAGTCTCTGGAGATTTCCAGTAACATGGATTTATTTAGCTATTGCCAGTGTGTAGTGAGATCACATTGTGAATTGCAACCCTTTTAAAAGAATTTCCAACTCTCTATTTATCTCAGGTTATTAAAAACACCAGCAGTATTTCACTTTAACACCCTGTACAGTGAAATCTGAATAGATCTTAATGCAATTAGCAGTAAATAAAAATTATCTTTGCCTTCTCCATCTAAATCGCCTCATAAATAATGAAAGTACCGAAGGACAGGGATAACTACTCCAAATTAAACATCAGTTAAAAATAAGTTCAGAGATACCTTGGGAGTCTGCTCTTCAGACACCGTGCCATTTGAAGAACCCACCAAGGCCTTTGGGACTGCCAGCATGACTCACCCATCCTTCAAGGGGCAAACAGTTACGAATTAAAAATAAGTCTTCTAGACTAACCTTTTCTTTTCTTCTGTCTGCTCTTAAACATTTTGGAGAATATGTTCCAATGCGCATAAAGCTTCTATTTGCAGAAACACACCTGTGTGTTGCTTGCGCTGTTTGTTCAGTACAGCATTTGGAAGGTTATGTAAACCACGCCAGCTTTGCTCAGGAGAATGAGGTGCTAAGCTACAGCAGAGGTACATTACGAAGAGCATTACAGCAAGTACACGCTTTGCAAGAGCCACATCACATGCGATCTTATTGTTGCAATTTTGCAGATATTTTTCTTATGGTTTTTGGCAAACAGTCTGAACTTCCCTGTGGTCTTGAAATTATTGGGCCAAACTCTGTACGTAACACTTGTGAAACCCCACTGACTTCAAAATTTTCTCTGTGTATTTAACTGGCCACAAAAACAAGTAGATGCTGAACTTAAGTAAGCACGTTAAATAACACAGCTTCAAAAATGTCCTCCATTTGAAAGGCAATAGAAAACCCACACCACATAATTACTCAATATGTGTATCCCAAAGAGGCTACAGAAAACAAACAGATGAGAGTTTTGCATGAAGTGCTCATTTCAAGGGTTTTTTCTCTGCTTTTTTGACTAGACATAGGAAGAATCGTGAAGCAGCCAGTGAACTTCTGATGAGACTGAAAGATAACAGGGATCTTCAAAAGTTTCTTCAGGATTGCCAAGAGGTAAATTACGTCCTTTCACTTTTACCACTAAAAGCTGCCTCCTGCAGAAAGAGCATTCTTACCCCATATTTTATGGGGACTGGTATACTCAGCATTTTACAGTCAAGTCATGCAGTATTATTTAGTGTAAACAATTAAATACACACACACCCCAAACCCTGCAAAAATTAATCTGCAAAAATTCAGTTTTGGGGTTTTTTTTCCCAATCAATTGCATTTCTTTTTGTCGTCTAAGCTGAAGACAGGGGAAATTGACAAAATAAGTGAAGATTTTCTATTGTGGTGTAAATTAATCATGTGGAAAGTGGTGGGATTAGCACTGAACTCGTTAAGGACTTTGTCTGCAGCTGTATATATGTGTGCAGCCTGGTGCAGGAGATTTCAAGTGATTTCTACAAAATGTTAGTCAGAAGAATAGGAGGTTAGGAGTAAGAGGGGAGCAGGATTAAACTGGATCATTTTTAGTGTGTTATTTATCTGATAGTTTGCATGTGTTAAAAATGCAGTACTATAACATTGAAAACAAGAAATCCTTTCCAGATTTTCTAGTGACTTACATGGTCTGTTTACACTGAAGGCAACATTTTAAAGTTAGGAATAATCTTGTTCCTAGCATGAGGAATTAATTGAGTAAATTTCAGGTTATTTCATGCAGTACTGACAGACACTGAAGGGTCTTGCCTGTGACATGCATTAAAAACCATCTATCCTTATCTGAAGCCTGCAAAAAGGGCTGACTGTGACAGAGCTGTGTGTTTAAATTCGAGAGTTGTTACATTAGCTGCACTTCTTACCCAGCTACAAGAGACTGGAAGTCACTGCAGTATGTCTGAATGGAATTGCCCACAGCTGAGATTTCGTACAAGAAATGAATAGAATGACAGTCATAAACTGGGCAAATGATGTTTACTGCTCAGTTGCCTAGATGCAGTCTATTTTCCTGCATTGTGTAAGTCAACCATAAACTTGGCTTAAATTTCTCCTTCCTTGGTAGTAAAAACATGACAGGTTAGCAAAAATTCTGCTGTTATTAGCAGCAGCTTCTTCCTTCCTCTGTAACATCTCTGGTACAAAAATTCCCCTGGCTCTTGGAGCTCTTCTAGCCACTGTGTCAATGTGGTTGTGTTCCCTAGGATCTGGTTTTTTCCCCTGTATCATTGAAGGAAAAAGGAAAACATAAAAGCTCTGGTGTCTGGCTGCCTGAATGCCTTGCCTCTCAATGGTTTCTCTCCAGCCACTAAAGCGTGGATGTCTCGACTGTACGGTTCAAAGATAGAACTTACAATACCCAAATGTTACAAATCTCTGCAATCCTTTTTGAGAGGACATTAGCCTTGACGATAATTGAATGCTTGTTTTCTGAGAAGACAGCCATAATGAGACTTGGAGTTTGCATTAGGGTGATGACAAAGTGCCTACTGATACCTGTGTTGGGCTGGAGGGGTTGTGCAGTGGAGCACCACTGTCCTGTGAGCTGGAAGGGAGCCAAGGAAGTAGTTCGCCCTTTGCTTTTTCATTAGTGATGACCATGAGGCTGAGAATCATTAGAAAACAAGGTTTGAGCCAGTCTCTGTTTCACCTGGCAGTAATCCTTTGGCCTTCCTGCCTCGCCACCTTAGGGGTGGCTTCCTGTCCGTCTGTAACTTGAGGAAAGGAAGAGTGTTTTCTGCAGTGTGCTCCTTCCCCAGGACAGCCACTTTCCTCATCAGTCACTTGGTGCTGAAGCATTGTTGTGAGTGTGGCCTCCTGCCCCTCGCCCCTTCCTGCCTCTGGCTCAGGCGAGGCAGTGAGCAGGGTCGGTGGCTCGAGGAGGTGGCAGGATCCTGCTTGGAACAGCAGCTCAGCAATGATAAACCTGTCCTCCCAGTCACAGGCGAGGGAAAGCACAGCAGATTTCCTTGCTTTTAGCAGTCGGATACACTGTCGCAGGCTGATCCTGGGATGCTTCTGGTTTTTGTCTGTTTCTCGCATTCATAAATACGAGTGTGTTAAATGTGCGGAGTGAGTGAAATAAAGAGTGACAGCAGAAAATCCTGAGAGGAGGAGATGTGATAAATTTTGCCATTTAGTTTCCTTTGACTTCCTGCTTTTTCACAGCTCACCTTCGAAGAGATTAAAGCTGATCTTCCCTCTAAGTGCTTAGAAGTCTCAGCACTGTCTGGGCTAATTTCTCTAGGGACGCCAGAGTGAAAGCATTTGGCGAGACTCCACACGTCAGAAGTTTTCTGCCTTGTTCATGGAGTGTGCCGGCAGGTTTTGTCATGCAGCACAGACGTCTGTGAACCTTACACCGCAAGATAGGCTGTGTCAACTTGGGTATTTGCAATGTCTGGGAAGTGCAGCAGCAGCCAGTGCTCTTTCACCTTCCCTTGTTGCTCTGCCAGATTTACAAGGGTTTTGTCTCTGCATTTCTCTTAGTTCATGCCTAGCTTTTATTGCAGAATGTTAACAGTCTTCTGGGAGCTGAGAGCAGAACCAAAAATTCATGGCAGAGGTGCAAAGGATGGGAGGAAGCATCACAGCTTAGCTCTGCTGACGTTAACAACTGACTTATGGTTTTCTGGACAAATAAATACTCCAAGCATCACTCTGAGGCACTGTTTTAGGAAATTACTGTATTATTTTTTAAATAATTTTTTTCTGCACTGAAGATACTGACTTCCAGTGACTATAGCAGTACAAAACCTAGATTCTAATAGTCACCCCTTAAATGCTTTATTTGCGCTTTGTGTTACCAGAAGGAGCATACCAGCATTGGGAGAGTCAGAAATGAGGGTTCCATCCTGACAGCCACTGGCTGTGTACCAACCATGTATCATCTGTGTCTCGGTTCACCTGTTAATCTCAGTCATCTGTTAGTATGAACCTTTCCTTGGGAAGCACTTTTAAATCCTCAGAAGACCTAATGATGTGACTGAGTAAAAGCAAACAACGAAGGACAAGCAGTGCAATTTGCAGGGTATAGCAGCTGTCTCCTACCCGGAAAGGCAGAAGTAAACCCACTAATTTTGGGTTATGTAGTAATCCTTAACATATCCTTTGATTGTTAAGTAGCACGGCAGCCTGTTATAACTGTAAACTTCACTGCCTACAGAAGTCTTTATTGATGAGCATTTTTCTCTTCAGACTTGATAGCAAGATCAGATGAAGAGTTTCTCTGATTGCTCTGAGGTTTCCCTTGTGACCGCTAAATGGAATTTCTTGCCCTGTATCCTGAGCACAGAGCAGAAAATTGCAAGTCTCACCTGTGCTGTTACTCTGCTTGTCAGGGTGCTGCCTTGGCAGTACGGTGTGTGTTGCTGAAGTGGCATTCTAGAAACAAAGCTTAGATTTGTTTTGACATTTTCCACTTGGGTAGGCGACTCTAAATATGCAGAAAATGAATCTTTTTCGAATTCTATAAACATTCCTATGAATGTGGTTTGTTATCTACACCTAAGGGGTAGATAAAGCAGTTACCCTAGGAGGAAATTTGATGTTGGCTGCTATGATCATTTTCACATTCTGTTTGCCCTTGGTGAATAAGCTATGTTTTTAAGTATTGATTTTCTCTAGTGTTGATCTGGAAATTGTTCTCAGTGCCTTTGTATTTGCAGAAAATCAGAATGGAATCAGTCTTGAGTTTTATATAATGTGAAAAGGAAAGCCTCAAGTACCAAAACCCCACTGGAGATTGGACAAATAAACAAGTTTATTTATGTATACCTATATAGAGGAAAGACTATGGGGAAAAGTGCAAATGCGGTGTAAATTAATGGTACAAAACCATCTCTATTCTTAAGACTTTCAACATGAGTAGAAATACAGAATTTCTCATTCAATGTTTCCCTGAAAAATTTACCTTGGGGCTCTGTTTAATTCTGGAGACTGCCTTTTGTGTGCTACTTCCTTAGTGTGTACTTCTGCAGTGTCCTCAGGAAGTTAGTACGGCTCCACAGGGGCGTGGTGATGACGTTCAAGTCCTGGTCCTGAGTAGCACATTGAGTAATCTTGCAAGGAAAAAGCAGCACAAAAATACTTATTGGTCACAGTGTAAGGCATACGTACCTGTTTCTCTTGCGGTTGAACTGGGTGAAACCAGTGTGTTTGATTTTGCTCGTCATGGACTTGATTCCTTTCTGCTTGAGTCATGGGTTATTAATACATTGGAGATGGATGTTTAAATTTTACTGTTAAAGAGGTGGATCCTTGACTGAACCTTGAGTAAAAGCAGTCTCTGAATCTCACACAACTCTTCTGTAGAGGCATCTCTTTCTCCTTGATCTGGAGGCATTGTGATACTTCGCATTATTTCACACTACAGATGTTTTCACAAACACCTGTGTATTTTCCTTTTCAGCTCTCACTCTGGATCAATGAAAAGATGCTTACAGCCCAGGATATGTCCTATGATGAGGCTAGGAACCTGCACAGCAAATGGCTGAAGCATCAGGCGTTTATGGCAGAACTTGCATCCAACAAAGAATGGCTGGAGAAGATTGAAAAGGTAACTAAAGAAAGTCTGAAAAGTGCCCTCATCTTTGTTGAAGATGGTTACGCACTATTCTGTTCCTCTGCAGACTGGTTCTTGAATTGTCTCTCCAGCTAAGGCAAAAGGAGAATTCGTTATTTTAGAATAAGTATCTATTATATTGTGTCTCCATCTAACCCATTTCACTCCTCGTTGATGTTAAATGTTTTATATCCAAGACATTCTCAAAGAATAGTTATTGGCTAAGTTGCTAATTATTTGTGTAGTACGGCATAACCTAGTTTTCATACCCAAGGGGTAAAAGGGGTGAGTGTGATTTGAGCTGATAAAGTAGAAGTACTTCCTGGGAAATAACTGAATGTGGGTGAGTAACTGAATTTAGCCTCCCATGCTGGTTTTCATTCATTCCAGACTACAATCGGGCTGCCTTTCCCCATGCAAAATTAGTGCATGTGGTAAAGTACAGCCAGTTTTGTGATTAATTAAGATTCACAGCTCTGTATCAAGTTAGTTTGAAGGCTTTAATATGCTGTGATGAGCTGTACTGGTTTTTCCCCCATTTCTCATATGTGCAGCTCTGGAACACTAAGGAGGTCTCGTCTGTAGCTCTGACAGTGGGTTTCTGTTCAGTGTAAGTTAGCTTAATTGCTCGCTTCCTCTCCCACTTTGGCACTCTGTATCCCATTAGAGGCTTTCCTGTGATCTGCAAATAGCAGTACCCTTTAATGGTGTAATTAGAAGGCTGCTCTTAGTACTGGAAGTACTTTTTTAGTGATGCTAATACATCCTCACCCTTAGCCTCTGAAAAAAAAATCAGATTGCAGCAAAGTGCCAAAGTTGCATATCGAGGCACAGCCAGCAATCGTTGGGTTAATGTTACCAGTGGTCACAGCTATTAAATGTGCTGGGTTGTGAGTAGCATTCACATCTGAAAAGGTTTTGTCTTTTGTCAGCATTGCCCAGATGCAGAGGTAGAAGTATAATTCAAATTAAGAAAATATTGCCAAAACTAATAGAATCTTTGTAAAGGCAAAAAGACGCCTTGAGTCTAAGGGCTCTGCTGGTGCTAGGTACAGGGTTCCTGCTTCCCAAGGGAGGTTGTTCCTCTCTGATGCTAGCTTAGACCCACGGTAAGTGCTGTAACCCGTCGACATAGGCCTCTGCAGTCCCACAGCTCAGGTTTGGTGCCGTGAGCTCCCTCTCCCAGCATTACACTGGATTTTCACCGCTCTCCCACTGAAGTGGCCCACAGAAGCTGGACACAGCTTGTTCAGCTGCAGCTCCCTCCTCCGCTGTCACACAGGCGTGTGGCCTGCTCCACTCCTATCTGAGCAGTGTCCCCAGGAGCTCCCACAAAGGAACATGTAGTGGGGAAGAGAAAGGAGGCGTTGCTTGACCTTCCCATTGCCAAGAAACCCTCTTCCTGGCAACAGACAGACCTGGGAGCTGATGTTCTGGAAGGAGTCACTGGATAATTGGAGATAGAAAATGAGTGGTTGATGCTGCCAGCAGATGAGGAGTCCTGAGTGCTTCCTAATCAGAATAATTTAACTAGCAGTCTGTGAGTGCTCCTGGGGAGGTTCCATTTTGTTGCTCTTTGCTTTGCAGGAGGGAATGCAGCTCATTGCAGAGAAACCAGAGACTGAAGCCGTAGTGAAAGAAAAGCTGACAGGACTCCATCAAATGTGGGAAGAGCTTGAATCCACTACCCAGACCAAGGCTCAGCGTCTCTTTGATGCCAACAAGGCGGAGCTTTTTACCCAGAGTTGTGCTGATTTGGATAAGTGGCTGAATGGTTTGGAGAGTCAAATTCAATCGGATGACTACGGAAAAGATCTCACCAGTGTCAACATCCTGTTGAAGAAGCAGCAGGTAAATGGACCACCAGTTTGCAGAGTGGGCAGACAGCAGATACCTGCACTCAAAGGAATAGAAGGGGGATTCTTTCAGTTTAGAAAATAATTTATTTGCTTTTCTGTCTTCCTGTTATTTCATGTGTCTTTAAGAAGAACCAGAAATATACCCAGAAGGAAAATCAGTTGTAAATTTCTTGATACAATCTCTACCTCGTACTGCCTTCCTTCCCCACGTTAATATCGCTATTCTGTCTCCTGCTGTAGTCCTCCAGTCACTGGTCACTCCCTCTCTGTACGTGGCTGCCTGCCTATAACTCAAACTTGTCCGATGCTGGTCGGTCCCTGATCCCTGCTGTACGGGCAGCAAGGAGTAGCGAGGGCAGCGGGGAGCAATGAAGTTCTTGTGTGCAGTTAGCTGTGCTCCAGAGTTGTTCAGGGTAACTTGTGAATGACTGATAGAAGAGATTCTTCTGTGTTGGCCAAATTCCCCTTGTACACAAGCAGGCATCACCGAGGGATCTCAGTAGGCGGCCCCAGTGGTGAATCTGTATTCAAGCCCTGTTCTTGCAGTATGAATGCTATGGTAATTATTAATGTGGGAAATCCTTACTGACTAGCATCTGTTCTTCCTTCTTATGAAGCTGCTGACGTACCCTAGTTGTATCAGCTGCCTTTACCCCCGTTTTCAGGACCTCTTTGGCATGTTTCTGTTTAGATGTTAGAGAATCAAATGGATGTTCGTAAGAAGGAAATAGAGGAGCTGCAAAGCCAGGCAAGGGCTTTAAGTCAAGAAGGGAAGAGTACAGATGAAGTAGATGGCAAACGCCTTACTGTAGAAAAGAAATTTTTGGAGTTGTTGGAACCTTTGAATGAAAGAAAGGCAAACCTGCTGGCCTCCAAAGAGATCCACCAGTTCAACCGGGATGTGGAAGATGAGATTGTGAGTATAAAAGAAATCCTATTCCCCAGGCAATAGGAAAATGTCACACCTATTGCAGAGCTATCACAGGAAGAAACCCTTTGATCATGGCTTTCAATAGCATGTTTGAGTGATGCTGCTTTTGCATCTTGCATGCACCAGCGTCTCTCTGCTGCCCAAACTGTATCTGGCGTTGCTTGAAATCATGTGTGCTCTTCTTCTTTTACTTCAGTTGTGGGTTGGAGAGAGGATGCCTATAGCTACATCTACTGATCATGGACACAACCTCCAGACTGTGCAGCTACTAATAAAGAAAAATCAGGTAAGTGGTTGCTGTTAGAGCTCATAACTGTTATTTCTTTGACTAATTCAGGAAGGAACAGCTTGGGGTAAAACGGTGGGTGCGATGGTGTGATCACTGGGCAGTGGCATGCTCAGGGAGGGCACAGCTCCAGTTTGTCCATGGGAGCTGATGGCATTTGTTTTGCTGCCCTTCTGGAGTTAAGACCCTGACGACCATTTCTTTTTTGTTTGATGCAGTGTCTCATCAGTCTGCTTTTCTCCTGTGTAGACCCTTCAGAAAGAAATCCAGGGACATCAGCCTCGTATCGATGATATTTTTGAGAGGAGTCAAAACATCATCACAGAGAGTAGCCCTAATGCTGAAGCAATTCAGCAGAGACTTGCAGACTTGCAGCAGCTGTGGAACCTCCTAATTGAGGAGACGGAGAAACGCCACAAGCGCCTAGAGGAGTCTCACAGAGCACAGCAGTATTATTTTGATGCCGCTGAGGCTGAGGCCTGGATGAGTGAGCAGGAGCTCTACATGATGTCAGAAGAGAAAGCCAAGGTGGGCAGCTCCACAGTGACACTATTTTGATTTTAATTGCTTAGCTAGAGGGGGCAGGTGACATAATTTGTGATGTCGCTAATGTAATGGTAACATAAACAAATCTAATTCTCTTGTGGAACCTCAAGATCATCTCTTCTATCTGTTGTGGCATCTCTGATAGTGGGGGGGATAGGCCTTGCTGTACTGAGTCAGCGAAGCATCCTCAGACTGTGGATGGCAACTGTGTGCCTGCCTTCGCTGTAAGGTCAGAGTTACCAACACAGTCCTGTTAGGTCGAGGATTCTGTTAGTTTTGAATCACTGGGGGCAACACAACACATGGGTCTGTGAAACGGGGCCTGGTGGTCAGTCAGTTGGTGCCAGTAGTCACCAGCTTTTATTCGCAGTGACATCAAATCAGAACAGCATCAGACCATACCAAAGAGTACGAGAACTCCTGTTTTTCAAGGCGGTGTTAGAGTGCTGTATCTTACTTGTGATTTACATAAATGCACTGTGTTCATTGCCCAGATAAAATACAACTCTTTGTTTTGTTTTGTATCAGTATAACACATTCTCTGGGTGTTCATTCTTCAGTTAAAAAGGGTTTATTTTCTTCTTTATATCTAAGCTATGCAGACAGAAGGGAGTATTAATTCAAATAGTTCATCATGGAAAATATTTTAATGAAAAGGCTTATTGACAATACCAGTTAACACTGAGAGTCGGGGGTTGTTTTTCTTAATCATAACAACGCCTAGAAAATTTTGACTGGAATTTCTTCAGGGACTTCGGGGGAGAATCCTTTGGCATGGGCTCTGCAGGATTTCTTTTCTTTGACCCAATCTGTCATTGAAGAGTCTGAGAAGTGATGTGCCTAAAACTGTTCCATTTTTCTGAGCCCTGCACAATCACCAGTGTTGTGTAAACACACAAAGAGCTTCATAGAAGAGGAAATTCAACATGCTCAATGCACAGCTGATGTAATTTTGTTCTGCATCCCAGAGGGGTGGTTGCATTCACTCTTTGACTTGTTATTTTGCTTTCTGTGGATACCATTTGCTGTGAACTCGACTATTAATACACCATTGTCAGAACAACTTGTCTTCAAGCTGTACTTGGGAGCAGTTCTTTATAAATGTTTCTGGCTGCCACTTTTTGCTCACGCACTGAGTTGAACTTGCTGTGTGGTGTCTTCCTCTGGAGTGGGGGGCTTGACTGTCATTTTCTGTCACCATTGCAGGATGAACAGAGTGCGGTGTCCATGCTGAAGAAACACCAGATTTTGGAACAAGCTGTAGAAGACTATGCTGAAACTGTGCACCAGCTTTCGAAGACCAGCAGAACTTTGGTGGCAGATAATCACCCAGAAAGGTATTAACTGCCGTATGTAATTGGGTCACAATTTCTTTTAGTAGCTTGGTCCCTTCATTGGGTCATTCTGACACACAAAGACTGCAGCAAAGAGTAAGTAGCTCAGAACAGCATACAGAGGAAGAGGAGTTCATCCTTACTCAGCTCAAGATGCATGTTGGACCGCATTGATTTGGCCAGAGGCAGGGTCCTGAACAGCTGCCAATTTCTGGATAGTGACACCTTCAGTACAAGTCTGTTGACTGTTTTATACAGGCCAGCAGTGTCAGGTCTGCAGCACTGCTGAACCGTACAGAGGTACAGCAATCCTGAGAGACAAGGGTCCATGTTCACTCTTTCAGCTTATGTCCAGCCCACAGGGTCACAGTCATTTATCCTTCTGTCTTAGCGCAGTGCTCCCCCAGATCTGCCTCCTCCCTTTGAGATTCTGGTAGAATCAGACTGGAATCCGATGCTTTAAGCACATTAACATCTTGGTTTGGGTAAATTTATCTCAGATTCCATAAATGGCTTTCCCTGTGGGAGAATTCAGGAAGCTTAAGAACTGTTTCGCTGTAAGAGCTGCAGCTAAGCGACTAGAATTCTCCGTTGGCTTTGATTGCAAGGCTGATTTGACTGTGAGGCTGATGTATTGAACTGCTCTGCCTTCACAGATGGGAAGATAGGACTGTCTTAGGAAAGGCACACTACCTCTGGTGGAAGATTGTTATTTAACTCAAAAGCACTCTCTTGTGGTCACGATAGCTTCTGATGAGAGTGAATTTCCTGGCTGAGCTGACTGAGTACTGGAATAACATAATCAACTTTACAAGGCAGAGGGAAGGCAATTTGACCTGGCTACATGGCTCAGACAAAATGTAGGCAAAAGAGACGGCAAGTAGAAATACTAATCACTTCTAGAAATACTGAGATTTAGGGAGTAAGAAACCCACGAGTGCTTCTGAACTTTGACACGGAATTTAAATGAAAATGAAATGCTGCTTGCCTCAGCAGCTCCGATCCTGTCTGTAATTTTGGGAGAAGACTCTGGTGTGCTCTGTGGTTAAAGAAATGGGGAGCTTTGTTCCCAGCTTCACTTTCTAACGCCGGAGGGGGTGCCACACGTACAGGGCAGAGTTTTCCAGCTAGTGCAGTCAACTGGGCCAGCAAAAGACTGGTCCAGTACATTTGAGTCAAATTTATGCATGCAGCAGACATACATTCTGTGGATTGAATACCCCAAGTGATTTTTATTCCTTGTAGCTTTCTCCCATTTACTTTTATTTATAAAAGACAAAAAGGACTCAGTGCTCTTTGGTTTTTTTCAGTGAACGCATCAGCATGCGCCAATCCAAAGTGGATAAGCTATATGCAGGCCTGAAGGATCTGGCTGAAGAGAGACGGGGCAAGCTGGATGAGAGACACAGGCTGTTCCAGCTCAACCGCGAGGTGGATGACCTGGAACAATGGATTGCTGAAAGGGAAGTGGTGGCAGGATCCCACGAGCTGGGACAGGATTATGAACATGTAACGGTAAGTTCTTTGGACTGGCTGCAGGTTGACCTTCCTTTTCTGGATGATGCCCACAGTAGATGGTTGATATAAATGGGTGGCTGGCTTGCTTGGTTTGCTCAGATCAGTTTGCACTTGCAGCACTGCGTGATTTTGGTTTTCTGCATTTCAGATGCTGCAGGAGCGATTCCGAGAGTTTGCCCGAGACACTGGAAACATTGGACAGGAGCGCGTTGATACCGTTAACCACATGGCAGATGAACTCATCAACTCTGGACATTCAGATGCTGCGACAATTGCAGAGTGGAAGGACGGACTTAATGAGGCCTGGGCTGATCTGCTGGAGCTCATTGACACGAGAACACAAATTCTAGCAGCCTCTTATGAACTGCACAAATTTTACCATGATGCCAAGGAGATCTTAGGACGTATTCAAGACAAACATAAGAAACTGCCTGAAGAGCTCGGTAGAGACCAAAACACAGTGGAAACACTACAGAGAATGCACACGACGTTTGAGCATGATATCCAGGCGCTCGGCACCCAGGTGTGTGGCAAGCGAATGGTGCTGTCTGTGGGAATAGGAACGGGAGCTGCAGAGTTCTGCTCCTGCTCTTGGTCCCTCCGTGGCTGGGAGACAGAGTGCTGCCAGCTGCTGTCTATGTGTATTTCTGTGGGAAAAACTTCACCTGCATCACTTTATCTGTCTTTCTGCTTCTCTGTCATTGCATTACGTTAATTAGTTTATCTAAAATAGACATCCATAAGTGCACAGACTTTTGAATATGTAGGTAATTGTTTAACGTCATTCCGTTTCCTGTCCTTGGTTGAAGAAGAATTTGCAAAGGCAGAGAACTTCTGTATCAATTTAAAGTAAAGCAGCTCCAGACGGTCTCAGCTTGCTGTGTGCAGAGGAGGAGAGTGGATGGAGAGGCACAAGGGTAACACACTTCAGCTCCTCAGAGGACCTTTTTCTGATTACCTCAGGCAGCAGCACCAGCAGTACACTGTGGCTGATACAATTGGAAAATAGCTTACATTTGAAGGGAAAAGGGTTCATTTGACTTTAACTTGCTGTCTCTTTAGTCAGTTTCTGAAAGATGCTGAACAGATACTAAATCTGTAATTAATTTTTAATATACCAGGGGTAAGAGGAAATACAGGTTTCAGATTTTTCTGTCCTTAACGTTGTTCTTAGGTGTTATGTTAATTGTGCTGGAAACCACCTTAGATTTCCCTGCTTCTTACGCCCTGCTCACCTTGGTGAACAAGACACAACTATCCTGTCCCATGGAAGGAATGATATTCCAAAGAATACTTGGAGGACAGGTGTAAATATGAAGGGATGTGTCAGTCTGGATGGCGTTTTTTGGTTTGTTTGGGTGGTTTTTTTTTCAAAAAACACACAAAAAGCCCCTGTCAAACTGTGTTCTGTCAGGCACTTTCTATTTTTCCTTTCTGAGAGGCAAGGGAAGCCTGAAGGCCTACGCAGAGGTTTTCTGGTTTGGCTATGAGTCTGGGCATTCTGACTTAAATATTGTTTTTTATGATGCTTCCTAACAGCAGTCTGAAGAGATTTAAAGTACATAGTCCAGACTAAGATTTTTAAAAGCAGCCAAACTTGATCTAATTCTGAATCTTTTGAAGCTAAAGTATGTTAAATAGAAGGCAGCAGCCACTTGTACAGCACACAAGGGATTCTAAACCAAAAAACAATATTCAGCTGCCAGAATGAGAATTTTGGAAGGGAACAAGTTACTCAAGGAATGGAGGAGTTATGACTGACTGCATTTATCCCCAGTAGGGCAGAAAAGATAGCTTTTATGGCCAAGCTGCCTGCCAGTTCTTGATTATGTTGCAATTTACATATTTGTTTACACTAGAATAAAGGGGATATAGCAAGCATTTGATTTTTCAAGTGTTTTCCTTTCAGAGGCTGTAGATTTAATACATAAAATGGGAGATATTCACAAAACACCAATCCCAGTCTCTCAAAAAGGTAATTATAATCAAAACCTAAATGAAGGAACAAGTAATCATAGCACAGAGCTGTGGTGAAAGCACTTAGGATAGCTTTTGGGTGAAACAGCTAGAGCACCGAGATGGATCATTATGTCAGTGGCATGATCTCTGTGCCTGTAGCTAGAAGGCTGTTTAATTTGATGTTTTAAAAATAAGATTAAATTATTAGATGAGCTAATAGACTATTTCCTATCTTGAAAAAGATGTGAAACACTCGAGAAATAGCATTTGATGCAGTGTTTGAAAGAAAAAGAGATTTCTAATAGTAGAAGGATCTTTGAATTTCCAAATTTTCTTCTCTCTGAAGTCATTATCTAGATTTTTGAAAAATCATCTAGCTGGAGTAGTGGTTTTGATAGAGGAGTTCCTGAGTGGCATTGTCACTTGTGAGAGGAAGAAAATTTGATTATGAAAATGGTCTCCTTTTGCCCTGACTTTAAACAGTCACTTAGTATTGGCACCCAGATTTACAGGAGGTTTAGGCAGTGGCAAATCTTTGCGATTTTGGGGGCCCCTTGACCCAGCAGTCTTCTCTAAGAAATAGTCTTACGGGGACATACTGACATAGTAACAGAACAAACCTTTTTAGTATTGACAGGCCAAATATATTCACAGTGACCTTAGAAAGCCATTCAGATGATGAATTGGCAGCTAAAATATCACCATATTTGTAACTTGAAGCATCCAAAAACTAATGTGTTTCTCTTACATCTCGTGCCAGGTGAGACAGCTGCAGGAGGATGCTGCACGCCTTCAGGCTGCCTATGCTGGAGACAAAGCTGATGACATCCAGAAGAGGGAAAACGAGGTCCTAGAAGCGTGGAAGGCACTGCTGGATGCCTGCGAGGGCCGCAGGGTTAGACTGGTGGATACGGGAGACAAATTCCGTTTCTTCAGCATGGTTCGTGATCTCATGCTTTGGATGGAAGACGTTATCCGACAGATAGAAGCCCAAGAAAAGCCCAGGTAATGTGAAGTATCTTGTTCTCCATCAGAAGATAAGGCTGCGGGTCAGCTGAGTGAACGTCTATAAGACTCGGTATCACTGAGCCAGAAATTGAGAGAGAGGCAGTCAGAAGTGAGTGGTGGTGTAGCAGCTTGCTTTTCTGCATCGTTGCCCAGCAGAGGCTGTGCGGGCTACTGAAGTAATTGCAATGTTAAATTGTGTTCAAAGAGATTCTCTCACACACTTGTTTTTATTTGATCTCTGATTCGGACCAGAATGGTGCCTTTCCTACGGAAAGGCTGCTAGCAATCTTGCTTCCTGAACTACAAAGACAATCTAGGAATTAACTTTTTTATCATACAGTTGTGGGTTAGTTTACTAGTTTTGAAATGTAACAACTGTTAGATCTGGAATATGTGTTTCTGAACCATGGATTGGTCATTGTAGGGATGTTTCATCTGTTGAACTACTAATGAACAATCACCAGGGTATCAAAGCCGAAATCGATGCCCGAAATGACAGCTTTACTACCTGCATTGAGCTCGGCAAGTCTCTTCTGGCAAGAAAACACTACGCATCGGAGGAGGTACTGTGCTTCCTGAACATGTAACAGCTGCAGTGCGGCTGGCCTATAGGTTTTGTTTCAGTTGGAGAAACTTGCATTGTTGAATCTACAGATTAATAAGCTGCGTGTTTATAATGACATGCATGACTTCAGGGACTGTTGCACTTATTTGTTATTGTGGAATTAGTGTGTAATTTAACTCTGTGAATTTATGCTGGGTAGCAGAGATGGCACCTAAATTTAAAGTATCATTTTTAGTCCAGGAAATGCAAAGAAGCTGTTGCACGCAGTTCTGCAGAGAGAAGGCTCGTGGATGGCTGTTTGGAAAGGTGACTTCTTTGAACAAGAGGAGAGGTAGCCAGGAGACAACCCGAATTCTGCACAGGGGAACTGGAATGTTACGAAAAGGCCTGCTTAGGGAAAGGGGCAGGAAAAAGTTTCTCTCACAGGGAGTAAATCCAGGCAATGTTAAGAGAAAAATGTATCCAACTGCTTAAGGCCTTGATTTACTTTCTGATTTGTCTAGGCCAGAGGATAGAGGCTTAACCCATGTTTCCTCCTGCCTCCCTTGGTGGAGGGGGAGTAACCAAATGTCATAACGTACTGTCCCCTCAGGGAGGTGGTATCTTCTGTGCCTGCCTTACACACCGGTGCTGTGGAGTATCCTTGGAGAAACATTTCCTCAGGCACTGGGAGGTCTGCTAGCCAGTGTCCACCCTGAGAATAACAAGGGGCTTATGCTGGCATGCCAATGTTGTTAGCACAGGTAGCTGCAATCTTTTTGTAAGTCATGAGCAGCACATTTTGCATTATTAGGTAGAAAAGGGCAAAAGATAAAATGCATGATTGCATCATTTAGATTTGTCCATTATACTCTTTTTTTATCAAATATTTTTGGTGCCATAGTTCTCAACAGATACTGAATGCTTATGCAAATGTGATATTTTAATGCAAATGTCATATTTATTTATACTTTGACAAGAAAAACAGCTGTTGTATTCATGTGTTAAGTCGCTTTCTGACAATCTAGCACAATGGATTTTGTCAGTGCCTTTTGCTGGTGGTAACAGCTTACGCGGTGTGGTCGGGTGAGCCTGCTGTCTGGTGCTTGTGTAACAGTCCTGCATTCTCCTCTTCATCCAGATCAAGGAGAAGCTGCTGCAGCTGACAGAAAAGAGAAAAGAAATGATTGACAAATGGGAAGACAGATGGGAGTGGCTGAGACTGAGTAAGGACATCCTTGGATTTCTTTTGGGCAGAGCCATGTCTAACTTTCTCTTCACTGCATCTTTCTGAGCGTTGACAACTGCAGCTCCTTACTTTTTTATTAACAGTGCTTGAAAGTGTTTGTACAGTAATTGCTTTAAGATTCACACCTATTGATTGTAAAATAATGGAGAATTTGAAACCAGGAAACCTGCACCAAAGTTCTTAGTCTATATGCTCAAACTTAGAGCTAGGTGAGATAGATCTACCATATTTTGCAGGTGTCACATTCCAACCGTGTATCTGCAAAGGATGCACTACTGAAAAATAGGGAGATGTAAAGCCCTGCTACCTCACACGTGTAACGTGCCAGTGTTACCTGAGAGGCTAGGGTGCTGATGAGCAGTTTACTGACAAAAGGTGTACTTTTAAGCGTTGCAGTGTTTTGCAAGTTTTATGCCAGCAGCAACCACCCAGTTCTGATACTCCTAACAAGGTGATCCACATCTCATAAACAGACTGAGGCCTTTGCAGCAGGCAGTTGTCCAGGATCTCAAGACATGTAGTGCAGTGTGGTTGTTTCGTGGGGTTCTGGGCCGCTACGTATACATTCTTTGTTTTTTTCTGAGCCTCAGCAGGCTTTAAGAAATACAATAGCATGGGCAGTTGTCCCTCAGTTTGGGTGTTTGTGCCATGTTACTCTTCAAAATTGCTTGATCCAGTTCACAAAAACAGTGGAAGCTTTTTTTCAGCTGTGAAGACAGAAGGAAGGAAACCTGGGACTGTAGCACTGTAGACAGACACAAAGTACAGAAATACTGCTTGCCACAGGGAACTACAGCCTACAGTCTAGCTGTTCTGTAGGCAGGGCAGTCTGAGGAAGAAAACCAGCAGATAACAGGCTTTCTGCTCTGAAGTTAGTGGAAACAAAAAAGGAAACACTGGACTTGCAAAATGAAATAGTCTGTAGAAGGAGTGAGGGTGAGCTTTAACTTTTTCTTTTTCCCCAAAGCCAAGCCAACAGGATAATCTTCTGTCTTTTAAACGATTAGTGAGCTTAGTTAAGGAAAATACTTAGCCAAATACATTTACTTTTTTGACATTAATGGTGCTGATACCTGTACGTTCTTTGCTCAGTTTTGGAGGTACACCAGTTTTCAAGAGATGCAAGTGTGGCTGAGGCCTGGCTGCTGGGACAGGAACCCTACCTGTCTAGTCGTGAAATAGGTCAAAGTGTTGATGAAGTGGAAAAATTAATTAAGCGGCATGAAGCATTTGAAAAATCTGCAGCTACTTGGGATGAGAGATTTGCAGCGCTGGAAAGACTGACCACGGTGAGTGCTATGGGTGAGAATAACCTGTTTTGGCTTCGTTCTCCTTCATATTGGTGCCAGCTGATTGTTCGGAATAACGCCCAGCATCACCAGCCTAATCTCCTTTTGTTGACCAACCTTAGCCAATCACCCAGAGCCTGAAGTTTCGTGTTCCAACAATACTAAAACCCTCTCTGGTTAGTTTGAACTCAACAATCTGCAAGGAAAAAACTCAAATGGTAAATGACCTTGGTAGTCAGCAAGAGCTGTCTGGGCCCAGGAGTGATGGTGACCCGGAAGCCAATGCAGGAGCAGAGCAGTTTGCTCCAGCCCTCTGCCATACGGGTTGTGCTGCTAAAAGGGAAGGGGGATTCTGAGTGGAGAAGACACAGATCCATACACTTGAAGTTACTTTTGGTTAAAGATGACAGTGCGAGGAGACAGTGGTGAGGGGAGGGGGGTTCAACAAAAATGTTTGTTGTGTTTTGACTGCTGCAGTACAAGGCTCTATTGTCCCCTAGAAAGACATAATAAGCAGAAGAAAAAAAAAGCCCCCCAAAATTTTGAGCACAGCTGCCATGTCAGTAATTAATGTTTGGAGAGCATGTTACCATCTTTGGAGAATAAGTTTACTTTAGACATTAAAATTGAAGTGGCTTGATTTTTCACACGCACTGAGTGTCACAGCTGCAGACAAAATGAATTTGATGCTTCTCAGCATCCGCAAAAATCAGGCTGGTTTTATTTAGGTGGTTAATTTCAGGGATTTAGATGTGGAGCACTATTTCTATGTGGCAAGCAGACAAGAGGATGTCACTTTTCAATATTCTAATAGCTTGGGCTGCTTTCTTGTTTGTGTTTTTTGTTCTAATAGGATGAATTAGAAAAGAAACTTGGACAGTGGTGAGCTGCTGCCCGGGCACTCCACTTGATGTTAAAGGGTCTGATACTGTATGTCTTTACTGACAAATTCAGTGCAACAAACTTTGCATGATTTTTTAAAGACTGATGCCTTCAAGTTTTATTCCAATTAGCTTTAATTTCCATAATGTTTCAGAAAAATGTACAGAGTAACTTTTAGTTCTAGAAATGCTCCTGCAAAATGTGCAGTGCTTTTAAATGCACAAAATGTTGCATTTCTCAGTTGGAACTTCTGGAAGTACGTCGACAGCAAGAGGAAGAGGAGAGGAAGAGACAGCCGCCCACTCCAGAGCCCAGCCCAAAGGTTGCAGAGGATGCAGACTCCCAGCAGCAATGGTAAGCCCAGGATGCGGGAAGCTGAGCTGCGTGCTTCGTGTGGTTTCTTCAGGCAGAATTCTTGGGCTGAAGAATTACTGTAAAGGGAGAGCCTGGAGCTTGTATGGTTTTGTAATGTGACCCTTTCTAGAAGACTTGTTGGTTTACAGGGGCAGGACCTTTTCCAGACACCTGAATTCACTCCCAAGCTGAATGTTCCAATTATTCATCACGATGCAGTGTTAAAACTGCTGAAGTGTACCTGGCCCTAAAGTAAGAATGCTGGTTTTACACCCCCTATGTTATGAATTAAGATTTCTGAACAGTCATGGCTTTTTTCTTTGATGAGCATCAGTTACAGGTAGAATTCAAGCCGTGTCCATGGAACACTAACATTTATAAAATTACTTATGTGATAGGAGTAGGCTTATTTGTAAGGTAACTGTCAGAAAAGTCTGGGTTGATCTCATGTAACATTGGGGTTATTCAGCTGGGCCTGAGGATTTTAGCAATTTGCTTGAATTTCTGAGGTGTGCAGTGTTCAGTCAAAAGATCTCATTTTGGTGAAAAAGCTGGGTGACTTTCAGGAACTTAATACAATTTCTCTTCTTTTTCTTCTCTCCCAACAGGGATGGGACAAAAGGAGAACAGGTTTCCCAAAATGGTTTGCCATCAGACCAGGAATCTCCACGGGTTAGTTACCGCTCCCAAACCTACCAAAACTACAAAAACTTTATTAGCAGACGGACAGCCAATGACCGGTCGTGGTCTGGACTGTGACATACAGAATCATTTGCAGCAAAAGACACCTTTTTTCAGTATGGTTTACTGGTACTGGTTTAATCTTTTGACTTCAGATTTCCCTGCTGCTTTTCTCTTCCTTCCCATCAGTTGACTTTTATTTAATTAGCAGCCCCTTGGAGATATATTTGCTTCACTTTAATCCTTGTTTATTTGAATCTCCCCACTGACACTCAGTTCCTTTAAGGTGACACATTTATTTCATGTTATTTACTGTGAGTTTTTCATGTCGCTAATAGTATTAAGATTTTCCAGCTAAATCGTCCTTTATATGAGTAATTGAGATTTAATGAGATTACATCATAATGAAGAAGAGAACTAGAATCTGACAGGTATGACGCATCGAGTTATACTAACAGGTTTCAGCACGGCAACATTATTAAATCAGCTGCATTAGCAAGCGAGTTATTTACAAGGCCAAAGATAATACATGCAGGTGAGCTCAGCAGTAAAGGCTGGGAGGGAGGGGAGAGTTGTAACTATCGACAAATAAAAGCCTTAAGGTTAGTTGTGTAACATTCCATGCAGAATGGACTCATTGACTGCAGATAGAAATAAACGTGAAATAAAACATTAAAAACTAGTATCTAGATTTATCTTGGTATTTAGTCCTCATGAAGAGTTGTGATCTTGCTGAACAGCTATTCTGGTGGCCCCGTTTTGCCTTGGTCCTGTCTAATTCACACTACAGCAATTTGATTTATGATATCAGAGAGACAGTGGTAGAAATGAGAGCAGGGTGCGGACCCTTATGGAGAGACTGTGATACTTATCTTTAAAAACTAAATAAAATACATTGGTCTAAGATCCCAGCTCTTTATTTTGTATAGATGGAGGCTGAATGGGCCATGCCTTACTCATTCCTTCTTGATAGGGGATGTCCCAGTGGAGTCAGGATGCATGCCAATAATCCTAATGTGCAGCCATAAAAATACCAGTAAATATGTATATACAGTTAACGCCACACAGTAGTTGAAAACTGCCTTACCTCTCCATAACCTTCCTGCAAAGCCTACTTGTTTCAATTAATGCTTTCAGTGGTGAGAAAAATGACACTTCTTTTTCTTACGATTTTGAACCTCACTCTCTGAGGTGATACTAAGTGCAGGAAGGGCTCCTGGTGGGCTCAGAGTGGTGGAGATTCGAGCTCTTACCCATACTGCAAAGGAAACACCGGCCTCAGTCTAGGGCTCGGGGAGGAAATGCCTTTCAGCATAAGCTTTATCTTTCAAAAAGCCCATCCCAGTAACTTTTGGGTCTGCACACAGACTCTGTCAATGCTGCAGGATGCTGAGCAGTTCTGCCCTTTTCCTTCTTTAATTTAAAGCCTTTTGGCTCCTCTGTATTTTTAAGTTGTGAAGTGAGCTGTCTATTGTACATTCTAATGTTTATGGAATTACATATAGTTGTGGCAAGGAACGTGAGGTGGCCTGCAAGCACATCCCAGATCATCATCATCATCATCTTGTTGGTTGCCACAGCCTTATACATCACCCATGTGCTGCTTTTTTTTTTTTTTTTTTTTTTTTTAATACAATGATACATAAAGCATTTCCATGTTAATCTTCACCATCTGCGCTTCAGTCTTTCACGAGACCTTTTTAGCTCGGTTCATTGAATCTTCTGTTGCAATACATCAGATGTGCACAGCTGTGTTATTTCTGATTTGAGGTGCAAGATATGCTGCTGTTGATCAGAATTTCGACTTCTGACAACTAGCTGAGCGGTGCAGCTGAATTGTTCTGTATTGGCTGAGCTTGCAAAGTGAGAAAGGTGATTGAAAGGATGTGCTTCAGTAATTGTACTGCTGCTGTAACTTGTCTTTCCACTTCATGATGCATGTGTTGTTTTTTTTTCTTTTGTCAGGATAACAACATATAGCTTCTTAATGCCTTTAAAAGTTACAAATTTATGCAAATGATCTGGTGACTACCTACACCAGTGCTGGCTCTCTGTGCCTGTAAGAGTATGACAGTTCTCAGAGCAGTATAGCTGTAGCTTCAGACTCCACCATCTGGGAAGCCTTTAGATGTGTTCTGGCTAAAAAGTAGTATGTAAAAGCATTTTATATAGGTGCACTTTTTTACTTGTATTAGTACACTTTCATATAAAAATTACACTTCTATGATGAAGAAAAATGAATTAAGTTATTGATTAAGGTCATCATTTCAGGCACAAGAAGTGTAAGATTTCACCTATTTATTACAGCCTATGGTACTGGCTTAAAACATTGAAGTGGTACTTATGCCAGAGCAATATACGGGCTGTCATCTCTTTGCATCTGAAAAAGGCAAATAGATCTCTGTTATTCAAGCTGTGGTGCAGAGTCTTAAGTTGGTGAACTGAATATAAAGTTGCTTCATGCACTACGAGAATAGAAGGGATGTCTCCAGTCATTGTCACCAGCTGTCTTGTTGCATGTTACAGTCCTGATTTAAGTATCTCAAGAGTAGTCTTTAGCCACTAAAGCACTTGCAACTAACCTCTCAGTCACGATTAAGAAAACTGAATTCATGTACGTGAGAACTGTTTTGTTGTAACAGTACAGTTTGCTATTAATGTTTGTCCTCCGTTGCGTTGTCTCTGCATGCCCGATGCATGTTTCCATTAAAGTTTGTTTAGCTCCTGTTTTTTCTCTATTTTCATGACACATTCTTCGCATAGCTTTTGATGACTCAGATTCATTTTGCTTGTTTTCTGTTAATTGTAGATAACACATGAAAAGGAAATAAAACCTGAAAGAGCATCAGAAAGGCTTTCGTAGCCCTTTTACAATCAGTAGAGTTGAGTTTTAAGTAGAAGTTACAGGTCTGATTGTGTGATTAAAGTTGGCAGTTATCTTTTAGAAACACAGGGTTGCAAACTGCAGCACTGAATTACAAGTTATTTCCCATAAAAGCATGTTTAGAAGCTGTGCAGTGGCAGCTGTTTTGAAACTGGCCTCTTTTGCTTCAGGTTAGTGGTTATAGGTACCCCAAAACCAGTAATTTCACATCTTTCCGGTATCACTACAGCAAACATGCTACTTTCAGCATCGGTTTAGGTGACAGGTAGTTCTGGGCCATTTATGGAAGTTGTTGAGATAAGGTACGGAGGTCTCTGTAACTCCTGGTTGCTGGTCACAAAGGCTTCATGTGGCTTAGACAGGGATCCAGCCGCTGAGAAGCAGAGTTGGCGGTTCAGGCACTGTCTCTGGTCAGAAAGATTTGCCAAGGGCTCTCCTGTTTCTTGAACGCTGTCTGTTGGCCATTGGTGATCAGCACTGGCGGTGGTTGATTAATTGAGCTTTCTTTGGTGAATCACTGTTATTTCATTACCTGTGTTATAGTAGCTGTGCTGGCAGTGTTTGGATAATCTTCAGCCTCATCTATTTATTTACCCTCTCCCCCCTTTAACGCAACATTTTTGTTCTGTTTTGAGATTTGGATACAAATAGTGAGGTTTGATGGCTTAGATTTATTAATTGTGAAGAAGCAGCGTCATTGATTTTTACTTCCACTGGATAACAGTGCAGCGTAGATGTTTTCTCTTGCAGACTAGGCTGTAAGGCTACATGTCTTTAGGGACAGAGTGAAAAAACAACTGAATTGGAATGTGAGCTGTGATTCTTTCCCTGTTTTAGTGGTGTAGTGTCTGTACTCTGGAGATTTAGATTGCTTAAAGGCAGTTAACCAATCCTTCCCATATTCATAGCAAGTCGACACTTAGATCTTCCTAGGTCGATGTGTGAGGTACAAAGGTGTGAGGTACAATAACGTATACTTGGCAGGTATAAGAAGTTCTAGCAAATGGTGGCAAAATTTAGTTTGTTGCATAATAATTCGGCTGCTTTTGAATTGTCCAGGCCATGTGCAGAAGTGGGAATGTCTAATTATTGTGCCATTCACAAATACCTGCTTGTCTGCATAAAACCAGTCCAGAACGTTTGTAATCTACTAGAGCATTAGCAGCACTAAGCTTTAGTAACTTGCTAATAATAATAATACTACACACTGGTTGTGTAACTCCTGAGCTGCTACCAACGGCTCTACATGTCAAAGTAATGGTACAAGAAAAAAACACACCAAAACTGGGACCAAGCTGCATTTCAAAAGCTTATAGCCATTAGGATTCCAATTTAAATGATTTTTGGATGAATGGCTCCTGAAGACGTCGACAGCTTGACCAGTCAGAGCTGCTGGAAACATGGCTGCTCTCTAGGCTATCTCGATCACAGTGCGACAGGCAACGCGATCAACAAAGCAAGTGATGGGCAAGGCCTTGGTTCTGTCTTTGTTTGGGGGTAAATAGCTGTGTGATGTTGTGTGACTGTGGTGGTTTTCAGTTCCTTTAACAAAAATCCAATCCACCTAATAACGCAAGTCTGAAAAAGACCTTGATGAATTGACACGTGACCTCATTTCCCTTGTCTTTAAGATCCAATATCCTAACTGGGATGGTGGAGATGAAATGCATGGTGTAATCTTTTCTAATTTCTGCATGTTTTGATTTTGTTGTGTCACTAGGGGAATGGGGAAAGCGGGAAAGGAGCTTTTACAGAAACAATAAATTGCACACATTTTTGTAAATGCTCCTGGGCAATTTTGACATATTTTTCTGCTGACTCACAGTTAATATCTTTTATGGACTTGAAATATCCCAGTAATGCCATAAATGTATTTAAGGTGGCTGATGTGTATAACTTCTACTGTTCCTCTAGGTTTGCAGAAAGTGTGATTGTTACTGTTCCAAACATTTGAGTACTTGGCAACGGAACTGAATGCTCTCATTTTAGGAATAACAATATATAAAAGAATATGAATTGACCAGCAGAGCAAAGCACAGTAAAATTCACACTGATGTTTAGCTGCTCTTATTTTCCCGTCTCTCCACCTATAAAATGGGTACTAATCCATTCATACCTTCTAATTTCCTTGGCCTTCTGTGTCTCCATGGAGTGTGAGAAAGAACTTACTGGCCTGTGTCATTCTCCAGGCAAAGTTTATACACAGCCACATTGTGCAGGGAAACAGATTAACTGCAAGATAACTCAGTGGTGTGAGGCTTCTAGATGAACATTTTTTCCCACTGTTCCTAGGTGGCAGAAACCGCAGAAACAAACGAAATGGTCAATGGAGCTGCAGAGCAGAGGACAAGTTCGAAAGAGTCTAGTCCTGTTCCTTCTCCAACGGCAGACCGCAAAGCCAAGACGGCCATCCAGGCCCAGACTGCTGCTACCCTACCAGCCAAAACACAGGAGATTCCTTCAGCTCAGATGGAGGGCTTCTTACATCGCAAACATGAATGGGAGACGCACAGCAAGAAAGCCTCGAGCAGGTAAAGTACTCAGTGCATAACGCAGATAACGGCGTCCGAACTCACCAGGACATAAGACAGTAAATGTTAGCCCTGCTGCTGTTGTCTTCTCACAGCTCCTAAAGACCTTTCAGGCTTATGCTCCTGTTGTTGTAGGAACTGCATATGCACGACTGAACAGTATATTTGATGAAGTTGCAATCTAAAGATGCGTGGTAGAAAATGCAGCGCTACCCATATTTGGAGGGTGGAAAACTGAGGGGTAAAGATGCCATGAGTTTCCCACTTCACATGATGAATCTGTGGCAGTAGTGGGATTTGATTCCAGATCTCTCAAGTTGTATGTTACTACAAGAAAAGAAAACCACGTAGGTGTGAGAATAGAAATGTGCATATTCTTCTGACATTTTCTGTTTGCACATTAGCACTTCCCACCTACTCTCTAATCTGTTCAGAAGAGAAATGCAGGTGAAGATGATTTGTGTGCCATAGTTGATTCCATTCCTAAGGACCCAGTCCTGCGGTTCTCAAACAGGCAAAATTCTGAGATTCCTGTCTGCACTGGAAAAGCAGACTGGGCTCCTTTGTGACCCAAGAGAGCTCTGCGAAGCAGATTTATGTCTTGTCTGACAAGGAAAATGTTGACTAGCAAGCCAGTGAGCTCCACCAACATCTCTAAGGGTTTGGTAGGAACCGACATACTCGGCACAGCTGAGTGTAGGTTGCAAATGAGTACAGTACTACCATGATTATTTTTTTTGACCTAGGGTTGTTCACACCAGAGGACTACTCTGAAGTAGTGACAGCCACCAATACTAATATCTAGGGACTCCTTATTTCCAGTAATCATTGACTTTTGTAGCTGTATTGGAGAATGAGGCTGATAATGCCAGTAAGACTACTTGTAACAATCAAGGATTTCACATCTGATCCATTCGATAGTTTGCAGCACAATGAGAATTCCTTATACAATAAGGCACCGTCATTAAAAGGTCAATCATTTTCTCTCCCACGTATGCAAACTGCCTAGTCTGCCAAGCAGACCTCCCACTGCTAGGATATGCTTGTGTGCTATTGCAGAGCGCTGGAAATCTCTATTCCATTTGGCTCACAGTCAGTGCTTTTGTCTTGAAGTTGTGCTTTTATGCGAGAATTCACTGTCTGCAGCTTACAGGACAGCGTAGGATGTATTCACATCCTCAAACTGAATGAGCCTCCACTTCTTATAGAAATAATCGTTTGGATTCTCCAGTTCCGCAAGTAAGAGTATTAGATTGATAAATATTTCTGTTGTTTTCTGTGTCTTGAAGATCATGGCATAATGTGTACTGTGTCATAAACAACCAAGAGATGGGCTTCTACAAGGATTCGAAAGCTGCTGCTTCTGGCATCCCCTACCACAACGAGATTCCTGTCAGCTTGAAAGAAGCAGTCTGTGAAATAGCGGTCGATTATAAAAAGAAAAAGCATGTGTTCAAGCTAAGGTAAACCTGTTGAAACATTTTGCCATCCGTAAAAGCTCTGGTGGGTATGTTCACTGTGTGAATTCATGGGAGGACCCAGCCTAAGAACTGATCATGAATATTAACTGCAGCATCTATTTTTCTGAACAAGCTCTTCCCAACACTGAAACATGGTATATTTATCAAAGGTAGCAAGCACAAAACAGGTTTGAAATAATCAGTGCACTTTATTTATGGCTGGGACAAGACTAGACATGTATGCCTAAAGTTAGGAGCC
Organism: Falco peregrinus; assembly: GCF_023634155.1. Lineage (NCBI taxonomy): Eukaryota > Metazoa > Chordata > Aves > Falconiformes > Falconidae > Falco > Falco peregrinus. Next base: position 1,889,805 of record NC_073731.1, read on the forward strand.
TGCATTTAAAAATGTTGGTTTTTCAGCTGCTCCTTCTGGAAGTAATTGAAAAGAGCTGAATGTTCGTGGTTCTGCTCTTTTCAAAATCAAGCCCATTGTTTAATTTTTCAGTATGAATGTAGGAGACCGCTGAAGACATGTATCACGTTTTCAGGTCTAGAGCTTAGTTACAGACCATCTAATTTTGAAATACGTGAAGTCCTTTGTGTTCAGAGGTTAAAAAAAAAAAAGGCTTTTTGTTCCAAAATTGTGCGTGTGTTTTACCAATCAATCGTTTAGTGCCAACATTTAATTATTTTTTTTTCTATTACACAGCTACTAAATAATTCTGCCAAAGGAGGCTCACTTCATGAACTGATCCGTTTGTGTATTCCAAGATAGAGATTGGGGAGCAGGGGGAGCGTGTAGTTTTATATTGATAGAGGAATCCTCTAGAGATGGTAGAATCCATATCTGGGAAAATTTGCTTTATAGCAAATATATAGGGAAATATATAGCAAATATTTAGGGAAATTAAGCTTTCTTGAAGGACAGGCCTGCAGCTATATGATTCATCCTTTATACTATTTTAAACATCTCTGAATTGATAATGTAAAGATATGCTGTTCCAAATACAAAGTTAAGCAGAAAAATCAATTGCCTTTCTTTTCACAGTACCTTGTCACCTGCATCAGGCCTCTCGGGTAATGGCATTAGCATATTTTCTTTACTCATTCTGATTAGGAAAGTCCCCAGAGAGTTCACCAGCTTGTCATGGCAAATCTCTCTCTCCCAGCTGAGAGAGGGTACGTTGTGGAACATCTGAGAGGTTCACTTCTGCAATGACTAAGGTCTTCACAGACCTCGTGTGCAGGCACATCTCTCACAGAAATGTCTAGTTGTGATAGCTGGAGAGTACGCTGGAAAAATTTTTCTTTATTTTTTTAAAGAAGAAAGGAAGGAAATATATTTTTCTTAGTATCTGTCTGTGCTGGTATTTTACCATTTAATAATTAGTTTCATTTTGTAAAGAGATTATTTTAAAATTATTTCTTTTGTGGGGGAAGATCAGGAAGCCTGCAACACTGCTCCCACTGACCCTGCCTCCTGTGTTGTTCAGTCTTTTTTTTTAGTTAATATATATCTTCACATACATTGTTAAATGTATCCCAGTTAAACCATCTGAGTCAAATCAGCACAGAAGGAAAAGAGAAAGGAGACTGTGGCATTCAGTGTGAGGAGGCAGCTATTCATAGATAATACACAGTGTAGTTTCTTAGAGTCACTACCACAGTAGTTATGACAGCAGAGCAGCTGCAGAATTTTGCTAGGTTTCCACAAAAGCTGTGAAAACCGGGTGTTGCCTGTGGCTTTTGTCTTTTTGAAGTATTACATAAAGTTTTACACTGTCTTTTGCAAAAAAACCAAAAGATCTGCCTGAAAGAGCAAGTACTGCAACAGCAATCGTCAGCTGCTGAAGATCGCAGCCTCTGCAGTGCCTCCTGACATACTGGAACACATCCACTGTCATAAGCGTGTCTGGAGACCCGAACATGTGGGGTGTGTGGCTGTGTCTGCCTGAGTGCAAGATACCAAACCACGAGTTGTCGGGGTGTATTGGTGCACGTGTGGATGTTACGACTGTCCCGTGCAGTCCCGTGTGTCTCAGTCCGATTACGTACCATAGCTAAGCAAGGAGGAGTTGATGCAGTGTGACTACTGCTAAACTAAATTCGTGATGGTTGTTTTTCTTTACAGACTGACTGATGGCAACGAATACCTCTTCCAAGCCAAAGACGATGTAAGTTTGTTTTTCATATTGTTTATTACAGATGTGGTATCTGATCTTTTGTACAGCAGGAAGAAAATAGCTGCTAAGAGCTCAGGGGTGCGCTTTGATTTCCTGGTCTTTAGTCTTGTGCATACGTGTGCATAATGCGTAGATTCAGCAGCTCCCACTGGCACCACCTGGGCAGCTGGGCTTTTCAGGTGCAGCTTCTAGTAGATGCCTTCTGCCAGTGCGTAACCAGAGGAGTGCCAGATGACGAGTTAGGACGGTGTTTCCTTTCATTTCCCACTTCTGTCTGTTCCCCTTCCACAATGTTGAGTGAATTAGAGAGGGCGCGTGACACGCAGATTGTAACAGCTTTCTGCCTTTGGTGCTTCTTGAAGGAGGAGATGAACACGTGGATTCAGGCCATCACATCAGCTATCTCTTCTGATAAAATCGAAGTGTCCCCGACCACCCAGAGCACTCCAGCCTCCAGCCGTGCCCAGACCCTGCCTGCCAGCGTCACAATAACCAGCGAGTCCAGCCCTGGCAAGCGGGAGAAGGACAAAGAGAAAGACAAAGAGAAAAGATTCAGCCTTTTTGGTAAAAAGAAGTGAACTCCATCTCCACACACTGCACTTCTCTGACCGTTCCAGTGGAATTCCAGCATGCGAGCTCAGAACCAATACGTTACTCTCTGTGCCTCATGTTCCTCAATGTGATTGACATTTTTTTATTTATAGAGCGTTTTAAAATAAAAAGCCAACAAAAAAGAATCTAAAGTTACAAATGTATGAGGTGCATTGGGCAGCTTCTGTAGGAGAGGGAGGACCAGGTTTTGGGGGTTTGTTTTTGTTTTTGTTTTGTTTTTTTTTTTAATGAAGTTAATGTAGATTAGATCTTAATATTTAAACTGTTCCTCAATTTTGTGAGGCTGTCTTGGAAAATAACCCACTCCTAGTGCTATTGGTATGCAAGGCAGCGGTGCTTTCGAATCTACTGTGCACATCAAAAAACAATGGACAAATTTTCAAAAACGTTTACTTCCATTTAAGGTTGTTATGCTGAGTCTTGACTAGTAGAGCCTCCCATTACAATTCTAACATTTATTAAAATGATAGTGTATTATCTTTGCTGTAACAGAGTGCAGGTATGCATTGACTTACAGACAAACCAGTTATATCCTGGCATTGGTTATTAACACAACCTGAAGCTTTTCTGCATCAAGTACGACAGATAAGAATGTTGGTGTACAAGGTGGATTAGCAGACTGATACAGTTTTAAATAATCTGTAATTTCAAATTTTTTTTTTTTTGCTGAAATACATTATATTGTATGTTTCAGATAATTCTAGTACAAAGTATAATAAGACTAGATGTATAATAAACCCTTTAAAATCATGGATAAGTGTAAAAGTGGAACTGAAGCATTTACTGGAAAAGTAATGTTACTCAAATGGTTACTTGCTTGTCAGCTGCAGCACTGTGTGTTATAATTTTGCTACATTACCTTGCTCTTTGATACATAGTGTGCATTTCTCTGTCACTGTAACTATTGTAATGAAAAATTTCCATCTTACTGCACAATCAAAAATTACATTTAATAGGAATGAACTTTCAATGACTGGGCCTGTAGTCAAGAGTAGTACTGGAACTGGCTTTCAGTTGTATCGAACTGTACCTCTAGACTTTTACCCTATCTGTTAAATATATGCTATGTCATTAAATGCTTTTAAAACTAAATATGCTGGTTAAGTTTCTTATTTCATTTCTGATGATGTTAAACCCTGATTTTGAAAGAGGATCAAAAATAAAGTTATTTTAAAATGTCACCTCTCCTGTGCGCTGAAACTAATGTCTTCAAACGTAATTCCACTTTTTTGTGCAAAAGTTCATGCTGAAATAGTTTTCTCTCTTCCTGCTGTTCTTAGCTTTCCTTTTCCCTTCACTCCCCACTTGCCCTTGCTTTCGTCCTGCCCCCCCAAATTAAGTGCCAAAGAATAGAGAGGGAAGGAATTAAATCAGTTATTTTGTCAAATATTTTGACATAGATATTTTTTGTTTGAAATAAATCCAGCAGAATCAATGGGACTAAGCCATAAGCTAGGGCAATTGAACAACTTACCTGAACATCGTCTCCGCTGGAAGTAAATATCAGTGCACTAGTTTGCAGCAAAATAACATTATTTTGAGTAAGCGTAGTTCTCCAACTTTTTACCTGCCTTTTGCTCAAGTGCTTAAGTCCTCAGTAAATCAGGCAGTAGTTGAACGCTGTGATTTACCGAGGTCTTGTTGTGCTGCCCAGTTTAATTTTACTGGGGTTTGTAATGTCAATTCTTTAAAAAACATACCTCTCTTAAGGTACAGCCGCAGTTGCACTTCTGTGTTGGCATACATTTAACGCAGCTAAGGGGATTCCAAAGCTCACTATTTCCTTGACCTTGTCAACATTTCAAACACTAGCATCTTCTCTGAATTTTCTTTAGCTTTGAATGCCTTCTAGGGAGCTATCTGAAAGGAACAGAGGAGTAGCTCCATTCCTGCCCTAATACATGTTAGAAGTTTTAAAGTCAGTTGAAGTGTGAGGAACCTGGGTTTTAATTTTTTGTGATTATTAAAACACACTCAAGTGTGATTTTAGATGGAAAGCAGATAAACTGCCAACTAATGTGTTTCCAAGTGACACTTTCCTAAACATGTGACCAATGCGGTGTCTTAATTCTTTTCATGGAGTGTACTGTGTTTTCTGGGTGGTTCTTGTTTTCCAAAGTTTTTGGTTATTAAGCAGTGGAATATTCGTGCACATGAGTCTTTACTTCTGTAATATTGTATTGTTACAGTCTAATTATTAGTAAAATGTAGGATAACACCACTAGTCTTGTGAATGTGAAATTTAATACAAGATAAAAAGCTGAGGTTTAACATTAGAAGAGAATATGAAACGTTCTTCTTTAGTTGATTAAAGTACACAAAAATGTTGATGCCTTACCAGATTTGTCACGTCATTTAAGCTATTATGATGAGTAGTTTAACAGATTGATCTTGGTTACCTGTTTTGTTTAACTGTGTAGTGTCTTGGTTGAACATGCCTTCAGAGTTGCTTTTCTTGTTTGTCTTGCCTCTTGCTGCAAGTTGTTCCTGAAAACTATTTGAATAAAAATCCTTTCTGCTTAGGAACTGATTTCAAGTTGCTGAGGAACACGAGTGAATTCTAGTAAGCCTTGCCTGTTTTCCCTTTTGGACCGTAAGGGCGCAGTTTCCGTGCAGAGGGAGTTGGTGGGTCAGGAAGGGCCTCGTCAGACAAAGCCAGGTCAGACAAGTCAGGTCAGCGTGCACAGCCGGTCCTGGCTGCTCTGCTTCGGAAGGGAGAAGGACGGATGATGGACGGTGTGGGCGTGTGGAAGCGGGACTGGAATCGGAGCGGGCGTCACTGCCACCCGAGTTAAGTGTTGCAGAGGTGGCTGTATGACTTTCTGAATGGCACCGCTAACCGTGGTTGGGGCCCCTGATAGATGAAACGTTCTATTCCTCCTTACTGCTGTGCTGAAGAATGAGGATTTAGAGTATAGTTTAACACTCTACTGCAGTTTCCTTCGTTAGTTGTTCTTTTAAGCTAACCCATATTTAAGTTGTTTGTATTTCCTTGGGAAATACGTTGCAAAAGTAATACAGAAGTTGAACCCTAAAATTTTCAAAGAAAAGTCATTAAGGCCAACCACTTCTCAGCTACATGGCTGTCGTTATTAAGAAGAAGAGGAGTCATCCTCTAGTCAGGTCAGTCTGCCTTTTTTTCCTCTTGATGGGAGCCTCACATTGCATCTAAGTTGAGAGACTATCAGAGAGCGGCACCTGAAGGGTCCTTTCCAGGCCCTGACAAATGAAGTGCAACAAGAGGGAAAAAAAAACCCCAAAACTCATTAGCCATAGGAATTAAGCATGTGTTGGGTGGGAGGGTTTTCTTCTAGACTGATGCAAATTGTTAATCCATCTGTCCTGCACAGAGAATATGTTCTGTTGTAGGGTTGTACTCTGTATAAGGAAGATTAATGGTAAAGGAAAAGAAACATACAATTAATCTCTGTTCTTGTGGAATACTGTATTAGATGGTGCTTCACTTCACAGTGTTCTCTTTTTTGAGTTCACTGAGAATGGACTTTAAATGTGGAGGGTCTCTAAGAATATACTTTTGTCATAAATAACTTGCAGGTATGATAGAGTTTTGCTTTTTTTGGTGGTTTTTTTCCCTACCTTAACTAATCACAGGTGGCTGAATAAATATAGAAGCTTAAATTAACAATGAGTTGAAACAAACATTAGTCCTTTCCATTAAAAAAACCCAAACTATTCAGAAAATCAGGTTGTGCTAAATGACTGACTTAGCATTAAGAATTAAATTACTGAAAAAAGCAGAATTCAGCTTTCTAGTGCTACAGCTCTACCTGTGGACTGAGCAATCGAGGCCACCTGACAACAGGAGGAGCAGGAGCTCTCGGTCTGCAGAAGTGAAGAAGGATTCAGCTTGCTTTTTGATGTCCTGGTATTGAGAAGATATGTTTTGAGGTCAAGCAGAACAAAATTCAGGTAAGAAAGCACTGTGTTCTCAATCCATTGGGATCTGAGTTGTCCCGCTGGCTACGGCTGTGCAGGGCCTATTGAGGAGACCGTATTCCACGCTTGAGACTCTTTATTTCCTTCCTTACTACTGATTGTGATTTATCCCCTGTTGTCCAGGGCTTGTTTTCTCTAGGCTTGTGACAGCAATTCAGTGAATATTGTGGTAGATTGCTGTTTTTTGTTTCAAAGGATTTAAAATTATTAAAGTACAAGTAAGGCGAGGCATAAACCAAACCCGTGATGCAGTACTGTAAATGCTGCAGTACATGGGACAACGAGTGAGAATGAAGAGAAATGTATTACAACATAGAGCAATTAAACGCAAAAAGCATAGGAGTTAGGAGGTTTCCCTCTAATTCAGCTTGTACCCTTTGTTGCTGTGCATTCTGACAGCAGCCTGGTGGGGTGAGGCGTCTCATAACGTGCTAAAGCTATCGAAGCAAATCTAGATGAGTCGCATGTGCTGTCACCTGACATCTGAGTCACTCGGTGTAGCCGAGGCAGCGGAGTCGCTTCAGCAAGGCCACGTGGTCACATCTGCAGTGCGTCATAATGCAGCATATGCAGCGTGTGCATGGAGCACGGAGCAGCCGAGAGGAGAGCCGGTACTCGGTCATCGCACCTGCAGCAGGGTCCCAGAGCAAAGGATCAGGAGACCTAAAACAGCCTACTTTGCAATAAAGTGCCAATTTATTCTGTACAGCATGAAATGAAGGATTTTGTGGATAGGTGTGTAACGAATCCTCCCTTGCTGCTTAAGCTCGCCGTGCTGGTTAGTCTGACGACGGTGAACATCGAATCTACAATGCAGTTCAATTACATGTGGTGTTCTATGTTTGAAGTATCATTTACATCATATATCAAAATAATGAATTTCCCATAATAATCTTTAACTGTTAGATGAGGTGCTGTGGTGGTTCATTGCACTGTAATGGTAGCAATTGTCTGGGCCTACCGTGACTTCTGTTACTAGTTTCTTATTAATGCAGCTATTTTTTTTACTCTCACAGCTAGCTGAGAAAAAAATTCCCTTGTTCACAGCGTGCTGGCATTATCCATGAGAGGTCACCCTGTCCAGAGAGATGCTTAGCTGCAGCAGATCCACTACCGCCCGCACAGTACACCAAGTAGTATTTGTGCACTGGAGGGAATTAAGAGCTTGGATGAAAGATCTCTTAACTTGGAAAAGTCAGATATTGAAAGAGTTATGTAAACTTGTGGCAAGATTTAGTCACATCTCACATGAATCATCGTAGGAAGGAAGCAGAGTCAAGTATGGCAGCCAGAATACTGAAAGGTGAGGAACACCACCATCCTTGCTGCGGCAGGGAAAATTAGACTGTGGTTTCTGTGGGAAGATCAAGATCTCTGCGGTGGTGATAGTGATTTTAAGTCAGTCACTGAGGCTCCATAAAAAGCCTACAGAAAGCCAGCCCCATACGCAGGTCTGGATGAAGGCAGGCAGCAGCCTGCCAGAGGCTGGATCTGCTGCTGGGCCTGGGGTGCCCTGGGCAGGAGGTGCTGTGTTAGCCGGGGGCGGCTCGGGGGGGCTCAGCCAGGCTGCCGCAGGGGCTGGCCGGTCTCTGCGGCCCACCCTGCGCACTCTACCTGCAGACTCTGAGCAGGGATGAGCGCGGTAGACTAAGACAGGTGTTTTTTATTGATCTGCTGTACGTGGCAGTCCTGGACTGCACTTAAGACATGCAGCAAAACAAATGTATTATGGCTGGTCAGAAGGACTTTCTCTCCGGGCTAGGATTTGAAAGGCTCTGCTGTGTCTGATCTTTCAGAAATGAGCTTGCTTTGCATTTGAGGATGGAAAAGACTCATTTTTTTCTTTTCTCTTTTTTTTTTTTCCTAACACTGTTTCTGGCCAGATCCTAGCATTTCATCAATGCAAATCAGTATTTCTGCCCACAAAGAGTAAGAGCTTAGAGCCAATTCCCCTGTTATTTATTTTGTAGTTAAATTGTAAAATCACTGAGAGGCATCAATCAGGATTGGATTAATGTAATGCCAGGCAGCAAACAGAAATAGATCACAGTTCCTGCTCCTGATCCCTCCCCCCAGGTTCTTAGAGATTTTATATAATTTAAATATTTACAGCTCAAATAAGATGTACCTGTTTTGACATACCAATTAATATGCCATCTCTGTGCATCTGCTATACATTCATCCATAAAAATAGGAGTTATAAATGGTATTTTTTGTAGCAAAGATCTAGGGCATAGCACAGATGTTTCTGGGAGGGAAAATCTCAGTGTTTATTGTTAATCAGAGCTCTTAGATATGTATAGAGTGGGCAGGATATATCACAGAGGATTGGAGTTAATTTGAGATCTGGTGCTTTTTGGCATCTTCTGTACAAGGCATGCTTTAAAACAACAACAAAACACCACCACCACAAAAAACCCCAAAGCCCTCAAAAATCCCAGCAGCAGTGAATGGTCCCTTTAGCAGAGAGCGATTGTGGTAACTGTCATTCAGGTACTACTCATGCAAGATGCTATATTAGGGGATTTTGCATTTAAAACAAAGGAAGTAGTAAATGTCATGAGATGTATGTTCTAGGCTAGGCCAACAGGCTTCTTGCCACTATGAGGAGGAAAAATGGTGCTATTGCAAATTTTTATTTATCTTTTGATTATGTTCTTAAATATATTTTGAAGAGTGATTTTTACAAGAGTTACGTTAAATTGGAAGTGCATTCAGACTACTCTTTTTCAAACATAAATACCTTTCTGTACTGAGGTTCACACTGTCTTGGTTTGTATTCGTCCCTCCCAGCCTTCCTCATATTTGTGATACTGAGAACTCCAGAACCCCATTTATGGTTTTTTGCAGCTGCCAATCTAAAATAAAGCATATGTTATTAGGCCTCTAGCTCAAGAATTACATTCAGTTAGATTTATACCTAGTGCTAATGCTGAAAAGATGATGTGAAAGTGTCGGTGATATTGGCGCTGTTCCGAGGCTGAATGGTAGCTTGCAGTATCGAGGAGTGCTTTTAGTGACATGACAGCTCTGAATAGGAAAGCAATAATGCCTTCATGTTTTGTAATTGGAAAATAATACAAAAATACCATGTCACAAAATCCTTGAGAGTACAGATTATAGGAAAATAAGTAAAAACAGCTTAGAGTTCCTTGTGTTAATTTTAAGGTGTTTCAGAGTGTTGCATCACGACTAGCATACTTCATTGCTACAATAATGATAATGATTTATAACATAATTTTTTGAAAACAGAGGGTATATTTTTAGTAAAACATGTCTATTGTTTAATCCCCACACACTTTGACAATGCTAAATGGCTCCCCCCCCCCGAAAAAATCAACCACCCATAGTTTTACTGAAGGATGAAATCAGCTTGGCCACCGCTGCTCACAGCAAGATAGCAGCTGTACAAGCAGAGACTTGAAACTAGTTTTTTGTTTGTCCTTGTTGAGTAGGTGAGGAGCCTATTTTTCATCTGTATTAATTTTTTAATCAGAGTTATTCAGTGTCACAGCAAATGTAAAAAAAGAAGTCTAAGATCACACGGAGGTTATTCCATTACATAGTGCTGAGATGAGAGAGGATGAAGAATTCATAATTCATTGGAAGTCTTATTAGATACCCACATCCACTGCTCGACAAAACAATTTTCCACATTCTGATGTTTCAGACCATCAAAAATAAAATAATGAGACTGAAATTTTTCCATAACTACATGAAGATAATTTACGCTGGTTTCCAGCACAAGTGGGTAACGCAACACATGGTTGCTTTAAAGCTGTTCTTGCTTCTGTCCTTCTGAGGCTACACAAAGATTATGAAACACAAAAGAATGTGAGAGGTTATATCAAATTTCTCTTCTAGGAGAAAAAGCACCTGCCTACATGTGGATGGCTGTGGCAGCGTTGTCAGTGGGACCACCCAAGTTTGTTACATGACCTGTTGGGGAGTGGTGAGCAGATTACAAGTCAACAGAACGCTAGCTCTGTTTTATTAGCGGTTTTGTCATCGTTTAGCCCCAGCTGGCAACTAAACCGCACACAGCCACTCGCTTTGCCCCCCTGCAGCGGGGTGGGGAGCGGATCGGAAGGGTGGAGGTGAGAAAGCTCGTGGGTTGACGTAAGGACAGCTTAATAAGTAAGGCAAAAGCCGCACACGCAAGCGAAGCTGCTCCCCACGGGCAGGCAGGTGCTCGGCCATCCCTGGGACAGCCGGGCTCCATCACATGTAGCAGGGACTTGGGAAGGCAAACGCCATCGCTCCGAATGTCCCCCCCTTCCTCCTCCCCCCGGCTTCACGTGCCGAGCGTGAGGCTGTACGGTGTGGGATACCCTGTGGGAGCTGGGGCTGGCCGTGTGCCCCCGCAGCTCCGTGTGCCCCCAGCCTCTGTGTTGGCGGGGTGGGGTGAGGGGCAGGAAAGGCCTTGGCTCTGTGTAATTCTGGCCAGCAGCGACTGAAACATCCCTGGGTTGTCAGCGCTGTTCCAGCACAGATCCAAAACGGCCCTGTAGCCGCTGTCGTGAAGGACATGAATTCTATCCCAGCCCAAACCAGCACCCTTGTGTGGTCCGGGGCATCACAAGGTTCTTCCAAGAACGAATCTGTAAGAAAAGAAGTATCTTAAACCCTAAAGGGTTCCTTTATGATAAAAGTTAAATACATATTCATCATTTTAAATACATTTTCTAAAAAGAAGGCAAGACAGAGGGTTGATTTGGCAATTGCACATTACTGTAATTTTCAGTGTTTAAGTTTATTTCTCTAAATGAGTGGGAGATAATCATAAAGGCACTCAGGAAACTGCTGCACCCTGTATGAATGTGAAATATTTTAAATAGCTCTTAAAACCATTCCAATTACGTGCAGAACTGACTTTTAACATCGGTAAACAGCAGCCTTAAAAGTCTTTGCGACTAGGTTCCTCAAGGACTGCTGGAAGAGGGTCTTTTTATACAGGCATGCCTGTCCCGAGGACCTGGCATATTACCAAAGGGAAATGAATGAAAGATCAAAGACTTGTCCCGACAGATTTGAAATGGCAGAGATCAGCACACGAATGTAAATGCATTTGCTGTTTTCTGTGTTATCATTCTGTTTGAAAAGGGCTTTTGCAGTAATGGATTGTGAGCTCGGCCACAACGATCGCCGTGCTGGCAGTCCAGGAGCGCACAGAGCAAGGCGTGTATGTGGCTGCGTGACTGCTGCGATTTGCCCAGCGACCTGCTGGAAAATCAAGTGAATGCAGCAAAATGTGGACTGCAAAGAAAGGATGGACTCATTTTGTTGTACCTTCGTTTTCCTAAATTCTTGTGAGACTTTTGGATACAATTGCAACAGGAAAAGCAGAAAGATGAGATTTCTCGTGTGCGTTTGCATATGGCCCGTGTAAATACGCAGCACGACTTTTGAGGGAAGGGCTGGGGGCAGGTGCGTTCAGCGTCTGCCGCTCCTTTTCGGCTCGCCGGTGGAAGTGCCTGCGCGAGGTAACCCCACGCACGCCTGCACACGAGCAGCCCCCGCCGCAGGACGCGCCCTCGGCACGGCGGGAACGGCGGCGCGCGGGCGGGCGCGCGTGGCGGGCGCCGGGCGGGAAGGGCTCGCGCCGCTCCCGTTGCAGCCGGGCCGCCGCCAGGGCCACCGCCCGCCGCCAGGGCCACCGCCCGCCGCCAGGGCCACCGCCCGCCGCGGCAGAGCCGTCCCGCCGCCAGGGCCACCGCCCGCCGCCAGGGCCACCGCCCGCCGCGGCAGAGCCGTCCCGCCGCGGCAGAGCCGTCCCGCCGCCAGGGCCACCGCCCGCCGCCAGGGCCACCGCCCGCCGCCAGGGCCACCGCCCGCCGCCAGGGCCACCGCCCGCCGCGGCAGAGCCGTCCCGCCGCCAGGGCCACCGCCCGCCGCCAGGGCCACCGCCCGCCGCGGCAGAGCCGTCCCGCCGCCAGGGCCACCGCCCGCCGCCAGGGCCACCGCCCGCCGCGGCAGAGCCGTCCCGCCGCCAGGGCCACCGCCCGCCGCCTCGCCGCGCGGCGCCCTGGGAGTCGTAGTCTGCGCCCTCGCGCTGGCGCCGCCGTGAGGCGCCGCGGCGGCCCGGCTGAGCCCCGCCGTTGCCGCTCATCGCGCTGAGGGAGCGCCGGCCTGTGGCGCCGCCGCCTCCGGTGCGCACGGGGAAGGGGCGGCTGTCGTCGGGCGGCGGGGGAGGCGCCGCTGCCCGCCCCGCCGGGCTCCAGCTCGCCGAGGCGGAGGCGCGCTCCCGCCTCCCGGCGGTGTCCGGCCCTGAGGCGCCGGGGGTGGCCCGGCTCGCCCGCCCCGGGCGGGGACGTTGCTGCGTCGGCTGGCGAGCGCCAGGCTGATCGCGGTAGGGGCCGGGGGCCGTGAGAGGCGATACCCTCGTGGCGGCTGTGGCTTTGGGCGTGATGCCAGGTTTTACTGTAAGGTTTGCCCCAGGTGTGGAGCGCAATTCGCTCGGGGCAGGTGGTGCCGCTTGCGGGTTATGTTGCCTGCGTCCCGGGGAGCGCTGCCGGCGCCGTGGCCGTTTATGTAAGCCGCTATCGACACGCTGCTCTTCGGTTTGGGCAGACAGGGAACGTGAGGCAAGTTGTGTGGGGAAAGGTAAAGGGGTTAGCCTGCTAGCGGGCAGTTGATTCTTCCCTTCTCCCTGGCGCTATGCTGTATGAATGAGCCTTCGGTTTTGCTCCTCTGATTTTAGCGTTCTGTTCCCTGTGGTTGTGGCCGAGTTTCCGGAGGGTTGGGATTGGTTTCTTGTTGAGTGATACTATAAAGCGGTGGATACCTTATCACAAACAACATGCAGCAACCTCACGCAGCTGATAATGACAATACAAATCTTGCTTTAGAAAAAGCAGAAGACAGGAAAGGAAATTTTTCCTTGGTAATATTCCAAAGGATGACAGTAAATAAAAACACAAGCCCCCGCTGCTTCGTGGCAAATTGGAGCGGTTTGTAACTGAAAAATGGGAAACGTAGTATTGTTTTAATCACCTAGTTGCTGTAGACTCCAAAAGAAGGAAGAGTTGGGTTGCTGGGGGATAAGGAAAGGTGGGGTAATATCACCATGTTTATGCTGGATGTTCTATATGAATCCTCTCTTCTCATATTATCTCATACGAGGACTCAGAGCATTGGATCCTGCTGGAAAGGCTTGAAAGACCCTAGACCACTCAGAACTGCCACAGCATGGATCAAACAGTGCCCCCCCCCCGCCCCCCGCCCCCCGCCAGAGTAGTCCCTTTGCATTTGAAATACACATGCATTCTGCAATTCAAAACCACGGGTTTTGTGTTTTCTGTCTTTCAGTTTTGACCCAAAGATAGCTATCTTAAAAAGGAGAGCTCCCAGGAAGCTTTTTGCAGGAAGCCAAGAAGGTGCAATACGGGAGATGCAGCAGAGAGCCTTTGGCAGGTGGTGGTGGTGGTGACGCACAGAAGTTACTTTGCCTTCGGAAAGAAAAAGCCCTGTCTGCTGCTGATGTAGGTGTGTTTTTGTGATCTCCCTTCTCCCCCAAGAAGTTGCCTGGGTCGCGCAGCGGCGGGGAAACGGCAGCTGCTCGTCCTGGGCAGCAGCAGCAGCAGCAGCAGATTATGGTGGCAGCGCAGCGGCGAGAGCAGCGGCGGCGGCAGACCTGATCCGCGAATGCGTTTTCCACTTCAGATCGTCGCTCGGAGGTGCCACCTGAAGCTTCTCAGCTGGGCAGGGATCGCTAACGTTTGAGAGCGGAAAACCCTGGAGGGGGAAGGAGTTAAGGGAAGGAGGGGCAGCGCTAGGTTTTGTGTGTGCTTGTGGGGAGAGGGGATTGGTTATCATGGCGGATCGGACAGCTCCTAGATGCCAGCTCCGTCTGGAGTGGGTTTACGGGTACAGGGGTCACCAGTGCCGCAACAACCTGTACTACACGGCAGGCAAAGAGGTGGTTTACTTCGTGGCTGGAGTCGGCGTGGTTTACAACACCAGAGAGCACAGCCAGAAATTCTTCCTCGGGCACAACGATGATATTATCAGGTAAGGGGGCTGACTTTTCTGCTGGTGGGGTGGGGTGGGGTTTAAAGGGAAGGGAGGAGAATGTAGGGCTGGCAGAATACCCCCTCCTTGCTGCATACAGCTCAGCTTGTACCTGTCGTTTCAAAGCAGCTCAGATTTGTTAGCAGCAGGGTCTGTGAAAGCTGAATTTCTAGATACTGTTGATCATCATCATCTTTGTAGCAAAGCTTCAAAATGTTGCACTAAGAGAGAAGATAAGGTTTTCTATGGCACTGCACCAAAAGGAAAGCACTTTGTTTCGGTATGGAAATGCACTGGAAAGGTCTTGGTTCAACAGTGCTGCAAAATTGTGGATCCCGCACCTTGACATTTCCACAGCTGGGACCCTGGCTTACTCATTCTGATGTCTTATAGAAGGCAGGTGTAGCTCACCTTACACTCAGCAAACCCCAGCACAAGTGTGCCAATAATTTGGCACACAGGTCAAACTAATATTTTTTATTATTATTTATTTTATATATTTATATATCTATAAAATCTGGAAAATTTAAATCAAAATCAAGTTTAGCTTTTTGTACTGCAGCCAAAAACTCCCAAGCGTGCTGGTGCAAGATGGCTACAGATGCCCAGGTCTTGCTCCTGGTCTGACCGGTTCGTTGTCTCTTTCTCTTAAATTCTGCCCAAGAAGTGAATTTAATTGATGATGTTGTCCTACTGAAATACTACTTTTGTTGCATCTCACAAAAAAACACAGTAAAAATGTGGTTACAGAGTAAAAAGGTAGCCTTTTAACACATCTGTCCAAAATACAGAAATTTACATCTGTAAAATAGAAAATGAATGTTGTATCTACTACTTTATGACAGAAATCTGAACCTAGAAAATCCTTATAAAGGATGTTGTGTGGTAATGATACTCCTTTGAGCATAGCTAACTGCTGCCCTCCCTATTCACCTAATTCAGCATGAATGAAGTGTTTTCCTGATGATGTGAAACCAGAATAGTCCCAGGTGACTCATGGTGCGGTAGTACTGTGGAAACATCTGCTGAAGTCAGAGTTTTGACACTCAGTAGCAAAATCACATAACTGCCATGTAATCATTCTGGAACCTTGTTTACAGAAAACCATCCACTTTTCCTAGTGAGAGCTTGTGGCTGCTGTGTATCCTCATAGCATTCTTCTCTTTATAATGTATTAAAGCAGTAGCATTTTATGAAGTACGGTGGATGTTTGTAAAAGTTTGTTCTGGTTTCAAAGGTATTATCAGTTCCAAAAGGCTGTTTATATAGACACTCAGCTGCTCCAGACCTTCAGAGAAGAATGAGTATTTTAGCTGTTTATTTTAGGACATCTCATATTAGGTGACTGCTTTTGGCAGCGTCACATTTAGAATGTACCATGGGAATAGAAAGAATATCGGATTCTGATATTTGTACTTCGATACTGCCTATGCCTGTTCTCTTTAAAGAAAACTAGCAACCACCTCTTCAGGCTAGGAGGTGTTTTGAGGGACTCGCTGTATGTCCAACTAATGCTTTGGAAAGATGAGTTTGGTTTCTGATATGCAATGAGATCAAAATTCTGTAGGACAACTGTAGTTTCTATAAAGGATGAAACATTTGGGTCCAGAGAGCATGAGCAGGACCCAAATAACAGTTAATTTCACCTTTTAGTGGCTGAGAAATGTTGCTGTCGCATGGGATTTAAGGAAGTAGAGAATCTCCAAAATACTGCTAGAATATTCTATTGTTTGCAACCATTTGTTTGCCTCCTTTGCTGTTGATGCACTTTGCAGTCCTTATTGATGCGATATCCCATCACTGTAAGCACTTTTAAGTAGATGGTTCCTTGTGTGGTTATGTGGTATGGCTAATAAATGCGGGAATTTAAATTCTCATATTTTCGGCTTCACAGCTCTCATCCAATTGAGATGAATGGGATGAATGTACTTATTCAATTTTTCTGGTTTTGTTGGTATTTGCTTGCCTGAGACCAGCTTCTAAACAGCAGGGCTTACATTCGCAGTCCAACATGTTGTAATTTCTAAAGAGATTTGAAACACCATTTAAAAAAAGAAACCTTGCAGATTTTGCAAAATACCGCAAAATCATGAAGACTGGAAGACCTTGAAGTGGGAAGATCTTCCCTTCTGAGGACTGCCATTAGCCATTTCTGTGTTGAAAGGTTTCAGTGAATACTATTTTGTGGAAAAAAACCCTAGATGAACCCATAATTCAGAGAGTTGAGAACCTGTGTATTACCTTGAAGTATTTATTAAAATCATGAAAGTGGATATTTGTCCTTGGTGAAAAGGTCAGATGTTCAATGTGTTTTCACAAGATAAATAGTTCTGCCTCTTGTTTTTGTATCAAGATAATGCAGTTGGACATAATTTAGTTTGGCCTAAGGTAGACCAGAATGTATGGGATTAATGGAGAAATACCATTTTTTTTCCCCAAAATTTGTATTTGAAAAACAAGTTCTGTTTGTATAAAGAACTTGACCTATGCACTCAGCTAATAAGGTGGAGGTTCAGAGTACGAACAGGGGAGCTCTGAAGCATCTGTTTTCTGTGCAAGGCCACTGCAAGGTGTTGTGCTTCCAAGTTCTTCCTCCTTTTAACTTCAGGATGAGATGAGGTCCTGAACTACCCGAATTAGCTTTGAAGTGAGCCCTGCTTTGTGGAGGGGTTGGACTGGCTATCCTCCAGAGTTCTCCTTCAACCTAAAGTGTTCTGTGACTCTTTTGTTATTTCCAGCCATATAATACAGTTCTTTTTGCATGTTACTTAGTTCATGCTATTGATTAACAAGTACTGTCATTATATGTCCTTACTTTGGATCAACACGTAGTTGAAATGAATAGAGTTGGCTCCAGTCTCTGAAGTCTGCCAATGCATTTTGTTTAGAGAATAAAAAGTCATGTCATTTATGAAGTTTACTTTATAATCAGATCATGAAATACACCCTGTTCTTCTCCCTTCCTCTTTAAAAAAAAAAAATTAATAAAATTTTTGAGTGAAAATCTTTGATTCTTGAGTGCAGCCTAGCAGCTCTGGGGTGGTGATGGTCAGAATGCTCCTCCTTTCTCTGAGCTGTGAGCCCTACAGTTTACCCGACAGTCTGTGTTACAGGCTACAAAGCAATCGTGAAGTGTCTTGCACGGTAGTTCTACATTTGATTGTTCTGGAAAGGTGATCTAGCTGAAGCATCATAGCTAACGTGTAATAGCTAGGTAAAAGCATAGCTATTGCCACGTTTTAATGTGGAAAGTGTCATGTAGCCGTATCGTTGTGCGTGTAACTGATTTTCACTGAATTCAGTCATTCGTGCTTGGCAGGATTAGGTATCAGAAGCTGTAATATTACCATATGGGGATTGTTTCCTTCTTGAGTAAAAATGGCCTTTTGCAGCAGCTCATCATAATGGCTGTTAGGTTGATGTATTAATGAGAATCTTGCAATTCATGCAGTGTCACCACCTTCAATGGAATTCATGCAAGTGTAGGATCTATGTTTAGCATTACCACTTGCAAGACTGGATCGTTAGTTTTGACAGTAATTGAACACTTTCAAAAGAACAGTAGGTTTTCTTACTTCTATAGTATTACTTCTATAGCAGCAAGCAATTAGATCACTCCTCTTTTTTAATCTTGATGAAATATTGAATAGAGGCAGTTCTTTCCTCTAATTTTTCTACAATTTCTGCATGTGAAAGCCAAAAAATCTTGCCATGGAAAACAGCAAAAATAAAAATATAACCAGCTGATACACTTTCCAGTATAATTAAAAATACAGTTGATTTTATTTATTTTTACAGAATTCATTTGCAAACAGAGGTTCCTAACTGTGAGAAAATTTTCCAGTGGTGTTATAATAAAGTTATATCATATGACCCTGTTCTTGTAGTTCTAAGAAATTTTGCAGTATTGATCAGTATTCCTGAATATGTCGAAACTTACTGAGAGAACACCTTTGACAGCATATTGAAGACTTCACCTACCTCAGTTTCTTCTGTTATCTGTTGTAGTGTTACACACTTACAGAAGCACATTTTGCATTCCAGTTGCCTTCAGGCAAGTCACTGGTGAGGCAGAGTGCCACAAGAGACGGTTCCCTTTCTCAGATCTCTCTGCAGTGTTTGCTGCCTGGGCATGGTACCTGGAAAGCCATCCTCTTATCTGTGGATACCAAAGCATGTTGTTTATCTAAGGCTGCTTACAATGTAATAGCAATGTCGGATTTATCGGAATACTGCTGTAAGTATGCTGGGGGGGGATGTTCCACTGTGCTGACAGATTGAGATTAAAAATGTGGATGTGCCAGTGGTGATTAGATTTACTGGGCTGTGAGAGTGACTAGAGGCCTGGTTTGTTCTTTGGAGCGATTGTTTCAGGAGACAGGATGCATATTGGAACATGACTGCACGTTTTCCTGACTTTCTGCAGCTCGGAAAAAAGAAATACGATGCTTGAAGCAATGTCATATATTGTTGGCTGTAGTAAATCAAATTTTGGAGTAAGTAAATTGATGGCAGAGGTATGCAAATCAAAACCTCAGAGTTAAAATATCTAAACTATACTTTAATATTTTTACTTAGAATTGTGTATTATAATATTTCTGGTTATAGGGTTGTGCTTACTTGAAGGGATCTAAAATACTTTGAATTTATGTTTAGTTGCCACCACTTGGGTGGTAAATGACAGCACTTGTTTGCTACAGAACGAAGCTCAAGTTGCTGTGGTTATAAGTGCATGGAAGACTGTACTGCTTGTGGCTTGTGCTAAACCTTCACAGAAGGTGGACATACAGGACTTCTGAAATGTAGTGACCTAAAAGATAGCAAAATAGCAATGAAGCAGTCGGAGATTTTTAACAACAGAAATTCCAGACCTGTTTCTTATGTGAATGCTATGCAAGTTCCTGTGCAAAGCCATTAAAACTTGAAAGGACTTTGGAACAGCTAGGGCGAAGCAGAATGTGAGATCCACGTACACTAAGGTGCTTTGGGAACTGGTTTGAGACAGTAGGTTGTTAAGAGTTTCATATTTGAGAAATTAATCCCCCATAAAAACTCATCTAATCAGCTTATTGCTTCTTTTGCTTTCCATCTCAAAAGAAAAAAGGGGAAAATGCCATTTTTTTCATGAAATTCTGGTGGCCACTTTTTGCTCTGCCTCATTGCTGTGCTGCATTTAGATTTTAAGTCTTTTCTGGGGCATGAGCAGCTATAAATATTTGTTTCTTAAATATCCATATTAATGCATCAGACATGTTGGAATATATAGTTAGAGTATCTTATTGAATGTTATCTTAAAAATGCATAGATGAGTTAAAAGTGTAGAGAAACTCAGCAGGCGTTTGCAGCAATATGTCTGGGAGAACAGCTGTCCTTTAACTGCAGTATTTCAGCAGACCAGTCCACATGAATCCCAGTGGTAGGGGATGGGTCAGGTATGGTAGCAGAAGAATAAGTAAGATCTATTGCTTGTCCAGCCACAGCTCGCTTGCTTGTTTGGACAACTGAAAAGATGTTTATTATTAAAAATCACAATTAGAATTTTGAACATTCAAATAATCAAATTGATTTAACTCATTTTCAAAATGGAAAAGAAATTACCATGTCCAACAAAACAGGAAGTACTTGCATTGCTCTGTAGAAAATGTTTGGATCTTTATTATGATTTTAGCTTTTCACAGCTGAAAAAGACAAGTGGTTAAGTCTGTATCAGATAATATATTAAATTTCTTATTGGATTTCCATGAATAAACTCATTAACATGCAGAACTGAGTATCTAGCTTATTAAATATCAGCGTTTTCGTATGTGTTAGTCTTATATTGGTATTTTGCAGTTAGAGATTTCTCTGTCACATTATTTCACCTTACCCCTGCCCCTTCACTGCTTACAGTATCTTAAAAAAATTAACCTTTTTTTTTTTTTTTTTTTTTTTTACACATTTGCTCTGCATTAGCTATCTGCAAGTCTTTGCGGTTTTTATTTTAATTTTATCAGGTAGTGGTGTATAATTGCTGTTTTAACAGGATGAAAACTCATGGAAAACATTTTGATATGAATAACCAAATTATCTTTTTAATTAGAAGTATAGGGGTGGGGGGAACTTAGAGGTTAGTTTTATATTACCATTTTCTACTATAAAAATTCCTGCAAAAGTATACAAATTGTAATTTTTACAGAAGTTTATAAAATGTATCTTGTAGGACAGAAAAGATCAACCTCTATGAACTATTATTTGTATCTTTCTTACTGACTAAATAGATGTCAGATAGATTTACCTAGGCAATTTCCAGACACGCAGTTTCTTCCAAGTCTTGATTAGGATTTTGCAGGAAGAATCATATCTCTCTTTTAACACTTAATGGAAAAATACTATTGTGTATTTCAGCAATTAGGATTAAAAATTCATACTTTTGCCTGTAATAACTTGTTCATAACTGGGTATCTCAAGAAAAAGTTGTGTCTGGTAGGGGCTGCAAGCATCCTTCCAACATATTCACCATGCAGACTGGCAACTAGGATTTTTCAGATGAGGAGGTGCAAGTTGCTGTAGGCCAGGCTTTGGGCTTTTCCTCAAGGACACAAGGCCTGCACTTCCTTTGGTGAAACTAGAAGAGAGAGTGTTTTGGTTTTGTACTGCATTGCAGAAGAAAGCTCTTTTGCTGTAGTATATTTAGGAATAGAAACAGGGTTTTCAGTTTGTGGAGGCTGTTACTTATTTTTTTAAAAAAGTCTTGGATAAGAAGAACTGCAGCAATATTTGTAGGAGTACTTCTGAAACATCTCTGTAGAAGGACAAACTGCTGGCACTGTTTTCAGGTACCATAAATATTCTATGAAGTATCCTCCATGACTTTAGTACTAGGCTTGTGGCTGGCATCTATGTGCTTTCTACAGCTCCAAGGGTTTGAATGTTCCTCTGCAAAAGTAGGAGGGGTGTTAAGGTCTTCAGAAGTTTTCTGCTCACTTGCCTACTGCTCAGGCTTTTAGGAACCTTGGTGAACAGCAAAAATGCCTACTTTTTTTTCCCGCTTAAAGTCTCTTCTTTGGAATAGCAGCTTGTTTTTCATGACATGCATTTCCACCCCAAGGACATTTAGTTGTCCAGAGTTTCTGTCTTAACACATGTTGAATTGTTCTTTAGAGGTGGTATTTATAATGGACTTGGAATGAGACCTCCAAAGCTTTAGGTAGGCCTGAACTTAAGGCCAAGTATAAACCATATGTTTATGTCTGTCTTGAAGACTGACGCGATGAACCAACCCATGGGATCTCTAAAGGAGACACCGTTGAACCCTGCTGTGTTTCCGGGGACAGTGGCATTGGGTGCACCCCGGGAAGAACATCACAGCGCTTTTGGCTGGGGTCATTGGTAGTGCAGGGAAAGGGTTATAGGCATTGTGCAAATATGCTGGAAAGAAAAGTTACTGGTTTAGTTTTCACCTCACTTCTATGTTATGTTCTGAACAAAATTGTGAAAGTTGTTAAGAGCAACTTAATGATGGTGTATTACTCAAACGAAGCAAGGAGGTGTTGCTGTTTGCGTGACACTGCATAGTGGTGATGTATATAGTGAGTTGTACACTGGCTTTTGCAACCTCCTGAGCTTTTTGCGCTTACCGGTGCAGTCCCACTTACAGCGTAGTGACTCAACTCCACAGTCAGAGATGGACGTGTTGATTCCAAATGTTGGTGTGTTGTGTTGCTATCCACATTCAGATTTCAGAATTCTTGAGGTATTTTGTGTGTACTAATGTGGTTTTAATATAAAATGCATCAAGTTTCTTTAAACAGCCTAACAGTATAATGAACTTTGGTATGCTGTATCTTGGTGATATAATTTCTCTTGATGCTGGCACTGAAGCCTGTTCTTTGTTTTGTGACAGATGGATTGGAATACACTGAACCTATGGTATTGAAATAGAATATGAAATAAACTATACTCTGAGAGAGATATAGCAACCCCTTAATTTTGGTTGCTTGACACTCCTTGTTACAAAAGGTGTTACTGAATTTTTACGGGGAATTTTGAGCACCTTCATTATTTTTAGCAGACCTGCACATTCAAGCAATAATCCTACATGAAAGTTACAGACTAGTAATATAGTTGATGTATAGGCATACTAATATTGATGCATCTACATCAAAATTGGACGTGTATTTATGCAAAACATCTGCTTCCTCATCTTCAGAAATTGTCTTCCATATGCAGGGATAAAAATTGCAAGTGTCATTTACTCTTGTACTGTCTTTAGTAGTAACATTACTTGCAAATATTAATTGCAAAGTAAGGTTATCTATAACAGTTTAGGCCAAGATAAGCTGAACTGAAGAGTTCAGGATACAGTATAATATTTTCCCCGCTCTTTTTTTTTAAAAGTAATGCTGTTAATTCTAGAAATTATTTAAGTTAACTACAGTAAAAAGAGAGAAACACTAAAATATCCCTTCGGTATATTACAGCTTTACTTGCAATTAAGGTTAGAGTATTTTTTCCTGTCGCCCTGACTAATCAGACCATACTTCCTTCTATCTTAAGCTGTGTTTAACAAAAGGTTAGTCACTGCCAGCTTCTGTCTGACCAGAAAACATGTTAAATTTCCTTCATTTTTTCTTTCATATCTTTATTTTTTGAATACTATTCATAAAGCATCTCAAGGAACTTCTGGCTTAGTTCTTCAAATGCTGGTGTCTATGATTAAGTAGAAGCTGAGCTTTCTTTTTGGCCTTTTATCTGTCAGAATATAAGAAGGATGATGATATATATGTGACAAGTTGCACTAACAGGGCCAGCTCTTTGGTCCTGTTTACACTGGTCTTGAGTATGTATTAGTGTGGCTGCATTTAAACAAGATTTTAGCAGTAGGTCTATAGCAGAAACCTGATCCCTCTAGGATTCCGAGATGTTTAGAAATGATACTTTTTTTTTTTTAAAACATTCATTGAAATGCTGTTCAATGAAGCTACTCTTTCTATTAGCAGCTGTAAAACAAGTTTGAAATGTGCAATTATGCTCCTGATCCAAGGTCTTACGCAGGTCCAGTGACTACTGCGTGTGGACTGGCTCCACTACTTTGAGGTTTGCATTTTTTTAAAAATACCTGACAAGAGGAGGAGGCCACAGATGTCTAAAAGGATATTGCATTGAGCCTTTAGGAAAACTGTCTCTTGTTGAAAGAGCCATTTTAAAACTTTTGCTTGTCAGACAGAAGAGACTTGATTACATCTGGGAATTAGATACAACCATCGCAGTTTGACAAGCTGCCTTAAGGATGGGCAGCTCTGTGCTATATTCCTTGTAAGACTGCTTATAATGCAATCCCTCTTTCCCAAGAGGTAAATACTGTCAATGTCTTTTGCCAGAGAGTTCTCTTGGCTGTTTGGTTAAGCATCTGGAGGTGGCCTTGCACTAAACCGTAAGACTGTACCTGTGTTTTCCCTGCGTCTGTGCAGCTGACACCTTCAGTGTGGTTGCCTTAGGGTTGGCTATGTAAGTTGCGTTCCAGCACCTGTAGTCCTGATCTGTGGCATAAGAATGTAATGGTGTTGTACAAATGAGGATCTAACCCAGAATTACTTCTGTCGGACTAATCTTGAAGACATACTCTAGTTTTGGCCTGTAGTGGCTATTTTACGTCTTAATCCAGGAAACAGTTTTTAAAGAATTGCCCCTGAGCTACATGGTTGTGGAAAACTGCATTTTGCAAAAGGTGCTTAAAGCAGGTAGCCCACTAAAATCACAAACAGGAATATTGCTTTCTCTTCTTAGAAGCATGTTAGTTTAATGTAACACCATAGGTCTGGCAGGTAAGTATCATTAATTGGGTAAACAAGTAATAATTCATTAAACATTTTAAAAAGAAATGTACCCCAGAGAACTTTATTACCTAGTAATAGATACATGTCTTCCTTAAGTGGTATGTTTTCACAAAAGGTTTTACCAGAACTTGTTCAGGTAATGCTGTTTCAGGAAATTTGCTAGATGCATCTCTTTGGATAGAGCCACCTGAAAGAAATAGAAAGGGATTGTGCACTAAAGTTTAACATAGACATGACATTGATAATGATAGAAAAGTTGCTTATCCAGACGCTTGCGCAGAGCCTTCCTGGATATTTTTAGAAGATTGAGATTATTGGACATGGGCTCAGGATATGAAACTCTGCTCTTTGACACTCAGTAAGATTTTTGAGTGGTTAATGTTGCTAAATAATGGTGTTAAAAAGAAATGCCACTGTCTTTTGTGCATTGTCACTGTTTTTTAGGTGCATGGCACTTTCCTCCTCTTTATTTCCCACGTCTTCATTTAATGAATTGGTTTCTATACCACATGTCATGCTATTCAGAATGTAATTACAATGGGGGGGGGGGGATTCTTTTGGATATGGGACTCTTTTGAACATAGAATTTTGAATATAAATTGTATCACAGATCTCAAAATAAATGTTTCCAATTAATTTCAAATGAAAATTTGATACTTTATATTGTGACTGGAAACTTTAGCAAGGACTAGATTTAAATCAGAGAGCTAATGCTCTTTATTTCTCTTCTATGAAGTGGAGATAGAACACCTTTTTTAAGAAATCTGCACATCTGTGTTAGGTTCATCTCTCTTCCATCCACTTCAGAGGAGCCTCCTTCTCTCTGCCAGAGAAGCTGGGGGATGCTAAGGCTTGCTAGACTAGAGCTGGCTTTTGTGAACATTGCTGGAGCCTGACGTTAGCTACTAGAGCTTTTGGATTCCTCCTTTCTTCTTTGTATATGCTCTAAAAAGTTTTGCAATTATAGTTCAAGAAATGGGTCATGGTGTTGCTGGAGTAGGCTGAAGTTCTTTGGGAGCAAATGGGGGGGGGGGGGGGGGGAAGCAGTCTGTGTGATGTATTTTTTGAGATGTGACCACTACATAAGTGACCTTGGGATAAATGGAAAATGGGCTAGCAGCACTGAGGAGGATAGTTAAGATTATTAAGTGAATAGGCCGGTAATAAAGTGGTTATTGAGCAGTTTGTATCCATTTCCTATGCATCAACTTGTGAACTGTACCTCCGGACAGTGTTAAGTTGGCCTAATAGCCAGTAAGGAGTTGGACTTGATGATCCTTATGGGTCCCTTCCAACTCGAGATAGTCTATGATTGCATGTAATAGGTACTGGTAGCCTGCTGCATTCATAAAAAAGTGTTGATGGTTAAGGTAAAGGACAACAAAGTGGTTTTGGAATAAGGCTCGTGTTAGCCATAATTGGTTTCTGCATTTTGTTACCTCCTGAACAGCACATCGATCCCATGACTTTCTCTGAATCAAAGAATATACAACTATTGCTTTGTTCCAAGTGAAACTTCCTTAATCTACCCAATAACAAAATTTTTGCCGGTGCATTGTTCACAGTTCAGAAGAGTTCTAAGAAGCAGCTGTGCAGGTGCTGATTACTTTTATTTCAAACTAGAAACTTTAAAACAAGCTGTGTAGGCCATGTGACAGATCTGTGTAAATAGGCTTGCTGTTTACAGGTTTGGTCTTGCAAATCTTTTTGTCTTGGTGGGAGGTTGGTGCAGTCAATACAGTGACAGTGAAAGCTGATGTTTGAGACGGAGGCAGTAGCTGCAAAGTATTTTAGACTAGACTTCTTCCGGTGATAGAGGTCTGGAAAAGCTGATTTCTCTGTAATTGCCACATTTAAAAATATATTATTTTGTAACCTGTGACTAGTGAGGACAACTAGTGTGTAAGATGTATGCATTTATTAATGGTCGTAAACCATTACTTTGGATCCAGCTAAAAGGGTGAAAGCTTTTACATTTCTGCTGTGAAATGTGTTTTGAGAAATAGATGAAAAACGGGAAGAGTTTAATCCACTATATAACTATAGCCATTGAATGTTGATAACTAGATTAATCCATCCAATATCCTCCATAGCCTCTAATTTAAGCTTATACAATGGATCAGTGAAGGTACTTCATTCCTTGCAAAGGTAAATATCATTACATCTTTAAAATGTACATACACCTTTCTAAACTAAGGATAGTAATCCTGAGTTCATTTGGCTAAGTGGTAGTTGGTTTTGTTTTTTTTTAATTTCCCTGCATGGTCATATTTCTGGTTCAGTGAAATTAATAATTCAGAAATAGAGCTAAGATGAGAAAATGTTCAGGGATCTGCATCATAAATCCCTGTAAAGGGAAAGACAAGATTAAAAGACAGTAATAAAGCATGCATGCATGTGCACACACACAGAGCGTAAACATTGTTCTAAAAAAACCTGGGGTGTTAAAGAATTTGGAGATGATGAACTCCAGATACTAGCATTTTAATGAAATTTGCATTTAATTAAATCCCTCAAATTCTATCCAAAGATCGAATACGATGAAAACATGTGGGGTTTTATTTTTTGCTGTGACCAAAATGTATCGGGCTGTGTCTGGAATTTTGCCCAGCCAACCAAAAGGGAGATTTTAATTATTGGAAGGAGTAGAGGCACTGAAATACCACAGTTGCATTCTGTTTAATTGAGCAGCATATTTGTATCCCTATTCACTTTATATCACAGCCTTATATCACTAGTATACAGGTTTTGGACTATTCTGGTATTCCTATAGCTTATAGATTGCAAGCTTCTTAGCTGCTCTTGTACCATACTGCTTCAATTAATTATATTTTAGATGATGATGAATTGCCAACAAAATCACTTTTGATACTAAAACATTTCTTGTATGAGTGATGTCCTAGTCTGTATGGCAGCCTAAAATTACTTACTGCCTTTTAAAAATTATTCTTTTATCCTTTTAAGTTTTCTTATATCCTTTTTAAAATTACTTTTCATAAATTCAGGTCTTCTCTGGCAAAACGCAAATAGTTCTATCAAAAAGAAGTGCAGTTTTATCAATAATTACTATCTTAAGGAATAGATATAAAGTGATTTCTTTGAGATAGAACTGAGCTAAGAACTTAGTTTTGAGGTTTTGAGGCATTTGCATTTTTTGTTTTGTTTTCACGTTTACTTTTCTCTAGGTTTCTATCAGATTTTCAGATTTCTAAGTTATATTGCTTCTCTCCTTGTAAGGAGATTAATTTCTTCGAGAGAGAAATAAAATACAGCATGAAAGAATATCGTATCATTTTAGTTATGTTTGCAGAGTGAGTGGAGTGCATGGCGCTAGCTATGCTAGTCTCCTACCAGTTCTTGGCTACTCACCTCCAAGGCATCACCACTGTATTACACAGCTAGGAAGGGGGCAATAAGGAGTTGTTACAAGCAGCCAGCAGTATCATTATAATAGAAGCTATAGAAAATAATTCCTCTCTTCATGTAGCAAGAAAATACAGAAGTTGATAAATGTTGGTACCTTTAAAGGCTTTTAGCAAAATATGACCTATTGTTTTATTGCCTGCTCTGCAGATGTAGAGAAGAATTCTAGAATAGTAGAACTTCAAAAGCACGTAAGGCAACAGCCTCCTACAGTTTTCAACTCTTGCACCAAACTAACAATGTCAGTGTGTATTTTCAATTTTTTTTATTGCAGTATAGATTAATGAATTACTGGAGAAATTATAAATAATAATATAATTATACAGAAAATGCGTGGCTCACATTAACAATAAATGCCAGGAATGGGATATGTTTTTGGAGAGTCCACTGTATTTTTTTGCTTAGGCTTATACTGAAGAATCAGGTATGATATATCTTTTTGCAATAGGTAACTAGCATGGATGCAGTTTAATTCTCAAAATTCCTTGATTAAGAGAGGTTGTTTTGCTCAGGAAACCTGTAAGAGGACAGAAGAGTAAGTAGATATCTGAACTGTATAGAAGGACACATGAAATCTTTAAGAGCTTGTATTTTTCAAAGCTCTGAACTAGCTCTAACTAGTATCTTAAATCAGTAATGAAGACCTGTTTCTTTGTCTGCCCACAATTAAGTCCATTGTTATTTCACACACCTGGCGGTCTGCCATCATATGGTTAAATCTGGATGTCTGCTAAGCCAAACTGAATGCAGTTGATTAGCTTGTTTTATTGAAACTGCATTCCTTTAATCCTAAATTGGGTTCATGCTCAAATAGTCTGTTCAGTTTTAGCTTCTGAGTATCATATGAGTTATTAGCAAAACCCACTTTCTCCGTGTAAGGGGAGAGTGTAATGCTTTGTCTACAGAGGCAGAAGTAAATAGAAAATAGGATATGAAGAGGAAGATGAATTTAGTTCTTCAGATGAGCCTGACAGTTGTGGCATGAAGCCTGCTGTCTCTCCTACTGTAATGTAGAAGGCAAAAACCGCTGTAACATCCATGATGCCATAAGCTAGAGAAAAAACAGAGTATTAGAAAATGACAAGCAGTAAACCGGATTATAACTGCCTGAAACTACATGCTGCCAGGCAGCTACATAATTGCATGAAACTATTTAGTCTCCCCTGCAGCCCTGAACCAAAAATACAGCAAAAAGGTCTCTGATGAGGTCTGCTCTCTGAGATTTCACAGAAAGCAGAACTCCAGATTCAGAATCTCTGCTTTGAATAGTTTGCTAAGAAGTCAAGAGAAACAATAATAGGCAAGAGAATGAGTCATAGTGCTTATGTAAAAAAAAACCCCAAACAAATATTATGACTTTTTAACTCCTAGTACCAGACTCGAAAAAGAATAATAATAATTTAAAAGGTGTTCTTTGGATAATTGTAATCTCTGTCAAATACAGCACTTAATGGATTTTGGT
This sequence comes from Falco peregrinus, assembly GCF_023634155.1. Taxonomy (NCBI): domain Eukaryota; kingdom Metazoa; phylum Chordata; class Aves; order Falconiformes; family Falconidae; genus Falco; species Falco peregrinus. Next base: position 1,918,873 of record NC_073731.1, read on the forward strand.
GGTGTAATAACTTTACAATACCTGCTCTTTCATATTTGTATCTGTGGCTGGCTGCACATCCAATAAGACACAGATAAAATTAATAACTATATGGATAATTAGTAACTGTATATTGTATAAAAAGATGCATGTGTTCTGAATAATAGGGTGTCTTGTATTATGAGGGTCCCTAATGTAGCTGCTCCTACTGAAGAAAAAATAAGCTGAAGTGGTTTGTGTATATCTTCAAAATGTATGATCAGTCATTCACCAGAACATGGAGGTTAGTGAACACTTCCAGTGATACCCTGGTTCCTCAGATATTTAATATTGAAAATTTTATCTACGTATGTAAAGCCTAAATTAACTACATGGCATTACTTTTTATTTGAAACTTACTGTATTTGCATTTTATAACAAATCAAAGCAATCCTGCCAACACTACTTAACTCAAGATAAGTCAGTATCAAGTGAGATAGTGCGTGTAGCCTGAGGGCTTTGAAGAGCGTGTCAAGTATTTATGTAGTTTCTTTCAGTTATTTAGCTTAGGTGCTACTTGAGTCAGGAGCCCAAGTTTATTTGGTTGTCAAAGGAGGACTGTTTCCAGTCAGGCAATTCAAACCTCTACCAAGTTTGTTGCCTAAAATAACCTTAAATAGAGGTACTGAGTGATTTCCCTTCATACTTTTTTTCCCAACTATCCATTTTGTAGCCAGCACAGAAGAGAAGTTACCTGATTCAAAGAACATGCTAAATTTCCAAACTCCCTCTTCGTTTTTTGGATACTTCTCTTACCATTCTGTAGAGTTGCCACAGATGTAATTTGCTTTTCAGCTATTGTGATGGCTCTGTGGGCACCACCCTATGTGCCAACATATGAATTGCTCTGTTAACACAGATGGATCATTTTAAAAGTTTGGAAGTAAATTAGTCTTCAATTTCTAGAAAATACTTGAATTTCCAGGAGTTATTTGTATGCTATGATGGAAACTAGGATGTAGATCTTTAACTGTAAAGTACTAACACAAGTAATCTAAAAATCTTTACCCTTTTTCAAACCAAAAATCTTTATGGTTTACTAATGTAACTCTGCTGAAACTTTCAATAAAAATTTCTGTAGTTCAATTGACACTGAACTTAGCTCTTAATTGCATGATTTTAATATTGATGGTGAAGCTCTTCTCTTTTAAATCATCAGCCTGAAATGTCATTCAAATTAGAGTGTGACAGTGATAAACATAACAACTGCTAGAGATGGTGGAAGTCCTGGTGTGTGTAAATACTTCTGTTTAGCTGTCTATGTTATATGGCGCTTCCTCTGTTTGCTAGCAATGATCGCACTGACTATCTGCATGTGATCTCTGCTGTTCTTAGAGTACACTGGTTAAACCAAGTTCAAAACAAGTGAAATCAGCATACTAGATTTTGGGTAAGAGATTTACTTTACAAAATCTGGTGAATACATGAGTGTGACTAGTCATGTAAGGAGATCTTAGATCTACCTAGAAGATGGGTGACAGCTGTTTATTTTTGTAAATGCCTATCTAAGAATATTTTCAACCTGAACAGATACTATTTTTCTCTGCAAGTTGGCATCATGTGAGATACAATTTTTCTGTAAGAGAGCTGAGAAAACAGTGTCCATTTATCTGAGCAAGGAACGTTTTGACACTTGTGTCTACATCAGTATAATTTTACAATTATATTTCAGTTAACTGTTAGACCTGGTGGTGGGTCATAAAATAATTTAAATTAGGACTAACCATGGTATTTTGTTTTTCAATAGAGGACAGATGAAATCAAATATGAGTACACTGCTGTTAAATAAGACAGCTCTTTAGAAAGTGCTGTGTTTCTTGCTGTATTGAATAGTTATTTGATGGAAGTATTCTGAATGTGCTCTGTTCATAGTGTATTGCATTTCACGCTTTCCCTGTGGTATCCATTATTTTTCATTTTGAATCTATGAGATGCCCTACTGCCTAGAGCTAAATGTTCTTTTACCTCATCATTTAGTTTGTTATGAATTACTTTATACATGGTGACAGTTAAGTGCTCTGCACAGATATTTTTTTTTTTTGCCTTCTTCCTCCCTAACAGATACAACTATTTAATCAGCCTCACCCCCTTGAAATGGAGCATTTTCTGCAGTTGTCACAGATTACCATCACTTGCACTATAGTTTCTGTGTACCGATCCCCCTCAATCTTTTGTCAGGATTGCGTTCTGGTTTTTAAGTATTTTTTAATATGTATATGCACACACAAATATCTGTAGTGTGTGTGTGTATATATATATATGTGGAATGATTATATAATTATGTAGATTTATATAATACATAAATATGTAAAATATACATATTTGCTTTTCAAATGAATTGTTGACTAAATCTTTTACATAAACGTTCAATATTACAAAAAGCCCCACACCTTTCTTCCATGTTACAGCATCATCTGTGCTTTGGATTTATGGACAACTGAGCTGATCATGGCCACAGTCTATGTAATTATGAGTTACCCCTGGCTAAACAGGAATATGTCTCTCCCAGAAAGATGTGTGTTCATACAGCAACAAATTAGGGAATGAGCTTCCCTTCAGCTTTCCAAAAAGTCCATTTCACCATAATTTCAGATCAATAGTGTTAGAACTCTTGACAATGAAATCATACTGATTGTGGCTGCCTCAGATTACTCCTTTAACTTCTAGACACTTCTGTCCTGGTGGTAGTAGTGATGCTGTCCCTTCATTCAATTCAGGAGTGTACTGGACTTCAACCTGGAATTTTTAAGCAGTTGGAACTAAATAGAGATGTTCAATACTGGCAAATCTGAGACTTTTCTGAGTTGTGACAGAATTTTAGGCTCCTAGGAAACGTTACCAGTAAAAAATAAGCTCCTGCAGTGTGACAGGAGGGGTTTTTTTGGTTGTGGTATGTGATAGAAATTAAAAAAAAAAAAAAAGTGATAGGCACCAAAAAAAGTGACAGTCACAACCATATTAGTTCTTTGTGGATTGATCTACTGGCTTTTATAATGACGTGTCCAAATCTAGTTTATTGGTAATAGCATACATACTCTCTAAATCACAGATAGAAGAGCTTCACTCTATTTCAACATAATTTTAAGGCAAGAGCCTAAGCGATTACATTCTGCTCAGAAGATGATGGGGATTTTTAGCTCTTCATTTCTTTCTGAAGACAGATAATGGTGTTTCACGTGCCATTTCCAGTTATCTTCTGTACTGATTATTCCTGTGGGAATGTTACCATACTCGTTCTAACATGTTGTACTTCAGTGTTTCTTCTGTCTCCATTGAGTCAGTTAGGTAGAACAAGTTTCCTGTTTCCCTTGGCATCCACCACCCCATGTAGAATAGCGTCGATGGAACTATAACTAAAGTACATTTGTCTCTCTCCTGTTTTGTTCTTGGATTGCTCACGGGTGTGGGACTTCCCAGACTCAATTGTTCATACAATATGCCAACATATTTTACCAATCTTATTTTGAAAATTTTAGCATGTGTCTTTGATCAGCTGTTTCAGAAACCAGTAAAAAAGCCCTGACATATTTAGTTCATAGAAAAACTTGCCAGCATATCATAAGTTTTGAACATAATTTTCTTGTTAGATATGTAATCTTTATTTTTCTTGATTAGTCTTCATTTATATTTTAAAGTATGCTTCCCTTGATTTAATATTTTTTCCCTTTTTTTCTCAAATTTATTATACTTCTTACATTGTTGTAAAAAGAAAGCTTAACTTTGTGAATAACACTTTGTGACAGTGAATAAAAATGAGTGCTTCTGGCTAGCCTTTAGGGAGATGACTTCATAGTTATCAATTAAACTCCCACGCAGCTGCAACAATCTGCTTTGACTGATGACCGAAGTCACCTCCCTAAAGGCTGGCTAAAGGTCTCTCTTCTCTACACTAACTCAGAGACATTCTTTGACAAGTATGTGGAAAGTTTCCTTGCTGTGTTTTCTTTTAGTTCTGTTCAGCTTGCAAGATTACATCCTTTTTTTTTTAAAAAAAAAGAAAAAAGTATCTATTTTCACTCTTCTGTGTTAATCTAAATATTTATGTTATAGTTCCTTCTAGTCAACATAAGACGATACCCCTTGGGTAAACAATAATTTGTTACAAATCTGCATTGTTTCACCAGATCTGTGAGAGTTAACTCTTAGCTGTGTAAATCAGGATCTGTTTCTTTCTCTAAAATGAGGTTCCGTTGTTTGTAATTTTTCTAACACAAGAGAGTGCTGTTGGGTCAAGGGGCAGCTGACCGCTTGTAAAAAAGAGATGAGGCGTTTGGTTCTCCAGCCTTGAGAACAAATAGCATGGTACAGCTTGCATCCACACACTAGCCTGGTTTGCTTCCTCAAAAGAGGTGACAGCAACCAGATCACAGGAAATGTCCGTGCCACGTTTTTTCTTCCAAACCTTGTTCAGGCATTGTATGGGAAAGCACTAAATGCCATGGGCCAAAACTGCTGCAGTTTCAGTGACACAGATCGCAGCGGGTCAGTGCTGAATCCATGTTCTGGCAGTGGTTTATTTGCTAGTATAGACATAGCTATTAACACGGTTTATGCTGAGGGCTTGGCGATTAAATATCCAGCTCTGAATAATAAATCAGGAAATTGCTATTGAAGACCCTTTCTTGGTGGAATGCTAGGGTGGTAGCAGACTTCCATCAGGCCGCAGTACTAGAGGTCCTGGAGGTACAACAAGCCAGGTTGGGTACAGAACTGACAATTAAAACTTGGTCACTTGTAGAAGCTCTCAGGATTGTGCTACACATCTAGATATTTTAGCATTTGTAGAAGTAAGTAAAATAAAGCCCATCAAAGTGTAATCTTTTTCTCTTCTTTGCCCTCATACAAACATAACACAATTGCATGTATCCCTGAAAATTGCCTGCAGTACTGTTATGCAGATTTCCAGGAAGGATGGCTTTCCCAGAAGAGTGCTGCAGAAACTTTTGCTATTAATCTCTCCCACACTTCAGTGGCTGAACCGTTCTGTCCAAGCTATCCAGGCTAGTGTAAAACACAGAAATAATGGCACATATTCCCTGTTCGTTAATATTTTTATTTTCTGTGCATGTCCGTAGTCTCTTGCAGTTTCAGTGTATGTTGCTTACATTCAGTTGTGCACCAGAAACTAGTGACATGTTTACCTTGTTCATCAATAGAAGTGTTTCTCCTGAAGAAGGGACCTTGTTTCTTTTGAGGATTGTTTTCAAAATACTCAAATGAAACCTAAAAGAGATTATCTTTGTATGTAACAAGCTATTTCCATCTGGCTAGGAGGAACTGTGACTCAAATGCGTGCATTATCTGTAAAGAGATTAAAGGAAAACTTAAAAGGGGCCTCTTTCTAAGCCTACTATATAGATATGATGATGGTTTTTAAATGAGGAATTGTTGGAAAAATGTATGGCAATCTTCAGGTTTGGGTTTTTTTGTTTAATATTGTTGAACTGCACCAGAAGGGTTATTTAGGTTTGTTCTTGATGCTTATAATATAACCAAATTACAGATTTATTTTGTTGTGGTCAAGAAACCAACAAGGGGTGACATCCTGTTGGACCTCATATTTACAAACAAGAACTGGTCAGGGATGTCACAGTCAGGAGCAGACTTGGCTGCAGCAACCACCAAGGTATTCAGGATCCTGAAAGACAGCAGTGAGGAAATTAAGCAAGATCACAAACCCAGATTTCAGGAGAGCAGACTTGGGCCTTTTCAGGGATCTGCTTAGCAGAATCTCATGTATCAGCATTTGATACATAGTGCTATTGCTCGTCTGTTTTTTGCTTTTAGTTTCGAATCTTTATCTTAAATGTGGAGCACCTCCTTGTTTTTATGTTGTTAGGCCATCATGTATAGTTTAAAATTTGTTTTAAAAAAAGGTCCAGTGAGCCATATTTTCAGCCAAATGGGATAATTTTAGTATTATTAGACTTAAATACAATCATTTCAGTCATTTTTTAATTAAATAAAAAATATATATTTATCTAATGCCATGTGAAAAAAAAGACATGAAACTTTTTTTCTTTTTAAAAGGTGTGTTCCAGTCAGGTTGTGAAGCTCATTTCCAAAGTAAAAATGCAAATGTTTCTAAATATATTTATGACTTTGCTATGAGATCATAAAACCCAAAGTATATAATTTTAATATTTTAATCATGAATATGAAATAAAACTTTGGCTTACAATTTTTTTTTAATTCTGAGTTGATTACAGATCTTTTTTTACTTATTCTAGCTGCCTGCATAATACAAAAATGAAATCAAGTTTATGCAAAATGCATTGAACAAATTAACATATTAAAAATCTAGTTGTTTCTCAACTAGTCTGATATTTTTGCCAGAAAGAGAAGAATGTGGATAATGTGTCACACATCAGTCAGATGTATTAATCTTTTGCTTTCAAAAATACAAATGTAATCAGAAAATATTCATGGCTGTATTTTTGGCTGAACTGCAAGTATATTAGTACTGCAGAGTATAATGTTCCTGGAGATATTTTAAACTAGCTAGCTTAGGTACCACTAGCACGGAACTCAAAAAGGGCAAACTTATCCTTAGTTTTATTATTCTTTCAGTGGCAAATCTGGGAATTCCTCCAATGTACCATTGCTTAAAATACATCTGCTTCCCATTTGATCTATTTGCCTATACTGAGAACACAACACATGAATACCCAAATCAGCTCAGAAGCTGTTTTGCCACACAACATTTTGAAAGCTATACCCTGAGTATGCTGTATCTATGATATATCCCGTAGACCCTGTAGATGCAGTAATTTGAATTAGGTGGATTTATTGTATTAAAATCTTAAATTAAATTTTAATATGCATGTAAAAAGTTATGATTGTATAAACAGTTATTGGTAAAACAGCTTTTCGATTTATTTCACTTGTAGAAGTTGTATTTGCTGTCATACGTTTCTGTTCTGAAGCTAATGAAGAATGAAATCTGTATATAGTTTTTCTAGTGTTGCATATGAAGCTTGGGATGTATTAAGACAACTTATACCTGGTATATCCTTCTCCTTTATGGAATTCCACATTTATGAATCCAGTGCCAAATAATACATTTGCTTTGTTTCTTGAGAAGAGGTACTAGTCACTCTCATTCAGTTCTTTGATTTGTTCTGGTAAAGTATGAGGCTGTCCACATGATATAAGAATTTAGAGAATTTTAATTGTCATTAAGGTAGACAGCTTGAGCCTTTTTGAACTTTCTTACCCATCATCTCTATTGCTTTTAGCAATACTAATTTATGGTGCCTCCCTGTGTTAGGTCAGAGACATTTGGGAGAAGTAGATTCTGCTGTCATCTGTAGCAGAGGAGCTGGTGAATCTCGGTGGCAGAGACAAGGGATGTCTTTTATACAGTACCCAGACTACATACAATGGGCTTTCTTAGATACAGACTGCACAGTGACTTGCGTGTGCATACTCTTTATGTTGTATATATGTTATTATGCACATAGACATAGTCCTGATATGCTTTCAAACAGTTATCACATGTTCTTCCTGAATATCGTTAAAATACTATGTTTATGTTAGTATTAACTCCTGATTTTTGGAATTATAATCTCAAGGATAAACTTTTATATCATAGAAGTCTAAGAAGTAATTTGTTTTTCTAGACCTGCTGAACTGCAGTGTCTCATCTGAAAGCACTGCTCATGCCCACATTACCCTGGAAAACAAAAAACATTGTTAGAGCTTATACAGTCTTCTGTGGGATTCCAAAAGGCAATAGCAAAGAAAGATTTTACTTTGATTTGTGTAATTAGTATAAACATTTACAGCTGAAGCTGCTTCTTTCTTTTCCTTGGTTAGACAGTGGGTTGATGGAATAATATAATTGACTTTCTAATGGACTTTCTAGCTCCTCAGGCAGTCTGCTTTTGTATGGACCACCTGTCTACAGTGAACTTGACGTACTGAGTAACTAGTAAAGCCATTTACTTTTTCTCCTTGGTTTCTCTCTTTTTTTAGAAAAGCATGAAAAGTACTTACATAACATGGCAGTAAATGACTTAAAGGAAATAATACTATCAAAAGAAAATACTAAGGGTTAAAAACAAATTAGAAGTGGAATAATTGAAATTTTTTTTAGTAACCATACAAAGTTTATTTGAATATTAAGCATCATAGAATTATTCTAACACATAAAAATGATCAATGAATCAGGAAAGACATAAGAAAATTAAAAGAAACCTACCTTCCTGATTATAATTTTTCTATACAGTTCAGTTTTAAAAATGACATAAGTGAATTTCTGTCTTTCACCAGATACAGGTGTGAGATAAATTTGTTTAAATCACATAGTTTTGGGTTTTACACTGCTATGGCAAAGGGTAATATTTTCATACTATCTTAGTGATTTCTGTAAAGATAAAATCAATGTTTGTACATGTTGAGTGAAGCACGATTTTTAAGGGCTTTAATGTGTTTATCTAATTCTTACGGTATTTTTAGTTGTTTTAATAGGAAATGTAGGTCTCAGTGACATATGTCAGTGTTAGGTTTGTTTCTGTTAGCCAGTAGCCGAAAATATAACTAAGAAAAACTTGGCAGAATCTGACTTTTAAGTAAATTTGGAAAAATGTCAGTTTATTGAAATACTTTGAGTTACAGTTCTCAGATTGACAAAGGCCACAGGTTATATGGCCTAAATAAAATCACCATTTACCTACAGTTTGTGAAGAAATAACTTTACAGATATATTTGGTATCTGCCCTTGTTTGTAGTGGATATATTTATATGTACTGCCTTCAGGAAGAAAGGCTGCTTCCTTTATTACTGTGATGAAGAGGGAGGCACTAAGCTAACTGTACATCTGTTTTGTTATCTTTTACATAGGCTTTCACAGTCCTTTAACCTTCACAGTGCCTCTCTGTGATGAACAGCTAGAAGGAGGTGAGATAAACCCTTTGCTAGTAAACTTCCATCTAGTTGGCAGCTGTAATGTGGAGCCGGAGAAATTTTGAGTTCACTTCCAGTTTCTGAGAAGAAATGGACCTTTGTAGTCCCACAGATTTCTGTTGCTGCTAGATTAAAGAACTCTTAATATCTTAAGACATTTTCACCTCCAGTCTCCCTGTTCCCAGTTCCTGCATCTAGTGTAACAGTCAGAGATGGAGCAATCACAGCTGAAGTCTTGGTGCCTGTGTCCGAGATCTTCAGAGAATTCCACTAGCAAATAGATGTCTTGATGGTGATTTTCTAAGACATGTGAGTTGGCCATATGTAGGCATATTTTCACAGGTGAAGCAAAACACATACCATGCTTCAGTTTGAGCAACTGAGCTTTGGAAACATTTTCGATTACTGCAGGCAGTGCTATGAGCCAGATTTCTGTTGAAATTGTATCCTTTGATTACTTTTGATTAATAAGGTTTTTATTTCAGTGTAAGACTTCAAAATTATCTTGCTTTACCTAGACATCGGAAAACCTCCACCTGGCAAAGTGAACACCTTAACTATGCTTAGTGTGTAATGTCTGTGTCTCAGGTGCTAGAGATTCCAGTGGGGAAAAGACCTTGACTGTAGAATGAATTCTGTGATATCAAATTTATGTGGACTTGAATTTTAGCTTTTTCTAATGTCTTTATATTGTGTCCTGTGAGGATTTTCTAAAGCAGTTAAGCACACATTTTTCTCAGCTGTGTCTTTCACCTCTACTTCACCTGCTGAACTTGAAAAAACAGAAGTTTCTACTACAGCATGATCAACAAAGATTAGCTGCTTTTTGCAGCAGTTGGCTAATGTAGATACTTCCAGTTCCTGTGTACTGTGCAAGATTCTGCTCTTCATTATACCTAGAGGTCGCTTAGCTTATGGAGGGATAACTGGCTGCAGAATATGGATAGTTGTCATTCAGAAAGTACAAAAGTAAACTTAAATCTAATCTCCACCACAGGAAAATTTTTTATCTCCCTCACTGTGATCTGATGATCCAGAGTACAGTCCTATATTTTTGAAAAGTAACAAAATTTCTAGTCTTACCATCTCACAGAAATGCAAGGCCAAGAAACGTCAGCTGGCAGTGTTCAAAGGAAGAAAATCCATTCTTAGTAGCACTGAAAACTCCCCATAGTTCATGGCACCTAAAAATTAATCTTTTTTCTCCAGCCACGTTTAGTGTCATCACATTTATCATTTCTGTAGACATCTGTAGACATTCTGTGTAAAAAGAATCATCATCTGCTTCTGACTGACTGAATGCAGCTCTGCGTGCATTCGTTTGATATATTATTGAATCAAGCTCTTGCTGTTCTCTACTTCTTTCCATTAAAGTGCTTAAACTCAAAATGTTGTATGACAGCGTTATTGTTAGAAGAATGCCTAAGCAGGATGCATCTGTAACACCATGCGTTCATCGTTCTTCAGGTAAGAAGTTTCCCAGTTCTGCTTATCAGTTAAAGGCAAACCTATACAAACAATATTGTTATCCCATGTGATTTTTTTAGCAGGAGCCTATGAGTTTTGTCAGATCATACAGATTGTCATAGATGTGAATGCTCAGGGTGAGATGGGATGATGAGATGAAATCTCTTAAAATTAAAGTGGGAGTGATCCAGAAAAGTTATGACACTGGCTGTTTTTTTCTGTGGTCTCAACAGTATTTCCTATTTCTCCTTGACTGTTGTTCTCTGGGCTTTTTCTATTTATTTTTATATCCTTTAAAAAAGATTTTAATATTTTTATAGTCTGTTACATATTTTTATATTTTATGTATTATATATTTATATTTAATTTCAATATATTTTATATTTTTAGTTTTTATATAGTCTTCTATATTTTATTGATTTTGTAAGTCCATCTTGATTCCTCCTTTTGTTAGCTATATCTATTTATCTGTCCTTTTTCCATGATTTTCTTTCTGTTTCCTCTCTCCTTTTTCTCAGGTGTTTCTGCAAACATTTTGACTTGGATTGTGTCTTGGGTGATCTGCATACTTAACACCTATATTCACTGCCGGTTGTTAGCTGTACAAAAAATAGAGTAGACCCAGGAAATCCCAAAGCAGTTAATTACTGAATTAGCCTCTGGAAGGAATACCTTCAGCAGTGCTGTCAGGAATAGGACCCATCTGCAGCAGCACTAGTACAACTTGATTGACATCATCATTCTGTGGGCAATTAATTATCACACAGATATTTGCTGTTCATTGTGACCACCAGTTTTAGAGCTGCTGGCTTAACCTTTTGCCTGCATTATGGTCACATGTCTGCATTTGGGAGAAAAGGCACAGCTCCGTTCAGTCCAGTTGTTTCAGCCCTAGAGTGTGATGAAATCAGAAAAATAAGGAGTTTGATTACTAGTAGCAGTGCACAGTTCATGTCATCTGTTTTGACTGCACTTTGAATCTGGTATTTCAACACAGTCAGACTGAAATAGGGTGAACACAGGAAATAAAGGAGGCTACAGCATGTGACAGTGGCTGTGATTTCTTAACTTAAAAATTTTATCTGATGTGTAAATTGCATTTTCAATCACAGTGTTCAGAGTGGCTTTAAAATTCTTTATACCAGATGAACATGAAACTTTTTCTAGTTTCTGTTGAGCAATACTAAATTTACAGCTGTGTGTAATTAGTTTTTCATGTATTGAAAAATCATTGAGTTAACCTGGTATCATTTATGTTACTGTTTTTATCTCAACATCATAGACCAAATATCTACTTGATGTTTTACTATGCATTTTATTGCAAAACATTATACATTGTCCATTTAACTGTCATAAAAATTGAACAAAATAGGGTAGGGGGCAAATGAAATGCTGAACTGAAAGTCTTCCCTCTCTCCTGACCCTCCATTTTTGGTCTCCAATTGTAGCATGTTTTTCTTTACAATTGATTTGATTCAGCTCTGTCTTACTGATTTTGTCAAATCACAATGCTTAAGTCAAGAAGTGCCACATATATCTGTCTTGGGTATTTATTTACTCATTCTTTGGCCAAAGCCTTTACAGTCTTGTCACCATTTTTTAGTGATTGCTATGATTTTCAGACTTACATGCCTATAATTTTCAAGCAGAGCAAAGAATGAGGCCATGCAGGAAGAGGTTATCCAGAAATTCTTCAGGTATCTGAAAAGCCTATTCCCTCTCCTTTCTAATTTATGGCTTTGGTAGTTTCCTGCTCTGTTTCTACACCAAAAAAAAAACCCAACCAAAAACCCCAGTAAGTTTTATTTCAGACCAGAAAAAGTACTATAGCTGTTCTGGCTAAACCTCGCACATCAATGCAACTTTTTCCAGCTCATGTTTGTTTAGCAGTATCTCCATACTTCTCTCAGCATGGGCCAAGGCCCTCTCTTTCCAGTATAGCTTTATAGCTTTAGGTCTTTCTTGAAAAAATACTCACACCATGCTACATATGAAAAGTTCTGGGAATGTCATAGTTGTGTCATTTTGGGGGTTATTTTCACATGTTGCAGCATGCTGCAATCAGCATTGTGAATGCAAATATGATTGGACTCAAATGGAAACTCTGTGCACTCAGTGAAAGCTGAAGGGGAAAACTGCTATATGGTAGTTTAATTTCAGAATTGCACAGTGGGTTCTGTTTGGTGCAGTGCAGCTAATATGAAATACTGTCTATTTTTCTGATCACTTGTTGCTCAAAAACCACATGAAGACATCAACTGTTGTTTATACTTAGCTTTCAATGTCACTAAATGGGCGTTGGATAAAATCTAGGACTACTTTTCACTGGCAGAAGCTTAGAGTTGCAGAACATACATGAGATATATGTGAAGTAAATATGCATGAGAAAAATATGTCCTTAGAGAACCGTGTGACCTTTGTGTTACTGCAGCCGTGTGTGATGACGAACCACTGTGCTGCAGTGCCATTCCCTTTTATTGAACCTGCCCAATTTTCGTCTGTGTACAGGTGCATGAGTGTAAATTGGAGCTGGCCTTAATTACAGCGCAGAATAGTTCTGCTCAAAACATTACATTTTAAAGAGTTTGTTTTCTCTTGCTTCTTTTCCCTTCTGTTGTTGGGGAAATCTTAATCATTTGATGAAAAGCAATTTAGTCTTTAAATCTGGACTGACACTGTGACCCTTCTGTAGCTCTGCAGCGCAATCACAAATTCCATGTTCTGCTAGGTTGCTTACACAGCCTTTTGGGCCTGATCTGTCAAGACTTCTAATAAGCACTGAGCAGCTGAACAAATGTTATTGAAATGTGGTGGAATAACTCCGTAGGCTTGAATAAGAAACACTGGCACAGGGAGCAGCTCAGCAGTAATTTCCCCAAAGACAAAGAGGAGTAATTTTAGAGTGGCAGGAATGGTTATAACTTTGCATGCTTTTGTCACCATTCTGCTCCCCCCCGAAGTGAGTTCTGGAAAATAGAAATAAAATCCTTGTCAAAATGCCCCTTGCATTTCCAGGACACTGTAAGTATACTTTAGCATAACAACAACTATTATACTTTAGCATAACGACAGCTATTACTGTGTGTGCTTCAAAGACCTGCATCAAGGCCAGCTGAGCCGAACATCCACCTCATAAATGATTAAACTTAAGACTCAGTTTGTGACCAAGACCAGTTGTGAGCACCAAGCCTAAACCAGTGATTTTCAATCACAGTCTGCATTGACTTCATTCAGAACTGTAGGTGTTTACTTCCTCTGACAAACAGATGGTAGCTGTCTGAGGCAGGCCACCAAATTCAGAAATTGCTGCTGAGAAAGTTAGCCTGTAATGACTTGTTCTAGGTAGGAAGCCAGTGCAGAATGACAAATAAGTGCTCGAACCTCTAGCTGTATCACTCTTCTTCCTACACAGGGAAGATGGAAGGGAAAAGCAAGTAGTGGAATAGTTAGTAAGAACGTAGACCTAAAAAGTGCCTTACTTGCCAGATGATCTTAAAAACATATTTCTGTAGCCATATGCTGTTCTGTGATATATATATATATATAAAAGCAAGATATTACCGAATGAAAATCAAGCCAGTAAACTAAGATTTTGTCATTGCCCTTACCCAGTGGTGTTTCCATCAATATTTATATTCTTATTTTTTCAGGACAAACATGTTCTGTACTTGAGTTGTTTGCAACAAGTGTGTGGCAATATTTTGTAAATTTAAAAGTGTTATTACAGCTATATGTTCACATGTGTAAAAATTCATTTGTATGGGTGTGTGCATTAACTGTGTTATACACACACAGTCTGTGTGTGCATCAGAGCTACCAGGTCACTGTTGTCTGTTCTGGCAGTGAGACCTGCAGCGCACTCGCATAGCCTGTCACCTGCACTATGGAACGTGCCAGATATAATTGGTTATCCTGGTGTGTGGTCTGCCCGCCAGCTCTTTACTGCATGTGGGGGTCACTGCCTTGCACTGGAAGAGCAAAATTTGGGAGCTGTGTATGTGCATGAGTAGCCATCACTTTCATTATTAAGAGACTGATTTTCCTCAAATAATAGTTGTGGTGTTTATGTTTCAGAAGTAATCTGGGAGGAGATGATATTCAGAATAAGCCTGTCAAATTCCTGGAGTTTTCTTGTCAACACTCCTTTTTGTTTTTACAGCATGATCTAGTGGGGTTTGTGCAGGTTGCTTTGTTCTTGCCTTGTTCCACTTCCCTTTTCCTCACTCCCCTTTCCTTTCTCTTGTTCCCTTGCTCCTGCAGGCCCCCACGTTTGCTTCCATTTAACTGCTGATCTTTATTCCGTTGCTCCTTTTCATTAGGCTTCATTATGTTTTGTGTTATATTCAGAAATGGGGATCAGGCTGCGTCTTGCCTTACTTTGCTCGTAATACGCTCTGTCTGTACAGTGCATTACAGTCTTCCCTTTGGCCCCAACAGCTGAGGAAAGAAATTAATTTTGTTCTGTGAAATGAGGAATTCCTGAAAGAGCGTTTGTGTTCTTTGCTGACACGTGAAGACAGCTCTGTCCTTAGCACCGCATGAGCAGTGAAATGTAGCTGAAAAGTTCCCTGGTCTTCAGACATGCCTGCTGGTCTCTCAGGATCTTGAAAGTGTCACTTCTTTCTGCACTGAGAACTAAGTGGCGGAGCTGAAGGAGGCAGCAAAGTAGAAAATACCTGCTGGCACGTAATGGCCTGTTAAGGGACAAGCTTGGAGCTTCTTGGAAATATTCTTTCTTCAGAGATATTTTTTTGCTGCAGAGAAAAGAAAATCATAGTTGTGTTATTTATCTGTCCGTCATTCAAGCACAGTGCAGTCAGTGCCCCGAGTACTTTGCTACAAGTTTGGCCTAAATTCTGAGGAAAGACTGCTATGTTTGTTCTGCAAAACAGTAGGGTTTGTAGCAGGTTTTGAGCAAGAAAGCATGAATTCTTTCATTAATTTCTGAAGAAAATTAACATATACAGACAGTATCTAAATTGCTATGGAATTTGATTTTAAATTTACCTCACATTTCTCCCCAAGTCTTCATTATCATTGTATAGCACTGTGTTACATAAAACGGCATAATTCTGTAAATGTTTGTCTAAACATGAAAGTTATCCCAAATTTAAAACAGGATGGATTTGAAGTAGGGAATAATTTATCTGTTTCTAACTATCTAGAGTTATTTTAGAACAGCATCAAATTGGCGCGCAGCTTTAGGGTGCACAACAGCCCTAGCACTGGGAATGACATCTTGCATTGTCAAGAGATGGATACAAGTCCATCTAACGTGGTGATTGTCAATGACAGTCTGCATTGACTGGATCCAGAACTCCAGGGGTTTGCTTCCCCTTTCAAAAAGCAGTTCTTGTTTGTCAAGTGGGGCATTCTGGAAACCTAGGTTTAGTTTGTATGAAAAGTGTATTTGCTTGATTTATGCTCACCAAAGGATAGTTAATAGGATGGTTATAAAAAGATTCAATTTAATACAACATTCATTAATACAAAACAAACCATGAAAAATTACACACTCAAAATTTGGAATCATAGAAAAGTTTAGTTTGGAAGGGGCCTCTGGAGATCATCCAGACCACCTTTCTCTTGAGAGCACAGCCTTAGATTAGGTTATCCAGGGTCCTGTCAAGCCAAGTAAGTCTTGAATCTGTTCCAATGGGGGAGATTGTGCCACTTCTCTGGGCAAACTATTCCAATCTTCAATTCTTCTTGTGGCGAAGAATGCTTTTCTTGTATCCAGACAGAATTTCCCATGAAGCAACTTGTGTCTCTTACCTTTTGTCGTCTCACCGTGCATCCTTGTGAAAAGGGTACTCCACCTTCCCTGTAACTGCTTTTGATGTTCTGGAAGACTGTCATTAAATCCACCCTGAGCCTTCTCTTATCTCCTTGAAACTTCTCTTCCTCAACCGTCATCTGTTCCCTCATCCCTTTTTTGTTCTTCCCAGTCATCTATTCTTTCTACCATCTGTAATCCTCTGGTTCCTTGACTGTGTGCTTTATGAAGAAAAAGTTGTTTTATCCACAGTTTGGGAACAAATTAAATACGGAAATTACAATTTAATATTCAATGTAATATTCAACTATTTGAAGTAGCTTGCATTCCATATCTAAACTTTTCTACTTAGCTCTGTCTGTTTTAAACTTTAAATCTGTATTATATATACATAAGCGTATAGAACCTGTTGCAGAAAAAAGACTTATAGACAAGAAACAAATACTTTCAGTGCCTTGAAGTTCTCATGTGGTTATAAAAGAGAAAGAAAATCTTGGAGCGGAATGTTATTGCAACAGAAATTGCGGAGGTAGTAAGAGTTTACCATCTGGCAGGGCCCCCAGACCAGATGGATCCACTAATGACTTTTATAAAGCATTTCATCAGACCCTGCTGGAACACGACTGGCATCTTTAATTATCCTAAATTAACAGGGTTCCAGCCTTGGATGCTGGATTCATGATTGTTGATCTTGGATGGGAAGGAAAAGGAAATGTTCCCTGAAATCTCTTCTTCCTAACAGAGCTTTTTATTAATGAAGTGTAATGTTAAAATATTACCTAAAGTTTATTGGTTCATCTTAAATGGATTGTTGGCTTAAGAGAAGTGCCTATCAAGGTACTTAAAAGACATTTTTTGCAAACATATCAGAGTGGCTTTGGTATTCACAGTTAGCTTTATGAATACACAAAAGCATTCAGCTGCCCAGAAGAGCAGACTGCCAGGAATCCCCTTGCTTGCTTTAACCTTCCCTGGAAGGAAGGGAACATACATTTCCAAAGCAGTTATCTCTGCTTCTTACTTTACATGTGCATCTGCTCCTGTTAACTGTTGCCACAGAGAGAGGGTCGAGTCTATGGGGAAGTGGCTGCCACTACCAGCGAGCAGTGCCAGCAGCAACTGCTGCTACTTTTATCCTCTCTTGTTTCCACCCCAACTCTTTAGCAAGAGAGCATCCGCTTCCTTTTCCCACAAACCTGGAAAGCAGGGACAAAGTTTCTTGTGAAATTTCTTCTGCCCTTCCTGCTTAGAGCTTGTGGGACTACATCCTGGTCAGCAAGGCTGCCCTTGGTTTTCTGCTTCTTTCCCCTTGGAGCAACCCTTCTCTCAATGCTCATTGATAGTAAACCCTTTGCTAGTGTAATTTGTGGTTTGCTTATGGGAAAAGCACAAGAACTACGCGAATTACATTTAAGAGAAATGCTGATTTTAAGGTGTAAGTCTTGATTTTATTTTCCCATTTTATTTATTTTTGTTATTGGTTACTGGAACTGTTAGGTATTCTCTAAGCTGAGAACAGGTCTGCAAATGTACATACCCTGAGAAGACTGGGCAGACGCTAGCGGATGAGCAAGCAAGGGAGTACAGGCACGGGGAGGTACCATTGTGTGGTAGGGGGTGTGGGAGTGAAGAAATTCATAGCTTACTCAGAGGTGTTAAGTCTTCAGTGGTCCAGCCATTCAGTTTAGTCGAACAGCTCTGTTGTACAATAATGCATCTTGAACAGCTAATCTGCAGAGCTGTTGCCTGTGACTTGCAGAAGAATGTCTGGTTGCATGATAAATACTTTTGTTTCTAGATGATCTTCCTGTTGGGAGGAACAGGAAGTAATTCCCTAATAATATTTTTCTATATCATAAATTTATGTTGTTTTAATGCTTAATCTATTCTAATAATCTGTTCATACTGCACTAATACCATAGTATTTCAGTATCTTCCCGTGGCACAAATGGTGATGTGGTATCATTATAAATGGTATAGATACAGGATAGGATGTTTGCTTAGAAAGGTTGAATAAATGCACCTAACAGTTCAAAACACAAGCATTGAAGTTCATATTCATTTTAAAAGGCAGGGAAGGTCACAAAACCTGTGCCAGCAGGAAATCTTACAGTCCGAAGACAGGAAGTGACCCATGCAGCAGGATATATTTTATAGGTGTACATATACTTTTTATATTTTAACACACAACAGATACTTAAATCATATACGGGTTTCAAATCATCACCAAGATTTGTTCTTGAAATTGGACTCCTTTTCCTTACTCTGTAACCCACTGTTCTGTCTGCCAAAAATAAATGCTTGGTTATCTAACAGCCAGACTGAACGTAGGCAGTTATAGTGCATTGTAAAGGCTGTTAGCAAGAGATGAATGTCCTTAGCGGTTCTGAAAAATCAGACTTCTTATTTAGGTGCCAAAAATTGATATTAGTTCCTAATTTTAGTTCCCCCACTAGTTGACTTCATGCATCAAAAACGATAAAAGAAATAACAGATACATTAAGTACAGGTGTATTTACGTTGTAGGAAATGTGTTCTTGTTTTTAACGTTATATCCTGGAATGGAAATACAAAACATAAAATAGGAAGTTCTAGTATGTGAAAACTGAACTGTGCAAAACAGTGGTAGATGTAATTAAGCTGCAGTTCTGTTCTAGCAGTACGATAGATGAGCCCAATTAATCTTTTCCATCTGGTTCTTAGCATTGAGGGAAAGTATTCTGACTTAATTATAGGTATCACAGCTTAAGTATGGTGGAGTCATCCTTTATTCCCCTTATAGGTTTAGAATTGAGGTGAACTAGTTGACACGCAGTTGTAATGTAGAATCCAATCCTATAAAGGAAAGGAGGAATGCACAAGTGCAGGAGCAGATAAGACAATTTTACTGGGCATTGTGCTGAAATTGTTCTTTTTGCATGAATTGTTCTTTAACATGAAAAACTGAGTACCTATGTTTGTGACACTTCCTTAACTTTTTTGATGAATTCTTCTTAATAATTAGAATTATCTACTCCTGGGATAGAAGACATATTCAGCTTCCCTAAGCAATCTGTTGAATGTCAGTTTATTAATAGGATATTTTTCCTTATTCCATCTGTAGCTCACGTACTCAGACATTGTTCAAATTTGTTTCCTGGATAATAGTGTAAAACTGTCTTTGTATTCATATTACTTTAGGGAGGGTTTTTTATTAATAAAATCCCCAAGTTAGATTTTTTCAAACTAGATCCTCTGGGTTTTGGCAAAGAGAATACCTCAAGGGTTGAAGAGTAGCTTCATAATAGGTCAGAATAATTGCAAACAACAGCTTCTGGTACTGTGTCACTACTGATAGCCTGCATTCCTCATGTTAATGTGCAATGAGGTTTGCTAATTGGTGGCCTTTCGTCTTTTGTGTTACAGTGAAAATCTGGTATGTGTGATGAGCAAAATGGAATTTATTTTTTTTAAAATGATGCTACTGCTCGGTTCCAGAAAATGTATGTAATCTAAGAGAAATGCTCCCAACACAACAAAATGGAAGTCAATACTAGTGTTCATACTTAGGCAGGGGTGAGAGAGGATAGTGTGGGCTGCCTGGTGGAGATTTTCATGTATGAGAGATTGTGAACAGAAACCTAGTTTGCTTCTGCTAATAGAGCCAGCATTAGAGTGCAGCTTGCAGTAACAGATCTCTGTACAAATACTACACAGAATAAAAAAGTTGAGTGTTTAATATGTTTAATAAATGTATAAGAAAGAGTTGGCCAAAACAAGTCTTCTGAATGGTGGTAGTAGAGTTAATCGCTGAAAACCAGGAAACAGTTTCTGAAACATTGGCACCTTTCTTGGATTTAAGTAGTGGAAATAGTGCTTGATGTGAAAGTTCTTGTGCAAAGTACTGTTTCTAATTGGTTGTTAGAGAAAATGAGGTAAACTAATGGTTACAGTAAATTTTATCTCTCCGTAGACAGCAGTAACTTCAAGTAGATCTTAAAATACAGATCATTGTTCTTCAAATGTAGGAGAAACAATTTATTTCTCTGTCTCTTCTGAGGCTACTACCTTTAAACATGTAAAGATAAGAGCATTTCTTGCATGTGTTTTGCATAGTGAAAAATATTCATTAAACTGCCACTGGTCCATATTTCAGAATATTTGAGCTGATGTGTGAAAGGGGAATAAATTGTACAAAATGATCCACTGACTTCATAAAGCTATGAAAGACTAAGATAAAAGCCTGTGTGTTCATTCAGCTTATCAGTCAAAAGTATTAAAAAAAATTCTGGTTATGTTTTCCTTAAGTTTTCTAGTTAAAATATTATTATGTGATAAATTGTATTCAGCACTAGTCATGTTGGTCTACGTAAAACATATTAGGTAAATAATGGGATAAACTGAGTTTTGAAGACAGTCGGTGTGATCATTTCAATAAATCAAAAGGAGCTCATAGTTTTTGAGAATTAAAAAAAATATTACTTTTAAATCTGATTTTTACATGTTATACTACTTTACTGATCCAGAAAGTGTAATTATAACCAACTGTGTTCTATTTCAGCCTTGCAGTTCACCCGGATAAAACTTTAGTAGCTACAGGGCAGGTTGGGAAGGACCCTTACATTTGCATCTGGGATTCCTACCGTGTACAGACTGTGTCTGTTCTTAAGGATGCACATACACATGGAGTTGCCTGCTTAGCTTTCGATTCAGATGGCCAGGTTTGTATATCTTATTTCTCTGTGAAATTTCTCCGTGAAATCTTATTTCTCTTTGAATTTAGTTTGATTTCTGATTCTAGATGATATGCCCATTAAAGTATTTTATGTTTAGGTAGCTGTATGGCTGTAGCACTGAAAGTCCTATTACAATTAATTTTTTAATGCAAGGACTGTAAACATAACTCCTTCAAAGATGATGTTTCTGAGGCAAAAATCATGATGTAGAGGGATTGGGTGTTGGACAAATATCCAGAGAAGAAACGGCCCTCTGGCTCAAATGTAATACCTCCACCACATACTTGTCACCTGCTGTACAAAGAGATCAGTTCCTGGCAAAGTTCTCACAATCCTGCAGCTTTTTTGGCAGAGGAGCTCCAGCGATCTCACTGCTAGGAGAGCTCGTTGGCTGGGGTGTGCAGTCAATTTAATTGAATAATGGGGTTAGGACACAGAGTGTGTGGCTTTGTACAATGTGATTAGATTATATGATATTTTGAGACAAAATTGAAAATATAAGTAAATGGTGGGCTATTCACAGCTAAGCACGTTGATTTCCACACACATACACACACACAGAGGCAAACTGTTTAAAGCATTCAGTTGTGAGTGAAGTAGGACAATAGAGCTACGATTCACATAAACCTGAGAAATATTTCACATTCATAGTTTTATAGATACTTATCTGTGCAATTTTGTTGTTATTGATATCCAAATGAGCTTTCTGCTGTAATGCTGTGGTCATACTTTATAGATGGTTGCTGAAGTATTTTTTGGAATGCTTTGATTAGCTGATACCTGGATTCTTGCACAGATCCTGATTGTTTTTTGTATTTGCTTGTGTACCTCAGATTTACATCCCAATAGGGTGGAACTGCCTTTAGATGATTTTCTTAGAACAGCTGTACTAGATGGTTAGCTGTCTATTGAGAAGTGTGTTATTATCATGTGCCTAGCTACTCTTCCACTGACCCCACAGTGCTTTCACTTTTTACTCTTTCAGAGAACAGAACTGGCTGTGCAATGCATAAAATGTATTCTCACAGGAAACAAAAGTACTTTGGGGGGGGCGGGCATTATCTTGTGTATTTTCAGTTTAAAGATTAGTCTGAAATGAAGGACACCAACATGAGCAATTGCCTTGAACGCCTTTAAAAAGCATTGGGTAACTTGAATTACTGAACAGCAGTATGGATTGCATTTCCCCATTAAAAATTGGAACTAGCTTTCTATTTTAAGCCCAGTTTTCAAATATCTTCCTCCAGTTTTCTTAAAAGTAAAGCCATTTCCTCTGAAATCTCCTGTGCCAATTATAATTAAAGAAAAAGGTGTTTCTGGGAATTGTGGAATAAAAAAATCAACAGAACAAAATTTCTAATGCTATTATATTTTTAAAGACATTGCGTGTTCAGAAATACCTGTTTTTACATTTTTTGCTTATTCTGAACTTTGTAAGACTGGTAGATAAACTTATTTAAGCACCTAATGGGAATAAAGCCTCACAAAAGAGCCTGGTCAGTATGAATTAAAGGTGGAGGCTCTTCTGAAAATCCTGCTGGGTGCTGTGCTGTAATTTAAAACTGAACTTTCTGTGGTGTTGACCTTGCAGAACAGTAACGTTCTGTTTCTGGAAATGCTGGAGAAGTTGCGGTTTGTTCTGGAAATAAAAATTTGCATGGGACGCTTTTATATCTGGAGCAAGACCAATGCTGGAAAACATAAATATGGATAATGTATCTTGGCTTTTTGCTGCTCTTTCTGGCTTTGCAGAAGAAGCTGCTGTGCTGAGCCAAAATCAAAGGGCATGGTAGAAAGACGTTGAGTATTTGGAATTCAGAGCTGCTAGCAGTTCCAGTTTATTTAGTCAGCACACCCAAGAGAGCTGGCATCTTGTGACAGGGCAAAACAGACTCCATACATTGCTTACACCTTTCCTTCTAATGCATATCTTTATTTTATATTGATTATCTATTAATATCCAAGAAAGATTGGTATTTTAGTCCCAAACCACAAATAAATTCAAGTCATGTAAGGTATAGATGCAATAAGAAATGTATTCTTTTCTCTGCTACCTCTGTCAGCTGTCCACTTTCTAAATAAAAGTGGACTGAGGAAAAGCCCAGATAATTCTGCTTCTCTACCTGAGCTGGATCCCTATGGTCAGCTTGGCTTCCTCCCACTGCTGTGCACAGCTTCTAGTTCCAAGGGTAGCTGCTGTGTTGAGCACCACACAGCTCCAGAATGTGGACTTAGTGTGGATCTCAAAATAGTGACACTGCGTCTATATTTTAGCCAAGTTAATTAGCTATGCTTGTACCAGAAACTCTAGGGTGTCTGTTTCAGGCATTCAAATGAATTAGTTCTGAAATATTACTCCCTGCTGGACTTCAGCTGACCCTGCCTGGAGACAGCATAGTAGTTTCTGTGGTGCTTGCCTGGCATAATTTACCACAAACTGGCTAACGGAGAGTAAACAGGGTTTGTTATTTTTTTATACTATATGAAGAAGATCAATATGCAGCTTAAATGAAGGGATAGCTTATATGCTTCCTTTATTTTATGTACCTTCAATATGGCTTTACATTTGGAAACAGATATATTTTGAGTAAATTTTCCATTTTGTATGTTACGTGTAATTATTACTGTATTTTAAAAGTACTGATGGGAGCTGAATATCTTGCAGAACTGTTGCTATTTGAAAATACTTTTTTTTTTGGGGGGGGGGGTTTGTATGGTCAGGAGGTGACATTTGATGGGAGGCAAGCTGCACTTTGGTCAAATGTTTAATGAATAGCTGTCAGTTTGCCTATGATTAAAAACATCTTTTGTTGAATCGGGAATTAATTGCAGTTTCTCCTTAAATTACTAATACCTACCCTTCACAGAATTACCTACAAGGCTGATGTCTTTTATATTGAAGTATTTCACCAATACCGCACAGTTCAATTTCTGGTCTGAGTTATTCTAGATGAGCCCTTTTGTGTGCTTTCCAAAAATAATACTTTTTTTTTTAAAATGAAGTGAGGAGGGCACTGCCATAATACATACATACACTTCCAAATTTGGCATTAGGTAGCAGTAAGCTTCTTTAGCCAATCTTCTAAATCTGTGTAGATTTAAAAATAATTGTTTAATTATGTGCGTAAACTACTTGGCAGATATTTTCTTCTGGTAGTTCTGTGAATACTCTAAACATAATTCTGTCAACTTCTCTTCCAGAAGGAGGACTTAAAAGGGTGTTTCAACCAAAAAGGAAATTCTGTGTTTATCACTTTTCTGCCAGCAGGAGATCTTCCTCAGTAGACCTATGTTAAAAGAAAATATAAAATATTTCCTAATTTCCCCTAGTACTTTCTCTGTCCATCTACCGCCCTAATGGTAATTTCCTGACTGGTAGTTACAGTTCAGATCTGCTGTTGTTCACATTATGAATCTAAAAGATACTGTAAGTACTGCCATGGTTTCCATGGTGAAGAGGGAGAGTATAAAAGAGGTGAGAAAAAGTTGGAATCGGTGAAGGTTCCATGAAAAATATCCTGTGTTTCGATCAGTACATCCAAGCCCCTGGCTAGGTGTAGATTGCTCAAGGACAAGTAAGACTTCTGCTACAACAGTCTTTTCTGAAAGTAAATGTTTCTGTGTTGGTAACTGGCAGGAGCAGGTTTCTTTCCCATATTTGATTTTCTTTTTCCTTCATGACCACACATCTGATAATCAAGCATGTTACCTTTGGTTAAATGTAGATATTCAGTACACATCTGAGATAGAACTCCAGATTTTGAACCTACCTTTATCTGCCATTTCAAAAACTCACATATGGTGAGTCTTCGGGCAGATTTTGTGTTAATGTATCATAATCAAATCTTCCAATTATTTGGTGTCTTGCAAGTTCCTGCAGTAGATTCTCACGCAGTTTGGTTTTTCAAGACCTTGAGTATTTTTATTTCAGTGAATGACAACATAAAAGTAGGCTGGGCTCAGAGATATTTGTGGCATGAATCTGTAATTAGGTTTTTGGGGTTTTTTGTTGGTTTGGTGGGGTTTTGGGTTTTATTTTTTTCTTTTCATTAATACCATGTTGCTTAGTACATTTGCTGGTAAGATATTGGTTGGGTTATGCATTATTCACTAGGCAGAGTTCAGGTATTATATTAGGCATAACGCATGTTGTCAACTCCCATGAAACCAGTCAAAAAAGATATATTTCATTGCTCTGAAATAAAGGAACTGTAACTGTTAAGAAGGCAGTGAAGGATGCATGTGGGCCTACTGCATTTAAACCAGAGCCTTTTGGTGTAGTGGCTGGCCTAAGAAGGAAGACAAACACTATGTTTCTACACTTTAAAATGGTGTGGAAAGGCATGGAGTACCTGGTCTCTGAATTATTTTGCTACAGAATGAAAACCAGAACCTTCTGTTTCTTTATGAATAATGATTTATTCTCTCAGTTGTACAGTAGTTGATAGCCTTACTGCAATTAGTATTTTTTCTAATGTAGCATTTCAGAGGAATCTCTGGTAATTATGCTTGTTTTCTTTGCCAGCTCAGTCTTTTGGATTATCATAGACATCTCTAGACTGTAAACAATTTGCCTATTGAAAATTTGAGCCAAAAAATAGTGGACATTTAGTTCAAGGAAATCCAGTTGAAGAGATTCACTTTGCAAGTCATGTTCTTGAAGCAAATCTTGAGGGAAAGGATCTGGTCAATCTGATCTCTGAAGCATATGTCCCTTTGGACCAGATGGTTCATCTGCTGATCTTTGAGGCAAATAGAAAGGTTTCATTTATTGCATGTTCTTGAAGTGCAGGCTTTCCTATAACAGAGCAAAATGCATAGAAGTTTCAGTTGGACTGTTAATTCCTTATGATAAGAAGTTATTAGACAGGACAATGAGAACAAGGGATAGGCAGTATGGACACAACAGATCTGGCTGTTTTTAAGAAGTCATGTTACTGAGCTGCAAGATTGTTTCCCATGGAAACAGCCTCGCCTCTTCCCAAGGGGCAAGTTACTCAGGCATATTCCTTTTAACTAATGCATGTTGGACATATCCATTACATACCCCTATCCACACGCATTGGTATCACATCCATTATGTACACTTGCAGTTATGTACATTTGGCATTGGCTTGGTCTTTGGTACAGATCACAACACCCAGTTGTAACATCTCTGATCTGCAGTCAAAGCTTTCTCACCTAATAAGAAATCCTGGAAATAATATAAAGTTGGACATAATTAGTGCAGTCACTGGAAGGGAAAAAGTCTACAACCTTCACAATAACCGTTGGTCATCTGGGTATGTTGCAGATTTTCCCTTCCATTTTATTTTATCCTTTTTCTTTCTTGCATTATTGAGATTTATAAGTGTTAGAATTATTAGTTATCTTAATTGATGATTAATTAATAATTTTAATAATTTTAGTTACTTTGGTGGTTAATTAATAATTTAAGTTATTTTAATTGGTTTGATATACTAAGCTATGTAAAAGGCAATTATTAAAATTATATCCAGTTCTGATTCTAAAGGTCAGCAAAATGAGCATAATGAACAAAATTGTATTTGGAAATAAGAGGGCTTCTATTTCCCCTTCACTTTTATTGTGAGATTAATAAATCAAATGCTAGAATGGTGTGTACCTGAAACAAACACTTCAAGTATTTCATTATAAGGATTGTACTTGAAACATTGGTAACCTGAAATCAATGATCTGATTTTTTAGAAAAGATGAGACATTTCAGTACTTTCTACAGGGAGTAAATGTTAAGCGCAAGTATCATGATGGTGCCTTTGCGATGTAGTTCAAACCCAAGTCACATGTGGGAAAATCAGTTTGTACACCTAATAATCTGAAATACAGTAAAGTGATTTTGGAGTTGTTTTTCTGTTAACTGGATTACTATTGTTTTTCCTTAGCGTTTAGCTTCAGTGGGACTGGATGCCAAAAATACAGTGTGTGTTTGGGACTGGAAGAGAGGAAAACTACTGGCAACAGCCACAGGCCATTCAGACAGGGTAATTGTATGAAGGATTTACTGAATTTTTTCTGGGAGTTGCAAAATTTTATTAAAATAATTTTGGTTTGTATTAGGTTAATGCAAAGATGATTTTGATCATTCTACCTGGCTTTTAAAATACTGAACAAGGTATTCGTTTATTCTCATTATGCCAGATATAGCATGCAGCACTGTGTTAGTAACTGAGGCACATGATGGATCCTTGAGCTGACTAGTAAGCCTAGGGAGGAAGTACTTTGTAATTGCACACTGATTAGGACGATTTAGTGCTCTTTACATGAGCTGCGAAATGCTATATCAATGGACACAGATAATGTTCCTTCTGAATATGTCAAAAAGACAGTTTATCCCGAGGGAAAGTTTAATTCTCTCTTTTATTTTGCTTAAGAGAGTTACCTGTAGAAGAAACACAATTAGGATAAATATTCCTTTTATATCTATTAACTTCAGGTAAAGGATCATAAACTCAATAAATAGGAGAACTGAACAGGTTTGAGTTTGGAATATTATTCAGGATTAGGAAATGTTTAACAGGTTTAGCATAAGTGGAATACCTCCCCAATATATATAAGCACTAGGATGCAAACATTAAAATAAATTAAGGACATGTTCTGACAATTTTTCTTTTATCCATATTATGATATTATAGCATGTTAGAATGTTATAATATTGAAATAGCATAATGTTTTACTACATGTGATGGAGTATTTATATATGCAAAGCAACAGACTAAACCCTTCTTTACAGTTTGTGCGCACATGCAGTCTATTTGCATCTTCTGTGTCATCTCAGTCAATCTGGTAGTTAATTTTTACTTACAGTGTTCACAACAGAACAGAATCTTTGTCCTTATTCGAATTTCTCTTTCAGAACTGATTCACTTCCAAGTTACATCAGTGGAAGTTTTGCTACTGACCTCAGTAGGTACAAGATCAGGTTCTGAATTAGCGGAAGACTCCAGGACAGGCAAGAAGTACTAAGATCTTAGTCCCAGTAGAGTTTCACAACCACAAAAAGGAGATTTTGCACTGAAGAGGGAGTGGGAAAGAATGCATATCTAATTAGGGCACAAATTCTGATGATTTAGCATGCACGCATCATAAAGCATTTCTGGAGTTGAAGTATCTTCTGTGTTCTAACAAGATTCAAACAAAATAGTACTTGAACTATTGTAAATCCTGATGATATCTTTATAAAGAAAACAAGTAGTTTGCAGGAAGGCATTGCTTCCTCGTGTATAAAATGAACGATGGGTAAGCTTAAGATAGTATGGTCCTGTAAGGTGATTGAAATTCTCTTGTGACTTAGCTCCTCAGCTAGCTGTTAAGTATATCAGAAGCAAAATGTCCCATTGTCTTTCTCTACAGACATACATTTCCTGAAGTGATTTATGGTTGTGGTAACCTCACTGTTTTTCAGCTTGGGTGTTGAAAAGCTGAATGCCGGGGGTAAAAAGTCTAAAAATGACATATTGTTGAAAATCTGGGCCAAATTACAAACTTTTTGTTTCCAGTCTTTATACAATATTCTTCATTTGTCATAATCCCATAGGCATAGAATAGACTGTAAGTTTGTTCTGGTAAGCTACGCAGGATCTGATACTTCATTTTTTGATGTGTACTATTAAAAATGTAAATGTAACATTAATCAAAACGAAAAATTCAATTTTAACTCTGTAGATTAGGTCAGATGAACTACATTCACTCATTTTGTCACCGTGGTCTTCCATAATCTTGTTAAATTAGACACTGTACCTTTTACCTAAAATAATGAATAAAGATAAATATACTGATCTTTCATCCCTAAATGAGAAGAACGTTATATTACACTATAATTCCCATTTTATGTGAGACAGTAAGTACCATTTATTCAGTAACACCTTGGAGCTGGGATAGATTGGAAGTGTGAAGGCAGGAATGAGGTGTGTTGACAGAACTGTGTGAGGAAGCCTGCATATTTGCCTTCATCTTTGTTTACAAAGAGTTCCAAATTTACCTAAATAGCATTCTTTCCTTTTTAGTAGTACTTTGTACAACAGAGATTATGCCTAAAAATTGGTGGAAGCTAACTGACCTGAAATGCAATTAATGTATAAATCAGCTTATTGTATTTCTTAACAGATATTTGATATTTCCTGGGACCATTATCAACCAAATAGAATCGTCAGCTGTGGAGTAAAACACATAAAGGTAAATAGTTTTTATTGCTTACTTGTTAAAAAGTAAATAAATATCATGAAATAAAATTGTCCTCTTACATGATGTAGGCTTTAAATATAAGATTATATATATTTTTCTTTCTTTACTCTATAAACATTTTAGCAAAACTTTTTGTTTGAAGCCTATTTAGACATTGTGACTGAGGCACAGATCCACTTAACAAGCAAGGAAGGAAGATCATTGGTACAGTTTTTATCATTATATACTTGTAATTTTGGGGTTTTCTGCTTTCTCCATTCCACCTAAATTGTCTCAAAATTGTCTCAGCTGTTAGTGATTTCTCTCAGTTACTGAACAGGTATAGGAGGAACTAAGTTAAAAGAATGAATTGAATGAACTGCTTGCTATTTGGCCTATCATGCTACCAGCATTTGTAGCAGTACCAAAGAGAAGGTATGCAAGACCTGCAGAGATGAACAGATGAAAACTCTAGTGCCCCACTATTTGCTCCTTCTAAGTCACCTTTTCTGGAGTTGTTTTAAATATGAAAATTAATATATACTATAGTTTAGGACACAACATTCTCATGTCTGTGAAAAGCTTAGAAAGTAATCCTTCTGTTTGCCAATATTCCTTGCAGGTTTCTAGTTTTCTTGTGTCTTATCAAAAGCATTCCTAACAGATGGCAATTATTTCACATGACTGGGGTGGGAAGAGCTTTAACTGGAAGTTTAGGAAACCCGTTAATATCTCTAGTTCTGGTTACTGAGAAGCTTGTGCCCTTAAAACCACCGCTGCTTTCAAACTGTGGGTGGTTTTGACAGCAATGATACCATCTGTTGTATTCTGCAAGCTGTTTTCCCAAACCTGTCATTGTTTGGCACCTGTATTCTGTTTAAAATGGCCATAATTACCCTGCACATGCATAATACCAGGCAAAGTAAATACATATAGAGGCATGCCAAAAGAAAAGAAAAGAAAAAAATAGTGAGGAGGGGAAATGAATCCTCTGCAGTTCCCCTCCAGTGATGCTCAAACAGCAGTCTGTATACTTGCCATTTGTTGTAAGGCTGTGGACATGTGATAATTAACTTGCAACAAAGCAAAAGAACAGCTCTAAAGTAATTGTATGACTGTGAGAATTGGAACTAATGCTTGGGAATAGTGCCATTTATTCCTTTAGTGTTACAGGTCTGTTGGCTTATTTGGCTGAGCAGACATTAGAAGCTGTGGTAAAGCCTAGGAGCTGAGGAATCTCACACTGATCTCAGGATCCTCCCTCCGCCCGTTTCCTAACACTGCTACCCGCTCTCTTGCCCTTCTACAGCTAACCAGAAGTGAGGCGAGTATATGTTTTACTCACAGGATGAAAGCCCTGGGGAAGTATTCCCGCTGTCTTCTCATAAATTGTCTTAAGAGGCAAAGGGAAAATTTAATTGAATTAGAAGTACAGAAGGATCTGAAATAAAAAGTCTTGATCCAAGGATTTGCTGGAATTCAGCTTTATAGGAATTTTATAGGAGTGAGTACAGAGAGGAAGACCTAAGAATTCAGCTTATAGCCATGAAAAGATGTAGGCATATAAAGCAGGAATGAGATAGACATTATGCATCTATGTTAGACATTTCAATATTCCTGTCCAGTCCCTGACAGTATCTCTGCAGTGCACAACAGACCACAGGGCATAGATGCCTTGACTAATAAAGACCTGAGCTGGCAAGTCCATTCAGGACTGTGCTACACCACGTAGATTTACTGTTCTGTTCCTGCGTGTGTCCAGAACGTCCTAGTGCTGGCAGGCCTGAATATTTCAGCATGTCTCTTACAAATCTAATTGAAATGCTTTTTGCCTTCCCAGGAAAGTCTGGTCCTTGAGAGGGAGCTGAGTACATGAACTATCCTCTCTGCTTGATAGAATTAATGTTTATTTTTTAAAAAGGGACTCTGATTCTAAAAGAAATAGTATGGTATTTCTAGCCCACCACTACAGGCACCCTTCCAAGACAAACTTTGTATTGTCTTGACTCTTTTTCTCTTCCCCAGTCAGTCTTATGTTCTTTTTTTGCAGAATGTTACTGTGTCTGTGTAGACGTAGAGAACCTATTACTCTCATAGTTCGAGAGTTGTTTCTTATACAAGCATTTGCAGTCTCCATCCAGTAGATGGTTACTCAGTAAATGTAACTATATTTGAGGGATGTATATCTCTCAGTACACTGGAAAAGGGCAGAGATGTCTACTCCAGGCACATAAATTCTGTAAGATAAAGTATTTTATTACTTCAGAACTACACCTGTATTTTAAGTTTTGCAGGCAAGAAAATTGAGATGTTCCTGGCTTTAAAAGGTGTGCATTCTTACTGACATATCACCGAGCAAAACACCATAAAAGATAGTGAGATAATGAGAAGGGGTAGTGTAGCAATAGCAAGTCAGAACTGTGCCTCACTTTCTCAAACAATTTGCTTATTTTGGTTTATTCTTAGACTTACTGCGTTTACCTGGGGGGTTCCTTGGTTAAGTGGGAAGTTTTGGAGTAATGGGCAGCCTGGTAGGACTACCAGGAGCATGTCTGTCCAGATGCTGCTCTGTAACGATGTACATCTGTGAGATCTGCATACTAATATGAAAAAAACAGAAATTGTGCAGAAATTTTTCCTAATATGCCGTTTACATTTCACAGTTTTGGACATTGTGTGGAAACGCACTGACAGCAAAGAGAGGAATATTTGGTAAAACAGGAGATCTCCAAACTATACTTTGTTTAGCATGTGCAAAAGAAGATATCACGTACTCTGGTGCTTTAAATGGAGACATCTATGTTTGGAAAGGGCTAAACTTAGTCCGCACAATTCAAGGAGCACATAGTGTAAGTTATGGTTTTAATGTCAATTTCTGAAATTATCTTTTTTTGAATTGAATAACTTCTTGAAGGCTTATCTACAGAGATGTTCTTCTGTTTCAGGTCAGAAGAATGTCTAAGACTGTTTATCAATTAAGAACTTTTATGTAATCTTAAATTTGTTTACATGTTGTCAACAGATGCTAGCTGCTGAACTGATACTGACAGGACTGCTGATATTTATAGCATTGATTTAACCAAGCAGACTAAAGTGACCTGTCTAAATCTAAAGTTTTACAGATTGAGTAGCTTCAGTTATGATCAGTTTACTTAAAAATAGTTGGTAATTAAATCATCTTATTTTAAATAGAATTTTATCACTAAAATTCCCAACAAAGAAGACTGACTCCTCATAAAAGCTTCAATGTGGAGTAAACCTGTTTAATCTGTGAATTGCACTCCAGATATATTCCAAAGACAGTTTACTCCAGTTGGCTTCGTAACAACACCACCACCACCCCTCCCAGTTTGGAGCACTTATAATGACAGAGAGAAGGGGGAGTGCATTGGATCGATTTCTAACCAGTCTAATAAATGTGTATCTCTGTTGTTGCTGCAGTAAAGGCACAGTAGGATGGTTTTTTTTTTTACTAGTTTCAAATGTATTTGAGAACTACTCCAATTTTGAATATGATTGTGGCTAATGGCATTCTAGCAAGGGGGGGGGGGTGTTGAACAAAAGGAAACAAGTGTATTTTCCTTAGGAGTGATATGAAATCTAACAGTTGTTGCTATAGTTTTCTTCTAGAACCTTTCTAGAAATAGCACTGCAAACAACAGGGTTTTTTTCTGATCTTCCCAAATTAGTTACGTTGATAGTGAATCAAGATTCATAGTAGCTCTTCAAATTAGATCTAAGTGTTCAGGAGACTAATTGTTATTTATAGATATAATCCCTAGTTTGTGAAAGCAGTCAGACTGAAGTCAGTGGGACACCTTACCTGCAGAACTACTGTGTACTTGCCAGGTTGTGGTTATGTGCAACTGCAATAACGTGGGAATATCTTTGGCAAACGGTAAACCCCGGTAGTATGTTTGCAGAATTCTGTTTGCAGGATTTTATTTAGATTCATTAGAATGATTAAATACAATCTCTTTCTATATAATGTGTTCTGTTTCATCATTAGAAATTATGGGGTTTGCATAGCTAACGTGCATTCGCTTGCCCAATTCCTAATCTCCATGTAATTGATTATTAGAAATGTTCATTTATTAAGACAATGAACAAGGCCATTTTGAAAACAGTTGTTCATTGTATTAATTTCCATGCAGTTCGACACGTCTCATAACTGAGAAATGTTCCTAATAAAATACTGAATCAGCAGGCATTCCATGAGCTATTCCAATGTAGTACAGCATACTCATCATAATGAGGTGTTTTCAAAAATGAAGAAGGAATTCAAACTGTAATAGAAACTTGTCTTTCAACAAAGAGAATGAATTGACACTCTTTCAGTTCCTGTCAGATTCCAATGATGTCTGAATTCATGAAAGAATGTCTCAATCGTCTCTGCACCTGTAAGAATATTCGTATTGCTTGTTTGCTTGTTTTTGTTTATTCTGGGTAGCTATTTATTTTAAGTGTTCCATTATTTATTTAACAGTCCTTATAATAGTATTAACTAAACTAAATTTAAAGTTCTGCAAATAGGCTATATCACTGCTATTTGTACAAAAATTTCTACATAAATCACTGAAGTGGGAGCACTTGAAATAAAAGTATCCCCCTGTGTTTGCTGGTTTGCTTTTTGGATGGACAACATTTTGCTGCCTAGCAGTTTCTAGACTTTAACAAGAGTCTGTTCAAAAACATTTGGTTTGTGTGTTTAAATCAATTGTAAAGAACTTTAAAACTTGTTATACTGTTGGTTAACAGGCTGGAATTTTTAGTATGTATGCTTGTGAGGAAGGTTTTGCCACTGGAGGGAGAGATGGTTGCATTCGGTTATGGGACACTGAATTCAAACCAATTACTAAAATTGATCTCAGGGAGACTGAACAAGGATACAAAGGTAATGAGCTATTACTTTAATGGTTTTTCACACATCTAGATAATGGATTATGACACAATTTAATCTGAAGCATTAATGTATCTGCATACTGCTGATTTTCTTAATGACTGTATTTACTTTTGAGATCTGTATTCCCCTTTTTTCTCTGACAATGATGTAGCCTGAAGAGAAGGGGTTTCCATGTTTCGTACTATAAACAGAGGGATGCTTATAGTTGCAGCTCCCCACCATGCAAATAAAAGAAGATAAGTAAAACTAATTAATCACAAAACAATAGGAGAATGAAGTTGGCCAACCTTTAACTTAATCAATTGCAATTTGTTTAACTAATTGAGATTTCTGGAACCTGATATTCAAAGATGCTGACCATCTTAGCGCTCTATTAGGTTCATTTGGAATGGTAGCACCTGGCATATTTAATAGAGAGAATGTTATTAAATTCTTGACCATCATATGCTTCCTATGAGCTTAGTCATCATTTCATTTAATGATTAGACTCTCGGAGCACTTATAACCTCCATAGATCATAATGCATGCTTTATCAAGACCTTAGTCTTCTGGGAATTCTACTCTTGCATTTGGATTGAGAGTATAGCAGTCTGTTGGCTGGTTTGAAGCAAGCTTTATACGCTTTTGGCAGCCAACTTTGTAATGGCTAGCGTTAATTTCCCCTGCTTCTTGGCTTGTGTTTTCAGACCTAGTCTTCATACTAAAATTGCCAGTGAAATAGTCAAGAGGTCACTAAGAAGGAAAAAATTTTCTTTCTCAGTTCTGGATATTTTGGCCTGTGATCTAGTAATGAGCTAGTTATGTTTATTTTTCATCTTAAACCAAGTGAGCTGATGATTCTAATACTTGTAAAATGCATAGGTTTGCAATATCTAGGTTCATCCAACAAGCAAACTGCCAGCAGCCTTAGATGAACACTGCTCCAACAGTGCTTACTGTAGTGTAAACTCATGGAATTTAGCCCTTAAGAAAGTCAGATACCCAACCAGGAGTCCCTTTGCTCTCCTGTTCTGTCTTTATGTAGTTTTTTGCAGCCAGGATCATAATGTTTAACATTCATTTCTAGAAAACAATAGCAGTACTTTATGACCATTTACAGCAGTTTTGATAAATTTAGAAATACTTTCTAAAACTGTGGAGAAATAAGCTTGTATACCTGGGTTAGACAGGTCATTCTGGCTGATACCAGTCTTGCAGGCCATCTGTTCCTAATAAAAGTCAAAATAAATAGGAAGGGTGACACAGAGAAAGCAGTGCTCACCAGTGAAACACGCATCTTCAACTTCCTTGGTTCTTTGTGAAGTGATTCTGGGAGGGAGATTTATCCCACACATTTGTGAGACCAGAGTAGAAGCTTTTTTTTTTTTTTTTTTCTCTCACTGCTGCCTGGGATGTGTCAACACTGAAGGCAAAACAGACTTTAGCTAACTTCAGTTACTTTTAATTGACTGTAGTTATCTTCTGTGGCAAATTATTACTTCAAAATTATAACTTACATTACAGAGCTGTAATGTAGTCATAAGGTATTTTCTTGCTGCACGTTATCTGCAGAAAGCACCTAGCTATCCTGCAGGTTGCCTAAGAAATTTTGATCTTGATGGAAGTGAAATCAAGGAAGGGCTTAGTGAAGGTGAATTCTCATTAGACACGCGATGGAGTGATTCTAACTTGATGCCATTATTTCTACCATCTCTTCAGTGCTACAGGATATAGAACATATAGATGAGAGCAGCTGAGTAGAACCAGGCACTGTAACAACAGCGATATGGCTGAGAGACAGTCAGTAGAGGTTTTTGCTGTCTTCTTACTCAGGGAAAGTAGTAGAAAATTTCATTTCCAGAAAGTGAATTGAGTTGCCATTTAGACTTGTATGTAGGTGCTAACAGTTTGTTCAAAATTGATACATTAATTGATTTCTAAAAACTAAAACTAGAACACTGTCCAAATTTTGTCTTCGAAGTATTTATTCAGGTTTACGTTTGTTTGTTAAAATAAAAACATTGCCTGGTTTAATGGCAAGAAACTGACTTAAGCAAAATTTATCAAAGCTTAGGCAAAGACGGTGTTCCCATGAGCATAATCATTGAGACTAAGTAAAAAGACATAATGGTGTATCTGTGAAAAGTGTGGCGGGACTGCTGATCTGACTACAACTATAAAAAATTAGTGCCTTGAGGATGACTGCAGGTCATAATAGCCAAGCATACACTTACACCTTGTCACCACAATTTTTTAAAATCTTTACCTTTTTCCTATTTCAGGGTTTCTTCTCTCTCTGTTCTTTCAGTGTGATGGAACTCTTGCCTGCAATGTTTCTGTTATGTCTGTCCTTTTCTGCTGTTTCTGTCTAACATGTCACCCACTGATGATCACTTCCATTTATTGCTTGCTACTAACAGACTGTGGAAATTCTGTTTCTGTTTTCAGTTATGTCAATGGCACTGATTAGTTTAAGCACATATGTAACTTCAGGCAATGGTGGTAGCCTTAACTGCTTACCTATGACCTTCTGTCCCTCCTTTCCAATTACCTTTTCCAAAGCAGTTTGCAAAGGCATCAGCTTTGAAACTTAAAACATCTTTCTAGGGTGCCAGGAAGACTTTTTCCCCACCCTCTTGTATACCAGTCATCCTGTACTGAAGGGTACTAAACACCTGTTAAGTGAGATGCATCACCAGTAACAATCTGATCATGGGCTTGGGTTTTGTATTTAAATATATATATATTAGTAAAAAAATCTAATACATAATCTTTCTTTATGTGCAGTACCTCACAGAAAACATTACCTTTCCCACATCAAAAGATGTACTTTGTATTCTAAAACTTAACAGTATCCATTTTCCACTTAACATCTGAACATCATTTATTGTGTGGCCTTTGGCGTGTACCAAGAAGATGTAAGTCATAACTTCAGTTTTAATTTAGCTAAGTCACAAAACGTCATTATCAAAAGTAAAAAGTACAGGGAATGGACAAGACAATAAATGAAAATTAATTTGCCCTTCTCAAGAGATGACACAAAATGCCTACAATGTGTTTTATTTATGTGACCAGTAGTTAATTGCATTATGTATTTGGTGCCAAAAGATGTTGAAATGATGAAGTGGTTGACAATGACTATGCGACAAATGGATTTTTTTATTCATTCACATCTCACAGCATCTAGACCCATTATTCAAACTTTGATTTCCATATACTGGAACAGAAAATACAAATGCTGCAGGCAGTTCACCAGAGAATGCTATCAAATTGCTCAGCCACCTAAGAGGGTATTTTTAAGATTGTGGGTAGTAAAATTCCAGCTGCTAAGTTAGGATCAGATTTGTGGAATAAGGTCAAGTTCTCTAAAAGTTATGCAAAGCAAGATTCTGTTGGTTTGGGGTTTTTGGAGGATTTTTTGTTCATGGTTTGTTGGTGTTTTTCAGTAATCTTTTGGGGCTAAAATGGGGAAGCATGGTAACGTCGGCACAAACCATTTAAGTTCACCATTTGAATTTTATTCAACATTTTATTTAAATGTGCAAATAAGAAAAGTACTGATAAAAAGGAATAAAACCAACTTCAGTCACAGGAAACTACTCTAATCTAAAATTTAGATTTTTAAATCATGTGAAATTAATTGTTTTTTTGAATTCAGTTCCCAAGGTGTGCACAAAGCGTAAGAGCTTGATCCATTGAGAAACTGGCAGCAGCAGTATTAGACACTCAGCATTTTCGCAGGATTGAGCTTTCTCTCTTTGTCAGGTGGAGATAATGTAACAGAATTGTTTTGAGATTTTAATCAGCTGTCATGTATCGTAGGACTTCAGTGTCAAAACATAACAGTTGTTGCAAATTAACTCTTGAGGTCTTAATGATCTTCATTGTGCTATCACTTTGTCTTGTCATTTCCATTAATCTAAGATTATTCTGTCCCCTGTCAGGTTTGTCCATCCGAAGTGTCTGTTGGAAAGCGGACAGACTTTTAGCAGGGACACAGGACAGTGAAATATTTGAGGTGCTAGTAAGAGAGAGAGATAAACCCATGCTGATTATGCAGGGCCATTGTGAAGGGGAGCTCTGGGCCCTGGCGGTCCATCCAAAGAAGCCTTTAGCAGTCACAGGCAGTGATGATCGATCTGTACGGTAAGGCTAGATCTTATTTATTTTTTATCTATTCTTTCATGTACACATTAATTTGTAATTTATTCATTTTATGGCCCTATGTTATGACTCCACCCCCCTTATTCTTAGCAGCTTTGCTTTTTCTTGTCAGCCCTCATATTTGGGCTCTACACATCATGCAAAAAGTATTCAGAATTTGTGTTCAAAACATGTTGGATTTATATACTCTGCTTTATGTACCAATTCATTACTGTTCTGAACAGCAGATGTAGGTATCTAAATGGAGAATGGTCACCTCATACTTCTCTTCTGTTAATAATATGCCACAAAGCTAAAACCTGAATATCTTTGACCGGTGTTTTACACAGCAGGTGTCTGCCTCAGCCTCGAGTATTTAGAAAATTTGATCTAAAACCTATTCAGTTAAAATGCCAGAAAATGAGATTAATGAAAATGGGCTGGTGTACCCCAGTGAAACAGATCTGCCTCAAGGCTTTGTAGCAGAGATTTGAAATTTTGTACACATTTGTGGGAATTGTTGCAAAGTCAAGGATGTTCCTTTTCCTGTCCCTGTTAAAATTTGGCAAAGTGATAAGCCTCTGAAAAAAACCCTCAGCATTTTTAATATGCTTAGTAAGGCTTTACTGTAAAGGTTAGAAGTTAAGCTAAGATTCTCATTGTAGTGGAAGTACTCCCATACCCATGCAGCCGTTGTGTGGTGTCTCAACTGGGCGTGGACACTACCCATTGTGACTTACTGTTTACCTGTGACTAAAGAGAGTGAGATTTTCCTGACTGCCAAAGCTACACAGGGGGACTGGAGAAATTTTGGGGAGACCTGGCTTTATTATGGCAGTCTCTGGAGTCTTTCATCAAATTGTGGTTCTGCTCTTGCCCTGAAGCCCTTGCAGCACAGCGCATACAGTGGGGTTCATCACAGCTTGGCTTCCCAAGCTCTGATTCCCCTAATGTCCTTCTTAGTGGTTTCTCCTGACCGTACTATCCTAATTTCTAGTCCCTCCATCAGGTTTTTCTCCAGCCCTGTGCTAGATGGATGATGACTGCTTTTCATCTTTTGTAGATAATTTGAGTGTGTATTTTCAAATCAACCCCAGGCAGTTACCAAACAGTTTTTCTTTTTTTACGGGCTACTGGTCAACTTATTTCAGAGACGTACATGTGGATTCTACCACTCAGCCATATTTCAATAGGAAAAAACAATCTCCTGCCATACGTACAGCTTCTAATTTATGCTCCTTCAGATTACACATTATGATTCACCTCTGCCCTGAAGCTTGCTGGTCAGTTGGAATTTCTTTTTCGCTTTTCTTTCTATCTTTTTACTTGTACTGGTTTCCTGTCCCTGCCATCCCTCATCTCTTTTTAACCATAATTAAAATCCAGAGTGTGTTCACTGCAGTCTGTTCACTGTACTAAGTTCACTGCAGTCATGTTATCTCCCCATTTCCTACATATTAGTATTACTTCTTTCAGTTGATAAAATGCATGAATAGTCTCTTCTGCTTGGGTTTGTCTGCAGAGTTTTATAGACAGGCACAAATTCACACTGCCTGCTTTCTGATAGGGTGCAAGTCCGTTCAGAAACAAGAGCTGCAAAGCTGGGATTAGTATTGTACTGCCCTCAAGCTAATAAGCCATGCTAAGACTTTGGATTTATTGTCTTGGACTCTTGGTTAGCATGGTAATTCAGCTCTGGCTTGGTGCTGGATAACGTACTGCTACTGAAAGTGTGTGTGAACAAACTTGTGCCCCTGCCCCTCTATGGAAGACACTGCAAGCATGCTCTTTGGGCACATAAAGCCTTAATTAGTGGTGCTCTTATGATTATTATTATTGTTTAGTTATTATTATATTACTGATGCCTTTGAACACTGCCGTTCTATAAAATGTGTGTTTGTTAACATTGCAGGTATTTTACTGCACTACATTACACATCCATTTAGGTGTTTAGGCACTAGAGAAAGTGGGATTTGAATTCTAGTTCAGACAGTGGTATTTTTTTTAAACTATGGCTTCATGCAGGGAATTCCAGTGAAATATATAAATATTTTCATTAAGATAAAGAAGTACAAAATGTTTTCTTACAATTCTTTTTTCCAAATAATAAAGCTGCATTGACAGGAATGTTTCTGTATTGCTGTTCATTGTATAATTTTTATTAGTATTTGGTTATCACATTATTTTGAAAAGAATGGCTATATAAATTGTTTTACAAATAAAAGTATTTAGTGGCCCAGGTTATATACTCATGTCTAAGTGAGGTTCTAAATGAAAAAGACCTCTGTGGAGTTAAGGGGAATTACTGTAGATTTTCCCTAGTGCAGCTGAGAGAAGGCTCTAGCCAAATACAGGTTTCCTACATTTTGAACTTCAAAAGCCTATCAACTAGGAAAGCTGCCTGCTTCCTGTCTCATACAACAGGAACAGGAAAAAAGCATCATTCTATCTGAGTGCTGAGGCATACAAAATTATTACATTTGTTCCGTGGACCCCATGTGTCTTTTTGTAATGTAACACTAGAAAGTCTGGCTGCCAGACCAGAAGTAGCTGCTGTTCTGGCAGAATATCTCTGCTGCACTGTCTGCCTTCCTGAATGATCTCTTTCTGTGTTCCTGCATTTATGAGAAGATTGATTAGAAACCTGTTTTTATGTGAATGCATTTGAATATTCATATCTCTGATTTTTGTGTGGAATATTGTTGTGCCAGCTGAATGTAACAAAGCGGCAGTAAAGCTCCTGTCATCAGCCACGGCTTTTCCTGCAAATGAAGTGGTTACCAGTAAGCCTTTGGGGAGGCTGTAATCTGTAGGTACTCCAATAAGCAAACTCACCTGTCAGGTATATGACAGAAAAGACCAGAATACTGACTAATAAAATAATGTTTCATGAGCCTATCTGTGTTTTTTTAAACAAACACATAGGAAAGTTGCCAAAGAATGGTGGAAACACATCTTTGCTTTATTTGGAAATATATACACTATATGGAAATTGTTTGTTTGTCTGGCTTTTCCAAAAACAGCGTGCAGAAGTATTTTGCCAGAAAAGATACTTTTTCTGGTTTTGTAAGCAAAGCCAGGCTTTTATGTTGTCAGTGGTGTAAACAAATGCCTGTATGTATATGTGTCGTGGTTTAACCCCGGCTGGTAATTAAGTACCACGCAGCCACTCACTCACTGCCCCCTCA
Source organism: Falco peregrinus (assembly GCF_023634155.1). NCBI lineage: Eukaryota > Metazoa > Chordata > Aves > Falconiformes > Falconidae > Falco > Falco peregrinus. The sequence goes on from NC_073731.1 coordinate 1,960,147, forward strand.
CGGAGAGGGATGGGGAGGAGACTTGAAAGGAGTGTAAAACTCAAGGGCTAAGATAAGAACACTTTAATAATGTAAATAGAAGAAAATGAAAGAACAATAATAACAACTATGACAATATCAGTTATAATGAAAAGCGGGAGGGAAGGAATAAAATCCAGAGGGAGAGGAAGAAAGACAACGTGCTGCGCAAAGCAGCTGCTCGCCGCCCGCCCCTGACGCCCAGCCAGTCCCCAAGCAATGATCTGCCCGCCCGGGCCGGAATGACCTCCCATGCTATGTTTGGGTCACCTGGGCTGGCTGCATCCCCTCCCAACTCCTTCTGCCCCTCCAGCCTTTTTGCTAGCAAGGCCTGAGGAACTGAGAAGTCCTTAGTATAAACATTACCTAGCAGCAACTGAAAACATCAGTGCATTATCAATATTCTTCTCACATCAGAGCCAAAACACAGCTCTGTACTAGCTACTAAGAAGTTAATTATCTCCATCCCAGCTGAAACCACGACAATGTGTACAAAATACTTTTTTTTCTGTTATGAAATTAAAAAGCCAATATTTGAGATTACCTTTCCATTAATTTGCAAAGCTTTTTTGGTGGGTTTTTTTTTTTTCTTGTTTTTTTTTACAGAAAATTGAATCGTTCTACTTGCAATGCCATTATTGCAATTATGCTTCTAATGTATTGGACAAAGTGATTCACATGGAAGCAACGTTTTGGAGGCATACTTTATCTTGGTGTTTCCTTTGAAATCTTTGCAAATTCTTTCTGGTTCATTCCTTATTGTATTGGGCTCATAGCTTCTTCCTAGCAAGGCTGCTAAGATTCTTGCATCTGATCCTACTTCTGTTTTGTCTTTGAAAACATCTGTTTTTTCATGAGGAAATGGTACTTGTCAGTTTTTTCCACAGAAAAGCCTTTCAAGTTCTTTCTCATCCTTGAATTCTCTCAGCCTAAGAGGAAATCAGCATCATTCAGGGTTGTTGATTCTAGACTGATCCTGATAAACATTAACCTCACAAGGCCTGAAGGGTTTCTGTTTGAAAAGAATTGCTCAAGTCATAGGTTACCACCCTTTCCCAATGCAGGCAGGCAAAGCCTGTAATGTAATCCTCTTACTAAATTTATCAAACTTTTCTTTTTTCCCCTGTTACTCCAAGACTGTATCTAAATGTTACTGCTGGGGTGTCAGAAAATTCCTTCTTTTCAGGAGATATTCATGTTCTGTTTATGCTATTTGTTCTAGTGCCAACATGTTCCTTCAACATAACTTTTTCTCCTTTGACGTTTATCCTACTGATGTATTTTTCGAAGCAATGCTATCTCTTCCCAGCCTTTGTTTCGCTCAGGTATAAAAGTTCAAGTCTTTTGATCTTCTTTAATGTGATACAATCTTCATTCTCTTATTCATCCTAATAATCCCTCACTGCCTCTGTTCCTGTTTTTATTCTGATTTCTTGAGGTAATTCATAAAGAACGTGCCAGATGAGGTCACTATGTGTTGTGTGCTATTGTTTTCATGTACCTCCTGGAATAGCACCCAGGATATATTTTAGGATCAAATTTCCTTTTTCCTGTCTGCAGCTCACTTGTGGATGATGGTCATTCTATAATTGAAAAGTAGTGTGAGATCTTACTCCTTTTTGCTGGTTCCACTTGTGTTTCAAGCTTACAGCACCGTGCTAGGCATAAGGCTCTGAAAATAGGGCTTTGGTTAAATTTCATTCCATGTCTGTTTGTTTCATCATCAAGAAACTTCTGTTCCTTCTGATACAATAAATCCATCCCTGGGTTCACAGTGCCTCCCAGCTTGCTGTCCATAGCAAATCTCATTAGCATTCTCATCTTTTGTGCCAGTGTCTTTAGTGAAAATATTAAATGTTACTATTCCAAAGCTTGTACCTAGAAATCTGAGTAGTATCTTCCATCCAGCCTAATTGTTTCTTTCTGTAAAGCTTGCTATAAAACTTCATTCAGTATCACATTGCACTTCTTGTACAAATTGTCATTTTCTTGAGTTTAGCCAATAATCGCATATGCTACGATTCAAATATTTTACTGAATATTTTATAAATCTTGTACAAATGCATTAATTTATGACACTGTCCTCAAAATAAAGATAGTTGGGTGTTGATGACTTAATTTTTCTACCCCAAGAGGTCTTTTGTGCATTTTGTTCTGTACTTTATTAATTATCCTTTTCTTTAAATTTTTTTCTAAATCTTACATGCTAATGAGATCTGATTAACCAGTTTGTAGTGATCTGGGAAACTCCTTCCATTCCTTCTTAAAGACATAGGTACATTATTTGCATTTCTCTATCTTATGGCATAATTTATTGGTTGATTCTTTTTATTTAAAATTATGTAAATGAGCAAATCAGCATGTAGTTTTGTCCATTAGCTCATTCAGGGTTATGACAAGAAAATTTTCCCCACAGTGGGTATGTTTATGCTCTGAATATTGCTTTCACTTTTAGTGAAAATTTTAGTCTGATCTGCATTGACCCTTTCTGTCTACAGAAACTGCATTTTTTTATTATTCATCCAAGGGAGTTCTATTATACCAAATATAGTTTGGAGATAACACCAAATGATTATGTAATTTAGCTTCACCCTGTTTTCTCTTCTGCTATCATAGATGTATGTTCAGGCCTGAGGTGCCATTCCTGCTAGAACTGGGGACAGTAGAGACTCCTTCATTTTTGAAAGAATTTTGAACCTGGAGCTTCACTTGAAGGTGTCCAAAAGCTGCATTTGATAGTATTTGCCAAGACATTCAGTGCCACTGTCGTGAAATTCTGTGTTCATGTATTGATTCAGGCAGTCGTTGTACACCCTCTTTCTCTTCTGGATTAATAAGCAGTTTTGAGTTTTTGTGTAAGTCTGTAAGCTCAAGTCAGTGAAATTATCTTCGTTCCATGGTTGGAAAGGAATCAATACATTATAAAATCTAAATATAAGATATGCACTTAAATAGGCCTTTCCCAGTTGGGTTAGGCTTTTCCTTTTTTCTCTTGATGATACTGAAATATTGCACAGCCGGGAAAAATCTGCTACTGCTTTCAATTTCCCTTGATGCAGATTGTGGAGTCTTGCTGACCATGCCTTGATAGCTCGTTGTAACATGGAAGAAGCAGTGCGGAGTGTGTCTTTCAGTCCTGATGGATCACAGTTAGCACTTGGAATGAAGGATGGCTCCTTCATTGTTCTTCGAGTGAGGTAAGATGGAAAATTCTTACATTAGTTTCTCATGTTAGTGGGTTTTTTTTCTCTGAGTAACTCAAGATCATATTATAAAGTCTTTTATTCCTATAAAAATAATTAAAAAAAATCATCGGGTATTTTATCAGAAACAGAGAGTAAAAATTGAACATATGTTTCCATAATATCACTTGGTGTTTTAAAAGTTGGTAGTTTGGCAATGAGGAGAAAACCTGTGCTTTATTTAATTCCAAATATTATGTCTTAGTAATAATGTAGATAAAATTCAAGATTTTCAAGTTTTACTTTTTTCCTTTATTGAGAAATTATACAGATATTTTGTGAAAAGAAATGTGCATAACAGAGATAACAACATAGTTTTGAGAGGGATCTCCTTGATTAAGTGGTTCATTTCCTGTCATTGACAAGAATGGCTGATTGAAAGACTTTGAAGCATTTGCAAGACACACATGAATTCTGCTTTTCATATGAGATGGCAAGTGGGTTTTTGCATGACTCCGTCTTATACCGCAGATGTTTTCTGTCTGTAATTCTATTATGGAAGACATACAAAAGCATGTAAAACATAAAATTAGCCATAGAGTGAAATAGCCAAACAAAATAGTGTGATTTCAAGACACATACGCTATTTTAATTGATAATTGGAAGAGCTTACCACTTATTTAACATTACTCCATATGTTTGGTAAGCATATATTTAAAATATTTTGAACTACTAGCCGATAGGAGGGAAAAGACTGTCATCAACAGAAGATCTGTGAAATCTCCTGTAATGCGCTGCTTTAATGACTTCAATAAAACTGATCTGTTCATATTAATTTAAAATCCCTTTCAAAGACCAGTGTTTTTCTAAAGAAGTTAATCTTCTTTGTCTCACAGTAATCTTGTTTTTGCTAATGGGCCTGATTCCTAACATTATTCATGATTCAGCTGGTGGAGACTGATAATGATAAGCCCAGCAGTATTCCTTGACAGTGGCAACACCCTCATGTAAGGCACTGAATGCAATTGCTTCTCCACCTGTTCCTTTGCCATGACAGGTCTTCTGTGAGAGTAACAGATCTACAGCCTGTGATCCAGGAAAACTAGACAATGGCAATGTTGGTTGTTGGCATTTCTTTTCAATCATGCACTCAGCAACATGAATCTTTATTCTCATTTTTCTTGGCCATAAAGGATCTAGATCTATGGAAAAATCCGGAGAATTATCTGCTCTTCTCAGTAGCAGTATTTACCGCTATGGAATAGTTATGTTACTAGTTTTCAGTAATAAGGCAGAGCTAAGAATATTTTTCTTTTCTAAAATATGTTTTGAAGGGAAAAAATGGCTATGAATAAATAAGAATATTCCCAGCAAAATTTCTCCTGTTAATTGACTTTTGGAGTTTCACCTTTTTAAGAGAAGTGTCTAACAAAATTATTCTGTTAGATTTTTTTAAGATCCTGATTGTCTGCAATATTAACCTTTCCAATCATATCGGCATTTTCCAGAAATCTTTGTCTTCAGTTATAGATTATTCTCCTTCCAGGATTCTGCTTGCAACAGTTTTATGTATCAGTGTTTTTAAGACATATTAACAAAAATTATTGTTTCTTTAAGTAAATTCAGGTATTTTCATAAATTTGATACTACTAGCCATAATTAATTAAAGCAAGGATCAGGAAAAATACTTAAAAAGCTTAGAATAGTAACAGAAGCATGACACCTGCAGAAGACACTTCCTCCCAAAATTTCTTTACAGCACAAATGTATAATCTGGTATGGATTGTCTTTGTAAATACATAATTAATGGCACTGAGACGACTCATTGTTCAGTCAACTCAAGAGAAGATTTGTTTTTGATTTAGTCTTAATTTTTTCCTCATAGCCAAAGAATTTGGGAAACGTACTTGCAAAAATTTTGTCTGCATTCACTAGCATTGCAGTTTTTTGTTTCTTGATTGATAGGAAAAGGGGTTATATCAAATGTAATTTGATACAGAAGAATTGAATATATTTTTGAAAACTATACTATATAGCTGCCTCTAATTTTTTTTCAAAGACACATGCAAGGTATTATCCCTTCTCTGTTTTCCCACTGTTTGATGATGGTGGTGCTGGAACCTCAAGACCTGTAGCTGACTGGTCATGGTGTGTGGGATTAGTTATATCTAACTTTAGCCATCTTAATTGTTAGCCTTTAATCTAAACTTTTCTTGTCTCCCCAAGAGTCAGTGTGGAGAAACAGGTATCTCTCTCCCACAGGCCATTTCAACAGGGTCTTGCGAGAGACAAGGTAATTGCTTTTTAGATAGAACTCTCTTCCCTTTGTCTGTGTAAAACAAACAATAAACCCCCCCAAAAACGTAACAAAGAAAGTCTGGTCTGGTTTAGATTAGATAGCTAACAACATTACAGCTAGAATTAAGTGAATAGAATGAAAAGTATCGTTGACAGCTAAAGTCATCTCTTGTCTTTTGCTTTAGAAGTGTGCTTGTAACCAAAGAAAGCAATAGGAACTTAGCAAAAAAAGGTTTTTAGTGAAATCTGTTTTTTGTTGTACAAATAATTCAGTGCATCTATTTTCATAATTGTCTTAAATATTTGTGGATTGTGTGTTCACAAGTTTACAGTTCACGTTTTCACTATTGTTTCTTGCAGAGACATGACAGAGGTAGTTCATATTAAAGACCGAAAAGAAGTGATCCATGAAATGAAATTTTCACCAGATGGCTCTTACCTTGCTGTGGGTTCTAATGATGGCCCAGTGGATATCTATGCGGTTGCTCAGCGATACAAAAAAATAGGAGAATGCAACAAATCTTCTAGTTTTATTACTCATATTGACTGGTCTGTGGATAGTAAATTCTTGCAAACCAATGATGGTGCAGGAGAAAGACTGTTCTACAGGATGCCGTGTAAGTTTGCAAGTGGCTTATGTTATGAACAAGGAAACTTCAGTGTGGAGTTGCAGAGAACAACAAAAATATAATAGAAATAGTACACTTACAAGCAGAGTTTCTTTGCTGAAACTTACATAAATATTTACTGTTCATTTTTAAAAGCAGTGTTCACAGAATATACCCACCTTCAGCTTTGATTAGGTAAAAGCTGCCTCTGCATTTACTGTGCATAATTGCATGTTTCTGTATAGCAGCTTTAACAAAATGACTCATTTTTGCTTTGTAGATAAATACCAAAAGCACCTCTGTCCTTGTTGTAGTTCATTCAAATGATGAACAATTCCAATATCAGTGATTAGAATGTTTTTAAGAATGTAATAACTAAAAATGGGAGAGATGATTGGGTCAAATTATTTAACTGATTAAGTTTTAATGTTAAAATTTGTTATTAGAAACAACATTCCAAACTGTCACTTTGACAGGCCAAGTGAAAGCCCTGAAAGCCACAACCAATATGTGGATCATAGCAGGGAGTGTGCAGCAGAAATTGAGAACGCTGTTGGTAACGGCTGTGACTCGAGTAGCACAGCCAGAATTGCAGAAGACAATTCAAAAGACTTCAAATAAATTAGAGATGCCTCTATGGCATCATACATGTTACCTCAGTACCTCTTCTGTTATTGCAACAAAACTCAGAATTCTAATTATGGGGTTGTGATAACAACATAGAACGGGCTTAGAATGAAAGTATAAATATCACATTCACTTGTAATGTGGGACATTGATATTCACATCATCAAATTAAAAAAACACCCCACAAATTCATGTATACCAAACGTGTAACCTTTCCTTATATATTTGGAAGAGTGCATTTTTCATTTGTTGGTAGCAACCTCAACTTTATATATATGTCATATATATTAAGATCTATGCCCAGTACAATCGCACTACATGCCCACAATCCAGCTCATCACCTTTCAGGATGATTGTCCTGTAAAAGTATTTTTAATTAATCTGTAACAGCTTGATAAATAATTGATTTATTCTTACTCTTATTTGAGAATGCTTTCTAATATTGAGAAGCAACTGGCATAGAACAGAAGAGAGCTTTAGGAATAAGATTTGTTCTTATTTGAGCTAGTTTGGCAGCCTTCAATCAACTATAAAGCAGACTCTGTAAATGAAAAGTACCATAGTACGACTGGCTGACCAAATACTCAGATTTGAGTGACTTTATATGATTAGAACGAAACAATTCCTTCTAGCACATGTAGCATTGTTTTAAAATGTGTGTTATTATAGCACTGGAAAGCGTTCTAGGAACTCATGTTATGTAGATGTACTTTTTATTGAAGACATTTCTTTGGTATAAGTGATGTGGAATTACAAAGGTTTTCCACTGTTGTATGTTCTTGGCATGTTTCTGTGCAGCTGCATTAGAACTCGTAAGATGTGTGATGACCTTAAACATCACAAATGTGAGATTATACAGATTTAAAGGAAATTGTGAATCTTTTTGATTAATTTAGGTTAAAAGACTATTTGCAATAAAATTACACAGGTAAATGATGAAAAGAAATGGAGTTTACTGAAAAACAAATGGATTATTCACTTGTGTGTTTTCAGCTGGGAAGCATCTAACTAGCAAAGATGAGATAAAAGGAATTCACTGGGCCTCATGGACCTGTGTGATAGGATCTGAAGTGAATGGAATTTGGCCGAAATATGCAAATATTACAGATGTCAACTCTGTGGATGGAAATTACAACAGCTCAGTGCTAGTGACTGGAGATGATTTTGGGCTCATTAAATTATTCAGATTTCCATGCCTAAAGAAAGGTAAGGCGGTATTTTGTATTTCTGAACAGTGCAGTATTTACCTTGATACCTTGATAATCATGCTTTCTAATGGTGGCTTTTGATTCTTGTGTATAATTCAAATTGATGTGTGTACAGTTCATATTAGTATTAATGGACATAAAGATGAGCATTTTACCCTCTATATATCTAGCAATTTCCTGCCAGTGTATATGTGCTTCGTTTGAGAACTGTTGCGAATGTGTGGTTTAACGTGTGCTTATTCTGATACTATATTTTCAGAAATTAATTCAGTAAGACTTTACATCACATCAAAATTGTATCAACACCAGACGCACTACTATAATTCGTCCATGTTTATGCCAGTAACAATTTCAGAAACTTCAGTAGGGTTTCACTGTCTGTTAGCACGTGTCAGTGTAGCTGTGTGTGAACTATTTGCTTTGTATCTGTAGTAGGCTTTTAACATAGGTTGTTTCCCCAGGATTTGCACTGTACCATGCATAAAGCCAACAAAACTAAATAAAACAACCTTTTGGCTTTCCATGATCTTCAGTGTTTAATTTGGTACCATATTGGTATGCTTTCTTACAGTGAATTTTAATTTATGTTTATTGTACTATACATAATACATGTGTAATTCCTTTAGCAGGAGTGGCTATGAAGGTGAAAATCAAACCCTATGTGTATCTGGTACTTCCTGTCAGGATTTAAGTACTTTTCTGAAAACTGAAGTGAATATATCATCCATATTATTTTATGCCATTTATTTTACATTGTAATTAATTTTAGTATCATAATATCAAGAGACATTTAAGTATTTTTTTGCATTCAGTTTTCGTAAGTGTGTTTAGACTGTGTTTCCATTAAAAGCCTAACATTATAGTTACAGTGTTACATACCAACAACTCTATATTTGTTTTTTAGGAGCTAAATTTAGAAAATACATTGGCCATTCAGCACATGTAACAAACGTCCGTTGGTCCCATGATTTTCAGTGGGTTTTAAGTACAGGAGGTGCTGATCACTCTGTTTTTCAGTGGCGATTTATTCCAGAAGGGATAACAAATGGCATCCTTGAAACATCTCCGCAAGGTAAAAATGATCTCTTCTGGAGTATTTATAAATAAAACCAACATAGAATGAAGCGCTGGTGGGAAAACTTTTACAGAATTGACAGAAAATATTTTTATTGCAATTCCTGCAATTACATCTACTCAGCATGTTTGGGACATTTTACTTTTCATAGACAACCATTTTTTTCAGGGAAGGTATATTAAAAACTCCTCTGCAGTCTGTAATATTGTTTGTTTAGGAATACACAAGTAGTATTCATTGAAGTATGTGGAAAAAGACATTTAGAGGGAGATTACTAGATCAGATTGAATTGTCAAAATCAGCTATCTAATTTGCATTCAGAAGTCTCACTGCAGATGCTGAATTGTTTAATTTTTTTGATGCAATTGTACTTTAGAACTTTTTACTTGTTATATTCATGATACTTACAATATTCTACAAAAGCCGTGTGAGCTACATAGTTGTAGTTGCTGAAAACTGGATTCCCTTCAGCAAAAGGGCGAAACTTCATGCCATTCCCACACAATTTGGTAAAATATCTATGTTACAGCAAATCTTTTTAAACACAGGCTGTGATCACACTGAAAGTTTTTTATTTACCATTTCTGTATGTTTTAACTCCAAAGCCTGTTAAGAAAGCAGTATTCTCTGGAAATGTACAAGTAACTACGCAGTTATTCTGCTTCCCTCTGCCACCTTCCTGCCCCAGGCATTGAAACAGGAGAAACAGAAGTGAAACCTGACAAATTAAGTCATCCCCCTGATTTTTACAAGATGCTTAAGCTTCCAAAGCTCTTGAATGCTGCGTCGCACATAGTCCAAATTATATAAAAGTATCACATACTATTTTCTTGTGATGAGATGCATTCAATATATCTTTTAGTCTGTTGGTTGTTTGTTGTTTTTTTTTTTTGTGTGTGTGTGTGTGTGCAGAGGGTGGCGTTGATTCCTACAGTGAGGAATCTGATTCAGATTTATCTGATGTGCCAGAGTTAGATTCTGACATTGAGCAGGAAGCTCAAATCAACTATGATCGACAGGTGAGTAAAAATTAACACACTATCAATTTATCATAACTATTCAGTAAAGTAAAAGAAGTTTGCATCATCAGACTACTCAGAGAAGATTATTTTGATAGTATTCAGCTGATTATGCAACCAGTATACAAAAAACAAATTTACTTTAGCTGGAGATGAGAATTTAAAAGGGTTTGGAGAAAAAGCATTGGTATATATACTACTATATGTTAGAATAAAGAATATATCTTAAAAAGCACAAAATTAAACAAGAATTTGTGAGAGCTTATTGCTATTGCTATTCCCATTCCCAGGTAGGTGCTTGAGAAGACTTTTCAGTCTTCTCAAATTCAGAATCCCAATTTGTGGAATGCAGCTCATGGAGGTTTTTTTAAGACTTCTGCATATTCAAAGCAGAATACTCTTAGTATGAAGCCTGTATAATACATTTATTTGTGACAGATTCTTTTTTATTGCCGAGGATGACCATGTCTCAAGAATTAAAATTGCCATGGTTTATGGGAACCAAATAAAACTGGTCTTTAATAATCATTTAATATGCTTAATCTTTTTTTCTATTTACACTGCAACTATATTCTGAGATAAATTAAGATAGATTGCTTCCATGCAAAAAGAAAAGAAATCAAGTTTTCTTTACTGCATTGATTTTTTTCAGGAATGGTAGTATGCAATTCCACTCTTTACCCTGAGCTTTCAGTTTTGATTTATGCTGTCACTATGGGCTTGCCTGGTGATCAAGACTGTTGCCTGAACTTGGTTACAGTCACCAAATCTGCTGAGCTCATGTCACTCGGGCACTGTGGGACTGCACCCATCTCTGGAAGGGCATTCTCTTGACTGCCCTTGTTACCATGCTCAGCTCTTGGCTCCTTTTCTTTTACAAAGCAGTTTTACTTTGCTGCTCCCTGATGCAAAGTTTCTCTCAACCTGCATCATAACAGTTTGCACCCACACTATTATTATTCAAGTCACAAAGTTACATGACGTTTAGAAAATGCCATAATAGAACACAGTTTTACTCTTTTTGGGTGCATGGATTATGATTACACATTTCTGCAAGACTTCTACTTCATTTGGAGTGTGGGATATTTAGCTCTTGCCTAACAAGAAACTATTCAGTCCGTTTTCATTCATCAGGCTGTTCCATGGCCATCTTTATTGCACGTTGCTTGAACATGTCTCTGAAGACAGAATTATTTTCCTCGTGGTTCTTTCCACTCCATTCATGATACTGAATGCTTTGCGAACACTGATCTTTGCAACAGTTTGATGTGGAAAGGTGCTGTTATCCTTGTTTTGTAGGAAAGGAAACATTAACGTAGAATTCTGCTGTAGCAGCTGTAGCTACTGCGAATAGAATATTACTTGTTGCCATGTCCTGTTACCTTATCAGCTGCATTTGTGAAAGGTCAGAACTTCCTCAGACCAGAACTGGGATCTGGTACTAAACATTAAAAATATGCAATAAGCCTGCTTTGAGCTGGTTTGAGTGGTGCAATGGCTGATACAGAGCTGCTTTCTAGAATGTGGAAGGAGCACCTCTAATGTTCTATGCTTTAGCCAAGGACCATCCTTTGTCTTTTCACCTTACCTTCTAGATTCTGCAATAAATGACATAGGTCCTTCTGACAGCAGCTTATTTTACTACTTTATTACAGAGATCAATTGTGTTTGCCAAAAGAAACAGAGGTTTTGTCAAATTTTCTACCTCCTCTCTGTCTCACTCCCAAGCCTCACTGGAGTGCTTGTCCCATCCTCTTGCTCTTCTCCTCCTGATTTTCCATCTGTATTCAAATCAGACAGCAGCATCTTCCATGCTGTCTATGTGTCAAAAAGGACATCTGGGTTTAAAAACTAAAAGTGAAAAAATAGTTGTAGTCATCTAAACAGCAATATTCCAGGCAGGTAATGCATGAAAAAAGCTAGAAGCAACTTAAAATAGAATCTTATCTAGAAAGTGTGAGACAACCCCAAGCATAAGCTGCATTTTACATTTTTTTAAAGGAAATAATTTGCAAAAATCACATGGTAACAAAAACATTAATCTTTTTTTGGTAATTGAGTTTGTTTGGGTTTTGTTTGTTGTTTTTTTTAATCTTATGGATGAAGCAGTATAGAGGATTCTTGATTTTTGAGATGCATTAGAAAATGATGATTCTATATTCTGTTTCATTGGTAGCATTCACTGAAGAACAAGAATAAGTGGATGAGAACTCAGCATAAAGTGCAATATGTATGAGTGACAGACACAATATGTTATGCTCTGTGTGCCTACCATTTCAAAATCTCAGCCCATTATATGAACACATTTCTTGTAACAAATCCAGTGTTCTATCTTTGCAGTCAGGAGATTTCCATGGGAATGGCAATTTCATTGTCCTTTTGCAAAATCCAAGAAACATAGACCCAGAAACCAAACAATAAAGCTGTATTTCAGCATTATAATGGATTTTGTTTGGTACCACAGCTTTGAAGATGCTTTGAACATCTTTAGCAGCTCCGCAGAGTTTCAGCATTTGTGAAAGATTTAAACACATAGTATTTTATGTCTTTAGTCTATTTATGGAGCTGTAGTTCTACTTCAGGATTCTGGATACTTTGGAAAATCACTTAAGTGCTGTTGGTTACTGTATATTTCAATATAATCCCTAGATAGAATTAATTCATTATGTCCAGTTTAGAGTATGTACACTCAAGCACATACGAAGTTAAAGTGACATTTAAAGAGTTCCAGTCAATATTGAAATTCCTTTTCACTAAGTGATGCTGGAATCTTCTAGAAAAAAATACACTCTGTGCTACTCCAGACTAATGTTCTGGGTCACTCACATGTCAGGGGACTTTATTGTTTGGAAAAAAATCATTATTAACTGAAGTTCTGTATGGAGCAATAGTGACGTACTCCATGTTGTAACTACTGAACATCACATTAACATATATTTAACACTTAAAGTTACTTTCATATATACAAATATTTCAAAAACAGGAGATGTGCAAGTAACTTTAACAATTATTCTTCAGGTTTACAAAGAAGACCTACCTCAGCTGAAACAGCAAAGTAAAGAGAAAAACCATTCTGTGCCCTTCCTTAAAAGAGAGCGAGCGCCTGAGGACAGTTTGAAGTTGCAGTTTATACATGGGTAGAGTAATGTTAGATAATACTTGTTTTTTCTGGTTCTTTTTCTGAAACTTCCTAGCAATGTTAATCCATTCGTATCAGAGCATTTAGCAAAGCATTTTTCAGTGTTTACCAAGAATAATTTGTCATTATTACTGTGGGCAATTTTTTGAATATCAGACATAGATTTTCCTTTTTCAGTTGTATTTGTTAAGGAACAATAATAATAATAATAATACTGTAGCCATATAATAAATAATGCATCAGCATTTTATAAAATTATATTTCTGACTAGCTGTTTCCTACACATTATGTTTCCTGGAGCAAAGATTCTCTGTTAAGCTGATCATGATTGTTGTGATTTGTAAAAATGCCCAATAGCTTTCTGCTTGAATCCATTCCATGTAAAACTTACCTGGACACAATTCTATGTGAATTATATATTCTTTTTGTGAAAATAGTACTAATTTAGGAGTTAGGTGCAACGTAAACCATGAGAAGATTCATGAATGTCTGCTGTTGGTGGGAAGAGCCTGCCTGTGTGCTGTGAGACTTTTGGTATAAAGCTGACACCACAGCTATACTCTTTTCAAGTTAATGCACAAATTGTCTGCACAACTTGTTACAGGAGTTACCAGAATAGTTTTGGAACAGAATATAACTTGTTTTATATTTACTTCAGTTACAGAGGCTACGACTGTCGAAATAACTTGTTCTACACACAAACTGGAGAAGTAGTGTATCATATTGCTGCTGTAGCTGTTGTATATAATAGGCAACAACACACTCAAAGGCTGTATCTTGGTCACGATGATGACATCCTCAGCCTAAGCATTCACCCTGTGAAAGACTATGTTGCTACTGGACAGGTGGGTATTTAGAAGTGATGATTTTGGCAAAATGTGGAAATAAAATCCCTTTACAATATACAGTTAGGAAAAATGTGGTTCTCTTTGTCCTTCAGTAGTATAGTGTTTCCTCCTAAATACAGGTGAGTTGTGTGTTGTTTCCCATATCCCTGCCAACCTGCTGGGGAGTACTGGACTGGAAACTATTTGAGGTGATTGTTAAATCATTCCTGTATAACAAAATCTGCCAATTTTATGCTGTGGCCTGGCAAAAAATCTTACATTCACTCTGAACCTCTGTTTTCATCTGTAAATACAGGAGCTGTATTTTATCTACATCCTAGGAGGATCTGAGGTTTCATCGGTCAGTCTCAGTATTTTTGTACTGTAGTAGTGTTCAAAAGCCTTGTTCAGATAAAGGCTGTTTTATGTTGGGCACTTTACTGATACCTGGTACTGAATATGATATATTCAGTGTATTCATATATATTCATAGATCATGATAAGTTATATCATTAATGTGATACTGAATACTGATGTTTTAGAGACTATCTACTGATCTAAAAGAGAAAATAGATCTTGAAAAAGATAAAATAAAGCAGTTGGAAAAGCAGTTACCTCTGGAGTGTTTTGAAGATACGATAGGGCTAATTACTGGTACTGGTGTGCTTTGCACTTCTATGCACAGATACTCTGATTAACTCTCTGATTTAGGTTGGAAGAGATGCTGCTATCCATGTTTGGGACACGCAGACACTGAAATGTTTATCATTGCTCAAAGGCCAGCATCAGAGAGGAGTGTGTGCACTGGATTTTTCAGGTAAGCCATAACCTGCATTTATGTAAACAATCAATCGAAAAGCAATCCTTATGATGAAATCTGAATTTGAATAGCTAGCCAATTTTACAACCAATACAAATTTTACCTAAAAGTCTGCTGACATTTTTGATAAAAATAGTGTGTGTAAGTGAAGTCAGTCAATGGCCTTCTGTCAATCGATCAAGAATTGATTTTTGTGATGCATAATACATAATACCAAGTGTACAGCTGGGACTCTGGTAGCTATCTACATGGTGATGTAATAATTTAAAAGCAGGCAGGATAGTGACTTGAAGTGTATAAATGAGGTGGAAATGTGATCTCTGGGCTCATACAGTTCTTCACATTTGCCAACAATTCCCACATTTTTCAGTGAGTTTACAGAAGTAGTAGATATGACAAACAGTTGTCTTCTGTTTCTCCTGTCTTTCTGGGATGGACGACCTAAGTTGTCTCAGTTCTCAATGGGTATTCCCTGTTTCAGCATTGAAAAACATCATCCATATGGTGGTGACTTACATACTTTTGCATCTTTATAAAAATGCTTACAAACTCATTCTCCTTTTTTCTATATTTTTTAAAAAATGAGATTACTTTAGCTGAACTATCCTTTTCTTAATCTGAATTTTTTCAATTTAACATAATTTATTTAATATTCTCTCTAGAAATGTGGTAAGAATTCATTAGGACGTAGATCACATTTATGAGACAGGATTATTTGAAAGAAGTTTTACTTCCACAAGGTCTGTGGTACTGAGTCATACTCCATTATGAGAAGAGGAGCCTTGGTGTTCATCCAAGAGCTGGAATTCAAATGTGAAATTGCTGATCCACTGTGGCATGTAACGTAGCTCTGAAAGTAGATGCGGTACCAGAAGAAGGGAAAATTGATAAGGATGATCTAATTGACATCATGTGCATAGCTGTTAAAAAAAATTCTCATTAAGATCCCTAGCTGAAAAAATGTTCATATATTTAGAAAATACTTTGTGGTTTACTTTTTAAACACAAATTAGATTCCTGTTCTACGTGTACTAGAATCCATGTACCTCTATCAAAGCCTAAAGAATAAGCTGGCCACATTATTCTGAAGACACAAATCTGTAAAAAAATATTAAAGCTTTTCCTAAAAGTAGCAACCACGGGCATCATTACAGCATTGCTTTAGGACCTGATCCTGAGAATGCACATGCTGCATTACTCACTGGCTTCAGTTAAGATTCTTGGCATAGGGAGGAGCAGACAGGTGTGCAAATATGCACCTCACTATGGGATCAGAGTGTTACTTTGGTCTTATGTAGGGAGTTTTCATTGCGTTAATAACAGATATTTCTAAATTAGGTTCAGGTCACACTACTTGCAGCTTAAAGAAAGCCAAAATTCCCAACCTTTTTGGGTTGGGTGGCTGACTATACTGCCAGTTCTTTCTGCACTTTCTAACACCTCTGCTATTGGTCATTACTGAAAAGATTGTACAGAGCTAGATCACTTTTGTAGGACCATTCTGATGGTGTTACGATTTGAAGATTAGAATTTCATTCATGCAATGTTTGGTTGTGCCCTCTGGTGGCTAATTTAACTTCTATAGTTTTGGATGTGAGTCGGCTTGTATAGCCCGTATTAGTGCAGAAAACCTCCTGTTTCAAGTGAATAAAGCTTAAATTGTATTCTTACCAACATAATTTTGTCAGCCATGCTCAGTTTACATGATTGAGTTACCCCTAAAAATAACTATCGTCGTCAAAAAATACAAATATACCTCCTAAACATTACATATTACTGCACGTTTACCTTTCCTATCAGCTATCACCACAGCATTTTATCTCACTAAAACTGAGATATAGAATAGTATAGGTATAGAATAGTTCTTACTGCCTCCTTTGCTTTCTTGTCTCATTAACTTTTTGTGTTTCCTTGTTTGTGTCTTTTTTTTTTTTTTTTTTTTAAATAAACTCAGTTTTGGTTTCCTGTCCTGTGTTTCAACTTCATTCCACTCTGCCTACTTACGCTCCTTCCATCTAGGCCTATTTCATTCAACTGTGAACTCTTTCCCTCTTTCTGTGATTCCCCTACTCCTTGACTTGCTTCTCATAGAACTCGGTTGCTAAATACTGTGAGCCCAATCTCGCTGTGAGGGCTTAGTCAGCCTTGTGAGCTTTGATGTAGTCCTAATGCAGTAATTTATACCAGTGGCACTCTTACTATTCTTGAAGTCAAATATGCTTAAGCGGAGAGTCTTTACCATCTCTGTTAACTTACAAGAAGTAACATCCTCAAATCATTGCTTCCGTTCACTCTTTTGACCATCTCACCAGTGCTCTACCTCCTCCAGCTTTAACTTTTCTTCAGTTAAAAAAAAAATTAGGGAGTGAGCTCCTGCTACAACCTATAAAGTTCAATTGTCTTGTCATGTACTTCAACAGTTGTGGTTAAGTTTTTAAAATTTTTTAAAATTTCATTATAGTAGTTTGTCTCTAAAGTTTGTTAACAATGGTCTTGTTTATCATTATTTCATACACATAGCAAGGATGCCTAGGTGTATGATATTGTATGTGTGTGATATGTACGTATTGTATGTCTGATATTCTGTTCTTGGTTTTCTTCCTCTTGTTATCAGTAGTTCTGTGTATTTCCTGCAGTAGAAGAGATGATAGCCAGCAATTAATTTTAGCCTTATAGTTTCTTATCATATTTATAGTTTCATAACATTGGCTATTAACTTTTAACCACCCATTTCATTATACACTAGTAATTCTTGTCACCATTTCAAGCAGAAGAAAGGAAGCATAATCTGGTCAGAAATATTTCAAATAAAATTATTTTGGAGTGCTAGGATTTTATGAAATTGACTTTCATTGTCTTGTTTCACCCTACCTACCTTCCTTGTACTTACACACAGGAACGTTTTGTTGTCTGCCTTTGGGAAAGGTCAATGGTTTGATAAGGAATACAAATTTTAAAAAAACTAAATTAGGTCAGACATACAAACATAATAGAAGATAATGAAGTCAAAAGAACACCTTTTCTAGAAAAGAATAACCTGTCTTGTAATCATCCAGTTAAAAATTGAGCAGAAAAACCTATTCTGTCTCTGATAAGGGTGATGCCATATTTAAAATCACCTTGGTTAGGTAATGGATTAGTAGTGTGCTCTGTGAAATCTAGGGATTCCAGTTTGATGTGTCATCACCCAATAGGTACTCATTTTGGTGCTAAATATTGCACTTGTGAATAAAACTTTCAGCAGGTATAGACCAGTTATCTTAAGAGTTTGGACATGCTGACTGTCTCAGTTTGTTTAATTCTGTACGCACTCTGCTTTGGGAATTGAAGGCCATCAGTGAATCTGAACTCTCAAAGTATTAGTTCTTTTTTTTTGTTCTTTTTTTTTTGTTTCATATATATACATATTATATACATAATTTGAAATTCAGGTTACAGTGTATTTGTTATGTTCATTGCATGTTACATTTTCAGCTAAAGACTTAGCACCTTTAACATTAAGTATTGTTTCTGCACAGCTGATGGAAAATGTTTGGTGTCTGTTGGACTAGATGATAATCATGCCATTGTGTTTTGGGATTGGAAAAAAGGAGAAAAGCTAGCAACAACCAGGTAAGAATACATTCCGGTGTGTCTCCTGTGATTATGTTTTTCTGAATAGCATCATCCACATGTATTACTTTGCTTATAGGAAAAAACCTGAATACCTCTCTGAAAACAGAATGGTGTTTCAGAGCAATATATCAAGACTAAAATCCTTGGGATCTACAGCTTAGTGTCTGGAAATCCTGTGAACTGTTTCTGTCAAAAATTCCCTAGCTTTTCTGTTAGGATAGCTACTTTGATATTGCAGTTCATTTAATGATTTTCAAGTTAACATTTTCTTCCAATTTTATTCCTGATTCAGGGCAAAGTCATCAGAGAGGTCACATTTTCCTTTATGTATTAAGATGATATGCTGGGTTTCATCAGTATACATAACCAGATCACTTTTCTAAAAAGAAAAAAGAGTTCCCTCTAATACAAGTATATTTTTCTTTGATGAATATGATCTTGACTTTCTTCTGAGTCAGCTTTTTCTGAGATACTTGTTCTATGCAGTTACTAACTGAAGGCTTAGCTAATAACCCGACAGTGAAGAAGCTTCTGCAATTGCTTGAAGGGACCAGTGCTGGGAAGAGGAATGGATTATGGTTTAAGTGTTTGCTTTATTTCTTCTAAAATATTGAACTGCAACATTTTCTTTATACTGAACTAGTTGTACATGTCAGAAGCATCAAACTTTTTGAAAGCTTGGTTTCTGTCTTACATTTGGACAAATCAAACATACCTCTGATGTCAAGATACTAGAATTGTATAGAATTTGTGTAAGCATGGGCGTCTGTACCAGAAAGGCAAGGAGTTAATTTCATATGCTGCCTGCAAGCATGTAACATCTAGCATTGGTCAGTAGAAATTGTAACTGCAAAAAAGTGCCTGTAAAAGATAATTTACTTTAATTACTATATGGTGACTAGTTTCAGAAGGAATAAGGTTTTATTGTGGCCACACGATCTGTCAGTAGTGTACCGTTACTGAAGAAATAAATGTTTTGATCCTAGTATGTATGTACCATAATCTATATTAGCTATATAATTTTATCTCAGACATATAGTTTATTAGGCAGCAAGATTTTAACTCCTGTTTAAAATTTGCGATGTAGGGCTTGTTTATCAACAGTGTTATCTGTGTTGTAAAACGTGATGTTTTCATTTGCTTTGCAATCCTAGTTTTACTGTCTCCAGACAGATTGTGCTTCATACTCACACGTGGAGAAATACCTTATATATTCCCATAGAGACCTTCTCAGCTTTTAAAAACAAGATAATGATGGGCTGTAATGGCTACCTGTCTCATGTTGCTCACAGGACAGATGTAAGATTAATTTCTCAGGTTCTTTTCAGCGTATAATACTATATGTACCCAATGTATCTACTATTATTGCTAATTTTTTTGTTTTGCAAATATGCAGGGTCCTTGCAGAGAACATAGAAATAGTTTGTCTTCTAAAATGTTCCAGTTTAAATTATTGATTATATTTTAGCAGTGCCTAAAGGCAAGTCCCTCATTCTGGTGGGCACAGTAAGACATATAAAGAGAGAGACAAAGGCCAATACAGGACGATTTACATCTAAATTTTAGACATGACCTTTGTGGCCTTAGGAGACAAGAGGAATAGGACACCTCCTTTTAATCATATAGATCCACAAGAAGAATTCATCTGAAGGACTAATCTGATTCTGCAGTTCTTTTATATATATTTTTGTTAATATTATTTTTGCTTAATCTTATTAGGATTATTTATTTCAGCGTGACTTCTCAGTTTTCTGGTTGCAGTGTTCAGAATATATGTATATTTATTTGTTTTAATTGCTTCCTAGATAAATTATACAGCTTGTTTCCCATTCTTGGCTTCACAATCTTCTGTCTAGTTTCATTAAAATCCTTACTGAGTAAGCGTATGCAGTTGGAATCAAAATCTATCTGAGCTTCTTTTGCTAGCTTCTTATGTCTTATATGCTGATACAGTGCTGGTCCTGTTTGATCCTTGTGCTTTGTGTTAGTGGACAGCAATCCCTGGGGGAGCTGAAGGAGGGCGTTGTCAAATTTATTTACAATCTAAATCAGTGAACATCATGCTCTTCTCCTTTCTTTACTCTGTAAGAGTGAGTATCCTGTACCAGTCCCTCAGAACACAAGGACACAGAGGACATTGGGGTGGCAATGTAGGCCATGCAGTCCAAGTCTCATGTGTCAGCACTATTCATCCTATCACAGATGCAGCCATGCTCTTGTCATTTTATAGGGACACCTGCACTGGGATGCAATTAGTTTGATTTTGCACTCGAGGCAGTACATTTTGCTTTCCAGAAGCAGCAGTACAACTGGCCTGAACTGAAAGGCTGGGCATCATTACAGCAAAGTAGGGGAACAGGAGAAAAAGGAGTCGCAAGAAGATGTACTTCAAATGTCAAAGGTGTAAAGGACTGGTTTTCATCTAAACTGATTCACCAAAAGAAAATACTGAATCCAAGGAGGTTATCAGAACCATGTGATTTTCCAGACCTCCTAAACCTGTCAGACAAAAGTGCACCCTCAGCAAGTTTGATGCTCAGAGGGCTGGAGCCTATGAGGACAGGCTGCGAGAGATGGGGCTGTTCAGCCTGGAGAGGAGAGGGCTCCAGGGAGACCTTAAAGCAACTTCTGGTACCTAAAGGAGCCTAGAAGAAAGATGGAAAGCAACTTTTTACAGGGACGTATAGGACAAGGGGTAACAGTTTTAAACTGGAAGAGGGGAGATTTAGATATTAGGAAGAAATTCTTTACTGTGGGGGTGATGAGGCACTGTCCCAGGCTGCCCGGAGCAGCTGTGGCTGCCCCATCCCTGGCAGTGCCCAAGGCCAGGCTGGACGGGGCTGGTGGGAGGGGTCCCTGCCCGTGGCGGCGGGTGGAACTAGCTGATCTTTAAGGTCCCTTCCAACCCAAACCGTTCTGTGATTCTGTGACATTATCACAGCACAAAACCTGAAAATTGAAAAGCTAATGATTTTTTCTTTTGGTGTTTTATAAAACACTGAAATAGAAATAATTTCTACTTTACATCTAGGAATATTTTTTGCCATGGTGAAAATTAAACTTACACATTCCCATAAATACATACTCCCAATAATAAATTTGATTACCTGACAACTGAATTTGAAGGTGTCTATGCTGCTGAATGAACTGTTTCCTAAATTACAATTTTATAATTTTTTTCCTCTTGAAGCACAGTAGGTTAAAGACTCCCTCATGTTCCTTGACAGAGCATTTTAAATATTTATTAATTGAGTTCTTATCCATTTAAATATTTATGTTGCTCTTTGTAACTTCTTTTAATTGCATTGACCTTTGTTGCCTGCTTCTTCATTATGACTTAAATGAACGGAAATTCAGTGGGAGACAATTTTTATTCACCATGTTTCTGTAGTCTAATTCCTATACTGCATATGCTCAAATATATTCTGCCAGCCCTGCGGGGTCAGACTCCCAAGGCTAAACTCTTGTGGGTTAGAAATACGGCACTCAACTTCTTGTTAGATGGGGTGACGATGCTGGGACTTGTCTGCCAATCCTCCTAGTGTTATGGACCATGCTGTTGTATTTGCACCGAGACTATGACAGTCATGGTGATAAGATTCTCATTGTTACAGACTATGTTTGCTTATGTATTTGCATATTTCACAATATATCGCAATACATTCATTGAGATACAATGAAATGCCTATTCAAAATAAATTAGTTTGAAATAAAGTCATTCCTTACTGTGTTTTTTAATTTTTATTTTTATCGCAGGGGCCATAAAGATAAAATATTTGTAGTGAAGTGTAATCCACATCATGTAGACAAACTAGTCACAGTTGGGATGAAGCACATCAAATTTTGGCAGCAAACAGGTACTGTCTTGAATATTTTCTATTTAATTTATTTGAGACTGTGTATTTTTAATACTGGAACATCATGTTCTTGGTTTAAGAATTTTATTTATTTGTAAAGCAATTTTCTAGTTAACAAAATTCCGAAGGGGTGAAAACCTACCTCTGAATCGGCAAATGTCACAATATTCCTTTCTCTTTAGAAGTCATTTTGAACTAATTGTTCTTTAACTCTAGTCATACTATTAAGGATTTCTCCTGAACAGGCCTCCTTGGCTCACAGAAAACATGCAGTCCTATAATTCTCTTAGGCAGATTATGACCCTTGTGAAAATGCCAGCTGGTAGCTAAGAATCTTAGGTGCCTTTGGCATGCTGCGAAAAATGGTAGTGTCTGCACTTCAAGTCAGCAACCCTTCAGTTTCATGACAGAGCTGTTTTTCAGTCATCAGAGATGATTTACAGAGATGGAAACATATTTCAAGGTGCCAGGCTGGAAAGATAGGTTTCAGGATGGACCTTAAAATATGTGCCTGGGCAAAACAAAAAAGAAATAAAGAATCAGGTATTTTGCAGAAGTTCAGTTAGAGTAATTTATGTTTTATCCATTGGGCTAAAAATCACGATATGTTATCATAAGAATCAAGATATCAAGGCGTGTATTTTTTGTATGACACGGGAGTTTTGTTTCCTTTTCTAAACAATGAAAATTGAAAATGCTTTTTTCATTATTTATAAACAGGACATGATTCTGCAAACTAATAAGCAACATGTTCAGAATAGAAAGTAGCTCTCAGTCTAGACTGTTCTGTCAAACTGAGAAAGACAGCAAAGCTGGTTTCTCATTGAAGGTATTTTTTATGCAGGACTGGGTTTTTTGTTTTTCATAACTTTTAATCCTATACATACTACATGAGTACTCAGTAAAAAGATTTCAAGGAGCATCTGTGTAAAGTTCAGCAAAGGTAGGCAGCATAAGGGCAGCTAAATATAGAACTCAAGGCAACTCAAAATTAGATAGTTTTAAGAAGTTCATATACTTATACTGTAGTTTACAGTGTTCAAGTGTTTCAGGTGCTCTCAGATTAATATTATTTTTTTTACATTTTTTATGTTTGGGCTATTTTTGTAGTAATTAAATAGGGTTGCATTGCTGTTTGCAAAATTCTATTTCAAGAATTTGCATGAAGCAGTATCTTACTCCAAGAATAGTCTCTTTGGTATATTTTGGATTAAGACTTGGTCAGTGGAATTGTGACCATCATTCTGGTGTTAAAAATTAAATACGTGATGCCATGATGCAAGGACAGCACTGCCTATATTATTTTGTAACTGTATGTGTATTTTTGTCTATAAGCACTCAATTTATGGGCACATATGGCTACTTCTGCTGTCTGAACCAGAGTAAGGCAATTTGGTTTTCTGACAATCAGAAAAGAAGCACATCCTGGCATTTATTCTCCAAAGCTGCTGTCAAATTGTCAGGTTGCCAGTGGACAACTAAAACAAACCCCTAGCATCTCATTTATAGTTGTGGTCACCCCTAAAGAGAAGAAGCTTGGTAGGCAGTTTGCAGACTGTTCTGTGCAAAAAAATACTCTGCCAGCCATTGTATTAAGGCTTTTTACACAATTTCTCACCAGAATTTATCATTTGCGTGGAAATCACAATCGGAAAAAAATAGAGCCTGTACTGCTTCAAAACTGTCATTACTAGATAAACTTTCTTCTATTATGTTTTTCCCTTGTGCACTGTGTTTTCAGTATTTCTAGTATCTTATGTCCTAGGCAATCACAAGAGATGATGGGGTCAAGATATTTGTCCTTTACAGCACTATGGCTACAAACCAAAATAGAAAAAGACTTACTTTCATTTATATTGCAGGTGGAGGCTTTACATCAAAACGGGGAACATTTGGAACTACTGGAAAATTGGAAACTATGATGAGTGTTTCGTATGGACGAATAGAAGATCTGGTTTTCTCTGGTGCTGCTACTGGAGACATTTACATCTGGAAGGATACTCTGCTGCTTAAGACAGTGAAAGCCCATGATGGACCTGTATTTGCTATGCATGCATTGGATAAGGTATTTATCGTCTTAGGTGATCCACTCATCTTTAATACTTTTGTTGCAATAATGGATTTTAGAAGTGTATAACTAACATATCTCCTAATGAAGTTACTCAGGTTTTGTACATGTTTGCAAGCAATATATTGTTCTGCATTGCACTAACATTGAAGATGTTTTAATAAACAAAGGCATAACAGAAAACAAGTTGCACTGGATGAATCTGAATGTGATTAAAATCACAAAACCAATATTAATGAATTCTAGATATGTATTTGTCTGCACCATGTTGTATGTGCTTGTTACCTGGCCAATAGACTTCTGACCTGTAAATGTGCAGAATTTGTTTCTCAATGAGCTCATGCGTGTCATTTTCATATTTTTAAACCACAGGAGAGTAACAGGTAACATTCATTGCCTCTTCAACTTGATCCCAAAAATATTTCTGCATTATCAGTTCCCAAAATGTGAAACGTGATTTTTCAATAATATTATCCGTGTATCTTAAGCAAACAAGGATTTGGATATCCAAAGGTATTGTTTTTTCTGGGTTAATTATTCCAGATATCAAAAGTATTTTCCTTCAGTTGCATCAATAAATATTGAAAAGAAACTATGGCAAAATATGTTATTGACCTGACATAAACAAGGTTGGGGCAAAGTTTTGCCACTTGAAATCCACCAGCAATTTGAAGATGTTGATAATGGAATATCCTTTTGAGATTATTGTTTCAATTTTAAAAGTAGAGAAGAGCATGAGAAGAAGAGTATTACAATTTTTATATGTCAAGGTCAGTTAGGATCCCTGTGGCTCAATCCCTCCTGGCCCCAATCAATTGTTCCTAGCTTTTTCCATCAGTTTTTCTATTTGATTTTGGGACTTTTATGTTCTGAACATCCTCTTCACTTATGTTTTTGTTGGTTAGTTGTTTACACTGTCTTTTGCACTCACTTGGCACAGATAAAGAGAATCTACTAAGGGAATTAATCAAAGAATTGGTCCTTATGTGTTATTAGAACTCAGTTTGAAGAATCTATTAAGTCCATTGAATTTGGAATAACTTAAAAGCCTGTTACTACCAACTTACTGCCTCTTCTAAGGATGAAGCATGTATTTTTCCATAGCTTATTTCCACATGCATAAAAATGTTACAGTCCAGCATTACTATGTAAAATGGTACACACTCTGCATGGTTATAAGTCCTTATAACCCTTGAAAAGCAACTTTCTAAATCTTATCCCTTATATTTTTTTCTTCATAGGTACAGGCTCTAGTATTTTTAATCTGACATGTGAATAAAATGCAGGGAAGAATTTATACTGCCTTTGGATATGTCTTTTTAAATATTAACATATGTATGCTGACGTGTGTGTATGTTTTCATATTGTGATTGTTCAGGGTTTTGTAACTGGTGGCAAAGATGGAATTGTGGCGCTTTGGGATGATATGTTTGAAAGGTGTCTGAAGACATACGCTATTAAAAGAGCAGCACTATCTGCTAGTTCTAAAGGTATTATTTTTCAGTGTGTTTTAGTAAGGACTGTATGCATGACGGCTGGTAAAATGGCAGTAAGAGGTGTCAAATCTTACCAGAACACCAAGGGAGCAGGAATACACTACTTAATACTCTGTGCTGTATTGCACAGAGTCTTTGCCATTTATAGTTTGTTCTGCTATTTCCTCCTCTATTCTGTGACACTTGGCTTTGTTTTCACGGAAGAAGTGATTTTTAAAAGAAATGTCTCAAGCTGAGACCAGGTTCCTTGTGAGTTGGAAAGGCCTGTTAAATTCCCCAGGCATCCGTGTGGAAGGCTGCAAGGTGATATTCACAGAGGATCACAGAATTAACGTCCATGTTGCTGTAGCATCTGAACCCCTGATACACTGTCACTGTTGAAGCAGTAAAATATCAATCTTTATCTTACCACAGTATAGACTACCACAAGCTCCCCTCTTTTGAGCTATTAGTTACCTCTAGTAGTTTGATCAGGCAAGTGTATCTCATGTTTCATGATTTTAAACAGATTTTAATTATAAGTGATATAAGCTGTATAAACTATAGGTTTCTATTTTGATTTCACAATAAAAACCTAAAATCACTATCTTTCTATTCTTCAGGTTTACTTTTAGAAGACAATCCCTCTATTCGAGCCATCAGTCTAGGACATGGACATATACTAGTGGGAACTAAAAATGGAGAGATACTTGAAATTGATAAAAGTGGTCCTATGACTCTGCTTGTTCAGGTACTGTATGGATCTTCCATATCAAAATATTCCCTGTAGAAATACAAGATACGGTAAGATTTTCCTAGCAATTTTCTTTCTGTTTTCGTTAATCCTGTTGGCCACCATTCCTTTCTTTGCTCAGGCAGAAGTTGATTCTTTCTTACGTAAATGACTTTGAGATTCACTGTGCGTTACAGAATCCTGAAGGTAAAACAAACAGTCCATTAAGTTCAAAGGTTGATGAGACTTCTTAGGATTTTTTCAGACATTTTAGTTTAGGACCCAACATAAAAATGAAGCATAGAGCTAACGCAATTTATTTTGTTTTGACAGTGTGCTTCCATGTATTTGCTTTTACTGAAATAATACAGTATATTCTGAAGGATCCTATACTTTAACGTGTGAAAAACTGCTTTAGAGTTATGACAGTTTACTACAGTGACACACAGTTCTCATTGCATGTGCTGCAAAGCATAACGAGACCTCTTTTGCAAGACAAAGGATTTTGCAAAATTTGGTTTAAAACATTTCATATTTACATCCACTGATGTATTTGATGTTGCTTTGACTTGGTGTCCTGAATAACCCTCATGTCTATATGTAGAAAATTGTATATATCATTTGCTGAGTTACAATTTATCAAGTTTTTACTTTTTGTTTGCTTTAACTGACTAAATTAACACTTTTTTTACAAAAATACTGTTTCTTTGCTATTTTTCTTTCTAGTTAGTTCTGATCACATAAAGTAATCTTTCAAATTTATATTGCCTACACGATAGCCTTACTAACCTAAACGTGCAAAGTTTTATTTTATAAATTATTTAACTCATTCCCTAATTTAGAAGGGCAATATCATCCTAATATAGTTGCCTTCACGTGAATACTAAGGTTACAAGGTAATAAAAATACCTTAAAATTACCTGATTGCTGTCAGTTTTGTGATAAAGAGAAGTGTTACAATTGTCATCCAACTTACATTACATGCATACATGCATCAACTTGAGCCAACATAGAAAATATATAAGGTGTAATCAAGGTGTCATGACAGTTCCTCCCCTTTTTCTTCTTATGGTATTTTTCCATCTCAACAAAAACACCAGTTACAAAACTGAAATCCAGGCTGAGAATAGTCAGAAATGATTTAACCTTGAAATGCAGTGCCAGCAAGCTGTATGCAAGTTGAAGGAAATCTAGAAAAAGCAGAAAGAGTGATTAAAAGGTTTGAAAACCGAGTTCTGAGGAAAGATTACAAGAAGTAAGTATGTGTATGTTGGGCAAACATGTTCTCCAGGATCTAAATTTATTACATGAACCTCGAAGACAAATTAGCCCGTGCTAGGATTTCAGGATACAGTCCTATTTGGGGCATAAATATTTCCTGTTCGTTTGAAGTCTGGAAGAGAGAGAGTATTGGAAGAACGTTGGAATTACAGCTAGTAGTAGTGGACGAGACTATGGAAGAGTGTATTTTAGGTGGGTATCAGACGTTGAAACAGACAGGATATTCAGGTCACTCTGAATGTGGAAAATTTTTGAGAGGAGATGGTAAAAGCCTAATTGTCCAAGACTTGTAAAAGGAGGCAGGGCAAATGTTAGAACATACTACATAAACACAAGTGCATTGTTTTATATTAAATTATTTCCTTTAGGGACATATGGAAGGAGAAGTCTGGGGCTTGGCAGCTCATCCTCTCTTGCCTGTCTGTGCAACAGTGAGTGATGATAAAACACTACGAATCTGGGAACTTTCTTCCCAGCACCGCATGCTGGCAGTGAGGAAACTCAAAAAAGGTAATTCTCATTTGGCCATACACTGTGAGGGTAATGGTACTATTCTATGTCTGTAACAGTTCCATCTTTGCTTTTGGTGCACATCACAGGCATTAATTAGGTAGGAAGAGGACAGTCATTAAGAAATTGGAAGCATAGGAGGTAGATTGTCTTTGGCATGTGTCAAGTCAATGAAAAGGGTAGAAAGGAAAAGGATTATAATCTATTGTAATGAATAGTAATAAAATTAACTTTAATCTCTTTTCCTCTGATTCCGAGGGGAATGAGTTGAGCTCAGAATCATTTTCCTTCCTAAGAATACTTAAGGCCAGTGTACTCTTTGCTGACATTAAGAAGTTTCCTTATAAAGACAAATGTAAAATTTTCTACATGTTGAGCACAATCAGCCTTCAGTGGCCATATGAACTTTACATGTTATACAAACTTCTTTGAAAATGAACAGGTTTCGTGCCCTCACGTCTATAAAATTAGGTGAGCTATGTTGAAAAGCTGCCTTCTCAAAAATACTCTTATTTTGTTTACTCATTGATATCCTTAGGAAATTTTACGGTGTAAATTCAACATGCTTCATTTTCAGTGACAGATCCAAAGCACAGGAACTCTAAGTGGCTGAGGGAAAACAGAGTCAAATGTTTTGGAGAGGTGAACTCGGGGATGGATAAGGATTATCTGTATGAGACAGTATGGTCAGAAATAATGTTAAGGGAAAAAGTAAGTGGAGGAAGTGTAGTACATCTCTGTTTTAAGTGTGCTCCACCTGAAAGGAACCATTATTCAGTCATGTAACAAAGAAGCTTTCAAGTGTAGTATCCCTGAAAGACATGTAGTTATGCTGCCCATAATAAGTCGTTGAATTTTCCATCTGGCTATCCTTTCTGTATGTTGTGGGGGTTTAGGGTTTTTTCCCATTTTATTTTATTATAGTTCTATCATTGGTGCATTTAGAACATAGTTGGAAGGTGATATTTGCACCT
This sequence comes from Falco peregrinus, assembly GCF_023634155.1. NCBI lineage: Eukaryota > Metazoa > Chordata > Aves > Falconiformes > Falconidae > Falco > Falco peregrinus. Next base: position 1,989,481 of record NC_073731.1, read on the forward strand.
AAACCCATTTCAAGACTGATCAAATCACCATCGTCAACTCAAGAAGAGCCTATACAGAGGGTACATTCCCATTTAGTAAAACATTGATCATAGCCCTCCTATCACATAATATATTTGTTTTAATGAATAAAAAAATCTATTTTAGAAGTATACCTTTCAGTTGCAGTTTATTGATGGTTTTCTCAATCCCAAGTTTGTAAACCTTAAGATACTCTTTTCCGTTTTCCTTTGTAGGTGGACGATGCTGTGCCTTTTCTCCTGATGGGAAAGCCTTGGCTGTGGGGTTGAACGATGGGAGTTTTCTGGTGGTAAATGCTGACACTGTTGAGGACATGGTCTCTTTCCACCACAGAAAGGAAATGATCTCAGATATAAAGTTTTCACGAGGTATAATCACATGATAAGGTGGAAGGGGAGTGTTTATCCAGGAGTTTGTTTTTCTCCTCTAGACAAAAGATAGAATGTTCAGAAGGTGGTCTGGCTTTATATGCACTCCATGCATTTAAATACTTTCACTTCTGTGTGGTTGTATGCAGCCTCGTGTAACGGGGCCCACCCCTAACTGGTGCATTTGGATGCACTACAGTAGTAAAAATGTGTAACAATAATAATTATAACATGTACACCTTTAATAACCTCAGTGTCTCTTCTTTACAGAATCAGGAAAGTACCTGGCTGTGGCTTCCCATGATAATTTTGTAGATATTTACAATGTACTTACCAGCAAAAGAGTTGGCATTTGTAAAGGTGCATCTAGCTATATCACACACATTGACTGGGACTCGAGAGGTAAAATGTTTGAGCAGAGATATGGATTTAAAATGACTATAAAACAGAATATCAGAAAACTGTTCTTGTACCAGTTACTAAGATACACTGTAACAACTAATGCAAGTGATTTTTCAGCATCAAGCACCATATGGGTGCATTGCAATTACGTTTGTTGGTGTAACTCGTCCCCCCTTGTAGCATTTGTACCAGAGTATGTGCGACTTGACTGCTGACAACGTACGACTAAATGTCACTTACGAACATAGCGTTGATTTCCTTTGCCCTGTTCTTTTTATAGTTTTGTAGTGTGCGGCACATTCTTCTTTTCCACCTTTTATGTCCAATTTCCTTTCTTCTTTGCTGAGCGTTGCCTGGCAATCACTGCAATGAAGTTAGAGCGCCTTATTGTCACAACTAATTAAGTCTAGCAGGATCAATAATGAGCTCATGCAAATAAGCCTTCCTAGACCTAATATGATTTTGTGTGGAATCACCTGTGTGTCTGAGCCCTGCTTCCCCTGTTGTGCTAGTCCCAAGATGTGGTGCGAGCTCACTGACATCAACAGAACTCCTTTCAGAATCTGTCCAGGTCTGGGTTCTCGAGCCAGTAAGCCATGCTGCAACTGAGCTGGCACTGTGTGCCTGCTTCCAGTCCTGATAATCTGACTGCTGATAGTTACAAACATGATATCAGCAATTTGTCGCATACTACCCGTATATCTGTAGTAGCCAGTTCTGGGATGTGTTACATGTACAGATAAAAGAAAACTGAAAAGTTTTTGTGTCCTTATTGGTATTTATTGCACTAATTCTAACTGAGCTTCTAGCTGTAAAGGATTAATATACTAAATTGTATAAGCTTGTGTTATGCAGGTCAGATGGGAAGGGCATGATATTAATATAGCCCCATATTGCACATCTTGTGGTCAGTGATTCCAACGGCCTGAAGGTATCTCATGTAACAAAGGGTAAGATGCCCAGCCAAAGTACAGCAATGTTGGAACTGCACTAGTTCATGTCGGTTGATAATCTAATTGAGCATTTCTCAGTAAAAGGTGCTTTCCCTGGCAGTTATGCAGTTTAGCTATTGTAGAACTGCATTTATGATAATAAATCCCTGCAGTATTTCTTATACTGTTATAGTTGTTATAATTTGAAAAAAATCAGAAAATGCCTTAATTTTCTTATATCAGAAATATTCTAAAACTGAATTTGAAAGCATTTTTTGCTTCATCATTCACAAATGCTTGCCAATATACTATCAGTTGCATGCAGGATTATATTCATGATATCACATTGTACGGGTGTAGTAAACTCCCTGTGCAAGGACAGTTTGGTGTGTAGCTGGACTGTAAGCTAGTTAGGCAGTACAAAGTAGACAGGTGCTTACAATGTTTCTAGCTTTCAGCAAAACAGTCTTGCAAAATCATTATAAAATAGTTATGAAAATGAGTAGGACAAGGTTTTTTGAGTCTTTGGTGGTTTTTTTTTTTTTGCTTTCCATTATCATGATGATGAAAACACAAGCAAAATACTTCTTAACAGAAGAAAGTGATTTGCTGCAAGACAGTAACTTTTTAAGGATGTTGGATGGTATTTAAAATATTACTTCGGCAGTGAATCAGGAGCATAGGATTCTTATGAGAGTGATTCTAAGCATCTGTTTTACTTTTGCTATGAATAACTCTCTGGAGGATAATTTCTTAGCTTATCCCCAGAAATCTCTTCACTCAATCAAAATAAAGTTGATAATATTCATGTTAATGAATAAGATTCATAATAAACTCTTGTTTTGTATCCAGGAAAGTTACTGCAAGTCAATTCTGGTGCCAAAGAACAACTATTTTTTGAAGCACCAAGGGGGAAAAGGCATATTATAAGAATTGCTGAGGTACGAATTCTGCTTACTGCATTTTTTTAACTGTGAAAGTTATTTTTCTGGACTGTTGAAAAAGAACATGGTTTTGTCTTCAAATGGTATATTTTTCCTTTTGAAATACTATATTTACAGTGGTTAGAATTAGAATTATTTAATGATTCTTTATAATGTCTTTCCTAGCATTTGTGTGTGGTGGAACCTGCAAGTTTCTGTTTGTGTATCTAAATTTGTTGTTTGTTTAATAGCAGTCATTTCGCATAATCCCCTTTCCTGACCAATCGCCTGGTTTCTGTGTAATTGGTGTGCATACAGGTTATAAACCATCTTTAGACACGGCTTTTAACAATGTTGATTCTTCTACAGAATTGCCAATGTTTAGCACCTCAGAAAAATCTTTTAAGGAGATTTGTATTCAAATCATGCTCTGCCTTGGGAAAGCAGGAATGTTTAGTTTTAAGCCTTTTGATGAGGATATGCAGTTTGTATATTAAGCTGGAAACAGTATGTAGTTTCTAAAAACACTGAAAAAAAACTAGTATCAAACAGAAAATATACATGTGAAACCAGTGTGAATTTGGTATGTATGACTTCTTTTGGGGAAATTTTGATTGCAGATAGAGAAGATTGAGTGGGACACCTGGACATGTGTTCTTGGTCCTACTTGTGAAGGAATTTGGCCCATCCACAGTGATGTCACCGTTGTAAATGCAGCTAGTCTTACAAAAGATGGAACACTATTAGCTACAGGAGATGATTTTGGGTTTGTGAAGCTTTTTTCGTATCCAGTGAAGGTAATAAGCGTATTTATTTCTGAGACTAGAAACTGCAAAAGAAAAAGAACTAAGGAAGACACTTCGCAATATGTCAGATTGCTAATACAGGAATTCTTTGTGCTGCAGGGCCAACATGCAAAATTCAAGAAGTATGTGGGTCACAGCGCACAGGTAACCAACGTGCGGTGGTTGCACAATGATTCTGTGCTGCTGACTGTAGGTGGTGCTGATACAGCTTTGATGATCTGGACCAGAGAATTTTTGGGCATTCAGGAGAGTAAGCTGGTTGATAGTGAAGAATCAGACACAGATGCAGAAGAAGATGGAGGTAAAAAGGATTACCAAAAATACGTCTTTAATTTAGTCTTTATTCCCCAGGGGCTCACACAGGTGTTTAACTTGAAGTGGGCAAGAAACTTTTCATGTGCTAATGTTCAGTGTAGGGAGAGCTCAGTAGGATTTGTTTCCTTCCTTTTATTGGCGCAGATCTTGTTTGCTACTCTTCCACTATGAAACAAGGGTAGTCTGTTTTATTTTATGTTTTATTTTTCAAAGGTTATGATAGTGATGTTGCAAGAGAAAAAGCAATTGACTATACCACTAAGATTTATGCAGTAAGCATCCGAGAGATGGAAGGGACAAAACCACATCAGCAGCTGAAGGAAGTTTCAGTAGAAGAGAGGTATGTCACACAAAGGCATTCGTTTCCAAATGTGTGTTGCATTCTCTTGAATCTCTTTGAATTCAACTAAAATTAGTCCCTAGAAAGAAGCAGGAATTTTAAAATTCACAAGATAATATTTAAAATGGTATTCACAGGGTACAACATGTTAATGTGATAGAGAAAAATACATGTAGGTAAGTAAAACACCAGTAAGTGTTTTGTTCTCTTCTGCTGTCCACACAAACAATTATATTCTTTCCTAATTAGCTTGCGTAGCTGTGCGTATGTCTACAGCAGGACATTTGTGGTTGGGTGAGCTTGTAAATACTTTGCAGTTAAGGCTTTTGGTGATGTTTTGGTTGAAAGATTTTCAGTGGCTTGTAATTGTGTCAGGTTGTTACTGTTAAAGCTGAAACTTCCTACGGCACACATGGACCTTAGGCTGAATTATTCTGAAAAAAAATAAAAAGCAAAACCAGCTGGAAAAACACTATTGGAGAGGACAGTAAAGAAAAGGGATAAGAGCTAAGCACAGAGGGTGAGGTCCAGTGAAACACAAACGTAGGGGAGTGGGTGAGTGAAAACTGACTGGGACAGGACTGCTGGGACAGAACAGGAGTTTCTATAACCAGTGAAATACGTTCCTCTTTGTAATCTGGAACAGTAAATCTACACCTGCGAGTCCAGTTGATGACTCAGCTGTGAATCCATGCAGTCTCTTTCGATAAAATTTCTTTTTATAGGTGGTTGTTCTTTTATCATGAGTTTTCTTGCTTTTGCCCAATGTTGGGCACTGACAGAAAGGACTCCTGAGGGTTAGCCCACAGAAAGAATTTAAGCCTAGTTGTTTCCCCTCAGTTTCCCCAGGACGCATGACTAGTAACAATACCAGTAGTGTGATGGCATAGTGTTGTCCCCACAGGCATCCTGCCCTAGTTAGAGAACAGGATCCCTAGTCCTCGGGGAATACAGCGGGTGTGGAAGTAAGCAGTGCTGTGCTGTAGGATCCCTCCTGCAGGTATTGCAAAAGATAAGAGGGCTGTGTGTAGGAAGAGGCTGGGGTGGCAAGAAGAGAGCGCGCTGGAGCCTGTGGAGAGCTGCCTTCTTGTTCCTGCTTCTGTCACAGAGCTTCTTGTGATGGCTGGCAGATAGAATATTTTGCAGGCAGCCTCTGGCTCTGAGTACCACCTCGTTTCCTGCTGTCAGCCGAGAGGAGCGTGGCTGAATTTGCAGAAAAACTGCATGCTCATAGCTGCAAGTGGAGATCATATAAGCGGTTTTTTGAACAAACACGTAACACGTAATTACACTGAACAGATTAAGTGGCTGCTTCTGAGATTTTTGGCTCTAAATCTCCTTGGTGTCCTGATTTGCAAGATACAAAATGGAGTTAGGAATACTTCCTAATCTCCTACAGACCTTCGAAAAATAAATTAGCTTCTGTTTTTAAAGCTCCCAAAGAAAGCAGTGCTGAGCATCGTGGACAGCAAGTAATAATATTTTTTCACTTGGTATTTGAATAGGAGAACAAATGTTGAGTATGAAAAATGAGAAGAATAATGTTGCACACCCCCCCTTTTTTTTCATCACAACATTTTAACAAAAACATGCAGCGGGAGGATTAGTGATTTTTTTTCAATATAATGTTGGACCATAACCATTTCTTTTCCCCTTCTTTTATGGATATCTCTTTCCATTTTCTCATTTACTCCTATAAAGTCTTTGCTCCTCCATTTTTCTATAAAAAGGCATAGTGTATTATCTAGTAAACATGAATGTTTTGAGATTGAATTAAAAAAGGAAAAATATTATTTTATTTTGGGCAAATACTGCTAAATCATTATTACACATGAAATAACAAGTGCCAGTGGTACAATGGCCAGATGTTTTACACCAGCAACCCTTGTACCCTGCAGCTGCTTTATTCTGCTTTGATGATGCAAAAGTAACTGTCGAGTGAGTTTAATTGACCAATTAAGCTGGGCTTACAATTGTTTTGTACTAGTGAATTGCCAACAATATGAGCATAAGCATCAGCCTCTTCTGCAGCTTTTCAGTGCTATTTTCAGTCCAGGAATGAAAATCATTGCAGTCCCTTTGGGTCCCTAGGAAGCTTTTCTTCTCTGAAACCTGGCCACGGGCCTGCTGTCTGATGCAAGCCAGTACTCTGCTTCTCAGAGGAGCATCTCAGTCTGCCACATACACGTCAGGCTTCCTGACTCGAGTCTGTCCACATTCTTAGTCCTGCGCTGGATGAGCTGATTCAGCTGAGCCTGCTGTGTTGCTGTGGAGGAAGGCACCCCCTGAAATAAACAAGCCGTTTGCTTTTTTTCAACCTTTTAAACCAAACCTGCGGTACCTGCAAAGCAGCATGTAAGAAGAGAAACGAAGCAGGCTTCCCATTTGTCACAACGACACTGATCATCCTTAATGCCGGGAAAACATGCTTTGTGCTATCCAGCACCACAAAGCAACACTGAGGCTGGAAGCTCCTCTAGTATTTCCACACTACCCACTCTGTTTATAGCTGGTGCACCTAATTACATGGGTAGGCACCTCCTCTGTAGTGAGGTTGCCTCCGATTTCCGTAGTAGTCTCTTCGTAATGACTGTAAATGAAAATAGCATACTGTAGCCTATCTGAAAGAATAATCTATCCTGTAACAAGCTCTAGACTGAAGAGAGCAAAAAGGAAAATGTTTACATTCTCTGTACCTTTTTTTCTTCTTACTGTCTCTGTGTAATCAACAGTTTTGTATTTCATTTTAAAATAGCTTAAAAATAAACCCTTGTACCGTCCTTTCCATCGTTTATGCTGAAGAGTCACAGCTATTCTACACGTTCTTTATATGACCTCTAGGGCTACTTCAATATAATCACATCTTTTGTATTTGGAATTTGCTGTTCTGTTACATTTGTCAACAGATCCCATACTTTTCATATATAGCTTCTTAGTCAAAGATAAATTCCCTTCCCTTTCTTCATCAGATTGGTGTACATTAGCAGAATTTATAGTCAAACAGAAGCAGAAATTATATGGTGAAATGCAGGCAAATGCAGTTTCTGAGGGTGTTGTGCTGGGATAGAGCCTGAGGCTGTGAAAGGTACTGGGTTTTGGATGCAGTTAGAGGAGATGAATGTGTTGGCGACTGCAGTTGTCAAAGGCTTCAATTTTTGGCCACAGTTGCACTGATGTGTGCACAATTTATGCAGAATCTTGACACTCCCTATTACGAGTGCTTCAGGGTGAAGCTCGCTTCCCTCGTAAGACATAAGGATTAGGAGGGAGGCTTCATAGCTGTGCCACGTTCATCTTTTCAGAGAATACAAAGACATGCAGCAGCTAATGAAGGGTTTGTCTGAGCATGTTCTAAAAGCTTCCTGAAAGCACTGGGCTGACTTTTCTTTGCATCTGCAAGGGTCCAAAGTGACAGTCGATCAAGCCAGATGAAATTGAAAGTTTACAAGTACTCAACTGTCAGTGTTAAGGAAAACCTAAGTTCTAAATCAGCAGGTCTTCAAGACATGGAGTCTTGAAATCCCTCTGTGCACAGAGCTGAGTGAGATGGCAACGAGTGATACTGAAGCCAGTTCACAAAGCTTTAAAGCTTCTGTAAAGGGCACAGCTGAAGTAGCCTCTCCCAGTCCCTTCAGATACGAAGAAGGGAACCAAGAGGCTGTATTCCATTCTCTTTCAGGCAGGTACATGTGAAAACCTGGTAGTCTTTTCAGGGGGAAGATTGTCTGGAGAAGATATTCTAATCCCAAATCTTTCGTCTTTCTAATTGTGCCATATATCTGTATGAAGACCCCAAAGACTGTGCATTTGGCGGGATTTACACACTGGGAATATTCTGAGATTGTTAACATACTGTCTAAATTTTGAAAAATATGTTACAAGCTGGAAGGCCACTTAAGATAGTTAATCCCAAGTCCTGAAAAACTGCTGGTCCACTTTCACTGCAAAATGCAATAAGGATCTGAGAAGTATCCCCCTTCCTGTATTTTCATTGCATGTCTGAGACGGGAAAAATTGTGAGATATTCAGAAGTATAGTGGGTAGAAACCCAGAGTTAAACAAAGTAGATTTAAATTAAGAAAAGGAAAAACAGAAAAATAAGCATCCAGCTCAAGCAAGAGGCAGGAATAGCTAGGGCTGTTGCTCTGAGCTTCTTCTTGGGAGCAAGGACTTCAAGATAACGATGTTTCTTTCTTTAAATAGTAATATTTAGAAGGTGAACTGTTGCTGTGAACAAGTTATTTCCCTCCTTACATAATACAAATATGCTTCGAAGGTACTATGTGACACCTAGTAGACAGTTTTGGTTCAAGAAGATGGCTGTTTTATTTTCCTCTTCATTATAGCTACATTTCCATCTTTTTAACATTTGTGTTCGCTAGAATAAGCTTGCAGGACTCTGTGTTTCTGTAATATTAAGAGTGGTGAATCTGAAAAACTGGAAGTACATTATCCCTCTAGAAATAACGAATCGTTGTACAATTCAGGAGGAGTTTGATCTCAAGAACTGAGATGTGTCTCCTGAGAAGATTGCAAGTATGTGGCTGAATGCTGATACAGGCAGCGCCGGGTTATGAGGGGAGAGTTTGCAACAAACACCACCCTTCTGGAAAGGAATCAACAATTCACAATGACTCCCCCAAAATTAACGCAAAGACTTACTCTGCTGTCTTTTTGTCAAAAGAGATCAGCCACTAATTCGCCCTTCTCTCCCCCATCATGGGAGAGAGTAGGGGGACAGACTGGAAGTAATACTCGATACCAGATAACCGCCTTTGAGATATCTGCAGTTATCTGCTCTGCATCCTCTAGTACTACCCAGCACGTGCCCTGTGCTTAGCACGATCCAGCAAGGTGAAAAGGAAATCTGTATTACACTGGTCTTCCCCAGGGTATTGGGCCCCTGAGCAAACAGGGCAGAGAAATTTCATTATTATAAAGGGCAAAAAAACTTGTATGTGACAAATTTGGGGATAATATTAAGGTTTTTTTCCTTAGAAAAGAAAATGAAAGCACTTTATCAAATGTACTTTTCCTGTCTTATTTATTTACATAATGAAAAAAATGATGATTCCGTTAATACCTCCAAGGAACATAGAAGTTACATGATAGATTTTACTTGCAGGATTTGAAATAAGTCATGGTCTAGTATTATTGAGGGGGACCCAAGGTTTACTGTCTCCGTCAGCAGTTACAGCTTTAGGATGGAAAAAGAACAGAAGAGATGAGGCTTAGGAACAGTTTTAAAATGTCTTGCTGTTGTACTTGTCAGTGCGTTCGGTTCAGATAATTAATTGATTGTTGTTTCTCTCTCCTCTCCCCAACCTTCTTGTTTTTCTTCTTCTCCCTTTCCATGTCCTTTCCTCCCCACCTGCCCTTATTTTCCTCTTCCTTTTTTTGCTCCTCTGATTGGCATCCTCTTCGTTGCTCTGCCTGTAAGGTACCGAAGCGGGGTGCCAATGAGAGGTGCTGCAGGAGCAGTCTCACGGTGTGGGAGCTCCAAGAGCAGTGCTCCCACACCATGGGACCACTTGGTCACTGGTGGGACTATCCCAGACAATCCAGGACAATTGTAAGCTATACTGCGTGTTCCACAGGCATTGTGCTTTATTTCAGAAAAAGGCTGACTTTTGAACTGGGACCGGTTTAACTGGCAAAGAATTTATATTATAAAATTAAAACCAGCTTGCGTGAAGACTACATGTTACTAATATGAAAGGCAAAGATTTGTTTGCATTTTGCATTCTATTAACCACTAACATGTATCCTGTTTGCAGCTTTCATTTAGTTTGATTTGCATGATTCTACATAAACTGAAAACTCTTGTAATACACCTGGTGATGGAAACCCCTTTAAAGCAGGTTGAATGTGTAGAAAACAAAAAGCAGCATTAGCATGTTTGTCTAGTTTTCTGTTTTCTTAACATGCTTGTCTCCCTTTCCGTGGGTTATCTGTCTCAGAGCCTGTTCTCAGTTGTGTTATTACACGTCATTTGTAATCATATGTTCTGATAAAGAGGAGAAGTTAAGGGAGGTTAAGTTGGATTTTCTCTCTTCAAATATTATTCTCTTGATTATTTATTTCTTTAAAATTATATGAGCTGAATTATATAAGCTTTCAAAATAGCCCCCACACGTGGCAAGTACAAGCCTTTGTATCATAAACTGAATTATTAGACATATGGTTACAAAATTTGTTCACGCAGTTTTACATGCACACTGCTGTGGGCGCAGTGTAAGAGCTTTGAATGTAAATCTGTGTTGTATTGATGTGTAGGTGGGAGCTACTCAAAATGTATCTGGAAAAACACATCTCTGGGGTGGAGAAAATAACTTGGGCTTATTTCAGCAAAAACCCACTCTTTGAGAATGAGTAGCATCCTTTGGAGTATTCACTTATACCTCCTCAGCAGCATTATGTCAAGTTAATGCATCCTAAATGGATTTGGCAGCACACTGGTTTCATCACAGTTGTCCCCAGGCTTGAACACATTGTGCCTGGTATTTTTACGATCCCTGCCAACCTACTGCAGTCGGAGCCAATCTCACTTCTCCCACAGGTCAGCACAGAGCTGGCCCAAAGGCATTTGTGTGACACTTGGTGGGTGTGGAATTGAGGGATGCCAATGCTGTCACGACACATGGCGCGTTACCAGTGTTTCTCTCTCAGAACCTGAGCGCTCTCTGTGCTGAGGTTGATGCGAAACATTCAGCTTTGTTTGAGAGTTGTTGTGTGGGTTGTAGTCCAGGACGGATCAAAAAAGTGTTGTTTCCGATAGGTTTTGTTGTGCAGGGGAAGGATCTGTCTAGTATGTTTTGCCTCCAGCCCAAAAGTTCTCCATATACTATTGGTTAAATATTTTTACTTGTACAATAAGCACAGCTTCCAAACAGGGAATCAGAGTTTATGTAAGGAACAACAAAAAAATGGAAAAGGCTCTTCCTCTCAAACATGATCACACACCCCAAGAGACATCTAAGGAAAGAGAGAGACCTTCCAGAACATGCTAAAGTTGGGTTGATTCTGATGCTTTGGGAGTGTATGGAGAGAGTTCTCCCGAAGTCTCATTACCTGAGGTATTTGAAACTTTTTAGCCCAGGCAGAAACGTGGGTTTTGCCTAAAGCACATTATTGCAGGGTGTTCCCTGAAGCCGGTTTTGGCAAACAAGACTGAAGGATCTTCCCAACAGCCCTGCCTGTCCAGTGTGTTGCACGTATGGCCCATCTCTGCACAGCAGGGCCAGCCGTTTACAATAGCTGTTTAAACTAACAGCTTTACAAGATGTTTTGAACAATGACCTTGTTAAAAAAGAAAGGCCTTCAGATTTCATTCAGAAGTGATTACCCGTCTTACTAAGCTGCTTTTCTCCTTGGTTCACATTTGGAGACTGAACCAGAATGACATGTGAATGCAATGACTAGCTTCCCTTGCAAAGCACAAAAATGGCTATCACTGCCATATGTTCTGCAATACCTTTGGGGGGGGGGGGGTGTTGGGGTTTTTTTGGTTTTTTTTTTAAAGAGTGCATCAGCATACATGTGAAATTATAAATACTGTAACCATGCTAAGGCTTTTTCAGTGCTACACTTTTAAAAAATAATTTACACTACAACTAATGTTTCCCTCTAGTTTTGTTTCAGCTGCACTTTGGTCACTGTGTCAGTCTCGGCTATTTTTCCTATTGAATACTATTCCTTTTTGTTGTCTCGTGTTATCTACAAAATGTAAAGGAAAAGTAACAGCAGAAAAGTTATATGTAAAACTCCTATGTATGTTGGCATGGGAAAATGCAAAGGTTTAGAATTCACAAAATCTTTTAATCACTTCTTACAGCTCTTGGAGTTTTGCAGCAGTTTTAGGGCGCTTGGGAATTCCCCTCCTGTCAACTAGCAGAAGCACACTTTTAAAAGCTGCTTTTGCATTTTTTTTTCTGAAACGAACAGTATTATTTTCTTAAAAAAAAAAAAAGCTTGGGTTTTTTGTTCTGTTGTCCAGACACCAGTAGTAGATTGTCTTACCTCTCTTCAAACCTTGCTTTCTCTTCTTGGGAGCAGTCCTGCTTCTTTTTGTTTTTGTGTAGCATCCAAGTATGTTCCCTCTCCAGCAAGCAGCCATCTAAATTCACGTGTTAGTCTCCCTTTTGGACTCTCTTTGGTTTCTTCTCTACCCATTCCTGCTGGGCCCAGCCCGTCACCTTCTCAGTGTCAGGATGTTTTTGTCCATCTGTCCCTGCTCCAAACCTCATTGTTTATCGCTTTCATGCAATGTTGTTTTTGAAGATCCAATTCTGTTCCCGTTGGTGTCAGAACAGAATATTTGTGTTCTTGCCAATTTATTACTGATGCAGACATCTCTCACCAGAGAAGCAATTATGCCATGTGCTTTAAAAACATGAGTTTGTTATCCCTATCCCTTAGATTTTATTGTAAAGATTATTTTTGGTCTGGTTTTTCTCCATTATTTTCAGTATAAGTGGATCTAACACCATCCCCCTGCTCCCCACCCCCACCCCTGCACTTTGGCCCTGTTCTCGGACATCACTCTCTCTTCTCCCTCAAGGTGCCCACTGTTCCAGAACTCCATTCCCTGCCCCCCGCCCCCCCCCAACTCTTGGTAAGTCCATCCGATTTAGGCTCCTCTTCCTGCTCCCTGGTCTTGGCCATTTCGGATGGCCTTCTCACCTGGTGAGAGAGTGAAAGAACTGTCACTCACATTTCTTTACATTTCTGCATGCATGAAGACAGTGGGTGAGATTTTTGTCAGTTTAAATCTGGAGTTAGCACACTGATTTATAGCCGTGCATACTTGTGTGAGTGTATCCTCAAAATAATCGTTAATAACAGGAATTTTATTTGCTGTATTCACAGTATCTAAAGAACTGAAAACCTTCTAATGTCTGACTGTGTCTTATCTTTCCTGGAACTCATCCATCCTGTAATATAATATAAGCACATTTATTATAAATTACTGGAAAGAAACCGTTAATGCTTGTATTATGTTTTAACTTGCTTTCCTTTGGAGGCAGGGAATTGTCAAGTAAGTACTAACAACACAGAGCACAGATAAAGCACAGCTTGTGGTGAATGTACGATGCAGATTGCGAGGTCAAAAAGGGTAAATATATGTAATTTTCTGCAGAGCAAATTTCTTGTCTTGACACTGCTGCCATATGTATGAAAATAAATCAGGTGTAGTCACAGACTTGTTCAAAATGAAATGACTTCTAAAAATGTAAAACATTTAGTGCTGCTTTACATTTGTTTTATTAAGACGATAAGGCAATGAATGCATACATCTGTGTATATATACATGTATATATGTATATATGAATGCACACAACGTTCGTGTTTGTGTGTACTGTGAATAGATATATATAAAAGTACATGTGTGTATGTGTATGTTTCCAAATTAAATCTCATGCTTACAGTCTAGTGATTATCAATCACGTCATAGCAGTAGTGTTCTCTTGCTTTCGTAAAAAAGTTTGGCTTGCTCTTGTCATAACTCTAACTGATATTCCTAGGTAAAAAGTGTAAAAATGATCCATTTTAAAATTACACTAAAACAGAAAAAAGAGCAGGAAGCGTGCAAGGAAATTATTTATTCTTTTCATAAGTGCTGATTTAAAGGCCCTAGTAAATCTGGGCTGAAATGAAATAAGATAATTAAGTTTTGTAACCACTTCCTCCGCCCTTCTCTCCTGGTGACTGCACTGCTGAGCGGTCCAGTTACCGCTGACGGTTATGTAACGTGGCTTGACCGACCGCTTTCAGAGAGAATAAAGGTACTTGTTTCCTTGCGAACAAAAAAGTACAGGCTGTCCCCCAAGTGAGCTGGCCTACCAGCGAACAATTACCAGGCTAAATTGCAGGCTGAGCTGGGATAGAAAACAAGCATCCATTGTGTGCGTTCTCAGCAGTGCTTATGAGACTGTCACGTGCCTACCAGTTTCCATCCCTGTCAGGCACCTGCAAATAAACAAACGTGCGGAATCACGTTCTCCTTCAGTATAAAGCATGCAGGAAGCATGGATGTAGCTTCCCTTTTTTCCCTCCGTCCTGTAGGATCTTTAGTTCAGAGTATACCCAGGGCTGCCAGAGTATGATGATTCCAAATTGTAGACTGGTGCACTCTTTAATTTCTGTTTTAGTTCATGCTGGCATGCTCAAATAGCATGTTTTGTGCCACAAAGGAATGACTGATCAACTCTAAAAATGCTTGTGCATGAGTAAAGTGGTCAGAAGTACACCTAAACTGTATTAAGTTTCTTACTTGGCTTTGTTTGCTGCTTACAAGGGGATCAAGGTAACTCTTTTGCTCTTTTAATGTCGCAAGATCCACCTGCTAATGTCCTTTGCTAGTACTCAGTGAGTTTGCTTGTTTGCTTGAGAAGTGGGATAGTTTGTTTACCTCCGGCTTTGTGTTCTGTATTTTGTAAAGCTCAGATCTTCATTCTACTTACTCCTGCAATAAGTATTCTAGCTGTGTAGCAGTGTTCTAGCTGTGTGTTTTGTCAACTGTTGCCCTTAATACCTTCCATAAAAACCACAATTCCAGAAAAAGCAGCTCCCCCTAAGTGAAAGGGATTTCATTCTTCTGCAGTTAATTTTTGCAAAATGAAAATTAATGGTAGTTACAGGATAAGGAGATCAACAACCTAATTTTCACAGCATATATGTAATGTACATCAGGTTCGAACTTTTTGAAATCTCAAACTGTGGAAATGCTTTCCAAATCTGAGTGTTTATTAAGTAAATTGAGGCCAGGCATTTTGGTATTTTACTTACAGAGCCCCACTCTGGTTTAACCCCGTCTCCAGAACCTGCAACTGGAGTTTAAAGGCATGCAGTGGGGGTGGGTTTGTGTTACTGACAGCAGCCACTGAGTGATGTTTTGGAGCAAGTGTTTAACCATAATACCTCATTTTATTCTCCTGCCATCACCACTTCTGCCCCAGCCTTCTAGCAAGACCTGTTTTCTAAGTCAAAGATGATCAAACGTAATTAAGAATCCAGGTCAGATTTCTATGAGCTAATTTCTCCAGTAATCCGGTGCCATTTTTATGGCGCTGTTCCACTGCTGACATGGTTACAATTAGCCCTCATGGATTTCCCTTAACAGAAAGCGAGAATCATTGTGCTTAAACTAACACAATGGTCACCTAACGCGGAGGGAGCCTGTGCAGCAGGCGCTTGATTTTTGCAAGGTCATGAACTTCCAGAGACTGAGCTCCCTCTACTCCTCCTAGGGTTGTGCCCCTTCTTTTTCTTTCAGAAGGGTCAATAGTAGCAGTAAAGGGTATCTGTCCATAAAGACCATTTGCACAAGTCACATTTTGTTTCAGTCTGTTCTACATTTGTCTTTTAACAACTGTAATTACATAAAAATGCTTTGCTGGCCTTAGTCTCTGTTAAATTCACACGGATGAATGACTTGTACATTTAAAAATTAATCACTTCATCTTTAATGTGATTTTGAGGAGATTTTAATAAATCATGTCAAGGTTGATGGGCTTCTCAGAAGCAGCAAGTTGGGGAAAGGTCAACTGCTAGCTGTAGAAAATGTTTTAGATCATTTCTGAAAGCGTCAATTTATTGTCATTCAGTATTCAAGGATTTTTCCATGGATTGAAGTCATTATGTTTTTTTTTAAAAAAATGGTGTAAGGCGTTCTGTTCTGCCACTCATCCACAAAATCTACATCAATGTTATTTCTGCTCTTTCCATCGAAATGCGTATGATTTTAGTCAGTTTATCGTACAACTCTAAAAAAGCTAGGAATTAAGCTCATATAGTTGCAGTGGGGCATTTTCTGTTCACATACGCTATGGTTTTGAAGATTTTTATCTTGCTTTCAAACATATTGATTGTATTCTTTTTAAAATGTTTGTTTCAGGCCACCAGTTAGCAGAGCTGCTCCTCAACCTGAAAAACTGCAAAAGAACAACATCAATAAAAAAAAGAAACTGGTGGAGGTAGGCTTAATACTTCTTCATTTGCTTTAGAAACAATAGGTGCTGGGTGATAATCATCCGTGTTTTGAGGGCAGCTAAAGTCACGTGTAGGTAGAAGAGAGCGCCATTCCGAGACAGTGCTTTCAGCTCTGGTGGCAAGCACCAGCAGGTGATGGTAGACAGCAGCCTCTGTCAGACAGAACCTGGGATGCAGGGTGGCAAAGCTTGCCTCTAACAGCAGATCTCTGCACACCCAGAATTTGTCTCCTGATTTGAAGGGCAGGCAGAGCCCATACTCACTGCGTAACCCCAAGGTTATGGGCAGTCAGAAACCACACTTTCACACTCATGTGCAGGAGCTTGCACAACGTTGCTTATTTACTTTGGAATGCACCTTTTTCCTCAAACTGTAGGGCCCCCCCCAAGCAACTTGATTGAATTTCCCCGTAATAAGCTGAACAAGGACTGTTCCGTGATCTGTGTGGAGCATTTGCAACAATCACTTGGTCTGTCAGTGTAGCTTGAGTTGTTCCAAGTAAGCTGTAATCGTGTTTGGGATGGATTCATGAAGTCTGTCTTCTGGGCTGTAGAGGCAACTTTAGCAGCAATCCATTAACTGTCACTGTTTTTCTGGCGGAAATTTTCTTGGCAATTGCTTATTGTAAGCTGAAATTACACCTCTGATTAATGTTTATAATTATAGAGTTACTTATAGCTTGCCCTTGCTTCATATAAGGACTTGACGGTCAGAATTTGGTCTGTTAAAGTTTGGTAGTTTGTGAGAATGATTTTTGAAGACTCTTGAAGTAGAAGTCAAGATATTTGCAAATATCTGATACCCTATACGGCTATTAAACTGTGATGGGCAGATTAATAATGTTGGGCCTGGTTTGTAAGTTGTATCTATTTTGAATGGAAATTTACAGAAACCAAACATTTACAGCCAGCTGAATTATTAGAGAAATAATAATATAAATGCAGTGCCTTAGTTAACCGATCAAAGCATTGTAGATAGCCTGTGAGAATGTCATGCCTCAATAATTAGCAAAAGAACAGGGATAACTGATCAATTATTGTTTAATTATTCTAGTGCCTCTACAAGTAGCTTGTGTAATTATTTTAGAACTGTGCTTATGTGATCTGAACTCTGTAGTTTCCTTTTTTGGTCTTTCATTTCACTCTTATTCTTTCTTCTGTTTTACTTCACCAGGAGCTGGCTTTAGACCATGTCTTTGGATACAGAGGATTTGATTGTCGCAACAACCTTCATTACCTAAATGACGGTGCTGATATTATTTTCCACACAGCTGCAGCAGGCATAGTTCAGAATCTTTCTACTGGTAATTCAACTTGAAACAATACTTTGAGATAAAAAATGCTTTACGAGTGCAGTATTTCTGATTGAAAGCCCTAATTTTTTAAGATTCCTGTAATTTTCTCACATTTTGCATCTTGATAAATAATGCAAAAAAGTTTTAGGTGGCTGTTGTATCACATCAGCAGTTTCTCCTGTTGGGGTCATCCTGTAGAGCCATCCTGTTCATTTCAAGAGGTACAAGATTCTGGGAGGAAGCGAAATAAAACCCAGTTCTGGTCCCGCAGCTGTGCCGGTCTAAAATCCCTGCTGAGGACACAGGAGTGGGGTTCTCAGGGGGGAGAGCCTGGGTGCTGAAACGACTAGTACCCGCAGACATGTGAGGAGCGCTAACATCTGTCATTTCACTTTGGGATGTTTTCACGAAGCTGTTCTCCAGGGAAGGGTGCATCCTGATGCAATAGTGTGAGCAAATTGCTCTGTGGAAGGGGTAGAAATATTCCATGCCTTTTGGGTAATGAAAAGGAAGAAAACTGCCAAAAATTTATCTGGCTGTAGGATGTAGCACCAACATACATATCTAGAGAAACAAAGATAGAAATTAAAGGAACTTTGGCTTTATTATATTCCCTCTTCGTGCCACAGTGAACCAGAGGGCCAAGAAGCGGGGAGGCAGAAAAGCTGCCACATCTGGTGACCTGTGGGGACCCCAGTCCTCGCACAGCCTCTGACCTGGGAGGCTGGGAACATGCCCCCAGCTGTTCTCTTTGGGCCCTTCCCCTTGGGAGGATACTGCCAAGCACAGACGTCGCAGGGCTGTGCTCTCGCCTGTTTCCCACTGACTGCTCCCGTGTGCTGGGGAGCCTGGGCCCTGCCTTTGCCAGCTTTGCTTTTTCTTGCAGGTACAGGTGGCTACAGGATGATTCTTGAGCTGATTCCTGGTTCCCTGGACGTAGCTACTTTAACAAATATTGCTTTTTATATATATGTGTGTGTGTGTGTGTGTGTGTGCATCAACAGTTGCGTTCACAGTGCGTTCAGTCGTGGCGCCTGGCAGTGAGAGCGGAGCAGGTGCTGACGTAGTTGCGGCCCTATCCCCAGCATCCCCGGGGAGTACCGCCTGGCAGCAGGAGCAAGCTGCTCGGATAGGCTTTGCTTCAGTGCCAGTTCTCTTTCTTCGATCCTGTTGTGAATAAAAACATGTCTGAATTTTATTAGGTAGTCAGAGTTTCTACCTGGAGCATACTGATGACATCCTCTGCCTCACCGTGAATCAGCACCCGAAGTATAAAAACATTGTGGCTACCAGCCAGATCGGTAGGTGACTCTCCATATAACAAAGTTTTACTCAAAAGTTATCAAGGGCGCTGATTTACTTTGGGCTTTCTTGTGTAGGAGTTTGTAGCAGGCCATGCCAGTGTTACCGTCCTCAAACTTTTCCTTTGATTTCTTGCAGTTTCAATGTCATCTCTGATTGTGAGGGGGTTTTTTTAGAGTTAATTGCAGTATAATCCTATTTCAGAAAGCAACCTTAGATAAACTGTGCTAAATCATCTCATTGATGTGTAGGCATAAGATTTACAGAATGCCCTCTTTCCTTCGTGTAGCCAAGGCACTGTTTAGCAGTGAAAACACAGCAATGAGAATTTCCTGTGCAGGAGAACAAGAGCTATACGGAAACGAAAGGAAACGGAGTGAAAGCTCAGCAGAAGTTGTGACACATGGCAGGGGCCAGTTGTGAAGCCGCGTGTGTTTAGGTGTTTATTATTTACACGGAGGGTCCTGTTGGGACTCTCCCATACAATGTTTACTCCTTTCGCAGGACTAAGCATTGGATGGGAAATGCAGGCTTGTTTGTCCTAAAGCTGGAGAAGGACCTGTTGCCTTCCACTTAAACCAGCTCAATACTGGAGTAATTAACCTCATGACAAAGAATGGTGTCATTCTAATTCTCATCAGTCTGGAAGGAGTCCATGACTTAACAAGAGGCAGAAAAGTGGTAGTAGATGAACGCCTGGACGGGGCGCTGTCATTTCAATCTGAACGTTGAGTAAACACAAAGATCTGGACGTGTTGTCAGAG
The DNA here is from genome assembly GCF_023634155.1 of Falco peregrinus. Lineage (NCBI taxonomy): Eukaryota > Metazoa > Chordata > Aves > Falconiformes > Falconidae > Falco > Falco peregrinus. The sequence continues at coordinate 2,008,937 of NC_073731.1, forward strand.
CTCCAGTTCCAAATACTGATTTCTATGACACGGAGAAGGTGCCTGTTCAAGGCCCTTTTCCCAGTCTGCCAGTAAGTGCCCATGAAATCAGTTTTTCTGCTTTTGGTTGCTCTTCTGTAGAACTACAGATTGATTTATTAATTTTTAAAAACTGCATGTCTTCAGCATTTCTTTTAAATAGCATTTTAAAAACTCAAAGTACTAAATATTGTTGCAAGATTTGTGTATAAAAACCAATATACCCAAAAAAGTTCAACAATATTCCTGCTTATTTGTTTTGTTGATTTAATCCATATCCATTTTCAGATTTTTAATTTTTTTTTCCTTCTGGTGCCGACGCTGGCACTTCAGCATTAGAAACATGACTTATTTCACCTATTGTTTTCCCTTGGTGCTTCCTCATTTGCCATTGCTCTCACAATGCAGGTGATATGACAGAATTTCCAGGTAAGGCTGATTTGTTTGTGAATTTTAGTCAGCAGAGTTATGTAAAAGTTTCATGTTACCTCGTATCTGTGAATCGCGGATACAAGTGAAACATCTACAGACGATTTCTTTTGCATGAGGCTCTTCACGAATGTTATGCTGTTCTTTTAGAATCTGTCTTACTTCATGAAATACAATGATTTCCCCTGTGTTTTGCAAGCATTTATGATTTTTTTGTTTTATTTTTTGAGTACTGTTAAAAGAAAACAAAGCCCCGCAACTTGTAAGTGTTTGTTTAGGTTAAATGTTCTTGAAAAATGCCCATTTTGCATTGAGACTTTCCAGATCCTGAATTAATTCTTTTCCAATACATCTTTTTGCACATAGGTACAACTCCCACAATTCATATATGGGATGCTATGAGTAAGCAAACGATTTCAATGCTACGTTGCTTCCATACCAAAGGGGTCAACTATGTTAACTTCAGCGCAACTGGCAAACTTCTGGTTTCAGTGGGAGTTGATCCAGAACACACTATCACAGTGTGGCGGTGGCAAGAAGGTAAGACTGGAAAAATCATGTTCCTTCAGCCTAACGGAACTGGGTACAATTGCTTGCTTTCCCTTTCAAGTCTTTGAAATAGATTTGTGTTCTTAGTCTGAGTATCATGGCTCCCTAAGTCAAAGTCAGTTAAAGGAGATAGCAAAGTACTAGAAAAACATCAATAAGAAAATAAGTTTATTGTAAGTAGAAGTAAGTTAAGAATGTTGTTTAATATAAAATTCCATCAAATTGAGGAAAGTATTTTGGTTTTCTTCCTAAAATACTCAAACTTGAAATTCTGCACTGTAGCTAGGCCTTTAGGAGGTCATTTCCAGAAAATAATTATCATCTTTTGAAACGGTGGGGAGGAGGGGTGGCTCAGCTCATTAGATGTGTCCTTGTGCATTTCACCCGATGGCAACTCACAATTTCTCTGTTGCTACTTCACTGACCAAGGAGATGGGTCATGCTGTGAAGACGTAAATTTGCATTTCCTAAAGCTGTCAGATGCAGTGGAATACACAGGGCCCTTGCAGGTTGCATGAATTAAGATGTTTGATACGCTAAATAGTGTTGGGATTTGCAAAAAATCATGTTAGCTTTCAGCATCTGGGGCACAGTTCTCTAATCCAATACCGGGTGAATTTCTTTTATAAAATCGTGTCAGAGCTTAATTTTGCGGGTAAATTTAACTGTTTTTATCCTTTCCTAATCAAAACAGGGGCTAAAGTTGCTAGCAGAGGAGGACACCTGGAGAGGATATTCGTTGTAGAGTTCCGCCCAGATTCAGACACACAGTTTGTATCTGTTGGTGTAAAACACATGAAGTTCTGGACGTTAGCTGGCAGTGCTTTGCTTTATAAGAAAGGAGTCATTGGTTCCATGGAAGATGCCAAAATGCAAACCATGCTTTCTGTTGCCTTCGGAGCAGTGAGTTCAAATTACTTGCTACAGAATTTTATGATATATTTTTATTAAAACTGCAAGTGTAAATTTTCTTTGTTAAAATCCAGTGCAGCGTGGACCCTGCAAGACCCTGGAGCTCTTGCTTAGTAGTTGAACTTTTAATGTAAAACCTGTCCACCTTTAGATCCTTATGTAAGTTTTCCAAGCCGGGTTGAGTTTCTCTGGTCATGAACGTATTTTTTTTTTAATGTCTGTGCATACCTACAGCATCAGCTGCCATGGCTTTTACTTTTTTACTTTGCTAGTTCTAGTTAAGTTAGAAAAATGCCATAGTTATTTTGTGTGTAGGCTCTGCAACCTTTTTTCCTGCTAACAGTACTTGGTATGACACATGCTAGTGATCCAGCTAACGGTGACAGCATAGAACACTCTCCAGTATGATCATTAAGGAAACATAGCACCATGCTTTAGTCTGCACAGTTAAGGAAATTAATACGTGACAATAGTGCAGAAGCAATGTTACCATGATACCAAGGTCTGAAGTAATTTCTGCTTCATTCACAAACCCTACAGAAATTACCTTTGGAAAGGTTAATCACACATTATACAAATCACCAATTCAAAGAAACGCCTTGCTCCTCATTATCCACCCTGAACAACGGTACCAATGTGTGAAATGTGAGCGTATAAAATCAGGCTCCCAGACCTTCATCCTTGTGCCCAAACAAGTGACTTTGTTGTCAGGAATTGCTTAGTGCTAAACATTTCTTTCTATTCTGATGGCATTAGAAAGAGCATTAGGGTGCAGTTATTAAACTCATTGAACTCATTCCCTTGATGCAGATGGGTTTAATTCCTACCTTCATTGCATAGTTGACTTTTCTCGGGAAATTCAGTAGCTAAAAGCATTTTCATTCAAGCTGAATGAAAAAGCTAAGGTATATGTATTACATCAGAGATTGTTGCTGTTCTTTGCAGAATAACCTTACATTTACTGGTGCCATAAATGGAGATGTCTACGTCTGGAAGGATCATTTTCTGATTAGACTTGTGGCAAAAGCTCACACAGGGCCAGTGTTCACAATGTACACGACTCTTCGAGATGGACTCATTGTCACAGGAGGGAAGGAGAGACCGTAAGACATAGAATCTTCCTAAAGCGCACACCTCTTGTCTCTTGCACATTAGGGTGGTTCCCCCCGCCCCCCCCCCCAGTTTATCTAATACTCTAGACATACACAATACTTCCACAATACTTCCCAGGGACAGATGGTATCTGTACTGTAGCTGTTTCAATCTAAATTTTACTTAACATGCCCAGGTGTTTTAGTAAGTAAAGGACTAATAAGTAGTGCACTCGAGGGTCACAGTAACGTACGTTACACACAAAGGCCGTACTGAGCTGCAAATTAGCCATCAACAGGAACCCCTGTGTAAGCTTCTTGTTGCCTGGGCTCCCGCCAGCTTGGCATAGGTGGGTTTTTCTTAATTTTTTTAATTCTGTCAAGCTACAGACAACCTCTCCCAGGGGGGACTCTGTGATGAGCAAGTTCTTTGAGTTCCTAGAATTAACGTATGTGCCAAGCTTATCTTGGTGGCAGAGATTTGAGATTAAGTGGAAGAGAACAATTTGGGTTTTGGAAATGAGGCACAACGCTGTTTAAAACATGAAGAATGATTTAAATGTTATTATCTGATTTCTGTTGCACAGTAGTGACGCGTCTCCATATACAATAGCAAGTGATTTGATGTATGTTTTATTATTTAATTAGAAAAATACCGATGGGGTTTACATATGGGATTTGTTGTAGCCTATGCAGGAGGAGACATCTGGGTAACACAACACGCTTCTTTGCAGCACTAAAGAAGGGGGAGCTGTAAAGCTATGGGATCAAGAGATGAAACGGTGCCGCGCATTTCAGCTCGAGACAGGCCAGCTCATCGAGTGCGTGCGCTCCGTCTGCAGGGGGAAAGTAAGTGAGCTGCCGCGGCAGATGTTACGCTTTGGCACGCATTGCTCTGTATTGGTGGAGGCTGGGTGGGAAATACCGGGGAGAAAAGTTACGTGAAGTTATGGAAGGAGGCTTTGCCTGCCCACCTAGTGACATTTCCTTACTTGTCTTCCTGAGCTCAGCCATGGGCTTTAATCTGCGTTCCTCATGCTTAGTGCCTGCCGTTCTCTGCAGTCAGCAGGGAGAGGGGAGGACCTTTAAGGCCTCTAAGGACAGTGCTAAGTGTCGGAACATGTTTCACCAGGGCAGGCCCTTGTCTCCTGCCTTTCTTTTCAAGAAACAAAAGGAACTTGGGTACCTACTCTACAAGGCTTGCTGCTTCTCGTGAAATGTAGGCACAGCTCGAGGTGCTTCGGTGAGGCGGAATGGACCCTAGGTCGTTTTTTGTTGTGGGTTTTTTTTTAAGTCACAAATAAAACAAGTTGCCACTGAGAATTAGTGATGGACTTTAAGTTTTGGTAAAGCGGAAGACTAGAAATAACTGAGTAATTTGACATGCTAAAGTCACTCTTGCACGTGTTTCAGTAGTGCTTGCAAGCGTTGTGAAAGGAGCATGCGATGGTGCGGGAGTGTTTCTTCATGTGATAGGTATCTGTCCAACCCAACACTTCACAAAATGGTCTCTCTTTACCTTCATATATCAAGTCTCAGGAATTTGACATGCTCTTTGATGACACCGCCACTGAGGAATGTTGGTTTATATTTCAAATCAAAGAGCAGTGAACCAGTCCCAAACTGTACCTATCTGTGCTTTTTCCAAGTATTTGGCAAGAGAGCTCTTGTGGTTTGGTCAGTGACAGTGCGGCTAGGGTAGATACAAGGTGTTCTTAAACAGCCTAACTGAGCCTAAATCCCTGTTTTGATCTTTTATTATTGCCCAAATATATTTCATTACCTCAGAGGTATGAGAATCGTGCTCTGCCAACTTGTATGTAAACATTTTGATCTGAATTAAAATCCTTAATGGCAAGACAGAAGCCCACCACAGTCCCTCAACAGTAACACCAGACGATGATATCAGATCGCGAGATGTGCAAGTGCCAGTGATTTACTCTCCTGTTTTTAAGATGCTGCGTGAACAGGCAGTATAAATCAAGATGAGTTATCACAGATATTTCTGCAACACATCAGTATTTTACTGCTGTTGATCCTGTCTGTTACACTGACAAACTTTCTCTCATTCTTTTTTTTTGGGCTACAAATAGGGGAAAATTTTAGTGGGAACAAAAGATGGAGAAATCCTTGAAGTAGGAGAAAAAAATGCTGCTTCAAACTTGTTGATTGACTGTCACATGGAAGGGGAAATCTGGGGCTTAGCAACTCACCCCTCAAAAGACATATTTATCTCGGCAAGTAATGATGGGACAGCAAGAATCTGGGACCTGTCTGACAAAGTGAGTGCACTAAATCTAAAAGTGTATGATTAAAAATGATCATTTTATACAACCATGCATTTTCCCCACTAAATGACGTGCCAGCTACGTACACCCCTTTGTGCAGCCACGTAAAGCAAGCCGGGGTTTTCTGCTGTTTTGGTACGGTTCTTTTTCTTCTGCTATGTGGCTGTGTGAAAAGGTGAGTCCTTGGTGGGGTAGCTGCTCTTTCCAGAGGCAAGCAATTTGCAAAGAAATGCAGTTATTTAAAAGCATTCATGCTGATGGGATGCCTTTTCTTGCGTATCACTTATTTTGATCTAAAAGTACAGGCTGGCATGGATTAAGAAGCATTTTAATTCCATGCTGTCGGACTGGGTGGCACAGACTGTCCTGTCACCGACTAATAGGCGGACCCTGACAATGAGCCTGCCGGAGGGCAAGCGTGGCCCCCTCCTCTGCAGAGCCTGCCTTTAGGACCAATCAAGTTGCATGTGTGTGGTTCAGGATTTTTTTTTTTCCAACTCAAATTGTATATCAACCACCATTTTAAAAAGTAACAAATCAATAAAATGTTTTTTAAAAATAACAGAAAGGTCTCTGCTTATGCTAACCTACGTAAACCTTTTCAAAAGGTAGTTACCTGAGCTAACAGGAATGGATAAGTATGAATATATTATAAATATCATCAGATAAGTAAACATGCAGGTTTGTTCTAGTATGTTCTAACATCGCAGATCAAATGGAAAAAAACCCCTACCCTGAGCAGCAGGTGTAGACGCTATCGAAATCACCTTTCCAACAAAATGGGAAATGGATTTTTCAGCCTTTTCTGCTAAACAGTATTCTTCCTGCTGTAAAACTTGAAGTCACCCTGCAACAAGATAGATGCAAACATGAAACTCCCATCTGAATTACAGTATTTTGAAGTCTGTTTTGTGACATATGCCTAGTGGGATGTGATTTTTTTTTTTTTTTTAATGTGAAATTTCAGATTTATATTTAGAGGAAACTTTAGACAATTTGTTTTTAAGAACTCACTTTTATACTTTGTGTTTGGAAGCTTTCCATTTGCTTGGTAGCGTTCTCCAGGAGGAGGTGTGAGCCATTTGCTTTTATTAATGCAGAAACTGCTGAACAAAGTGAACCTGGGTCACCCAGCAAGATGTGCCACGTACAGTCCCGATGGTGAAATGGTTGCCATTGGCATGAAGAATGGAGAATTCGTTATTTTGCTCGTGAACAGCCTTAAGGTTTGGGGCAAAAAGCGAGACAGGAAGTCTGCAATTCAGGATATCAGGTGAGATTTCAGTTCAGGTTCCCTAAACATGCAGCCCTTACGCAAGAATAAGTCCATCAGGTTTCAAGTTGATTTTCAGATTTTCCTGTAACTCTGCATTTGTTGAAACCTGCATGAAATCATGAAATGCAGTTACTGGCTGACTGGTGGCTTTACGTACACCTAAAGTTATGTATCTTATATGCCACACACCTTTGGTTTTCCTGTGATTAATTCCATTATATCCACTTGACTATAGCCGGTAATTTGCACGCTGTGGGGCCGTGATTATGGGAATTAATCTTACAGTTTATTTTAAAATTGCAATACCTGTTGCTTCCTCACAGAGTATTGGTGTTACTCTGCACATTGTGCTGTGCGCGTTATGCAAGTGCGATATTAACATCAGTTAACGACATACAACGTCCTCAACCCTCCTCATCTCTTAAGCATCGCGGTCTGGTTTGGATTCAATCTAGCTGCTGCCAGGAAGGTGGTTCTTGTTTTCCAGTGAAAGAAATTTGTTCTCTTGTGTTAACCTGAGAAGCAAAAGAAAACCTGGCTTGCACAGAACAGTAAATTATATCCCCGTTCTGTGTTTTGTGTCTAGGATCAGCCCAGATAACAAGTTTTTGGCAGTGGGCTCACAAGAACATACTGTAGATTTTTATGATCTCACTCAAGGTACAACCCTAAACCGAATCGGCTACTGCAAAGACATCGCGAGTTTTGTCATACAGATGGATTTTTCTGCAGACAGCAGGTACATTCAGGTATGTCTCGGGCAGACCCCTGTTTGTGTTGGTTGTGACTTCCCTGTTAGCAGATGTAACAACAGGATGGAGGTAAGAACGGGTGAGGGAGGCTTTCCAAAGTTGTTCTGAACCTCAGGTGCCCTAAATCTTCTGAGGTAGGCCAGCCAGCCCTGGTTGCCTTCAGGATGTTCACAGAGCTGTTTGCTTTCTAAATGCTCGGGTCTTCCCCCTGGGTTCTGCATCGCTGACTGTGGCAACATAGCTCAGTTCCCTGCAAGGTTCGAGCGTGCTAAAGGCAAAGTATTCTCTCGTTTCAAGGGAATGGGTACAACACCGAGAAGGAAATTGTGGATCGTAACAATGTAGAACCGCTTCTCCTCCTTCCCCTGCCGAGGATGGGATGCGTATGATAGCTGAACTAATGTGTGCGGTTTCCTTCTGAAAATTTTCTGATTTAGTAGAATTGGGTTGAGATAAACCACAGAGTATATTAACTAAAAGGAGATCTATCAGCTATGCAATATGCATTGGAACACATCATTCAGTTATTGTCCTGTAACATTGTTATTACTTCATATTGTACATAATTAATTATGATAGCTAATTAGGGAAAAAAGAGAAAATTTATCCTAGATGTTTATTTCCTGATAAAATCTGTAGAGACTATTACTGCTGGAAATTTTATAAATATTTATGGCGAGGTTACTAGCTTTTTCCTTTCCGGCTTTCAGGTATCAACGGGTGCCTATAAGCGTCAAGTTCACGAGGTACCACTAGGAAAGCAAATAACAGATCCTGTGTTAATAGAGAAGATCACATGGGCCACGTGGACAAGGTAAAAACCTAAACCCAGCGTTCTGCCTGATCGGGGACGGGTGTGATACAGAACCAAGATCAGATTGTGTAAATGAAATGCTGGGGTTTGGCAGACCTGGGAGAACTCTCCCTTTCCACAAAGCTCCATCAAACACCTTTTTTTATACACATTTGTAGCTGGTTGGTGTCTGGTGAGGCCGAGGGCTGTCACATTTGTGTGTGTGTATCTCTCTCCCCACAGCTGTTTGTTGCCTTTGGTCCCAGGCTTCGCCCCAGCGAGGGGCAAGGCCCCTCACACCGCTCTGTGCTTCAGGCTTTGCTTTTATTGGCAGGCTGGTGTAGGTGCTGCCTTATCCCTCATCAGCAAACACAAGCAGCATAGGAGGCACGGAAACGTGAGCTGACTGTGTTAAGGAAGGAGTTGTGGGTATCATTAAAATATATTTACTGGCCAGGATTTATATAGGACCCTTCCAACACGCTTACGAAACACTGTGGAAAGTGGAACAGGCCAAAAGCAATCTGACAGTAACCGGTGGGCGGTAACGCCGGCGGGCTTTGCAAGGCGAGTGGGAATCCTCCTACGCTAACTGCTCTGCTATCAAGCAAGCATAAAAATCTGCCCCAAATTACTCTTTCCTAAGGACTCTTGACAGATTGTGGGAGTGGGGCAGGCGCACCCGACAGGTAAGATGCAGGTAAAGAGGAATGATTATAAAGGAACTTAAACTAAGGAAGAACAGCCATTTTAAGAAATACCCTACGTCCAAACAAGCACCCCCTCATTCAAGAACTCCTGGCCCTGAGAAGAGAACATCGCTGTCAAAAATCACCATGGGAGGGCACGTACTTGTCCACAAGGAGGGGAGGGCAGCAGAGCTGCACAGGCTGCTTGTGTAAAACGGTGCGAGTGGTTTTGCAGGAAGTAAACCTTAGGATCTCAGCTGGAGATGATTTGGGAGCCACACGACAAAGGGGTATTCAGGTGGTCTTCCCCAGTGATGAGATCGCGCTCAGTGCAATGATTTAGAGGGAAAAAGACTTTGATCTCAAAGGCAGCAACATTTTTTTTTACTGGGCTGTGTTTATTACTGAGCAGCAGCAAGTAAGTCTTACACTCTTTTTTTTAACTTGGTTTTGGAACAGCATTCTTGGAGACGAAGTCATTGGAATTTGGCCGCGAAATGCAGATAAAGCAGATGTCAATTGTGCATGTGTGACCCACGCTGGCCTAAACATAGTCACAGGAGATGACTTTGGTCTGGTGAAACTGTTTGATTTCCCATGCACAGAAAAATTTGTAAGTGGCTATTTTATTTTAATCTAAACAGCTTCCTTCTCCCCATGTTCAGACTCCTTAGCACAGGATTTCAAGATGTCCAAACCACACGGTCCCACGGCTCATCTCCAGGCAGCTCCCGGCCAGCGCCGGCCTGGGAGTGCAGGAGCACAGCTGTCCCCAGGTCAGCTCGCAGGTGACAGGGTAGCTGCCGCCCAGGAAGGCCGGTGCCGAGCTGGGATTGCCGAGCTGGGATTGCTGAGCTGGGATTGCTGCGGGCTCCCGGCACCAGCACTGCCCCGGGGGGATTTCGTCTGTACCCGGAGGCAACTTTGTAACTCCGCAAGGCAGTGCTACCCTACCAATTCCTGAACTTCTGCTCTTTGCCCAACAGGCCAAACACAAGCGGTATTTTGGGCACTCCGCGCATGTCACCAACATACGCTTTTCTCATGATGACAAGTACGTTGTAAGTACAGGAGGAGATGACTGCAGGTAACTGCTTATTTATTTTTAAAATAATCAAAAACCGGGGCTGTACTTTTCTATGCCAAACCCAGAGCCATGCACTTAACACCTTTCTCGCCCACTTCACATTCACTGAAGCCTGCTGATGTGTGACGGTTTCAGCTTGTTTTTCTGACTGGAATGGCTGTATTTTATGGTCACTTACACCCAATTTGCTCCTGCCACCTTGGCGCCATTCACAAGGTCATCTCTACTGGGTACGGTACCTTGCATTTGGGTCTCTGTGTTTACCAGGCACCTGGGGGAGGGCAGAGGAGGCAGGCCCTCAGTCCTGGCTGCTGGCGCAGGAGCCCCTTGGTGTGGCTGAAGAACAGTTAGGTGAGACAAAGACAGCTGGTGGAGCGTCAGTCACATAAAAATAACTGAATAGCTCCTGCCCAGCAAAGGGTAGACCAGGAATTCCAGCTGAACAGAAGGACAGATAGATTTAGAAAGACATTTCAAATAACAGGAGGCTTGTCCAAAGGTGCCTTAAGTTTGTGTTGGGGTGTTTTGGGGTGGGTTTTTTTCCTTCCTTAAGTGTGTGGGGGGGGGGGGGGAAAGGGCAGTACTGTCAAGCAAAACAGGGAGCAGGAAGGTGAGGAATTACAACAGCAAAACATCACACTAGAAAAACTGAAAAGCAACAAGGTAGGAAATGAAAAGGCACAAATTCTCACAGGAGCAAGTATCAGGAAGCTGCATTCAAGAACCAAGTATTTATAACTGCTTACTTGGCAGGAAAAATAAAAGCCAGAGACTGCAGGACCAAGTCATTTTTGCCAGTGAACGAGACTGTGCACCTTTCCCAGAAGCAGCCTCCCTCCATACTGATGTGTGTTCCCTGACAGGAGGCTCCCCTCAGGGAGCTGCAGCGCCTGCAGCAGAGATACTGCCCTTCCCTTGGGTTTGTTCAGACCATGCAGTCGATCTAACTCTTGCTGCGCGAGATGAGCTGTTCTTCAGATTTCGTATTCACAGTCTTTTGCGCAAGCCTGCTGGTAATGCAGCACCCCACACCCCGAAATAGATGTTATCATTTTCCACTTTGGGAGAAAAAGAAAGGAGGGGGGTGGGGGGTGGGGACACCAACAAACCCTTGCAAAAGTGGCTGCGCAGTGGGAGAGCAGGGAGCTCTGTCGGATCAAAAAGCGGCTGCACAGGAACAAAGGCTGCATTTACCTCAACTCCCACCCTGCAGGCTGCAACTTACATGAACGCAGAAAAGCTTATCAGCTGCCTTAATTTAGACAATGTAGTTCTGGTGAGGATCTGATGCAAAGCGTAACGATACAGAGTAAAATAACCATTTCCAAGCTGCAGGCCTTCACCAAAGCCTGCACGCGCACTAGGTACAATGCTTTAACTCTCGCCCGAGCCAAGTGCGCTCGAGGAACTCCAGGGCTTCACGTTGCTTTACCTGGCATCCTGCTGGTAAATCTACATTTATGACCATGTATGTATGTATGTATGTAATGCAACCCCTCTCTCGGTATGGCATGCTGGAGGTTGTCGCCAAGTTACTCAGAAAAGTAAGTATGTCCTCAATTTCCTTGTAGTGTATTTGTATGGCGATGCCTTTGAAAGGAGACTCTTCTGCCGCTGTTACTGCCACCACCAAGGGACTGCTCTGGACTGGACAGCCATGAATGCCTCTACCCCTCCGGCTGCTGTAATTTCCATATGATGCTGCATGGATTACACATTTTCAGATTACTCGTACAAATTTACTGAATGTGAATGTGATCTTGCATTTGAAAGACCAATATCCTTGAGAAGGAAGCTGAAGTTTGAAAGGGCGTCCTTCTGTAACCTGGGTAGGCTGAAGTGATGAACAGTTCACTCACGAAGCTGCTTTTGCCTAATACTGTGTTATTTAATCCATGTCTGAAAAGGGAGCACGCTGAGAAAAGGCTGGGCCCTTCACAATTTGCATAATTTCAAAATTTATGGCTTGAACATTTGTTCAAGGAAGTTGGTGTCTTTTAACCACACCTGCTTCTTAAAAACTCAAATTTGGTGCAGAGTAAAACTGCAAGCTTTCAATCAGCATGCTGGGGTTCACACTTCAGCTTTCAGTAATCGAAGGAGCAAAGTATCATTTTTTAAGTCCATTTTATTTTTAAATGTATGTATTTGGCAAAATTTTCTATCCATGAAGTGCCTTTGAATAATTTTCTAGTAGTACGGGCTACAGTCTTACCTCCCACCAATTGCTTTCAACATACGGTGCTAGAACTTTCACAGGGAGGAGGGCTAACCATTAACACCTTTTCCAGCTGTGTACTTACATTATCCCTGCTTTCTGCTTTGGTTTTTAATAAATACCTTCACGTGTGAATTCCAAAACGTTTCCAGCAGCAAGAAGCTACGCGCTCTTATAAGGACAAATCCCTCTCGGCATTACACCTCTTGATAGGCTGTTCACAGTTGGTTTGCGATGGGAGTAGCTCGACTGCAGCCAGAATTTGAAGCTTAACTCAAACGGTGAGTAGAGGGGAGAAAGAGTACGGTGAGACTTGGTTAAAGAAATTTTAACACAAATATTGAGGAAATTGTTCCCCAAGAGTTCCAGCACAATCCCCGTCTATGGGAAAATGTGCTTTATAGGTAACTATTTCTACAGGCAGTGGCCACGTAGTGTATTTGTATTTTAGAAGCGGTTTGAAAGCCTCCAGGAATCATCACTTCCCATTCTGGAGGGGCTTCCTGAAGATGCCCAAAGGAACACCTGGTACCTCCCTAGCGGGGACTGCGTGTACCCTCCAGCAGGCAGCTAGTCCCATCCTGCTCAGAAGCAGAACATAACTCCCTCCTGACAGCAGAACCTTTACCTGTCCTCGAGAAAAGCATGATCTTTGCTAAATTTTGGCTCCTCTCCCCCATCACTGCTTCTCATGCAGCCCCCTCGTCTGGGACCGGGCTGTGGGCAGCAGGCAGCTGAGGTGAGAGTTGCCTCCCTGTGGAAGTGGAAACTACGAGCTGATGTTCACAAAAGACCAGTAAAGCCTTTCGACATTTGTTAAAGAACATTTTGTCAAAAGCAAAAACTACAGGGACAGTGGAACTGGAGACAGCAAAAGTAAGTTCCACTTTTTCCAATTAAACTGTTTAGGGAAAGGAACAGAAAATGCAGGCAATGTCAGAAGAAAAGATTGTAGCGATTTCTGATACTTTGAAATTACCTTTCTATTTAAAAGACTGTTAACCGAGAAAAATAAAGGCCAAAAGAAAACATTTAGACTTACGTTTAGTCTTTGAAAAGGAATGTTAAATAGTGCTTTAGTCCCAGTTCAGGAAAAATACTATTTTGAACTGTGGAAACTTGGAAACTTCCTGCCAATCCACTCCTGGCGCCCACTGCATAAAAAGGTAGCTGCTGGCTGCAAGTAGTAACCAGTTACATGTACATTCAACACACAAAAGTGCTTCAGCAACCTCAAAGAATCACCTTTTTTTAAAATTGTATTTATTAATGCCTTATATTACTATACAGAAGATCAGTTTGTCAGATACACAATAAGAGTCCCTATGCAGTCTTTTTTTTTTTAAAAAAAGAAACCTTCTTGATCATATAATGTATCATGTTAGGTGGTGATGTCAGTGAGCACCTTCTTTGCCTATGTTGTAATAACGTTTGCCTTCCTTTCGCACTGATTGTATCCCAAATAAAACCAGTTGTGTGGCAGAACGCATTGATCAATGGTGATGTGAAAAAATATCTTAAAGCAATAGTGTCTTGTCAGGAAAACACTTAAAATTTGTATGTTTATATGGTTTGGGTGTAAGTATAAAATGTTCGGAAGTAATGATGTATCATACTGTAAACTAAAATATTAGTGCATGAATTTATTTTTCAATGATCAAGATGCCATTCATTCAAAATCTGTGTCTCAAGGAAATATGGATACAAGTTTTCAATGTCCAGGTCTCAAACCAGATTCAGCAAGTTGATCTGAAAAGATTATTGGACTTGCTTCACCATTTCCTTCAAACTAGAATATGACATCATACATTACTGTCTCAAAAATAAAAGAAACCAAGGATCTTCACTTTGTTTAGCAGAATCTAAAATTTAGTCTTTCACCATTTTCTATCACCGACTACTCACAACACTTAAGTGGCGTCTGACACTCCGTGTCACTGAGCTGTCGGCACAGCTGGCAGCGGGTAACAACGGGGGCCTTGAGCATTCAGCACAGTGGCCTCCTCGCTGCCGGCGGGAATCTGCGCTACATGAACCACACGCCGAACTGAGCATCACCGGCCGACACGGCTCCCTGGGACATCAGCTCTGCAATGGAACTGAACAAACTGCTTCACACTGCACATATGAAAAGAAAAGGGATCCTGGGAAATCCACCTACTCACATTGCTATACGTCTGACAAACTAGTACTTCCACCACCATGTACAATGGCTATTTAATCACTATGAAGTTAAACAAAATAAACACAAATATATTAAACTTGCCTCAAGAAAGCAAAATACCAATATCATTTTATGTCTATAAGCTTTATTGATACTTGGGGTTTTGGTTGGTGGGTTTTGTTTTTTTTTTTTTTGCTTTTTTGTTGTTTTTTTTCTTTACATTTCACAATGCATTCCACAGACTTAGTTCAATACAGCTTAAACTGCAAGTGTATAAATTTTCACTTATCATTTCTTGCATAACAAGGCTTTAAGTTTCCAAACAACAGTTGCAGCATTAGATAATCGGTCCACAGATTATCAGAGTTTGAGAGACTGTAGATTTGCTCAAAATCAACTACTGTACGTTTGTGCAACAAAGTGTATGCTGTAATTATCTTTTAATGTATGTGGAGGTTCCTTTGTTCATGTCTCTTTTGTTGTTTTAAACAGATGCTAGTGTTTACAGACAACGTTTTCGTTTTTCAAGCTTGTGTGCTATGGAGCTAGTCCAGAAATCAGTCAATTCTCTGAAGTACGAAGCACTGTGGAGCAGCTGAAAGATCTAAGCTTTGTGAAACACATATATATATATATATATTGGCAATTGATAAAACAATAAAATCACAATACAGCTATACTCATACCAAAAAGGCAAGATTTTTCAAAACTTGCTAAAATGGTATATTCTTCTAAAACATCTCATTTTAGAAAATCTGCATCAATCTACACAGACCATACACAGTGCACAAACTGGGAAGTGTTACCCTCCGCTCCACCTGCACTACCTCTTCTGGAACGCAGCAGGGACTACCTCTGATGAAGCAAAATGTACAGCTTTCTCAAATCTTTTGTATTAGCCAGTGCTGCACACAGGATAAAGAAAGATGATTAGTTTTAGATCCATACATAGCAGCTTACAATACTTAAGATGATGAAACACATGGCAGTCAAAACAGTTATTTTTCCTTAAACACTGCGTTGCTAAAAAATAAAGATCTGTGAAATTGCACTGCAATGTCAAGGGGTTTGCTATTCCCTGACCCTCCCCATGTAAATCCAAATGAGTATTTTTTCCCCCTTAAAAGATGAACTTCCTATTGATAAGTTGCTTCAGGCTCTTTACTCGGTTTTGCGCTTCAACCCAGGGATCTTTGCTTGGATCCTGCAAGAGGAACAGGAGAGGAAAAAGAACAGCATTTGAGTAACAAACGAAAAACAAGTAGGTGTCAACACAGTCTTAAAAACAGCAGCACATACAGATCACAATCACGGTGACCAAAACTGGTAAATTCTCCTTCATTTAGCCCTCGGGTGCAACTGCTGAGGGTCTCATGAGCGGTTTCAAATACACAGAATTCTATCAGAAATAATACAGGATTAACAGCCTCAGCGAGAAAGGAGCTGATTTCGGAACCATTCCAAAATCAAACAAAGGATGTTCTCCTCCCAGGACTAGCGCACGTAATGCATTTGTTACACACAGCAGTACCAGACATACCAAGAACTGTAAACGTTATAAAGTGAAATAACATAAAAAAACCAACTCACTTAGCCATCGCGTCTTTGACATTCTTGTTCACGAGCCCCAAATAATGGTCAATTTGGGCCTGGAATGGAAGATGAGAGGTGTCAGAGCCAGCTCGGGAGCAGGCACCGCGGTGTGCCTCACACAGAAGACCGCTGACGGATGGAAGGGCTCAACCACGCTCATTTCCAAGTCTGATGCCAGAGCTCCCGCGGCTTCAGGCTCAGCACACCCTACCTAGCGTCTGCCTCCAGGCATGCACACAAAGGCAGGGAATAGCAGGCAAATACCCAAACAGATTCGCCCCGGCTTCTGCACGTTCTACCGAACAGGTCACCAGCGTTTCCCTTGCCTCTTCTCGAGGGCGCGCAACCTGGGCCCTCGGTGAGGGGCAGACGGGCAGCGCGGAGAAGGAAAGCTGCTTAGATGGGCCAGGCCTCCTAAACAGCTTATGCCTGCCGAGAGCAGCCTTCAGCTTGTCAAGAGGATTGAGGAGACCAAGCTAAGCCACACAAATTGTCCGTCATCTTTCCTTGGGGCTACAGGATTTCCTTTCACTGCAGCGTACTTTGTCCTTTCCTGGGAGCTCGGAGAGGAGCCCAGGAGACTCCGCCATCTGCTCTGGCCCTTTCTGCCTCCCTTCCCAAGTCCCAGGCTGGCCTCCATGAGCAGCGTTGTTTTTGAAAGAGGAGAAGGAACGGCTAAGCCAGAGCTGGCCTCCCCCCTCCTGTGCTATGACCTGCTGAAGACAGTCCCTGCTCAAGCTCAGCTAGAATTTAATCATAAGCATTTTATTTTGGCTCCTTCTTACCTCTTACTTTTACATTAGTCTCTCCACTGGAGAGGCACCAGACTGTGCCAGGCATCTCCCACCTCCTCTTTTTGCCAGGGCTACAAACTCCACAGGGCTTCAGGACACGAATCCTGAAGATCAGCTCCAAAGAGGTTTCTTCAGAAATTGTTTTAAAAGTACTTACATCAGGACTGACTGTGCCTGCTGCTCTTTTAGCCCTGACCCAATCTGGATCAGGAGAGGAGGCCTCCAGGTTAATGGGGCTTTTTTTCTAACTGTTTGCTGGGGAAGCCTTCTTACACTTCCACCAAAAAGGAGGAGGGGAAAGCACACGCAATCTGGACTTCAAAGTGAACTTGATTTTCTTGGCCCCAGCACTGACTCCTGGTTAAAGGCCTATCTTTTAAAGGCTTTAAAGATTTTCGAAGATTGAAACAAATTTTGGTTTTACTTGCTTGTAGCTTTGCTTCAACGGAGCCAATTTTATGAAACATTTCACAAATCACATTAAACGCTCACCTGATGTCTCTCATAAATAACAGGAACACTGAAGAGTGAAATCAAAGCTGGAAAAGAGCACATCAAAGGTATGAACAGACGGAAGGGATGGTGTTCAGGTAAAACAAAGACTAGTTTCTACACCTTGACATTTATTTCAAAAGGTTGCAAGAAAAAGATATAATTAAGCCATGTACAAAAACTGTTGGCTGGTAATTTAAATAATCCCTCTTAAGGAGAAGCTGGGCTGTTCTCCAGGTCTCATTAACAGTACAGTAAGTCTAGTCACAGGTCACTTTTCCACTGTGGGTTATGCAAATTCTTCTAAAAGGATGCTCAGGCCTCTGCCAGCATCAGTCGGTTTCTGCCACCTGAGGCCAGCCTGCTCTGGGGTGCAAGAAATAAAAGTGTCTGCGCCAGGACACGGCCAGGGGCAATTTTGTACCTCCTCCAAAGCTCAATGCAGCGATGGTATTCAAGTCAGGCTGACCCTGATAGGGACAAGCACAACCACAACTGCTTTCAAATGATACAAGGTCTGGAAAACTGACAATCTCAAGGAATTCAGCAATCCAAAATGGCCTGTTCTGCAGTGTTATCAAGGTCCTGGAAACAGGACACAGAACTGTAACATCTCGCTACACTCCAGAACACAGGAATAGTTTAGCCTCACAGTACTGAGCAGCTTCAGTGCTTTTCCAGAGTTATTTTGTATGCCAGTATTTAACGCAACTCAAAACACTTACCCAGAATCAGTAATGTCAGACCATTAAACAAGGCACCGACATAGGTGAATACCCACATCAACACTGCGAACTAAAAAGGAAAAAAACAGCATGTCAGCCCGGCGTCTGTGTCACCAGAACATACCAGTCACAACAGTGAGGGGCCTTCTCAAAACACATACGAAACTAAAATGCCCCAAACGCCACTTCCCCCTTGCACATCTCATGTAATTATAGATGAGTGACATGATGGCTGAAGGGCTCAGTAATAGGATAGTCTAGGTCATCGGGCTGAATTCAGCCCGAGTCAGCAGTGACCACTGTTAGTACTCAGTGGCCGCTCAATGCCCTCTGCATTCATACAGCACTTCCAATTCCGCGTTTATTAACGATGGGCAAACGCCATTCCTACCTCCCACCCTTTGAAAAGACGGAACTAGGCAGGCAAGTGAGAGGTTAAAGAGCTGGCATGTGACACAGCACTGGGTGACAGAGCCAGAAAGAAGCAGGTCGTTTGTTTGCGTGGCAGCGCAGCAGCCAGCACACCAGCGCATCCCGCTCTGGGCTGTGGCACAACCAGCAGCGCCAAGCTATCACAATCGCACTTGGCTCAGCAAAGGTCTCGGTGAAGCGCTGACTAGGCAAGGCAGAGGTTTCTGTCACACCAGGGGAAAAACCTGTGTGGAAGGTGAAGTAGCAAGGTTGGCTTGATTGGCTTTTTTCCCTTAAAAGAAAACATAGGAGAGCTTTGAATATCAAAAAATTCAGGAGACAGAGGAATGAACAGTGCCGTAAAATGGAAGCTGGCTCTGAGTCCTAGAGTAACTCAGAAGGAAAGCCATCCCTTTGCTTCACTGCTCACACTGCCACAATTTCTGGCTCCATGTCCCAGCCCCTAACTCATACCCAGCGGGGGTTCCTCCCCCACCACCATGCTGCTGCCTGCACTTGCAGAGCTCCCTGTGCGCTTCACCAGCTTTACACAAAGGTCTGCAGAAGCTCAAGCCCCTCAGCCTTCCGCCAGGTGGAGAGTGTCCCAAGCACACCTCTGACCTATAGCGGGGTGGGCGGGGGCTGAAGGCTGCCAGCTCTATTTCTGTGTAGGATTCCTCCCTGAGGAAAATCAGCCAGTTTCTTCTAGTGTTGCACAGCTTGTAAGGAGCTGAACAGAAGCCAGGATCTGGATGTCAGAAACACTGGGCTTACCAGTGCTTAGTCCTGGCTAAGCACTGAATTACACGCTGTATTGTGCGGAGCACACAGATGAGACCCCTAGCTCCTTAATCAACTACGCACATCTGGTTATTTTCTGTGCAAAACACTGCAAATTAGCCAACAGCTGGACAGACATGGTGGGAGGCTGCTGCTGGCATCAGAGAGAGAAAGCCTGGGCACAATTAACCACCGGAGGTGAAGCACTTTGGTAAGCTGGAGGAACATGCAAGGAAAAAATGGATACAAAGCACTGGAAAGAAAAAAACCGCATGTCAAAGGACTGCGGGTGTAGGCAGGGCTCTAGCCTGCAGCCAAGTTATGTACCCCAACACCCATCTTTAGCTTATCATAAGATGCAATAAGAGACCAATCCATCGTAAGAGACCAAACCAAATCAACAGCCAACAACAGGAAAGGGCATGACAATCACTATGAGTTTAATTGCATGAGCCCTGCACTGACATGAAGTTTACTTCAGGAGCTGCATTCAGAGCTGATCCCATTCAAAATGCAGGAGGATTAACTGCAAGTGATGCAGCTCTTTGTCAGCTCTTCCCAGATGCAGTGCAAGCAGCACTAGGGGCACAAAGTTAACCCTCAGGCAAGGCTGCGATGTTACCATCAACTGCATTCCGGCTGAAGGATTTTGGCAGGTTTATCAAGAAAAATAAAGCAGATTTCTCTAAACTCCCTCATGATTCATTCAAACCTTGGCCCAGTTCTGCTCCCCACAATGCCAGGGTGAGAGCTGGCTGCCAGCCCCTCTGCACAAGGCATTTTAATGGAGCAAGCATTTTCCCTTCAGAGCAAGCCGGTGCACGCAGCACGTCCCCCTCCCCAGCCACGGGAGGGAAGTCAGCAACCTCTACTACAGCAAAAAGCCCCCAAGTTTGTGACCATTCAGAACAATTCCCTTGTAGGCTGCGCGGTCCATATAAACTAAGTATGTCGACTTCAAGCGCACACAGCAAAGCATCGTGACAGCTATCCAGGATCTCCCTGCACAAACACAACTACCGAAGCTAAGCACCGCCCCAGTCTGGTGACAGTTCAGTAATATTGCGGGAGGTTATCACCAAGGCAGAAAATGTGAGTTTATGTAAGCAGAGCGGTAACAGATACGAACCAGTCCCAAAGTCCAACAATTAACAGAACTATCCAATCCTATTTAGTGAGCACTGAATTTATGGCCTGAGAAAGATCAAAATCCAGGCGTTAACATTTGACTGACACAGGCTCTGCTTCTCCAAAAGTCTCTCCAGAGCAGCATCAGGGTCCAACGACGAACTGTGGTACACGCACAGCTTCTAATCCACTTCACTTATTCACACGAGGCGGGAGAGGGAACCACGGAGCCCAGCGAGGCCACCCCCCTCTCTACCGCATCCATGAGGGACAGCTACTTTGAAGGCTGGGGCTACCAAAGTAAATGAAGTTCAGAAAAAACCTCAGACCCCCCAGCTCCCACAACTCCCATCTCTCTTCACACCCTTCTGACAGGTAAAACAGCACTCCTGGGACTGACTGGAGCTGATCTCAATCCCACACTGGCGTACTGGTCTCTTTTTTTCCCCCCTTAGAAATGAGACAAACTCAGAGAACCTTGCAAATGCAAAAAGGTTACCCCTGAAACACACGTCTGAACACTTTAAGCTCTAAGATGGAAAAAAAAGCAGAAGGCATCCCAGGATTGACCTACAAAGATAATATTGCTCTTCCCACACACTTGGGACACAAGGAAAGCACAGGGCCCAAGCTCAGCCTGAATGTTACGATACAGGAAACCAGTAAAAACCCCTGTGTACCCAATGGAATGAACCAAGTTTTTGCCTACCTCATTCCAATGATTACTGACTCCCCAGCACCCAAAGCATGCTGCAATGTAATGGCAAATCCAAAGATGTGCATGTGTCAGTTTCATTACTCTAAACCAGTTCAAATATGGCAAAGAGCTCTGTTTCTCAAAACATCAGTTAAGCAATGAAAATTGAAAGCAATTGTGCCCCACTGTCGGAATGGCTACCACCGCGCAGCTGGGGAAGCAGCACTAGACTGCTATCCATCACAATAAAGTGCAGGTTTCTCCCGGGGCTCTGGCAAGGGCTGCTCTGGAATTGCTCCTCAAGAACTGTGAGGAACTTCTGCTGCTGCATAAATATTTAGAGTTCATTTTAAGACTTCCATGACTGAAGCATTGTTTAATAAAAAAAGAAAAAATCTTAACAAGACATTTTACAGCCAGAACTATTACACACAATAAACTGACCTGCAGACATTTTCTAAATTAAAGCTCTGTAACTTTTAATTATACATAAACATGCTGTTTCCTACAGTGAAGATGTTTAAACTACACAAGCCAAGGTATTTTTAAACCAGGGCCATTACATTACGTAAGACCCCAGCATCTTAATGTTCTCCTCAGGCTCAGGCACAAACCCTTCAAAATCAGCCGCTTGTGCTTGTGAACTGTCCTGGCATTCCCTGGTTTCATGTAAGGGTTGCTCTCTACTATGATAAATTAAGACTAAATAACCTACATAAAACATTTTATATGTCAAAAGAAGAGAGGGGAAATTAATTAGTTCAGCTGAATAAACATGTCTTTCCTATATACCATAGTATTTGGAAAGTGATTAGTGCCTTAAAGACATTCTGACTGGAATTAATTCTAACATAATTCCTCTGAAAGGCCTCATTTTTAAAACAGTGTTAACTGGAACAGCAGTTGGCTGTTCGCTGCTTCCTTTACTGTAAGGGATTGTGATCTCTAAACAAATGGTGTGGAAATGCTTATAACTCAGATGAAGGAACATATCACAAAGGGCTTAATTATTAAAGAAATACAAGTGACCTTGTGAGTGCAAGTTTTTCTGTGATGCTTGTTGTTTAATCAGATCCAAACATGACTTAAGGAAAATAACTTCTCTTTGAACACTGAAACTCAATGCCCTTAAACACAATAAACAAAGAATATGTTCCCTTCCTCCCTTGCACATCCAGTTTAAGTTATCAAAATGCAATTCTAGCCATGTAACAGCAATTCTTTTGGTCAAGGCTGTGGCCTTGAGATGCTGCAGAGATGAATCCTAAGTACTCAGTCACTCAAGTGTGAAGGCGAGACACAGCTTCTCACAGACCAGACTGGTGGGCAGTGGGCGAGAGGATTTAGCCATCAAAATGCAATCCCTGTGTGGAAACACTGGCAAGGCACAGCCAGTAATGGCCTTATTTAAGCCATTTTACCATAAAACGACTGCAGCAATATCAATCACATCCAGAAAAATGACCAGAAAGTAAGAATGCACAGCCACCTCCCTAAAAAAAAAAAATTACAGCCAACCCTTTAGGATCAGGAAGATTATTACAGTAAACCTTGGGGTTAATATCCCATTCTCCTCTTTCCCTTTGAGAAAATTTATCTTTATCATGAACAGCAGACCCCAGGAAACAACCCAACAGCCTTATAATCTTTCCTATCTCCAGAGGGAAAGGACTCCCACTACAGGAGACCAGCACAGCATCAGGTACAACTTTCCTGGCACAAACTCTATGATCAAGTTGCAGCATAACAAGAAACTGGGTCTAGAAACTCTGCGTAAGATCCCGAGATCTGCCTCCAATTTCTATTCCACACATATAACAAAGACTTCTAGAGCCTTCCTATTTTTCTCCAACTGTCACTCGAAAGCCCTTCCCCCAACCCCACAACTCAAAGGACTTTTATAAAGCAGTACGTAAGGGATTTACTGGAAGATAAATGCAACTATTTCAAGAAGATTAAGCAAACTGAAAAAGAAATGGACAACACATTGGTACTCAGTAAAGGAAACAATTGTTTGAAAAATGAAGAAAGACGATTAGCTTAAAAGGAGAGAATATAATTCTCACAGAACAAAGCTGAAGGGGTTTCAGCCAATATTTTTATTTTTTTTCCCCCCAGATTTTTTCTTAATAACTATTCTTCACTGTCAGTTTTGCTCTGCCACCTTCAATAAATTCCATTAAATATTACTTGGACATATTCAAGATACCTGTTAAGCAGTATTGCACACTTTAGGTAAGGTAACCTGCAAAACCCATTGCAGTGATTTGCATCACTAGAAGCAGCAGCTAGTCACACCCAAACCCAGGGACTGAAACAAGTGTCCACCTCCCTGGTAAAAGAAGGGCATTGCTCAGCCCCCAACTCTCCCAGCAAAAGAGGCTGACACAGGAACTCCTCCTGTTTAAGGCAAGGATCGGTACACTAACCACACGCTGGTCTCTGGACAGAAACAAACACAAAACCCAAACCAAACCAGACCTGTGGCAGTCTAGCCCAAGACTCAGGTCTTCAAGAAGGACAAATATATATTAGTGACACATTCTGAATGCCTGTATTAAGAGCACTAGCGAGGAGGTTTAACAGCTGAACTGCATGCAGCCAGAAACTATTTCAGTTTTCCATCTGTTTTTATTATACTGTCAAAATAAAGTGCAGAAAGTCACCCACTACTACTGCACACAGAACTTTATACTCAGCTCCGTGGCTAACAGAAGGCTATACTTCTTGAAAAACAAAAAGGCTTATTACTTCCAAAAAGCAAACTAACACTCATTCTTTACTTATACAGAGCCAAAGATGCTATTGTTCATTCATGTTTACAAGGACTACTGGGCTTTGCTAACCTAGGTCAGCAAGGAATTTACACAAGGCTGCTGTATCTACAGCTGAAGCAAACTTACCTTCAGAGAATCAACTAAGTCATCGACTAGGAAGAGACGTCTCAGCTCTTTGACTGTGCCATTAACGTGACCAAGCACAACGTTACTGTATTTCTGAATAAGCTCTTCAGACACAGCTACATCAGACTCCAAGTAGGCCCTGCAAGAAAGAAGGGCTTATGAGACTTTACTGTAAAGACTGTTGTCAAAGCGTATCAAATATATAGATGTTATATATGCAATATCAACATACCTTCTTTTTATGTTATAAAAACAGAAACCTTCCCTCATCAGGAATGCCAAAAGGATAGAACAGAACTAACCTAAGTTACTCTTAGAAAGTAAAAGCCAACCTCAAAAAAACCCCAACCCTACAACCTCTTAGAAGAAAAGAAAAAATGTTTCTTTCTTACTCCTATGTTGTGCTAGTGCGTTTATTAAGTCACACACAGTCTTACCTGGCCTACACACAAAAGGCGCACTGGCTGACACACAGGTGTGACCAGACCAGGCTCGCGAGCAGCCAGCACCACTGGCCATACGCTGCCTGGTCTATGAAGGCTCTTCCTACTCCTCAGCATATGCTGTAATCTAGAACACTTACACCAATGACAGACAGCCAGGCTGGGGGGCATTGTGTGTGTTATTCTCAGGTTTTGCTGTTGTATGAGGCAGCCTGATATTCTACCAGACTTGGTATTTCATTTTTCAAACTGAAAAAATCCTGCACAAGTAACATTCATTCATACCACTGGAAGGCCGTTCTGAAGTCACCATTATGCTGTAAGAAACACACTAAGGCACAGTAAAATGAGCAAGTCTTTCATCATTTGCTTAAAAAAAATAGAAAAAAAAAATCCTTACAGTTAGTGACAGCAGTTCTTTTAATAGAAAGATATAAGCTCCTATCTGGCTAAGCGTTCTTTACGCTACAGCGTTACTCTTATCTGTATCTGCAGCGGCTATCGCAATTTAGTATCTTGAAATTGAAAATAATTTATCTAATTTGCATGTTGGAGAGGGATGGAGCAATGCAGCACATCTGTAACAGGGCGCTCATTTTACAGTTACTACAGTTGTTAAACTTTTACTTTCATTTCTGCTTTGGGGTGGTTTTGATTTTTATTTTTTTTTAAATAAAAAATGCACAGTGGAGGCTCCTATGTACATCATTGAAGGTGAAGCTAAAACATGGCTTTGTGGCAAGTCCGGCACAAATGAAAATACTTTAAATGGTAACTACAGAGGGCAGCCATTTCAAGGCTACATTCTGCCATCCACACTTGGCTTGAATCTGCACACCCTTCTCAACTCATCAGCCAGACAGTCGGTACCTGAATCATACATGAAACTGATCTCATGGATGTGCTCTTCACTGCCCAACTAAATTCAACTAAAAATACCCTTCTTGTAGTTGAAGCTATACAGATAAAAAGTAAGCAACCACGTACGTTGGACTAAAACGCCTGGAAGCTTCTTATGAAAATCAGTATTTTTAGAAATAAACTGCAGAAAGAGCTCAGGTAGGAAAAGTTCTGCCTGTTCTTGCAAAGAAAGAACTTGACTGGTAAACTGGAAATGCTGTTTGGATACTGACGAGCACTACTGGGTAGAAGCTCCAACAGGATTTTTGCTGGGAATTACTCACCCTAATGATGGTGAATGACAAGAGCCATACAGGGCCCTGATGGTTAAAAAACCCCACCAAAACAAACCCAGAAACCTGAGTTTACAAGAAGATACGTATTTCACACTGCTATACCGAATATGGTTGCCAATTGTTCAGATGTGTTTTTTTTATATTAGATCTAAGCTTGAAAGCCAATACTCCCTCTTTTCCCAGTTTTTCTCACAGCTGTTCTAGGCACAGACTGGCTTTCTCTGGGTACATGGTCCACTACACGTAGTCAGGGAGGAATGGAGGTAAACCCAAGAAAACATTTTGCCCGCTTTACTGAAGATGAGAGGAAAACAATGAGAATAATTAGAAACACCACAAAATTAGTAAAAGAGCTGTAAATAGGAAGGCATGCGGGAGTTTCTGAAAGGGGCAAGGGAAGCTGAGATTGAACTGCTTCACTGGTCAGTTAGAGGAGAGAAGCCAGTCTGAGCAGTGTGAAACAGGGCTGGCATGGAAAGAGGAAACATGCACATAGTAATAACACATTAATCAGTTTTTACTTCTCTTAAGATGCAGCTCCGCAATAGTGGGCACCACCATACTCGCCGCAGGAGAGGATGGATGCCATGGATACCGTGCTCCCACACCGCAGGAAGTGCACACAAGACATGCCCCAAGGACTTGGCTCACTCATCACAGACTGCTCAGAGGTCCTCTCTGAGGGCCTGAACCAATCCTATGATTCAACTCCTCAAGCCTTAGAGTTCAGAGTCCAATTTTCTGGATTTCTGATCTGAGCAGGCTGCAATGAACATTCTGCTGATGACAAGGCACCCTTGCATGTGGAGAACACAGCTATTGCTGCTTCATAGTAAAACATCTCATTTTAAGAGTATTCTTAAAAAACAAGTTCCAAAAAGATAAAGATATTCCCTGTGACATTTATGCTGATTTTTGCTACATATATTGCATTGGAAGTGCTACATCTGCTGGGTATTCTTTAGATTTTGTACATCATCTGCCACTGGTTCACATTCTGAAGACTATGCCATTCTAAAACACTTATTACTTCATTTGATTCAAGTACTTAATTTTTTGTAATGTAACTCTAGCATTCCAAAGGAAACCTCATTTTGTTTTCTTTATCACTGTGTATGCCTACTGAGAAAAGCTGAAAGAAGAGTAGTCACAGGCTGGGTAACAGATTTTTCAGTACAGACTATTTACATTATTATGCAACATATTACGGCATATGTCATCTACTGCTTCTACTGGCACCAAAACTGCCGTTCCCCAAAACAACACACTTTTTCTTAATTAAAAGAAAAATCTCACCTAAACGGGTGGCCTTCATCGGACTTCTGGATCGCCTGGATAACTCCCTTATATATCCTAAAGCTGATGGTCACAGAAAGCAGGGCCAAGGCAATGTAAGCTGTCACACTCACGATGCTGAACACTGTTAATGAAAGCAGCAGGAACAAGCTGGCACCAAACACCACTCCCGTCTTCTTAATGTCTCGCCAGTAAAGGAGGTCAACAACTAAAATTTAAAAAAGGTAAGAGATTAGAACAAGTTACCTTTTGCATCCATACGAAAACAGTAAAACATGATTCACTTGACTGCTGAGAGTCATCAAGAATGGAACTTGCGATCTCACTGTCAAACCACAGCTGAAATAACAACTAGAAATAGGTTATTTTAGCACAGATTCTGCACTGGACTTCAGATTATTGGTATTACTGTTATTAGGATTACCTCCAACGTAATTGCTAAAATTTACGAACAATTCTGCCCTTCAGCAATGTCAGAATTAATCTCTTCAACTACCGTGCTGTGTTCTGCACCAGAACCACAGCAGTTTGTGCTTCATTTCATTTTATTTTTGTGCATTTTGCGGATGTTGCTCACTGAAGGGACTTATTCAGATCCTCTGTTAGGACAAAGGCCAAGGCACTAACAGATCTCTAAACCGTTTTATCTTTGCAAACCTGGTAAGAGTCAAAGGCACTGCTCAAGAGTCATTAACAGTTCATTTGGTTTCCTTTTGACTGAAAACACATCAGTGGGAGTTTATAATAGTGTGCTCCAATGCAAAGTACTTCATTTGTAAAGTAAGTTTATATTTTCCTTAAGTGACCCTCATGAGAGAACACAGTATCATGCCATTTTTAGCATCACTGTTTAAAGTAAACTGCACCCTTGCACAAGTCATAGGTAATGACCTAACACATCCACTGCAGATTTGTTTGTTTTGAGGTGCTGCTGCATCCGGTGGATTCAAATCTGGCAAACATCATTCTCCATTGCTGAGTACAGAACTGGGCAGGGGCATCTAGTCTAGTTTAACACTTCATGGTGAGACAAAATAAAACTCACTCTTGACAATTTCTACTTCCACAGCTGATCAGATTTTCACAAGAAAAAATTCCTCTTCTGCATCAAAACTGCTTGTTAATAGCAACAATGTATTAGATACAGAACTCAAGATACATTACAGAAAAATTATTACTATTACATCATCAGTTTAGTAATCCTCTCTCATCTTAAACATCACAAAGCCAATTGTAAAATAGTATATCACAATTCAGAACACTTTTTTTATTCTGAATGACTGTAAAAGAAAATTTTAAAATAAATTTGACTATTATTTCTCACAGGATGAAAAGGTGGTAATGCACCAACATTAAATACTCAGTAGCCTCTGCAGGGAAAAAGTCTGCTTAATCCCTTTGGAGTTACAACATGAAAATGCCACTGGGGCTCTAGTGCAATTTCACTGTGTTTCAGAAGCTGAAGTCCCTTCCCAATTATTTCTGTAGGGAAACTGTACTGAGCAGCAAGCTCTGGAAAGATGAGAACTCTGGTCAGAAACTTAAAGCCATCATTTTCATAACGCAAAATATTTTACCCAAAAATTTAATTAATGTTTTACTAGAAACTTCCTGAAGTTCTACAGACAGAACCAGGTTACAGTTGCATGAACATCTTTGTATTTATCACGCACCAAAACTGCTGTGGAAAGAAACAGCCTCACCCCTTCACCAGCACTCAGTTCCACTCCTTTCCTCTGCATGGCCACGTACAGAACCAGCCCAGTTTTCTGCATGCCACTGACAACTACTGCACAAAAAAAATAGAATGAAAACTAAGCAGCCAGCCAGATCAGATTCTGGTTGTGGTTCACCACGTGACTCCACAAACATATGGGGTGGGAGATAGAGCAGCCAACTGAAGGAGGCGACACTCCTGCTCTGCTCTCGGAACACCACCAACCCTGAAGTCCTGTCAAGTTGCAGCCCAACCTACCTGTGCACCCTGTTGACCTGTTATTCCGCTGGCTCTCTTCATGTTACAAAGCTGCACTCTATTTCCCCTGTCAATCACATGAAGCTCTAAGCAAGACAACTGTTCTTTAATGTTTGTAAAGATCTGTCTTGGTTTCAGCTGGGAGAGAGTTAATTTTCTTCCTAGCAGCTGGTACAGTGCTGTGTTTTGGATTTAGTAGGAGAATAATGTTGATAACACAGTGATGTTTCAGTTGTTGCTAAGTAGCACCTACTCTAAACCAAGGACTTTTCAGTTTCCCATGCTTGGCCAGCGAGGAGGTGCACAAGGAGCCGGGAGGGAGCATAACCAGGACAGCTGAGCCGAAGGGCTGTCCCATACCACAGAACGTCAGGCTCAGTATATGAACCGGGGTGGGGTGGGTGCGGGGGTGTGTGTCTGGCTGGGGCCTGCCGATCGCTGCTTGGGGGCTGGCTGGGCATCAGTCAGCGTGGGGTGAGCAACTGTATTGTGCATCACTTGTCTTTCTTGGGTTTTATTCCTCTTTTTCTTTTTGTCGTCTACTATATTTTTTTTCCCCATTTCAATTATTAAACTGTTCTTACCTCAGCCCATGGGTTTTACCTTTTTTCCCCCCGATTCTCCTCCCCATTCTACCTAGGGGGAGTGCAGTGGGTGTGTAAGCAAGCAGCTGCGTGTTACTTAGCTGCTGGCTGGGGTTAAACTGACAAAATAAAAAAAAATATTAAAATAATCAAGTCATAGCAGAATTCCTTTTGTACAGGACATAATCACTAAATTTAACATTTTCTTTTGTTTCTTTGGCTTTGTCTCTAATCACAAAAGTGTCTTGTTAGCATCTCTGTACACCTTATGTTAAGCAAGTTTAGCATGTAAAAGCAACTTAGGAACAAAATTGTGAGCTTGACCTAAAAATCATTGTAAACCGTAAACCTCAATCGAGCTGCAAGTATCCACAACACCTGGGTGAGATTTTTACTAGTCTTGTCAAAAAAGTTGGTGGATTTTGTGCTCCTAAATGATGCAGAAATTTTGGGGAAAACTCCTTTCTTTCTGAGTATTTGCTGCAAATACTGAAACTGTATTTATTTTTAAATGCTGCAATTTGAGCATCCATACATTCAAATCTGGGTGCTGCTCCCATATCATGTGACACATTAAGTATGAGCCTTACTTGTCTCCATTTGCAGACAGTATTAGTTCTGTAAATGAGATACCCCCTCCTCTGTAATACAGTTTTAAAGGGTCTCCACTGATAACGACTTCTTACTGCTTCATCAGAAATCACTTACTACAAGTAGTAAGGCATTTTACCTGAAGCGAGTTATAAGGAATGTGGACAGTAACTCATGTGTATGACAGTTTCCAAAACACCAGAAACAGAGGTAAATTGCTGGAATTAAAGCATACCATTAATGCCAGACAGCCTCTAGCAACCCATTTTCAAGTCTTTTGTTCTCAGTAATCAATAAGAAAAATCCCCAAGCTAGTATATCCCAGACCAGAGTTAAGCAGCACACAAAGCCTTTTTCCTCACTCTAGTCTCAACTCCATTTGAAGAACTACCAAATCAGCCTCAGCTTAATGACACACGGATCTGGTTTCATTGTAAATTCCTCAAATGGAAATTCAGTGTTAGAAGTCACTGAAAAACTGATTTGTAATTTTCAGTCCAAAAGGGCACACAATGCAATTGATTTCTATTCTCCAACTGATCAGAAACAGGTAATTTGCATTTCTTTCTGAAGTAAAAGAAAAGATTAAAAGCATTACTAGAAGCAGCTTTCTGGCTTTAACTTATACATGAGATATTCACAGCACATAAAAAAACCCCCACCAAACCCTAGCCAATTCTCAGGAAGAACCCTGCCAATCAGCATTTTTCCTCACGGAAATGGTTTTAAGCTATATTTTATACAACATGGAACTATAATCTCACGCATTTAATGCAAGTATTCCAGGCCTATTCTAAAGCAAGAACAGCTGCCTACATTTGGTAAGCACGAACTGTCACTTGGCACGTCTAAAAATAGTACTGCTAGCATCCGTGCCTTACATGCAGCACTCATCCAATTACATTTTGCTTTTAAAGCGAGTGCTGTGATAGGTTTATCACTGTATTATTTTTTTAAGTCTTTTTTTTCTTTCACAGACACTTAAAACCGAACGATTCTTAACGTTTTTTGATGACAAACCCAAGTGGTTTAATATATTTAACCTGATAATCCTCTTTTAATAAAACCTGAACGCAGCAATCCTCTCCTTTTTTTGACAGAGAAATTAAAAGCCTCGAGATCTACAAGCGCGTTTACTTCACATGTATTAAAGAAAACCAAGAAAAAGGGACTAACCCATTTTGGCATCCATCTTGAGTGCGGCTGCACGCCCCAAGCTCTCGCGCAGCTGACTGCCCGCGCCGTGTCACTTCCGGCGGGCGCGCGGGCGGCGGCGCGGCTACGCAACGGGCGGCGCGGGAGGCGCGCGCGGGCCCGGCCGGGCGCCAAGGGCCGCCCTGTCAGCGCTCGGGGACACGGGGGTGCACGCCAAAGAAAGGCCCTTTGTGGAGAGGGATGATTAAAAAAAAAAAAAAAACAAAAAAACAAAAACCGCAAACAGCGTACGATTTACAAACGTTGTACGAACGAGGGCCGTCGCGCTGGGACCTCTCAGTAAGCTGAAAGGTAAGCAGAGATTCTTTATATTCTCCCAACAAAAACCGTGCCGAGGCGCGAATAGGCGCCTCCTCTGCATCAGCCTGGGCACAGGCAGCGTTGCGCTAACACGGACATGTAACAGAAGCGATGGAAGCTGGCTGCTTTCAAACGCCGCTGAAGCGCACCGCCGCAGTCACCATAGCACCGCGCAGAGAATTCACCGGAGACCAGCAAAAACCAGCAGCCGGGCACCGACTGGCGAACTGCTGCCCGCGCTGCTCAGGGGCACTTCCCAGCTGGCGACACACACCTGAGCGGCCTCCGGGCTTTGCGCCGGGCCCTTCCGCGGGAGCCCGGCCGCGCCGGGTGCGGGGCAGCCGCAGCTGGAGCCCCCGGCCCTGGGAGCAGCCCCTGACCCCTCCCGCGGGCACAGGCGCACACAAACACCATTAGCAGGCCGGGGCTTTGGCATTTTCAAGATTTCCTGCATCTGAACGACCACTTGAAATCACGGGTGACATGCCAGTGGGAGCAGACCAGACCACAGAATCCAATCCTCCTTCTACCCCGATCAGATGTGCTGGAAGCCAGCTTGGAGGGCCCTTGACAGCCTTGTTGCAAGTCAGTAACAACAAAACAATCCCAGGCTGGTGAAACTGGGGGGGTTACAGCATGACTACAAGCGGTGCCAAGCACGTGGAGCTGACTTCAACCAACAGAGCTTTCCCTGTCGCGGGGACAGGCACCACGAAGGAGTGCCACATCCACGGGGCTGACAGGCTCGTCTGACTGGACCCTTAGGGTCCAGAAAACAAGTCTGCACCATGCATGTTTCAGACTTGGCACATCTGCCCCACAATCCCTAGCAAGAAAAAGCAATACACGTTTCACGAGTACATGCTAGAATGAAAGCAGAGTCTGACACGACAAGACTGTCCCCCAAAAAGGCAAATACTACCTAGAAATTACTAATGAGCCAAAGCGGAATTTCTTTCGGTTTTACTTAATCATACACCCGCGCATGTGCGCACAATGTAGGAACTGGGAAAATTACTGCAAAGCCCTGATTACTCACAATAAAAATTTTAAGAGATCAAGGACTGCACAAGCCTAAGCAACCTTTTCCACCATTTAACTAATCTGAACCAGAATTCAGATAGATTTTCAGCACATTAATACAATAAATAAATAAATATATAAAGTCAGGATAGCCTGAGAGTATACCTATGGTGTTCATCCTACCATTAGCATTATTTGGCTATTAAAACCTGAGAATTCAGTGAAATAATTAAAAAATAAATATTACATTTTAGTACCAATTACTCCACAGAGGCCTGTCTTTGAAAGTGCTAAAAATAAAAAGTCACGCCATCCCCAGAATAAACCTACTTCATCCTGCCTATCTAGATGATCGATACCACAGGTACTAATACCACAGGCTGTACCACTTCCATTATGCTGCTTCCTCAACTACTACAGGTGTAGCACAAGAAACAAGCATACCAAAACTGAGTTAAGGATTATATTAATTAGAAAGTAGTGCTTTAGCTGGAAAGTCTAACTATGAACCATACTTTTGGCTCTTCTCTGCTTTTAGATTTGATGATTTTTTTTTAAAGGTTATTTTTTAGCATGGAAAGAAACATGTTGCAATATTTGCTTCTATATTTATTTTGGGGCAAGACAAAGAGTGTAATCTGTCCCTGAACTTTACCCATAATTTTCCACGCCACTGGAGCCTGACCTAACGAAGGAAGACATGAAACAAGGAGTCTTCATCTTGTTACAATAAACAAACGCTACCAGAAACCACACTGAACCAGGATTCAACAACAGTTACAAAAGGAGAACCAGACTCTTCTGCTTCCTCAGAAAACCTTCTTCTTGCTCTGCTTCCCTTTTCTTTTAGACCTTATTCCTACCAATTAAATTATAATTAAACCTCAAGGCAGTAGGGACTTCTTTGGAAGGAGAAATAGGCACTTAACCAGCTTCCTCCACCCAAGGGGATATCACTATGCAAACCCAAAGAATTTAAAACACTGCTTGAAGCAGTTATACTAGCACAAAATACCCACGTAGGATGGCTTGAGGTTTGCTTACACATACAGTAGTGCTTACACACTACTCGGGTCTACATTCTGCAAAGAAGCCAACTGCACACACCCCACCTTACTGGCCTCCCCCCAGGTGGGCCATACAGGCATGCTTATGATTGGCAACTCGTTAATTTTAAACCAAGAAAGACTCCATTATTCTCAGGGCCTCAAACTGTAGGCTCAGAAATGTCTGCCTTCAGTTGGAGTGAGGGACAGACCACCACCAACCCTGCTTGTCGGGTTGTGGAAGGAAACCTGAAAATTGGGCCTGAATACCAGAAGGTAACTTGCCTTTCACGTTTTAGAAAAATGTTCTGACCTCACCCCCTCACCCTCTTCCCCCCGCCCCCCCCCCCCCCCCCCACCCCCAAGAACTTCAGGCCTGACATACGGGGCGCTGAACATTTAAACTAGTCACACATCAAGAACATGTTACCAAATGCTGCAGTATATTTTTTCCTAATATTTTACAGCCCTTTAATGAAAGGTTAGAACTTTTAGAAACGTGTTTTGTAGGGGCAAAGTTTTTTCCCCTGCAGGCTTTTTTGCTACATATTTCAGTTTTGATAGAGCATTCAATAGATACGAGACAGCTGGCAATTTTGTCCAAGTGGGAAACAAACACAGATTTTGAACAACAGTTAGAAAAAAAAAAAAAAAAAAAAAAGAGGAAAACTTCACAAGTACCAAGCATGACAGGGCCCTTTAAGAAGAAGACATTTAAGTATCTAAGGATGATTAAATTTTTTTAAAGCTTGTTTTGTCAATAAAGTATGAAGATTACATATTCAAATAAGGCTTAAACTCTTACACACTGAGCACTAATGTAATGATCCACAGAGATTTACACTGGTGATCTCCCATTGGTGGTTACAGGAACAAAGGTCAGAACCACACTAATTTAAGGTTAGCTACTTATTTACCTAAAACAATTTGATAGTATGGCTCTAAATTCTGAAAAAGAATCAGTTTTAACCTAGAATCCAACAGAATTATGAAAAATCCAAAGCAAACGTGATTAAGGGTATACTCGAAACATGCTATGCCAAACATAAAAAAACAACCACCACCACCCTGCTGTAGTCCGCATGCGAATTCTCCTCATAAAATTACTGAACTACATGAACTGCATGCAGACACGACATTCTTTCAAGTTAATGGTTAGTACTGTTATATTATTAATAATCTAGGAATTTCAAAGGCACATCAACTAAATTCAGACTATGCTAGCACTTGTGCAGTGCGTACCAAAACAAGCTGTTCTTCAATATGCTCTGTAGGACTGAAAAAGATCTGCAGTGTCACACAAGCTATTTCACCTACATAAATAATTTATTCTCTGCATTGCTCGTATTTACCCATTTTAACTTCAAGCTTTTGCAATTTTGCATATAGCATGCACATATCTTACATCTTCACATACATTTCACAACCAAATACATGCTACAAACACCGTTTCCTAAAAACAACGCGCAGCTTCTTTACCTTTAAAAAAAGAAAAGGAAAGAAAAAAAGGGAAAAGAACAAATACCCTTATCCTTCCAACTGCTTGGCTGACTGTCCATCTCTCCACAAACGATCTACCCTCCAGCTGTGATTATCAATTATGCATACCAAGAGGACAGCTGCAAGAGAAGAAATCTACAGCCCAGGATGGGAAACATGGGCTTCCCCAGCAGCGTCTGCAGTCTGCTGCTGCACTGGTGCTGCAGGAGCCCGGTCAGCTGACGGCGCGGGGTGTGGAGCACTGACGCAGTGCAAGCTGTCACCAGGCTCCTAATGCTCCGGCACTAAGACTAAATAAAATGCAATCCCCAACTGGTGCAGCCATTTGGTTCTTAACCGCTTGCCAACAAAACCGAAAAGACACAAGGCAGTGAAAGAATTCGCCGGCACGAGGGGAACAGCTTCTCCCTGCAGAGCAGCACCAGTGCATTGGTAACACCAGTGCATTGAAAATGCCACTGCTGCAAGGCTCAGCGCAGACTAACAAAAGCCAAACCGCCCTAAGCTGCTTTTCACAGCAGAGCAGAGCTAAAAGTAGTCACCAGACAAGCTTTGAACGGAATGCTTTTCAAACAATGGTTAAAGCACATCTACAAACCTCCTAGATATACCCACTCACTCGTGTTTTGTTTTGTTTTTTTAAACAAATGTCTGACTGTCTAGAAGACTAACAGAGACACCTTTGTAACACCCCTCTCCCTTTAAAAAAAAAGCTTGAAGGAAAACAGAATAGGACCCTTTCAGTGCCTGTAACAAAAGCAAGAGGGCAATGAAGAACACAGTAAGTCTTTCTGCTGATATTTTTAATCCTTCTGAACTGCTCAGCTGTATTTATTCTTAATGGAGGCTTGAGAAGAACAGTTACCTCTAGCCCTCTACCCAATTCCTACAACCACCTTCCCCCTTTTTATTTTACATCAGCAGTTTCTTTTGTCAGCTGCAGATCTGACAATTAAACGTTCCCTTCATTTAAATAAAAACAAGAACCTGGAAGTTTACACTGCTAACATACAGAAAGTATTGTGCAGACATAAGATAAGCATAAACTAGAAACTCAAAATCTAAAAGAGAAAAGCTGTGAGAACAATGTTGTCATTCTGTTTTCCATCCCTGCTGAAGAAAATATGACTTTGCTAGTCTGGAGTCTTTGTAATACCTAGGGCTGACAATAAAATGCTAAAAACTCCCCAGCACTGCTCCAAAGCCTCTTAAACATTTGATGCGCCATTTTCTGAAGAACTAGAGAAGGGCATTTATAAATTTCCACACAAATACTGTGGACTGGCTAGGATGAAGATCCTGCTTCGGTCCTTAAATAGACAGTTTTACTTTCCATTAGAACAGTCAGTCTTACATGGAGAAAGATTACCACAAATTTACCTGAAAGCCCTATTTATTGCTTCAATTGCTATGTAAATGTAAGGCCTCCTTTGACAGCAACACCAGTTACATGTATTTTTAAGTTATGCAAAGATGTGCATTTCATTCACAATTTCAACAGGTAAATCTAAACACGTACTATAGAAGGGAAATGGGAAGTGTATATTAAAATATCATAGCGCAAGAAACTTGAAAAGTTGCACTGTACAAAAAAGTACAAAAACACATCTGAAAAACTGCTTCTGTCTTTGAGCTGAAATTCTTAAGATCAACTGGAAGCCCAAACTCTCTGATTTTCCCCCCGACATTTGTTTAGATGACTGCATTGTCACTGAATTAGTCAAAAACTTGATGCTTTCAGGAAGTTCTTCTCACCAATTGTCAATTTTCAAAAGATACACAGTTAAAGCCTCTTCCTTATCTTCTTCCTATTCTTTAGTTACATACTCAAAATAGTACACTTGGAAAGACTTTCCTAAACAGACATTTTGTAGCAGCAGCCATACAGCAGCCAGGGCAGATGAGCAGCCGCCAGAACATGGACAAACACACAGCTGAGCTGGGAGCGCAGCTGCCTTACCAGTCCCTGTCCTGTGTCTCCAACGGGCCACTGACTCCCTCCACAGGAGCTTCTCCCTGCCCTCAAGAGTCTCCTTTACTCTTTGCATACTCAAGTGTTTGCTCATACCACTCCACACAAACGATACCTAATAGAAGTCTGTATCCCTCTGCACTCACATCTCTTATTTCAGGTGAGAACACACCCGTGTAACCCCATTCCACACATAAACTGAGTACCAGCACTGTCAACAAACTTCAGTATAAGCTTTATTGTTTCAGTAGGGAAACTGTATGCCTGCTTCTACACCAACATTTAAACAAATACTATCCGACAAACAGGCTACTTACAAGATGGTATTATCAACTCACCCAGACATCCAAACCAGATGCAATCAGTTCTAAACATACTGTTCTACTGAAAGCGCCTATGTTCAAAGGGGCTGCATGCCTGCAGGCTGAGTACTTCACTTGCTACACAGACGTTAAATTATCCTGAGCAGACGGACTGACAACACTATTTTTGCCCTGAAGATCATTCCTGACTCCCCACAGGAGTGCATTTTGGATGACTACCTAAGTCTGCTCTCACCGGAAGCCTCATTCAATGCTGGCCGCCTCCCTGTGCTGCTGGGAAGGTCGATAACTTACCACGAACGCTCCATTTTCTCCATAATTCTGCCACTCTGCAAGTAACTTCCCAAAGGCTTGCTCTGTTAGTGGTCTTAGCTATGCAAGCCTTTGCCTCTCAACAGGGGAGACATGACAGCTCTAATGAAACGCAGCCTAGGTCTTCCCTTCAGAAAAATTTCACTCAGGGTTGTTTAGGCCTGTTTTCTTTCCTCGTTCCTCCTACTCCTCTGCAAATTCTCCACCCTGGAACAGAAGTCTGCAATTTATTATTATTTACCTGGTAGCATAAAGATGACCTGAAGAATCAAAGAATCTAAGAATCCCATCAGATGAAATTAAATCAAGATTTTATGTTGAGTTAAAAAATATTTTAAAAATAATCAGCTCCTGAAGGAAACTCCAGAAGCATTCCAAGGTACTTCTCCCCCAGTGAAAAAACAAAACCAAACAAAACCAAACCCTTCCCATCTGCTGAATAGCTCTATTTAAACAACTATAAATACAGGAACTGACAGAAATTAACCAAATGGGCATAGTGCTGGTGTAAGGCAGCATTTCTGACTTATTTTAAGCTTTTCATAACTGTAATGACCTGGTCTGCTGTTACAGAATCATGGGTAGTATTTTATTTCTACCCCCATCATTTAGGAGCAAAAAAGGAAAGCTTCATCATTAGTACTACTCATTCAACCTCTCAAAGTACGTTTCCCACGTGGACTTCACCTTTGAATTTGCCCCCTCAAGAAAATCTGAGAAGTGTAAGTTATCAGTAATTAGCTACATTTCTATAACTCAGTTACAGAATGCCCTCCTATAGCAGGTATGAAAACAAGAGATCTGTGAAGCCCTAAGATTTAATTGGAAATGAATGTCTGCAGAGCTGGATGTTCAAAAACACTATGAAAGAGGGAGTCCCATGAAACTGCCCGCCTCAATAGTAATGATCTCAATGCCATTTTCAAATATCATAACACTGACCATGAACATACAGAGAGGTTTAATTGAAACTGCCGATGTGGTTACATTTCAGTACACAACTTTCTGCCATGGTCAGAAGTTTAGATTTCAGGGGGCTGCGCGGGGTGTTCTATAAAATACTTGGATTTTGTAATTCAATAATACGAAATCCTCCACACCCCCCAATCAAAAAAAGGTTTCTGGAGAGCATGGTTTTCTAGCCTATTTGGGGAATTAATGATGTTGATATAAAATAAGGGGTTATCAGTGAAGCAAGTACAAGAGAAGGGCCGAGATACATAATACATCTATTTAGCTTTCGATTTAAATGTACTCAGTTTAACAGCTCCGTTTCTCAAAAGCTGGGATGCAGTCTCCAGAAGGCACAGCGTGCTCAAGCTACAGCCCATTTACAAGCACTAGATGGCATCAAAGCCCTCCCCGAGGAGCACGCCGTGACATACGACTGGCGAGTCCCTGCCGCACCCTGCCGCTGCCCACCCACAGCCCACCAGCACAAGCCCTGGCACAGCTGGACGTACACCAGCCGTGGCACAGGTCAGCAGCATCTGAACTATCAGGAAACATCCAATCTGAAGTCACATCTTAATATGCACTATTTTTATGGAGATCAGAAATGTGCGTTTTGAAGTCTGGTGAGAGTACAGCAGGATTATTATCTGCTAGAAAGGCAAATACAGCACATACTGAGAAACAGAATGGCAGCGGGAGGGGGGAGAATCACTGGATCCAAGACAGTAGGAACTGCTGGTGGTGTGTGGGGATAGCTGCTGTTGAAACTGCTATAAATAGAAGCTTCTAACAAGGAGAGGCATTTCTTTATAGTTAACTACAGTTCTGAATTTGGTTTGGGGTTTAGTTTTTTTCCAGACCTGTGCAGCTATAAAGTATGAAGTCCCTGTGGTCCAATACCATTACAAAACAAAACAGGTTACCCAAGGGTCTGCCAGGCAGCTTTAAACAAACCTCATTCTACCCTGGAGGCTGTTCAAAGCTTTATGTTTGCTTTATTGGAGGGGTGGAGGTTTTTAAAAAAAAAAAGTCCACATCCTTTTCAGGGTTTGTTAGCTCCCTGCAATCCGCTGGGACTCCTGCAGTTACACTTGCAGGTACACATAAAGCATGTTGGCACTTCAGTTAGCTTTCAGAAAAACAGGACTGTTAAATTAAGGTCCTTGAATGTTAAGTGCATCAGTAAGGCAGTTCAGATTAATGTTCTAACAAGCATCAGAGTCGTACAATCACACCAACTGATTTCCAGAAGTCTTGAGGCACAGTAAAACCTATTTCAGTTCCACTGATTGGAAGACTGAAAAAAACCCACACAACAGAATTAGACTCAGAAGGCCAAACACAGGCACAGATCCATTCTTTGCCTTGTGATGAATTAACACTCCTTTCTGAGAGTGTGGAAGACAAATGTATGTATCAGTTCTTTAATGCTACTTTGAAATTGTGCATAAGTAGCGTGGTATTAAAATCAGACAACTGATTTTGTTTACAGCTTGTCCTTAGACTCTTCAAGGCAGGTCTCAGAAGTCCAGTTCTGTATTCTATAATACAGCAGAAGCAAGCAAAAAAGTAAACAGCACATATTGCTGAGAAGAATATAGGAAAAAATGCATCACATTTTTGAGTTCATATTCTATCTATTTAGCTTTAAGTGTTCCTCCACAGTAAAGCAAAAAACAAGATTAATTTTCCTTCCCAAACAACACAGCATGTCCAAAGTTAACATTGCAACTGCTTTACAGAGCAAGCACAACACACAGCAAGGCTGCAGACAGTTCCACCAGACCAGCCACGTGCCTGGCCCAGCTCCCGCCCCTCAACTAACGCCACTGCCGGACAGATGAGCGCCCTGTCCCAGCACTGTGCTGCTGGATGGGAGCACGAAGACACCATGCAACTCTCTCCTCTTCTGCTGTGGCAAATGGTTTTATGTGCAGCTTCTCTGGCAGACAGAAGAGCAGCAGCTGTGTCCTTCGCAGACCCAAAGCAAGAGTCTTTCTTCCCAAAGCAGTGATTTACCACCCCCAGTCTGCTACATCTATGCAATGACTAAATACACCTCTGCAAAGGCTTCTTGTTAAAAGAACTAAAAAGCTAGTATACCAACTGTAACGTGGGGGGGGTTGTTTGTTGGTTTGGTTTTAAGTAGTCTGATCTCTAAACAATTAACCCTTTAACATGAAGTATAGATACACAGCAGCTGTTCTCTAGGCAGTACTATATGCTGGAAGTCTGAGCGCAAGGAGAGAAGTCTTCACAGAACACAAAACACAGTGTTTTAACAATGCAGGTGTCGCTGAAATTTCACCACAAGGGAAAAGGGAAACTCTCTCCTCTCTGCCTACCTGTAGGTATAGAAGAGGCGAGACAGGACAAATAGCAACTATCATGCGAAGTTAACATTAAAACTACATCTTCTATCTTATTTTCCAAATCCTATTGCAACTGCAACAACACCCTGATGTTCCCCCTCCACACACGCCTGTTACTCCCTTCCAAAACACATTTGATGTAGAAGACGTACAATAGGAATGTAGTATTCTATGAACTGTAGACTGCAGCACCTGCAAATATACCAAACAAACGTTTGGTCTCCTGTTTAGAACAGAGTCATGCTTTCTGCAGTAGCTGTTTTTAGCAGGAACACTTCTGGTGCAAAACTCAAGTAGCAGCAGAGTGTTGCAATATCAAAAAGCAAAGTACTCCTCTAGTCTACACAAAGAGCTGGAATTTCATGAGGCATTCACTTCAGAGAACTGAATGCAACAACAGTGGTCTTACCCTTCCTGCAACCTTCCGCTACTTTAACTACAGATTATTAGAAGACAAAGTAACTACGCTGAAGTGCAAGCCCCACCTGCAAAAAGAAATGGAAGTTAGTATCTGTGCTGTGTATAAACCCATTTTAATGTTTGCAGGATACTCTTGCTTCTTAATGGCTACTTTCCTAGTAACGCCAGTACTAAGCTCCCTCACGTGCACTATTTTATTTTAAACCACTGGCCTCGATCTAATGCAAGCTGCAAGTCACGCGAGTGGAGATGCACGGGTTCTTTTCCAGACACGTACAGTAGCAGCAAGGGTACTTTCCTAAGTTTTGACATCTGATGTCTGAACTGTGTATGAAAAGAAATGCCTCTTCAAATCACATACACACAGCAGACTGAAATACCATCTTAATACATATTAAGAGCAAATTTGGAAGGCCATCTCATGCCCAGCCTGTAGACAACCACAGAAGAGCTTGCAGTGAGTAGTGACTATTTCTGATCAACAGATCACCAGCAGGAGAACTGAAGAAGAAAACAGGAGACAGTGAGTCCATCCCTGATAAACAGAAAAAAAAAAGTACTAAAGCAATCAGAATATGAAAAAGGTAAAAGTGCAGGCACTAACATTTTCTGTAAACCTTCAGCCTACATAGAGAAGTTTACAGAAAGTGACTTAAAAAGAATGCCATGACATGCTTAAGTTTAGCTAAAGAATTATGTAGATTAGTGAACTGGAAGACAGCATACACAGATTACCTGAAGATTTATTCAGCTTTGCTGAAAATACAGCAGTAGGTTTTTCCTTTTCTTTAACAGAAGCAGCTTCTCGCTCAGCTTCCTTCTCAAAAGCTTCTGGTTTTACTACACTGACTA
The DNA here is from genome assembly GCF_023634155.1 of Falco peregrinus. NCBI lineage: Eukaryota > Metazoa > Chordata > Aves > Falconiformes > Falconidae > Falco > Falco peregrinus. The sequence continues at coordinate 2,051,100 of NC_073731.1, forward strand.
TCTCTTTTTCAGCAGGTAAAGGTGAGGTATCTGTGGCCGGTAAGGACATCATGGACACTTGAGGCACTTCTCTCTCCACCTCCTCCAAGGACTTTTTCAAGGCATTAGTATCTTCCTCAGCTTTTATTTCTACATTCTTTATAGACAGATCACAGGGTAGCTCTGGGCAAGGCAACTGCCTCTTCTCACCTTGGATTGCCTTACTGATCTCTTCACTTTCATCTTTGTGCATTACTTCTCTGTCAGTGGCTTCTGCCAAAAACTCGGGAGCAGTTTTAGGATGAGCTAACATCACAAAGTCTTCTTCCACTGGGACTGGGGAAGACTCCACGGGTGAGAGAGCTTTGTTGTCTCCTGGTTTTGGTTCTGTAGCAACAGATACATCAGCTGAATAAGCCAGAGCACCCAGCTCTTCCATTTGAAGAGGAATCTTCTCCGTCTTGGTTATTTTTGTAGGTGTTGGCTCAGATGGCAGAGCAGCAACAGTTTTGGAAGAGTCCAGTTCGGGTTGGAAAGACTCCAAATAAGGCTTGCCTGTGGCAGCTACAGAATCCACCAGTCGTTCCTCATATTCATCATCAATTACAATGTTCTCAGTTGATTTACTTTTTAAGACGAGAGATGGATCTTCACTCACTTTCTCAGTGAAGTCGGTTATCACCTGGCTGTTGAACAAGTCAGATTTTCCAAACTGTGGAGACAGCTTTTCAACATGTTCCTTGTGTTCAGGCACATCCTGAGAAGTGCATTCTGTTATTAGTGTCTTCGAATAATCTGTAAAGGATGGAGAAGTAGATTCACCAGAGGCCTTTGTTTCCTTAATTAAGTCACATGCAATAGATATATATGGAGTCTCTACATCTTCAGGACTGACCCTACTCTCATGATCTGTTTTTTTAAACGCTAATGCCTCTTTTGCTTCTTGGGCCTGTGTCAGTGGTACATTCACTGCCTCTTGGTATAAGGGAGGTTTTTCAGTCTCTTCTTTTACATTCTCATAATTAGCAATAGGAATAAATGTTTCTAATGGGGAAGCTTCAAGCTGCACAGCAGATGCTTCTGCACTGGCAGCCCCAGTGCTTAGCGGGGCTTCCATAACAATATCTGGCAGTATTGGTGACGGAGCAGCTTCCGACCCTTCAAATGAGGGACAGAGTTGTGTCACGGGTTTGAGAGTCTCTTGTACTGACTCGGAGGTTTGAACTAAATCAATCTTTGTTTCATAAGCAAGTTTTGTACATGCTGCATCATGCATTTCACTTTCATACGCTTCTTGTACTAGATCAGGAGTAAGACCTTCAGGCATATTTGCTGCAGTGTCAGATGGCACTGTTGATACATTCTCTGTTTTAGCATAGTCAGCTTCCCGACCTTCCTGCTTGCCAACTGCTGGAGCACTAAAATTATCTTGTTCTGTGCTTGTCTGAGCTTTCATTTCTGCGATTTTTTTCTCATCATCGGTTCTATTTTCTGAAGTGCCTTCCTCTAGTGGAGAAAGAGATTTGGCTTTGTTACCATCAGGACTTACAGAGGATTCCAGTTTAGTACAAGTGATGTAAGTCTGTGAGGGTTCTTTTACAGCTTCTGGGGTACTTGGGAAAGAGCGATCTTCAGTGCTGCCTTCACTCTCTCTTTCGTAATCCTTCTGCACATTCAGCTTACCTACACCATATTTCTCATCTAAACTGCTTTCTAGTTTGGCATCTATTTTACTTCCAACATCCTCTCTCACACTACTCAGTCTGTGGCTAGCACCTTTTACTTCCCATATTGGCTCAAACGGTTTGAAGTCTGCATATTCTTCACTCCTAAGAGGGTCTTCTTTCAGCGCCCCCTTTTCACCATCATCACCACCTCTGTATTTGTCTTTGTCGTAAAAGAGATCTTCCTCTGTTTTCTCAAACAAATCTTGAGGAGTTTCTGGAGACATTTTCAGCTGCTGTGCAGGCATTTTCTCCAGATTAGGTAATTCTTTAGGGCCCTCTAGCTGTGTTCCTTCCTTTGCTTGAGATAAAATGGCTGCTTCTGCTTTAGCAAATGGGGATTCTGAGTATTTCATCTCTGAAATGTCTTTTTCATTCCCCTCTGCAAGAAATGGATTTCTTGCGTTTTCCATAGTTTCTTTATAAACCTCACTTGTATTTTCTTTGTAAATGCCTCTTGCAGTTAATCCACCTGACAGTGTATCAAAGGCTGCGTGCTCTTTAAAGGGATCAGCTGAGATAGGAGAGAAGGAGGGAAGAGAAGGAGCAGTATCAAGCGGGACTGCAGTAAAATCCTCTTGACCAAGCGACTTAGTGCTACCTGGCTGCTCCTGCAAGTCCATAATTTTTTCTGTGACCATGGACAGAAAGGAAAGTTAGAGAATGCAAGTGCTCTTAAAGTCAATACAAACTTTCATGACAGGTTCACATGATGGTAGTTATTAAGAGGTTCTTCCAAGTTCTATCATAAATACTACTAGCCATTAAAACAAAGTATCAAGTTAAAGTATGTTATTCTATTTCATTTCTAGCAGAGAAGTATGCGAGAGCCTACAGAAGCAGCAACTTTATGCAGCGCAAAGGTCACAGTAAAGCTGAAGATGCCAGACAAGTGCAGAGCATCCAAGTACAGCAGGCAATATTAACAAAGTAAGAGAGGGAGAGTGGGGTGGCAAGATGAGACAGAGGGTATGTGTGTATGCTTGTGCATAAACACATGCACAAATGTGCATGCTACGAAGAAGTCTTCTTATTAAACACTTTTTTAAAAATGGGAATTTGGTAAACAGTGTAGCTAGCAAAAACCATTAAAGAAATACTACAGGTACAAATTTTACTTATCTGAAATACTGCAGAAAGTTTTACTTTCTGCTATATCAGCAAAGCAACTATGCTTTGATGTGTTAACCTGTTAATAGTATCAACTTCTCTCCTACATCAAGGGTCCAAGAATTCACAGATGGCTGTAGCTCATTTGTAAAACAGTTTACCATGTCAAGAAATGAATGTGTATTAAAATCTTGAACAGATCAACTGAAAAGTCAAAACAAAAACATGACAGAACAAAACAAAATTATTCTTGGACCCATGCTGACTTTTAGTAAAGGCAGACTACTACAAAGGGTTAATGAGATCGGGTCAGAAATGCAGGATGTATTCAGACAAAGGTGAGCAGAAAGAACTTGCCTGCAGAGGAGTGCATCAGAGGCGCAGATGTAGCAGGAAGAGCAAAAAGGGTCTCATCTGAAAAACAAACAAATAACCTCAGCAGAAATAAAGGGCTAGGTTGAAAAGAGGAGAAAGCACGCAAGTAGTCGGTTCCCAGTAAATCAAATAAATATATAGCCAACCTCTACACCCACAGAGAACCACAGAACTAGATACAAGCCAGGTAATTTGAAAGAGACAACGCTCAGATCTCTCCATTTATAATGGGATCTTTACTGAGGCAGCTCAGGGATCTCCACCCTCCAAGCCAGCGACCAATCTTAAAGTTAGACACACCATAGTAGCTGCTCTTTATTTTCATTCTCCAAACTTAGGCTACCGAGCAGCTACAGTGTCTCTAGCACCAAAAAAAAAACCCCACAGTTGCCATTGACAATGTTACACTGCTCTTCATCAGCTCACTTTGTCAGAGGGTCTACTAACACCAGCTTAACAGCAGCCATAAGGAGACTCAACCAAAATTTGTGAAATGTTAAAATGACTGAACTAAGCTTTGAAAACTTCCCACAGAGCACTGATCCGGCATGCTGATACTGACTAAACCGAGAACAGTAACTGACACTACTATTTGCTTTATGTTTACGTCTTTTACTATTTTTATTGTCTTATAATGTAGAGAAGTTTCCAAATGAAGGCATTATTTTTAAAGCCTTCTCTGGCATGACCCAAGGAGCATATTTTGCTTTGCTGAATTTGTTTTAATTCTGATATTTCACAAAGACAATCCCAGTTCCCCAATTTCAACTTGAAGAACTAAGTAAACATAAGGAAGGACACCCTGCTTCCAAGCTAAGGAAGTCACTCCCTTTCACTAATGCACAATGGTGAGAAGAGTTTCATATTGCGCATTATCTTAAGTAAAAGCATACAACCATGACATTTTTACTAAACTGCATAAAGCATGTAATGAAAAACCACTCTAGAAGCAGCAATACCAGCAGTTGTGAGCAACCAGGCAAATCAAAAACAGTCCTTCTCTGGATTTCTGTGTCAGCAACAGTATTTTTCCCAGGTCCACCGTAGCCTGTTGGCATTATTGTGTTCATGTAAAAACAGTAGCATTTAGATAAATATATTTCATTCTGAAGAGTGCATCAAATTTTCAAATTAAGGCTGTTAAAGAATATTTGCAATTTACGTCAATTGTATTATCAGACTGTAAAACTATATTAAAGCATTGCAATTAGATTTTGAATTTCCAGTACAGACATCAATAATCTTTAGTTTTGCTATTTGCCTGGACAAAATCAAGTACTGAAAAAATTAAGAACTTGGGGTTTTATTAAAACCAAAGAAAAACAGAAGCAATTGATTTAAAAGATGAAAGGCAAGTAGTAAGAAATATAGCAGACACAGCAGCACATACATAATAATCAAGTAAAGCAAGGCATTAAGGTAATTTTTGGTTTGGCACTGAGCCATGACTTTCTGCAAAAGCAATGCCACTTCAAGATACTCATGACCTGTCTGTCTTACTCAAGTTAATCCCACCAGCAGGTTTCAAAAACATCAAGTCTCCTCACAACCTATGTTTCCTGTCACAACAAACGGTGGGTTGGTTTTGTTTTGCAGAACATTGTTATCTTCAAGTGATATTTATAATCCACAGAACACAGCAAGATACAAGAAAACTAAGTAATGAAGGTGGAGCGTAGGACTCTGTATTTAGAAGCTTCCTAAACTCCTGCCGGGGCCAAAGGGATTTCTGTTCAGTTTTCTAGAAATAACGTTTTCCTATTAAGGACCACACAGAGAGAAACCTCAATTCCAAATTTAGAACACATTAAAGCAGCGTTGCAGTTCAATGGTGGCAAAAGCTTTTAAGGACAAAAACCCAAAAACCACACTGGAGGACAACTGATCAATAAGTGACATTTAAGTCACAGAACTGCAATGTGCATCCATACACTGCCAAGTATCATCACATTCCCTTTATTTCAGCAGATGCTCAACTCTGCATGCCCTGGCTCGCTGGGATCCCTTCTGCAAGCAGACCACTTGCATGGGGCCCACCGCCCCACAAGACAAGTTAGCAAGTCACCTGGTCTGGAGAGCAAAACAAGGGGCTTCAGTAAGAATGGAGCCTGGGGTTCCATTCCAGTCTCCAGTCCAGTCCAGAGAGCTGCTCTGCCTTCCTTAAATGAGGCTTTTGGCAGTAACACCAGAGTTTTTTCTTCAGTTCCCAGTGTGCCTGGTCCATCAAGGATTACTGCTGAGCTTCATATTTTAGACTAGCAAGCCTTCGGGTTTGCACCAAGCAGCAGCACACTCTCCTTCCCTCTCAATGTTAGGCCCAGGTGGACCAAGGAAGCACCGTCTCCCACCACAAATGCAGAACCGTCCCCCTCTATGTGTGCACTGGATGCTGATCCTGCTGAAATACCAAATCACTTGGTGGTCAAATGGAATAGTATTGCCCACATACTCCATGCTTGAGCCAGTGTCAATCTATCACCTCAACTCTTACCCACCTGTGGCACACTGCCCTCGGAGCACTGCGCACAGATACCAGGTCCAAAGCCTCAAGGGACCCATGATATGGCAGTCCACCAGGAAGCTGGTAACAGAGGCTGCAGGCTGAGGAGTAGCCTCGCTCTCACCTCCTCCGAGTCATGTCACAGCAGCATAACCTTTATTTGCTGGAAGGGGCCTACACTTTGGAGTGGAGAAGGGAGAAAAAGCAGGCTGCACCTGATGAGACCAGCTTGCGCAGCATGAAGACAGACACCCCTGACAGCCCAACAGAAAAGAATCTCACAGGGAAACCAAGAACAAGTCAATGAATTGGAAGGGCCAAAAAAGCAGACATAAAAGAAGGGCAAAGAAAGAATACGGAGTCCACTGGGGTAAGGAGATTAAGCTGAAAATGCACAAGTCCCTGAAGGTGCAGTACTATTTATGCCCGAAGACCAAGCGCAATCTGTAACCAAAATTCTAGACTTAATCTATTTAACACTTCCGAACCTCAGAGAGAGAGGTTTCAGTTTCTGGTGAGGAACACTGGTTTTAGGAGCATGGGCACTGGTTTTTCAGTGCTCCATTACGACAGCACAGTGCAGAAACTCCTCAGGTTTGCCTTCCATTTACTCAACACAGAAACATACAACAGCTATGCCAGTCACTGAATTCCCAGGTTCTCTTAATGGGAGGATATTATGCCCACACCCAAATTTTATTTTCCACATCTAGCTGGAGTGTGAAAAGAGATTACATAAAAGCAGTATTTCCTAACCAGCAAGGAGAACCACCCACTTGCCCTCCACCCACATCAGAATGGCACTTCTACTGCTGAAAGGAAGATACCAGGTCCTTTCCCTGCTGTAGGCCCTATATGACAACTCCAGCCAAGGAGGGATAACAGAGTAGGACCTCTATAACTTCCACATCAGCATGATTGCTAACTGAACCAACCATTCTCTTCAGATCGTCATTCAAATGCCATGGTGAAAGGAATGGCATTTCCTTTCCTTGTCATTCTTTCCACCAATGACACTTACACTGAAAAATCCTTTCCTCCAGTGTTACATGTAGAAACCTTTCAGAAACAGAACTCTGTGCTTCAGTAGACAAGAGAAAAAAACCACATCATGTATCAGCCTGTCACCTGGCATACAGTAAGGCTGCCCAGGCTCAAAAGCATACCACAGGGAAGGTGCAAGCCACTCCAGCCAATACTTGCATAACCCTCTAGAGAACTGGCCGCCTCTTCCCACCCTTCACTCAAGTGGTAGCACTGGTAACAGCTGACCACAAGTGTAGTAAGTTTTGTAATAAAGTACTATGTTTATCAGAATAACTTCATTTGTTAGAGAAGCTCACAGAAGATAAATCACTGAGGGTGGCTTTTCCTATTTGCATATTAATGGCAGAAATAAGGCAATTGAAACAAAGTAGTAGTACACTACTACTAGAACCAAGTAAAAAAAAATCAGAATAGACCAAGCTCTAAGGAAGATTATTTTCAAGTAAAGGTACATATTCAAAACTCCTTTCTTGATCCATGAAGCAGGCCTTTGTTACAGCAAAGCTTCACCCAAAGATACAAAGAAATCTAAGCAAAGCAGTCTCCGGATTTTATGAATCATAACAAAAAAAAATCAGTAAGATGAACTGCTCAATTATTGTTTCCATCAGAAGACAGATTTTGTTTCATGAAATATAGAATGAGACCTCAAAATGAACACTAAATCTCCAGGAGAAAAGTCTTTACTCCAAATTTCATCTGTCAAAAATCCATAATGGTGCAGGTTAGTAACTTACCCTCAGCATTACCATTACAATAAAGGCAGATGACCTATTTGTGAATGGCATTACTATCATATTAGTTACTGAAGTAGTCCAGTTGGTGGGTTTTAGAGAGAACTTTATAGACCAACTCAACCTTGCTCAGGTGATTTTACACCATTCAGTAAAATACTAGTAGTATATTCAAACATATACACCCACACATCACCAAATCGGTAACCGCATGACTGCTGTTTGCCTAAAGAGAGAAAGTTAACAATTTTGCTCACTAGCACATACTTGCCTGGCTTTTTTTTTTTTCCCCTCAAGCCACATATACAAACATATTCCCCTAATGTGAAATGAATAGCATTTATGAAACAACAAAACAAAGTGAAACACAAAGTGATTCATTCTGATTTCATTCCTACTTTTTTTTAGCCAAAACCATTCTGCAAATTTTACCTTGGCTTTCACAACATAAAATTTTCACAAAATAAGAATTCCCTCAAAAGAAAAAAAATCCACCCACAAGCAACCCTGTACCTTCTCCTTTCATTAGCATGATCTTTCATACTTTAAAGCTTTGTATTATGGTTTCAGCTAAAAGGTAAGTTCCACTAATAAGAAATAGATCTCAAAGTTTTTTTGTTTAAAAATCAGCTGGCACCATCACAACAAAGAGATATCATTTTAAACTCTCATTTTAGTTTTTGCCAATTGCCCACTACCTGGTGTTGTTGCAAGATACTGATATTACCAGCATAAAACTTTAAATTTAATATCAAAATTTTGGATAAAAAGCAGAGAAATAAATGGAGAGAGATTTTTTGGACAACTAAGAAAGAGAAAGTAAAGTTAGTGGCAAAGGTTTCCAGAGAAAAAGAGAAGAATGCTTAAAACTAAAAACTAGCAAACTGACAATTCCAAGAAAAGCAATTTATTTAAAAAAAAAAAAAAAAGCGCCTTTTTTTTCCCCCCTTCTTCCCCCCAAAACACACTTGCAAACAGAAAGCAGAGGACTTAAGTCTACTCATAGAAAATAATTCAGCAAGAATGTGTTCTACACCCCATTGCTGGATTTTTGGTCCAGCTGCTCTCACATGTGACTCCTCCTAAGCATCTGCAGCAGGTCTGTGATAAGGTAGGTTTATTAATATGATACTCCATTTTTTAATGTGTGAGCTCAGCATTAAAAAAACCAAACTAAAATATTTTATTTTCTACATATAAACACCAAGTAAACTTAATCTTGATGCACAGTTTAGGTTTGGTAGGAGACTATATTAGGCTGCTAGATGGCAGTTTCGATATTCAGAAAATAAAAAACATTTCCTGGATTAGTTTGCTGGAGAACGTATGCTATTCTTAAAACAAAAGAGAAAAAAACAGTTGGCAAGAATACAGTTTTTAAGAAGCTACTTCACCTTTAGAAAGCTACTTCACGTTTAGAAAATTAGCAAAATGCCTAACACACAACACAGGAACTGCTTTTATCTTACAGGAGCTACCACAATGGGACACTGATTGCGAAGGGCCTCTCTTGTTAACATTTAATATTGCCAAATATTTAACAATGAAAGAAAACCAGGAAAAATTAATACTCAAACGAATGGCATATCTGTGACATGACTCACAGCAGCGTAAAAGTTACATTTGTGGCAATCCCTCTAGGGCAGATTACAAAATTCTTCAACCCACCCAGTTGTTATTTGCCCATAATGAAGGCTGCCCCAAGCAGCATTTCTGATCTCAAACTAGTATCTAAGCAATAAACACATATGTAGTACCGTGAAGTTTTACACTTTTACTAAAGAACTACAAACACCTCAAAAGGCTTCTTCAGACCCATGCAGTACCCTCACACTTCATAACCACAGGGAGGAACTGCCATGGGGTTTTTATCCTGCATGTGTTGATGTCAAATTATATACAAGCAAGTTGTTAAGTCTTGGCATGAAATGTCAGATGACACATGTGGTCATTTAAAAGTTAAATTAAATTATTTCAAGGGAAGTTAAGTTCTTGGATGCCTAATTTCCTACTGTAGCAGGAAACAAGGGCACGTAACTTCACAAGAATTTCCTGAGAAAAGCTGCTGCCTACACAAACTCCATTGAAATCATATACTGGTATGATGCAATTGTTCTAAATTCAGTATTTCACCAAATATTTAAGCCATTCAAGGTTAAGAACACTAACTGTTAATAGCATCCTTTCACATCGTTAGATCAGGCTGCAAAGCCACAGCAAATAATGAGGTTTTCTCATCTGGCTCCTTTTAGCTATACATGCACGTTCATAAAGAGAAGTTTCCAGTTTAGGAAACCCTGCTTGTAAACTACTTTGAAATCTTTGAGGAAAGTATACAAGCTGCTGCAGAAGATGGAGACTGCTGAAGATTAAGTGAAAAAAGGAGCTCCATTTTTAACATCTTGAGGGTATCACACCTAGGATCACAAAAGGATCCAGGAGTTTTGATTATTAACAGGGGCAGCTGTAGGTCACCTCAGGTCTTCATGGAAATTACTGCAAAGTGGTTTTACACATCCCTTGCAGAGCGAGTTCCACCAAACTGCACAGGAGAGTTCTCAGTTAATGTGATTTGAGATAAAGAAAACCAACCCCAAACAAGCATTTCAAACAATGCTTGCTGCTTTAAATATTCTGTTCAGGGAAAAACTAGTCTCCAGAATGAAGCAAGTATTTTCTTACTCTCTAAACAGAAACCTATAACCAAACTGGTTTAAGTAAGGTTTTGTGGGGTTTTTTTTCAATATTATTTATATGGCCCAACTTGCAACAACTTTTCCTTTTTTGGAAAAATTACACTTGAGGCAAGTGGCCCAGCAATGAAGATACTCTGCATCATACAATGGCAGCACTAAGGTATACGCCATTTCATCTTCCTCTGATCAGCTAACAGAGGGAGAAGAAAGACCCACCCACTTCCCCTGCAACACCCAACTGCCAACCAAAGCCAGAACAGATGGACAAGGAAGATATGTCAACTCTGGCTCTGTTGCAATTCTTTCTGCTACAATTCCCAAATCACCAAAATAAGTACCCACTATAAGGATGTTTTTAAAGGGCCATTAAATACTTCTGACACGTAACTGCCAGCCTCACCTCACTCTTTCAAACAAACATTTTGATCAATAACGCTATGGACAGGATCCAAGCAGCATTTCAGAAGATGGTTCTACAATGCCACTTCCTATTAAAAGTCCCTCATCCATATGGGTGTTGCTGTATCTCCTCAGAGCAGGGGCGGAATTTTGCATGCCATGTTTTGTTATTAAAAGTAAACAAGTCACACAGGTCAGCTCCAAAGAAACTTTTCGTTATTCTTGTAAGTATAGCAAGAGAACAGGGAATTCTCAGGAATAGGATGCACATACCTATGACAGACCAGCAATCCAGTGGCTCATCATGAGTAAAATTAAATCCTCTGAAGAATGAAGATAAACCATTTGGCTTCTGAGCATAAACTAAGCTCACAGACAATTAAAGTGACACACAGGACAAGAAACGCCACATAGATTAACTGTGCCTTCTCCCCCCAATTTATCAACTGACCTCACCACATAAATTCTGCCTTCTTTTAGAGTCAGCATCAGGTGGTGGGTAAATAACTCACTTTAATAAAGTCAGGTGGACACAATAATCAACTACAACTGTTCACAGCCCACCTGATGGCTGGAAATACCCACTTCACAATCACAACTACATTTAAATCACAAATACATTTACTAGCAAAGCTTGGAATGAATTTAGAACAATCTCAGATGCGAACATTCACAGATCCAGCGTTTACAGTCACCAATTTAGATTGTTTCCTTCTGCTTCTTTCTCTTTAATATATTAAAATAATCTAGCCAACTGCAAACACCTGTCCAGCTAGACATGGCTTCAAAGATATGTATTCTGTCTTTGGCAATATTTGTAACCAAAAATATACCATGTAATTCCTCTAAAAACTAAATTAACTCTTCCTTAAGACCCAGACTCTTTAACCACATTTTGAAATAAACAGAAATCTGAGTTCTGGCAGTGCCATAAAGCAGAAAAATACAATAATTACCCCAGAACTTAATCAAAGGCATGAGGTCTAAAGAGCCATGCAAATCCCATCATTATGCAGACATTATCCAATTTAATTTTACAGATTAAACCAATCATAAGATTCCCTTTCACCGATTTGTACAGATGGAATTTTTCCCTGCTTTCCCCATAATTAAACAAATTAAGCAGTATTTAGATTAGCAACTTTATCATTGCAGAAGAATATATTTATTAGCTCAATTAATCTTTAAAGAATGGAGAACAGATGCTGCAAGATTTCTTTTAGCATCTATTCCCAAGACATTACCTTGTGTGACAAGCCTCTGATATAAGAGCTTACAGTCTGCAAAATAAAAACAAATCGATGCATAAGATATCTTCAGGTCAAAAGAGGGAACATGGACATTCATTAGAGGATTCATTATAGCCACTAGCATTTGTATAAGACTATCTTTACATGAAATGGATAAGGGAGTGGGAAGATTGCACACACTGTCCTGATGTCCTCCTCATCAATAAAGATGACCAGGTATCAAGCAGCACTGCAGTAAGATTTTGACCAATACAGGTTTTAGCTATCCACTTTTTTTGTTTGTTTTAAGTTTTTAAGTTTTTGTTTTAAAATTTAAGTTTTAAGTTTTTGTCACTTAGACACAATCCACATAAGAAAATAAGTTTTCTGGTGTATCTGATTATGTGATCTTTTAAAGAAAATGTGGGCTTAAAACACTGAAAATTCATGCCCTTGCCCCAGGAACAGCATTTCTCAAGCTGAAGATGAAGAAAAGCAGCAACTTTTCTTCCACCACTACCACATACATTTTGCTACTTCCTCCAGATCTTGCTTGTGCCTTTCAGTTCTGCAGCTACAACCTGCTTTTGAAGGCCTCACACATGCTCTTTCATTTGTTTTACTTGGCATTCATTTCCTTATGAAACACAAAGGACAGAGAAGGATAGGCATTAAGGAATTTCACCTTCTGTCAGAAAAGAGGGAACAGCAGAGTTAAAAAAAAAAAAAAAAAAAGACACAAACCAGTAACAACTGCTTAAGTACTAAAATTTTGACATTAGACCAAAAGCATCCAATAAACTCAAACACTTTTAATTGACAACAGAAAAGTTTATATTTATCTCAGTCTTGTCTTATTTAAAGACATCTTAATTAACATATTCTTCAGAGCCGATGAAGTTGATGACATGATTACTGCGTTCATTAAAAAGCTGCAAGCAGAAGTTCACAGTACATGCTGAAGACACAAAGCAAGCCTTCCAGCAAAACCAGCGAGGGTCACACTGGTATTCCTAACACTTCTACATGTCAGAGGAGGGGGCACAGAAGTATTCTTCATACATCAGAAAGTAATAAAGGAGACAAACCCATTAAAAACCACAGGTAAAGGTAACAGCAATAATTTAAAAACATCTGTAACTTAAAATCTTTGTTTTGACAGCTACAGTTAGCAGCAGATTGATTATTTCCATTTGAAAGAAAAAACATTCTACTGAGATAATTTGATTTTCTCAGATTTTGGGAATATTAGTAACCCCATTATTTTTATTGTAATAGTTCTCATTGATGGAAATACCAATTTAAAAAAAGCTATCCACCAAACTTACGTCATATTGCTGTAGTCCAGTGACGTCAGTGCTAGTTGTACTGTGCTTCCCTAAAAACTGTCTTAAAAACTGGAAAACGCTATGCAGTGTTTTCAAAGCATAGCAGGAGTAATTTCTATTTTAGATCACAAAAGAAGAAACAAACAAAAAAAAGCCACATGAAAACACACTCAACTATTCTACTCAGAATGGGTCTCACACTTTACTATTTTTTACCAGGCACAAATAGCTTTTTTTCTTTCATTTCTAATGCAGCTTGATAGTTACACCATTTTCCTCCTACTTCATGCATAAGCATTTCTGAGTATCTCAGGACAACTCATCTGTAAACTATACGCTGCTTTACATTTTCTAGCCAGCAGAAGATCAAGAACTATTTCCTTGCTTGTACAGTATCTAGAACCCAAAGGACAACCATACATTTCTGATTTTTTGCATGCGAGTTTCATAGTTACTATAGTAACATGCCAGCTCAATTCAAAGTATTAACAGAAAACAAAGAAACATAACTCAAAGACACCAAGACATGCCTCAATTTGTGGGTTAACTGTCCTTTGTTATTCTAACACCTTCCTAGCTCACAAATCCAGACCGATCTAGTAAGAGTCACCAAGCAGTTGGGTGTGGCAAAATGGACTTTTAAACAGGCAGTCAAAGCCAGTAACCTCCCTCAAAATCAGGTGGCAAGCAGCAAAGCCCCCACAGAATTCTAACAGGATGGAAAAAATCAATCTCCAGGGTTAGAAGAATGATGCCTATATGCCTTCTGCTAAGTAGCCAGGCTCCCACACCGAGTGCTCTCCAAAATCCTCATCTTCCCCATCCTGAGCACTGGAAGAAGAAGAAGGAAAAGCAAAGCAAACATCCTCACGATACACCAACCAGAAAGTTACACTAGAAAAATGCATCACAAATTACTGAAATAACAAGATGCATCTGCAAGCCACTTAGAAACCACGTTTTTCCAGTCACTAATCTACGTTTAAGATTGTCTTTTCACCATGCTGAATGCCAACAACCACAGCTTATTTCTCTCCTCGTGAGCTGCCAAGTTTGAGTCTCTTGACCTTAGGCCTTTCTATTCCAACCGCCACACATTTCTAACCCATCTGCAGATCAGCTGTTGCAAAAGAACTTGACGCTTTCCTAGCAACATTGTACTAGTCAGCAGGAGAGAACCACTGACCAGGAGACTTAAACTTTGTCCTCAACTTGTTAGCAGCTATCTGTGAGATAAGAGATTCAGTGCTCACCAGGTGGTGATGCAACAGAACGGACAAAATTGTGTAGACATGCCACAAACTTCCTTAAGTACAGATAGGAAGGAAGGGAAATAAAGGGCAAACAAATAGTAGTTCTTCACTGTCTCCTAACTTGTGGTTTGTAGGATTTCATCGCCAAGAGGAAAACTCCCAATGCAATTCAAAACTTCCCTGAGGGCTACATCATTATATAGTAGGTGGAAGCTGTGTGGTTTTTCCTGGAAAGCAAGTCAAAGATATACACCAAAGCAAATATACTATCAAACTTGGCTGGACTACCCTTGCACATACTTCTGGTTAACAGAATAGATAGATGTTTGGCTTTAGAAACTCTTACACCAGCTGAAATACAAAAGCAGGCCCCACTGTGCTAGACATTGCACACGCACATGACACCAAACAAATAAAAACCAAAAACAAATAAAAACCAAAAACAAATAAAAACCAAAAACAAATAAAAACCAAAAACAAATAAAAACCAAAAACAAATAAAAACCAAAAACAAATAAAAACCAAAAACAAATAAAAACCAAAAACAAATAAAAACCAAAAACAAATAAAAACCAAAAACAAATAAAAACCAAAAACAAATAAAAACCAAAAACAAATAAAAACCAAAAACAAATAAAAACCAAAAACAAATAAAAACCAAAAACAAATAAAAACCAAAAACAAATAAAAACCAAAAACAAATAAAAACCAAAAACAAATAAAAACCAAAAACAAATAAAAACCAAAAACAAATAGCCATCTCTAGGTGAGCCAACTCACCTAGATGAGAACATGAAATATGAAAATGAAGTTACTAGCTTCACTATACCAGTCAAATTGCTGGTTACTCTCCTCCTTATATGTCACTATAATGGAAACTATGTAATAGAAATAAAAAAAAAAAAAAATCACAGTCTACCTTTGATATACCTAGGTCATAACCATGTCCGTTACAGCTTTACTGACTACACTTGGGCAGAGAAAAGGTCTTGCACCTCAAGGAAACACTGAATATCACTGAAGATCAGTGGGAATATATTTTAATAAATCAAAGTCACCAGTGGCAGTATTCAAGGACAGCTATATTTTTTGCAAGTTGTGCTGCATTCCATCCTTAAAAAGATAAAAAAAACCTGAGAAGCATATATGCTGCTTCAGAATTTGTATAAAATGCACACTACAGGATCCGCATCTTCCCACTGCAGGATAAAAGGTACAGTCTCTAAGAGTAAGCAGAAGTGTGCATAGATCAGTCTGTATAATCACCACCTACTGAGGGTGAACTCTTAATACGGAGCAGCTTGCATGCTCCTGGTACAGCTTGGGGCATCCCTGCTGACCTCTGCTTGACAGTCTGGCACATAAACAATCTGTTCATGAAACCTCCCTCCTCAATGTTGATGAATTAAAACCAGGCCCTATAAAACTAAATGGAAAAACAAGATTAATTAATAAACATTTGCGTATGTATTGAACCGTGGCCGAGTTGCAGGCAACTGACACACAAGGAAATGTAGTTATTCACTTTGGATGCTGGTCTGTGGGCAGTCTGGTGTATTTAGTAGATGGGTTACTTGTAAGTGTGGTTTTAACTTCAAAACACAGTAGTTTCTTCCAGGAAAGTGATACGTGACCTTCCTTTAAAAGCGGGATCTAGTACTGCTAGGATTTAGGGCTTTAAAGATGGCAGGCGTTATCTTCTCATCATTTACTGGTTAATCTTACTTTGGACAGCTAGCAAAGAAAAAAAAAAAAGTGCATTACTTTTACCACGTAACACTACCTCAAATTTACTCTTCTTTGCACTGCATACAAATTTAGGTAATCGTAACATCTTAGTAGTAATCTCTCAAGAAGAACTGCAGGTTTTGCTACCCACATAACTGTACGTAGCAAAAAAACAGAAAGCATGCAGGGGAGCATAAGTTTTACTTTAGTCCTTGTTTTCTTCTCCAGCAAATATTTGTATTAGCTCTTAAGAGGATAGGCTGCTGATACACAGCCAGAGACTTGGGTTAGATATAGTTATGCGACAGTCTCTTACAACGATAATACTGAATACTCCTAAGTACACAACCAACAGAAATTACAAAGATAAACTGCTTAAAACATGTTCAGGTATATTAAATAATATATTTTAATGGGCCATCAAGTCGTCCAGACGTTTCCTCTATCGTTATACTGACAAAAAACAGCACCATGGCCTACTGTTGCAAATAAAATAATCCCTACTATTCTTTGCATACTGGCTATAGGCAATACTGCTTTCTTCTTCTCTTGGAGATAGAATTTCAAAGTTATTTGCTTCAAATTCTCACTAAATCAAAGCCTTAGATTTTAAGTATGAAGAGAATGGAATATTTTCAGGTTTTCTAGAATATGAACTCCAACTCTGTGTTGTATTTTAAACTCAACAAACAGAGCTGAAAGTGAATGAAACCGTAACACTCCAGAAGAGAGGGAACCATCCCAGCCACGTGACTATCCGTACCACAGTCACTGTGCCACAAATTGTGGGCATCAAATTGATTTTGCCAATTCCACAGCAAAACTAAAAGTGAATTAGTTTGAACCCAACTTAAATATTTTGATTGAGAGAGTTCTGCATCTAGCAGCTGGTGTTAAAACTAAAAAATATTTGATGTTTAAATAAATACTTGACAACTTGAAACCAAGTACTCCTGTCATGAGAGGACCAAGGCATTGGTGGCGTAACTAGACAATGCTTTTATAAAAATAATTTGTTCTAGTAGTTTCAAGTACTTAAGACATAGCCTCCAATATTCCAACCCATCGTTAGATGGGCATTATGTGTTACAACACATTGTCTTGGGAAACCAGGCCTCCCAGAGACTCCAGTCAGAGCTCTAAATTAATCATCACTGATGAATTGAAGTCACTCTTCAACACCATCTCAGCTACACTATCCAGTTCTCACACAGATAAGTCTCTAATAAGAATTACTGTGCTTTTTGCCTAACACTTCAGGGGTCAGAGAGTAGAAAAAAAAAAAAAATCAGCTCTAGAAATCACAATTTTATCCCTACTTTTCAAAGCAACAGCAAGATTTGGTTGATCCTATTCCTTCCATTCTGTTTTGTTCCAGTCACACCTTCCAGAGCTCCATTCAAAGAACCTGCCTCAAAAAAAAAAAAATCTGTTAACCCATCATATAGGATCCCTCCCCTTAAGTCCTTTGCGAGCTTTTGTCATCATCTGTCCTCCAGACTGGGGAGGGAATTCTCCTCAGCGTACTGCTATAGAGAGAGCCACCAGAAGAACAAAAAAAAGTAGGCTTCATGAAAGACAAGAGCACAACTGACCACAAAGTCCTATTGCATATGGAAATAAAAATGCATCGTGAAACTGCCCCCCAACAAAATTGAATTCAGGTTTAACAACAGGCCTTTTTTGTTATTGTTCCAGATGCTTTTCTAGAGTAAGTCTTGAGAATCATGCCCACTCATACCATGACATCAAATTAGTACTGAAATCCTGCATCTTTTAAAACCTATACAACGTAGCAATATGACAACAGCACAATGAAGACAAGAATGCACCATCACGATGATAAGGCGCTTCGATTTGCTCATTTTCGCTGTTTTAATAGCCTCGAGTTAGCTCTTGTATTCTGGACTAAGCAAAAGCAGAGCCAAGGCACAATCACAGTCCCCATGCAACACATTAGTCATGCCGGGTCAGCTATCAGACCTTGCAAGAAGGGGTCTGGCAGCAGCACCAGCAATTGTTGGGGGTGGGGTGGTGTGACACGCCCTCCACTACGGCAGCTCTGCACTCCGGAGGACCCCGGCCCGCAGGGGTGACCCCCTCCGAGCAGCCCCGGCTGACAGCTGTGGCTACCTGCAGCCACCCAGCAGGCATCTGCAGGGCCGGAGGCTGGTTATTTTCCTGCCACACCTACGGCAGCCTCTACGCCTTTTGTGCTTCCATACGCACTTCACTAGTTTACGCTCCCTTTTGGGCCTTACGATTCATTGTCTGTACCCGGAGAGCAGCGCTCCCCACACCGGCCCGCCGGCCCAAGGCCTGCCGCCCGCGCCAGGCCCGCAGAGACGCCCATCCCCTCACCTTCCGCCCGGCTCCCGGCCTCCGTGAGGCGGGCTCAGGGAAGGAGGGCGCGCTGCTCCCCGATTCCTCTCCTTGCCCCTCCCAGCGAGGTGACTCGCTTAAAATGAGTAAGATTAAAAGCAGCTGTCTCCCTCCCCCCCTCACGCTCCCCCAGCCGCCGCAGGGCCGCCCGTCGCCCCCACACACGGGGCCGCGCCACGGGCGCCGCCTGCCCGGGACGACGCGCCAGGGGGTCGGGGAAGCTGCCGCCGCGGGCAGGTTTCGCGCCAGGGGAAGCAGCGGCCGCTACCTCAGGCGCTGCCCCGCGACGCGGCCGTTGCCAGGCGGCGGCGGCCTCGCCCCCGGGAGGCCCATGTGCGAGGCGGCGCTCCCCCCCTCCCGCCATTAGCATAACACAGGAGAGGGGAGGGAAAGAGATGAAATTAAAAAAAAAAGGGGGGGGGGGAGGGGGAGCCCTTTTTCCCGCATGAGCTGCGACGGGGCGGCGGGGAGCGGGGCCGCGGGGCGCGGCTAAGGGGAGGGAGCGATGCTGCAGGAGGCGGCCGCGGGCCGGCAGACAAAGGGAACCTCCCGGCGGTGCAGCGGGGAGTGAGAACGGGATCGATTCGGGCGGAGGCGCCCGGCTTGCGAGGACCGCCGCCCTCCCCGGCCCTGGGGCGGAGGTACTCACCAGCCGAGCCGGAGGAGGACCCTCTTCTCCGGGGCGCAGCGGCGGGCTCGGACTTAGGCGGCTGGGGCTGAGCGGGCCGGGGGGGTGCCGAGGGCTGCTCCTGCGCGGGGGACGGCGTGGTGGCGGCGGAGGAGGAGGAGGAGACGGCTCCCAGGGGGCTCCAGTCGGGCTGCGGTGGCTCCGGAGCGGCGGGGCGGGGCGGCTCGGCGGCGCCGCCGAGGTCCAGCAGCTGCGGCGGCCGCTCCTGCAGGGCTGCGGCGGGAGCTGTGGCGGGCTTCCTCTCCATCACCTCTAGCTGCTCGTCAAAGTCTTCGTCCTCGTCCTCTTCTTCCTCCTCCTCTTCCTCCTCCTCCTTTTCGTCGTCGAGCACGAACTGGTAGTTAAACTGGGGCTGCTGCGGCCGCACTGGCCCGGAGGAGGAGGAGGAGGAGACCAGGGGTGACTGGTCCAGCTCGTCCATGGTGCCTGGAGCTGGCGGAACAATGAGTGTGCGGCGCTGGGGCTGTGCCTGTGCCGGCTGCGGGGGGAGGGCGCGAGCTGCGCTGCCGCCGCCGCTGCGGGACCCAGACTCCACGCCCTGGTGAGTCACCGCCGTGGGCGGGGGTGAGGCGCGGCCGCCTGCAACGCCCCGCCCGCCGCGCCGCTGAGCGACGGCGCCTTCAGCCAGTAGGAATGGGAGAGGGGCGTGTGCGCGCCAATGAGGCGCGGCGCTGGGTGCGGCTGCCTCATGCATATGCAGTGTTGGGGTGGGGCGCGAGGGCTGGCCGGGCGCGGAGGGAGAAGTCGGGTAAAGTTCAGCGCGCAGAGCGCGGCTGGGGCGGGAGCGGCCCGCGGGGCCGGGGCTGGGCCCACTCCCACTCCCACCTGCGCGCCCGACGGGCGCCCCGCGGCGGGGGCGGGGCCGCGGCGCCCCCTGCGGGACGGGGCGGGCCCGGGGGTGTCCCTCCATCCATCCGCGGGCCGGGCTCGGCGGCGGCGTGACGGACATCTTGTGAGCGCGTGTGGTGATTCATCGCTTTCCCCTGCCGGGACCGGTGTTCCGTGGTTGCTGTTCGTACAGCGGGCGGAACCCCTTCGCGCCCGGGGCAGGGGGAGAGGGCCGCAGGGTTCCCCGCGCCCCCGGGCACCGACCCGCCGCGACGCGGTTCCTCTCACCCTGGGTGCGACCGAAGGGTCCCGAGGCTCCTCCGCACTGCGGGGCTGGGCGAGGCTCCCTACCGCTCCCGCGCCGGCTCCCCGGGCTCCGCGCGGGCGGGGGCATCACCCCCGGGGTGGGCAGCGCAGCCTCCCAGGGGCATGGGTGCTTTAACCAACACATGATGCAAAAAAACCTGCTGTGTCTTAAAACAAGAGTGAGACATTTTCAGAAGAGGCAAACTTGTTTAATCCCTGGCGTAAGTCAGCCATCCGAACAGATCTAACCAGCTCTTTAAAAATTTAATTATGCAACTTGTGCGGGCGAAAAAAAAAAAAAATGGCAGCTTGTTCACAAAGTGAAAACTGGCGTCTGTCTGCGTTAGGCTCCGGTGTGGTCTCTTGCTTTCTGCTCAGAGACGGAACGCTGGCCACAGCCCTCAGGGTAATGATTTAACTTAAACCATGTATATTTGGATGTGATTTCTACCCACACGGCTACCACAGTCAGACCAAAAGGACTTATAATTCTATATTTAATACTATTCCAACATCGTTACAGATTCTTAACCCACAGATGATTTATTCTCCCACATATGCCAGTATAAAGAGTTCAAGGAAATGTTCAAAGCAAATTGCAAGTTCAGTGAGACACAAGAACTTGAACAACGCTCGCATTGCTTCCGCTGCTCTGTGCCCAGGTGAGCCGCCCCGCTGAGCAGAACGCCCGATGCCCTGGCACCAGAAGCTCCCGAGCAGGCCCTGTGCAGCACACCTGCGGTGAGGGGCAGCTGCGTTTCACGCTGCAGAGGGAAGAGTCTCCAGCAGGAAACTGGGGTTAGATCTCCAGTGTCTGATGGCTTCCTGAAACACTGGATGGCAACACATGAATGGTGGGGCTCTAGGGGTCCCAGCACTGAGTCCTCTCTTGTCTCAGAAAAATATATCATATTCTTTGCGTAAACTGAACCCAAATATTTGAGCATGGGGTGGTTTGTTGCTGCTATTTGTATTGGGAAGGCTATTCTAAAATACCCCCTTCCCCAGTCTTAATTTGCTCAAGGCCAACACGTGTCCTATTCCCTTTAATTTAAATTTTTCTTTTCACTGACACTTAATATTTAACAGGCTTTAAAGAATACACTTTGTCCAGCCCTTGCTTTCTTAAGCTAAAACTAGAAGAGCTCCGCTGTCACCCTTTCTCCTGCTCCTCTGAGCAGCCTTGCCCTGCACCAGATCCAGTCTCAGTTCAGGCACAGGAAGTTCCAGTTGAGATTTTTTGCAGGAATGACATTAACATTCCCTATCTCTACCATAAATTACTAGAAGGAATGTGAAAATTATTTTTATAAATACAGTGAAGGCAACACTGTTGCCCCAATGGAGATAAAAATTTCGCAGCAGGTGAATAAGGACTTAACAACCTGCAAGGTCTTCAGACTTCACTCTTCTCCACTACCATTTTGTATCTCCTATTGACAAATTATCATGTATATTTTCAGGTCAGCCCTTCTGACAGTGATATAAGGGGTGTTACAGTGGCAGCAGGATTAAATTCCATGTTTTGTAAAATTCAAAAGTTCTGGCTAAATTCTTTTCCCAGATTTATTGTTACATCTCTGTTACCGCCAGTGGACTATGTATGAATAAATAAAGACAGAAGAGGCTCAGTGGCTCCCATCATGCTCACTGAAATTCATATTGTACCACTTAGGACAGAGTGTAACCCAACATTCAGCTCAGTCAGCTTAGGTATCGACCCTGAATGCCACCTAGCTGTCAATTATCCCTGAATGATATTCCGATCTGGTAGAAACAGTGGGTCCTGACATGGAGGATCACAGATCACAGCCCTAGATCTCTGCTGTAACTCCAGTACCAGCACTTCTACTTCCCCAAGCCAGTAATTTGGTTCCTGATTTACGATACAAAGTGATACCTGCACTCTTTCCACTTACCGATTGCTATGCCTACCTGGTGTCTTACACCAGCTGCCACAGGGTAAGTACATGCAAAGAAAATCTGAACACCGCTTCCTTTCTCTTCCTACCAGCTAGTCAATTTGGAGAATGTACGTGGGGGAGAGCACTCACTTCTGGGTAATACAAATTCTCAGAACATTTTTACTCTTTGAAGAAGCTTAATATACTAAAATGTATCAAGAAACGAGTAACAATCTAGTGATGGCTTTTATCTGAGAAAAAAGCCAGGCGAGACTTAATGACCTTATCAATGAATAGAGAGAGGTCTGTAATCTTCAGTGGCATTTTACCCTGTTCACAGTAGATGACTGGGCCTGAAATAGTTTACTAAAAGGAAAATTCAGCTTTTCTGTGTACTTATTTATTACATAGCAGGAAAGTAAAGGGGGGGGGGGTGTTTGTCTTATTAATCTGCCGTTTCTGTGTAGCAAATAAAAGTACTTTGACTGAATAAAGTCATTATAATTTCACTAGCCAATCTGGTTTTTGCATCTCTTGGTTAAACAAGAAAATGGAATTTTAACATTCCATTAAAGTATACCCTCAGGCAACAAGGTACTTTTGAAAATTTGTGAAAATCTGAGTACAAACATAGCGCTGAAACTAATTTTAACATATCAAACTGCAGTGATTTTTGTTCATTTACAAGTAGGAAAAAATCTATATATAATTTAGCTGATTTTATCAGAATGCTTGAAAGAGAATCTATCATCAGTTAAAGACAAATGAAAGGGGTTTTTATTTAGAGAAAGGAAGTGACTAAAGGTCTTGGAGGGAAACAGGAAGGGAGTTCCAGATAGCCTCAGCAAGTCAAATTAACAAGCCAGAGGAAAATACAGCTCTCCAGCACTGAAACTATACTGCAAAACACCCTTTCTTTTAGCTCTTTAGAAAATTATTTTACAATTCTTTTATGAAGGATTGTCAACAAGTAGGAGTACTTTGCAGATATTCAGCAAGTTAATGTACAACTTGGTTTTCGTGAGGTGTTTTTACATAGCAAACTTAGGAAAAAAAGCATTCAGCACGTGAAAGAGAAACCAGTTGGTATGTTTCTGCATTTCCACAGCAGTGCTGACATTGGCTACGTACTGGTTGGATTTTTGAACTTCTGCTTGATCTCACACAGAAGTAATATGATATCACAGCATATCGTAGGCTAGGAAAATAATTGTGATGGGACAAATGCAGTATTACCACTTCACAGCGGGACCAAACAGAAGAAAAAATAATTTGGTCTCAGATAGCAATTTTAAAAGATGGAGTTAAAACTGCAAGGGTGGCTGGATTTCTGTCCCTCCTTTTAAGCCTGAGGTACAATCCTTCAGGTTTCAGGCATCATGTCTTTATCTCTGGAAGGATAAAACTCCGATTCTTTTGCTTTCAGATTTTGCCTGTCCTCCAGTGCCTTGGGCATCAAGTATATTTACCTAGCAAGTTTGTCTTTGAACAACTGCTGTACTTCTCTTCAAGATCAGTGCTGGGACATTGTGACAAAATCACTGCTCTGTTTATTAATACAAATGCAGCACATGGAAGGAAAAAGTGTTAAAGCAACAGTACAGAGGGATTACTATCTCTTGATGGTAACTGAGTCAGGTTCAGCTTTATCAGAATCTTCTGTGGGGCCTGCCTTTCAGCCTCATCCTCTGCAATAATTAACATTTTCTTGAAAACAGCTTTTTAAACCTTTTATGTTCTTGTTCCAGGCACTTCCTATTCTGGTATTGTTTCTAACATCCCATAGGCTGACTGAGATGAAGCCAATTTTTCCACTTTTTTTTTATGCCTCCCAAGATCATCTTGATAAATCAAAACAGTCAGTTTCTACAGTAAATGTCTCATAACCATGTCAATATGCAGTATCCTGATCCAGATCTGTCACTAAGCATTCTTTAAAACTTCCTTCAGCCAGCCAGCCAGGTGCTAAGCCAGGCCATCTGCATAAAGGAGAGTGGTTTAAGAACAGCTCTAAATTACACCAACTGCCATGAGTGAGAAGTTGCCATTAGCTGTAGCTTTAATTTCCTATACCTGGGTGATTTCTTCCTAGGCCACAACTTGGTCTGTTTAAGCTTTCATTCAAAGGAACTAAAGCTGATGCGTAACATTAAAATCATGTTACAGCAGTGAACAAGAATATATTTGCTCACCATTAAAATATACCAGCATTTGAAGTGAATCAAAGCAATGACAATGCTCTCCAGCAAATGAAACTGACATGAGAAAGTCATCTCACTAAAACTGCACAGGAATCCACTGTTAATTGAATTTTGATCTGTCGACTCTTTTCCTTGAGAAAGAACCATTGAGTCTTAAAAGACAATACATAGTTAAGATACCAATTTTATGTCTTACTGACGTACAGAACCCTAAGCAGTGGCATCCTTCCACACCCAAAGAAGACCTTGTTTACACTGAAGACAGATGAGACTTCGGTGCAACATAAGAAGTCTCAAACATTTCCTGTAGCGCTTCCATGTTCCTAGATAACCTCCTATCTAAATACTGACCCCAGCGAAGGCTGCTTAACTTGCAGGACTGACAGGTTCCCAACGAGAAGATAGCGTGGATTTAAAATAAGTATTATCCTTGAAGTCTTTTCCTTTCTGCCCAGCCAGGGGGCTGAGGGTTGGATACTTTGAGAGACCAGACAGTCAATCAGAAAAGTCCTTAAGTGAAAATGAAGACTAAAGATTGAACTTTCATTATGAAATGACGTGATATATTAATAATAAATTGTATCAAATGTGTCCATTCACAGGTTAATAACAGTGTATTAGGAAAACATGACCATGGGAATGTGGCAGAACAATTGCTAATACTACTTTCTAAATTAATCAGATTACTGTAGAAAATTTAAACGTACAAGAATGTGAAGTCTTCTGAGACTCTCTGTGAGTATTCATTGATTTTCTAAGGAATTAGAATGAATGGTGAAAAATTTTCGCATTACCCAGAATACAGGCAATTCCCCACTTTAGGGTTAATATTGCTACTCTGCAACTCCCCACACTTTCAAGAAAAACAATTAAACTCTTCACTTACCAGTTTGGCTATAATGCTGTACACTCTCCAGAAACACAAGGACCACCAGCTTCCTTGGACCTAGACAGAAAAAATCCATTCTTTATTAATACTTCTTGCAAACAGATCAAGGTAGTATTATAACTGCTTTTTCTAATTCGTGTTTTCCCCTCCTACTTTTCATTTAAACATCAATGCTTAAAATCTGTATCGAGTTTAGATCTCAGCATGCCTAAATCTATACCCATGGACATGTCTAAATTCAAACTTTTCAGCCTTAATACTTAGCTTTTTTTAATGTTTTTATTATAGTTATGTTCTGTATTATGTGAACATCCCCCACACTGTAATTAAAAGTAATGAACGAGCAACGATTGTTCCCTGTGTGCCTGAGGGCTCAATGGAGGGAATAATGGCCATTGATGCCCAGGTACCTTTTGGGTCATTTGGACTGACATATTTGTGACATTTAATTCCCAGGGAGTAAAGGAAGAAGGATCTACTCATTACATCACAAACTAGAGCAAGGGCAGGACAGTTCTACAAGTTACAGGTGTAGTTTTAGAGCAGGAACAGAATTTGGATGGTGTGTTCCAGGCTCAGAATATCTAACCCCTCTCTAAATCAGAGGTGCTCAACCTCTGATTTCTTAACTTGGAACATACAAGTGATTGAGCCAAATTAGCTGAACAAACCAATTGAGGAAAGTATGTT
Source organism: Falco peregrinus (assembly GCF_023634155.1). Lineage (NCBI taxonomy): Eukaryota > Metazoa > Chordata > Aves > Falconiformes > Falconidae > Falco > Falco peregrinus. The sequence continues at coordinate 2,077,090 of NC_073731.1, forward strand.
CCCTGCATATTCAGGGGAAGATGCAGGTGGCAAGAGCTGATCTGGCAGCTCCACCATTCTGATTCCAGACACTGAGCTAGTGCTGCTACAAGCTCGATGACTAGAATTTACAACTCTAACAGCAAGAATGACCTATCTGAAATCATGGTATTCTATCTACATTATTTTAATAGCTTTTTGAAAACTTAGGAATTCATGAAAGTTATAATAATTTGGAATTAAAATTGGTTCATTTTTTAAAAGGAAAAGTGCATATAATTTAAATTAGAAATCAATATTTGGTCTTTTTCAGCATTGATATTTAACCACGTAGGAAAGAAACAGCCTGGGAACCAACACTCAGGGTTATTCCCTTGGCTGCCAAATATGCCCAAGGAGTAAACAGATTGGTAACAGCAATATTTTCACCATTACTGTAGACAAGGTTGGTGGCATTGCTACTGGGACTTAAATATACAGGCAAAGTTTGCACTGGAAGCAACAGTACTGATTTTAAATGGCTCCCATTTGAAAGGTAGGAGCCCACCATCTTCTAGCACATTGCTCACTGCTTAATGACTTGTCCTTTGTAACTGCTTTTATCAGATTACAGCAGCTGGAGTCTTCACTTGAGTTATGGTGGTGTTTTGGGGTCACAGTGCCTCTTTGACTTGCAAAGGCAAAACGTATGGCAGCTTTGGAAGACGCCACCAAGACTGTAACTGCTGCTTCTTTCTTATGAGCATTTAGGGAGTTCTTCCTTTTATATGGGTGAGACAAAGACAGTACAGCACAAAAAAATTTCAACATGACTACCCTGGTTTCTCTGTATCACATCAAGCTGATCATCCACTGACTCCCTCACCTTTCCTCACATAAACCACCCCAGCTTTTGAACACTTTGGACAATTTCAGTTAACTATGGCAGTGGCAGAAGATTCAAGGATATTGAATTCCTGATAGTTGTGTAAAAATCAGCAGCTGGCTAAATTACAGAGAGCTGCCTAGCTCTCCTGTGGAGAGGGAGCCAGGAGAACTTGGTTGTTACCCATTCCATTTGGGAGCCATCAGCTAGTATGTAGTTTCCACAAGCCTGTCTGTCTTTTACCTACATGCCAAAACCAAAGAGGAGGATGAGAGAGATGTGAGAATGACTGAAGATATTCCAGGATAGAGATGCAAACAATGCAAGACCTGAAGCTATATGAAACCTGAATTTTCTAGTTTTACTGGTTTTGGAACTGGTTTCTGACTGTTGTAGATAGGGATGTATTTTAGGTGAGTCACGCCAGTGGAACTGTGCTACCTAGGTGTAGCCAGTTTTAGAAGGACAGGAAAAAAAAAAGATATAAGTCTTGTAGGCTGAATTCTCTCTGATATATCCTGTGAAAATGAGCAGAAACAAAAGGAAAAGATCCTGAAAAAACAGCACATGAAAAAGAAGTTACACAGGGCTACTTTATACCCCAAAGAAAATCGAGGTGCTTCAGACTTTCTAGGCCATGGTGTTTAGCAGGTACTACCTATTCTGTTTTCAAATGTCTTTTTTTTCAGTGCAAATACAGGTTTTGCTCTTCTAACTTGTGAAAAACAACATATTTCAGTAGAATCTGACTACTTGAATACCATGTAACACCTGCTCAAATTACTACTTCAGCACAGGCTATTAGCTAAAGTTAAGTGGTTGTATTCCATCAGGTAGAATCAGGTTGCTAAACAGTGCAAGTTTTAATGTATAAGCCTGGAAATAAATATAACTTGAACATATCCCGGGCAGAAATGCCCAGGATAAATTAAAAAAACCACAAAACCCCACAGTTTGGCTTTAGAGGTAGCTAGCTATTATGCTATTTATCTTTCATCCAAATCTTACCCACTTTAAGCTTTAGGAAATAAAATCAGACTTTAGAACTAGCAGTCTTTAAGATTTATCCAACTAAATTGATTCAACAGAGTTCTTGTAAATTTTTCGTTGTGCTATTGTCAAGTTGAACAGATCTCTTTGATGGAGCACATCACCTTCCTGAAGCTAATATATATAAACTAAGATGGCAGGCACTATCTACCATCAGGAACTTATTTCATTCTCCATTTCTCTTTGCTTGCAATTTTTATTTTTACCTAATCCCTATTCACTCAGATGTTTCATGAGAATAATGACTGACTTAAAATTTCTTTCTTTTTTTTTCCCGCCAAATGTCACCTGCTGAATCAGCTTCAAATGACTGCTGCTAAAAGAATAAAATCATATAATGCTTCAGCTGTGTAGTCTGCTGTAAAGCCAGCCTCACTGAGTGATGACAAGTAGCTTTTGACATTACACCAGTAGTAATTTCTTTTACCTAGACTATAATCTAGACAAGAAACAAGTTAATAAGGCATACAAATATGTGCATACTTATAGGCAGCCACTGAACACATGTCAATTTTAATTACTCTTTCAGCACATTGTACTTCTTACAGTGTAAAACTGTTTCGTAAGTATCCTAGTAAAAAGAATAAACTTTAAAAAGGCCTATTGATTTCCATTTGAAATAAATACTTTTGATGGTGTGAAGACAGCCTTCTTGTTCCTGTTAGTTAAATCTGAGAATTCCTCTATTTTACTCCATAGCTGTCTGATCACAGACCATATACAAGCAGTTTCTTCATGGTTTGGCATGCTCATGTGGCTGATGTGATGGTAAGATATATGTCTGATGACTCATGTGGTCTCTTTTCAGCACTTTAAACCAAGTGCCATGCTTACCTTCTACTCTTGTCTCAGAGGAATTCCCAGATTCAGCCCACCTTTAGACAAACGCCCTCACCAGATCATCACTGCCATCAGGCTGCGGCTCATCTGACAAAATAAAGCCTGAAATTCATACAGATATTCAATATATTTGTACTGAACTCTTTCTTTGAAGCAAAGTATCCTTCATTTTTCTTCAAGAATATAACAAAAAGAAAGGCTGTAAGACACCAAGATGTAGATGCATTTAATATTAAATAAATATAATATTTCATCCAAACCTCTATCCTGGTTTTTCTGCAAAGCGGGTAGTGGTTGCTATCTCTGTAGATTCAGCCCCTCTGCCCCGATCTTAGGCACTTCCCCCTCGCCCCACCAAATCCATTCTGTGGCTGCCCCAGGATGCTGAACTTGTAATTTCTGTATCCCACTGTGGGATAAGAGGAAAGACAGCTGGGAGCAGACAAAAAGGGATGCTAAAATGGACTAGACCTCCAACTGCTGTCCCACAGAACAAACAGTACTGTCAACTGCCACAATCTAAAACAACTAACTTTAGCTCCCTCGGACTAAAACAGCCCAGGACTGGTTAATTCTTACTTCTTCACATAGCATCCATCTAACTGCAACCAAATAAAAATAAACGTATTATTCCTAAAAATAGTACAGGATATCATCTCCCATATTTTTCAGAAATGGCAAATGCTATTTGAACTGCTTTAACAATGAAATTGGGTGCCGCCATATAAATACATAGTATATGATACATTGGTTCAATTACAGATAATTTTATGGCAATTGAGTGACATTTAAATTTCTATTGCATTCCTACCAGTATGTAATTTTTAAACACACTGTGTTAGGGATTTCATCTTCCTCTCTGCTTGGAAATTGTGGTTCAAATTACAGATATTCCTTCAGCCTAATTATTTATGCATTTATAGTTGTGTGTGGCATATATATGTATGTATGTATGTATAAATTCATATGCAAAATGTGAACCAAAAAAGCAAAAGATACTGTCTCTGGCCTGACCGGCTGTTCGGCTTTAATTAGGTTCATGTTTACGCTATGGAGTGCTTAGGCTTCTCAGTCAGGTACCACGACTCACCGCGTTATGCAATGTACTGGCATGTTAAGAAGTCGATTCCTCCTACACACAGCTCGCAAAACACAATACAACAGGTGGATGAAAGACATGTTGTGTGGGAGTGTTTTGGAAAAATGAGGTAACAACAAACCAAAGAGGTCAGTGGAAAAAGAGCAGTCAATTTGCTACCTACCATTATTGGTTAGTTGATTTCTCTTGCACATGTTTTTGATTTGCTTGGATTTGAAAGACATCTAGAAGCAAGCAAGGAAATATATACATGGATTGGGAAGACAAAAAGAGTAAATAAAAAGATTTTCAGTGAGCCAAGAATAGTATCCCATAATATTAAATTTAGATACATAAGCAGACCAAAATATAACAGATAGCATATACAAGGCACTATATATTATACTATACATAATTGCACACATTTCTGTGAGTCCTCCTTTGTTGTAAGGTTCTAAGGCAAAGACTGCATAATCTCCTATTTACAGAGCGTAACACCATGAACCCACAATCCTGATCATAGCCCCTGCACAATACATAGATATTATAAATACCTCCTGCCAGGGTGGGCTTTTTCTTTTTTTCTTTCTCAATCAGATTTCTCACAACTCCGAAGACAGGCCAAACACGTCAGCTGGAAGCACTGCTGAACCAGGTGCTGGTAACCCACACTGCAAAAATTCACAAGAATCATTATGCCCATGAAGTCAATGGCACAATATACAGAACAATTTAATTTCCATTTATTCTGCTTCATGTCTAGCAGATTTGTTTTAAACTCCTGAGTACTGGCAGCACACTGATGTGTGGGATACGTGTATGCAATGTTTGTAGCCATGTCACCTGGGGCAACGTCACATGGGATTGGACAAGATAGGCAGGTTTTGCAATACTTGGATAAGGAACTCAGAAGATTACTGCAAAAGATAACATTGGGTATTTGTGTTCTCATACACAGAAACTGACACTGCCACAAGCTGGGTTGTACTCTTCCAAAGATAATGGCCATCTAAACCAGCATGCACAAAAAATGGCTGGTTCTTCCTGTCCATATGTCTGAATAAAGTTGTTTTCTTAGGAGGAACAACCAATACTGAAGCCAGGAGTTTGGGGGCTTGTCAGTGATGGTTATGCGGGGAAGAGACTTAAATGGCAAAGGAGGAAGGTGGGAATTTGTGCACGGAAGCTGTGAATGGTAGCTGAGCAAGCTCCCAGAGCTTTGCGGCCTGGATGGCAGAACAAGCCAAGCAGTGTCAGTCGGCAGCAGCCAGAGAAAAAAGAAAATGGGCAGAACAAAATGGAATCTGTATCCCTACATTTTTGAAAGAGTAGCCTGTGGCCAGACGTGAGAGGGTTAGGAAGAAAAGAGTGAAATGAATCATGAGTCCAATATACAGAAATTGTAAAAGGTGAAGACACAAAGGAAAGGGCAAGAAATCCCCTTTCCTAGCACAAAAATAGATAAGGCAGGGAAACAACGAAAAATGTAATTTCAGGTTACCTTGCTGCACTTGCATGTATTAATAGTTTGATTCAGTTCTGTTATTTGAAATGAAGACAGAAGAAAGGAAAGGGCATAAAATCCTCCTTGCAAGCAGGAAAACAGATGAGGCAGAAAAACAACAAAAAATCTGATTTCAAGTTACCTTGGCAACTTTTTTTAATAGTTTTTTTATTATTTATTTAGTAGTTTGTATTTGTATCTTTATTCCATTGTTATTTATTTCAGTTATACATTTAAGCCTATATTATTCACTACTCTCTCATTCAAAACTTATTTTTAAAGACCAGTTTTTCTCTCAGGCATCTGCATGTAAGCATTACTACAGTAACATACAGTTGTTTATGGGTGACTGAAGGCAATAGGCCTAAAATCTGATGCAAGACAAATTAAGAGGTTTTTTGGGTTTTAGTATGACGAGGACTGACTTTGCACCTTTACCTTCTGCTTTTACCGTTCTGCTTCTTCCGGTTGTATGAAGATATTAAAATAGGAAGGTGTTATCCTAAGTTAGACAATTTTCTGAAACAACCATGCATTCATTTAATGAATAATAGCAAGCTGGAGTCTGCATTTATGAATACCGTTCAGATTAAACTTCTTGTAGACTAATCATTTACCCTCAAATTACTATTAAGCAAAAAAACCCACCCACAAATAAAAGCTGAAAAGACATCTGAACGTATAACAATAGTAATAAGCAAAAGCCTTACTATGATTAAACCTTTAATGTGATTAAAGCATTTTGGAAGGATTACACCTAAAACCTAGAAAGCACAATAGAGCTGGGGAAAAAATCAAAAGGTATTCAACTTGGAAAGGAACAGTTCAAGAGATGCAGCCATTTAACTCATGGCTTCCTCAGCTGCAGGAAGTATGATCCAGTACAGCTACTTCAAACCTAGAGACTGGTGTAATGAAGTGAGAAACACAAATGAGCTGAACTGACAAGAGTTTGGGAAAGCAATGTGAACCTCAGCTAGCAGGGGGAAAAAAGGACACTTAAAAAGAAATTGATGTTGTCCTAACATAAAGTTACCAATATTAACATAATCCTGAGTGCTCATGAGGGTTTGAAGTACCACAAGAAGAGATCTGAAACCCTGCTGCATCGGTTTGAGAACTGTGGATTGTGGACCACTTTCTGGGCATGCAGCAGCACTGCAGAAATCGTCTCCCCCTTGTTTCTCCAGAGGGAGCTTTTCTTCTACACAGCTCTGCTGTGTAAGGAGCACAACCTCATTCTAAGAATACCACAGCCCTTTGTTGCAGCTTTACACGTTAACAACATAGGTAGGCTACGATATTTTCAAAAGATAACCCCAGAAATGTGTGAAATCATGCAAATATATATTTTCTTCTGGAAAAGTGAAGTGATCCTTAATTTTTATCAACCTGGGTAAAGATCAGCTCTAGAGAGTTCATATTATGTATTTAAGAGAATTGTCACTAAAATCAGATTGAACCTTCTTATGCAAAGAGTTACTGGCTTAGATCCTCAGCTTGTATAGATTCAGGTTGCTTTATTGAAATCAAGATGCTGTTGGGAATTCATGTTAGCTGAGAATCTGGCTTGCTACAGTTAGGCTTAAGAGGTTCAAAACTGACTAAATGAAGTGTGGGCTACATGAAAAAGCACGGTGTCAGAAAATATCTCTGTGTAGAATAACACTCCAAGCTGAAGTCTGATACCAAATCCACCATACATCACAGAAACATGGAAGTGGATCTGACTCCCAAAGTCCGCCTTCCCGATGTTTAGTCAAGAGAGGTCAGAAGATCATCCATTCTTCACATACCCATATATCACAAGCTAAAAAAATACTTCCCAATACTCTGCTACAAGCTTTCAGCCCACAGCAAAGACCAAAAGCTAGAACTTGCAATATTTTTTATATGAATGACAGTAGGTCTCTTCACAGATAAATTTTAAAAATACTCTGCCTCCAAAACCAGTTACATTGTTTCCTGTTATTGTCTATAATGCCCTACAGCAATTTTCCTCTGTACATTTGAAAAAAGCAAACCCAAACTGGAAATACTGCTGTTTTTCAAACTTGAGCCCGTATTCCCACTACTTTAGTAATACAGTTTCTATTTGGGATGATATGCAACACTGACACCAAAGAAATTAAGAGATGGATTTAGTAGGACCATGCTGTGATCTTAGGCTGACAAAGAACAAGCCATTAAAAGGGCTCTGCAAAGTCTAAAAAAAACAAAGAAAAGAAACCTTTAAAGCAATTGTTGTTCATAATCTTTTTTTAAAAAAAATGTATACTAGGGTTTGTGCAACATGCATTTTTAATGATATCTGGCTTAACTATTAACTGTGTCTTTGAAAATAAGTGAATGTTGCCACTGTCAGTATTTTTCAGAAATTAATTAGATGGGATGTACCTATAAAACCATCTTTTAACTGCACCCATTTTCTTGTATCTGAAGATTTCATCTAGTCTTTGTACTTGATTCTAAGCTAAAGATTCTCCTGAATAAAGTCCACATATTTCTAAGAACAAGCAGTTCAGATATTTATATTCTAGTTACCACCACACCACAAGAACTGAAATAGCATCAATTAAAATTGTCATTGACCTCTTACAGAGCACTGAAATAAGTGCCATTCTCCCTGTGTCCCAGCTGCTTTTTATACAACGGGGTATTTTATTTCCTCTGAACATTTGATAGGAAGATTAAACTGTCCAGTGTTTCCAATTAAAACCAGTTTATGTACTACAGTGGGTTTAACTACTTCATTAAACCACTCATTATGGATCTCCTCACAGCACTATTTTCAGTTCTTTCCTTCAATCCATAATTTTTTCACTTATGGATCTAATAAAATCATCAGGAAGCTTAAATTTCATTCATATGCCAAGTATCACAAAGATGTAATTAAAAATCATTACCACTATCCCATCTGCCACTTCTGTGTGTTGTCAGTGCACCTGACTCCTCTGTGCGCAGAGTGTTAAGAAGTCTGAAAATTAATGCAGTATGAACAGAGAAAATGTCCGTGTTTTCTAGATATAATTTAAACTGCATTTCTTTTACAACACCTTATGCTGCTCCTTCCCAACCCCAAGAATCTCTGGTGTGCCAGTGGGCCTTCATGGGAGAGAAGTGTTTCTCCTTTCTCTTTGGGAATACTGCCAATACACTTCCTTGCCTCTTTCGGGTGCAATTGTCTTTCTTCATGTCTATGTTTTGTTCCATTTAGATCAGCGTAATGTTAGACCCTTTCTGCTGATGTGTATGCATGCAGAATTAATAGACTTCATCTACTACAAAAAGATGTTGGCAGGAGTTTTGTTGGCAGCAGACAGAGTAAGCACATAACTCCCTTAGTGGCTCAGTTACCCTGGTTGCCAGCCACATTCAATATTGGCCTCAAGGTGCTTCCTCTTGACCTTTAAAGCCTTGTGGAATCTTGACCCGACTGCATTCTCCAAGGCAGCAATTCCCTCTCCTTCCCGAGTACTAACAAGCTTGCCCAAGTCCTCCCTGTCTCACTAGCAGGTATACAAATACGCCCAGCTAACTAGCAACTTGACTGCATCTGCTATCTTTTTGCTGCACAATGTCCAACCTACTGTGATCACCAAAGAGATTGTACTCTTTTTGCCCCTTTTTTCCCCAAAAATGCTGGTTTGGCATCCAAAGTTACACTGATGTCCTTAATTTTTATGTAAATGCTACATCTGGTTGTTATAAATTGAAATACAAACTGAAGATGTCACCTTTGATCACATTCTTCCCTCATCAAACCAATACTGAGATTTAAGAAAGAGGTGACAAGCATACACTGCTCCTGATGGCAATTCATATTACTGGGTGAAAAGATTAAAAATAGTGAGCTTTCTTTAGTATAAATCGATCCACACAATCTACCTTTATTTCAATTCGGTAAAACTTTCAGTAAGTAAACCACGGTTGTATGCGTGATGTAATTCAAGGACAACACCAGCTCCTAATCCTTTTGACCCTCACATCCATGAATGAAACCAGAAGCACTATCTTTGCTTGTGTGTCAACTAACAGGTCTTGAGCTTGAGCAGTGCTTGAGGTGTATGTGCGTTCCCCTTCATAGTCACAACCTGCCCTATCTAGTATCCAAAACTGTGCTTAGTAGCAAAGTATTTGCTGGACTGGACCTAAGAGCAAATTTATATTTAAAAAGTTTTTACTTTAAGAAAATTAGGTTATATTCTGAAAATAAAACACAACTTAAAACAATTTGTTGCCAGCTTTGGGGGAAAGAGATCCAGATTAGCTCTGTGACCCCTTTGGCCTTTATGGCACTTGCGTCAATACTGCCAATAGTAACAAGCCATAACAAATAACAGAGTTTGCATCTATAGCCATAAAGGCATCTGCAAAACCATTGTACGCAAACATGTAGTTAGAGTTGCATTTCAAAATACAATTTTAAACACCAAACTCAAGCTAACTGAAAAGACCGTTTAAACAATAGTCAATAAATATGTCACTAAAATATAGATTTTTTTTTCTGTTTACTTTTCAGGGGATTTGCACATCAGTCCTCTCATGAAAATGGTTTTCATAGATAAAAATTTTAAGCTTCTTTTTAACAAGTCCATACTTCAGCTTCCCAGTAAGAGTTCAGCTTTTCCAAATATCACCCCTTGGGGAAAAAAACATTGGTTCCAGAGAAACACATAGTTGTGTTTGAATGGAGGGCACAGCTTCTGTTTTTAAAATCCTGGTTATACTTAACAAAGTACTGACACAGGCCTGCATTGCAGACGGCTTATTTCTGAGCATAAAAAGACAGCATAAAGTGAGAAAGCTGATACAGGCCTCTTTTTATATTACTGGAAAGTTTGGCTCAACTCCAATCTTCCCTCAGTTTAGGGAGTACATGTCAGTATAAGAAAACAAAATTATTCAGACACTTTACCTTTCTAAGATCATTTTCCTTGAGGTCTGTCTCCTAGTCTTATTCCACGTGCCAGAGCTTTCTGTGACAGTCACAGGTTAACATAAAGTGCATGTGATAAATACTGCAAGCGGTACCTTCACTGTAATTGCTGCTATAGGTACAGTGTAATTGCTACAAATAAGCAATCATTTTTATCATAGTAAAAGAAGGTGTGGTTTAGTTTGCACTTGTCAGAGGGTCTGTAGGAGTTTTCACAACAGAGAATCAACACTGCTTTTATTTTAACAACAGGAGCTGTTCAAGTGATGGTATTTAAGGAATGAGGTCACATATTCAAGCTGTTTAGATACAACAGTGTTCAAAGATGTCAGTCAGGCTCCAAAGTAGATAAAAAGTGCATCAGCTTATCAGCCAGGCATTTCTAGTGCTGGTGTGCTTCTCACATTTAATAAAGCAAGGCATGCAAAGTGAACTCCATCCTGGCACAGAAAGATGCTTCTAAAGCCACAGTTAGAATTAAAAAACTTGACACATGTCTCTCAATGCCTACACTTCAATGGTTCAAGAAAAAAAAATCAGTGTTCTTACCTGAATCAGTTGTTTTTCTCTGTATTAGGAAAGATCTCAGTAAGATAAATGTTGCAGCCGGAAAACCTAGGCAACTAAACATATTTCAGTCACTATATTGATGAAACTTACTCAGCAGTGTAAAGTACTAATCTGACTTTATAATTTAATCCAGATGTATTTGTCTGACATGGAAGATTCGGCCCAAGGTTTTTTGCCAATGGCAGAATATATTTGAGTTTTCCCATGCATCCACATAAAGACCAAAATCTACTCCTTTCAGTATCACATTATTTGAAAAATTGGCTTGATGGCTGGCATGGTCTGAAATTACTTGGTATGACTGTAACCTCAGAAGAAATTTGCTTGATCACAACTGGACTTAAATTTGATCTTTTGTAAAAAAGATCAACAAATTGTTGATAGTCAAGTGGTCCAAATCTGATTTACCATATGCAGTTCTACTAAAATCAACAGGATTATAAACACTGATACCAGATTGTATTTGGCCCACAACCTTTGCAATAAATTTCTTTTCAAATATAGGCAGTTTAAAAAAAATCTCCCTTGTCCTAAATACATGTAGCATGATTACACAGACAAGTTTATCTGAAAAATTTAAATTTTGTGTCCCAACATTTTTACACTCCTGTGAATTTCTTCTTAATAGTTGCTAAGTGGTATGTCCTTTCTGAGAACACATTTTAGAGAAAGTATTTGCCTCTGAAGTTTTTACAAATATATTTCTGATACATGTCTAAATTACCATTTTTGTTAAACAGAGGCCAAAATGAGGAATTATAATCACTTCTCTGGAGAATTTACACTGAACAAGGCTCCACATTGAAAATATTTACATGCATGACTTCAATAAAAGTATTCATATAAATAAAATAATTCATGTGTATAAATGTTGCAGACCTCAGCCAAAAAGACAATAGCACTCAGTGCAAAAACCCTGGAATCGTCTTTAATACACACAGGATAAACCAGGCTGTCAGGCAGTGATCTGTATTAAATTTTTATGAAACAGTTGATGCCAAGTACATTTCCTCTGACTTCATAAAAGGAAAACAATTTCTTTCCAGGCCTCAAACACCTAGCTGATACTTACATTAGGCTTTAGCCATTTACATCATTACAAAGATATCAAGATTGGGCCTTTGCACTGAAAAATATTTTAAAAAATATTATTATTAAGTTTCTAGCTTCCCCTAAATTGTATTTCACTGGGCATTGAAGCAACGAGATTGCAACAGTGATGAAAAATATTTACAGCCTAATTGAATTTACATTGCTTGATGTTTACACAGAAGCCAAAAACATTCAACAAGCCTCACCTGTCCATGTGATTAGTGCCCAAGGAAATACCCTTTATTGCTTAACAGCAATACTTAGGTACATGAAGAATTAGCTCCAAAGAAAGGACCTGAATTTCAGGAATTAGCCCTGAGAACTTGCTGCAATGCCTGCTCCCATTATTTTTGTACAGCTCCAAGGGACTGTAGAATTAGGCCTAGTATGGTACCAGAAGTCCAAAAATACTTAAGTATAATTGAAAAATATCACAACTTCAGATTTTTCCAAATGTGATTTTATTTAATATTTGTTATGTTAAAGAGGAACAGAACATGTAGGGGTAAAACCCTTTAACAGGGACTTGATTCACAACAGTCATGTACCCTGCATGACATAACCCTTCAATGCAAAATATTTTTCAACCATAAAAAATATCAAGCAGCAAGTTATGCAGACAATTATTTCACTAAATTTGAAGCAAATAAAATTAGCAAATCAGTAACTGTTGCTTACCCACTTTTAACCTGGACAGCAACCATCTGAACCGTAAGATATTCAGTATTTATCTCTACAGAAAAGAAGAAATGTGGAATGTCCAACTGTAGACATGATCAGTGAAAGTACTGCCACAGAAAGTGAAAGTACTGAAGGCAGCAGCCAGTGTGTAAACTGAGACAGTTAAAACTGACTATCTTCTGTTTGAAAAAAAAATATTTTCACTGACATGACTAAAACTATTCTTGTTGATTTCCATGCTGTATCAATCGCTCTTTTCTTTCTCTCTCCCTCCACCAACAGCAGACATAGATAATTTTTGTCCTCTCCTTATTCCAAAATGAAATTAAAGCCTGTCTGGAAAAGCCTGATTTTTCTTTCAGGAACTTTCATCTTGTTCTTTTGGCACTGTTTGTTGTCTCTCTTGTTTAACCTGTGCATGTAGTCTACGTACCTGAACCTGCCCCAAAACAAAATTATGATTCAGGCTAAAAATAGAAAGCAGATTGTACCTAGACTTCCTGTTGGAAGTATAAATTGTTTATGTTCATTGAAAAAGAGGAAAACCTGTTGCTAGCTACTGGAAATAATCTTTCCAATAGACAAACCTGACTGAAAGACAGTCTCCCTAGACAGTAAGTCCCTGGACAGTCTCCCTGCTCTCCAGGCTCCCACTGAATATTCTCCTTCCTTTTGAACTCTCCCCATGGTGGAAGGTGACGCAGAGACTGAGGTCTTATTAAGGAGCATTTACATTAACATTGGTTGTACACGTAGATTGCACTCAAGATAGCCAACAGCAGTAAGTTAGTCCCTCAATGTAAGCTGCCATGGCAACACTTTTGGTTTGGGTTTTTGGGAGGATTGGCTTTTGGTTTGTTCAGTGTTTCTTTTACAAGTATGGTGGCATCACACTGAACATCCCTGTTGAGATATGACAGGTTAGAGGTGACAATTGCTTAGTTTCTTAGAGTCATCCAGGCTGCAGAATTGTTATCAGTGCTGGAAATACAGTTTTCAAGTTCAAAACCTTATTACACGGCACCAAGGCTATGTTAATAAGGTTTCTGTTGAGCATTTTTTCCCCAAAAAGTTTTTGACCAAACTCACTTGTCTGTATAATACAATAAACATCTCAAAAACCTCCCAGACAAATGAAACCTATCTTAAGTTGTCCATTAAACAATTTCCAGCCAAGGTAATTTACTTCCATTACAACCAATTACTAGGGAACTGACAGCATTTTACCACTTCATTATTTCATGTTATCAAAATGCTGGGTGACCTACCATGTTCAAACATCTCATTTCTTGGCTGAGGAAAAGCTATCACAGTTATTTTACATACCTGATTCAGAAAATCTGCCATTGCTTCTTAAAAATGGAGTTCAAATAGAAATGAATGATTCTATTTCAGTTGTTTACCAGAGATACTGGTAATTACAAGTGTTTCTAATTTTCTGTTTATTGAAGGTACATTACAATTGTGCTACATGCTGTAGTACTTATTTTGGCCAGATCCTCAACTACAATAAACCAGCAAACCTCACTTATGTTAATTAACTTGTGCAATTTAGGCCAACTGAATGTAACTGCCTTCTGGATTTTTCTGTATTTTACGCTTGCTCACATTAATACACTTGTTTCTTGTGAGAAGCAGAATTACTAATTGCAAATGCAAACAGAGCAAAGTCCAGAAGAGTAAGCCTGGAATAGCCTCTTCATTTCTCTACTGTGATTGGCTAGACATTACACAACAGCTTCAAAAAGAAATACCCCAAAACCAGAACGCGTTGTCATCTTTTGGTCAGCTATAGTATATATTACCTCACAAACTATTCTTCCTTTTGACAGCCCCAGCAGAGCCTTCTCCTGTTTGAGCTTTTGCCAGCAAAGCTCTGAAAATGGTGTCAGGGAACTGATTTAGCCCAGTCACACAATGATGCTGAGTAACTCTGATCTTCACCGGGAGTCACTTCTGCTGCTGTCACTTCTGAGTCATGACCCTTTCTGAGGAAGGAGCCTTTGCTGCTAGCTCAAACTTTCTTTGCGACATCAGTGCTGAGTTCAAAGTGGCAACTTCCCACAACAAAACAAAAGGTCCAAATAAGTTCCTTTGGGGAAGAAACAATCACCAATCCCTAGCCATCACTTACTAAATACTTCTACTTTTTTATTGTTTCTTTTCTTCACACGGAAGTCAAATTGTCTTTGAAAATCATACATCCAAATCCGCAAAATGAGAACTTCCTAAAAGCAAGTTCTGACCTCACTTCAATACTCTCTGCCTTCATTCCCTTTGGTCCACATCATCTTCCTCTTTTCCTCTATAGTTGTTTCCATCTTTCTATGTTTGTTTCCTTCAAACACCTTCTAATCTTTTTATGGTTTTTAAACAAAAACATGTTTTCTTTTTTTTTATTTTGGGAAATAGTGGTAAAATTCATTGTTGGATAGTAAGGAGGACACACAGCTTTGAGGTGACTGCAGATCTTGCCTCCCAGCCTTAGACTCCAGACTACCCCAACTCTGTAAAGAATTTTTCCACTGAGTTCAACAGACATTACTAGATCTCTATGGCTTGACTTCGCCATCTTACAGACACATACAAGGCATTATTCTAAACTATGACATACTTTACTGTTCTTTCTGGCTTACTTTTAGAGTAGTAAACGGGAGGATTCATTTTACTTCTACTACTTGCCTTCCCTTGTAAACATAACATTTATCTCCATATGTTGCCTAGTTAAACCAAGTCAATTTATTGTTTATAACTCTGGATTTCTGATTCAGTGCCAAGAGAGATGACAATAAAAAATCATTGAGAGTGAGTGCTCTGGGAAGCTACTTCCAAACAATAGATATTTACAGATTTTGTTAATTTTACAGGCAACTTAAGCCATCGTGCAATCTAGAAATACTTGTGTCTTCAAGTTAGGTAACTTAGATCACTCCATGCTAGGTAAACTTTTACATGTCACTCATTCTATGTAGGCTGCCGACATTTACGTTCTTAGACCGATGAAGTGTTCAAACCATAAGCACAAGCATCTGAATTCTTTCAAAAAAAGGATATATAAGCATAAGACAAGGAAGAGGCAGTCATAAGAAGTCTTTATCAGCTCTGAAAATACTAAGTCATGCTCTGAGGAGTGCTGAAATTACTTTTCTTTCTCAACCCACCTATGTAATGCCTTTGCAACACTGGCAAACCACAGATAAGCTTTCTATAACTCCTTTTTAAAACGTCACACATCTGTGAGAGTCCAAGTAGCTGACCAGTGTTGTCCCACTTCAAGAGTTGGTTGGGGTAAACTCTCTCTCCCTTGCAGTGTGCTCAGAGTTAATCACCTCTTCATGAAACAAAACAAATTTATTTGGATTGAGCTTCAAACTGACAATAAGCTTACCACAAACTATTAACAAATAAAATGGTTTTTGTTGCAAAAAATATACACACACCAGGATATCACTCAGCTTTAAGAATCATGCCATGTAAAGTTCTCTTAAATATGTCAGATGTAGTAAGCCAAAAATTGTAGCTTAAATTGTCTATACATTTACCCTTCTGTGCAAGTAGGTTTCTCTTTTCCATTCCCCATTGTCCGTCGCACATTTTCACCTGTCAAAGCACATTTTTAAAACCAGCACTGGGGCAATTTCTTCCCACACACAACCCAGTAGGAATCCCCAACTAAATAATTTCTGCATTCTCTCTTTCACCACAGCGTAGCGGCATAACCATACTGGGCTTCTGAAAGCAGTTGATGGCTGCATCTGTTTGGAGACTTTGAAAAAAGCCCACATTTCCCCAGGCTCTTCAGCTTTGAAAAAAGCTTGCCTGTATTAAAAGCGTTTCCCTTTCCTGCCTTATAGCAGGCCTTACAGCCTCACCAAAGTAAGGACATATCATCAATACAGACAACATTCTTTTCTAATTGAATTATAAATGTTTCTTTTTTTCTTTTCCCATATAGACAGCAGTATTCTCAGTTCAAGTATCTCCCTCATTCTTTTTTCAAGACTTCAAAAGTGAAATATTGACCCAAAACACTTGCTACAAACACTGTGACATCGCATACGCCAAGCTCTCTGCAAACAAGGTGGAAACATAGGACATCAGGGAACAAACTTCACAGAGTTTTCCTTGAAGTTGGAATGACTTGCTAAGCCTGAAGGATAAGCTAAAATTTTACATTTCTTAAACTTATCAACAAAAAACACTGTTTGTTATACACGTTCTAGATCATGAATATCTGGAGATCTGAAGCCTTCTAAAAACGCAGAGGGTGGGCTAAAACAATGTAGAAAACGTGAGGGTTTGCAGTCCTTTCTCTGCCAATGGTATTTGCACAGCATGCTTGACTGTGCACAGATGCAGCTGCTTAAAGAGGACCCAGGTAGTCATGATGGCTGCAGAAACAAAGTGTCCAGAGCCCGGCATGTCACAAGCAATGAGGCAAGCCATGTCTTGTTACTGCCTTGGGGATGAACAGCAGTGGGGCATTTTTTTCCCACAGACACCCCAGTAGGAATCCTCACTTGGTAACTGAAAAGTCTCCTTGTTACCTCTTGGTCTTACACGGTTACAGTGCAAGAGCTGAGCAAAACCCTACAGATAATGACTAATCATCTAAAAACATACCATGCTGGTTTTCCCAGTGAAATGTAGCAGCTACAGAAAATCCATTTACAGCCTGTCAAGGATGGGTGAAAGAAAGAAAGGAAAATCACAAAGGAGCTAATTCTTCATCTTTTTTCCTTTTTAGTCATTAGTCAGAGCCCATTAAGCCCAGCTACGAGTTCCCTATTAAGGACAGAAGACCCCTGCAGATATAATGGGGAATTTGAATGTGAGGAGACCCTTTGCAGCAGTCTATGCACTGCCATCTGCCTACCACCAGCTTACTGTTGACAATGCTTCATTACTGTGAATATCTTCGATTAGGGATCTTGAGTCAGCTGTGCCCTCTTGGTTTAAGTCTTGCAATATGTCACTGCAGCAGTACAAATATAGCCAGTCCATTACTCTCAGGTTGTTGGCTGACTAGGCAGCTTTTGGCTGAGAAAATGTTCTGTTATTTCACCACTGCGACCAAATTTTTGTTTCAGATATAATCCTGCTGTCTTAGCATTTCCTAGTTAGGGCTACACTCCTAAATATCCAAGGACAGACTTGGCCTTTACTGGGTAAATGCTGGTGAACAGCTTGGAAAGGAATCCACAACTAAGCCTCTTTTTTTTTTTTTTTCATCCTGAGAGTTAATAAAGGGATGACAAGACACGCAAAAATGGACAGAAAACAAGATGTTAAAGATACTAAAGGATCAAATTCTGTTCTCAGTAAAATATTAACTGCAGATATTCTGCAAGAATTTACTAAATCTAGCACTAAAACTACTTGTCTTTTCAAGGGTATGGAGAAATATTCAGTAACCCTGAGTCAGGTGTTCCTGTTTAAAAGGATATAATATACAATATTATACAATATATTATTGTATACAATATACCTGTAATCCCACATGCAGTAATTTAAATACAATATTGAGTAATGCTTTGGAACATAATAATGCTACCTTTTTATTTACTACTTAAGAATATGGGGATCATGTCTTCAGAAAAACTTCCTGACATAAAATATATTAACTGTAGAAAGGTTGCCTTTCAGGGTGGTAAATCTGGTGCCAAGAAGTAAGTAACTTTTTGTGTGCATGGAAATAATGTGGCAAGGTCTTGTAGGCTGACTACAGATATCTCCCTCTTTACATTCTGCACACACTCAGCCCTATACTGCATGAGCTGTTTTTGTTTGCAGATGACAGGGTTTCTCAGCAACATAAGAATGTGAAGTAGAAACAGCATGTGCCAATAAGAATAAAGCAAAAAGTCAGTCTTGGTTTCCTTTCACAATCTGGTAGTTTTCCTTTCATGCATTTCCCCTAGTATGCTTTTTGCCTGCAGATTACCCAACAATTTTCAGAGCTCGTCTCAGGTGCACTCCTGCTGCATACACAAAAATGCCCCAAAAGAAAAGGGGAAATAAAGGGCATAAATGTGAGTATAATAGATGAAATGGTTATGCTTCACATGCATCTACACAATATAAATAAACAGATCTAGATCCTATTCGGTGTCACTGGGAAAACTCTCACATCGGATGCAGTTTTAGGTCTGTTGATAAGCAGACTTGCAGCTTAGAGCTTAGCCCTAATATTCATCCCACCTGGGTATTATGAGTGCTTCTGAAAACCATACTGGTTTCATCTGACCCAAGAGTGGGTAAGTTAAAAAGGAACCTAATGATCAGTTTTAACGTTCTGGGAATATGCAAGAAAGCCATTCAAAGCTTTTTTTTCTTAATGGTTATGTCTTGGAGTAGAACCATTGGTCTCTTTGGCCACATTTGACTGCAAATAACATTCCCTAGTACTGATGTCACCGTATTAATTAGCTTTTAAACGCAGCCCTCTAACTGTCACTGAGAGCTGCTTCTTCACTGTCACTGAAATTAATTATCTTTTGCATCAAGCCTCAAATTGATAGGCAATGAGGTGAACTACCAAAAAAAAAAAAAAAAGGCCTAATGTAGCCAACACCAAAGTGCTCTCTGTCATTTATGCAGCCTCTCTTCAGCCTAGAAGAAGCAAGAGCAGCCTTGAGACTCAGCACGTTTGGGAGGGTCCAGCAAGCTAAGCCATATTCACTTACCAGCTCTAGCTTTGTTTGCAGAAGTTGAAACCAAGTGGAAAACAGTATCAACAACTCCTCACCGCTCAGTTCGATTTGTCCTCTAATGGCTTACCTTGGGGAAGGAATGAAACTTGTTGCTGGACACCCTTCACTCCTTCACAAAAGGAGTACAAAAGAAGGAAAGATGTCATGTCTCAATTTCACTATTCCCAGCAGGCTTATGTCCTATGTACTGTCAATCCAGTCCTGAATATTTATATCACTACCAGTCAACAGACTGTGTTCTTTCACAAACTGCCAGCCAAAGTGATTTCTCACAGCCAAGCAGCTGCTATTCTTCTCTGTCCTTTCCAAGGGCTCAACTTCACAGTCGCTAGATAGAGAAAGATCAGGCTAAACAAGGGGAAAATTCACATGTTCTTAAGTCTCAAAACAAGAAATAAGACAGATTCATTCACAGTCACAAGGATCAAGGGCACAAGAAGCTATCAATTTTTTTGATCCAAGGTCTTTTCGAAGAGGAGTTGCATTAGGAGACTCTATAGAAATAATATTAACATTTTGGTAGCTAAGTCTGTGAAGAGGGTGGTTTGGGCATCACAATAGAGATGACATTTAGCTGGCCACATGCCTGCTAACTTGAAGGGATCAAACACTCTGCCTGATAGAGGAGGTGATGGGTTTCAGAACAGTACAGGAATTATAACTCAGCACTTCCAACACACTGGATGTCACCCTGATTGTTCATCTAACACGTCTGCCACATGACTAAAGAAACCGCGATGGAAATTCTTTTTGTCAGTGTCATTCCTCTATTTTGTCATCTCTGAAATTACCATATGACCAGCTGGGATAAGTGTCAAAGTTTTAAATCTGCAGCATCTGTCTCACTCTTTCTTAGCAGGATGTGGGGAATACAACATTTTACTAGTGATACTTGAAGAAGTTATCTTGAACAGAGAGTCACAGACCTGTTCTGTGACTCACTTAACAGACAAGGGCTAATTCAGCCTGTTTATAGTATGATGCCAGAATCAACTTCTCAGAATGTTTTGTTTTGTTTTCAAAACTTTCCTCTAATTGAGGCAATGTACTGATCCAGGATAGTTCAATTTTATGTTAATAAGCTGTCTTCTGAAATTGTTATGGAATTTCCTCACACTCTGCAAAAGCAGGGTTCTCCTTACTAATACCAAATACAAATCTTGGGATGTTGATTTTTATTCCTCTCCTAGGCTGTCCACTGTTTTTTACAGTGAGACAGACTCAAGGACATTATCACTTAGAGAAATTTTCAGAAAAGCACATTCATTTTCCTATTCTTTAGCATGGTTCACAGACTCACAACAGTGGCATTTCCACAGTAGTGTGACTCTAAGGTGAAGACAGGATCATCTTTGAAATGTGATCTTTGAACAAATAGAGATTATTATATATCCTCTTCATTGTTCCCTGGAGATTGAAAAGCGCATCATTTTGCTAAAACTGAATGCCTAATATAAAGACTTAAAAATGATTATACCACTGTATGTGTATCTCGGCTCTCTATTTGTCTAGAACAATAAACAGAAAAAAATATTGAGGAAAAGATTAAAGTATTTTCCCTCCTTCTTTTTAAAAAGCCAATATTGAGTCAGTTGTGCTGGAACAGGCCCTAGGACCATGGTTAGATCAAACAGTTACAATAAAAATTTGGAAAATATGATAGCTACCATCCGTAGAGCAAACTGTAGGGCCTGTTCAAAGATGGTAAAAAGAAAAGTCTAGAATATAAACCTTACTCTTTTTCTGCTTCTGAAGCAAAAGGCAGAACGCGAATGAGTTCAACCTAGTCCAGTCACTGTTAGATGATGGATGACTTCATTCATTCAAGTTGTAGCATTCCCTGAGGTTGCCAAGACTCAGAGGAGACAAAACCTGCTCCTGCAAATTCCAGCACAGGTCCACAGGCTTTGACCAGAACAAGACAGCTCTGCAAAGCCTGGTGTTTCTTTACTTGGGAAGCACTCTGGTGCATGGGAGAGAGAGATTACAGAAACTCTAAAATGGCCAGGTGGATCTTAACAGAATTGGACACTGTTGGTTTTGAAAAAGCATGGAAGCTGTAAAGGTGCGTTACCAGATTGGGCCAAGTTAACTTCAGACTTGGTGGTTAAATCCCCAGACAAATGGATTCCAACAATACTGTTTTTTCCCGCTCCCAATGTCTTCTAGCATAAGCAGCAGTGCAGTTTTAGGCTTCTGGTTCTTTTATGCAAGGGAAACCTCTGTTACTCTGATGCTACTGAAACAGAGAACAGTTTCTGCAAGCAAAAGAGGAAGAAAGCTGCAGTCACATGCAGTGTCACACGGATGAAGTCATACACTGGCATAACAGCAAGTGTTGTCAGTTGTCAAAGGCCATCTGTAGCCAGCAGACTTAAACTGTCATCCTGGAAAAAGATGCAAACAAGCCTAATGGGAGATTGCATTATCCTCTCCCTGGCATTCAATCAAATGAAGCTTGTTCCCTGAACAGATACAGAAAACAAAGGGCCACATTCTTTCATTTCCTTTTTTTTTTAAAAAAAAAATCATTATTTTTTGGCAGTTGATATATTTGCAAAATGACAGGAAAAATAGGAAGAACCAAAGAACTCCAGAATTGAACAGCCACTTGTCAAATGCAGGCCATATATACTCATTTGCTGCTACTGGAAGAGAGAGATTTTGCTCTGCTGTTTGCTCTGCAGAATTGACGCACAGACTTTTCATTTGAAACATTTAGGGGTTTGCTAGGTATGTGATTTGACACTCTCTTTGTGTGCTTTCTCTTTTGGGGGATTTTTTACAGTGCCAAACACACAGTGGGAACTGCTTTAAAAGGATACTCAATAAGAGATCAATTCCTCGCAGCAGGAAATGGTTATGCGCTTAAAGATGATGCATGAAGCATTCCTGAGGGAAAGTACAGTGATGGTTCCCAGTACCCTTTGTGTATCCTCCAGCTGGTGTCAGATTTCCAAACCAACCTGCAACAGAAGACAGAAGATATGCTTGGAGAGAGGTATGCATTCCATCACGTGTAGGCCCCAGTGATGCAAGAAGGGAAATATTCCTATTCTGTATTCCAGGAGGCAAAGATAAACGCATTTCTTTGGTTGGTTCTAGTGCAGGCAGGGGCCAAAGAAGAGGAGCACTGAAAACTGAAAAATGAGTCTTGGGATCTGTGCCTGGTACTGATGCAAATGAAGGTGAAACTATACAAACAGCTACACAATCAGACCATT
Organism: Falco peregrinus; assembly: GCF_023634155.1. Classification (NCBI taxonomy): domain Eukaryota; kingdom Metazoa; phylum Chordata; class Aves; order Falconiformes; family Falconidae; genus Falco; species Falco peregrinus. Next base: position 2,099,625 of record NC_073731.1, read on the forward strand.
CATCATTCCTTCATTAGCAGCTTTTCTTTGCAACACCACCACCAAAGAAAAAACCTTCCCTCTTTTTATGAACAACCGAGAGGACTGAAAAGAAAGCCTAATTGGTGAGCATACAGTATGCACACTGTAAGACCATTTGTTACACAAATGAGATAGTCCTGAATCCATAGGTGGTGGTAGTGTAATACAACTTACACAAGCTTTGTAATACAGAAATTTACTGAGTATGTGGTATGGAATCTCAGTTTATGGCAAAACAGTTGCCTGCTAGAACAGAAAAGCTTTAAGCCGCAGTGCTAAGCAGATACAAACTACGCTCCAGATTAAATCAAAGACATGTTAGGAAAGGTCAGATTTCCATATTACTTGCAAATCTAATATGCTAGTCTTGCTTACCTACATGAACATAATTACTATTAGTGAAAAAATATTAAATTGTTTTAAAATATTTTATATTCCTTTAACAGAATAAAAGTCTTTCATGTTCTATTCCCTTGGACAATCTAAGATTAAGGTTGAGTTTTCATATGTGTGTATTGTACTCTGGGCTCAAAGAATTCCATACTGTACAGCTGCCTGCCACTCCCCATTAAAACAACTTGACTTCAGCTTCTTAGAAACCTTTGCATCAAAACTTTCCATGGCATTGGCTGAAAATTTTGGAGGGCTTTTCAGCAAGAAATGATTCAGCTGTTTCCCAGAAATCAGTCAGAGAGAAAAATACACTGTCATGGTGATATTAAAAAATAAATCTGAAGAGGATTGGGTTTGGGTTTTTTTGTTGGTTTGGGGTTTTTTTTAAATCTTGAAGAGCATATAACTGGTAAGGTGTGCATCTTATTGTCCCTGAAATAAATCTACATATAATCCTCAGAAAAATTCTAACTCATATGTACTTTATACAGATTCTTGAATTTGAAGCTACTAAATTTCTAGAGATCCCGATGTCGTTTACAAGTCTGTATGCAATCAGACTGTGGAAGCACTACCCGCTTGCAGAGTCTGATCTCCAGGGACTCACAAGGACTTTCATCCGTAATTGCTGAACCCAGATGCTAGAAGGCTGGGCACTAAAAATGAGGTCAGGAACCTCCCTGTCCTGCTCACCATAACCTTCTCTTCAGTGCAGCCAGCCTGGAGAAGGTAGCCGTCTGCTTCAGAGTGCACGTGGGGGGGACAGATTGACACAAGGACCTTACAACGGAAACGAGCAGTGGGATAAGATGTCTTGCCTGCACCGCAACAGACAGCTGATTCTACCTATTAATATAAAATAAAGCATTGCCAGGTTACCCACAAAGATCACAGATGGGTACTTCGGGCAGCACAGCTTGTTTCTTTATTTCCCCTTTTTGTTTCAATTGTAGTATTTATAACACTTACTAAAGCATCACACTGACTAAACTGTTGATCTGCGGAATAACAGAGCCAGGAAGATTTCTGTGCTCAGTTTCCAATTTTTAACCACAAGGAGACAGGGAGAAAAGCAGAGGCTGTGTGTGCAGCTTGGACTCTTTGGAGGAGTGCCTTCTATCACACTGGGATACTGCTTCCGGACCGACAGAGTAGCACTGATGCAATTCAAAGTATGCTTGCTTGTCAGCTGAAAGAGAGTACCACAGAAGTAAGATTCAGTGAAATTAGTATATCAAAAAGAAAGTGCAAAACCACCAATAATGCGTGAAATAAAATAAAATGATGTGAAGGACTGCTTCAGAAAAAAAAAAACAAACAGCAGCAGAGATAACATTAAATTCTACAGAGGCATAAGAAGGAACAAAAGAAACTTAAGACAAAAAGGGATTAAGCCTTTGGAAACAGACCAACAGTCAAGGATTCTTTGGATTTAAGGTCAGCCTTACCCACTGGCTGCATTGCAGAAATCGTATCTGAGCAGATTAGAATAAATGCAGATTTCAGCATTGTGGTGCCTGAGCCTGAATACTTGCCAGCTCTGTCCTTGATTTGACTTATGCTCAACTCTAGGCCAAGTCTGAATAGCACTTCTTCAAATCATGGCTGATCAATAAGGATCTTTAATGCATGAGCTGCCCTATTATAAAATATACAATATGGATAACTGACAGTAGGAGACAGATGAATTCACAGAAGAAAGCTGAATTTGAATATACGATGCACTATTAACTTATGCGGTGCGTGCTTGTGTGCCTGGATCTTACAGCTAGCTGGTAATATGGATATGCATGTGTTCCCCAGAATCAAGTACTACTACAATAAAGAAGGTAGATGGAAGTGTGATTACAGCTGGAGGTTATCTGAGACAACTGTGCCAGACACAAAAGCCAGAGTAGCTATATAAAGATGACCAGTTCCAGAAATTCACAAGTTGCTCTTCCAAAATATTTTGTCAGTTCAGAGGCAACTAATTCCTTTCAATCTAAAGCTGGGGTTACAAACAAACAAAAATCAAAAGTGGATAAATCAGTTCAGATGAACAGTCCATGATGTTCCTAAAACATACAGAGGTTCAAATGGAAAGTTTTCATTCTAGCTAAAATTAACACATCTGCTATTTGTCAACCTGGATTTATTTCAGATTCGGTTTTTACATGTACCTTTACACGAAAATAAACATGCCTGTAGAACAATTTAAAATGCACAGCTGCTGAACTGGTTCAAGCATGACTCAGAATGAAACATGAACTGCAATGCAGGAAAATATAGTCCTTGCAGTGGGATTTTACAGTCTCGGATCTTGATTTTCCATTATTTACATAGCTCCTGACTTCAAGAAGACTATGCTTAGGCGATGGCTAAAATGCAAGTGACCATATTGGGGCCTAAAAGGACACAAACCCAGAAGCAGGGTGCTGAACACTGGGACAGTTTAGTTCACCTCACCTACAATTTAAGTCTTTGCAAATCAGAATTATATGCAAGGTGCAATGTGCAGTTCTGAGAAAGGGGAACAGTGAGGAACAGTAACTAGCTTATACAAGGCTTCAGATGGCCTGGACGGGTAAAGGCCTGGGGAAAAACGTGTCAGTTTGGCCATCTTTATTCTGAATGCTTGTTTTCATCATAAAAAACACAAGCCCTACACAAAGGTAACAGGGCCTTGCACATTTTCCCTGCAGGATCTGCTCATCACCTTGCAAAGTGTGGCACATATGCACAGTGACACCAAAAGCATGTTTTTATAATTCTGTATCATTTCTGTATGTCAACTGTTCTCAAACGCAAAGGATGTGAGATTTATTTATTTCAAGTTTGCTTGTTTTTCCTTTTTTAAGTGAAGCTTACTCACATTTTCTAGATTATTAACAAACAAATTTTCAGGAATAAAATAAAAAAGGTCATAAAGAAAACTAATTAATATTTCTGACAGGTATTTCAACCTTAAAAGATCATTTAGAGAAGACCATTTAGAGAGAAGTCTGTGAGAATAATATGGTCACATTTGCTCTTTGAATTAAGAGGCAGTGCTAAAGCCACATGCAAACATAACCGGATTTAAAACTGGATACCTAATTAAACCCCACAGATTAGATCAAATGAATTAAAACAATTTTTTTTCTCATGCATCTTTCTCAGGAATTTAGTTTAGTAGTACCAACAGAGAGTTACCGCTATTTCAATGCAGTTTCAACACCTCTTCTCAAAGGAGAATGGATACAAGACATGATCCCCTTCTACTTCAGTATACCTTCTTGCCTAGTTGCCTGATACTAGTCCAGCCCTTAAAAAATTAGACATTCTACAAAAATAACTAGCCCTGCCTAACATTTGTTATTCATAACTGATAAAGCTTATCCTGTAGCACATACAACATTTTCCCTAGATTAAACAGGGAAAACCAGACCTAGATAGATAGTTACTGAAGCTGAGATACAACATATATATAGAAACCAAAACAAGTTTTAAATGAGCCCAGCTTGCTTGAAACCCAGAAGCACTCCAGCTACAGCAATCCTGAAGAGAGTCTGCCATGGGCTAATTTTCCCTGTTTCTGGACAGTCTAGTTCACGGTCAGGCTGAATACCTCTAAGCTACACTGCAATCTCCAGGGCAGACATGTCCTGAGGGAGAGAAACAGTCACTTACTAGAGCCGATACATTCAGTCTACAGTCATCAGTACCATCAGGATTACACTACCTCTTGATTTACTCTTCCTTTTTAAAAGTTTTTTCAGATGCTATGGCTCAAAAATGAAGTAAAAGAACAACACCACAGGTACATCGGTTTCTTTAGTTCAGGGACACTAACTGTGGTGAGCCATTAACAGCTCTTATCAACAACTTTTTTTTTTTTTTTTTAATCCTTAAGAATAAAAAGGAAATTAGTTATTCTTCAAAAGTCCTTGTGGACAAAGTAATAACGAGTACTGATGGATACTTTTTGTCACTAATACATGCTTGAGAAGCTCTTAGACAGTAGCCAATATGATTTATCTGCAAACAAGATGCCTTTTTGACTGGACGTTAGTCTGCAAGAAGAAACCACTTGTAAAGCAAAGGCACAATATGACAGTCAGAAGGGAAAGAGAGTATTATCTCAGGTGCCTAAGAGCTTGTCATGTGTTAGCACTGCAACAGGAAAGCCTGATAACTCAAGTGCAGCATGAAATGTTTCTGGAAACCAAAACATTTCCATGTACTCCCGTCCCCCATTTCCCTGGACATGGAATAATTTATTATATATTATTTTATATATATATTATTATATATATCATTAAATATGAGGCATAGTCTTTCTATACTCCTGACAAAAGTTTTTCTCATACAGGGCAAATGGAAATTCCCTTAACAGGCAAAATGAAAGGTTTCCTATTCAGTCAAGAAGTCTGCCAACAGTGATGTCAAAGACAGAATATATACTGGAAATCCAGATTGAAAAAAATTTCTCCTTATTTCTATTGTAAGAAAACTAGAACTGAAATTCAGAAATTAAGCTCATAATGGGATTCACAGAGACCTTCAAACAGCCCCTACATCTGAGAAAAGTTAAGATCCAAATTAAAGCTTCTCTTTCAGGCCCATCCGTATGCCTGAAGGTATCTGCTATACCACATACACAGAATTATCCTCTCCTGAAGCGCAGTAGTTCAGGAAGAAGCATGAACATCTCCCAGGACCACACTCAAAGCAATTGAGAGTGGGTCCTCTCTTGGGGAAGTGAATTCAGCACCTGCCAACACCAATCTCGCTTACTGGTAGAACTGCAGCAGCAACTATTGAAACTATCATGCCTATGTTCCTTATATTCAACTTCTACATTAAACCTACTAATAGTCGGTTATATTACTTGTGACTAAAAATGAGAGTAAGCCAAATGAGTAAAAGCAGCAAAATTACAAACAAATTTCCATTTATAAGTAAACTCTTTTAGAGATTTCAGGTTAAATGAACCACAGATGCAATTTGTTCATAACCATATTGTAAATGACGGAAAGACTGGAAGAGCAGAGCCCATTATCTACCTGTTTATTTTGAATGAACACGGTTTGTCAAAAGAAGAGGATGCTTTTGTCAGTGTGTGTACAATGTCAAGGACAGCAGCGCTTGGCACCTTAGCTAGGCCCTCTTAGTCTATCATGAGAAAGATTAAGATATATTTCTGTTGGATCAACACTGTCTCAGCGCAAGGGAAAGATTTATTCTTCCAGTTTCTTCTAAGATAGGTGCAATTACTATTCTAATTTTACACAGGGGAGAATGCCAACAGAGACAAATCAGGTCACTTAATTAGCAGCCACAGAAACTTGACAGCATAGTTCCAGGTTAAAACTTTATTCTGTAAGCAAATATATTTATTCAGCGTTTATCTCTGTCTTTATCCCAGGAGACTCATGAGCAGCTCAACAGGTATGTTTGGAAATTGCTGTTTCTCTGTATTCGAGGCTTCAGCAACTGCAAACTGATGTGCCCTGATGCGCCCAACTGGGCAACACAGAGCTACGGCAGTCAGAGCTTCTAAATTGTTAATGTTTTAGACAAGGACATTTTCAGTCACATGGAGTTATCAACAAATCCACTGGGGCCCAGCTTCTTACAGATAGTCCAAGCAACATTTATATCCACTGACTTCAGGGGGAGACACACTTAGCACCTCAGGGTGTCATGCCTGGAAACTAAGTTTCATTCTCTCTAGCAGCAAATCTACATTGGTATTTACTGCAGAAAGCTATTACAAGGGTTGCATAATGCTAGTAGAGTGCTGTGAGCATGAAATATGCCTTGTATCATTAAATATGTGACAGATGTACCTGCAGAGAACTCATTAATTCTAATTTCTATTCCTGTTAGTCTAGAAATATTAGCATATAATTGTTAGTTTCTAAAATATTCCGGCAAACTTTTTTTAACTGAAAAACTGTGTCAGCATTTATTTTGGAATATCAGATGAAGTCTGTTCTCTTGTATGCCCCTCAAGTAATGTGCTACAATAACCTCAATTACCTAACAGGAAATGTTAAGGCCTCAGCAAGAAGCCTTTCTGCAAGACTTTAAGTAGGAACTGTGAAATTTCTTCTCACTAAACCTAAATGAAGAAACCTTCAGTATGACAAGAAAATTCAGAACGGACTATTTTGAAAATGAAAACCAAAACCAATGCATGTGCAATACACAAACTGTATGGCAATACTAAATGTATTTTGAGATTGCATTGCAGTGTCTATCATGGAGCAAAAAGGCTGAGTGAAGCAGCAGCCAGCAGTAGCATGCTGTAGGCACATTGTTAGCTGTAACTGCAGTCTGATATAAAGAAATCCAAAGGAATTGCACATCTTCCTCCCCAAAGAGTATGCAAGTTGAAGAAATACTGAATTTATCTCTTCTGTTGTTTTCTTTTTCCCCTGGAAGTCTCAAGATCATTCTACACACATTCTACACAAAAATCAAAGCCTGGAAGTAGTATCAGACTAACCAATAGCTGTATACAAAAGCCCTGTAAAAATGAACACATCCATCTTAGTGACAGAAACCACTCACATTCACAAACACTGCTTCCCTAGTAAGAAAGGGGAAGACCACTTGTTGTTCGGTACAATAGCATATGGGGACCAGGATTTTATTGTATGTTTCCCCAAAGTGCAGCTTTGGAGACAAAATCTTTTATCAGCTTAGACCTCTCAGGCTGCCTCTTTAGCATCTGGTGACTTGAAAGCCTGACAAAGGAAAAATTCATTTCATCAGAAAGATACCAAAAGATGGATGTGCAAACAAAGCACAGCAGCATCTCTGCAAACAATGCATAAGAATATCAACTGTGTATGAGAAACTAGACTATGAAAAAGAAACATAGCTTCAACTCTTTCATAATGCTTAAAACACAAAGGTTTGCAGCAATTACAACTGCAGCCAATAGCAAGGTTGAAAGTAAACATACTGGCCAATAGATCTTTGCTGGAAATAAGCTCTTTTATTATTATGGGAGGAAGTTAAAGAGAAGAGAAATGCATGAAATCAGTATGTGAGAATGTAAATACTTGCATAGCATGGTATCACAAGTGTGGACAAGAGCAATCACGATGTGGTTTTGCTGAGCTGTTTCCCACAGCATGCAATTACCTGATTAAAGGTGATATAACCACCCATGTACACAGAGGGGATGAACCAAATCTGCATAGGCAAATCGGGGCAAATTCCCCTCTCTGCTTACTTATGCGTACCTCATTTCTGATTGATTATTTTTTATTTCATTGTACTGTTAACCTAGAATACAGATCTGTCTTACTGAAGCTGAGGGTTGGGTTTGTTTATGGAATAATATGATCAAACACTCTGCAGCAAAGTGCCTCTTCTAGTTACTCCAAAAGCACCTGCTACTCCGAGTGTCTTACAAGGTTTTTCCTCCAAGTATGCAGAGTGAGTTGCAATATTTTGCATAGGATCTGAGATGTTTTATTGCTTCGGTTTTTCTTTTAATTCCTACTAAATATTCACAGACTGCACATCTACCTCAGACTTTTTGTTTCAGCTGTTTTTTAAATCAGCACAGTGCGGCTGGCATCTTATCATGAACAAGAGTTCCCTGTCTGCTTAAGATTTTCAGGCAGATTCCTACAGCATCTTGCACGCTGCAATTTCATAGGAACTCAGAGTCCCAACTGAGTAGGATGAAAGTCTTTGAGACCTGTTTCTAAGCAATATTGTAACTCTTAAGCCTCTAATAATACTTGTATTTTGAAAACCCAAACAAAATTTGGTTTCTTAACTAGTATCTGGGGGGAGGGAAGGGCATTTTCTGTGAAACAGATCATGGTGCATAAGCAAATAGCCTAGTGCATTTCTGAACAACTGCTAAGTATGGAAGCAGGCATTATGAAAGGATAACATACATTAAAGTGTAGCACAGCTGAGAAAATGTTTTTGACAAGTCTGCATGATAAACTTCTGTACATTTTCTTTGTGCTATCCTGAACTATACTGAGAATTATAAGGAGCACTTTTAAAAGAGTACATACGGGAGAAAAGAGACAAGTAAAGGGTCATTTAGTTTGACAGAAGCCATGGAATAAACAGACATTATATACACCAATTTTATACTTTCAATCCAACATGGAACTTCAGTAGAACAGTGATACACAATTTATGCTACATATTAAACATACACAGATAGTTAACATAATACATGCTACAATACATTGACAACAACATATTTTAAGCAACTAATATTCTGTGTACTATGCAGGATTTTATCTGTAGGACTAATGAAGGGTATTCATGCTACTCTGTCACAGTAAAGCTATTAGTATAAATGGGACCAGCTCTTAGTGTCACAGACAGCATAATGCTAAAAGGTTTAATAGGCTATTTGGCAGGAGACAGACAGAATAGATTCAGCTGCTAAAATTGTGACACTGACATTCTGCCCTTCGTTACCAGTGTTCTTATCTTTCCCCATAGAAAAATAAGTGCTGGATGGTGCAAGCTGCTGGTCTGTTGGTTTCTAGTTAGGCTGCATGACAATAGCCCTGCTTCACAAAGAGCAATTTATTTCACAGGAATATTTGTAATCTGTTGCTATTAAAGGTTTAATTAAATATAGCTTTAGGGCACTAATTAACACATAATAATTACATGCTCTAACTATCCTCCACACCCATCACCTAGAAAATACACAAAAATAAATAAAAACGGGTGCAGAAAGAACATACATGTACTAGCCTCACCTCCTTCCCATTGAATTCAGCATTCAATTCTACATAATAGTTATGAAATTATCAGGCAGAGAACACTGCCCTAGAGAACAAATTGCCTAAAAGTAAAATTCTGTGTCTTGAAAAGTAGGAATTACACAAGAGTGTTAGTATTAATTTATGTATCACAGTTTTATTGCCAGTCCTACTGACATTTTAAGGCATATGGAATACATCAGGGAAAGGATATCTGAATAGAATTGTGAAGACACATGTGGGATACCCTGAAACAGTTAAAAAGACAGACTAGGGGGACAGGCCAAAAGCAAGCACCAACAAGAAAAAAGCTGTGCATTAGAAAAAATGCCAATATAAAAACTGTGCTTTTCCAAACCCGAAAAGGGTCAGGCATTTTTTTGCATCCTTCACAATTAATAGGCCAGAGCACTGCTCCTGGAGTTCTCAACTCCCTCAAGAATGCTTATCTAATCCACTTTTTAATCCCTCTGTGAGCTTCAACTGAGTGCTGAGAGCAAGAGAAGAAAGCTCCCACATCTAGGTGTCCTATCTTACTCTCTCCGATATTATGAGAGTAAAGAAATGCTTGAACATATGTTGCAGAGCATGACTAAGCAAAAAAAAATCATTCCTCACATACCATCACCATTACACCCACCCAAGCAATTATTTATTTGCAATTAACTGGTCTTCTGCAAGGCTTTATAAGGGTTTTATTTACCATATGCATTTGTTTCACACATGTCACTACTTTTGAAGTGAAGCCACATCTGGAACGGGATTTTTTTTTCTTCCTGCCATGGGCATTAGCCTCTAGAATCCTGCAGTGCTTCTCTTCCCCTGTCACTAGCGTTACAAAGCCACTTCTTGCCACAACCAACCTCCAGACGGTTTCGGTTCTTACACGTAGCAATGGGTGGCTGTTGATTGACGCATGACTTGTTGTTCTATGAATTAATTTAGGAAGACATATTATGTGGGGCTTCTGAAGAGGGGCACGTAAGAAAATGGTCAGGTAATACACCAAAGCAAATGATACTGGGTGACAGTGGCTCAATATTCGTGGGCGCCATCTGCCGGCATTTTATTAATTACTGACACCTCTAATGACATCAAATGCCCACATCAAAGAAAGGCATTTTCTTTTCCAGAAGTGGAAGTATGTTCACCTGTAGCTTCCAGCAAAGGTCTGGAACACAGATCTTTCTAGCTTTCCTCCAGTCCCACTCATGGCAGCTAAAGGTGGGCCGGGAAAGCCCACGCAGCAGGGGACACAAGTCCTCCGTCAGGTAGAAAAACCAGGTAGCTCCTTAGCCTTTCATTACAAGCCTATGACTTGCAGCCAACCACCCCTGTCTGTTACACTGTTGCACTAGAGGACAAAATTCAGCAATGCCAATCTCTGTGCTCAGACATTTCCTACCACCACTAGCAAATCATCGCAGCAGCTGAATATGACTCTTTGTCCAAGCTACTAAAACCTACAGTATATTCTATTTATACTGCTGTTGTTAACCCACTATACATCACACACATTTAGACAACAGCTGATCCTAAGCCACAAAATGTTGGTCTTGGCTATGAATATGACTCAAAGTTTGCAGTCATTCTGACCAGCAGTGAAGACTCTGATTCAGCCTCTTAATAAGAGCTAGAAGTGTGTATTGTGCCAAGATGTGGACTCAAAACCCTGAATCCCCATTTCGTGTAACTCAGAAACACAGATGTAAAATGCCAGTTCACGCCTATTCCTAGTCTAGATGTATTTTCTCTTTGCAGACAATGGCACCACACACTGTTCTAGAAAGAACAAACTGTTGTTTGTAGAAGTCTCTGTCATTCAAAACCCCACAGAATAAATACCTCTAAGAGTCAGATATTCCTATTAGGCTCAAGAGAATTAGGCATTATTCATGTGTGACAAACAGAATCTAAATTTACAAGTGTATGAATCAAGAAGGGAATTTCCAGAAGCATTTTAGAATGAGAAGACTATTTAGCTGTCCCTCTTCAAACAAACCTTCTGTCACATGTAGGCTCTGCAATGAGGAAGAAATCCACCTCTAAAATTCTCTGCCAATGACACAAAACTCAATTTGGAAACATTAGCTGATGAAAAATACAAACCTGTTCCTACAACCACAGCTATGAAGACAAATTGAGTATACTCACTGAATGAAAATTAGAAGTATTTTTAATAGCTGGGCTTAGCAGAAGCAACTGTACAACTATTAAGCCCTGTCATACATTTTTTTTGTTGAAGGATCAACCCTAAGAATAACTAAAAACCACCACTCTAAGTATCTCAATGTACAGAGGTTTTAGACATGTGCAACTAATGATGGATGTATAAATCCTTACACATAAGAATATTTATGCCCATACTTGGTGCAGAAGGAAAATTCTGAATATAACCTCCTCATTCAAATATTCCACGAGCAGCTGCCGGTTTTTGATTGCACACTTCAAATCCCAGCCTGTAATACAACTGTTGGGATGCATATTCAGGCAGCATTACTTGTCTGAGTCAGATACAGACCTGCTGCAAATGTAGGTAAAGCAGTCCTGGTTCTGCTGCATATGACACAGCATGCCAATTCTGCATCACCCCTGTTCACAAAGAACATTTATTAAATCACCAGTTGCCTTTCTGGTCCTCTATCCAATCCAGTTTCAAATATCCTAAAGAACAAAACCATATTCTCCCTTGAATAACACTTCCATAATACACTGTTAAGAAATACCTCCTCACAATCAGAGTATTTTTATCTTTTCTGAATTTTTTTATTTCAATACTGATATGACTGTAAAAAATTGCATTCTTTCTTTGGGCTTCTATATCTCCTTCTACTGAAAAGCTCAGTGAAAAGAAAGTACACACACGCACAAAAAATAATAAAAAAAAAAGACTCCCTATAGGAATTAAAACTATAGGAATTAAAAATGAAAGGCATAAAAGTTATACATCCATCAGCTGAAGGGCCACTGGATGACAGTCTTTTCTATAAGAAAAATAAAGATATGTCTGTCTTCTGACATTCCCTCAATCTTTTTTTATGAATTCATGGTTGCTTTCTTAAGCACGGCCTGCCGTTTACCCAGAAACATCTGCATTATCTCTGTTTCTCAGCTCAAAGATTGCCTGCGCTTCCTTAAATTTCTGTATCTTCTATCCTCTCCTAGGGCTCTCTGCTGTTGGGTTATTTCTGCTGTCTGAAAGTTCGAAACAATATTAAACCTTCCTTTTATCTTTCCTCCTTCCTCACTTCCATATGGATCTCCTCTTTCAGCTTTCCTTTCCACATTCTCCTTTCTGTGCAGCTTTGTCATCCCTATATGCAACATACTCTCTCTCCATTCTTCCTTTTCAGGAGCCATCAACCTTTCACTGATAAAAAGGGTAACAATACAAAAGCAACTATTGTACCTGATGACATAAACATACATTTTTGTGGAATAATATTGCACATTCACGGTACAAAGTTGCAGCTTTCCAACAAATGTGAGATCCTGATGCTCTGCTATAAGACATTGAACAACAATTAAATGCCTTGGATTACTAAAGTACCTTGGATTCCTAGCACAGAATCACCACCCCTTTCACCAGCTCTCATCTCCTGTTCTTTCCATACTGCTCATTACAGAGTTCTTTACTTCACCTTCCAGGTGACTCTTAACTCGTTTCTCTTCCCCTTCTGATATCTTTCCACTTACCTTACCACTTCCCACCCTGATCTAATGAAATATATTTATTCCTCTTCTGGATTCTAAACTCTACATCTCATTCCAAAGTATTCCCACTACCAGGACCGATACAAATTGACCCAGCTGTTCTTTTCAAGCGATGAACTCCAAATGAGGAGGCAAGAGTAAAAACTTTAATGAATATTTGTTCCGAAGCAGTAGCAAAACCACTTCCATCAGCATACTGTGGCTTTTGAGAGTGCTACACAGACCAGCCCAAACAGTGTTAACATGTCTGTTAACATCGTTCTGCTGCTGCCATCTCTACCTATTTTAATGGAAAAATGTACAGGACTAGGTTATGATTTCTATTACCATGCTGCACAAGAGCCCCAGATATAAACAAGACTTCATTTGCAGGGTACTATATGTAGAACAAAACACAACCAGTGCTCTGAAAAATTTCCTAAGATGAGAGACAACACATGTACATTTTCTACAAGGGAAGTAATGAGATAATGATGGCCAACACAATACACTTCCAATCAAGATATTTGTAGCCATAGCTACAAATATGTAAGAATTTATATCAGAATTTTCCAAAAATGACTACAAAACCAAACAGGTTGATCCAAACAGTATCATTCATCACAATTACAAAGAAAAATCAAGTTGTCGATAGACACTTTGACTGCAACGCAACTTTTAAAAGACTACAATGCTGCTTCTTCAAATGGACTGTGTCAGATATAATGTAAAGCTTTTTTGCACCAAAAAGCTAACATAGAACAGCAATAAAATGTACGTGAAGGAAAACCCGGATCCTTCATAAGATGTGATAAAAGCAAACATTAGTTCAGCCAATAAGTATTAATTCATTGGAAATCAAAATTGCAAAGACAGAATGCAGTAATAGCTAGAGTATTCATGCTCTGCTACCGATGAAATAAAAAATAATAGCTATTAAAACAAAAAAATAATGAAGAAGCAATGTTTAGAACTAAGAAACAAGTTTCTTTTTCAAGTAACAAGTCTTCATATTTAACAGCTTTGATAATGATATCAGTACTGCAAATGCACTTGTAGAAACACTAATGAAAAGTGTGTGGAGTGAGTTTTTTTAATTTATTTTATTCTCTCTGCTCCTAAAAAAGGATGATCACAGACACCATCTTGATAAGCCTGTTACCGAAAATCTTCACATGGCAAGAGCCCCAAGACACATACCATGATTTCCTGAGAGCTAAAAGGTTGAAGATGCCCTGAGTGTTGACAACAGCTCCTAGGGGTCCTGTTGGTCCTCTGAAGGATGTGAGTGTGTGCCAGAGCAGCTTTGCTGTTGGACTATCACAAACTTCAGCTAGATCAGATGCCTCATGCCACATTTACCAGATAAAGGCACCTAAATGACTCCCTAAGAATGCTGTTCCAGTGTACAGAAGGATATTAACACTATCCAACATCATGTACCTCATTCAATCTGCTCACCTCCTGCAGAAACCAAGAGGGAAAGAAACTACTCCAAATGGGGAATTTAGGAAGAAGCTTAACTGAAGTACTTCGAAGCAGTCTCTGGCACCATTGTCTATGCAACAAGGGCAAATATCTTCTCCAAGACACGAATCAATGTTCTCGCTCCTCTTTCCTCCATCCTTTCTATAGCCCCTGGGAAATCTCCCTCCTCCCACTCCTTACAACGTTTCCTTCTGTGCTTTTCTGCCGCTGAATGATCTTGTTGCCTGAGCAACTGCAGCTGAAGGGGAGCAGGGAGCAGGTTCTGGCCTAGTTGTGTGCTATAGGCAACAGCACTGCATTCTGACCCTGTGACACACAACAGCGATGGTAGCAGCCTCAGGAAATTAGCAGTTCAGGTGAGTTAGGTGCCTTGAGTTGGGTGTAACCTTCTTACCAGGTGCTGGGGATTTTGCAGCCACCCTATATTTTTGTTCAAGTACGAATAAAATAAACTAACACGCAAGACTGTCAAACAAGTAGTTATTTAGCTCATCCACACACCCAGATTATATTCACAAAGCAGCCACACCCCAATTCTGGTCCTAATAAAACTCACAAGTACAAATTAACTAGTAATTAATCTCTAAAATCAGAATTATCTGCTCTAGAAATTTCACATTATTACCACGTGTCTCTCTCTCCCTTTGCTCTTTTCATTGTGTATTTTAGAATTCAGAAAAGTAACCAGAACAAAACTACCTATCAATGACCTTTCCAATCCACTTCAGTATTTATATTTTGCTTTCTTTTCATCTTTGCTGTCTGTCTCTTGGTATTTGAACAATAAGTGGTAAAATGAGAACGCAGTCTCAGTGCTATCCCTGTACAAGAAAGAATAATCTCTGCAAGATATCCAGCAGAGACTTCTTTTCTAATATTGTTTTATTGGAAAAAAATCCTTTTATTTTAAAAAAAATAGAATTCTGTTTATAAGGTTTTGTGTTGCTACAGTATATGAAACACTACGGGTTGCCCCCCCCTCCCATGATGGTTTATGATCAAAATGGTTGTAACTGACTACTTGCTAGTCTGCTGATTGCAGGAGGGAGGGCTCTGCAGCTCTTTCTGCATTTGAGCAAACCATCACTGTGAACATAAAGCATGGAATAGTCTGCGTCAATACTTCTTAACAGATATTAGGACCAGTCTTGTTAAAATAAACCAAAAAACATCAGGGATTGCAGACCTGAATGAGTGTAGCTGCTATGACACTTCACTTTTTTCTTATTATTTAGTTTTTACTTCTGAAGCAGAAAGGTAGTTAGTTAAAAGTTCCAGTTACATCAGGGGTTAATGGTGAGTTACTGGAAAATGACTTGACCTTTTAAATTTCGTATCAATGTGAGCTTCATTCAAAATTAATTTACTCCAGCTTATCAAATCTGCCTTCAGCAGCTGCATGCTTGCTAATTCTGTCCCCTGTACTGTATTTATAGCATTTTTTAATTTAGTTTTTGGACTATGTTTATTTTTGTTGAGCATAAAATAGAGAACAACTGGAGTTTAAGCTTGACAGAATCCAACCACAAAAGCTCAGAAACTAATAATTCATTTTTTGCTCTATTATCTTCAGAGATAACCTACTTCCATTTTCAGCTATTCAGCAGAATAGTCAGGGTGAATATCACTGGAGCAAAACACCGTCCAGATTTTATGTCTTACTAAATTCATTGAAAAGTTTTAATTAATGAAGTCTGGAGCACTATGACTAGATAGCAGATTCCATCAATTCATTTGGAATAAAACTATCAGGATTTCTCAGAAGTATCTGGAAGTTTCAAAACCACCTGTCAAAACAATGTTAGTACATCTAGGACATAAGTAATTTTGCTTCAGAGAGCTTAGATCATTGGTCAGGTACATCCAGTGCTGCCTCTTCAATAGCTCCTTCTGACTAATGGCTTCAACAAATGATGCAAATTAGCTGACTGTATATACAGCTTTCAAAAACAGAAGGGAGGCTCACAGAGTCATAAAATTTAGGGACAGAAAAGGCATAAGGCCAAACATCCTTAGTGTGACTCATGGATTTCAATGGGATTACAGAAGGATAGAAATAGACCACATTTACCATATTAGGTCATCATGCAAATATTATTAATCTTCTGCCAGTGAAAGATTGCTTCCTACCATTCTGTGATTTAAAGTATGAGGATAACTGGCCCACAAGGAAACAAGACAGCTAGAAGAAAAAAAGTGAAATAATGGGAAGAGCCTCAAGAAACAACATAAAATATTTTAAAATTGAGCATCCTAATTTTCCCTAAAAGGTCTTAATGGGTATCACTGGTGGATTCTTACCAGTACAACTCTTATTCAATATCATTTATCTATTTATCAATACAAACTCTTTTGTAGTGATGACCCTCTACCTGTGATTTGCACTTTGTGAAAGCTGTATCACAAAATTTTATTTTGCTTTTGATAACTTCAGAAAACCTAACTCTCAAATCACTTAAGAGTTTTGTGATTAAAGCATGCAAAAGGCTATGTTACGGCTATCTCCTCTCCATAAAACTTGCCAGAGTAACATAAAAAATCCCATCTCACAAAGACAAGAATGCAATAAAAATAGTATTATCATTTCTTTAAGCTCTAATGAAATTTCTCAGGGCAGATGGAGCAAAACCATCTTCTATGTGTTAACAGCACTCACCTAGGAAGTGGATCTTGGATGGGCTGGGCTTTGTACTTTTTCCAGTAAATAAAAAAAAATAATTTAAAGACAGAAAATGAACAATGAACTAATTTTAAGACGGAAGAATTCCACACAGCACAGTCCTTCTTCAGGTAAGTGTCCTGGGCACTAGGCTACGTAACTAACCTCACCTTTCCTCTCATTTCAGTATCTTTAATCTCCCATTCAGCACCTATCTTGTAAGAAGCTGATATCTTCATTAAATCAAGGTATAAATCTGTGGCTGACCTTTGTGAAGTTTGCATTTGAAGGAGGTAACTGCAGCACACCAGTAAAGGTAGGAATTAAGTCCTAGCTAATCAAAGCTTGGAAATAATAAATTACCTAGGACCATGATGCTGTGTACCTATAAATTTTGTTCATTCTTGAAGTATCTTTAAAACTCACAACCACTTTATTATATTTTGACCAACTGTTTTATCCAAGTCAAAGTCTGTCAAACACTGGGAAAATGATAATTTCTGAGTTTGATTAATAAATAAAGAGAAAAAAGAAATATAAATACTGCCAGTACCCTAAATGTTTCAGAATCTCTCTTACCAGCGAGGTGATGAGACAGCTCTACTACTTCGTCTGTGAAACTGGGTAACTCTTCTTCAAAATAATGTCTGAGTCTGGGGACACAAATTTTTGTAAGGAACGGATTTTTAATCTTGCTTAGACATTTACAGCTTTTTTGCTTTGTTTCTAGCTTTTTGAAATTCCATCTCTATATGCAACTTTGAGTGTTTGAATATTATTAAAATACTACTTGGCTTTTATGGACATTTGGGTAAAAGTATATTGTCACCTTGCAAAACAATTTTTAAGAGTTTGTACAAGATGAAGAGACTGAAAATTCTTGAGGTTGCTGAATAAATCACACAGGTCTAAATAGCTCTCAATTCCAACACATGATTAGCAACTGACTCTTGGGGTGGGAGACACCAAGTTCTTCAGAACGAAAATAAGGTATAATAAAGCAAGACCAGTATAGTCCTCCCCAGTAACAGTTGTGGTTGCTTTCAAACAAAGTGACACTGCACTTGCATTGTTTTTCTTGTGTAGCATGATTTCTAAAACTTCCAGAGAATGCTCAGTATGAAACAGCTAGCTAGTAAATAAGCCAACTAAAGGAGCACGTACCTCAGGCCTGCCATTTGACCATGTATCCTTGCTAGAAATCACTTCTGCAGAGTAAAAATAGCTATAAAGAAAAAGAATAAAACTTTGTTGTTCAGCCCATCACTATCCTGTTCAATTTAACAAGCACCTTCATTTTTCAGCTGCTGCAAATATTAAGCAAGAACCATGAAATCACTCTGGGGAGTATCACAGTTACATCTGCACTGCTTTCTTGTATGTTGTCAGCTTTTGTGCAGTACGATGTCAAGGATATTTTCATTGTTTTCACCCTTTTGGTCAAAATCCAACGTATGTTATGCTGTAAACAGAGTTACAATATATACAGTGTATCTGAGGTCAAACACCCCATCTTATTTTATAATCAGTGTGACAACTAATCAGATAATGATCTTTTGTCAGTCATTATATAAAAGAAATAGCACCATTAAAATTAATATATATCCACCAGAATAAAATGAAATTAGAAAATTGAACCTTAAGTTTTAGTAGGCATAGCAATATATAATAATAAATCCATTTTCATCTAGCATGGACTCTCCATTTTTCGATAAAGGGGTGTTACTACTTCTGAGAGTTTACATCTGCTCTCTTTTCCCAGCACACAAAATATATTTGGCCATTCTTTCTGATCCCTTGCTTATGCCTGGTATTTGATTATACTTCAGATTTGAACTTTACAATGCAGGCTGGTAACAAGTAAAATTCTAGAACTTCATAACTAAATTAAGTTACGTAAATGGGAAACAAAATGGCTATCGACCTCTGCATTCATCATGTGTGATGATACCAGACTCTGGACTCTCCTATGGAATTCAACTGCTCCGCATTTCATAATCAAAAAGTGCAGACATCTGTGGTCACTCAGGTGGTGTCAAGCTGAGTTAAGGAAAAGATCAGGCGTCAGTTAATGAATGTTCTAGTTCTGCTACAGAAATAACAGTCTGGACAGCTAAAACAATCTCAATTTGGAAAAAAAACATTTTGTGCTCCTCATGTTTCTTATAAAACCAGTCTTCAAAGTATACTAGCCTGTATTTGTAAAGAGCATGCAATACTTCCCCCTCCCCCCCCCCCCAGTCATAAGCACTTGCTTGGGGCTCTATTCTGTAGATGTGCTGTGTTCAGAAAGCCCACAGAAGCCACTAGCACTGACCTTTCACCTGACTGCTCTTGAGTATCTGCATTAGCATATATGTTCATAATGGCAGGACTACATTAATTTCAGTAACATGAATCACAAAAAACACTAAAAGGGAAAAGTACATTCTTAATTTGTGGTCCATTCTCAGTAATTCTGGGAAAATGTACTTAAACATCAGCCAAAATTCAGCTACAATGATATGTAAAGTAGACATCACCCAAGTCATTTATTCATGAATATGTTCTTTAAACTGATGCTTTAATAAGTATTTTAAATCCCTATTCTCACATTCTTTTGACAGTATCACCTCTTTCTCCCCACTCTCCTGCAAACAGGCTTGTATCAACTGCCTTTGACTTTTAAAAATGCTAGAAATTCCTTTTCAGCATAGCAGATGGAGTACAGAAAATGCTGCAGCAGATTAAAAAAAAAAACAACCTAGGAAAAGATGTGTTCAGCTAAGACAGCAACAGCATCCTGGCAAAGCCCTACTTCCCAGGGTCGCAGAACTTACCTTTTTCTACAGCACTGAACTCACTTCAATTGCCACTAAACTGGCCAGTCTTTGATAGATTTGAACCACTCTTGAGGTAGAAATTCTAATGCTCCCTACAAGAAGTGTATCCTTAATAAAATTTACATAAATTGCAAGATCTTCTGAGCAGTACTAATTTGCAAACATTTGGAAACACACTACTAAGTGGTAGGCATTACTAGAAAAAAATATTTAACACTAACTTATTTAAGAAAATATCTCTAGGTTTGCATATTTAAACAAGGGTTATATTTAGAGGACATATTATTCTTCATGTTGTAAACTAAACTTGCACACCTTTCCCTGTTCCTCATGCACAAAATTCTTCAAGTATCTGTAGACTTGTAAGACTTGTAATTCTTCTCTCTTCAAGAAAGCTCTCTTGTGAATCCTAACTGCAGATTTATCTGTATAATAAATGTGGCCCAGCAGGCCTTAAGAAGTGCCAAAATAAAACAGCAGTAGTTATATCTAGCTTAATTATAGAGATATCTGTTATTTGGGAACATGTAGCAGAGTGAAAACAGCAAATGACATTCAGCATTCTTCCTGTTTATACTGGCTGTAGGCTGAAAGCTAAAAAGAGGCTCTGCCAACATGCACCCAGTGAATCTGCTGGCGTATGACTGCAGTTGGACACCTTCCTTTCCCTAAGGCTGAATTACCCATCTCTTAACAAAATCAGTCTAAGCTAAGTTCCTGTACTGGCTCTTACAGTGTAATATGTTTTACACAATTCCCACAGCAATCCAAGGATCAGGTGGATGCATGTAACCATGAAGCCTCAGTTTGTTCCAAGTAGACTTTGTGGTATTTTGGCAGGCAGGATTTGTTAGATTATTGTGATAATCTAACTTGCACTATGACTCCAGTAATGGCCTATCAGGAAAAAACAAAAATACCAAGGCATCAGGGTATGCCTTCACTGCACTCCCTTTGCCCAGCTCTCTCAGAACAATGATCCACTCAGACCAGTTTCCCCTATCCACGCTGATTCTAAACCCTGTGCAGTATCTCTCTCCACTACTATACTAAAGGCCAGACACTAG
This sequence comes from Falco peregrinus, assembly GCF_023634155.1. NCBI lineage: Eukaryota > Metazoa > Chordata > Aves > Falconiformes > Falconidae > Falco > Falco peregrinus. The sequence goes on from NC_073731.1 coordinate 2,120,494, forward strand.
GTACTGAAGCTGAGAACAGGATGTAAAGTATATGCATACCACCATACCATTCCAGAGTACAACATGATGACCGTCTTCTACACCGAGAATATATTTTCAGTTAAACAAAAAACAAACCCGCACACATTCTCACAGAGACATTTTAAAAGGGACAGATAACTGATATTTGATGGTAAAATAATTCTCAGCACTGCTCTTTAGCATGCTTGGTGTTTACCGTGGTTCGCGCAGAGCTAAAAGGATTCTTCTCTTGACCGCTCTAAGAGCTCCCTCTGTTGTTACACAGAAGTACCACCGGAAGACATGTTCCATTATCCTCGCACCTTTTTCACCTTCAAGTGGCAAATCTTCAAACACTCCATCCTGATAGGTGAGAATCAACACGATTTTCTCAGATAACTTTTCATGCTTATTTTCTGCACAGGAGACTGCTATCTTATTCCAGTCTTCCAAAGTACAGATGGTATCAAGTAGAATAATCTGTCCCAACGCATCTAAGAAAAAAACAACCATATGTAAAGATCCTGCATTTGCCCTAGTAAGCTTTGTACTATTCATATTAAGCACATCACACAAATCATTCACTGTTTTTCCAGATGGATTACAAGTCTTAAAACTGAGTTTAAAAAAAAAAAAAAGCTGATGAAATTAAAGATCCGTAAGAAAAACAGCGTTTATTTTAATTTAAAAAGCTTAAAGGCCAAAATCCCCGATTGCACTCAAAATCACTTCTGAAACCCCCATGAGCAATAGAATGACAGGGGAGTTGCAGGCACTGAAGCTAAAGGCAGTTTATTGGGCCAAGACACAATAAGCACAATAGACGCAAATAACCATCCATGGACAAAGAAAACCTCATTTTCAGAAGTATAATCTTTAAATTTAAGTACTTTCTTAGCTAAGTCCAGGCAGGTAAATATTAATTTGTCTGCACACTAGTTTTTCAGGACCTGGCACTTGCTGCCCATGTGGTTTGTTGCAGCTGTCTGCCCTCGATTTGAATTCATGTTGCCTGAAGAGTTTTTGCCATTGTGTCCAGCAGTGTAACAACAACAACAAAAAAGTCCAAAAGTTCCTCTGAAAACTTACAAATCTTACAACACCATAGGGCTTTGTGTGTGTGTGTGTGTGCTAAGCAGGAAGCACTGAAGTTGCAAGCTGCCCAAGAGCCAGCCTACAGAGGCTCTGCTAGAAGCAAGGCAAATGCCTGGAGTTATTTCAGTGGCCGGGTTGCCCCAAGGTTGCAACAGCACAGACTGACCCTGTGTGTGAGGGCAGGCAGGGGGGGCCTTCAAATCTGACACCATGACCCTCATCCCTGTGGGAGCGCTGGAAGATGTGAGAACACATGGTTCAGCTGACTGTGAAGGAAAAGCTTTTATTCAGATCACATTATAAACTAGGAACACTGAATCTGAAGTCATTTAAAGGCTGAAATGGGAGTTGAATTGAAATTTCAAGTTAGAAAGGTTCTTACTAAAATTTTGCTGTGCTTACTCTTCTTGCTCGTTTCCTCCAATAGCTAAAACCCATGCTTTTTGTGATCAGCTAAGATAAAAGGCAGGACTGTAGCCCCCATAGATGAGAACAGTCATTTTCTAATCCACTGTTGACAGTGAATTAATGCAGGCTAGGACAATTTTCCAAAAGAAAGAAGTAATCATCTGAAAAGTCAAATACCAAAATTATGTATTTGCATATGGTTACCTCTCCCCTTCCTCACCATAAAAATCCACCATGATCTTGACTGATTTCCCTGAACACTGGGGAAAAGCTAGTGGTGACATTAAAAACTAACCTTCTTTTTTACTTGGAAAAAAAATATATAAAGAGTATTTTTTTCCTGTAATTATTTTAGAAATCTCGTAGAATGAAAAAAATCAACAAACACTAAAAGAGATGATAACCTGAAAATCCTCCCTCAAAATCATCTGAAATATGGCCAGGAAATAAAATAAGAATGAGAAACTGTACCTTAACAGAGCAACAACAGTCTAAGCAAGAATACACATAGAAATAGAAAAGGACACTGTCGGAAGGCACCTAAGTAGAAAGAAACCTAAGAAAGAACATAAGGCACCCTTCTTTCCTTTCACCATTTGATTAATGAACTCACAATGCACCAGAGAGGGCCAAATCAACCTATCAGCCTTGGGTTTGGAACTGCAGGCTATGAGAACCCCCACAGATTCCTACTGGGGTCCTTCCCAAAGTGCTGTGGAGATTTTCTAGCAGGTGTACAAAAACGATTTCCTTACTTCATCAGAGCATGCATGTATTGGTATTATGATAAAATACACAGTATTTAACAGTACTCTTGACATCTTGGTAAACACAATGACAAACATTCAGATATTTGTATTCACTTCAAATGTTTTCTATACGAACGTGGTCAAAAACATCACCGTTAAACCTGAAGTAAATACACTGTAGAACAATCATGGAAAAGAATACAAATGCCTTACTATTCACTTAACGAAAAGTGCTCCAGTTGCCAAATATAATCCATTGCTTCAAAAACTCAGCCCCACTTATATAGGCACAGAGCTACATTTTTGTGTGTACCAGACTGACCATACACAACCTGAGCCAAAGCCAGGCATTTTGACTCATTGCTTGGTTCCACCTTCCTATAGTTATAAATAATATCTTCTACTGCCTCAGAAAAGGTAAACCTGAAGAAGACAAGGTAATAAAACCAACCAGTGTCACTAATGTGTTACATAACTTTGTGTCGTGGTTTAGCCCTAGCTAGCAACTAAGCCCCACACAGCCACTGACTCACTGCCCCCTGCCCTGGTGGGACAGTGGAGAGAATCGGGAGGGTAGAAGTAAGAAAACTGTGGGTTGAGATAAGAACAGTGTCATAATTGGGTGGGTGGGTGGTGGCGATTGTAATGAAAAGGAAAAGAACAAAAAGAGAGAGAATCAAACACCAAGAAAAACAAGTGATGCAAATGAAAAACAGTTGCTCACTGCCAACCGACCAATGCGCAGCCAGTTCCCCAGCAGCAGCCCCGGGCCAGCTTTCCCCCCAGTTCATGTACCGAGCATGATGTCATATGGCAGGGGTCCTCAAACTTTTTAACCAGGGGGCCGGCGCGCGGATGAAGTGGCAGGAAGCCATCTGCGGCTGCTTCGTTTCCCCCCCCCAACCCGCGGCGGAGGATGGCGGCGGGGTTCTGTAAATGCCAGGGGGCGGATTGAGGACGCTGGGGGGCCGTATCCAGCCCGCGGGCCATAGTTTGAAGACCCCTGTCATATGGTATGGAATATTCCCTCAGCCAGTTTGGGTCAGCTGTCCTGGCTGCGCCCTCCAGCCTCCTCACTAGGGTGGTGTGAGAAGCTGAAAAGTCCTTGCCTTAGAGCAAGCACTGCTCAGCAACAACTAAAACATCAGTGTGTTAACAATGTTATTTTCACCCTAAATCCAAAACACAGCACTGTACCAGCTTCTAGGCAGAAAACTAACTCTATCCCAGCCAAAACCAGGACACTTGGGAATATTTCAAAACAAGCTACATGCAGATTGTGTAGATGGGCATATTTCTGCATAAGTGTTTGTAAAGGAGTGTTTCAAAATCAGTACAGTACTTTACAGCTTTGGAATAGGAGGTAAAGCTCCTATTGACCTATACAAACAAGGCACCATTATATTTCAGTAACAGAGTATTTTTCAACAGGCTTCTCCAGCAAACAATTAAAAGCAATTTGCAGATCCCTGACTACTGTAAACATCTATAATACTTGAAATTAGAAACTACAGTTGCTTTTCACTCTTCCACCCTAGAGGAACTAAGCTATTGTCTACTAACACTGCATTTAGTAATATTTTATGATTCCCAAGGTGGTCATAAAGCATGGCTTGAGAAACACTGTTTCACTGTGATGATGTAACTAGCTAGGTCTTATTACTGTAAGAACAATAATGATTTCAGCATGTCAAAAGAGCAGGCTGTAACTGGTTTTTTGCATTAGTAGGCTAGGTTATGCGTTAGGACTGCAATAAAGAAGTGGTATTTTGATCCTGACACAAGGTGGGTTAGAATCTCAATTTAAAACTAAGATATGGACTAGCGTTAAAGAACGCTGTTGCTCCTCACAGGAGTCTTTCAGCATGAGAGAGGCACCCATTAGTTAACTTAATACCAGACCAGTAACATTTTCACCTTTTCAAACAAATCTACTCTGGATTAGGAAAATGTATCTCTGACAGCTTAATGTCTTCTCCAAATAAAAAAATGGAGAAACAGATGCATTTCTAGAAACTCAAATATGATTGTATCCTATCCCCACAAATGGGAAGAAAGAGGTCAAGTGCACTTACGGGGTTTACACTTTAAGTATGTTTTTAGTGCAATTGTGTTTGAAACTGTGGATCTGGTACTGACATCAACAACAGAATGAAAGAAATTAATATCCTAGTGCTTGCAGGTTTTTAATACACAGAAGTCTGTGAAAATTTTATATCCATATAGTTTTTATGTACAGTTTAAGAGAAAAAGTGGCTCAAAACTGAAGTCTACAATGCTGTAAGAAAGGCTGATAGGAACCAAAACAAAATGTGCCCTTCCAAAGGAGCTGACGATATTGTTTGGTCTACGCTCATACCGAATTCAGGATTTAGTAAAAGAACAAAAAAGATTTCCATTAATGTATTTTTGCTTGTGTTTTGTTTGAAAGGATTTACTTTGAAGAAAAGGCAAAGCCTCATGACTTGGGAAGTAAAGGAAGATGGGATGGCATATCACAAACCCATGAATCTCGGTGCAGAACCCACCACATACTTTTTCTGCTTAACCCCACGTGTTAACTAGATTTAGTCCCTTTCCAGATAATGCACATTTGATTGCTTCCAGAGTTATGGCTGAACTTGGAAGGTGTCCAGCTGCAGTACTGGAGTTTATCAGTTCTTTAAGGCAGCTAACAACTAAAGGGATGGAAACAAAAGTCATTGGCTGATCACCCAGAAAAGTATCTTTCACTGTTTATGACTTCTTAAGTTCTAGACTTTGTTTGCTGATACCCACCAATTTTTACCTCAGATTTAATAATCACAGATGTTACTGAAAACTAAGGCAACCAGTACTTCTGGAGCAACCATTTCCATGTAATAAAAGGTATTTTCTCTAGATGGGCACTAAATTTCCTTAGCACTTACAGGTGTGGAAAACCAAAGAAGCAGGGGCTGTGCATTTTAATGTCTTAAAATAGCAGTTTGACTCCAGATTTAAAAGCAGACTCAGTAATCTTTATTCCTATCCATCCCGAAACCTAAGATTCTTTATTCTTGGCATCTCTGTCAGTTGTCTGAAAAAGGCAGGCACAATCAGGCAGGCAGGAGTCCTTCAGCAACTTCAGCAATAACCTTTCAGCTGAACAAAGAGTAAGGCTAATACAAGGATACTATGGGATATATGGCATGGGTCTTTTTAGTTACATAGATTTTCTCCTGGTTTAGGACAGCTTTATGTTGTTTCATCATTTCAAAACTGCCAGAAAATTAGAAAAATGGTTATCAAGCATGAACCTTACTGTAACTTCTAGTAGTACGAATTCATTGTAGTGGACTCCATTCGGCTGCAAATGGGCACAAAACTAGCAGAAAATATACCCATCCTTGATTTCTGTAACAGTGCCAACAGCTCTCAATCAGTCTGCTTATACCTTTTTCCTGCCAGAAAAAGCAGCAACAAACCCCTTTTTAGTTATTAAGTATTGTTCACTGCTCATTTACCTGAAAAATATTTGTTACCTTGCCAAATGCATTACGGTATATAATGTAACACTCCTCAGATGGTCCTTGCTCAGCACAATCCACTTTCTCAGTTTCTGTCAATATATATGCTTGTAGAATACCTAGAAAACTTCTGTCCTTCTCAAAAATGGCGGGATGGAAGTCAGTTTTTCTCTGCTCCAATGTGATAGCGTGGCATAGCAACCTAGCACCTTTCTTACTAAGAAAGTCTAAACCTCTTTCCTCCTTTGTTCAACAACTGCCTTCAGATCAAAACCTGAAAGAAGAGTTGAAATTGTTAAAATAGCATCAGCTGATACTCATGTATTCAAGTGAGCCTTCATCCTGCTTTAACCCTCCCCATATTCAATTCATAAGCATAAGCCCACCTAACAAGTAATTTCCAAATTTCCAGTGCTTCTCTATCCCTAATTTACAGCTTTTCCGATCCTAGAAATATTTGCCCTATAAACCCAGATACCTTTCGCACTGACCCTGTGGAATCTGCAGGTGGCGAGGTAGCTGTGAGATGTTTAAACTGCCTCCACAGGGACTGAGGGGAGAACACAGATTTCTGGGATTTCCCGCTGTAGCGCAGACTGCGGTGGCACAGCTACCTGAAAAACCCGCAATCCCCCGAACAGCCGCCACCGCCCAGAGCAACTACAAGGCGCACAACGCGCCCCCGCCCCGCCGGCCCGCCCGAGGAGCCCGCTCCCTCACGGCCGCGGAGGACGGCGCGGCGCAAGGCGGGCCGCGAGGCACTGTGGGAGCTGCAGTCCCGCTCCCCCTCCCGCGGCGGGACTGCAGCTCCCAGCATGCCGCGCCGCCCCCCGCCCCTCCGCCGGCGCGGGTGGAAACCCCGTGCGGCGCAGCGCGGCGCCCTTTCGGCGAGCCGCCATTCTGGGAGCAGGTCGCGGCTGAGCCGTCGCTCCGCGGCCGCACGCGTGGCCGCCCCGCCGCCGCCCTCGCCATGCAGATCTTCGTGAAGACCCTCACGGGGAAAACCATCACGCTCGAGGTGAGCCGCCGCGGCCCCCCACCGCGCTGCGCCGTCGGGCGAAGGAGGCGGGAGCGGGGCCCGGGGAGGGCTGGCGCGGCGGAGGCGCGGGCCGCGGCCCGGGGGTGAGCCAGCCGGCCCGGCCCCGTTGCGGCCCGCGCCCTCCTCGGGCTTCCCCGCGGCATGCAGCGCGGCGCGGGCGAAGGGAGCCGCCGGCCGGCCGGGCCCCTCGGCGCACCGGGTGCACGGGGAGGCGGCTGCGGGCCGGGTGCGCCGCCGCGGCCGGGGCAGCGTGCTTGCAGCTCCTGTCCCGCGGCTCCTCCGGGCTACCGGAAAGGCAAAGCGCGTTTTGAATCCATTGTTTTGTTTCATACCAGGTTGAGCCTTCTGATACTATAGAAAATGTGAAAGCCAAGATCCAGGATAAGGAGGGTAAGGTCAAGATGTGCCTCCTATTCGCTTTCGGGTCGATGTGTATCTTGGCAGAAGCGATTGTCTGCGGCAACCTATTATTTCATTGTAGAATGTCATCGTTCGTGTTCCTCGTTTAATCTTGATTTATGTCACCGTTAGGCATTCCTCCTGATCAACAGCGACTGATTTTTGCTGGTAAGCAGTTAGAAGATGGACGCACGCTGTCTGACTACAACATTCAAAAAGTGAGTAGGAAAGGCTGCAGCACTGTTGGAGCAGGCTACCCTTTGCTGCTGAGCCTAAGAAACACTTTAAATGGATTAAACCAAATCAGCTGATTTGGGGCTGGGTAGCACTTGTGATGGGGGAAGTAGTGATGCTAAGACTGCTGCAGCCCAGTCTAGTTTCAGGTCACAACAATGCTAACAGCTTCTGCTGCCAGCCCTCCCTTCTGTCAGACCTGGCGTGCTGCGGCCTGCTGCTCTGGGGGCTAATGGGACAAGTCCTGCACATTTCTGCCAGCTTAACCTGACCAGTGAGCGCCACTAAAAAGGAGGAGCTACAAGTAGCTGTTGGTTCGGCTTAGTTGTACCATGAACCTATTCTGCACTTGCAGTTAGAACCGAGGAATATAGTCACAACGATATTTTACAGTAATTAAACCTTATGGGGATTGAGATGCAGCAGCCCACTGTTCTCTGGAGCCAGTTCATTTGCAGACTTGTAGGGAATAATAGTCTTGGAGCTTTCCTTATTGCCTGGTGCTTGAGGTCTACTTTCTGTTGATAAAAAGCCTGCTTAATACTTTCTCAAGACGAGCAGCATTTTTTAGTCTATTTCGTGTGCTTCACAAATAGGAATCAACTCTTCACCTTGTGCTGAGACTTCGTGGTGGTGCCAAGAAAAGAAAGAAGAAGTCTTACACTACTCCCAAGAAGAACAAGCATAAGAGAAAGAAGGTTAAACTTGCAGTGCTTAAGTACTACAAGGTATGTAGAACTAACTATAGGTGAAACTTGGTGAAAACCCAGCCCTCACCAGGAGGGACGTAAAGGCTGTAACTAGTCTGCATGTAGCCTGGCGTATTTAATTTCTTCTTATATTCTTCTATTTGCAAGTATCCCACCTGTTAAATAAAAGCGAAACCGACGTTTTGCAGCTGGGCATTTCAAGAAGTCGATGTAACTGTCATAAAAGAAAAATACTCAAAATTTGCCACCTTTTAGCGCTGGTGATAGTATATGAGATGTTGCTTCTTTGCCCTTCCCAGGTGGATGAGAATGGCAAGATCAGCCGTCTGCGCCGGGAGTGCCCCTCTGAGGAGTGTGGAGCTGGAGTTTTCATGGCTAGTCACTTTGACAGACACTACTGTGGCAAGTGCTGTCTGACATACTGCTTCAATAAACCAGAAGACAAGTAAATGTACTAAACAATAAAAATTTGAAGTTCTGTACGGCTTAAGAATTTATTTCTGCTTCTTGTGGCATTGTTTTTCTCTTTTATCAGCAGAGAGGAAATAAGCTGTGAAACTGGATGCTGATTGCCAGCTGGGATGAAATACTTTGACTGTAGACTGGAAGCAGTAACTTCTTTTAAAGAGTGGCTTTGATTACTTAGTCTCCTTCAAAAGGAGATAATGGGTAGTAATAGCAGAGAAAAAACTCCAGCGCTAGCTACACTTAGAAGTAATCTCTTTAAACATGAGAGGAGCACAGTACAGTACATCTAATCCAGAAAAACAGATGAAGGGGTCTGAAGTCATGTCTACAGAAAACAGAAGAGCCCTGCTCACAAAATGCAGTTTTTCAGTATGTAGCCTGCACAGCAGCACCAGGGAGGGGAAGAAGATGGTTCAGCTATTTTGGAACCAATAGATAGTCATCAGAAACATTGACACAGTGATAGTTTTACACATGTGAAATGCTTGCAATTAATTGCTGTAGGTTATCCCATATTCTAATGAGGCAAGCTGGTTGCTTAACAAGATTTAAGAGTAGGACATCTTATACGACCATCAGATAGAATGAAGCTTGTACACCTCTTAAAAGTTTCTTTAATATTAAAGAGTTGAAGGCCAGCCAGGAATAATACATGTCCTTTTGTGTTAATGTATTCAAATGTATTTTAAAATCCTGGATCCCAGGAAGTTGTCTGTTGAACTACTTTTTCTTCATAACAGATAATTTCGTCTCCAATATTGAATTCTATATGGTTTTCCAAACTCAATCCACAATCCATACCCATTTTTATTACCTGGACATCATCTTTATGATGCTTCAGTGATGATAAAGATCCTACAAAGAGAAAGTACATCAAAGAGCACAGAAGTGTTTTGGTTTGCCCTTCTTAAGAGAACTAATGTTTCACCTCCTAGCAACAAAATGAAAGCAAAACAATGTAGGGATTGTGTGCACTTGCAGCTAATGAAAGTCAGTCCTTTTCTGCAGGTAAACCCTGTGATGCTCCTGCTTTCCTACCAGAGCTGGTGGTTAGAAAAAGGTCTGGATAACAGCACAGTGGCATTTTGCATTTTTTTGCTAGTTGGAACAACTCCATCCTAAACAGCGTACAGGATTACCCTATGATCAGATATGTGCATTTTGCACTAGCTTCACAGGGAACTAGCAGTGTCTTAATACTCTACAAATACATGTTTTGTGGCAATTACTCTTACCTTTCCAAATAACATCCCCGTTACGGATGAGCTTAAACTTCATTTTTTTGTCTAGCAGCCCCTTCTGTACTCTGCATCCAGCTATTGGAATTTTGTTTTTTCCTACTGTTACAGAGAAGATGTTGAGAACAGAAGCTTCCCCTAAAAGAAAAAAAGTTATATGAAGTATACTAAAATAATAAACTGGCAATAAGTGGAAGCAAGCTACACTTTTGCTTAGCAAGCTTTCTAACAAAACAGAAAAGCAGCTACAGAGGAATATAAAATATTTGATACGATAGGAACACTTCATTGGAGAATAAACTTTAGGCTACATTGCAAAACAAAAGTTTATCAGTGAATGAAAACTCACCTATTGTATTCTCTACCACAGAGGGGGGTAGTCTGCTATTTATCTCTTCTTTCACGTCATCAATAAGTTTGTAGATGATATTGTGAAGTTTAATTTTTACTCCCTTTTTAGCAGCCAGCTGTTTAATACTGTCATTGGCTTTCACACTGAATCCAAATACAACACCTGATAAATAAAACAATCAGCAAGTGATGACTACAAGAGAGCACTCCTTAAACAGTATGTGAAAGTGGCTGCTGTGTCTATTCTGTAATGCTGAACTTGCAGGGGAATTGCTGGTCAGCAAAAGAAGAAACTGCTACTTCCCTTTACCGGAGAGGCTGCTTATTTCTCCCTCTATTGCACACTGCTACTAACCTTGTATCAAATGGTTCCAAAAAAGCAGTCACAGAAAGTTCCCCAATGACAGAACTGGAGGTATCAAAACAAACTAATGCTCACACACAGCTCACCACAGCTCATGCGAAGGACAAGGTCCTCACATTTTTGGGCCAGAAAAAAGTTTGGCTGTCCAAATTAAGCTGGAAGTGTATTCTTAAATCATTCTCATCCAACTGTGGATGGACTATGGCAGGTGAGAATTACGGGGTAAAAACAGGAACGACTGACAGTCTTTCCAGTCGTGTCCCTGAAGAAAAGGAAATCTGTAACCTACTTTCCTAGCTTTGCCTGGTTTGAGCATGAGAGTAACCCAAGTGAGAGTCAGAGTTTAACCTTAACAATTCAGCTACTGGCAACAGCTTCTCAAGAGTCCTTCCATTTTCCTGACATGTCCAGCCTTCCCCACCTGCATTCCTGTTCCATGTTAAAGGAAGCATTATATTGTTTACCTTATTAATGCTGCTAATTATTGAGAAAACAAAGCCAGAATTAAGGCCTTCCCATTTTAATAGTTTGTACAAATTGTAATTTGATTTTTAAACACACACCATTAAATGCTTCAGCCAGACTTATGTCAGTTTCGCTGATGTCTCCCATTCCAAAATGAATGATATCCAGTTTACATTCACCGTCACCATCATAGCTGTCCAGAATGTTCAAAACAGCTTCAACAGATCCATCCACATCACCTGTGTGTACAAATGGAAGTACTGCTGACTTTGTATGTATCAAAGAAGCACTGAAGTAGAACTAAGGGCACGACAACTCCATGCTATGCAACATGGCCTTTTGACATCTATCATTCTTATTATATTTTCAGTAGCATGTTAAAACACATCTAACAAGTCTATTAATTCAAAAAAGGAACTTAATAAATACAATAGGACCAGAGGCTCTGTATTTGCTGCCATTTTCACGTCAAGTTTGCATAGCTCCCTCTGTGCCACCTGAACTAATACGTAATTGCTCTTGTCCTCCATTTTGCTGATGCAGTACTGCTGCTCATATAGCTTGTATTTTTAATTTTTTTGTAAATTTATATATATAGGCAATTGTATGGGTTTTACAAGTGCCTGTATATTATAGGCTCATAGATTTTCCTGTTGCTCTGGCCCTGCTGGAAGCACATCCTTCTGACCACAGAATGTTTTCTGATGCCCCTCCCCTTACTGAAGAAGTTCAATAATCTGTTCAGTTTAAAACTGATGAAACTTCTGGTAACAGAAATTTTGTTAATAGTTTAGAGCTATGCTTTCAGACTGAACATTTGAGAAGCACAAAAACAACAGAGCAGTAAACAGGACAGTACCTTTAACGACTACCGATAGCACGTTTTTGTCCATCTCTGTTCTCTCTTTAGGCTTTGAATACATTAGATGCTTATTGGCCTTGTACAGCACTGCCTTCCTCTGTCTCCAGGTCAGATGGGCTAGCTTCTGTTGCTTCTGCTCATATTCCATCCTGTGCTCCTTTTGCTTTGCTTCAATAGCTTCCACATCCCTTTTCATCCTCTCCTGTTGTTCAACATAGGTTCTCCAAGCCACAACTTCACGTGCCCTTTGCTGGGCAGGAAGACAGAAACATTACCTTTCAAAGCACTGCATCAGAAACCACACTAATGCAGTTTCATCCTTTTGCATCTTCTCTACAGGCTCACTCATTTTCTTTCACATTTAACAACAGATTTTGCTGCAAGGATGGCAGAGAATGAGCACAATAGCTCCCTCCCTGGGCTACAACAACATGACTCAAGGCCTGTTTCTATAGTACGTCTGCACTGCAGAAAAGAATTATTGTTAATTCTTTCATGTGGTAATCAACCAGCTTTCACAACACCTATTTCAAACATACTTTATTTATACGTATTATTTTGTCAGAAACTAGTTGTCTCATTCTAAAATTAAAACACTGATATCATTAGGTATGGGATGTTCTCCAGGTAGGGTGACAGTGTGATCAGATAAAAAAGAAAAAAGCCTTCTGCACCCTTAGAAAGGGAACACGTTAGAACATATCCCAGCTTACCCCAGCAGAAGCCACTCAGGACTGCAGCCACTGCAAACAAAGCACCAAGGAAGGCAGGATGACCATGAGCAGCAAAAGCATGAATCAAAAGGTGACTCATTTTTAATTCCAGAGGCAGCCTGCTTTCTTCATGTGATTGTAAAGCAGGTTAATCTGGATGCATGGAGATGAGGACAGTCTGGGAGATGAAAGGTAGGGGCAGTGGAAAAGAAAGAGGTAACGTACAAATCCTCATTCCTCTTCTAGAGCACCTAGCTCAGGTCTCTTATTACCCATGCCTGGCCTTCATCTTTCATCAGATTATCCAGGTTTAAAATGAAAGCTATCACTTTTTTTTTTTTTTCCTCAGCTCCTTCCCATCCACCTTACTGCTGTGTGAGTTTTGCATTAAACAGTTCTTTCTGCACCTCAGATTCTACTTCAAGGATTTCATCTCCTGCTGAAGGGACTTCCTTCCAGCCCATGATTTCCACTGGGATGCCTGGAGAGGCTGCATCTACAGCTTTGCCGTTCTCATCAAACATGAAACGCACTTTTGCCCACGTCTTCCCTCCAACCAGGACACAGCCTTTCCTCAGAGTTCCTCTTTGTATGATGGCTGTGGTAACTGGACTAGCGAAAAGCAGAGGAGAAAAATGACAGACAAAATAAAAGCGACTCTTCTCCCTGTTTTCATGGTTAGCACAGGTACGCAAGCAAACCAAAACATGCTAGTGATTGATCACAGGCAGATATTCCTGTGACATTTTACTAAAGCACCAGTAAAATTTTGAAGTGACTTGCAAGAGGCCCAAAATGTGTACTGTACTCCCTTCATTTCTGCAGATCAATACAACATTTGGCATTTGTGAGATCAGCAACAGACTGATTTTACACACTGACTCCCCCACCACCCAGAAAAAAAAACAACAAACAAACCCCAACAACTTCCTGGAATTCAGTTTATTTTTAGAGGGCAGAACACACCTTGTTTGCAGTGAACCTGCAAAAGGACTAAGACATTTAAAAGAGTAAAATGTCATCTTACTCACAATTCGCCCAAAAAAGCGTAAATATTATGACTATTAACTCAATAATTCCTACTTTTTTAGTGACATTAAATAAAAACACATCTGCTCTAGCATTTTAAACTATTTCCTGTGCCAACAGGATGTAATTTCAGTGATATGATGAATTTTGCCCTATCAGTTTGTAACTTCTTTTTCTGGCACTCATTGCTGTAGGGTAACATTTCAATGCTTGATTACAACCACTGCAAAGAAACCATTAGTTTTATTTAACAACAGCAACAAGAAGTTCAGTGTTAAACACAGAGGTACAACCTCCGGAACCTCCTGCTCTGTTACAAATTGCTCCATCAAGTTGTAAAGGCAGCAGATCACTTACCCTTTCCCTTTGTCTTTGCGAGACTCAATTACAGTCCCCTCTACCAGACCTGTGGGATCTGCCTTCAGTTCTAACATCTCTGCTAAAGCAACAGTTGCTTCTGCTAAAACCATCAGGTTTTCACCCTGTATAAAACCGTACACAAAAAATATAAATATATATATATGTGTAAAGGAAGTGCCCTATTAAAGTAAGATCAGAAGTTGAAATCTTAGTGCCAAATTCTCCCTTTTAATTCAGAACTTCTAACAACACAATACAGTCCAACAGCACAGATCCCCTTGCCTTCAAGGCAAGCCAGCACTGAAGTAATAAACTATTAAAACTCCTGCACAGCTGGTCCAGACTGCATGAAATATTAGGAAGGACAGTTTCCTTGCTTCTCTGTTCATAGCATCCAGGTTAATGACGCAGAAAAAGACCTTGCAATATTCTGGTACAAGTTTATTAGGAATGCAAATTAAAAAAAACCAAACGGCAACCAACAAAAAAACCCCCACAGCTAAACAGACAAATCAAAATTGATGACACCTACCACCCAGTCAAGATTCCAGGACATCAAAGAGACAAAACAGTTGGTCTGTTTTCTTTTTTTCTTCCCTTGTTCTAATTACATTTTATTTTTGAGAACAGATACAACAAGCTAGCTGTCAGCAGATCCAGATCTACAGGAATTAAGGCAACAACAGAGGTGGGTGGAGAAGCCACTTTTATATATACCTATTTTAAAGTGTAAGGGCATGACTTCAAAAGGTATTGAACTTGTCAAAATTTTAGAAAATTACTTGGCATGCATTTAGAAAGACAGCAATAAAGCTAAGATACTGCTGCATCAGTTTGGACAAAGCTGTTCTGGCCACCACAAAACTAAAGTTCAGATTTTAGTTCAGTTTTTAGCTATCAGTTGTTTGCAAAGCTAAGATGGTAAATCTTGTAAGACCACCACAAAACTACGTTCCTGTGATTAGCCATGTTTAGGAAAATACTTACTTACTCTCTGATTTCATACAAATGAGCATATGTAAGAAGAAACAGCAATTAAGATTAACCTGAAAAACAGCCACTAAATTTCCAGAAGAAAAATGAGGTATTATTATTGTTCACTGAAGGTCTGAGCCTCAAAATATGATACAAGTATGTTTCAAATTATTCCAGTGAGACCCAGCAGCTCTTAGCTCATGGTAAGGTGTCAAATACTAGGAAAGTAAGCATTTCATTTTTCCAGCTGCCAAATAAAATGCAGCTGTATGCACATACTAGATGCCCATGAACACCCTTTTTTCCACCAAAACCTTACCTTGAGTGCAGAAATATTTACAGCTTGAACATCACCTCCAAACTCTTCACAGACCACATCGTAAGCCAGCAGTTCCTTCTTTACTCTTTCAGGATCAGCTTCAGGTTTGTCACATTTATTAATGGCAAGGATAAGAGGAACTAAAAAGAGAACACACTCATCACCAACATAAGCAAAAACTTGCTGCTACTAGTACAGTTGCAATAGAAGATTAGAGCAGCTTATGAGCATGTAGAACAAATCATCCCACTTGCTGCCTACTCCCTGAGCAGCCATTGAGATCTGAGCTACCACAAGTAAGCTGGAGGAGTTACCCTAGTAGGGAAGGGGAAAAAAACCCAACAATAAACCCCACACCCCACCTCTGTAAGTGCTCCTCTCACGAACCTGCAGGTCCTGAAAAAATTATTTTAATATCTTTATGTAAAACTACAACATTCAGTACATTTTCAAACTCCTTCCCAGAGGAGAAGGAATAGGACTACAACAGTTATATCCCAAGCTCTGTGGATTCCAATTCAAGGAGTCTCTTTTGAGAGGTAAATAATAAGCACTTCACTAACGTCTAATTGAACTGCATAGGAACACACACCTTTATTAACTTTGTGTACCGGGCTTGCCACTCACTCCAGAATGTCATGTTAACAAGTCAAACACCGTACCTCCTGCATTTTTAGCATGTTGGATAGATTCTACAGTTTGCTGCATTACTCCATCTTCTGCCGCTACAACCAGTATGACGATGTCAGTAACGTGGGTACCTCTTGCTCGCATGGCTGAAAAAGCTGCATGTCCCGGAGTATCAAGAAAAGTTATTTTTTCCCCAGAAGGCAAATGCACTGTGAACAAGTATATATAATACATTTTAAAATCCACATTTCACATAGCTTTATTTGACTTGTTGTAAATCAAGCATCATTCCTTTAGGAGCTTTTTTAGTAACAATGAGGTATTTTAGGCAGACAGATAACTGTCAGCACGCAGGTCAAAGAAAGCACTTTTAACTCCTCAGGAAAGAAAAATCATCCTGGGATCTTTCATAATCCAAAATAGTCTAAATACAATTTCAACTGCACAGGCAATCCACTTCAAAGTTCCATCCACTTAGTTATGACAGTTACCACCAGTTATGGTTTCCTTTTTCACTGCTTATATAGAAACTGTTCATGTTGCAACACTTTTCCCCAATGAACTGACAGCAAGTCAGCCCCTTATGCAAAATTAAGAGTAAACTGTTTTATACGCAAGCACATACACTTGAATCATACCCAGAAAAGCACCAATGTGTTGTGTAATGCCTCCTGCTTCCATTGACGCCACTTGAGTTTTTCGTAGACTGTCAAGTAAGGTCGTTTTCCCATGATCAACGTGGCCCAAGATAGTAACAACTGGGGGCCGTGGTGTTAGTACTGCTGGGTCTGCAGGCGGCCTACAATTAAAACAAAAATGTGTTTTGTAAATACCAAAGAAGTTCACTGAGCGGCATACGTGCCCACTACAGCTAACGAAGAGTCATTTATCAGAACTCAGTGATGAACAGGTAAGCCTAGCTTCTCACCACTACGATCACAAATTCTAGCTACACCACACAGTTAGCCCTCTTAGTACCCAGCCTTATTGCTGCACCAATTAATACTGCAATTCAATGTATCAAAGAATTGGCTTTTCTTCAGAGAATGGCATAGAAAAAGCTCACCTAGAACAAATCGAATCTGACTATCAGTTTTACCGCAAAAGAAATCAAACTTTATCTCTTAAATATTATCAGGTTGCGACTATATCAGGTATTATCAACATACCGTCAGAACAAAGAAAATACAGTATATGAAAAAAACACTTGCAGCAACAAATAGGATAAAAAGAGCACTTCACAACTTACCTTTTCACAGCATCTGTGTTTTCTCTTTCTTTTTCCTCTTTCAGTTTTGCTGATTTATACTTCATTCCTGATTTTTTAACAATTATCTTGATATGGTCTTCATGTAAGATGGAATCTGGTTCTAGTGAAGCAAGGTCAATGTCTGTGTACAGCAGCGCTTGGTAAACATGATCTGTAAAAAAAGATAAGGACATTTAACAATTACATCCACAAAAACATGGCACACAAAAAACCCCACTTCATAAGACTTTCTCATTAGTAGTTTATAACGTGCTAGTGAGTTTCACTCACAAAGCACTTTTCTTTTAGTTAATCCAAGAGTTCCTGTTACACTAAGACCTTGATTCAGAAAGATTTACTGAAAATGACTGCTGTATTAGATGCTACAATGTTGATTCTCCACTTAGATTTTCATTGCTTGCTTTTCAGTTATCCCCTAAGAAGAAAACAACAAACTCATCTAAACCAAATAGCACAGAAGTGACTCAAGGAGTCAACCTGTTCATAGGCCACTTTCTTTGGTAGTAGAAATACAGAACATATCGCAGTAGTCAGAAATTGTTACATGCTATCTCAGGAACATACAGCAAGACGCGACAGAACTTTCTGCTTCTCTCCTCACTGCCTAAAGGGAAGTTTGCCAGAAAAAGTACCCAGCTGGATAAAAAGAGATCGGAGATAGGTACAACACAGCTATGGAATTATTTCAAATGTGGACAGTTAAAACACGCTAAACCCCCTAAAACATCATTGAAAACTGCTCAAGCTGAGCCACTATACAACCAGGCACAGTTCGTGGAGTTAAAAGAACAAGCCTGCTTCTGTAACCCAGCTGCCAGGGTAGTCACCTGCAGAGGCGAGTGTTTCCAGACTTTTTTCCAGTCCAAATGTTTTTCTCTTTAGTCTGCCACTGCGTCTACCAACATTTTCTTTGGTATGCCTTGCTACGGGAGGGAGGGAGGGATTAGCAACTATTAATGCCACCATAGGCATCTTTGCCTCTACCACTTGCAAAAGCGGCATGATAGATTTTAGCTGTTGTGTTTCATTTGATTTCAAATAACAGAGCAGGCTCTCACCTATGTCTTTACCCATAGCTCGAGCAAGTTCCTCAATAGTCATCATCTGCTTTATCTCCACTTCACCTTTTGACAGTGGCATCTTCTTTCTCTTCTTTTTTGTCTCCTAAGTGGAATTAGATACATATATAGGAACACATAGCTGGCATAAACTAAAAAATAGTAAAAACTATTAAAAAGGCAATGATCTCAAGCTATATGATGTAAACACATCTTTTTTACATTACTAATAAATACAATAAACAAATGACTTAACACATCACACTGAATATTTAAAATGTATAACATACTATACTTAATCTGTTTTTACTTTTAAATTTTTGAAACAAGGAAACAAAATAATTTCCATTTAATACTTTCCTCCTGCCTCTGCAAGATTTATGATGATGCTGGTGTAAGCACTTTAAGTCAGTATTTGAGACGGAGTGTGCTGGTTTGGGCTGGGATAGAATTCATGTCCTTCACGACAGCGGCTACAGGGCCGTTTTGGATCTGTGCTGGAACAGCGCTGACAACCCAGGGATGTTTCAGTCGCTGCTGGCCAGAATTACACAGAGCCAAGGCCTTTCCTGCCCCTCACCCCACCCCGCCAACACAGAGGCTGGGGGCACACGGAGCTGCGGGGGCACACGGCCAGCCCCAGCTCCCACAGGGTATCCCACACCGTACAGCCTCACGCTCGGCACGTGAAGCCGGGGGGAGGAGGAAGGGGGGGACATTCGGAGCGATGGCGTTTGCCTTCCCAAGTCCCTGCTACATGTGATGGAGCCCGGCTGTCCCAGGGATGGCCGAGCACCTGCCTGCCCGTGGGGAGCAGCTTCGCTTGCGTGTGCGGCTTTTGCCTTACTTATTAAGCTGTCCTTACGTCAACCCACGAGCTTTCTCACCTCCACCCTTCCGATCCGCTCCCCACCCCGCTGCAGGGGGGCAAAGCGAGTGGCTGTGTGCGGTTTAGTTGCCAGCTGGGGTTAAATCACAACAGGGAGTCACACTACAGTCACACACTAACTACATTTTACCTATTAAATGTAAAGTAAATTCTCTATATTCATTAATAAAGCTCCTTTTTTTTTTTGTAATTAAGGTTATCCAATGGAGTTCTTGTACTTTGACATTTCACACAAAATCTGAGATTATTGGGTTTTGTTAATTACCTCCTTTGTAGCTAGATGTCTGCGTTGTGATAAGTCAATACTGATTAATTTGTCTTTTTGCCAGAACCGTGGATACAGAATGGACCACACAGGATGTGCAGATGACTGCACAGGCTTCCATTGTGCTCCGTGAACTTTTCCGTAGGAGAGAGTACGCAGCTGCTGGCAGGCACCACGTAACTGGACCAGATTTTCAAACTTTAGTATCAACCCTCGATTCATTTCTACACTGAAAATACAAAGGACACATTGAAATCAGTCTCAAAGCTGAAAAATATTCTTTTCTATGATAATACAGACAGGAACACAAGGCACAAATGTTATGTTTCAAAACAGGGTTTTTAATGCTGACAAAATTGAACAGTTTGGTAACTCTTCCAGTTTTTCAGTTTTCGTAAGTGCTTCACCCTTCTCCACTATCCCACTGCAGACACACAGATCTACTAATACTGCCACAGCTTACAGATCTTTCACTTTTCTCCACTGATCTTTAACATAAACTACTGAAATCCCATTTCAGGTTCTTTAACACTACCTAGAAAAAAAGGGGCATTTGCACTCCTCATGCTATACTGGTAAGTTATCCAGATGTGACCCAGCTCTCTAGGCCAGTAAAGCACATTCACAAAACCCTGCTTACATGGGCATGTACCAATGCTAAACGACTACAGCACTGCAGTAATACCGCTGCTGTCACGCAGAGAGACGTTCTTTGAGGCTGAACGCTGGCTTAGCAATTAAAAGTTTCCAAGGCTCTTCTGTCAGATCATCCCGCATCTTAACTATCTTAACTTTGGACTGAGTTATTTTACCAATTATGCCACAAAACAGTCTCCTATTTGAACATGTCTTGTTCAGAGTTGTCTATTTTTCCTTCTGCTCAGTGATGACATTCTCTATACCTTCTATGTCTTCTCTCAAAGGTGGCTTTGTACCATCTTCCAAGCAGCTCCAAAGGAGTGAAATGCTTTATCAGTTCCCCTCAGAATGACTGAGATCTATTTAAAAACTCTCCTGTATCCCCATACCTGCAAGAAGTGAGCAGATGACAAACCAATCAGCCAAAAACAACTACCTCCCCCCCTCCCCCGCCAAAGAGAATTTTAAAGCGGCAGAACAGCTAAAACCGAGGGACCCCCAGGAGCTGCCCCTGGACGCTGCACACACCGAAAGGCAGCACAAGGCCAAGGAGAGGCCGGACAAGCTCGCAGCGTTGAGATCCATGCAAGGTTGCTCACTGCAAAGAAACCACCCTGGCTCTCGGGGCCCGCGGGCCACCAGCGGCTGGGGCAGACACCCCTCTGGCTCGTCCCGCTCTTACGCTCAGCCTTTCGGCCAGCGCTGAGGAGAAGCCCACAGGCCACACGGGCCTTTCGCCTCACAAGCCGCGCTCACCACCGGGAGGCCTCAGAAACAGCCTCACCCCGCTGCGAGCGGGACCGCACCGCAACGACGCGCACCATGCGGCCATCAACCTCCCGGACACCTGCCCGCTGCAACCCTCCCCGCCGTCGCAGCCCCCACACCCCCTTCTCCGAGCCTGCAGGTGCGGCGATCGCAAGCAGGCGGCCCGGGAGAGCACTGGCCGCAGGCGGCGACCCGGCGGCCCCCGCGCCGTCAGCCCGCTGGGGGGGTGGGGGGTGGGGTGGGGGGGGGGTGGGGGGGTGGGGGGGGGGGTGGGGGGGTGGGGGGGTGGGGGGGGTGGGGGGGTGGGGGGGCCCGGCGTCCCCCGCGCCCGCCGCGCGCTCCCTGCCTCGCGCCGCCGAGCCGCTCTCTGCGCAGGCGCCGGGGCGCGAGGGCAGGCGCAGGCGCGGTGGGGCCCTGGGCGTGGCCGCAGGGGCCGGCTGGGGGCGGGGCGTCTCCTCACAGCGGGCGGGAGAGCCGCTGGCGGCGGCCTGGCGTTCCTCAGCCCTGGCACCCATCCCAGGGCTCGGCATGCTCTTTTATAAACCGCTTTAACAGGGTTTTCTCCAGCCTGCTGGGAGATAGTACCTTTCCCTCGCGACGTCCTCCCACCCATCTCCAATCTAAAGCCTTAACATGAGTGAACCTTCTAAAGTTCTCTCTTAATTTGTCATCTCTGAAATGATATCACTTAAGAGACAAGGAAAAAAAATCTAGGGGCAAGTGCTGTAAGTGGTTTTTGAAAAAGCCTTAGTGTTCCCTCATTAATACCATTTGTAAAACCCAGAGATAATCCCAAATTACATCCCATGACACCCTTTAGCCTTGGGGGTCTGCTTGGGACAGTGGTGCTCCTACAGTGACCTCCAAGCAGCTGCAGGTTGTAACAACCCTAATTTCCTCTGCGTATGTGTGAGCTGTGTATTTTACATGCTTTGCCTGTAATGGGGGACTTGCAGCAGTTCCCACTGGTGGTTCTTCCACACGCAACAGGCAGTGCTATGTGTTTTGCTGCCCTCAGGATCTTGCTACTGCAAGTATTTGCTGTTTTGTGATGCTGAGTATTGGAAAAAAACACCCATGTCCTGTTTCAAAGGCACCGTCTGCTGACGAATGCACCAGGTACTAACTGAGACGTTAAAATGCGCAGGGACCTCGAGTGTTTCTCCAGAGGTAAAATGCGAAAAAATATCTCAAAAATAAACCACAGTAAAAAAAGCTTAAATACCAAAGGATGTACAGAGGGCATTAGATACAGCCTGTTTCTGCACAGGGAGACAAATCAGGCAGAAAGATGGTGCAGAGCTGCCAGCCTGCACGCCGAGGGCAGCGCGTCCTTCACGCGATGGGGCTGTCTGGGGACCCTGGGATTGACCTGAAAAACGTTTTATTTGAAAGATAAATTTAGCACGCAAAACAGTCGCCAGAGTTTACTGCAAATCTGCTTTTTGAGTTGATCTTCCGTTGGATGTTGCCTGGAAATCTTTCCGTGCACTGCTGTAAGGCTCTGGGAATTAGCGTGGGATCATATTTTATCCACATGTCTCTTAACCACAAATTCATACTGTTTAAATTTAAAGCTTTATTATGGATTGCCTGTTTTCCTGAAGGGCAAACTGAAAACAAATAATTTCTGATGTCATAGGTCAGGATGATGGTTTGGGTTGTAGAAATATTTTCCACTTAACTATGTAGCTGTTAATGCTTGGCTTTATCCCTTAGTTGCAATTCTCGATTATTATTGGTTGCCTTTAAAAAAATAACACATTTGATTATGCAGTTCTTTTTAGCGTGTATCATTAACTAAATAGTTTACCTTATTTTCATCTTTCTAGCTTTGAATTTTTCTTAATGTCCTTATTTAGCTGCAACGTTTTCAGCGTAACTGTACACAGGCAACAAGCTCGCAGCTGAAATTACAGTAAGCACATGTACAAAAAATGTAATAGGTGTAGATCTGAGACAAATACCTGTTTTGAAACCAATGTTCAAACCAAATACAGTTCCCGTTGGATGCGAAAACCTGATGTATGTCGAAGCATTGTTCCAGTGTCACCATTTGACAAGGAAAGAGACGGATTGTTTCAAGAAACTTGAGATACTGAACTGCACGGGAGGGGAGGTGCAGGGAGCTGTACGGAGAACGCTGTTCTCCAGCTAGACGTGTCCGAAGGAGGGTGGCAGTAGCCTGCGGAGCTGTGAGGCGGGAGGGACAGCCGGGTTCTTCTGCCCTACAGGGATGGCGAGCTCTGCCCTCTGGTGTCACAGGGCCCTGAGCCGCGGCAGTGGGCCCGTGCCTCTGCAGGCCTGGCTCGGCAGGGCCTAGGCCAGCGGGCCCCAGGAGCTACACAGCCACAGCCTCAGCCCTCGCAGCCCCTCTGGGCACCCTCTTCCGCCGTTTGGTTTTGAGGCGAGAGCCTCGGCAAGCGGCTCCGAGCCGCCCCGCTCCCAGTTTGCCCTGATGGCCCAGGCCGCTCGCGCAACACGTGCTCTGTGTTCACACGCTACAGGCGGCAGAACCCCTCCGAGCCACACCAACTTCCCACCTAGAGCCGTTACATCCCCCTCTGAAGCCTGGGGCCGGGGGGTCCGTATCAAAACTTATCGCAAATATCCCCGCTTACCGCCGGCTTCGCGCTCCAGGCCCTGGCCGCGGGGCAGGCCAGCGCCACCTTGAGGCGGCGGGGCGGGGCAGCACGGGCGCCATCTTGAGGCGGCGGCGGGGCGAGGCGGGGCAGCACGGGCGCCATCTTGAGGCGGCGGCGGGCGCGGGGCAGGGCGGGGGTGGCGCTGCCCGCCCCTCCTGCCCGGCCATGGCGGCGGCGGAGCCACGGCAGGCGCTGGCCCAGCGGCTGCGGGACTTGGGCATCGCCACGGTCACGGCCGAGCACCCCGAGGTAGGGGCCGCCGCCTCCCCCGCGCTCCCGCCCGGCGGCCCGAAACGGGACGCAGCAGGCTACAGGGCAGCTGTGGGCCCTGAACGGGGTTTTTTAGCGTAATTCACTATCTGCGTGTAATCTCGCCCAGCGAACCTAGAGCCTGGGCCAGGCAGAAGGTTTGGGTTTTTGGGGGGGCTGAGCATTTTGAGCACAGCCGCCATTCTTTCCCCTCGTTCTGTCCCCTGCCTCCCCCTTGTCCCCTCCAGCTCCCCAGCGGCTGCAGGAGCTGCGGCCCGTCTGCTTCCTACCGTGAAGTCGGGCATCCATGATGCTTTCCAAATTTTTTTCCCCACTCCCAGTTAAAAGTCCACGTGTGCCACATCATTCGGCTCCGTCCATGGTGGAGCCACAAAAATGACTGCTGTCAGGGCTGCCTTTTGCATTAAAGAAGCGTGATGTTCTTGCCAGGTACGCGAGCCAGAAATGATTCAGAAAGTGCGCAGGAGCACTATGTCACATTTTATTTGTGTTCTTTTAAAACTTATTCATAAAAGGGTACAGTTTTCAGGCAGAGTATAACATTCAGTATTTTCTAAATATTTAAGCAAAAGATACCTGCCAGTACACAACTAAAAGTCTAATGGGGTATAGAGTCTCACACTACACCGGTGATATTTTCCAGGTGTTCACTGTTGAAGAAATGATGCCTCACGTCCAACACATGAAAGGAGGTCACAGTAAGAACCTTTTTCTTAAAGACAAAAAGAAGAAAGGATTCTGGCTGGTGACTGTTCTGCACAACAGGCAAATTAATTTAAATGATCTTGCTAAAAAACTGGGTGTTGGAAGTGGAAACCTAAGGTTCGCTGATGAAAATGCCATGCTGGAAAAGCTAAGAGTGGGCCAGGGCTGTGCGACACCACTAGCCCTCTTCTGTGACCAGGGAGATGTGAAGTTTGTGCTGGATGCTGGCTTTCTGGAAGGTGGCTACGAAAAGGTGTATTTTCATCCAATGACAAATTCTGCAACCATGGGCTTAAGCCCTGATGACTTTTTGAAGTTTGTGAGATCAACAGGCCACGAGCCTATCATCATACATTTTGATTAAGATCTTAAGTAGACAAAGTTCACTTTTCTATTACCAGGCATAGATTTTGTAGAGCAAAAGAGCAAAACTGGTGAAAGTCTCATTACAAATAAAATCTGAAAAAACAAGGTTACTCCTTTTTTTATTTCTTCAATTGGGTAAGGTTATATTGTATAATCTGTTGAGGAAAAAAAAACACCTGTCTTTGGGTTATCAGAAGTTTAACAGAAAATTCTTAAAAAGATGTTTGCAGTCTACCACTAAATAACCAGTAAGTAGAAGAGGTGTGATTTAAATAATGTTACAGTCTTTATTAATAGAATAGATAAAATTGGAACTTGCCGTGTGTGGTACTGGCCTTAAAGGTTTAAACTTAAAACAACATCCTTAGGAAATAACAAATTAAAGTTCTAAAATATTTGTCAATACGCACAGGACAGAGATGTCTAGATTGTGCACCTGTACCCTTTTATACTCTACTACACATTGCTTGCTTTTTATTATTATTAATCTAGAAAAAAAAACCCAAACCAACTTGCCTACACTACAGAAAACTCACTTGATTGTCTATGGTTTTAGTTGCATTTTCACTTTCACAGTATCCTCCCCTTGAGAAATAATACATTAAGTCTTGTGGCGATGGCCCCGTTACGACAGGTGCATGCCTCACCCATTTCCAGAGCCTCTCCAGTGCGAGCAGAAGGCACGGGAGCCACCCCAAGGCAGGCGGGGCGGAGTGGGGACCCCGCTACCAACCTCTCTCCTGGCAGAAGAGCTCCAAGGAGTAATGTTACTGCAGGTCCCTGACCAGGCGTAGTATGTCCTGGTGGCACCTAGGAGGAATGTTAATACAGCCTGGAACTGTATTAACTTCTGGGCACGATTTCTATAGATTCATGAACCCATGGAGGACACGCATCTTCTCTGCTCCACTGCACCTTAACCAGCACCTATGGAAACGGAAGGAATGGTACAACTGGCTGTACTTGAGCTTCTCCCTGCAGGAGGGGCCTGCACACACAAACATCCCTGCGTTTAAGAGGTTGAGGAGAGGCTGATTTGGCTTTCAATAGCCGATACGCATTTAGTATAGAAAATCTACTTTCACAAGAACAAGACCAGTACATTCTCAACATTGAATAACGTAATTCTCTCTCCTCCTTTCTCTTGCCCAAAAGAGTAACACCCCCTTCAAACATCGTCTGTTGAAGACGGAAGCAGTAGAAATGCCACAAACTCCAGTAAACATACTGTGGCAACAAGTACCCACACAAAACCCAAAGACTGGGGAGTAGAGGAAGCGAGAGATGAGGAAAAGGGCTTTTGAACACAGCCTAACGGAAGCGTCACGTACAAACTATGCCTAAAGGGCAAGCAACAGTGTCAACACAAGCTGAGACAGAACTGAAATAAAGAATACTGAAGCATGAAGAAAAAATACATAACAGGACTTGCAATCTTGGGTGATGATTTGCTACCACATCGTGCTAAAGGATGCAGTACTAACAGTGAAAAAGGGGAACACTTCAAATGAAACAAGGCAAAAATCAGCCAGTCTGACTCGGTTTTGTTCCGTATAGCCAAGACCATTCTATGAGAACATTAACATTTGTGTGTTGAGTTGGTGGGCTTTTTTCCCCCCATTAAGGAAATGAAATCTTTAATTCTACAGAATGAAGAACTACCACTGAGTAAGAAAAAAAGTATCTTCTTGGGCAAGTTATTTCACAAACATCCTTACCATGGTTTCCTTCATTTTGGAAGGATTTGGCACCTTTCTCAGAGATGCAAGCTTAACAACAGAGTATTTCAAGATACAACAGTTTAAATTCTCCCCTCCACCTTAGAAAGACACAAACCAACCCCATCTATCACGGCAGTCATGTCAAATGGGAAAAAAGTGACCTAAAAATATTGAAGCTATAGGAAGAGTCACTAGAAAGATGTCCAGAAAAGACATATTTTGCATTTGTTGTCAAATAAAAGACTGAAAGGAACATCTGGTGTTTAGACATATTGGGTTGATTCATGAAATCTGGATTGACAAGTGCGTTACTAAATTAGTGAGATAGTAAGATACAGTCTGAAGTGTCTTTAAAAGTAAAATTTATCTGACCCGCTGCCTGCCACCAACTCTCCCTCCCTTTTAAGGCTTCTTCTTTGTGGCACCCTAAAATCCTCTATCACTTAACAAAAAAAATTAAATTTGACTTGTCAAGGTTTTTAAGTCCAGAAAGCTTTCAATGTGAAAAATTGTTTTAAAGACATGTGCAGAATAGCAGTTTACTAAGCTTCAAGAATCTTAAAATCCGTACTACCTAAAATTTAGCTACCTTTGCCCTCAGAAGAGATTCAGAGGCTTGTCTCAGCAGAAAATGATGACTGAGCAAAATCAAAGCTTCAATTACTGCATTTGGCAAATCTATAATGATTTCTTTTAGTATTTACCTATGAAATTAGTGTCTTTTTAAAATAATATCAAACTAGTGTACAGTTAAGATCTACACAGGTCTACACAAATAAACAACACAAAACAAACTACACACTGTCCAGAAAAATTCTGCTAGAGTTTTAGCTGTTTCCTTCTGGAAGAAATACTCACTGAACACATCACTGACCACAATGCTGTTACTTAACACCAATATCCTTCCGGTAACATCAGTTTCCAGTAAAAGTGTGTATAAATGTACACACAAAATAAGAATAAAAATTATTTGGTTTGGCATTTTAATATCATAATTAATAAATGTATACAGTGGCAAACATTTAAAAAATCAGTATGTAAAGGAAATTACAGTTTTAAATAAGAGCTTTTTAAGTTTTGTTTCACACCTAGGTACATTCCTTTAAGGCAGTTTTATTAATATCAAAGCATTATTTACATACGCATTTATCATCTAACTCTAAAATAATCATACATGAGCTCCTTTGTTGAAGCTGCATCATGTCTTGGAAAAAGTTTAGAAATAATTACGCATTGGGAATGTTACTAAATCCTCAGCAGACTATCAGAAAAGTAAATAAAACATACACTGTGTAGTACTACAGCCTTTTTTGTAATCTTGAACTAACAGTGGCAGATTTGGCAACTCTCGCAGTAAAAAGTTGTGTGTGTGCTCTTGTATGCTGTCTGACAGCCACCGCACGCTTCCCCTGGGAGTTTGTGTTTCAGAAAATGTGTAGTGGCTCTCAAATTTACATTTTGATTTTCTTTTAATTTTAAGGGCACAGACTGGGAAGAGGAAAGAAAGGAAGAAGAAAATAATTTCAAAATGATCAGAGCACAGAGAACCTCCTAGCCACTCTTCTGCTCTGACACTTCTTTGCAAAAGAAAGTGCTGGGAGTAGAGTCTGGTCTCTCAAATGCAAATGCATCTCTGGTGCTGCTTTATGGCCAATTTAGCAAATACAACCCCAAGTCCCACCCCGTACTGATGCAGCTGAAGCGGGCTGAAACCTGCTCACGCTGGCACGGGCGGGCACGAGCCAGGCCTTGGGCACACACACCCGCCCTCCGCTGGACTCTGACCTAGCGGGGTGAGTTCTGCCCCCAAACTCCTGCCGATTCTCTCACGCAAGGGAACTGTGCTTAGGTTTGCGGGTGAGGGGGGGTTGTTTCTAATACACATGATCAGTTAAATAGTAATTGTAAAGTCTGAGACTACACCCTGGCTACAGTACAGATGCTTTAAGGTGTGATAACATGCAAAAAGCAAGCATGGAAGTTGTGATGGGTCATCTTGGGCAACTTAATGAATGCAGACAAGAGCTGAGCTAGTAAATGACATGTCAGGAGGTGCCCACGTGATGAAAACGACACAGCCAGTTGTGTGGGGGGCTGGTTACACATGCCCAGCAGTGCTCTTTGCAGAGAAGCACGTGCAACGCAGTCGTGGCAATATGCCACTCCTGCCTGATTCCCAGGGTCTCAGAGAGCCTACCTGAACACATACAGCTGCCTGGATTCTGTGAATACAAACAGCATTTGGCACTACAGTTTAAATCTGTTAATTCAAGACATGTGTGTTTTTATAAAAATAGCAATGCTACTGAATGGTTAGGGTTTAATAGTTTGAAATGCATCAGCCCTCTGCTGTCAAAGACAGCTAGGAAAAATCCAGTCACAATCACACCCTGAAATGAGCTTGAAAATATAATGATTTAGAATCAAGAGATATTTTCCTTACATGTTTATGGTATTTCAATTCTCTTTCATAGCAGCTACGTCTTTAGTAAGGGCTACCGGCGTTCCAGATTTCGTGTCTTTGTCCGTGAAACTGTTTCCTCCAGCCTCTGTGGCTCTGCCCGCATTGTGGTACAGGCATGGCAGGGAAGCCAGGCTCCACCCTAGATTCTCATTGCTTCGGATACTCCTCTCGTCAGGGCTCCCTGGCACAATTGCTATCGGGGGAGAAATTCAGCTACACCCTGAGCTCTGAGGGCATACAGGAACACACCGGTCACCTGCATACAGGTATACAGGCCTTGACACACCGCACCTCTTCCAGCCGCTGCCATCCATCCCGCCCGCCCCTCTGGTGGCACCTCATTGCTGGCTTGGAATGCCCCGAATCCTCCTCAGAAACGTCACAGTTACCGGTTACAACGTGGGAAGTTATTCCAGATGCAACTGAGTTCAGGCTGCCTACAAAACTGTTGTGGAGCTGGAGGGCAGGAGGGCTCTGGGCTTCAGATCACTCCTGGGACTGCTGACCTATGGTGATGCTCTGCAAAAACCACTATGAAAATCCTGACGCTGAGAATAAGGGACCAGAAACAGATGCTAGAGTGGGTTGGTAATCAAAATAAACCAATTATTTTCATGAAATACCAGAAACATCTTCAGAAGAAGAATGGAAATTCTATGTGGTAGAGAGCTGCAAAATTGGTCCTATTTCCACTTAAGAAAAAAACACTGAAGTGTTTAAGTTCTCTGTGACAACAATCCCAGGCTGAACCAAGTATTTATATCATAACACCAAAATACTCTGTTCAGATCTAAGTCTTTTAGCACATCTTATCATAAAGTGTTTCAGAAGGGATTCGCATTAAGGAAGAAAACACAAGAAAATTTCCACTTCTAAAGCTTACTGACCTTGCCTCTTTGTTCCCCTTTCTGACAGGAGTTCAGTAAAATAAAGAAACGATTTGCCAGTGTGCTTTCAAATCTGTTGAACTGCCTTCTCTCTCCAGTGAAAGATGATTCTGTTCCAACTGTCCCTGACAGCCTGAGCCTTCATAAACGCCAAAACCTGGGAGCCTCACGAAACAAGCTGTTCCCAAGCGGTAGCGGCTGTGCCACAGTCCGGGCAGCCTGCGAGCCCAGCGCCGCATGCAACTGTGCTTACCTTTACTCATGGGATGGGGAGAGCTCTAGGGGAAGTTACACACATCCCTGTTGGAAGACAGGACACTAGGAGGTTACACAGTTAGCTTAACCCTTCAGAACGGGAATATGAACGTGCTTACTGGTTTGTAATAAAATATAACTATGGTAACTCATTTTGGATCTGCTTTTAAGTTCTTATACACTTCTTCTGAGCTCTCTGCAGATGCTTTCAAGACAACAAATATATGCAACCACTGAATGTACCAATAACAGTTGTTGACTTTAATATAAATCAATAATGAACAAAATGCATCTTACTAGTAAAAGATAACCTTAAGGGGAACTGATTGTAAAATGCATATGATATTATTTACATTTCTTTTTGCCATCAAGAAACCTCCTAAGCCACAATCAGCTCATGTCAAAAGACAAACAATAATAATAACAAAAAAATTACTCAATACATAAACATTGTAAGACAGTCTTATCCTGGAAATGCCATTTGTTGAGAACAGCCTTATATTAAAATAAAAGTTATAGAAAAATCATACCTGACAATTTCCTGTCAGAATCATATGAACATATATACGCAGAATAACTTGGGAATGTGAAAAACACAAATGACAAACAGTTCTGTATCATACGATTATCCCATGACTCCCACTTCGGTTAGTCATCCAACTTTCTCATGTATGTAAACAAAGTTTTCTCTTGCAGTATGCAACTAAAATCAGCATAAACCTTTTTAAGAGCAATTTCATGCAGATTATGCTAACCCAATAAGGCAGTGAAGTGCCAGTAAGTTGTGAGGTTGTTGTATCTGTATATACAGTCATTTCAACAAAATGCTACAGCATTTATTTTAGATTTACAGAAGCAAATATAAACTGCTAGTTATGGGATTTTTTGGCTAATTATTAGCAGAAGCTTAAGCAAATCAGTGGCTAATTTCATAAACAGAAGATGAAAGAAGTTTTGTTTGTTTTTTTTCCCCTGGAGTAATTCTTGAGACCTTTAAATTCTTGGTCCTTAGGGAGATGAGAACTGTCCTTTATTCAGTAGATCTTAACAGTGCAATGTGCAATAATTCCTAAGACCATCTACAAATTTTCGGCAGTAGACTCCAGTAGAGCTCCTTGATTCAAGGAAGGAAGGAAGGTAGGTAGGTTTTTATTTCCTGCTCTAGTCACGAAGAATGTAAAAAATTCCCTTAATTTTTATTAATGATTCCTACAGTCGCTGTCTTGTTACTTCAGATATAAAGGCTTCATACTGAGATACTGAAGGACACTTTTCTCTCTGTGTTCAGTTGAAAGGTAGAAAGAGAAAAGAACGTAAGAAAAGCTTAAAGTGTAGAAGTATAAAATACAGAGTCAAGTCACTAACAGAACTAACAGCACTAATAGCATGCACCAAAGATGTTTTAATGAAGTCAAGAGAAGGACAGAATGCCAAAGACAAGCTTCATAAAAAAAGGCAGTTTCCTTGTAGCATAGAATACTTTCTATATTTTGTTAAACTACTCTTTTAGATTTATCTGTCCCTTTCTAAGGACTTCAATATTACTTCTTAATGTTATTTCTTTGATCTTTCTTCTTCAAGAGATTTGAAAAATATGTGTAATTTTTACAGGCAAAAGGCTAAATGGGATGAAGTTCCCTGCCTACACAGGCAAAATAACTGCTGTAAAACAACCTCTTCTGGCCTAACTAGTAAGCAAGAGAGAAGCCAGTTAAGCAAGCAGTATTTACATCTGGTTAATGCAATGTGCACTTGTTCTTATATGTAATGCTGTTAGTTTGTTGTAAATGAAATTAATCTCATTTACATTTTGGGCAGGAAACTCACCACTTGGCCCACATCTCATGTAGTGGGTAATAGAATTAGGAGCTTTGTTGCTCCCTAGACCTGCTTTTTGAATTTCTGCTTTCAGGGATAGCTTCCACATCTGCAGAGAAAAGCATTTCATGTTATTCATTGTGTTTACCAGGACATGAAAAACACCCTCATGCATTAAAATACATTCTACTTATTAGTAGAGCAAAAGAATATACAAACACTTTTTTTTTTTTTTTTTTTTTTTTTGGTAAGAGGAAAGGACAGAGGAGAGAGATAGGAAGAAACTCACTGGAAGTGCCTACTCAACTACACTCATTAAAATTAATCCCAGCATACAGAATAACAAGGTATTATTATTTTCAAAGCCATAATCAGATATACTCAACTTTTAGATACACTAACTCTAAATTTCTGCCTGTATGAGAAGGAAAAAAAACAAAAATCAGATGTAATCAAGCCTGACTGAAGCTAGTAGCAAACTTAACTCGTCTTTGCATTTTTACCTGCCACACATTGACAGAAATGTTCACATTCAGTTCTGCAAAACAGAAAATGATCTTTGCATGCAACAGTTTGAACATGCAAAATGCAGTATCTTAATTTACTATTCATGTAAAGCAAAGCATCAAGCAAACCTTTAATGCAAGCAAATTTTTGAGCCCGAACAACAAAACCCTTTTTTTTGGCTAGCAGCCACAGGTTTAGTGTTTATAATTACCATGCAAAGCCCTAACTTATACTTTTTAAATGCAGCAGGAAACCAAGGAATAAGCAAGCACACCAACGTTTTACGGTCAGCCACCTGAACGGCTGAAGAGCAGTAGCGATTAGGTCTGAAAGGAATTTCACAGATCCTTCCGCTATTTGAGCATAGACCAAGAGAGACATCCATGATGTTCCAGCATAAAGACCAAAAAGTGCAGGAAAAATAATCCTTGAAAACATTTGTTTCCTTTCAAAGATAATAAACAGATGTTGACAATTTATTATTCAGGAACATTATAAAAATCTTTAGCAGCACGCTTTCCCTGCCGCAGCTGAAAATTGAGCAAAAATAGAGGCACAGAAAGATATTATCTTCAAAACTGAAGTGCAATTCATTACAAATTTATAAAGCAATGCAAAATAGTAGCTTGAGCTGGACAAGGTTAGTCTACAACTCACGTAGAGGACATGAGACACTGGCGTTCAAAGACACTCACACTCGGTTATCCTGAAGCCCTTTGTGTATAAGGAGAAGCTGTTTTAATGCTGCCCCCACAATGGAGTTAAGTAATACACAGGCTGGAAAGGCATTAAATATCAGGCATAAATGTTTACCATCAGATTTGGTTTGTATGCAAAAGTTTGGTGCTGTGAAAAGAAATGAAACAATGCAAACTGAAGTGTCCCACACGCAGTGGCTGGGGAGAAAAAGAAGACCAAAAAAAAAAAAAGTATTTTGTTGCCTTAATACCAAGCTTTAACTTCACTTTACAGGGATAACCTTTAAAATTTCTCTTTAGACCTTGGCCTTGCTCATGACTACAATCGGGGTTCAGTGGTCATGCTGGAGGGTTCGTAATACACCTGGAGATAACACTGGTATTTTTTGCAGCTGTGGCAGTCTAAGGACCTAAGCAAGACGAGGCTGGCAAACAAGGCAATAGCACGCCTGAAAGCTTCTCTGATTTCTTGAACAGCCGTTGATCTAAATAGAAGACAGTGCCTCTAGCTACCGATCCTGTTCGATCAGAACAAGCTGGCTCGCTGCAAGACACAGGCTTGCAATCAGTTAAGAGAAATACAGCTACTGGTAGCACAGTATGAGTTTACAACAAGCACTCTCAGAGCTAAGGTTTTCTCCATCACTCCTTAAATAACTTGCAAAATGTATTACACACACACCACTTCAGGTAACAGCACTGTTCCGCTCAAAGCTAATTCAAACACGTCTACAGATTAGTAGAAATGAAGTCAAATGACATGACCCAAGATCAGAACACTGATCTTGCTGTGTGAGAGCAAATGCGTGTGAAGTTACCATTATATTTCATATTTGGTGGGGTTTGGTCAGGGTTGGGTTTTTTTGTTGTTGTGTTTTTTTTTTGTTTTTTATTTTTTTAAAGGGTGAGACAATTCTAGAGGGAATACAGCAATAACTAACAGCACACTGTGAACAACACTGAAGAGAAGCGAGAAATTTATCAGCCCAGTAATAATGGATGCCTGCAGACATGGTGAAGGATGGCTGCTTTGTATTTTCAAACAGTAATTTTACTCTCCACAGAATGTCTTTTCAACGTCTAATCTTCTCCCTTCATTCCTTTTCCCCACCGGGAAATGTAGCTGGAGCTCTGGAAAGGGCCATCTCCACATGTTATTAGCTATTCTCCTGTTTGAAATGGCAGCCTTATAGATGAACATATGGGATGTCTGCTGCTTTTCCTGGGGGAACCGTGCATTTGCTACCCCTCCCTAGATAAACACTGAGGAATTAAAGTTCAACCCACACAGAGTACTACAACTGCTGCAAAACTGCTGGCAAAAGAAATTTAATTGTAAAAAAAATCAGCATATAGCATTCGTTATTTTCAGTATTTATTTTCATTTTTAAATATTTTTCCTCTAGATTTATTTGCATTGGTTTTTTTATAGCATATGTAATTTTGGCCTACCGTAACTGTCAGTAACTATGTCCTCTTGCAAAAAAGTGCTAATGTCTGAAGCCTCACATAATCATAGTTTCAGTACAATACAATTTTAAATTCTGTTTATGTTTACCATTAAGAAGTTCCAAGCAATTGCAGAAACAGTGGCATATTAAGTAATTACTTTTCAACATTTCTCTTTAGCTGGTTACTCGCTTAAGCAGTCCTACGCTCCCATAACTTTCCAAGCAATTTTGGGTTTGTTTTTTTTTTTAATTTATTTATTTAACTGTGGTATAGTTTAACAGTTTTTCTGTTATTTTGTTGCACATCTTGCTTTCTATTATATCAGTGTTACTTCTATTGAGAAGAAAAAATGAATTTCCACCATAATCAATACAGGTCTTTATTACCATACATCACAAGGAGTCTCATATTAACTCTGTTATTTGACTCCTAATAAAACCGTACACTTCACCACATTTGTACACCAGACGTGGAA
The DNA here is from genome assembly GCF_023634155.1 of Falco peregrinus. Lineage (NCBI taxonomy): Eukaryota > Metazoa > Chordata > Aves > Falconiformes > Falconidae > Falco > Falco peregrinus. The sequence goes on from NC_073731.1 coordinate 2,155,542, forward strand.
AGACAAAGCATACAAAAGGGAAAAGGTGGAAAGGATCATTTTTTCATTACAAGTGCTGCATATCATGTGACTATTTATTACCTCTTTATAAGAATTATCATCTATGTTTAGGATTATGAATGGTCTTTGTATTTATCGATGTTCAAATATTTTAATAAGGATGAACAGTAATTTGTTTTTATTGTACAAGCTAGAGGCGCTGAATTATTGGGCTAGAACTTGTTCCTTGTGCAAAGCGCATTTATGCCAGGACATGGCATAAATGAAAGGGGTAAGACACTGAACTCTCTCTAAATGCTTCTTTTCATTAGTATCTCGGTTTTGAAAGGGGAAGGAAAGACTTTTACTCCAGATACATAATCAATGTGTTACTGACACATCTGAAAGCATGAGCACAACTGAAGAGTACTGTCTTTGTACCGGCCGTTCTGTTGCTCACGGGGCCATTTTTGGCAATGCAGCATGCGATTGGTTTAACATGCATTCAGGAACGTACAGGAAAAAACCAAAAATATTTGTGATGCGTGACAAATAAAAATAAAGCTGGTATTATAAAGACTTCAAGGCATGCAAAATATATACAGTGCAATTAATGTTTCATGCAAACTTTGGTGAGGTTACAATTGTACAATCAATCACACATGCTAGAGTACACAACTGAGCCCTGTGCCGTTGTGCTTGGAAAACAACCCACAGACCTAACAAGAATTCGCTTTTTTCATCGTAGTGATATTTTCTCTAAATTCAGGAGACGTTGAGAACACCTAGATGTCACATTAGACTATATATATATATATATATATTTAATAGCAGAACTTCCTTATCATACACAACCATACTCATACCACACAGTTTTATTATCTTCAGAAACCAGTAGTGGGGATTCAGCCCCACTAGAGTTTACACAGGTGGTAGGAACAAGTTCACTAGTTAGAACTGACCATAGGTCACCAGGATCAGATTTCTGATTAGCTGAAGGCTGTTGCTGATTTTTTGCTACTGATCTAAATGCTGACAGATTTGCCTGATCAGCTGTTTTTGATGTAGTTCTCTGGGGCAATCCACTTATATTACTAACTAATTCGGTGTTAAGGGATAAAAATGGCTGAGTCACAGTAAATGATCCTGTGCTGTCATTACCAGATATACTGACTTTATCATTAAACACACTTGTGCTTAGCAAAGTTCTCTCACGAAAATTTGACCTTTCCATCCTTGAAGTCTTAGGCACATCAGAGTTACAGCCTAAATTATGTGGTTTAACAGTATTAGCTGCATCACTCTGTGGAACACAATCTACTCTGTAAGCCACACAGTGAAAAAAATTAGAGGATAACTGGTGTGCTGAGTACTCACTAGAGGTTGATGGAACACTCCTGTCAGCGGTGGACGGTGCTGGATCAACTGATACCGGTTGCCTACTGTCCTTAGATAAAAAATCGTGAATGCTTGTCCTTCGAGTAGTTCCTTCTGCTGTAGAAATCACGCTGCTTGCACGAGGTAAGGTAGCATAAGGATTGCAATCTCTTGATTGTCGCTGTGATACAGTTGCTTGTATCTTTTCTTTAACTGATTTGGCCTTCCCTTGAGTGCCTGATGTAAATTTTATCGGAGAGCTGGTGAAGTAGGTATCTTCAGTTTTACGAAGGCTGGGCCTTACAAGTTGTTCTGGTTTAATGGATCGTCCATCTGAGAAATCAACTGTATTTTTTACACTTAATGATCTCACAATACCACAACCGGCAGATGGCTTTCTCAGCTTTTCCTTTCCTGTCAGCTCTGCGGACTCAGATAAGCTTTTCATGACTTCATCTAAAAGATTCTCTTCACTTGCAGATTTCATCTGTCAAAAACATGGAACACCTTATAAATTTTAAAATATAATTTTGACCTTTTCTTAAGCAATCCTTGTGGTCATAAATGAAGACCATTTCTAAGCAGCTGGCTTTTTGGTTTTATTTTCTCAGATCTAGAAGCAGTATTAAAATCTACAGTCACACTCATGAGTTTTTTGTACACCTTACAAGTACTTTCAAAACTAGGCATCAGACAGACCATGACGATCTGGAATTAGTTCCTGTAATACTGATTAACTCAACAAATCAGATGATCAGAACTTCAAGTTTATCATCATCTCACTCGCCCTCTGCCATCACTCATCAATTCTTCCTAAGCGATTTCATATAGACTATTAAATTTTAACTTACACCGATCATCTGGAGCTAAAACCTTAAATTTGCTATGCGCTTAAATAATTAAGACAAAAATGAGACAGTAATACAAAGCACATAACCTTTAGGCACCCTTGGTGCCTCAGTTCAGACCCAACAGCTCCCAGTTTTTTTCTTTTTGGAGAAAAGACTTAATAGCTAGGCTAAAAACAGTTTGTGATTGCTATCTACAGACTCAGTGGAAAAACGCCGTAGTCGTCTTCAAAATGGTAAAAGAGATAATTTGGAAAGAATTAAGCTAAAATCATTAAGGAAATGCTCTGGCAGAAGACTTGAAAGAGACCTCTTGAATACCCTTCTAACCTGAATGATTCTGTGATGCTATGAAAGGGATTCTGTGATTCAACAACAGCAGTGGACTAGACTTGATGACTCAGGTGTTTTATTTTATTCCTACTGCCAGAAGAGTATTGTCTAATGCTTAAAAATCAAAAATCCTTGTCAGAGACCACAGGGAAGAAGTCATTTTAAGCGCTGTAACAAAAGAAATCCAGAAACTTAATCGAGACTCAAGTCATGACCCCAGACAACGCCAATCACAATTCAGCTGTGAAAGTGTATTTTTCAGTTTCAATTGTGTTGTTAAAAATAGGTGGAGTCTGATCCTCACGCTTGGTAATCCCTAGTCACAGGAACCAGCTTGCTTTTATCCTAGAGCATGTCTAGGTTTCACACAGATCTATTCAAGAACTAGTGGTGAAGAAATTAAAATATTAGCAGAGACAAGGGGATTCTGGGCTTCTAACAAACTGTCACAGATTTATGGAAACGTTCTCTTTGTCTTATTCCTCTCAGGTTTCAAGGGGCTCCAAAGCCTTTTTTTTTTTTGCCCAGTAGTTAAAAAGATGAAACTGAAGCAGACAAGAGTCTCTCCTCAGGGAACGAAGTATAGCACCTTCCTGTTGATGGAAGACAGATCTGACAACAGCTCTTACTGAAGGCAGGTGCTGAGCTGGAAGAAGAAATGTACACCTACTTGGAGGCTGCGGCCTTCCACCTGAGCTCTGACGAGCCTACCACATGTCAGCACACCAGACATTCCCGTGCAGTAGGGATCGACTTTTATACCCAATTCAGTAACCCGTAAAGGGTCAAGCTGTGAAATTTCAAATGATCTGGTGTATGATACAGCAAGGATACAGCCCACACCACTTCTTAATGCAGGTGTAACCAATCTCCCTACAAAGTTTGAAAGCAGTTCTACTCACTGTAAGTCTTCTATTAATTCTGTGCCCATATAGGATAATATGTAGTTAAAATATTTTATAAACTAACCTCGCTTGAGGTACTCTTGTTGCTTTCTTCTAGAAACTGTTGCAAGGTAACAACTTCACTTCCAGGAGAACTGGTTTTGGTCGGTTTTCCACGACTATCCAGTGTTTCTGGCATTCTTTGCTGGAGCACAGGACTAGACCTTGTATGTCCTTTCAAATACTGAATAGGACTGCTGCTGCTGCTCGACCAAGCCTCGTGTTCATGTAGCAGACTAAATTCTCCGCTGCTGTGACTTTGCGGCCTGCTTTGATTGTGAACTGCACCTGCTTTTGGGGTAAATGGTATTAAGTATTTCCATAAGAAAAATACATGAAAGCTGTTAAACAGTGTAACAGTTCTCAAATCTGGAACATTATCAGATTCAGTTAACAATAATTCTATTTAAGAGACTAAAAAGTCCATTCGTCCTTTTTTACTCAAGCCAGATGTAATTGCACTCCCTTGACTTACCTCTTTCAGCTCCTTACACATGACATGATTTTTTGGAATGAAAACTACCTTTCACTTATCATCTGGGCTTCCACCTACATAATGCTATATTCCAGGAGACTTAAAGAAAACGCCTCCATTCTTGTTCATCATCACTGTGAGGCACGCATTCTTAATATAATATTAATGAGTTTTACATTAAATGAAAGACAAAGGATGGAACAGAAAGAAAAGATTGTCTTCAAAGTAGTTCTTCAACAAGAACTACTGCAGAATGCTGCTTCTCCAGCAGGTTCTGCCATTACTTCTAGTTTACTATAATTGTGACCTGAAGAAAGCATATGGCATTAAATGCAAAATATATGACACACACCAACTGTTTTTATTTTTCAATAACTGTGAATTGCTTAAAAAATACTGATGAATAATCAAGTATTTCCCACTTCATGTTACTCCTAAGAAATGAAATTAAGTTTGAAGAAAGATGAATTGTTTACAGCAGAAATTTCTAATACGGTATTAGAAACTAGGGCAAGGAGTACTTCAGAGAATCTTTTACAGAAGGGAGTAATCAAACAGAAAGTAAACTAATAAAGCATTCATCTCTAAATTTCCAGACAGATACTGTTTAATAAATGCAAACCATGAATAATAAATGAAGTCTTGAGTAGGCAGCATTCCAGTCTAGCAGAATGGCCGTTACAAACAAAAATACATCAAGACTCGAAACATGAAATTTAGGTAAGACTGCTAAATCCAGGAACGTTATTAATCTTTTAAAAATAAAATATAAAAGTTCACAGGATGGTATCCATATGCCATTTTGTCCAGTTTGTGTTGTGTGCTACACAGCTTTACAGCAGCAGTACACATGTAGTAGGGCACTAGGAGAAAAAAATGGAGCAACTTCTCTGCTTAAAAGCAAGTGAATTTGAAGTAATTTGGGGGGAATTCTTATTTTGTAAGATTATTAAGTGGGTTAGGTTTGGTTTCATATAGTATATCACCCTTTTAATATTCATTAAAACTATAAGTTGTATTAACACTTGTATCCTTTCTTATTTTGTGGAATCAAGGCTATATAAAACACTTAAAGTAAAACATGCTGTGGTGTGCTGTGGGAATTTTTGTGGTTGGTTGGTTTTTTTTAACCTATGTAGATGATCTTACAGAGGAAAGAATGGAAATGAAGCATGTATGCAAATTCACCTACAGCATACCTTTGACTTCATGGAGTGAAGCATTGTTATTGCTATTGCTAGTGGATGTTCTGCCACTATCAAGGCTGGCTGGTCTGGAAGCTAAATTGAAAATTAGGAGACACCATGATGAACAAACTTTTAGCAGACAACACGGTACCTTTACATTCTGATCACAGAATGCTCAGAGGCAGGAATCATGCACTATTTCACAGGCTGAGCATGCCCATTGTCAACAAAGTGGTTTCTTACAGATCAGAAAGCGAAGGGATTTCCAGGCAGTCCAAGAGGACGCTTTAGAAAAGGGCACTACAGGAATTGTAAGGTACAAGGGAGAGGAAAAAAGAAATAGAGTGTACATTTAGAATTGAAACTGACTGGTTAGTGGGAAACCAGGATTTTACAGATGAAAAGATGGGCATGCAGAAAGCTGCTTGTGATTAGGTCACTTACAACAGATTTGACAAGGAACCTTGCACATTGTTGAAATGCCACGAACAGGAGGAGCAAGAGCATCTGCACAGATAATGTCCTGTACTCCTATCCAATACAAGGGAAATGTGCTGTTATTATCTTCAAAACATATTAGGTGTTTAGTAACTAGAGTTAAGCCTCCAATTCTAAATAAACTATTATAGCTTTCACTTCATAGCTTTGCTTGAAGGAACACGTAATGATTTTATAAAATACAGTACAAGACAAATTTAGGTTTCAGTGAACAATAAACACTGGAAAGTAAGGCCAGATTTGGGCTTTTTAGGATTGAAATTATACCTTCTTTTTATTTTACTATTAACTCCAAATAAATTTTTAAAAGGGAAAATGTTTTGATCCTGTTCAGATGCACTTCACAGATACTTTCTACTAGAGATATAGAACATCTATCTGATGCAGTAGTTAAGAAAGAAAAGAATCATCTGAAGAAATGATACTACTATACATTCAAGAGATATGCAAATCACAGAAAGCATGCTCACTTGTAACAATGCCATTCACTTATTTTTCCAAACTTCTTTAACATTCAGATAATACATCCTAAATTCATTTAATTAAAGTTCACATCTTACCATGAACTCTTGATCCTGTACTAGAATCATCACTAATACCTTGCGGACTTACATCTTCAAAGGATGTAGTATCTATACACAGAGATATAAAAGCAGATGTAAAATAAAAACAAAATTAAAAGATTATTGAAATACTTATCTGTAAATCATACTGAAATATTTTTTCAAACCGATCCACTTTTACTTAGGTAACGTTCTGTAGGAAAAATCCTGACACATTTTATAACTGCAGTTATTAAATCCATTCAGTATCTTAGCACTGCAACTCAATTATCAAGGTTGCTTTTTGCTGAAAACTTAAAATACAAGTAAAACCCATATTTATATGAAATTGCTGTTACACAATCACATCACAGTGCAAAAAGCTTCTACCTATACCTTTATTATTTAGCAACTGCTTGGATCTGAAGCCTGTAGAAGAGTTGACAGTGGCAAAGTTGATAGCTGTAGTAGAGAAGGCCATAGCTCCCAATTCTTTCCTCCTTTTACCCGTAGATATATCATCAGGACCCTCCAGATGTTCAGAACTACCTGTCCATTGTCCTCCTGCTAGGACCATGGACTGCACCAGGTCATTCATGGCTGGGATGCAAATGAAAGCAAATGATCAGCATGGTCAATGTATTTGCTTCTGTTCTTATTTTGTATTGCAAAATGTTGGACAGTTTTCTAAGCATTAAAGTGTACTGAAACTGGAAGACACGTAAACACAAGATCATCCACGTTATGACATGCAATCAGCTCAATGAAATGACAAGTGTTGTAAGTCAGAGACTTCTTTCAGCTCAGTATGGGTCTTAAAACTGATTTTATTAGCTATAATCGCCATGCTTGCACTGCAGTGGTATGTAGTATGTGTGTTAGAAGCTTTGGTACACTGTTTGCAATGATAAAATGGAATGAGTAAGGATAAAATGAGCAAAGGTGCTTATACAATACAATGTCAACAATGATACGGGATCCTTGTACAGTGCAGGTTACTGCAGGGATACTGTATTTTACATAATAATAAATAAAAGGATCTGAAAAAGATGACATCTGATGATATCCACCTTTACTTCACAAAACCAGAGAAAATCATCCACCCCCATTATAAAATAAATCAATACAACATTTTGGCAACAACAACTGATGAATACTTGGAGTGACAGACCACCATACAGCCTTGTGCTATTTTCTACACTCTCTTTAACAAAAAATTACAGTGGTTTCTTAATAAAAGGCTTACAAAATGTGTAATTTAGAACTATTTAGGTTAACACAGTGCACTGTAAATTTATATACACATAAGAGATGTGTATATAGACAACTATGTATACAAATATATGCAATCACAATGCACTGAATATATATATATATGTATGTGCGTGTGCTTGTGCATGTAAATGTGTGGGCATGTGTGTGCACATGTGCACATATATAAAGTATTCAGTGCCAAGGTTTAAAAAAAAGAAAAAGAAAAAGCAAAAAGAAAAAGCTCCAGCTCCTTGTATTGTAGCAGGACTTGCACATCGCAAAATAGGAGGAAAAATACAGCGCAGTCCAGGGAGAGGTTAGTGAAAAATTAGTAATGGAAGCCAGTGTAGCCATTTAAAAGAAGCTGAACTGTCATAAAGTCTTACACATGGAGCGACGGTAGAAGGCCTTCATTTTGTCTTTTTCCTTCGGTCTGTTCCTCAAAAAGGGCAGTCTTTTCAGTGCAACCACTTTTATGTCATAGCATGAGGAAAAACGGAAACAGGGAAATGAAAGAAAAAAAGGGAGAAGAACAGATGGAAGTTAAATGTTGAAACTAAGGACAGAAATGAATGTCTGAGTTTAAGCTATGTATGCTATGCTAAAAGCTATCATTCTCATGCTTCCATGTGTGATAATGAAATATGAAAACTACACTGAAATATGAAAACTACACTATGAAAACTTTAATATACTCAGCAATGCACCGAAAATAAAGGTGAAGAGCCTAATACAGTTTGAAAGTTCTAACTGCCAAGCTCTTCAAAAAAATAAAGGTAACTTCTTTGCAGACGATTATAGAAACTGACAATTATATAGCTTTTACTGTGAAAAACAGTATTTCTCGAACATAAAAATGTGAAGCAGAAAAAGCTTAAAATGAAAGCAACTCTACTTTACAATATGTCCACATCATTATTTTTTGAGATTAATAGCTTTTGTAATGTTTTGCTCTGCATCTCTAGTAGGACACAATCTCTTGTCTTCATTTGCTCCATTTTGTGCTCATTAATAATTTTGGTCATCTACTGCCTTGTAGAAAAATTACATGGACCTTATGTTCAATCTACTGTTTGTGTGCAGTGATTTTAATATTTTACTGAAATAATCCACTTCAAATCTGTAACAATAAAAATAAAATCAAGATTTATTGGCCGAAATGGTATACACCAATTTTTTTTAGCTGAAAAAATACCAAAGATTTAAAAAAAAAAAATAGCAAAAGAAGATCCAAATATGAGTGTTGCTGTAACATTTTGAGACAGCTAAGAGAAAACTGAGATACATAATGCTAGGAAACAGAGTTAAAATTAACAACAGTATTAAAAGATGGAGGAGGGGGAAACCACAAGTTAATCTTGTCCTCAGGTCCAGCTATTCTGCATTAGTAACTGATTACTGGCAGACACCTGCATTTTGAAGCATCAGATATATGTGTCAGCTGGCTGCCAAGCATACAGGAGCCACATGCAAACAACTGGCATGTAAAGATCCGGAAAGAAATGCATCATGAAATTATCAAAATGGTCTTATTTATGCAGATGTGAAAGCAGTGTAGTCCAGTCTTATCAGCCCAAGATCTGCTTATTTTATCTCTCTGAAGTCACTTTTGGGACACATGCTTTGTCTTTCACCTTGGTTTTCTGCTCAACCAGTGGCTTGCCATAGAGCAGTTTCTATTTGATACAGCAGTGCATATATAGATACGCATTTACAAGTGCACATGAACCACCTTGAAAGAGAAACCTCCCTCTCCACCATATCATTCTGCATTTGCACTTCTAAGTAGTCTACAATGCAATACATTTTACGACTTCCCATGAATGCCTGACTGGCATAGCCACAAGTGCCAAAAATAAGCACAGGTTTCCACAGTTGCAAAATACAACTCTATCTTGACCAGAGGGGGACAGCAAACACCCTCCTATGTCCAGTCCTTACAACGTGGGGTGGGGAAGAACAGGGAGAAAAGGCAGGCACATGGGCTACCTATGTAAGATAGGAGTACACAAGTGCAATTTCATCGCTGAATTACTCACTACGTAGGTATACAGGTACTTTTTATTATGTACGTACATACGCTTGTAGATACATCATAATAACCAGGGTTTTTTGGTTTGTTTTTTTGCAGATGAAGAAAGTATTCTTTCTCTAGTAGATCCTGAAACATTAAGCCAAAACCAACTCAAACATACGTGCTGCCTGGCTCAAAAAAAAAGCAGAGGCGCTGCTAAACCTCCCATAAAGGAGGCACGCGCGCTGTCGATCTAATTGTATATGACAGTACATAGCTGCCAAAGGAATACGAGGCACAGCATCAGACTAGCTTGCTAGAAGGTAAATTTTCCAACAGGTAACTAACTAATCAGTATTAGTATTAATGCCATCAAACTAAAGCGGTAATTCTGTTCTATTTCTACTTTTTGTCATCATGGTAAAACATGACTCTCCCGTAACTTCCATAATCCTTTACAGACAAGATAACCGATCCCTCTATAATCCTTTACAGACAAGATAACTGATCCCTCTTAATTAAAAACATCCACCCTAATCTTGTTATAAAGTAACCAGGGGATGTTCAAGAATCATGTGAGTCTTCCATGATTCTTGTTCATTAACACAGATAACCTCCAAAAGGGCTGGACTTACAGCTCTCAGCAATTGTACCAAACACAAAACCTCACTGCAACTACTTGCTCCTGAAAATCATACATCAAAACCTGTCCGTTGGTAAAATGCAACCTCCTTCGGAGGAAGAATTATGGAAGTTATTTCTGCACAGAATACGACTAAAGAAATGTCCTGCAAAAAATAATGGAATGGCAGAGCTACAGCAGAAACCACCAGGTCACCACTACATTTAGCTCCGGCAGCTTTATCTCTCTACACTTTTATTCCAACAGACGTTAAAAATGGGATGGCAGGAGGGCTATTTTGGTCTTAAGTAATCATCTACTCAAAGAACTCTAGTTATAATTCATTAACTTTTCTTTTCTCTTTTCAGTATTCCGTGAACATATTCTCAGCTCTGAAAGCAAGAACAAGTGATGAGTCTTGCAGAATTCCTCCGCTGATCAGGAAATCTCCCACTTTATAATCCTACTGTTTGCCAGAAATACTCGGGGGAATTCTGTATGGACAGTATTAAAAGCCTCCAATCGTTTTGTTCATGCACACAAGAAAGGGTTCAGCAGACACCTTCTAAATGTTTTGGTAACAGAAAATGGAGCCCAATGTACTACCTCCACTACGATACCATGTGTCTGCTACTGGTCCTACTATTTAAAGATGACAGGCTTACTGATAGCCTTCATTCCTTGGGACATTGTTAATAATGTGAAACGGCTCCAGTGGAATCTAGCAAAAGTACTATGTTTTGCTCCACAGGGGGAAGAAAAAAAAAAAAAAAAAAAAAAAGTTTCTACTTGTCTGCCCTGAGTCTTCTAAGCAAAAGCTCAGAAAGGTATCCCATCCCCTCGGAGGAAAACAGGCCCTGCACAAAGCCAATGTCAGATCTATGGTATTCACCTGATCACTAAAAGTGTTCAATAAATATTTGTGTTCAGAATCTGGGAAGACTGAGGATGTACTTTTAGCAGGTGAATACAGATAACAAAAGCGAAGGCGAAACTCTGCAGTCAGAGGAGCAACAGTATCCACACCGCCTGCAAGATCTAACTGGTGCTGCACACCGCCACAGCCTACGGGCACCCCTCCTTTCCAGAGCCCCTCTGGAATTTGCCAAGGGCTCCAAGCCCCCTGTGACACCGCAGCTACTGTTTTCTCCGCAGAACAGGGTAACCTGATTTTTGTGTCAAGATCACCTATCTTTGTAAGATAATAGGTCTCTTGAAAACATTTGCATGAGAAAATGTCCTGTATTAGGAAAACAAGTCTCCACCACCACCTTCAAAAGAAGAAAATCTACACATTTCACATAGCAAATCCATTTATCAGTAGTGGTAGCAGCAGAATAATTCATTTTGGAATCAATATCTCCTCTTGCTTTCTCAGACAGGGGATACGGGGCAGGAAACCTAAATCTCTCAAAGATCACTGTGTCAGATAGTCTGTCCTCTAGCTTTTCAGAACAACTGATTTGTGCCAGTGACTGCAACTTGGAGAAAGTAAACTGCCTTCTCTTGCCTTCTGAAGGACACGCAGGACATTTCACCTCAGCAGTTCCCTCTGGAACCACCTCCATTCCCAGAGGCAGGGTGGAACGGAACGTGTCTCTCCCCGTACCCAGAAGTGGCTGTAGCGGGCATGGAAAGCTGCAGTACCTGAGCAATTGCACTTCCAGCTTTTCCATTTCTTTGAGTTTCTTTCAGTGCAAGCCGCTAATGCCAAGCCACTTCTTACAGAAAAGAAAGGAGCCACAGTATCTTGGTATTTAGGATTTACAGTCATTCTAAAAGCAGAAGAAATAGACTGCAAAACATGTACCATTATCTGTACTTCTCACACTGAGATACTCTCTTAAGTTTGTGAGACAGAACTGTCCCAGTAAGATTGTCAGCATTGAACTGGCACATAATTCAGCCAAATTCTATCAAAAACTGTGGTTTCCATGGCAACATGTGTACTGGAGGAAGGTTAGGATCCAGAATTAGATCAGCCCTTCCAGTTTGTGGATAAACACACTGGGATTAAGGGCAACATGAACAAGGTCCATGGAGTAGAAAATTAATGAGGTCTGAACAACTTCAAACCTCTTTTGAGGATCAGCCACCGTAACTTCAACCATAGCTTCCCCAGGAGGGTAACTGCACACTACAAGGTCCCAAGTATCATGCAAAGAAAACTGTCACATAAAAGAGCCTTTCCAGGACATGAAATCGTTGACACAGATGCAGATGGTCTGAACCAAAGCGTGCACACTCTGGACTCAAACTAAGACACTTGGAAACACAACCACTATACCTCCAGTCACTCCTGAATTCCACAAGACTTCCAGTTTATATGTAAAAGCAACAGTTGCTTTTTTTAAAATTCATAAGTACCTGTTTTGAACCCTAATAGACCCTTCCACTGGAAAAAAACCGTTTCCCAAATTGACAAGTTTGCAATAAAAGTGTTAAAATGTATCCTTATACTTATTTTCTCCAGTTATTAAAATATTCACAAATCTGATTTTAAGTTTCCCTTAAAGAAGTGGATTTAGATGTTTTAACTTTGACTAAGCTTCTGCAATAAGCACAGGAGAAAAAAAATTACATTATAATGGCTTCAATAATTTTTAACACCACAAATTCTTAGCTGGCACAAAAACCAGAATTGCAATCTGCTGCCTTTTAAAACCCGGAGACATTAAATTTTTTAAAAAATACTGCAAAGATTCTGTGTGAATGTAAATACACATGTATCCTGATGCTTTTACATGCACAGCCAAAATGCTTTTGGTGCATAATTAACAAATAGAATCATTACAACCTGATAACTTGGCTGCAATATTATCTCTTCAAGTTGTGAAAAACTGGACAGATTATGATTCATGTCAGAAGTGGGTTACAAAAAAATATAGATAATAAAGGTACATGCTGCACTGAATCTGGCCTTTTATACTGTGAGCATCCTACCATGATGGCTATCAGGCTCTTTCAAGGTTCGCAAATGGTGTCTGGAATATTTCACCTACCCACCTCTCTGTAACCCCCCCGCAGTCTCCCTCTCAAGCCACTTAACTCTAATCTTCAGGATCAGTAGCAATATCTTTTCAACAGCTTATGTCTCTACATTAACTCTTCCTATTGCATATTCAAATATCAAAACTCTTCATTGCTGGTTTTGGGAGATGCTGCAGGAACACCTCCAGACCGAAGGTCTTTCTAGCAACTGAAGGCTGTTAGCACAGCCACAGCTTGGAAAACCCTTCCAAGACAAGGGGAAAGATTCATGCTGGGACAAGAGGAAGAAACAAAAAAGGGTACTAGTGGTGGCAACTGACCCTCTGCCTAAAATTCTGTTCACCTGGCCCAGTAACAGTGCTTGCTTTATCTTACCCAAGCACCATAAACATATTTTAACACTGAAATTCAGAGCTATACCAATGCTAAAAACTACTTCCTGGCCAAACACTCAAGGAATTTGCAAGAAGTCAGTATAAATCTGTCATTAATAAATTAATTCAGGCTTCATTCCTAAAGACTTAAATTATCTTTAAAAAAACCCACACAGCCTTTTCCAGCACCTCTTAATTTTAATCATATCAAAAAGACATTTAGCCAAGGATTATTAGAAGAAAAAATGTTTTGCAGTACTCACTACTACTCTTTTTGGTCCCCAAGGTCTGGCCATCTTCAAGAGAGTTTGAGCCCACAGAGGAACTATCCTGACTGTCCTGGTGGGGCAGCTGAAGAAATCCTTCACTGGATTCTGAACGGGTAGGTGTAAGGGTCACGGACTTCAAACGTTCTCGATTAACATCCTTCTTAGATTTTATCAGCTTCCTCATTTTCAGAGTAATCCAGTTGCCCCTTCTGTTACCAATAATACAGTACATTTATTGCATTTATAGTGTGTTACTTACGCTTTAAGACCTTTCCTAATTTGTGTACAAGAACATAGACATGATTCTGCTCCCCTGAAGTTTAAGGAAACCTTGATTTTCAGCTGGAACAGAACAGGTATGTCATGCTTTAGATTTGTCTTTATATCACGTTCTTGAGTACCTTCTTGGCGGAGATGGTTCATAAAATTTATACTGATCCATTATCTTCTCCTCCAGTTTCTCCTTCTGTCGCCTTAATTCATTTAGCTTGTCACTGTAAACAGAAATTAATGATAATGTATGCTTCGAAAATGTATATATATATATATATAATGTTAGTAGCATGTTCCTTTCGATATCTGTTATCTGAAAGTTGACACCCTTCACGAGGAATTCTTATGTAACACTTGCTTCTTACTGAAAAATCAAGAAAGAGATACAGCAAGCAAGCAGTCTTACGTTTAATGGCATCATACAAAATTTAAAAATTTCCATTTGCCTTTGTTACACAACAGAATTTCCCCCCTTTTTAAATAGCAATAAAGGGCATATCAGCTTTAACAGAATCATTTAGACAAGCACATTTTCTCTCCTCTCAAATTCGCTAAAAAAGTTCAGAGATTACAAACAAACCTAGAAACTTTGCCTGCAGTAGAATGAGGAATCAACAACATTTTTGTTTCCTCATTTGCGTCGTCACTAATGAACACAGTTGCACTGATGCTTTAGAATAAAAATGTAATGTTTGTAGTTTGTTATCTGATTTTCATAGATAATTTAATTTGTTTTTAAAAGAGTAACATTTCAGAAGTAGCACACGTTAATGTCTACATAAAACAGAAGCTTTTTTAAAAAAAATACAGGTATTAGCATAACTGCCCTAATCACAGTAATTTTATTGTTTTAAAAACTCACATGTACTGCCTTTGCTCTACATGGAAGAGATCCTTGCTTTCCATATTCTGCTCAAGTAATGTTCTATTCTGTAGCATTAATGTCTGAATTTGATCTAGTAGATGTCTGTTTTCCTCCTCCAGATTTCCTTTAAGCTGGCTAAGCAGCTGTTAAAATATATGAAATGGTACATGTATACGTGAGCATAATTTACGCACAGATGAGATTATCAAGAAAATCTACATCTACAAAGGTATTCTGATAGTCAAATCAAACTGAAAACTTTACTAAATCGTGATTCAGCTGATAAAAGCCTCTTTGATGCTTTAAATAATTTAAACCAGTTTACCTAACACAAGCCCCAGTTTTTGCGTTGCCTATACAACAGGCAAATTGCTTTAAGACCCACTTCGTTATCTATAAACCAAATGACTCAAGCACTTTATATAATGAGTCTATAAATACACTTATACAAATATTACAATGATACCAGTCATGAAAAATAGCATAATTCTCACGTACCTCACACTGATTATTTAGTTTTGTTGATGTAATATCCAGTTGTTGATACTGTTCTCTGAGTTTAGAAAACTCAGCTTCTAATCGAGTTTGTTCTAGTTTGGAATTATTCAATAATGTTTTCAAATTCTTATGATCAGTTTGGAGAACTTCGTTCTCTCTCAGGAGCTGACTGTATGTATGAGTAAGCCTGGAATTAAAAGACACCATAAAAGAATACATGCAGATAGAAGGAAATGTATTCATTACCCACATTCCTACTGAAATGTACAGTTTCCAAGGCTCTGTACCGCTCCACAGAACACATACAAACATTTCTTACTATCATCCATGGTAGGTAAGTCATCTCAGTCTCATTTGCCTTGCTGTGCATTCTGCCTTTAAGCCAAACACCCTGGGTTCTCCATACGTTTGAGAATAAAGCAGGATTTCTAAATGTGGACATTCCAACTAGTCTGAAGATGCCACTTTTCAAAATACAAGAATCTTACAAAACACCTAGAATTTCATGCCAACACAGAACAGTAAGTAAATGGGAATGGTCCAAACTTTGGCAATCACGGAGGTTACATATATTGATTCTTGGGCTCTCTTTGTCCCTGCTGGGCCCTGCCACGTCCCTTTCAAAAAACAACCTCCAGTTGCTACTAATCCTCCTCGCACAACAGCAAAGGTAGGAGGCATTTAATTGTGAGCCTCTTTATCAGACGAACACATCTGAACACTTCTTCTTGAGGTTGGGAGTTTCACGCTCTGTGAGTACTACTATTAAACCTGACTACTCACGGCAAGATGTACCTCAGCTGCAGGGGTCAGGCAGGGCTTCAGCACCCACTGCATTTCTACTCCTGCTGGCATCAACCTCAGGTATCTCACCCTTTAAGCAACTCATGCAGAGCGGCTTGCTTCCTCTACAGCTCACAACCATACTGCACAGTGCTTAGCATCTTGAGACATGCCAGACCATCTGGAAATTCAGTGTCCTCAGGCTATGATAATTATTTTTTGTGGGTTTTGGTTGTTTGTTGGGGTTTTTTTTAAATTGTTTTTCTGTTTTGTTTTTCTAAAATTACTATCGCAGACCAACACACTGGAGTTGCTGTAAGCTATGGATCAGTAAAGTCCTGAATTGCAGCACCAGGTATTAAGAAATGCGAGAGCATGCAACACTCGTTTAGATTGTACTGGCAAGTGCTCAGAACTCTATTAATATATATATATATCTCTCTCTCAGACTTTTGCTTTACCTTTCATTTTCATGACAAAGTTTTTTATACTCTGTTGCTACAGTTTCATGTTTTTCACTTTGTTGCAGCATCTTCTCCTGTTCTATCTTGAGTACTTTCTCCAGTTCTTCCAGCTGTACTTTCTGTTTCAGCAATTGATTGTACCTGCAAACAGAAGTAGCATTTAAGCTTCTTTTTTTGGAGTGACAAGAAAATACGGAATTTTTTTGAAAGGGTGATCTTTCAAAGTTTTAAGATCTCAATGTTATATTTAAGCAACACTAATTTTATTCATACTAGTTATACAGTGTTTTTTGCTTTCTGCTCAGGAATCTCAGACTCTTAATTCTACTCGTGCATATTGGTATTTACCTATCTTCTAAGTCCTTATGCTCCACCTCCAGATTTTTGTGTGCAGATTTAAGACTTCCATGTTTAGCAATCAGAGATTCATACTCAGAAGCTTGGCGTTCATGTAGGTGTTCAAGTTTTTCATGATCTTTGAGAAGCGAATCATACAATGATTTCAGATCCTCATGTTCCTTGAGCACACATTCATTTTCATTTTCCAAAGCAGACTGCTGAATCAACAGCTGTGCATTCTGATTCATAAGGGATGTGCTTTGAGAATTAAGGGTAGAATTTTCAACCTGCAGTTATAAACATTTGACAGGAGTTGCAAATTAATTTCATAGTCTGGATTATTTTGTCTATCTCCTCCTATTGACAGATTTCTTAAGTGTAACCCTTAGCATCTGAGCAACTTTCTAGTTGTTCCATTACCTGAAAACCTTTAATGGGAATAATTTTTTTCTTATATCCCCACAGACAATTCCAAATCAAAATATTCCAATAATATTTTTTATAGCATTACTGCAAGACAGCACTTAAGAATATGCTTAAATTGACGCTGCAGGGGGCAGAATAAAATTATTTACCTTCAAATATCTGTTAAAGTGCTATCTAGAAGAGAGGCACATTTTCCTTTCAGCACTGATAGCTGTAGCATCACAATACCTCAGAGAAATGGATCACCAGTGATCCTCGTATCACATAAGCCAAATCTGTGACATGGCTAAACTTGCCTTCCATATTGGCATAGATTTGTTTTAGTTTTTTAAAATCTTGACCGTACAGAATCTCTATTGTCACCACAAAATCCTTATTGTACCTATATATGCTTTACAATGAGGCTTCAAACAGTGGTATCCATTTAACAGAGAGAAAGGGAAATAAAGTAATAGCACCTGGAAGGAACTACCCACATTCTGTGTTACTGAGGAACTGCCATTCACGGTTCTCTTCCACCAACAGTAAGGTCAGCTGATCACCTTACGTATGTGTTGTGAGACCTGGTGGAAAGTACTCTTCTAGAAGAGCACAATTTCTTCTCCAGCAGTCATGGTAGCACAGTATTAATTTCTATTAACACATTACAGCCTTCAACATTAGACACACGGAAAAAATCCCAGAACACCAAACCAAAACCAACTTAACTTTGTATGCTTTTGGGAAACGAAATCTAATCCTTTGATATCTTAAAGAGAATTGACAATACCTAACGTGTTTGTCACCTGCTCTGTATTAGGCTTGTTTCCTTCTCTTTCCTATTCAAGAGATTAAAACCACAAACTACTGAGGCTTCTAATACCCTCAGGGTATCTATTGGGGGGGGTGTGGAGAAAAATCTATCACTCCAGTGCACGCTGTTACTAAGGAACAAATCCCTTTCTGTTGGAACTGCAGCATTCTTTGTTACAGATGAGAAAGCTGAACCTTTCACTGGAAATGAAGTAATGTCTGATGGCATGTGCATGCTGTGAAACTTCCCTTGACTGAATCACCGAGTTTGATTTAGTTCACAATTCCCAGCTATCCTTTAAGACATCTTTTCTCTTGTATGTTCTTTATGGGTATCAGAAGAAACACAATTACCTAAGAACAGTTTTGACTTGACCAAGTCCATGTAGAACAGCTTAGTTTACACTTCAGATTTAGCTAATAGTTAATCACGCTTATTACATATTTCACCTTTTGTTCTGATGTACAGTTGATGGAAAGTCGTCTTGCAACTTGCCTGAAGCTACGAGCAAAACAGCTGAATTCTCAAGGAAGGAGAACAACTCCCTTTCTCAGCCTGTTGGGTGTAACATGATTTCGTCATCCCCAGCAACAAAAATTACATTGCTTGGTGAGGTTCACCGCAATAATTTTAAAAAATGAAAGGCGGAAAATGCTTCCTTCTCCCAACTCACTGCCCCATTACTTTCAAATATCTACAGTTAATTAATTCTCCAGGTTTTTCAGATAGCAAAGGTCTGTGCCGTTGTACAGTTCACAAGGCAAAAAAAAGGAACTACACAGATATTCCTGTTTTTTTGACAAATGGTTTGCAAAATACACAGAGAATTCTGAGTCCCAGAGATATATCCTCATCTGTTTAAAACAGTGCATCTCCATGCCTACATCCACTAATTTTTAACAGCTAGACAAGACACAGTGTGTGCACCAATGTTCTGTTTTGTTTGTAGGCTCACCAGCCACAAAGAGGAGTACTGTTCACTAATTAGATTTCAATGTGGTAGACAGAAAGTGCATCTGTGGTACAACTAAGTTCTGCTTTCCAGAAAGAGACAGGATGATAACTTGAGACATTCACAAAATGCATTATTTTACACATTTAAAGACTCCTTCGCTCTTTGATTTTTGTCCACCCCAATATTGTTTACTATTTCTGCTGAATTGTAGACTTTGTATTCCCTCTTTAAGTAGCTTCAATCCTTATAGCTCCAAAAAGCATTAGATCCACTAACCACAATATTTCATTTACGGAGGGACAGAAGTATTTAATAAAGCTGTTAAGGTATGAAGAACGACACCTGAATTTTGGCCATAAGAGCTGCAAGACTCTGTGGGCAACCACTTTTATAATTTCCATGGTCACACATTACCTTTTTTTGCCTCTGATTTATCTGAATTCAATCTTCACATTTTATGTAGTTTTCAGAGGGTTTTTTTCAAATCTTCTGTACTTACTAACATCTTGATTTTCCTCTTAACTATGGCTTTTACTTTTTTTTTTTTTTCAACTCTATTTATAAAAATAGAGAAAATACTGAATTTATTAGAGTCTCTTTGGACACACTATGTCCCTGACCTAATTTAGAAGTAAAAAAAAAAAGTAAATTAAACAAAATTATCTTAGAAGACTGGATAAGAGAATCTACCTCCTAAGTATAAAGTCAAGAGTTTAAATTGAACAAACATGAAGGATTAATACCAACTTCTAGAAATGTTACTATTCATCAGCAAAGTGTCATTTGAGAGCTCATGCAGATTATTTGCACATTATTTTCTTTTCTATGTCTGTACCAGAAGTGAAACGTGATTTACAGTACATTACTGCCATTATCTTTAAAGCTTTCATGTGAAAAAACTTTGAATTAATTTTATTTTTGAAAGCAAAATAGGAAAATATTACCTGCAGCTTGGCATTTTGAGTTTGTAGAGTTGTATTTTGTTCCTGTAGAGAAACAGTCTGTCTCTGAAGTGCAAGAATCTGAGCCTGCAGATTACTATTCTGTGTCTCAAGTTGCTTTAATTGTGTCTTCAGTGCTTGCTTCTCTGCCTGCAGTGTAGCATTCTTTATATGTTAAAAAAAAAAAAGAAAAAAAAAAAGAAAAAAAGAAAAATTGAGTTCACGGCTGTTTACCGAACTTTGAGAAAACCACCCCTTGTTTCTCCAAAAGAAACAGAGCAGCATGACTTCGCAGAGATTTACAAGGTGGAAGTAACACAAAGTGGTATTATCACTGTAGGTTAAGATTGAAAAAAATGGGTAACTAATATTGTACCTATGGAGAAATAGTAGAGAAATCTCCATGACTCATATAAGTAACGATTATGTAAGAGGGATTTAAGAGATATCAAGTGGGTTCAAAAGGGCCAATGTACATTTCCACATTTCCTTTTAAACGCTGGTCAAGTGCTTTATGAAATCCCTCAGAGCAGAATCCAGCTGCTTCATGAAACTGTATTTAATTCAGATTCTGCTTGGTGTGTAAACTAGGTGATAAATTGTATACTTTCTTAACAATACTCTCATTCGTATTACTGGAACAGCTCACAACGAATAGTTAAAATCAGAATAGTATTTAAAACACATCTTACATTCCTTTCCACTTCGATTAATCTATCTTTAACTTTCAATAATTCTCTAGTAGTTTCCTGATTTTCTTTCTCCCACTTATTGACAGACTGATTTTCTTCTCCACTTCTTGGAGGTGAATTCTGAACCATCCTTTCCTCTTCTTGTCTTTGCTTGAGAGCTTCATAGTTCTTCTTCACCTGAAATTATTTAGGACAACTTCCATTAGGTTTAGAATTTTTCATTGTCTACATCTTGATTTATTACGTGACCATACCACTTCCCAAAGAACAGTAAGTGCTACATTACTGTATTTCCACATTTGCTTTTTGTATATGTTTGGGGAGATGATGTACAAATTATTTATGGATATGGATAGCTTAACCCTGAGAAACACTTGCCTAACAAAGAGACCTCTATTTTCTGTTTTATTTCAGCACTTTTAACTGTATCCCCCAACTTTGTCCTACAACCAAGGAGATTGTGTTTCTTTTTTTAAACCAGTCCACTTGGGCTGTTCAAGGTAGGTCAGAAAACTGAAAATGACTACTTTTGGCATCCCAAATCAAATCAACTTCAGATTATTTATCCACCTGACATATTCAATGACCAATGAATAAACTCAACAACTTTTCATGTGATTTCTACACTGTGCCTGTATTACTGCAGTCTCTAAAAAGCAGTCATGCCTTTCTCCTGCTTTACCTTATCCGAACAATGCGCATCTTTTGCTGTCTTACACAAAAGGTCAAATGTAGAAATAACAATAGCTGGTATAGGAATACTTTAATCTTACAGAAAAAAATGTCATTCTCCTTACTGTTTTAAGTTCCTGACGGAGTTGCTGGTTTAGATTTGTTGATTCTTCTAAACGAGCCTCCAAAGCAGCAATTTTTTCTTCCTTTATTTCAAGAGACTTCTTAAGTGTGGATTCTAATTTTGACTCCAAAAGCTTGTACCTACTGGTCAATGACATCACACACACAAAAAAATATCTGTATTTCAAAAAATTGAGGTATTTAAATTCTAAAGTGTTCTGAAACATTTCAGCATACATTTAGAATACATTCAGAAATGCTTGAATGCTGACTCTATTCAAAGCATGAAGACACCTCAGTACTAGTATCAAGCCCTATGTTTAAAAACAGACATAAAATGGTAGTCAAAAACATTTCTGAATCCTTCTTTCTTTTAATTAGATACACAAAAAGCCACGTTCAGCCACACCAGTAGGGTGCTGGCTTTATTTGGATTGTTAGTGTGTGTGTGATGACAGCACTCTTCCTTCTGGCTCAACTCCAGTGAATCCAGCGGGGACCCGAACCAAATTAGAATGCGAAATATTTGGAGAGTGAGATTTTCCATTTTCATTTCCTGCCAGCTTACAAACAGGAGGACGAGGGAAGGAGACGGAACACAGTACTTTGCAGGTGCATACTCATTTGATGTATGAATGTACAAATTGCTCACTCTGCCCAGCTGCTTGATATTTTAAGACTGTTACCACTCCTGATGTGCAAAGCTTCCATTATTTGCCATATTTACAACACTGTAGGGCACCTAAAAACCCCAAACCATGTATCTGGGAAAGAAGTGGTCAGATTTAGAATATATTGGTTTAGAACAGCATCTCCTTTTAAGAAAATACTGAAAACCCACACTAATTAATCACTTTTAAGCACTAAGTCACTGTACGTGTACTCAGAATCTGGAAAACATCCCACATCTCTTCACAGTGGGATAAAATAAAATAAACCAGACCACTAATATCCCCCTTTTTAATCTCAACTGCTGAAGAATCTATCAGTTTACTCAATGGAACAGATTGCAAGAGACTCCTGAATGGACAACAGCATTAGATCTAGTCAGGAACTGGAGCAGAAGACCAATGGTAAGTGAATTCAGAAGTAGAAAGCTGTCCAGTAGCATCATGTAGTAGGATGAGAAATCCTAGATTTTAAAGGTATGACGAGTAATTCACAGGGACTTAAGAAGCAGTAGGCAGTCTATGACTAGGAGAACAGATAGCATTTCATCTTCTTGAGCTAAAGCATGTATTCAGCTTCAAATAAGATTTTTTTTTACTGAAAAGTTAACACAATTATACAGGAAACAAGAAAAAAGATTAATAGCAGAGATCCAATATCCAGTTTCCTTTTGAACACCTGAGAATGAAAGATGGTACAAATTTCCTAATACCATTGAGATGTGGTAATTTCAGGTTCAGGGTCAAAATCCATTTGACTAAAGACAATAGCCATTTGAAAGGCAAAAGAAAACTGGTCTCTCCAATCAGGGAGAGAGAAATTGTGCATTTTTCATTTCCTTCATCAAAATGAGAGAGGCTGACCAAAAATACACTGAGAAGTAATTTTGGCTACAAGGACCCTAGCTTTCTACAGGCCTGAAGAAATAATTGCTAACGCCTCACCTACGTAATGATATAAGGAAAGCAACCCAGGTACCTTTTGGATGAATGGAAAAGCTGAGAATAATGGAAAGGCAGGATAGTGGCAGAGCAAAATTTCAAATCAGCCAATGTTTCCCCTTTGAAAACAAATATTGCCTATTCACAATTCTCCAGCTCTACATGAAGTTTGAGAAGAAGCTCAAACAGTAGCATAGCCCAAATTCCTCCACATCTAAAACTATTTGGCCACAAGCCTGAGCTCAGAGGTAGGCTAATGTTCTGGGTAAGCTTCAAGATACAATGCTCACTGCGTACCTCCCCATGATCAGCCTGAATAGGCACATCATACTCAGCCTGATATCCAAGTATCTTCTAGCATCAAATATTCCATCTGCTTTTGTGGTGCTCTCACATAATCAGTGCTCGACAACCAAGTTTACCACAAACACCTTTCTAGACAGGCATTGTCTCCTGCTGCAAAGCAATCTGCAAAGAATTAAGCATGAGCTGTTCTTAGGGCAGTGCAGCTGAGCAGCACCAGGTTACAAGAGATCTAATGCCAGTAGCTAACATTTGCCAAGTGCAGGTCAACCAACATGTAATGCTTGAGCCTGCTCCTTGGTCTGGGCTCTTAATACATAATATATAGGTAGCAAAAAAAATGAGCAGTGACTCCTTGAAAAAGGAATAGCCGTTAGAAGAGAACTACGGGGATGCGGGGCAAATGAAAGGAACATTAACTTATTTGTTTAATTCCCAGACACAGCTAACCTGAAAGCAAAGGAAGAAATTAAACCAGTCATGATAGGTGCCATAAGTATGTTAAAAGTTCATTTACAGATTGTAATACAACGAAATCTGGATAAACCTCTCTATTCCACAGGGACACGTTACTCCAAATCTTCTTCCAAATTAGATTTATAGATCCAATGTAACATCATTATGTAAAATGTGAAGGAATCACTAGTATTGTACGGCCCAAAATCATAATTCATATAATGTCACAAACCTACAAGAAGTGAACCTACAACATCTCATCTTCAGAAATACAAGCACTTGTAAAGGGTAAGTGCTCTTGTCTGGGAAACAGAAGTAGACTCGCAAATCCTCTCATATAGTATAATTTGCAAAAGCACCTTTACAGAACAATATTAACTCCCTTTGCAGAAGCACTCCAACCACTTGGAATCTGGAACATGATTCAGAAAACTGTTGCTCAGTCTAGACTTCGTCGTCTAAGCAGTTTAAGCTTCAACTCAGCTCAAGGATTAGTTCTTTGTACAGTATATTGACCTAAGGACAAACCAAATGCATACTATGCACTGTATGCTACACAGTAATGCTTAAATCAGAAGAGATCACACTAGTCAAAGTTCTGAGGACTTTTCTTGACAGAATTTCTCATCTGTGAGCTGAGAACAGTGGATGAAAGACACCACCAGAAAACAAGAGGTGGTAACAGATTCTCCCTACAGGATTCTGGCACCACCCCAGTAACAGAGCACTGGAAGCAAGAAAGGGAACTGAAGGAAAAAAAAAAAAAAGTTATTTGGTTTTATTTTTTTATATATATATAAGGCCCAAAAATCAATCTAAGTGTTCACAAAAATCGGTTGTTAATAACAGATCATGAAAGCAGCTTTGTTGGTTTTGTTTTTAAAGAGCACAACTGAATAGCATCGTGAAATAATGATTGGCTAGAAGCCCATACTAGTCTGCTTTTCTCCTGTCACAAATTTTCCCCAGATCCCTGCAGGATAAGACAGAACACAACATACAGTAGAGGAAACAGATGTCAGGATAGCAGCTGCTTTATAATGGCAGGTGCGGTAGAGTGATAGAGCCCTTATGAAGTTTCAGAGACACTCAAGAAGTATTGGATACTTCCCAGCTTGTGTAAACGGGAATGCAGTTTCCTTTTGGTAGGAAGAACTAGAAGGGAACAGTTGTAAGGAAAGAGCAAGACAGTTTTAAGGTATTTAACCCATTTTGTGACAAAAGTGTAAAAACCATTTCTATCAGTCAAGCAGTCTAAAAGGAAAAATCCCCAAACTTCGGTCCTAGTATCTTTTACTGCTACTGTTCCAGCTGCTCATTAGAACAGAAAACATTTTCATTATACATTAACTGTATCTACTGACATACCTCAAGAAATTTCTTAGTAACAAAAACCAGCAACTCCCTTTCACAGCCAGCTGAATTTTTTACAAGCACATCAACTACCTTATTAATTTCAAAGAACAACAAGTTCCATTTTGGGTCTATTAGTGTGCCTTAAAAATCTAAGGGCATGCATGAAACCAGTCCATAAAACCATCTGCTCTTTATGAATAAAAAAAGACCCTCACTTCTATGCTGCTGCAGGTGGGCATTCTTACCTGTCATCACTGCTCTGCTCATCATGCAAGAGACGCTCCTTGTTTAAGCCTATTTTTTCAAGTTCATGGGCAAGTTTTTCTAGATCATTGTTCATTTGTTGAGTCTTTAATTTTTCATTCACCAAGTCCTTATGCAGAAAAAATTACAGTCAGTATTATCACATAAATCAATAATGTAGCCTTAATCTTAGAAGTGCTGAGGCAAGAGTCTTTTATCGCTACATGACTGGAATAACTCTGCTTTCCTTCCAACTGTTAGCTTTCAAGCTATATTAGACACTATATTGCAACTGTTAATGTGAATTCACTCCCTCCCTTCCTGTAGAACTCACCTTTCAAATTGGGTCTTGAACATTACGGTGAAGGGGAGGTGTTTCAGTCAGAACAAATACTAACATGAAGAACCTGAACAACGTTCATTTAACAAAGGCTCCATGGCTGCCTGTACGCAACCTTACAGAACGAGGTATAATACGGTTATATTATTCCATTGTTTTATTATAATTATATACATTTTGATTATCTAAAGCTTTCCCTACTGTAGCCATTAAAGATGTTAGTAGTACACAGATTAAAGCATAAAAAATACAAAAGACAACCTTTTTTCAAAAATACAGATATAATTTCTCTACGTTACAAACAGATTATGACTGGAATGGTAACTAATTTCTGCTTACCTCTCGTAAAGTGACAAGGGTTTTCTTATCAATGGTAGCTCTTTTCACGAGTTCTTTATTTTCTTTTTCTAGTTCTTTCAGGCGAACACATGACTCTTTATATACAACTATTTCTTTAAATAGAGATTTATTTTCCCTTTCCAGATTACTAATTTTTACATTGTTTTCTTCTAAGGTACTATCTTTAATTTCTGCTTGTTGTCGAAGTCTCTTATTTTCTTTCTCTAGCTGTTTCTTATCTTTTTCCAGTTGAGAAGTCTCTTGTTCTAACAATTTATTCTCCTTTTCTAATTGTTCTAGGCGCTTACTAGAGATTTTCAACTCTTCCAAGTTCTTTTGCAGAGTCTGATTTTCAGACTCTAAATCTTGTAATTCACTTTCTAATTGCTGAATCTTCTTATTGCTGTTTTCAAGGGCTTTCTGTAGCCTTTGGTTTTCTGTGTCCAGGCCTTGGTAGCTGACTTCCAAGCGTTCAGTTTTCTTAAATGAGGCTTTCATGAGTTCAAGGCTTTTTTTAAGCTGCTCCTTTTCACTCTCCAGTTCCTTATTTTCTAGTTGTAACTGTGCCACTTTAATGCTTGTACACTTCAAGGATTCAATTGTTCTTCTTAATTCTAAATTTTCCTCATCCAGTTGCGAATTCTCCTTTTCTAATGATTCTAATTGAAAAGTGAGATTTTTTAGGCTATCCAAAGTTTTTTTCAGTTTTCTGTTTTCCATTTCCAGGTCTGAGTTTTCTTGTTCTAAGGCCTCGATCTTCTCGCAAGTAATTTTTAAGTTAGTAATTTTTTTCTGTAATAGTTCATTTTCCTTCTCCAGACGATGCAGCTCATTCTCAAGTTCTTCTGCTCTCTCCCCTTTCTCTTTGTAGTGTTCCAGTTCTTTTCTGACTTGTTTTTTTTCAAATTCAATCTTATTTAACTTACTACTGGTCTCTTTAATGGACTCATGAAGGATTTTATTTTCTTTTTCAATTTCTTTCATTCTCGCTTCAGCACTGATTTGTGAGCGTTGTCTCAGAGAAGCTACAGTTTGATTCAAATGTTCATTTTCTTGTTCTAAAAGCTTAATCTAATTTGGGTAGAAAATTTGTAAACTCTGGTGAACAACTTGCCAACAAGTAATTACTTCCATATATAAACTGAAAGTTACTAAGCTAGTAAGATTACATCATATTTCCCTTTTATTTTAAGTTTTTTAAAAAACAATTCTCTTGCTCTATTGGTATTTAAAGCATTACAAACATTGTGTATGTACACACATGGAAGTCTGACAACAAAAGAAGTCAAAGTGAATCTTCAAATATCTTCCTCTTGGATATTAGCAAATAAAATAAAAATAAAAATAACAAAGCACAACCCAAAAGAAAGCTGTATCTGTTTTTTAGCATAATTTCATTTTCATTTGCATTTATCCAGATTTAGACTTTCTTTTTTTAAACTCTGTAATTTCCAGAGATGCGTGTCCACAAAGAATGAAAGTGTAGTCAAGTTCTAAACCAAACCTGAGATGCAGGGAGGTGTGGGATCCATAAAAGTGTCTTTATTTCACTTTGAAAAAACAGAGGTGATTGGTGGGCTATGAGGGCATCCTGATCAGTCAATAACATTTTGTGAAGGAACACATCAAAGTTACATTAGTTTTCTGAGTTAAAATGAACCCTTGGACATGCTGTTTCAACAGCTTCCAGACAAAGTAAATCATATTATAACGGAATTGTTTTCTTAGGTAACATACTCCCATATCTACTTCAAGGATAAAGGCAACATTTACAGCTTAATCTTAGTACATCTTGACTTTTACAGTTACTCCAAATAATTAGAAATTATTTGGGTATGTAACAACAGGCAACAAAATCCAGAAAACTGTTTAGATCAATATTTAGGAATACACTAATAGCATAAGGGATGTTTCAACAATAAACTGTTTTGGAGAAAGCCAAAAGTGTCAGTTGCAATGATAAACAGACTGAGAAAATTACAGACTGTTCTTTCATATTTAAGTCTGAATGTAACTATTAATTATAGCATCTGTGACTCCATTCCCAGCAATGACAAACTTCTGAAATGATTAACGAGAAACTAATAAACAGGTGTGTAAAACCACAACTTTGTAACACTTCTTTACATAACCTTGTACTTTACTGAACATGTATAATTATTTTCCATGAATTCTGCTCCTATAAACGAAAAAATAATTATCAATGCCTCCATAGTTTCTGATTAAATCAAATGACCCCTGTATAGTCAACTCACACTAAGCTTCAGCACAGGATTTGTAAAAGCCACAAAAGATGCTGCTAACCCATCACAGCTCTTAAGAACATTATTTTTAAGCAGAAATAGTCCCACTGAAATGTCAGTCCTACTCCAACACATTTTAAAACAATATATGTATCTGTGATGGTTGCACTGGGACTTAGGACTTACTCCAGAAAGTTTTGGTCCTTTTTTCCTAGAGCATACTTCTAATACAATGTATAAATCTATTACTGTAACAATGAAACTTCTAAACAAGTCAAGCTGGCATATTTTCCATATTTTCTTTAAAAGTATCCTTAAATGAAAGTAAAGCTTCAGTGCTGAGGGTTTGGGGTTTTTTTGGTTTGTTTTTGTTTTTTTTACTTTTTCTCTCTTTTCTAAGTCTAGAATTTCATTTACTGATTAAATTTGGCCTTTAAAGTTTTCAGGACTTTTGAAATATAATATTCTGTATTGCAACATACAAAAGATAACTACAGTTCTAATTCTGAAAGACTTGATTACTAAATGGGGCATATTTCCAGAGTTTCCATAACTCTTGCTTTCTAGTGGCAGCCTTCCACAGGTCCTCTGAATTGCTCTGCAAAGATCTTTAGAAGGTGTCAGCACCCTTAGATACAGATACGTCAGTGACATTCAGTACCCACCCCAATACAGCTCAAATCACTTACAAAGACCCAGATGCCTGTTTCTGGCAACCAAAAATAAATTCTGCTAGCCACCCACAAGTCACAGCTAGAAAACATTCCACTATAGGGCAATATTATGAAACTGGACATGATGGTTCCTACCCCAGAAAAACAAGACTGAACGACACAGGAAGAACAGTTTCAGCAGTGGAGCAGCAGACCAGCTCTGCTATACCGGTCTCTGTCTGGTCCCTTCAAGGGACAGGCTGCTGCAATTCTCATTAATACTCCGACATTACTTCAAACACTGACCAGCTGTCTGGAACCTGTTTTCCTCCATTGAGCGGCGTCTGGCTTACCTCCAAAGTTCCCAATTTTCTATTTTGGCTGAGCTGCACCCTTTAAGCAACCATAGCAAACGTACAGCCCAGGAAAGCCACAGAAGCCTTACAAAACACTAAAAAGTTCTAAAACTAACAGTGAAGCCTCAGCTAAAGATGAATCATGTGTCTCACTGGCTGCAGGTCTTAGACAAGCAATTGTGCTGCAGATGTGTCCTTTCAGCAAATCTGCTCCATTTACAACACTTTTGTGCCTGTAAAAAAAGTACAAAAGGAGAACAGTACAGTACAATGCAGCATTAAAACTTGATTTTGCTACTCACTTGTCGCTCTGAGTTTTCGCGAAGTGTTTCAAGTGTCTTTTCAAGCTGTGCTTTTTCTTTCATCAAATCTTTGCTCAAATTCTGACTGTTCTGAAGACTTTGTTTCTCTTGACTAATTTCATTCTCTAGCTCTTCAAGCTGGGGAAAAAGAAATACATTTTTTAAAATGTACTTAAAAATTACAATAGTATTACTCTTAGCTAGGTTGAAGGTACCCCAATAGCAATGAATTTGTAAACGAAGAAGGTTGAAGGAAAGAAGAAAATGGAATCTTCTGTTCTATATCTGAAACAATTCATCTCTTCTTTACTTCTGCCAGAATTTTCTCCCTGGCTCAGAAGACTGTATCTATAATGTACTTTTGCATTAAAAAAAAGGGTCAGATTTTATTAGGCGCTGGGTATTTCCCAAGCATCTTTTTTTCTCTTAAAGTTCCATTTTAGTAAGATTTTATACTGCTTCGCCAAGTCCCTTTTAACTTATAAGGACTGAATGTTGTTTGATCTTACTCAACTATTTCAAGAGATACTTATGACTATTCCTTGGGAATTAAATAAACAGGTTTGTTTTGTCAAATGGTTCCAACTCGCAATGTCACCAGACAGCAAAACTCTTTACAAGTGAAAAGAAGCAAGTGTGATTTTTCTGTCACATGTAAGTTATAATTACTTAGAATATAAACCTTCCAGCAGATGATTGCTTCGATGTCAAGCCCATTGTCCACGTGCTACCCAGTCCTAGAGAAGTCCAGACATAACTCAGACCCCAGGCAGGGGGAATACTTTTAGAAATAAATTATCTTAGTTATATACATTTAATTGCTGCTAAGTAATACTGAGAAGTAAAATCACAAAGAGGTTGTAGAATGGAATTTGTTACTCCATGAAGCAATTTGTTGATCCAAAATATGCAAAAAGCATGGTATCAATCAGGCCAGAACCTGAATTCAGTATTTCTCTTAGGATGAGAATACTAGTGTTTGACCAGCCTTTTGTTTCCTTCTCCTTCCTTCTCCCAAATTCCAGTTTTCCCGGTCCCTTGCTTAGCAGACCAATGCATATTTTACAGGGATATTGGCACTTTAATAGGTTTTTGCAAAGGAGAAGTAACTGGCTCAATCGCCCTAGCAGCAATGCAGTCACCCTCCACTTGGGAACCAAATTTACCCATTGCCTGACCAACTGCCAACTGGGCACTGGAACTGTAGTTCCTGTGGTCACTTACCTTTTATTTATAAGACTATTATTGGTTTGTTTTAAGAGAAAGCGTGTCCAAATACAAGTAGGCTATGAATACAGGATTGGTAACAGGCATTTTGTTCAACTTCATGCTTTCTACTGAAGTGATCACTGTTCAAGTATCATTTTTAGGGGCAAGTGAGAAAAAGGACTTGTCACCAGACATCTAAGGTGGTAAGAACAGTATCAGACAACCACAAGGATCTACTGCTTCTTATACCTACTCCTTTCTTTTGTATCCTCCTAGCTGTCTTTCTGGTACTATACAGAAACTCAAAGCAGCACACAGGCTGCTGCAAAAACCACCATATTGTTGAGAAATCAGAAAAAGCATGGAAGTATGAAATAAAGTAGGGATTTCTTTCATATATTTTTAATTATCTCTTGCCCACTCTAAGAACAGTCTAACACCTGAAACATCTGAAGCAAAAGCTATTTCAGAAACTTTAAGACATTTCACTTCACTGTAATTAGTCCCCGTTTTTCTCAAATTTTTACTCTCTATAGATATCACTGAATAAACTATTTGATAATACGTAATTTGCAGAGTAAAATATTGTAGATAAATCTGCCAAACTCCTCTCATTCATTTGCTCATCAATTCCTTGGCCCGTGTTCTCTCTTTCTCAGTTACAAATGAGGACACATAACAGAGTTTTTCTGCTTAGACTTACCAGTCAATCTCCACCTATGTACACACACCTTCCCCTGATTACAAAAAAATAGTGTTCTCAAGTATCATAGAAGTTTCATTACTCATTTATGTCCCTAATATGTTAATATTTTTCCCCCTACTGGTGTAAGACCTTTCTGAATATAACGATCGCATTCTTACATCAATAAAAAAGCATCACTGAAAAAGAAAAAAAAAAATCTCTCAGAGGTTGTTTTCTTTTTTACCATAACCTTACAGAAACTGTAACACAATTTAGACCCCTGTAATACTTTTTCTAAAATAACAGGAATTCGTAAAATTATCCTTTAGAAAGAAAGTGGCTAGCAACATTATGCAACTCAGACAATTCAGACATACACTGATGATTACCTTTTTGCTAAGTCTTTGGTTTTCTTTTTCCATCTTCAGAATCCTCGAACTACTGCCTTCTACAGAACCCACTGCACTTTGCAATTCTTCCACTGTCTTCAGCAAACTTTGGTTTTCCATTTCCAGCTTCAGCAGTCTGCTTGATGTCAGTTCATTTACTTCATGGCCAAGTGATTTCTGTGGCACTGTATGAGAAAAACACCATAAAGAAAAAAAGGTTACCTATTACCTGGTCTTCTTGGACTTTGCATTTTTAGACTTCGGGGATATAGAAGCCTTTGATGGTCCTCCAATGCTTTCTTGGTGAATAGAGCTAGTTAGGATTAATTACCCATCCTCCTTACCTAACAGGTAAGGCTGCAGATGCATAAAAGGAAACCTTCTACTCATCCTAATGTTCCTAATCACAGCAGAGATTTGTTTCCTGAAACTGAGGATGTATTTCTGAATTTCCACAAATCCTTTGTATGGGATCCCATGTATGACCAAGCATGCTATATTGGAAGAATCAAAACTTTTGCCACAGCTGTCTCTGCAAACTATTACTCTGAGAAGCTTTAACAAAACTTTCTTAACTTTGGGAACAGTAAAGCAAGTCTGAATGGCAACACAGTATAACTCCAAGATATTTATGGGGTTCAGTTAAACAGAGATACAAACAAGAAGCACAAGAACAGGGACATTTCATGTAGGCTGTATCTCCAAGGATACATGGGAATGAGCAAAAAAAAAAACCAAACAAAACCAAACCACAAGAAACCCCCCCCCCCCCCAAACTGTCACCTTCCCCCAGAGAACAAGACTCTCTACTTTAGAAATAAGGACCTCTAATTTCCTAATGCTGTCCAGCCTCTGAGCTTTCAATTTTTCTATTTTATTTGTTTGCAAGTATTACTCTGTTTACCTTCAGAAAGTTCAGTAGTCCTATTTATCTGTTCAAGTTCCCAGCCAAGATGCAATGATTCATCCATACTTTGTTTCTGAGCCATTTCTAGAGTCATATTTTCCTCCATGAGCTCCTCAATCTTCTTTCTGTCCATATCACGTTCCTTAAAAATTATTTCATATGTAACATTAAAAAGAAGTCTCAACATGCATAAATTATTTTAGTATCTAGTATGCCACAGAGGAATGCAAAGTGTATTTTCTGATTTGCTAATACACAGTAGGCAGGGAGGAACAGACAGAAGTATGGAGAACTTGCAAGTGTAACAACCAGTAAAGAAAAATATGCAGAGAAGAACCTCTTCTCATCTTTTTCAAAGTTCACTTCTCTCCAAGTACCAGGGAAGAAAGTATACATAAGCACAGCTTGGTAGCACACAAAAAACCCCAAACTGACAAAGAAGCAAAATTTTACCTTCTCTAATCTATCCTAAGACTACTTTGATGCAAAAAAGCTGTAACAGGACTCAGTCTGTGATGAGAGCTTCTCACCTGGCTCTTTACGAACCCCTTCACCCAACACACTAACAGGAATAAGTTGCAGCTGTAACTCTCAACATTTTGCAGAAAATGAAAGTAAACAGAAGGTAATAATCTGCTGTCCTTTACAGAAAAGGCCCCCCAACCCACCTACCCCCGGCAAAATATGACTATATTTTGGAATACTTATTTTTGGAGAAAACCCAATTAAAAACAGAATTATTTTGCGAAGAACCTTCTGATAAATATGTCACCATATTGCCAGAATTTGAAATACGAATCGCCTCTTTTATCTACGTATTTAAGTGACAAAAGACTGCCTTCACATAAAAAAACCCCTCATCTTATTGTTCTTACTAATGAGTCTTTGTATTTCTTATCACTGTAATTTAGCTACCCAATTAAACACTGTACTGCCTTTTAAGAAGAGTACTGCCTTTGCAGTTTTTCCTTCCCTAGGAAACTATCTGAAAAGCGTTAGTAAATCAAGAAATACCCTCTTCCTCTCCTCGCCACTATTTTGATTAGAAATTCTTTCATTAAAAAAAAATTAATTCAATGCACATCAGTTGTCTTTGTTATCCTCCATTTACACTTACCATCTCCATATCATGCAATTTAGCTTTTAATTGTAGATTCTCTTTTTCTAACTCATGTAATTTATCAGAACGGGCTCGGGTCCCCTCTAATTGATCTTCCAACATTGTCTTGGTTTCTAGCAACACCTGATTGTCTTCCTTCAATTCCTACAAGAATAAGCAACCACAAAACCTCAACAAAAGCATTTCCTTATTCATACAAACTTTGATACACATAATCACTAGTTTTAGAAATGTTGCTCTAATGCTAAAACACTCTTTTGGAAGCTGTAACAGACATTTCATAAAACCAAAATTACAGGAATTTCACATAACTGTAACTTACAAAACTGTTATGAAAAGAAAATTCTACATAAATTAAATAATCCCTAAACCATTAAGAATAAAGTATTTGTAATTACAATCAAACCATAAATATCTCTGTGATTTGAGATGTGATCTGGAAAGGCGTATTGCACATGCATGGATTACAGCTAAACAAAAGGCTGACATCAATAAAAATTAGAGGTGTCTGGCTCAAAACAAACAAAAATAAGTACTTCACATACCATGTAACTGAACTGCGGAGCTTACTGTACATAACTGTGTAGATGAAAAGGCTTACATGTGTTGAGAAGTCATATAATTCATGCAAGAGAAGGCCAGAAAGCTCCAAATACCACCTCTTACGATGTTAAGCATTGGAACAGGCTGCCCAGGGATGTGGTGGAGTCACCATCCCTGGAGGCATTTAAAACATGCCTAGCTGCAGTGCTTAGGGACATTGTTTAGTGAAGGACTTGGCAGTCCTGGGTTAACAGTTGGACCTGATGAGCTCAGAAGCCTTTTCTAACCTAAGTGATTATACAATTTTATGATTTTGCCGAGCAGAGACTGCTGGAGGCCAGGAGAGCACAACAGGAAAGTATCACCAGGTACTTGCCCTGTTCTTTTACTCTACTCTAGGCATCTGCTATTGGCCACTGTCAAAGACTGGAGATGGATGTAGGCGCTCCTCTTCAGTCCATAATTTGTTTTATTATCAGACTGAACTCCCTCATCTTTGGTTTGCAGGAAATTGAGAACAAAACTGAAGAAAATAATTTTCTACAGGCCATAATTAGGTTTACAGGCCGCTGGGCAAACTTACTTAAGCCCAAAGTAAGGACATGATGTTGAAAATATAACTGCATTCTCAAACTACAACCAGTTGTATTCAAAAGTCCTAAACAGCTTTAGTTTATGTACATGGAGGGTTTTTTTAATGGCATCTGATGAAAATAATAATGTGTAAAATCATACAATTAACAATTTTAGTCATTATATAAATACAAAACTTTTCCAACTTCACTATGCAGTCAGCTGCAAGATCTGAAAAGAGATCAGTGAATACAACATAAATCTTTATCCTTCAAACTCCTCCCTACACAAATATTAAGTTAACTTATAATTATTTTTAAGAAGCAAAGCCAACTAATTAACATCTGTCTCTATTTGAGCATGCTTGAAAAATCAGACAGTTAGAAGCTATGAAACATGTAAACAAATTTCAGGTTTCTTACTAGTTTAAACATTCTATGAAAATGAAATTTCTATTGCGCAGTCTTTTACACTAACTTCTTCCTTTGCCAATTTTTTTAACCATATGCTTTCAGTCTCTCTTAGAACAGTAGTAGATACACACATAAAGTCATTCACATAAAGATGATTTTCAAACAGCTCACATAAGGTTTTCTTGTACGCAGTCAGGCTGATAACAGTGTTCGCCACTCACAGTACCTGATTTTCCAACAGAGCCAAGTATGCTACCCTAGTACATCATATATAGTTAACAGCCAAATACTCTGAGGAAATTAGAGACCATAAATCACGGCACTGGACCTCTATTGCTGAGCTCAAATTCTACACCAGTATCTTGTTTAAACTACGTCAAACACTTAGAAAAGATCCAGAGTTGGAAAGTGATTACCAGCCTTTGTTTTTAAGTGGCATGCGAAGGCAGCTTTGGAGCGTCCTCAAGAATGGATGTTTCAATGACAGCTGGTAAGGTCCATATTTAGTGTATCTTGAGAAAGTTTCCGCCAATTTCATCAGACTATTTCACATTACACAGTAAGATGATAAAATTATTTCCACGAGCAAGGCTAAGAACAAGTCATCTTAAAAAAAGTAATTCTTGGGAACCATGACTTTTAAGTTTCAAAAATGCCTGAAGTATTTTTAACAATGTTTTAATCTGCACCATGCACCTTATCTCTCACCACAGTCTATTAACTTTTTTACACTGCACTTTGCTTAGAAAAACTACCAATCTCATTTTGCATTAAAAAAATAATAACTCCCATGTCAGTTGATATGCTTTATTTCTGACTAAAAGTATTGTTGCAAGTTTTTGATGAAGGAGCTGCAACAGAACATTAAAAACATTTGGGTTTTGCCTTGCAGTTTTTCCCCTCTCATCACAGTAGCTTCTATCACAGCAGTAGCTATTTTATGCTGTAACATATGAAGTATACATTCGTTAAAACATTTCAACTTTTAAACATTCAAAGTAAGAAGTCTCTTTCCAAAGGATGCCATATCAGTGGTAATGAGCGTTATTTTTTCAGATGCGGTAACTAGAATGTTTGGGATACTGCATCATGTCCAGGCAGCAGTTCACTGGGAAGAAAATCTATGGAGGTTCACAGATCACAATGTTGAGATGTTGCTTAGGAGTTACTATATTAGAAGTTGTATAGAAAAGTCACTTCTCTACTGTATTCAGAACTGATAAAGCGATAATTAGAGTATGAGACCCAGTCTTAGGGACTCCATTTTAAGATATGAATTAAGACAGAACCCAGAGAACAGAAAAAACACCTTGTAAGGCACACCGTTGTGGGGCTGCAGAAGATGAGGAGCTAGAAGAGAGGACACATAACACAACACAGTCTTCAGAGAAGAAAAAAGCTGCTACAAAAGGCTGCCGACACTTTGGTGTTAAAGCACCAATTAATGCCAAGCATTCGTTTGAAGTGGTATGGGTATATAAAAAATAGGACTGAATGAGTTCCCAAGACCCCATTCAGGCCTGTGAATCCAAGAAGCCACATTAAATGAAGGAGTCAGGTAAAAATACGCTGTGTCATAGTTTAGCCTAAGATCTTGTTTTCACTTTTTGGTCATTTTTACACTAAAAAGCGAGCTTCATACCAGTATCTCAACAACTGCACCTACGCAACATAGTATTTTTAACAAGCATTTATTTGGAGTTGTCCCTGCTTTTCTAGGGGTACGTGGGTGGGTTTTTTTAATGACCACCTTGACAATTTCTTTAAACTTTCAGTAGTTTTGACTCCCATATGTAACTGTTTCTTTCACAAATTCTGCCACCTTGGCATTTGCCCAACAATTTTGCCATTTACAGACAGAACGATGGCCTATTAAAATCCTGCATGCTGATTTGTTTCCCGAACTTCTAATTCATGTCAGAACTGTAAGTGTCTCATGCCTGGTGTCAACGCATCTTTTTTCAGTACATTTTATCCATGGAATGCAGTCATGCTAAACTCATTTATGTGTATAGCCAGCATTTCCTCAACACTTTACTTAGAAAATTATCTTCTCTTAGGAGATCAAAAAGAGGAGAAAGGTTATTACATTTATAACACATTTTTAACTAATTCCTCCTTGGGTTTCTCAATACATAGTATAATATCCTAAACAGAGGCTCCTACTGATCTTGCTAGCTTACAGCTACGGTGAATACTGCTGACTTCAAATGAAGCTGCATGCCACTACACACAGGGACTCTTACCCTAAAAACTGTAATTTATCACAAAAAAATGACTATCATATATCCTAGAGCAAGAAGCTGTAACACTGTTTTCACGCCCCAATGCTTAAGTCATCAAAGCAACTTTGAAAAAGCCACAGCAAACAAAAAATGATGGTTATTTGCTATTTTTTTCCCCTGAATATACCTCCACTCTAGCTTTGTAGAATTCAATATCATGCAGCCTCTCTTTATACCGGCTGACTTCACTTTCAAGCTTGTCGACTCGAATTGCCTTCTCACGAAGGGCATCTAATTCATCTCTATAGACTCTGGCAGATCGGGCATCTGAGAGTAAATTCATATTCTAGAAAATATGAAAATACAGCAATTAAAGGCAAGAATAATGGACAGTACATGCTGAAGGATAACATAGCTGCTTCAGTATTTAAATCAGGGTAATGCAGAGGAATTAATTCTGAGAAAGGTAAAAAAACCAATTTTTTTAGAGGCTCAGTCCAGATAACATATTTCCAAGAAAACAGCATTGGCCTTTTTCAAGGAGAAGTAT
The DNA here is from genome assembly GCF_023634155.1 of Falco peregrinus. NCBI lineage: Eukaryota > Metazoa > Chordata > Aves > Falconiformes > Falconidae > Falco > Falco peregrinus. Next base: position 2,193,888 of record NC_073731.1, read on the forward strand.
GTACATATGCGTTAATTTCAGAACAGTGCATTCCTTTTATGGATAATATTCTCAAATGACCCCCAATAACTTCATACACTCATATCCTAATAATAAATCAACCAGGTGTTTTCCCTCATTATCAACATACAGACTCAAAAATATAAAGAAAACCAGACAAAATTTGAGTGCATTGTTTTTAAGAAACATTCAGCGTATGTACACTCATGGGATCTGTTGGCGGTAAATTGCCTGAATGCAGAAACAAAGAAGTTAGAGAAGGAATACTAACCTAACTCAAAATATTTTTCCAGCATGCTAGACCAGATAAAGGAACAAATTACACAAGACCATGTTCAAAGTGTGAAATAAAAAAAGCATGAAAACATAGTTCCTAATAAAAAAAAGGGGGGGGGGGGGGGCAAAATCGTTCTGATGGTGGCAACTTTTTTTTTTTTTAAACACTAGATTTACAAAAACCATACCTCTTGCTGAAGTCTCTTTAGTTCTGCTTCCATCTGTTCAAGTTCTTGTTTACAGTCAAGCAACTGCTCAGTCTTTTCCTCACTTAAAAGAGAAAACACGTTTCAGTTAAATATGACCGCAAAACTTTGTAATTGTCATCTTGTATGAGAATGAAATACTGAGATTCACGAGACTTCCCTCTTTTAATCTAGAACTTCACGGACATCAGAGTGTAAAACTTAGGTATATCATTATGCTTTAGATATTCTTTAGGTCTTAGTCTACATCTAATCCTTTAAATTTGGTCAGATTTTTCATAGTCCTTTGAATTGTTGTTCACTATGATTTCCTACGTATGCAGGGCAGAAAGCATTAGGGTGCGATAAGGGATCTTTTTGTGATAAGGGATTTTTGTCTTAAAAAAACCCAGACAATACACATGAATGTGTACCAGGAGATTTACATCCAAAAGTGAACTTTGAATAATTTCAAAATATATGTTCAAAAGGTCCAAATATTTTCCAGGTGAACCAGACAATGACCACCAATGCATCCTGTCACAGATCAGGTAAAGCCAATTTTAAAAGCATTTTTATACTTTTGTAATTACTCTTTCTCTTACAGAGAAGAATTAAGATTTCCAGGTGTCTTTTTGCTCATTAAAAGAAGGTATCACTTCATAATCTTAATTTTATGAAACACATAATGAATTTCAATTTTATGGGAAGAACACAGTATCTGGTTTAGTGTTTTCAGAAATTTATAATAAAAACAATTTCACATAGAATACTACAATCCTTACAGGACTCATTTTTAATTTCCAGCTAACACTTATTTCTCAATGCTCAAAAAATAAGTTCGTTAAAAAAATGAGTTTGTTAAACAATGAGTAAAGTACAAGGGAAATATTTAATTCTCTCCAAGACACAGAATACCTAATGCTCAAAATTCAATTGCACCTCAGAACAAACTGTATTCACTGTTGAAAAAGCTGCCAAATCCAATATTGTATACTCATAGAAGATATATCGCACATTCAAACTTGTTACTATATTATTTAATATTTTGCAACACAAGTATGAAACAGAACAGAAGTAGAAAAGGGGGAAATAAGAGAGCCTAAGGTACTGAAATGCATAATACAATCTACAAGTAATCATGCTAACATACATATTTGTTTTAAACAAAACCGAATCAGTTGTTTTTAAAAATAAGCCAGTCTCACAATGAACAACCTTTTTGCAACCACATAGCTTCAAAAAGGTTATTGACAGCCTACAAGTACACGAGGGTTCAACTACATACAGCTCACTGCAACATCACTGCCCACAGCAGATATCAAAGTTTTCTCTCTATGTAGGTGTTCGGAAACCATACAGAAATAAAAACGTATTCTGTATTATATTAGATTACTATAACTTTTCCATTAACATTCATATTCCTGTGTTATCATTCCACACAGAAACACACAGGACTTAACATAGAAAATTAGGTGTGCAATTTCCGTTCCAGAGTTTCTATATTACAAGCCTCAAATCGCTGTTTTGCATCCAACTGAAAAATAATCTTTACAGACCTTTTGTAAGAAATTATATTAGCTTCAGTGCATATTAAACCAGGTATGAAGGTTCGTTGCCAAAACCAGATTATAAATACATTTTAAGATTAACATTTTTAACTTTGGAATTAATCTAATTTTTAATTTATCAAATAAATGCAGCATTTAATACCAAATGCTAGAGACATGAGTTAATTTATCAAAGTCTAGTGTTTTAAATATACTGCTAAGTGTAAAGGGAATTTATTTACAAATTGAATTCAAATAAGAGTGCAAAATGTGAAATGTTCTGAGCCATCACTGTTGCCCTAATTGCATGCTTCAGCTACAAACTAGAGAGGATTGTACTAAATTATACAGAACATACCAGTGTTCACTGTTTAGGCTATCTATTAACTGTCAATCAAACTAATAACAGCAATTTTTTCACTAATTTTCTTGGTGCAGCTGTTTATAGAATATCCTGGGCGGGCTCATTTCAGCAGACACATAATAATACAGACATCAGAAAAAAGGAGCTGTATCTTTTTGTCCTCTGTTCTTCATGAAGACAGAGATTTAGTGGGGGAAGGGGATCCTCCGAGTAAATCAACCAGATACTTAATCCAGTCAGCTAGAGATGATCTGATCTACAAACTCTGATAAGAGCAGACCAGCCTAACTGTGACTTATGCTACCTTCAGCTTTTAATTTTACCTTTCTCCTCTCTCCATGACATGCTGGATTAAAAAAAACCTGCTGTATTTATGCTGTTTCTAAACTATAGGCAAGTTACTATACATATTGAATCTCTTCAGATTTAACATTTGTATTTTAAGTTCAGACTGCACATACTTCACTCTGCTAAAACAACATTACACATTGCTACAGGGAGAAACAGATTCTCCACTAGACTATTATTGTTCTTCCCTTTAAACAGCTCTTCACTACTGCTCAGATTTGTTCCTAGGCTATGAAGACAAAGTACCCACTGATACTTAGTGAGTCAGTTCTCTTCATAAAATAGAAAGGATAAAAAAATTTCATTAGCATATGAAAAACAAAGAAACAAAGATCTTGGTTACAGTGGGAATGATTTTTCACAGCACTTGGATGAGGTGAAGGAGGTGAATGTACACTTTAGCTTAAGAGCCAGGAGTAGTAGAAAGCACTCCCTTAACTGGATGAATGTAGCATGAACGTAGGATGAACCTTAACTGGATCTAACTGACCCAAGCCGTAAAATCTACTCGCTTTACAAATTACACTATTCCTTAGACATAAACAGCCAACCCCTGCCAGTAAATGCAAAGCCTGTTTCACTGCATAGGTTTGCAGTGGGCCAAGAGATTTAGTGGAGTTTGGTTTGCATAATTTTTTTTCTTTCTTTCATTTTTCTCTGTAGAGCAGCATGGCAGACAGAAGTGGAACAGTACTGAAGGGCATGAGCAAATATCGTGCAGACAAGGAAACCTCTACACAGAAAGAAAGAAAGAGATGGGGGACAGGTGATTATGCTAATGATAATTTTCTTCCTATCTGCAACAAATGTAAACATTTCATAAACTGTGAATGAACCATAGATGGCTCTTTCTTACTCTGTTTCCAACAAGAAACAGGTAACTAAATCACGCTGCCAATAAGGAATCACTACAGCACTATCACCTTTTTAAAAGGACCGTTTTGCCACTAATCCTCAAATGGTCAGGACATGGCTTTTGTCTCCAGTCCCTAGCTGGCTGCCACATGTAATAGTTCAAGTGTGTCACCCCATAGTTGCCTCAAATCACAAAATCACAGAACAGTTTGGGTTGGAAGGGACCTTAAAGATCAGCTAGTTCCACCCGCCGCCACGGGCAGGGACCCCTCCCACCAGCCCCGTCCAGCCTGGCCTTGGGCACTGCCAGGGATGGGGCAGCCACAGCTGCTCCGGGCAGCCTGGGACAGTGCCTCATCACCCCCACAGTAAAGAATTTTTCCTAATACTTAACTAAATCTACTCTCTTTTAGTTTAAAACCATTAGCTCTTGTCCTATCACTACAGGCCCTACTAAAAAGTCCATCCCCATCTTTCTTATAAGCCCCCTTTAAGTATTGAAATGCAAAGCTATTCTCTTAGACACATACATAAATACAGATATATTAAACCCACAGTCAGACATTCATTAATGATAACAAACAATAAGAGGAAGCACAAAGAACTTGCCTCTGGAATAACAACATGGACACAATATGTAATAGAAAAAGATAAGGCTGCATTAGATTAGCTGTATTTCTAAAAGACCTAATTCATGTAGAGCAAAGAGCCCATTACTGTATTGTAATAAGCTCAAGAGATCGTTCAAACAGTTTTTCAAAAATTTCAGAGTGCAAAAGATACAAAATTACCATAGCACTAGTTCACCAATTTCACTATGTTTATGGTTAAAAAACCCAACGACATAATGCATAATACAAATTAAGACAAACACGGATGTATTTGTCACACCGGTTCACAAATATGCTTACATTATCAAAATATGCTTCCTGGGGTGCAATAGCTGAAAAAAAGCATTTAAAACATAATTTCACATTTGAAAGAATGAAGAATTTGTCTAGTACTACTGTTGTGCAAAACCAACATAATTTTAAAACCCTACAACTCTCAACACACTTCTGCATTCTCAATGTACTCACAGCTCTTGCCTAAGCCGCCTTATCTTCGCTTTGGCATCTGCTAGCTCTACTGACAGGTGCTGTCTGCTTTCAGTGCGTTTCATGCCAGGAGATCCACAAGGTGATTGTGCTGCTGATGCATGAGGTAGAAAACGGAGACAGTCCCGTTCTTCTGAGAGTTCTATGATAGTCTGAGGGGGGAAAAAAAAAGCATAAATGGCTCTCTGAATGCAATTCTATATCACAAACTATATAATTCACTGCCTTAATAAAATGAAGGCTGAAATGAAGCAAGAATAATGGAAAAGTTTTGCCATGAAAGAAGTCAGAAGCCCTACACACTATATCTTGAGCAGATAAACAGTCACAGCTATTTAACAGTACTGTTTGGCTGTTCTTAAACTCCTCGAATTTAGACTTTCAAGTCCACAAAATTATCAGTGCTCAAAATGGGCTGGGTGATGAAAGGGCATGCATTCCTTGAACATGAGAATAAATATGTATCTCTAAAGAAACTAGTGTTCTTCAGTGAGCAGCAGCATCCTAGGATAATAGGAATATTCCTATATCATCATTTAAATACAGGTGTTATCCTAGTATGAAGATCTCTTGTATTTTAAAGTCACTTTTCCTTTGCGTTGCAAAAAAGTATTACCACATATCCTCTTCCCTCATGGTTAAGTTTATGGTTTTACTCTTATCAAGGCCATGAACTGGAAAGACTAAAAGTTGCTAACTGTCAAAGGAGTATTTGGAATAATTGCAATATTAACATATCCACACTCTACTGAAGGGCAAATCTGGGACCACCACGATGATTCGTAACTTGCAGTTTTTGTTAAATACATTTCTCTATCTTGATTCTCACACAGTGCGATGGTTGTGCCTCATGATATGTTTGTAAAACCCCTCCTCTCCTAGTATGGACTCTGCTCCAGTTCACTCAAACCTATACCAGGGGATACTGTAAAGTAACAGGTGTCTTTCAGCGACTGACTTGCATACTGATAGGTTACTGACTCCTGGAAACTTCAGCTGGTAACAGCATTGGATTTTCTGTTTTCAGCTACAGATCACCTATTTAAAGTTCTTTCAGACACTGGTTACAGGAAAAAGATAAACTGCTACTATCTTTTCTAGTTTGTCACAGTATTCAGCAACTAGTATGCACACCATAACTATGTGAGACTTCCTGGCAGTAAGGAATCCTTGCTTAAATATGCTAACAGGACACACATTAAATTATTAGTTATAAAAATGGTAAGTTGTATCATCTTAAAAAAATATTTCTTATATTTCTCTTAAGTAACAAACCACACCCATACCTCTGAGTGCTCATCTCTTTCATCTATAAGTCTTTTTAAATGTAGCGCCATATTTTTCAAGAGAGGTTCAACATACTCTTGTGTCAATACAATGACATCCATCCACTGCAGGTCAAACACATTTTCCTGATTATGAGTTACCTACACAGAATGAAATGGAAGAGAAAAAAAATATCCTCTTTAAATTGTAAGCGTAGGAAGGAAGCACAAAGAAAAAAACCTTGAAAATAGAGGAAATTGTATGTAATGGAATAGTTGCCTGTCTACCTGGAAGTAGTACCTTGTACTTATGGCAAAATAAAAAGCAAAAGGCGATTATTTCATTTTTTATATATTACATATCACATACACAGGATTTGAATTACGTTTTATAAATAAATTCACATACAAAACTTTCACTTAACCAAATTTGCTGTAAAGCAACAAACTTGCTCCCTGGCACTGCATTAACAATGTAATCCAAAAGAGCTCGATCATGAAATCTTTTTTGTGAATCAACTTAAAAAAGTAAAGGCATTTTTTCCTTACAAAAAACACTAGACACACAAATCACATATTTGATTTACTTGCTTTTGACCAGATGCCATTATTCTTCTTACAGGACAATATTCCACCTCTGAAAAAAATTAAAAACACAAAAAACCCCAATATACCTCTTGAATATGGGCTGCAACAGCTGCTCTAGTATCAAAATCCAGACTTTGGATTCTTTCAATGAACTCTTCTTTCTTCTGACACTAGAAATGAAGACATCTATTTTATATACATTCATATATATATACACACACACACATAATCACAAGTATTTTCATTCTTCCTTTGTATTTCTAAGAGCTAAAAGTGATAAAGCTGACATTATAATGATCACATTACTAAATTATTATCCAATAATTTTGTTGAGCAATAAATACTTGATTTATGACATGTCACAGTAATTGTAACTTTCAACATTAATACAGTGACAGAGAAAAAACAGGTATTGAAACGGAGGAAGGAAAAGGTTTCTTAAAATAGCTACTTCTTCAAATTTTATGATAGTGAGTTCCACAGGTGTTTTTTTTAGCGTCCTTCTCTAGTTGCTTATTTAAGTTGTTATGAACACATAACTGATTCTATTTTTTCAGTTTAATTAGCTGATGGTTCAAACTTTCCTAATAAGAACAGCATTCTATCAAAAAAGTTACTAAATACGTGAAACAGTTTCAGTAAGATATATCAATAGGATAATTTTTCGGTACTTTACCATTTTCTTCCTTTCTTTACAGTATCAGGTAAATGGACAGTATTGCAATTAATAAAATATTAGAAATCCCACATACACAGTTTGCTATATTCGTACAATAAAATGTAAGAGGGTGTACAGTTGTAGCCATTTTAACTGTAAGAATATCCAAATTTTCAAGGAACGCAATGGTACCACTAGAGGAAGGAAGTTACATACCACCTCAGCTATTGTCCTGGTTTCAGTTGGGATAGAGTTTTCTTCTTAGTAGCTAGTACAGTGCTGTGTTTTGGCTCTGATGTGAAAACAACGTCGATAGGACACTGATGTTTTCAGTTGTTGTGGGGTAATGCTTATACTAAATCAAGGACTTTTCAGTTTCTTGGGCCCTGCCAGCAAGAGGGCTGGGGGGCCACAGGAAATTGGGAGGGGACACAGCCAGGACACATGACTCAACTAGCCAAGGAGGTATTCCATACCATATGATGTCATGCTGAGTATATAAACTAGGGGAACAAGAAGGAAGCAGGGGCCATCCAGCATTACGGCATTTGTCTTCCCGAGCAACTGTTACTCATAATGGAGCCCTGCTTTCCAGGAGATGGCTGAACACCTTCCTGCCAATGGGAAGTAGTGAACGAATTCCTTGCTTTGCTTGCGTGTGTAGCTTTTGCTTTACCCTATTAATTTTTTCTTTATCTCAACCCTTGAGTTTTACATTCCCTTCCAATTCTCCTCCCCAACCCTCTGGGTGAGGGCAAACGAGCAAGTGGCTGCATGGTGCTTGGTTGTCGGACAGGGTTAAACCACAACAGGTATTAAAATAGTAAGAAAAGAAATCAGTAACACTTGAACCATTTCATACAGATATAAACATAATTAAACTTACCTGAACCGCACAACCAAGTAAAAGCAGGAGGAGTTTTTTTATTTCTTCAGTACCTGGCTCTAAGAAGAAAACAAGAACAAAAAAATGGTAGGTGCAGAATGGTTATTTGATCTTCTTCCCCTACCCTTCAGAAAACATCAGGTTTTCTCATTATTTTCACATGTTAACCTAGTTTAGAAAATAAAAAGATGAAGAAAACGCCGTCTTTCCAGCTTTCAACTTAGCCTTTTTGCCATCTAACTGCCAACTTTCACTGTTCACAAACAGGGTTAAGATCCATAATAGTTTCAAATGGAAAAAAACATCACTTCAGTCCCTTGTAAAGCAAAACTTCAGACTGGCATTTTCAAAAGTGCTTTGCAGACCTACAATCAAGTTTTCACTTTCTCAGTTATCTCAAGGTTGTTACAAAAGTGCTTAAATGATCTGCCACTCCCAAGCCATAAGAGTTAGGTGACAAGTTCATTTAGAACATTTTATAAAGCTGAATTAGATATTCATCTGCACATCTAAAAAACAAAATGTATTTCCAAATCTGCTCTTAAGCATCTTAATCTCCTAAAGAAGCTTAAGTTAAAGAACTCTGTTTACAGATTAGTAAAGATGTTTCTTACTTTTTACATTCAAAATGTCCTCATCTTGCTACTAAATATATGCTATATCTAGAATACAAATGCCATAAAGTAAACACTTTAAGGATGGCAAAATAGCTTTAGGCTAGCTGGAATTAGATTATTTGTAGTCAAATATAATTTTGCTTTACTGAAACAGAAAACACTATCCATTGGGCTACCTAGGAATAAAAGGGTCCTAACAGCATCCTTTCTACAACATACTCTGGGTTTTAGCCAATAGTTTATGTCATTGTTAGCTAACCAGACAAAAGCAATGCCATCAAACATAATAACGCTGGGTCTGGATAGAAATCTGACCTTTATTCTGCAAAACTGGACTCCTGAGACACAGCTGACGTAACTACTGCTGATAACAGATTCAGTCTCCGCCCAAACAGCAAACGGTGAATGTCTGGCACGTACTGAAGTATGCACAGTCATTTTTGAACCTAACCTAAGTTACTGAAGTCCCTTTTTTTTTTTCCCCCCCCAAAGGTTTCAGTTTGTAATCACAGATGATTCCAGTGACCATGAGACAATTACAATAATCTAAAAGAAAATTCAACCAGAACCTTCCTTCTGAAATGGCAGTTTGCAATCTTCTTCTACATTGGGCAACTAGGTCTGTTTGGGGCAAACATCAACATCAGAAAGATGTAACCAGTCACTTACAAGCACTTGAAAAACTGTCTCCTTTGATGTGACCCATTTTTGTAAGTGAAGTAATGTAAAATCCTTCTCAAAAAGTTACAGATCTAAGATAATCTTGATCAAAGGAGGAAATTAAAAAGCAACATACAAAAAACCTAAACAGACACAGAATCTTCAATGATTTTGACTAGCTTTCAGTAAAGAGTCAAGCCTGCTGCCATAGAGCAGAGATGAGTGACAGATGCTAAGCTTCTCCACCTTCCTCATAGCTTCAGCAGTTCTCTGTGCATTATAACATTAATTAGAGAAACTTTTTTCCACTTTGACTCAACCTACTTCTCTTAGAGGGAGATATGTATAATCCCAATGAACATGTAACGTTTAAATTTTTCAAAAGAGGTTTGTCAAGTAAATACATTACAAAGAACAAGGACTCAAATGGGGGATCTTTATTCATTTATACGGACTTCTTCTATCCCAAAAATTCAAGTTGTGAAGTCTTTCATACAGAAATAGAAAATACTGATGCACATTTCCATCAGAAGCATGCTACTTCAGCTAAAGAAGGGGAACTCCACCTGGCTGCCTGTCTCAATCAACAAAGGTTAGCAATACTGTAGCTGAAGGAATGCAACCCAACATCTCACATCCTATGTTCATTTACCCCAATAAATTCATCACACTTTTTTTTTTTTTTTTTTAAGCAATTCCTGAACTCTTTGGATGCTCATTTGCACACTGCTTAAACATCTCTTGACTGGCTTTTAAAAGCCCATCTGAATATCGTTTCCATGTCTCTCCCCCACATTCCCTGAAGGAACACAGCAAAATACCGAACCACCCCAGCCTCCCACTGCTACCAACCATCTTGTATGTTTTTCTTCCTTCTGCTCCACTGTAAACACAGAAATTGATCATTCTCTTCTACACCCTCCAACTTGCTGCTTGAACTTTGTCCCTGCTCTATCCTATCCTTCGCTCTTCCCTGCACTCACTCATACTTTCATACCCTCTTTAGCCTTCCATCCTCCCCCGGCTTTCTCCCTCAGCAATATGCACTTGTTTTAATCTTTCTTCTTCCTCCACTAAAGAACACTTGCCTCATCATTTTCTCCTTTCTCCTTTCCTCTGTAATTTAACTTAACATTTACAGTCACAGCCTGTAGCTCTTCTCCAGTTTTCTCCTCAAACTGGCCTCCTGCCAATTAGCTCAACTGAAACGTTTCTTGATGAAGTCTCTGATGACCTCTTTTTTTACCAAAGCTCAAATCCAGTATTCTATCTGCATTTTCCTTGATTAGCCAACTGCCTCCAATATAATCAAACACGTGTCTCTTCCTGAAATCTTATCTGCCCTTGCCTTCTCCAATTTGTCATCCTCTGGTATTTCTGTACTAAGCATTCCTTAAGAGCAAAGAAGTAAACCTGGGAGACATTCCCACAAAAAAAATCACAGCTACAGTCTAAGCTTTAGTGGACCACATCTGAAGCATTAACAGAGAATCCACTTTTGCTATGGGGGCTTGCCTTGATGCAATCAGATTTACACAGCAAGTCTCTTAAAAGGTCACTGAGGTTTGATTTTGCTACACTTGCCCACCAAAGGAAAAAGCTTAAAAATCCCTGTAGGGATGAGGTCCTTTTCAAGTTAACACAGCAAGAACAGTCCTAATTTTCAAAGGGGAACGGTTCTGGATGGACCCCAATGGAACAGATCTATCTTCTGTTTCAGATCAAAGTCCATGATGAACTCTGGCAGGAATCCAAAACACCTTGAAGAATATTGTCCATATATAACAATTATTATTTTTTTTTAATATGTGGGCTATGCTACAGTAAAGTCTTTATTTTCTCACAAATCCAGTAAGGTCCCCACAGGAGAGCAATGTGTACACCAGCAGAGGTTCCAGTTGCCAAACCACAAAAGCTGCACAGACTTAGCTGAGGTCCCAAAACAGGAAGAAGCCTTCTTATTAATGACTAAAGCATAGGGGTAATGTACAAAAATAAATACTAAGCTATCTTTGTGGGGTTTTGTAGTGCATTTTTAATACAATATCAGCATACTACACAATATTGTTAAAGACATATTTTGCCTCAGTATCTTGAAGAGAATAAAATAAAATGCCACTACAAAAACAATACTATGACATGGGTGGATTAATGTGTTTTTTCACTAAATCTGGTTTCTAGGCAAATCCGTGGAGTCTTTCAAAAACCTTAAGAAAGTCTGGAATCAAAATGTAAAAGTACAATGCATTCTATTCTTTTGGAAGAGACCACATTCACACTTCTTGGTGCATATGACAGATTACAGTATCTACACATATAAAAACTTAAAAAGGCTTTGACCTCAGAAGCAAAAGCAGCAATATTCAGAAGCAGAAAGTAAAAATAATAATAAAATAAATTAAATCAAGATACCTACATAAATGGGATATATGCAGATGGGATATGGAAAGTATCAACGTTATGAACCCTGGAATTGAAAAGTGAGGTAACACAGATGGTTCTTCTTGCTCATGAGAAAAGTCTTGTCTCACATACACGGAAGCATGGCATATAAGACATCTTAAATAAATAAAAAAAGCCAGGGGAAGCTACACAGCCTGTTAGAGTAGTTCCTAACCTCTCTGCTGAGGTGCTAGAACATCAGAAGTAGAACACCTGGGACACATTAGACCCAAGTAAATAAATTCTGCCCAATCCATAGTGGCTCCATGCAGGCCAGGTGTGTCTGCTCCGTGCTTCTGGAATTGAGAGCATGGTGCAGAGATTCCCAAGTGGCTGTGGATAGTCAGCTGGGTCCATACAGGCTAATTTTCTTGGTCTGAAAATTGCAACTCTCAGAGCTGGAAGCAGAGAAGGTGGGAGCATGGAGAAGACAGCGTCAGTTCAGGGGAGAAAGCAAGAAGGTAATTGCAATATTTTTCAGGTAACGATGTAAGAGAAGCAGGAGAGTTTTGGGGAAAGAAAAACAAGGATCAGGAGTTGGACCAAGTGAGATGCACTGAACTGCCAATTTTCTCAGGGGTGGCTTACATCAAGGATGGTTAAAGTACAGTAGTTGTGAATACATGAAACTTATACTTTGTCATATCAATAGCTCACTGGTTGCTGGGAAACGCACTTTGTTTCAGTATAAATCCTAATGACAGCCAGTGCTGAGGTTTGGACAGAACACATTTTTGTAAGGCGTGGACCTTTGGTGTGAACAAAGAAAATGTTACTACTCGTTATTAAACCACTTATTTGCTAAAAGTATTTACACAATCTTCTGTTGAAAGGCTCAATCCTATATGCATTTTATTTCCAGTGAAATAATACAAATTATTACACTGATATAAATTTTCATCTCAGTTAAAAATAAACTTACCAGAAAAAGGATTTTTGCCAATTATTAATACATTTGGCAAAGACATCATGATCAACTGCTGCAAATTCTCCTATAAAAGTTAATTAAAATATTATTTAAATCATGTATTAAACAAAAGCAAACATCAAATACTACCCACCACTAAAGAGAAACTAGTATTACGTAAGTAGTTTAAAATTTTTCAGGTTTTAATACATACATGTTCAATAATTAATTATTTGGAGTCTAATTAAAATTTAAAAAAAAAAACTTACAAGTAAGAATTACTTCTACAAAAGCCTTGGTTTACTGGTTTGCAAAAGCATCTCAGCATAGTAAAATCCTCTCATAACAATGAGCTAGCTTATAGATCTTAAGCCAACTAGATCCTGTGCCTCAGAACGTAGCAAAACTCCGGTAAATTATTAGTATTCATGTTTCTCTGGCTAGCTTATTGATAGTGCCAACAAAATCTAAGTTGCATTTATACTATAAAAGATTGATTTTCTCCATTTCATGTCCATAGTCTTGGTGGCCTTGCCAAAACGTGCATATGAAAATTACACATTGCAAATTTTTCTGCTGCAGATACGCTGGGCCAGTCCTGAATATAAAGGTACAAAACCCTGTCTGCATTATCAGGCAGAGTTTTAGTTTGGTAAGTCCCACACACTCAAGCAGCAGCTTTGCCTATCTATTCTATAGATTGTACCAGTGGATAGTCAGCCAGTAATGGCTGTAATCAGGTCAAATCCCCAGTCTAGACAGAGCATATAATTCTTCTGAAGCAGAACAGTCTTCCTCCTGTTACCAGATGTTTATTCACAGCAGATGCCATCCTATCAGCAGCTCTGGAGTCATGCTTTTTGTTTTCCCACAATGACAGATTCATGAATACATAAAATGTTCATACACAAAAGCAATGTATTCCAGAACCATCACGGTTTACATCCAAAAGGCACATACTAGGTGTCAAGCCAAAAGCCTAACATAAGAAAAGTGAACTTGCTCCATGTCAAATTTAAAAAAAATGACAGGATTTCCTGAAAAACACCTATAGCAATTATTAGCTATAGCTATATTTGAAAGGTGTCACCAGTTAACATCGTACATAATTTTATCTGAATTGATTAATGTTAGACTGAAAAATATGTACTGTCATTGCACATGCCCAAGACATATTATAAGGAGGGAGAAAATAGCTTTTTTTGCTATAATATAATAAAAATAGCCCACACTAACTAGCTGTGACTTGTACTTCTGAGATCTTGATAAAGAAACTTTTCAAATTAAAAGAAATTAAGTGCACCACAGGAAGTTTTAAATCTATAGAAAACATAAAATGTAAGAAATTCAATGAGTGTTTATAGCTACCACAAACCAAAATCACGTATTTTAAGAAGGGGGGTGGGGGGGGGGGGGGTGGGGGCTTTTTTGTCGTTTGTTTTTTTGTAATAGCTCAAATAATTCCATGCTGCTATTATAAAGCTTTTCTTACTGTGAAGCAGAGCACAAGCATGGGTAACCAAGAAATGTGTCTTCTGTGGACTAGTGACATTATCGCCTCTTTTCACACCTCTACCTTGCTTCACAGATGTCTACCACCTTTTCTGTCACACAGTGCGAACTTCATCAATAAGCTTGGTGCAACTGCTCTCTATCTGTGTTTACTTTGAAAATGACTGCTTCTATTAAAAACCTGAAATTGGAACCTGTGTCCCAAAATTCACAGAGTTCTATTAACTGTTGTTTAACCTGCAAAAAAACCCCACCCTATTTACAAAATTCTGCCTTGCTTGTACAAACTTTTTACAGTTCATTGGCATTTTTTTTATTAAAGACTCACACATCTGTCAAATCAGGCTGACAAAGCACCCATGGGAGTCATGGAAGCTCAGGGCTTCAAAACTCCAAGCCTACCAAAACTTATAAGGTGGATCAGTTCTCCTAAATCAACTGCTGAGAACAATTACACACTCTTATGCTGCCAGGAAATGGATAAGCTCAGAAGACTGGTTTGGGATCTGGTAAGATTCTAGTGATGCTATAAGGAAGTGAAGCAGCTTCCCTGGAAAAAGACGACACAATTGTAATTGCAGAGAAGAACAAAGATGATGCAGGAACCAAAAAAAATGTATAATCTCACAAACACTTTGATTTTGAATGTTATATGCTATCGCTGTAGTTTTTTTGATAAGTACATATACAACACTGATGCAATTTTTTGCTATACTTAGAAAATGCTTTCCACAGCTGTTATAAAAACACATGGAATAAACTAGCATGGACAAGCTCACAATAAAAAAAAAAATAATGTTAATGAGTTAGGATAACAATGATAAAAATTAAAAATCCCCATATCCATTAAGATCTTATTCCTGCTCTAATATTCCAGATATTAGCCAATCTCAATACAGTGGATACTTTCCACATTTCACTACTCTCAGATCTCGGGCATCCCACTGAGATCATATACCAAGCACAATGCCTGTATGGACAGCTTTCCGAAGCACCCAGGTGTGAGGGCTCATGCCTCTGTGAAGGAGTAACCCAGGCTATGAGAGACTTCTCAGATGGATTCCAAGGCATCCGTCAAGCCCTAGCCTTTCTGCCTTGGGTAATTTCACAGGTGACAGGAACTTAACTGATCCCTTCTTGAAAACAAGTTTACTGTGCTACCTTGCTAACCCTTGCACAGGCTGGGGAAAAGTACCAGCTGCCAGGCTGCAGTAAGTCTGACAGGAAACAAAGACTACAGTCCATCTCTTAAAACTTCTCTCCAAACCAATAAATTACCACAATGTGTAAACCTCCCCGTATGCATGTGAGCTTGCCCGAGTCAACACCAACACATGCAAAAAGCAATTTTAAATTTGAACAAGCATTCTAGTTTGGCCTTTACCCCTGCTAAAATGCCAGACCTGCAATATTTGCAAGTTCCCCCTACTTGTACTGTCTGCAGAAGTTGGCATCTCACAAGACTAGAAGACAGACTGGAGAAGGAAATGGGGGAGAAGCATAGAAGTTCTATATAGCTTACACTTACCCAGGACAAACTTGAACCACTAAAGGATGGTGACTAGTTTTACCATTGATTGAGTAAGAATACCTTTTTGTTTTAAAAAACTGTAATAAATAATTTCTCACACAAAGGCTTGGGGTGACATTCACAATCCTGAATAGTTTAAAGGTTAAGCTACATAAATGCAAGCAATTCTGCCTGATACTGCTGCACTAGGACTGGCAGGTACTGTAAAGTCAAAAAAGCACAGGGAACGCTTTGTATTCAAATAAGGATCAATCCTGTCAGTGTTTGTGCCTTCTGCTGCACCAGTTGCGAAACACTAATGTCTGATCAAAAATGACTACCATCAGGAGATGGAAAAGCATATGGGTCCCGGCAGGCAGCACTTACACCCACATGTAAGAGCTGCCAAGAAAAGAATGATGTGAAGCATGCATACATGTGAAGTGCTAGCTAGAAAGATGTACAGTGGTTGACCACTGCAGTAAGTGACAGTTGAGGATTTTCACTGTACTTTGGAGTTTTTGAAACCATACACTACGTGTATACATGAGGAAAAGCATGCATCAGTACAGGCTTTGCTGTGATGCTCTGTGGGTGGCAGATCAAAGATTTTCTCCCAGATCTTGACTCTCCTGGCAGAAAGGAGCAGGGAAGGGTGGAAGGGCACTAGAAGACACACTGTAAGGGACATTGGTGAGATGTGCAGTGTCCTACTACAGCATGTCCATGTGTACACCACTCTATCCAGGTTCTGCTTCTAGAAGGCATAGTAACCAGCTCCTACCTATCACACAAAACACACAAAAATTCAATGGCTATTTTATAGCTCTAAATTAAGTCATCACGGTATTTACTATGAATTCCCATTTGATTATTTTCACCTCACTGATTTTTTTCCTACTGAAAATCAAATTAATTCTAAAACCAGTAAAATTAATCACATTCTTTTTACAAAGACTCCATTGATAAGACTAAATGCACATGTAATAATTTCTCATAGGCACAAAAGTTGCTTCAATTCAGAAAATACCAACCAATACCACTTAATATACTATACGAGCAACTGAACATGTAGAATATCTATTACATAAACGGATCATTGCTCACATACAAGTGTTTCCAGATTACTATTATAGCTATAAATAGTGTGATAAAAAATTTGACCAGATTCATAAACAACCATCCATACAAGTATCTCAAAATATTAATCTCATTTTTGTTACACTTAAAGGCATAATTATAAAAGAATACTTAGAAACAATTCTAGGCAAAACAATACAAGAAAGAATTACTGACCTGATAGTAAGTTTTAATTTGTTTCACCAAAATAGACAAATTTTGAATCCTTAATGATGCATCGTTGTTCACTTTTTTGTTTATCCTCTGATTAGCAGACTTTGGATTACTGGGGGGAAAAAAAAAAAAGAATTAAACATTCTGAACATTAATCTTTAAAGTTCTCTATATAAAACAAACTGTACAGTTAATATGTTAGTGTAACAACTTCTTGTCTTGGCTACCATGCCTTTTTTTTCCCTCCAGAAGTAAATAAGGAGTTGTGGAAGTAACTACCAAAGGCAGAAATAAATACCTGGAAACATCTGTCCCTGATACAGCTAGTCAGACCAGCACCCTTTTTGGCTATTAACGCAGTATGTAACTGGAAGCACCCATCACAATTACCGGAGAATGAATGGAAGTAGAAAGTTTTTGTGGTTCTGCACTTCTCCACAACCAGCCTCATCCCTGACGGAATACAGAAGGCACAACGCAGCTGTAACGTAAATATTCCAGCACATACTGCAGACATAAGGAATCATTCTCACTGATGCAGACAATTACGAATAACAGAACTCAGTCTGGCTACATTAACAAATGTCTGCATACTGAAAAACTACACAATGTTGTTTTGCTACCATGAAGCACAAAAATAGAATGTAAGTTCTAACTTTTAGAAGAATGAGGAATATGAAATACATCGTGCTAACACACACTATATTATTTTAAATTTATTTACAGATGACTGAAATCTGTCAACAAAGAGATTATTAATTGGAGTTTGTCATGTACTTTCACATTCTACCAGATTTTTCTCTGGTTTATCTTGGCTTCAGAAAAGAAATCAATCCCTTTTTCCTTTACAAAATAGAAAGGATCTGAGGAAATGGAGATGAGTTGCCCTTTTTCAATACCTCATAACATACCAAGTTATTAACCACACACAAAACAGTGTGACAACCATTCATAGTGATTTTTCAAGAAAAACAATGCAGATTCAGTGCAACTCCGCCACAACACCCTGTAAAAAGCTTAGAGAATTCACAAGGGACAGCCCATGTGAAGTTCCTTAACTTTTACAAAGATACTTGATCCAGTTGCACAATGCAACTTTTGATATTTAATGATACTATTGTATTAATGATATTATTGTCAGATAAACATGCAGCTGGCTGGAATACTGCACTCACACAAGAAACTACCAAATTTTCACTGTCGAATTGTAGGTTCCTGCAAGGGTGTGTGTCTGCTGGGTCTGGTTTTATTCAACATTGTCATTAATGATGTAGACAATCAAATACAAAATACACTCACCAGAACTGCTCTTTCCAAAACTTGGGGGGGGAGGGAGCCCCCAAAAACATAAAAACAACCCTCAAAAAAACCCCTTCAAAGACCACTATAGCAATTGAGAACGATCCTGATAAAGTCCAAAAGTGGTGTGACAGCAGTTCAATAACAACTCGTACAGACCAAGGATTATACCTGGGAATCAAAGGCATAAAGAGGAGTAACTTGCTGTAACACAAAAACGACCTGAATCTTGCAGTGGGTACAACCAAATACCAAGGGAAAAGAAATGCCATTGCCAAAAACCCGCTAGTTCATCATTTTTCATACAAGTGTTGTCTAAAAGAGAGGTAGTTACTCTACACATGGTACAGATGATGCTTCGGTTACTAAAAAGTCACACCTTCAGGGAAGGTCTTGTATTTGTACTTTTTCCACAGGTGAATCCCCTGGGTTCTAAGCAGCATGCAAAGGCTCACCACAGGCCCTCCCTCAACTACGTGGGCATACCGTATTGCCAGGTGGTGTACAGGTACACCTGCCCCTGGAGAATGGGAAGTGCCTGTCGAAAAGCACATCCATCACAGAGTGTACACCTGCAGAGTTCCTTAGAAGGACGATGAATGGAGCAGGTTACAGGTCAGCATGAACTGCCCTGGCAGGACACCGAGGACCTGCAACCCAAAAGCCACATGCTACTGATGCACATAAACTGAAGGCTGTGTAGAGGACACAGAAAAAGAATATGCATCTTAGAGAACAAATATATATAGTTTCTTTTGACAAAATATGTAAGTAGTCTATAAGATCATCAATATAAATATGATTCATACATTTCTACACAGATACTCGATTCAGCTGTAACGCATAAGTGTGAAGAACCAATACCTCAAAATGAACTCTTTCCTCTACTCCACTGAACACAGCAGTATCGTGACTTATTTTAACGCAATTTATCACTTCGATACGTAGTTTCACATATTCTTTGTATAAGTGTCACTGTAGACAATACTTACAACTTTTTCATTTAAGTTATCTAAACAAACTTTTATTTGCCTTTTACAGCTTGCTTTGGGTTTAGCACATTAGAATTTTTAAAACATGTATTTATGTCTTTTCTTCAGTTTATTGCTATCAGATTTTCCTGGCTTGTAAGCATGAATAGAAATAACATAAAAAACCACTACTGCAAAAGAAAGTCAGATCATATATAAAACACACTTCCAACACAATCATTTTTTGAAAGAAAAGCAGCAAGCATAGCATCTTTTTTCTCATATATATGAAAGTAAATCCAGGAAAATTAGGACATGGATTCTTACACAGGAAATTGCCTCATTCCTAAATGCTCATCACTACGTTCCTAAAAATATTATTGACAACTGAAGTATATTTTAGGATATATTAACCAAACTGCATGACTAAAATGTCACCTTGGATTTATCAATTCAGCCAACCTACAGTTGCAAAAGAAACTAAATGGGCTAAAAATTATCATACTTTGCAGATGGGCAGAACTGAACTCCTTTCCAAACTGAATTCATTCACATTTCTTAAAATTCAGAAGCGAAAATCCAGGATAAATCCTGCTGACCTGATGGCATACAGAGATCAGCTGAAGTCTCCTATTTCTACATTCATATCTCCAAAAGGCTGATTTGGGCTCTTAATCTTCATCTTTAATCTTAATGACTATCGGATTATCTCCAGGCTTTTTCATCATCTTCAGCAGCGCTTCTACGGCCATACATTTTAGATGACTCTCCCTTTAGAGCACTCAAAACAGTGGGCACTAGTTTCCTGGATATTGTAACAGCTCTTATTTTAGTATCAACACAAAAATTAGTGTGCAACCACAAGAATTCAAAACAGCAATGTCAGAAAAGTTCAGGTGTTACACTTTCTCATTTCAAAAGCTGTACTAGAAAATTTAGACAGATCTCCTAAGAACAAAAACTTTAACATTTGCATAGCACTGAATTTTTGCAATGGCTTGTAAACATAAATCGTTACACACTTTTAAGATAAATTGTTTCTATCCCAATACTACAAATAGGAAATGAACACAGAAACAAATTCCTGAACAACAGCAGAAACAATCAGTGCCGAAGATATCTGTGTGGAGGAGGAAAAAGAAAAGAAGGTGAGGGCAGTGAGAACCCAAGATTTCTTAGGGGACAAATTCTTAGTTCCCCACCTCTGTCACCACTGCCATCTTCATGTTTTGCAGAACAATATTTCACTATGGGGACTTGCACACACCAAAGACACATCACATGAGCACTGTGTTTTATTTGATGATATGAAAATAAAATTTTAAAGTCAGAAGTTATAACATTTGGGCAAGATCAGGAACTCTAAGGTGTCATTATACTTGTACCCGGACTTTGCTCCTGAATACCATCATTTCAAATGATGCACTAAAAGGTACTAATGGAATCTGAACACTTTAGTGGACATTTGGCAACAGTGCTACAGCAAGTGATTCTTATGTTTCATCTTCTCCATCTTAATCCTTAGAAATCCAACAGAAATCAACTCTACCAAATAATGCATTAACAAAGATAACCAGAAATTTGGTGGTATTAGTCTTGTGTCAAAGTTAATGTTGATACATATTAAAGGTACTTTTAATCTTTCAACTACTGTTGAAAATAAAGTAACTTAGTAACTTTATTTCCACCAATCACTCCACATATCCTCCCCCCTGCCTTTTTTTTTTCCCCCCTTTTGTTATGTAGTGTGTATCTTCATCTATCAAAACCAACTCAATGGCTAACACACATTCTTTGTATTTAACAGACATTCCAGTTTTGTTTTGTTTTGGTTTTTTATTATAAAAGTTAAACAGTTTTGGGTCAAAATGATTCATTCTTATATCTGAAAACGGAAAGCATTCAAGTGTTTGGAGATATTTTTTTTTCTTTGGCATTAATTGCAGGAAACTATTTACGAAACTGCAAATTTTGCCGAGAAAACTTGGGCCACAGATGTGCTCTGGAATGGTATCTTTACCACTTGAAAAAAACTCACAGTTCAGTTATACAATACTCTGCTAGTACAGAGTCAAAAATTACAATCAGAACATCAGCCCCAGGACAATGTGGTGCAGAGCAGATTTCTTTTAATAACTTTAAATTTTTCCAAAGATTATGGTGACAGGTCCAACAGAAACCCAAAACTCAAAATTCCCTTAATAGTTTTCAGTTTAACCACTTCCTTTTGAAGATCAATAAAGTTCTGTTACTTAAATATCAGCACTAACACTGCTAAACTCTACCAATCATTTTTAACGTAATTGAACATGTACCCTAAGTAACTCATCAGAACTAGTACTTCTTTGATTTTGTCGCTTTCTTGTAAAGATTGTTGTAGTGGCTCGTTATTCTTCAAACACAGGAGGTAAGTTGCCTTTGAGACTCTCAATCAGTACATGCTTGCAATGACTAGGATGACTTTGACTTAGAAAAAAAAATTTTCTAACTCTTCCCAAAGTGAAAATCTGCTCTCAATACCTTCCAGTGAAAACCAGACTTTAGCTCTGTACACAGTAATTTAAATCTTTCTAACCACGTGATGTCACTGAATGATTATATTTAATAAACACCAAATATTAATAGGCTACCTACTAGAATGACCCACATGTAGAAGCGTAAACGTTTAAAATCGAGGCCACTGAAGAATCCTTCAGTGTTTGTATTTATCAATGTTCCCTAACCTTCAGTCATTGATTTCTAGCTTTCAGATTATGTTTGAACTGTCAGTTTTGGATTGCAATGTACATTGAATAGCCAAGAACAGGCCTGACAGATCACTTCTCACACCATGTCCTGTTACCAAAAGGACTGTGATTAGGTCCTTCAGCAGGACATTATTTTAAAGATAAACTCACCTTCATTCCCACTACTGATAACCAGGCCTCATTCTCTCAAAGCCTCCAACTTTAAAGCTCAGTAGTCTCCTTAATCCACAAAACACCATTTTAAATAATCTTCATTTAGTCAATGTGGTCCATCTCAAGTATTGATGTCTTAATTCGTTCCTCTCAAAGAGGAAATAACATAGCATGACGTTAGCTACACATTTTCTATCACAGGTTGTTTGTGTAATTGTATTTTGTCAGACTGGTCCAAGCCAGGAATAAACATAGTAATTTTCTTACCAAGCATTTGAAATAACTGTATTTCATTAGTTTTTCTCATTAAAGTCCAAATATTTTTCACACAAAGATAAAATTCTAAACATAAATTGCCAAAATCTGTATTGCTTTCAAGAGCACGCATCTTTAAGTTAAATTAGTTGCCAGAAAATATAAAGTATTAGAGATTTTAATAAATTACTTGTATCCCTATGTTGAATTGTTTAATTTTTACGACCAAGAAAATTTTGGTAATAATTACATTTTTATTAATACTAAAAAAATCTGCTTATTAGAATACACTTGGTCCAATACCACTGAAATAAACTAGTACATGGTGTTGGGAATAGAAAAAGATGCAAATGAAATAATTTTGAAAATAAATCTGTTCTAAAATAGACCACTGTAGAAGACAACTTTAGAAAACAGGTTTTTTTAAAAAACATAGGATTCTAGTGGCTACTGTGCTAGTTACACTATAAACATTTTTAAGGCAATGCATGCTCTGAACTCTGAATTGCTCCTTTTATTAGGTGGACACTGAAGTGCTTCAGTGGCAAATAGCCTAGCAAAATAGGGCAAATATGTCTAGAAGTCAATAGGAAGCAGAGCAGTAAAAGATACCCTTAAGCAATTTTACATTTAAGAGCAACCTACTTATGACAAGATACATTAATTTCAATAGCAATAAAAACAGATGAGAGCATCTATCCCAATAATGCATTAGTTTAAAAGTACTGATTACAGAGAACTTCAGTGATTTTGAAATACTATCAGTGTCATTAATTACAGATTGAGACCTCATATAATCAGGGATTATGTGTCTTTAATTTTTCATTGACCAAAATCTATCAGAAATGGGAATGTGATAGCTTAATGGCTTCATGCTTAAATCTATGCAGACTGCAAACCAGTTGTGTCCTCTCTTGCCATCTGTTCCTTGATGGTACTTAATCATTAAGTCTAGTATTACAACAGACCCTAATTTTAAATATATCGTTGTTTGAATGTATTTGTTAAGTACAGCGAAATGCTGAAACAAACACTCTGGGAAAAAAAAAATCTGCACAAGTGTACATCTCAAAGGGTAATAAATATCAACTGTAACTGTGATTTAGCGTACAGTAGCACAGTATTCATTTTTACACATAAACATTGCTTGCCTAATAAAGTTATATTTTTTGTGAAGTCCCTTTCATTGGAATACTGAGGCTCACTCTTGCTCTCTGCCAGATATTTCAATAATTACTGATACCAGAATTTTTTGATAATTTCTAATATTCAAGCAGCATTTCCATTATTTACTGTAAGCAAGAAAATCATCACATACAAAATGTATTTCACAAAGAAATTTGATACAGCAATGTCCTTCTACTGTGAATGTTAAAATATAACCAAGGCCTTCACTGGAAAGTAGTTGACACTCTGTAATTTGCTTTAAACACCTGTAGAGACACCAGACAAAGCAGTACCTTAAGGCAACAAAGTTACCAGAAGCACCTCTGCATATGGGGCAAAAGAAGCAATTTGATCAGTTTTAAAATCATCAATCACAGTCAAAGGGTCAGTCTGCAGGAGTTACAGTATCAAAAAATGGCACAGGTTCTGAAGTACAATATTGTCAGTGTGATCTGAACCTTGTGATCACGCACGTTCTAGAAACACTGGTACAAGACGGCATACATCAAACTCCTCCTGCATCTATCAATCAGTATGATCAATTTCTGCTGCCAAAGAGTATTTCCATACTAAACCTATCAAAAAGATAAAGAAAAAATAAACTGCACTCCTTTTCTATACCTTTGGCATATGTTCATCAGGATTTCTGTGTTGATAGAAATGGATTTAAATGGATGACTTCCCTAAAGAATAATTCACAACACAAACTATCCACTGTTGAAGGGTACAGAGAACTAAATCATTACATTTTTATCTGAAAAACAGATGTCAATAGAATCCTTCCACCTCTTGAAAAACATCATGCAAGACATGCAAGCCCTGAGGCTGCAATGATTGACAATACTGAACGATGTGATGGCCCAGTGGTATTACACAATGCATGCATGACTATTATAACTGCAGAGCCCCAGTTTGACTTGCTGAAGATACAAGGGACGTACGTTCTAGATTTGCTCAAGTGTTCACTTTTGAATCCTACTTAGCCATTGTATCTTTGTGTGCTTACACAGGATCCGGTAAAAGGATGCTCTAATCTTAACTTGCAATAAGCAAGTGGTGTGATTTATACTAACCACCCTTCTCTAACTTTTTAGCAGGCATTTATGACAATCTACCCCTTACTTGTAGAACACCTGTATTTCTACCCCTGGGACAATACTGTTTGAGCAGCGATCACTGCACAGTTAAGATGGTCATGTAGTTCTGCAGACATCTACTCAAACATCTAAAGGTATCATTACAAATGCCAAGATACCCTTTACCACAAAATAAGGTGCGTATTAGCATCTCAATTAAGGACATTTTGCTAACTCTGCACTGACTGACTATATGTACCCAAAGTTCAACAGTTGTATTGAAGGTTTTTTGCCTCATGCCACTGAGTTTTATGAAGTAGGCCTACCCAAAAGCCTTTTGGCCCTTGCACAAAACCCTGCTTCCTAGGATTATGTCCAACACCACGAACTGTTAGGAGGCTGAAGTCCTATATCTACTTAAAAAAAAAAAAAAAACACAACCAAGCAGCCTACAACACATTGACTGGCTGGTGAGGAATCACAGGGAACACTGCCAAGAACATATGAGTAGATACAGAGCATACGCAGCTTTCCCACTCCCTGTCTTAGCTCTGCAGCATCTGACCAGGCTGAACTACTCACAGGGCAGCTGCACAATGCCTAAGCTCTCTTGCTGGCGCTCACTGCAGAGGAGTTGCCTAATTACTCATGGTTGAAGTGAGCTAGAATAGCAGTATCTGAAACAGTGCCACAAGCCCTTACACCGAGGAACCTTGTCTCTCCCTTCTCCATCAATATGGACCTGCTGCACCTCATGACCTCAGAGCTGCTCTGACCAACAACCGCTCTGCTGGTTGGTCTTACTGTTAGTGATTACGATTACTATTTGCACGAAGAGACATCCCCTCACATCTGTACGCTCGCAGGTTTACACATCAATGTGCACACAGTCAGACAAAATCATAGTAGATTCAAGAGGTGTGGTGACTGATCTGTAGTTTCTCCCTCCCAGGGTTTTAAAGAAAGCAGAATCCAGAAGAGCCCAGATTTAGTGGATGTGCTTTCTCTTTTCCTTAACATTGATAAGGAAAAGCAAAATGTAGGAGAAAATAAGACATGAAATAAAATAGGTCAACAGTCATTTACTCAGAACACACTTGCTTCACTGAATTAACATAACCCCCAAAATCCGTAACTTCTAAACACAGAAAGCAACAGCTGTCTTTATCATCAGATAGTATGAGACAACTTTACTACTATTGCTTCAACTTGACTCAGATGTATACTTTTTACATAATACCTTTTAGTGTGATGGGAAAAGTAAGTTTTCTGCCAAAGATTGAAAATAGGGAATCACTTACTACACCAAGGAACCTGGGTGAGTGTCCTGCAACAATCAATGAGAATGTGGAGTAGCCTCTGCTCCACAGCCAGCAAAAGGTATGCTGGCAACCGCCACATTAAAAAGTTTCACTGATTGAAAGGAAAATCTCTAAGTTTCAGAGTGTCACAGAACACTTAGCACTGTCACACAAAATAAACACTCCTGAGTATTAAATAACTCAGAATTCCTAGAAGAAGCGACTTTAGAAACAAAACTTTTTTTGAGCAAACAGATGAGAACCAGAAAGCCTGACAAACACTCTTTACTACTTCAGCAAACCTAAGTATCTTAAAAGGGTCATCTTGTTGGGGGGTTTTTTGGTTGTTTTTTTTTTTTGGGGGGGGGGGGAGTGTGGGGGGTGGGGGGTGTGGTCATTGCTAAAGGCCTAGTATCAACTATTGTCTGAAAAGGTAGAATTAGACTGTAGTACTTGCACTACACTACTTTCCATATTAAAACAAAAAGGCAGCAAGAGGACAGAGTCCACAAAGGACAAGCAAGAAAGGAGATGGATATTCCACAGAAAGTTTGGCTTTCTACTTTAAGCATTATGTGTTTTTTTCCCTTTTGGGGTGAGGGGGTTTTACTTCTGAAATGAGTTCAAATGTTAAGATCTATTCAGTCCAACACTAATTAACAGAGTGACTGAAAACTATCTGACTTTGTGATTAACACCTCAATGTAACTGACCATTAAAACACTGCAAACATTCACACCCACAATAATCCTGTGACAACAGTAAGATTAGCTTCACATAAGTAAGCACGTTCAGATTTGGATCACAAGGTGCAGCGTGACTTGATACCAGAGGGCAATAAAGTGAGAAAATGTTTTTACCATCTACCTTGGAAAGAACATTCTGCAGACATACAGGTAAGTAGTTTGGAAGAAACATCAGAAACAGTTATACAAGAAACAGAATAGAGCCAGCAAGTTGTCATCACAGATAGGAAGCAGCGAGCAGCACAGAAGGAAAGCAAACAAGCACTTATTGCCCTCAGCAAATGACATTTGCGGAGCTAACACACTTACCAAGATATGTAAAATATATTAATGTAAGGGAAAGTAATGTAAGCAGGATTTAAAAGCAACACACATTTATAAAGTCTTCTTCATTTAAGCTTAAAAATAACCTCTTAAAAGATTATTGTTTGTATATACAAGTTTTTCTCTTCTACTCTAACCAACTTCCAACACAACAGCATGGGCTTTGCTTTATTTGATAATCACAGCACTACCTTATAGTAGAACTTGGAAAGATGTTCATTCATTTTATCCTTTACTCTGAACTCTGCTGAAGCTATAAATTCTCAAAAATAATTAGTTAGTTCTTTGAATTCAAAATTGCCTGACCATAGGTAAACATCGCACCCAGTAGTCAAAAATGCATGAAATACTGATGTGAGATCAGTCTAATGAGATGACATCAAAGCTACCTGACTATTGCACTTTTAGTGACTAAAAAGATCTTAAGTTGTAAAAACAGTGCCACATAGATTTCCGTTACATACTTTAGGTTAGAACATTATGACTCTAGAATTTCCCTTTCTTACCAAGCACAATAAACCTTCTCTAAGTAAATCAATAAAATATACATCTTCATCTTTTTCCTTACAAATTTTTAGACCACCAAGTGACAGATCTGAGCCCTTTGTATAGATTATTACCAAGAATGACACAAATTCAAATACAATGGATAGAAGGGGATTGCCAAAGCCAGTAAGTTGCATTTCTTGTAAAAATTTTATCTATGTGAACAGCTTCACTGCTTCAGCACACTAGCTGAAATGTGTTATACATTGTGCATGTGCATCAATTCATGTGCAAGCTCCTACTGAATTAGATACAAATAGAACAGTACATGAAGGACCTTACCCCTATTAACTACCAAAGCTACAAGGTAAACATACATATAAGGGCCTGTAAAAGTGCAATTTTTCATCTTAAAACATAAATATTAATATTCTTGCTAAGATGCAAACAAGCACTTTGTAAGTATGACACCTGTCTACATTCTATCATACATCAACTAGTATCTGTATTTTGTTTCTGTCTGGCATACACAATGCCCTGAATATATAGCAAGTATATTCCCAAAATACCAGGAAGTGACACCAGACTTTTTTTTGCTCAAGGGCTTAATTAAGAAAAACAGGTATCACACAAACAATAAAGACCAAATATTTCCCTGCAGTTTAAAATAAGATTAATTTCTGTAATAAACCTAAGTGGACTCTATCTCCTATCAGTATAGAAAAGGAAACAATTTTCAAGTATATCTAAACATGCAACATGAAGTTTCAATCAACAGCCAGGAATATGATACAAGCTGCTTATGAGTTCATCCCTTACTATTTCCCAATCCAAAAATACAACACAAGATAATTTTTGCATTTTCCTCAGAGTAAGCTAATGGGAAAACATACCAACAGAGTTTGGGTCCAGCAGTAGCCTTGCTTTGATTCAGTGCCTTAACATCAGTTAGTCTGATGAAAGAAAGTGGGGGCATTTTTTAAATACTGCTTAAAAACAACTGTCTCAGAGGCCCTGCCTCTTTGGAGCGTAAATACAGGGCTCTCTAAAACAAAGCAAACAAACAAACAGAGACTCCCACACAGTTATTACCAAATAATCTCTGACCACTGAGGTCATGTGCTCTAACAAAGCAACATTTTGAAAAAAAGTCTTGATCCCTGAATAATTACTACAAAGGAAAAAAGTCGCACAGTGTAAAAGGCAAGGAAGGGAACAAATTGGTATTTGGTTTACAGAAAAAGGAGGAGGAACCAAAAATAAGAATAACATATGAAAGAACACAAAGCTAAAAAGCCCCTTCTTCACAGAACAAACAAATGAGGAAAATCTAGAAGCTTCACAAAGTTAGCATAGAATTAAGATGCGCCTGATTTAGCAACCAGTTTGTCAGTTAACTAGCTTAGTTTTTAAAAGAAAAACCAGAGCACAGCAATACTTTGCAAAGGTTTGTGGTATAGAGATCCCCAAACTAGCCATATGACCTGAAGAAATATAGCCTTGCCAGCGAAAGATGCGAGCTGATCAGCTTAGGTAAGGTATTCGTAGCTGACTTAAAACTGGAATTTACTGCTGCTGTGCTACCAAGAAATATGGCAACATTGTAGGGTAGCTTAAGGTGTCTCAGCCACCTGAGCAAACTGACCTTTCTGGTATAAAAATCAGAGCAAAACAAGTTGTGTATTGCCTTTCCTTACAACACAGGGAGACAGAACGCTGGCCACACAGAAGCAGAGGCAGGTAAAGAGCAAAGCCAGCCCTGCAAACAGAAATACTACAGGCAGCCATAACCGGAACTGCAAAGCTCACCCAGCCTCAACTCTGGGTGCTGCTAAGGTCAAACGATGCTTAGATGAGCCAGCCACTCAGCCATCACCCCGAATGGCTAAAGCTCGCAGCACAGCTGCTAGCATGAAGCTGGGAGATGTCTTCCTCTTGCTCAGAGTCACACTCATAGCATTCCCCACATGGTCCTGTGATTTCAGCTAAAGCCACCTCTGCCCTATGTAACAGCAGCTCTGTTCAGCAGTGCTGCACTGTGCTCTGTGGCTGTATCTGCTCTGTTACCTCACACAAGCATCTCTGCCCTGCAGTCTTCAATGTAGTATAAACGTGTCTTTATATATAAAACAGCCTTTACTGAGCTATGTCTTAGGAGACAGCTTGCCAGCACACTCATAACTTAATTTTCTTGACGATGAAACATACAAAATATATGCCTAGAAAGCTACGAGTAAGTTTATTTAGTTTTTTCATAGAGTGCTTTGAAACAGCACATAGAATGTGAGTGAAATGCAAAATACTCTGAAAATAAAAATATAATGCCATAGTGAAAATACATTGTTTCCTTGACAGAGTATTTTCAATGCTGGAACAAGTTACTTTGATACTAGATCTTCCAACTAAGGTTGTTATTTATGGAAGAGGTGGATACACTCAATAAAGCACCTTTGTATGTATTAAGAAATGTTTTTTAACACAAACTTTTATTCCCTGGCCCCAGCTGCTAGCCTAAACTAAGGATGGCCTAAGCAGTATGCCACCAAAAGAAATAAGGAGACAAAGACAGCTATGCAAGATAGCACCAGAAGAAGAAAACAAAGAAGTGGATGTATACATGCAAAGGAAGATTAGGTTCTTTACTTCCTAATCTTCAAAATGCTGTAAGAAACAAGAATGAACCACAGAATAGTGGGCTGCATGGAAATAAATCACAGCAGACAGGATGAAGGAGAATGGGCATCACCTGTGGAAAAGGGGAAAAAAGTATAAAAAACGTAGTAAAATGGAGACATAAGCAAATATCAAACACTGTAAGCATTCCACATTGACCCACACTCTTTTTCCCTTTAGCTGTCAAAAAGCCAAGCATCTCAGAAGTATCAGCCAACATCCACTTCATCTGCCCAATATAAGTCTCCCTGCATGCAGATATTCAAGTCCAAAATTAATCATCATTACACTATAAGAACTATCTTTTCCTTTTTTGTAATCAAAAGGTTCCAATACCAAGAATCTTGACCACAGTGCACACTGTGCTGAACCAATTTATTAACAAATTTGTTTCTTAATTAAAAAAAAAAAAGTGTTTTAAGTTCAGCTTTCCTTAAGAAAAGTTTAGGCCATACTGCTGCAGAACCACCCTTAAGAAGAACAACTCTCACAAACGACTAGAGTGACATCTACCTCACATCTGTGGAGGCCTTTCAGAGCACGTCTGAAAACTGTAAATCAAATCCATTTGCTTCATGAAAGTGAGAAAGGTGCAGAATTTTTTCTGGGATATGTGCTTGTATTTTTACTGCCAAACCCACCAATTTAATTTACCCCAAAACTTTTTTCCATTTCCCTGCCCCGACAGAACCTGGCTAAAGCTGCCTCTTGCTATTTGGTCTTCTTCACCAGAAAGAGTTAATTGGAGTGCATGTTCCTGCACTCTTTCACAGAGCCAGGCAGCTGGCTCAAGCACTAGAGATGGAGTCCAGTTTTCAGGAAAAGATATAGGCCAGAAGTATGGGCTGGCAAGCTCAACTGTTTGGAAAAAAGCGAACTAAAGACTAGGAGCTCAGAATAGGAGTCAGTGAAGCAGTCTACACATTCTAGGCACACACCACTAGAGCAGTGGAAGGAAACAGTCAGCTGCTACACCTGGAAAATTCTATGGGCATGAAAGGACTGCATGTGGATCCAGTCAGTGAAAAACAGTGGGAGAACAGCAAATGGGAGAAAAACAGGAGCATAATAAAATATTTCATCCTTTGAAGTAATTTTCAGCATGTCTGGATACAGCAGTGGATAGTATTGAGTAATATATTCAATGAAGACAAACGTTATGAATGGAAGACTGTGATGAAAGTGGACAGGTTCTCCAGACAGTGGATTAAATGAACTCAGTTTCAGAGTTTGGTTCTATATATTACATATTCTGCGTACAGTATTGTCCAATAGTTCCTTTAAAACTGACCAATTTCCACAAATACATAGTGTAGTAAAATAAAACTATTAAAACTGTAATATGGTTTTGAGTGTTTGTTACTTGACCAAATATTAATGGTGGTGCTAAATGTAATGAAAGTCCCCATCTTGCAAGTACTTGCAGTTGTCTATTTTTGTTCAAAGAACCCAGTAAGACTCTTGTTAGTTTGGGAACCACAGTTTGTACTATGAGACAAACTTCTTACACAATCCTACTGGAATTCAATTAACAAGTATCAGAGAACAAAACCTATTAGAAATGAAAATTAAACACACTCAGAAAACGAGTGTGTTTGTAAGAATACCTTGATCTTTTGGGATCAAAAGAAGGGTATATAAACACTACAGTGCTAAAACAACAACAAAAAAAAATAAAATGAGGTGTTGTTAGTCAGGTTCTAGAAAAATACATCTAGGACAGCTAAGAATCATCTTACTGTAATTGCACCATTTGTTTTAGTAGCATACACATTTTACTCAAGCACATGAGCACTTCATAACGTCAGAAGTATTATGATATAGAGGTATATTAAAGGTATGAAGTATTCTTGGTATGTTCCTTCACGTCCCTGCCACAGCAGAACACCACTGCAGTGGATCTCTTGCTTTCTGATTTATTTCCAAGAAGCATGACCCCTTTTTGTATCAAAGAACACACAGATAAAGGCTCAGATTTAGAAAGACAGATGGGTTTCTATCCAGAAGTATCAGATACTGACTGATCCCAGCAGAAGGTAGGTAATCAAATACTTTTGAAGAACTGGACCTAAATTTAAAGGGGAAATGAGAGAAATTCTCTCAAGTTAGGGGCTGATATTGAAACACAGGAATTCTCCACATGTAAAAATAAAACAGAATTTAAAAAAAAATATTAAATTGGTGTGTAACATGTCTAGCAAAGGAAGAGCTCTTCAGATGTATTTGGATACCAAACGGAATCTGTGTATTTTCCCATGTACTAAAACGTTCAAAAAATCAAAAGCAAAAGACATACAAGAATATAATGAATTATTCTTTCTCATATATGAGGTACTAATAAATTCAATGCTGATAAAACCTGACCACCTCCACACCATTATCCTGCAACTATTCCAATGCTGACATCTATTTCCTGTATCTGAATCATGACAATCATTGAAAATAACTTCGGTGCAGACAAGCACAAGGCGGGAGAAATGCTGTACTAACAAACTCTTACTTGCAGCTGAAGGTAGGCAGAATTAACTCTTTTTAAACTGAACAAAAAGCTTTCTCTAAGTAACAATGTCACTTTTTTTGATAGCATAACTGTTTACAAACCTTTCTCTAAGTAACAACACCACTTTTTCTGATTGTGTAACTGTTTACAAACCATGCTCAACACTTTTATGGTCACAGAATTTGTTTTTCAACATTCGGCAAAAATAATGTAAGTATTAAAAGTATGTATAAAGCAGCACCACAGCACCTCTAACAGCCTCTACTTGTTCAATCCTTTAAGGCCCTTTAAAGCATCTGCAATGGCTTTCCAACCATAGGAACCAACCTACACCACAACCACATGACAAAGCCCTTAGTTGACAGGTATACACTAGCTGTATTCTCACACCAAAACACGAACAACCTGAAGTATCTCAAAACTAGTCTAAATAGTAAGCACCATATAACACAACTCATGTAAAAAAAACACTCATGTAAAAAACCCCAATTTCTAGTGGTGCTTTCCACATATTTCTACAAACGGCACTCCTGGTGACTTCTGCAAGCACATTTCTCTATAGCTTCAAGCTCCTAACCACAGACCTCTAGTTCTCATGTGAAGTACGTAATTGAGAGCTTTTAAAAAAACAAAACAACCCTCAACATTCTGAAGAAAAACATTTTCCTTTTGAAGTCACATGATACAAATTTTTCTGCCACATTTCCTCAACATATGGTAGTAAAGACTGAAAGAAAAAAAAAAGGAAATGGAAAATACTGCAAGTTATATTGATAATTGGTCAGATCTGCGCCTCTTAAATGTTTTTGCAAATGAGGACACATTCAATGGTGGATATTCAAAGTGAATAGGACTAGAAGTTAACACAGGCTTCCACAGTGACTACACTACAGATAGAATTAGTCTGCAAAACATGAAAAAATGTTTCCCCCCTTTCAATCCTGGCAAATAACCCAAAACAAACTAAACATCCCCAAAGAAAGAATACAGTTCTGGAAACTTCAATTCTAAGTAGTAGTCAATCATAATACACTTCAGTCACCCCAAAAAATTTTAAATAAAATACACCTTCCAGTATAGTTACATATTTCTAAAATCAGTTTTATTTGTACACCAGTTTATTTACACACAAACTACCTTAAACTAGAGGTGTAATTGTTCTGACTACTATTTATTTGAAACTTGTATCTCTCATGTGGGTTGTTTTGTGGGGGTTTTTTTATACATACACACACAACTCCTAAGCAAACTACAGTAATCATGATATAGGGTCAAAAATGCACAAAGCCAAAACCAAATTCAACACACAGTGCCTTAAGCATGGGAATGATCCCTCTTGGCAGCTTTCCATTTTACATATATGTATCCCACATATGTATCAGATATCAACTTATACTCTTAGTATTGAAAAAAATTACTGATAAAGTTTAATTTCAAGATTATATTCTTTGAAATCACCTTGTTTCAGTTCCAGTACTAAATGTGCCTTCCAGCTGTCAAACATTTTCACCAAGCGGAAGCTCTATGTGTTAAATGCATAGTCGTAATTGACAAGCTACTTAATTTGTGTAGTCCAAAAAAGTAAAAATTGCAAAATAAAAATAGTATGCTTCAGTGAATGTATCACTTGAAATTCTTATGAAAATATGCCAGAAATACACTCAAGATTTTTTTCAAAAATTTCAATTTCACCAGGTTTTCCATGTTTCTCAGTATTACAGAAATGAATACTTGACATTTTAGTTGCACAATAGTAGGTGACAAAGAAAATACTGGTTTCAAAAGCATGTGAATTCAAACTTAAACATGGTAACATGCAGATCTTTTCACACAGATTAGTTATACAAGCTGAATCCCAACAGCAAAAGCTTTTAAAGTCCTAAAGATGAGTAAAACTATAAACAGAGTAAAAGGTTGCCCATCACTGAGCAGTGTTCCTGCTCAGTCATCACTGAGCTGCCAACACAAGCTGCTCGTGCACTGATGTATCCATCCAGACATACATAAGCCTACATTTTTTCATACCTATACAAAAGATATGTCTCTGTAAAGACCTATAATGTTTAAAAAAAAAGTATGGATACTTTTTTCCACTAGTAACACCTTTATGATTCTATCACTAGACACTTGACAGAGGTGCTACTCTCTAGCATTACAGTAGCAGGCAACATTCCAGTCAAAACTGTGATTAACAGAAAGTAGTTATAAAGAACTTTTTCTAACCATCAGTTTCCAATAAACAATTTATAAAACCATGTAAAAATGTTTCTTCTGCAGTTCATACCCAGAAAACATTCTATACTCACAATTAAAGCATTAGCTTTACTGCACAACTGCTATCTACTCTAATTTGGAACTGTGAAAAATGAAAAGGAAGGAGTTAAAGAATGGTCCATTTGCTCAGTAAACAACATTATGTGACTAGCATACGATCCTTAAGTTATGTGTCACATGAACTAAGATATGTATTAGAATCTTATTAGCCAAGCAAATTTATTCAGAATTTTGTTTATGAGCGTGACTTACAGTAGAATGAACCTTTATGCTTCTCAGTGGAAATCTGGGAAACTATTTACAGTCATCCAATTTTCCAGTAAGTTCTACATATCATGATTCAGCCAGTATTACACTGTACATCCTGCAAATACATCACTTGGACATTAAACTGTAAAGAGTATCTGCTATGCTTTGAAGTCTCCTCTTAACTGACCACATGACTCCTTCAAGTATAAAAGAAATCAATTTAAGGTCAATGTAGGGGGGAAAAGTTTTCATAAGAAAGCAAAACATACACAAGAAACAAGATGACAGTGAAAAAATAAAGCCAAGGCACAATTTGCAGACTTACATTTGCAGCATGACTTCGTTCAGAAACACGCCATCCACTAGCGCCACATATTCTTCCAGGTTGGTCCCATTTCCTCCAGCTAACGGTCCAAACGTCTTAACCTAAAACATAATCATCACCACCGTGACACTAACGCCACCTTACTCTCTGCCGCAAGGCATTTATCTTCAAACAATGAGCAAATGAATAGTGTGTGAGGAAAAATGAATGCTTACCCAGGTGACAAGAGGGCTAGACATGAACTGCTCCAAAAGGGGTGTGAATATTTCGTTCTCCATTTTACAAAAAAATTAACATCAATGTAGCTCCTCTGATGCAAAAAATATGAAAGTCCTTCACTGTAGCAACTCTCTGAAATGCTCCAAGGATTTAGCTGAAGTAAGCGAACCCCATTTTCACCAAGCAATGCAACAGCAACAACAAAAAAGTCAGTGCACTGGTAACTGGGATTTGTCTTCCTCTTTCAAGAAAAAATGCATCTGAAAGTCCATCTACACGTATTTCAGCCTTTCCATTGATGTCTCTCCCTTCCTACATACCGAACGGGTAGAAGGAAGGAAGGGAAGAAAAGAGGGAGGCTGCCTAGCTACTGGGATTCTGCATCAGACAAAAAAAGAAAGGAAGGAAAAATCTGCTTCAGCAGCGGCAGCACCTCAGAAAGGAAGGAGAAATTCCAGTAAAACTCTGCAAGCTCATCCTGCCCCTTCCTCACAAAAAAAGAAATCCAGGCGAGGGCAGGCAAAGAGGAGCAGGGACCCCCACCCCCACTCACAGCAAAGCCCCCCCGGCTGCTACTGCACACAAGAGAATCCCGCTGCCCCCCACCCACCCCCGCAATGGCACAGGCAGCCCACAGAGAGGGAACCAGCCCCCAGCAGGGATGAGAGGCTATTTTAAATCAGTTCCCTTTTTTAACCCCTTCCCTTTTCCACTAAACTACGGCGCAAGACAGCGACAGGACCGGCACGCGCCGCCTCGCCTCACAACCTCGCCCTTCCCCCCCACCACCCGCCCCCCGTCCTCTCCCCTCGCCCCCCGGGTCCCCGCCGCCCCCAGAGCCCCCCAGCCCTGACGCCCAGCTCCAGCTGTTCGCCTGCCGCCCGCCACAGGCTCCCGCGGCACCAGCTCCGCTGCCCACCCCTTCTCCCAAATAACGGCCACCTCGCCTCAGCCAGGCCGGCCGTGCCGCATCACTCGCCCCCTCTTCCCTCCCACACCGACGGGCGGTTCCAGCGTATGGATCCCTCCGCACCGGTCTGCGTGCGGCAGCCGGTTATCCCTCCGCCAGCCCGGGTCCCGCCGCCCTCAACCGCCGCTCGGGGATGGCGGCGCAATTAGAAAGAGGCGGGGCCGGCGGGAACCGCTGCAGGACTCGTGCACGGGCGCTGCGGCGACGGCGGCGCGCGAGCCCAACGGCCGCGCCGCGTGAGGCGGGAGGGCGGGAGCCGGCGGGCCTCTGCCCCGCAGCGCCGTGAGGAGAAGTGGCGGGGTCCGGCGTGCGTAGGTCTGCCCTCGCCCCGGGGCGCGGGAAGGGAGGTGGATGCTCTTCGATTCCCCCTGTGAGGGAAAAAAGGTGCCGGTGAGGAAGAAAGGGGGGGGGGGGGGGGGGGGGAAGGGGAGTCGCTGACGCCCTTGAAGAGAAAAATGAGGGTTTATGGCCCGATCCGCCCCCCAGCCACACACTCCCGCCAGCCGGGGAGGGAGGACAGGTTTTCTCCTGAGGTGAAATCCAGACACACCACGTTAACGCAAAATCCAGCTTTCTGGAGAGGTTTAGCGGGGGCAGAGGAGCACAGGGAGGGGGGCGACCTGGTTACAGAAAAGCAAATGATGACAAGCAATTTGCTTGCCTAAGCTATTGTCCTTAAGCTATCTCCTGCCACTTGGGTTTCAAATCTCCAATGCTGCATCAACATACGGGACCGTATCTGCTTAATAGATCATGTAGTTTATTGACAAAGCATTTTGCAAAAATCTCAAGCTAAGTCCAGCTTCTCTCCTATGTAGTATAAATTACATTGCAGCAGAATTTTTCCAAATACCTTTAGTTTTACACACCCAGTAAAAAAAAAAAAAAAGACACCACAAAACAGTGCAGTAAAAGTGACTGAAATTAAGTCCTTTTGGAAAGACATCATAGTAACAGCTAAACAGATTAGGGTTTTTAACCCAAAACTGGATAGTGTTTGTCCTAATGGTCCAAGATTAGGAAAAAATTCCAGTCCTAAGCTTTTCCCCATATGTGAAACTGAATAAAATGTCCATGTAAAAGATGTTAAAAAAATTATAGACCTTGAAATATTAGTATGTAATTTGTATTCCAGGGATTTATTTTTTAAAAACAAAGTTGTATAGTTAAAAGTGACTTTGTTTTGATTCTCACAATTATACATTTTCAGCAAAAATCAAGTCATTCCCTTCCAAGACAGGTCTTTAGAGTGAACTGGTAGTCCTCCTGTGAAACAAAAGAAATAAGGAAGGGAAAATCTGCAGTCGTGGATCTGAATAAGAATCTGGTGATCCAGTGGGTGAAATAACTGCCAATAAACTACTAGTCCTTAAAGGCAACTACAAAAGCATTTTTGTAAAAGCCTGACTAACCAACCGCTAAACTCCCTGTTTCTGGCAACAGTATATAATTGCAATTGTGCATGCAGTACTTACTATGGAACTTCCCTGGCTCATCAGTTTGTTCTTGTGTGCTCTAATTAGGCAGTAATGACTTTGGCATAAAGCAGTTTCTAGGAATTAAGAGACTGGCTAGTAGAAGTTGATAGCCCATGTAGTAGTCACATGTTAGTAACACCAGCTGGCTCATGAGTTCCTGAAAAACATTTTCTACTGAGATTTCATAACATAGAGATGAAGATTTCATTAAACAGTTTTTACTTCCATCCACACCATGCAGTTTGCATGCATTCTCAGCATTGCTGGTTGTCACTGTTCCTTCAGAAAGCCTATTATATTTTAGAGAAATATTGCATAATATCTTCATGAAACACATTGTAAGCAGTTTTGTCTTACATGATTTACAGTTCCTTATTAGAACTGACAATTAGTACAAGAGAAAATTTCAGACAAGGTATCCAGAAACATTCATGTGAGTTTTGGTTTGTTGTTTGGGGTTTTTTTTCAGACTAAGAGCCTCAAAACCTGTGAAGAAGCTCTATAGTTTCTGTAGCTTACACTTTGTCAAACCAAGTGCAAGAATTATTTACCTCATTTTCACATATATAGATATCAATCAGAACGAATTGCTGAAAGGGTAGCTATTTACAATGTAGTAATAGCTAGAGGAAATTGGACGAGCTAGAGGTTATTCAGTTGTCTTTGGTGTTCATCACATAGGCACTGGCAGGATACCTCTACATGGCAGGGACATTGTTAGTACCTACTGGTATAGCCAGGCTTGTTTGGCTGTGGCTTTCCTGGACCAGCTCGCTTGCTTGTGCTCAACCACAGAGAGATTCAAACTAGTTATTTAAAATGCAGCCACATAAGGGAGGTGAGACAACTTGCCATAGGACGGGAAGCTGTCTACCTTTAATTGCTGAGCCCTTGCTTCACAGACAACCCTTGAAATGAAGTAAAAGGTAGAAAGAATTCTTCGTCTCGAGTTGTTTTTCTGATTCCAAACTGAATATGGAAGGCATCCATTTTTAGCATAGCTGTCAGGAGTCTTCAGGACTATTGATCCAGGAAATGCTAAGAAGTCACAGCTGCACTTCAAGTGGCAGGGCAATATCACTATAATCTGTAGCTTGTGATATATTTGGCCGCATTGGTTTAGCACTTTTTACGTGGGAAGATTCCTAAAAACAAGTTTGATGACTACATTTTCTAGTGATAAGTCCCAGAACTTTGTTACTGCAATTCAGAACCGGCTGAGGAAGTTGGCAACCTGAGTTAGAAATAGAGAAAGCTCGTGGCTGCTTATGTCTCAAAGTGGGAACTGACTGAAATCCTCCTCCCTCCACTCCTTCACCCCCTAGGGTGGAACTGGATGCTCAGCTGTCTGGTGAAGTGTATGCTTAGACCAGTACCACTTCCTAAGTTAGCAAACCAGCGGGCCACCTCAGATAGTAAGAACCCATCTTTGTGCCTCTCCTCTCATAATCCCAGAACTGTACACCTCCTAAAAATCACACTCCTAGCTTTCAAATTTCATTAGTGTATATGCAGCTTTCCTAAATGATATGATTCAATTTGAAATTATATCTCTATCTTCCCCTTGGAAAGTAACATATTCTATTTTGGCTATAGTAGAAGCAATAAGATAGTTTGAATTATTCTTTTACTTTGAAACACTAGGTTTAGTAATAATTTTCCTGCATTTAAGTTTTAATAGTTTAAACTATTCTAGAAATGCATATTCTGGAATATTTTGGAACTAAAAAATGCAGAGAACCGTCTTTCACATCTCCATTCTCTAGAACAGTCAGTATTTAATACCATGTATGGCCTACTAATTCTGAAAGAAAAGATTTAGAGATTAACCTTGTTATTTGAAATTTAGTGTTTGTTCTTCTATGGGTAAAGCATCCCCATCTTATTTCTATTGGTACCACAAAGATTCTACACAGAAGACAGGGAAGTTATAAAGAATCTGTGCCTAGACCCCAGATCTGCAAATTACAGAATTACTCATGATCTCACTTTAACTTCTTTTCCCTCATAGCATAATTTCCTATGCCTGTTGTTGCAAAATAAAAATTGAAAAAGAATGACTAGAACACAAAGTAATGCCTTGAGTCTGCATACAAAGTGTAACTGTGTACAGCCCCATTTACCTCCTGAGAGTTTGAAAAAAAAATTCTGGTCAGCCCTGCCCACAGTGAGCCAGGGGAGGAGCCTGGTTTTGGAGAAGATCTACCCATCTTTAGCTGATGCAAGAGACCGTGGTTTTCTCTTCCTCTCCTACACAAGCAAAGGAAAGCGCAGCAGAGACAAAGCTCTTGCTGCTGTTTTTGCGTACTGATCTGCACAGCTCAGTTGCTAGGCCTTTGCCTGGCCTGGCAAAACATCAGAAGAGGGCAAAACAGGAACCATGGATGCTTGGGATCCACAACAGCGTTATGAAAGTGCAGTCAAAACTAGAATTTTCTGAATATGGGCTGACTTGACAGGACAGTGGCTGGTGAAAACTGCAAACTAATGATAAGGACAGTCACCATCCTTGTCCTATCTTTGCTCCCGGAGAAACCTGTTTCCCTGTAAAGCCAGGGCTATAGGAGTAGATGAGGTAATAAAGGGAAGAGTAAGGGCACTGAGGGGTCGAGTCTTTTTAAGTGTGGCTAGGAATTCCCAAAGCTCCCACAAGTACAGTAGACTAAAAGTTACTTCTTGTTCCACAGGAGTGGAAAGAAGGGGAAATCCCACAACAGTTGCTGAAGATTTCTTCCCTGCTACTGCATCTGCTCTGATGTGACCAAAATTCCCCATCAACTTGAAGGGAACTTCCTGAGCAAGGACTGTAAGTAACCTCAGAATTAGAGTATTTGGAGTGAAAAATTAAGAACAAAACAGTAGGGGGTTAGGGAAAGTGGCTGTTTTCCATTTAAGGTTTTTCCAGAGATCCCAGACATTTTACAGTTTATGTCCAGTTTTACTAAGTAGCAAGAAATAAGTACAGAGACAGCAGACAAAGAATATCCTGTACGGTTATCTGTGATTCAAGACAGTTCCCCGCATCAGTGTCAGTGCAAATGCATCAGAATTTCCTGTCAGATAGAATGCTAGTCGCAGGAACAGGTATTTACAATTTCCAGCCGTGGCTGGCTAACATATCCACATCCATCCAATTCCTTTTTAGCCATGTGGATATTGAATCCATCATTTTCAATTATTTTACAATTAAAAGTGCAATCTGGCACGTTCACACAAATCTAGCAGTGACTTCCAATAATGATTTTTTGTTAAACAGTGACTTGATTATATGAGGTTCTAACTTGAAGTACTTAACTACGTTTTTTAAATACACTGCATTTTAAACTCAAGAGAAGTCAATGCAGTATATTGACAGGGGTAGAACTGCAACAGTAGAGCCAAATTCTAACTCCTACAACATTGCACATTAGACAAGTCTTAATTCACTTGAAAAACTACATGGGTACTTAAAACTGTGAAACAGTTGGGGAAAGTGTTATATTTAATACTACTATTGAGCTGAAGAAGGAGGCGCTTACAGCTTTTTGTTCCTTTTCAATCAGTTGGACTGGCAGGAAGGATGTTACTGTGGCAAGTCAGCTGATGTGATCAAAACCAACGAGGTATTTATCTTTATTTTTGAATTTAATAGCCATTCCTAAATGTTTGCTTAGGCCCAGACTCTTAAGAGAGTATCAGACAAATACTGCCTTACAAAAAAAAAAAATTTTGAACTTAGTATTACAATTCAGATCTTTTTCCTGCCTAGTCAATAAAACATTTATCTGCGTTTCTAACTTTTATCTGTGAACTACAAGACTGTCTAATAATGTTGTCCATGAACTTCCCTTTGTTATTTGCTACATACAAGCAAAGTATATTGTTTTCTTTGAAAAGCAAGTGTTAAACGTTACAGCAAGGACAGCAGTTACTTAGGACAATAGCTTTGGTACTAACTGCTGTTGTGGCCAGTGGAGTGAGACTGAGCAAAAGCTCTTGCTGACATGCCTTCTGTCAAACAAGTTCCTGCCAGTATGAGCAGCGTTTCCTATGAACTGGGTCAGAAAGATGAATTATAGGGCACGCTATGCATTTCCTCTGACAAGAAGCAAAGCGCAGCCCAGTCTGCTAATTGTTAGCAATTACAGCTAGCTGTGTATATGCAGATCAGTGGCTAGAAAAGCAAGGCACTGTAATTGTATCAGCAGCACTATGCCATCTTGGATCTGTAACATACAGAAACATTGAGCTGATTTTCTACTCCGGTGTTTTCCTTTAGTATAAAGCACACTCGCCATTCAGCTTAACAAAACGGAAGAGGTTTTGTATGCCTTGTGACAAGACTTTCTTACCTCTTCAAACTCCAGTTGCCTCAGTTTCATTTTATTATGACATTGTTTGCTTTGCTTCACACAGCACCACATTACGGGTAATTGCCTCCCCATCCTTTGCCACAGACTCTTGCGAGTGCCTCCCTACTTTCATCCACGTTTTTGCAGTCTTGATGTCACTTGACCCCAGTAGCTTGGGCAATGCTGTCATGAAACCCCTATTTATTAGCTCAGCAGAGGTTATTAGCTTCCATTTCACATAGAGCCCTGCATCACCTTTGATGTTAGCGTGTCTCATTAGAGAGGCATTCCTCACCAGCTGGAGATGGTGTTTAGGATCTTCCCAAAGGTCAGTAAATAATGAGCTGGATGGAGTACATTTCTGTTTTTGAAATTTCAGTTTGTGTACATGGACTTTGTAATGCCCACAAGAAGAATGAAAAATATACAGCACTAAGAATATAATTGTAGAATCATTTCAGTTCAAATGTTTTCTTCTGAGCTCCCTTCTCTCAGGATTATCTATTCATTTTCATGTTTGAATTTACCCCTGGTTATTTGTCAAATTATATAAGTCTCAAAACAGCTTTTCTTTCTATGAAATACTAGTGAAACAATTAAAATCATTTAAGAATCTCTATTTTACCTTTGGGAAAATCCTTTGACAACTTGTAGAGCAAGAAAATACAAGTTACTCTTTTACATCATTACATTAAAAAGACTGATATTAAAATATTTGAACTAATTTATAGAAAAAACCTAAAGGTCACAAAAAAATAACTAATGCTGGATAAAAAACGGTCATTACACTTACTAGATAGCATTCCTGATTAAGCTTCTTGCAAGAGTGTGGATCATGAGCCACCTAAAACTCGGAACAGCCTACTCATTCACACCTCTTTCAGAGGCCACTGTTAACTGTAAGACTCCTTTGTTTGCATTATGTCCAGATGGTTCAATTCACTGTGATACCAGTTTAATCATGAATTCAATTAAATTGGAGATGAACACAAAATTGGTATTTTTACCTACTTCTGTTCATCTTTGGAAAATATGCCATAAAGATTTTGTCCTGATTTCAGCTGGGATAGAGTTAATTTTCTTCCTAGTAGCTGGTACAGTGCTGTGTTTTGGATTTAGGAGGAGAATAACATTGGTAATACACCGATGTTTTAGTTGTTGCTGGGCGGTGCTTACACTAAGGCAAGGACTTTTCAACTTCTCACACTGCCCCACCAGCAAGGAGGCTAGGGGGCATAAGAAGCTGGGAGGGGACACAGCTGACCCAGACTGGCCAAAGGGATATTCTATACCATATGATGTCATGCCCAGTATATGAACTGCTCGGGAACTGGCTGGGCATTGGTCAGCAGGTGGTGAGCAATTGCATTGTGCATTGCTTCTTTTGTATATTCTTTTATCATTATTATTTTCCCTTCCTTTTCTGCCCTATTAAACTGTCTTTATCTCAACCCACAAGTTTTATCTGTTTTCTGATTCTCTTCCCCATCCCACTGCAAGGGAATGCGTGAGTGGCTGTGTGGCATTTAGCTGCCTGCCAGGTTAAACCATGATCCTCTTTTTGGCACCCAACATGGGGCACAAAGGTTTGAAATAATGACAGATCTGACCAGAGCATGTTAAAACAAATTTGTTACTTGCATTCATTATATTAGTTTAGTAGTTGCTGGTCACAATGTTGATTTGTTTGCTCTCAGAATTGTGCTTGTTCTCAGAACTGCTTTATGTAACACCTTACTTGCTGTACGTGTTCCCTGTTGTGCTATTTATCACCTCTGGGGGCTGGATTAAGGTTATCATTTTGCTGTACAGCTTAACACTGGTTTATGATATGATAAAATTACTGGCCATGAGATGGGTCTGGTATTTGTACTTAGCATTGCCGTCATCTCCATACTTTGGGAACCATCTCTTGGAAACTCCTAAGAAGGGGAAGGAGGAAGAAGTGGATGAGGCAGGCTACTCTAAAGCAGGGCCATCATGAGGAGGAGGAAGAGGCAGAACTCATAAAACAAGGCAATAGCCACCCCATCCCTATCCCTGAGTGAGCTTCAAGATATGCAAAAAGATTTCAGCTATTGTCCAGATGAGCATGTAGTCACCTGGCTGCTCCGATGCTGGGGTAATGGGGCCAGTAGCCTGGAACTGGAGGGTAGGGAAGCCAAGTAAACCACAGTAAATGCTAGAGCTCTTTTCAGTAGCGCACAATTACTGGCATGTTCATATCAGCTTTACTTCTGTTACGTCTAGTGAATGAGCTAGTGGTGTATAGTTACAATACCTAGGTTATTTTCTGTA
This sequence comes from Falco peregrinus, assembly GCF_023634155.1. Lineage (NCBI taxonomy): Eukaryota > Metazoa > Chordata > Aves > Falconiformes > Falconidae > Falco > Falco peregrinus. The sequence goes on from NC_073731.1 coordinate 2,238,743, forward strand.
GTCTGTTAGAAGTAATCTTGAGAAGAAACTCAGAGGTTCTTATCTATATAATCACAGTGTGATAACTACCATTATACTAAATAGAAAAAATGATGTTAAGTAGAAGCAATTAAAATAGTGACTGCTATCCCATGTTAACAAATCTGAACTTCTTAGCTATTTCCCTTTCCCTTATTTTCTTATTTTTACCTTACCATTTTTAACCCAAATCTACCCCATTTTTAGAATTTTTGTTCAAGTATTTTTCTATGGCGGCTAGTTTTTCTTCTGCTGAAACCTACAGTGGTACATTTGGTCATTTTGTTTAGGCTTTTCTGAAGCACTGTCACATCAACAGCTGTTTCCTGTATATTCCTTTCCAGTGTCTAATATCTTCCTTGGGTGGATTCTTCTTGACAGCTATATATACACACACCTATAAAATGCTATATTTTTTCCCAAGGTGGACAAACAATACTGAAGTTCTTTATGATTTTTACATACTACTCTGTAAGAAAATTTCTGATATTATCTAAATTAAGGGTATAATTTAGTGTGCTGGTGGCTTAAAGGTGAAAGGATTGTTTGGCAAAAAGAGTAATCTTCCCCTGTGATCTCACGCTGATACTGAGATGTCAGATTTTTTTCCTTAATCTATTATGAAACAATTTCACATACTACTGATTTTTCAATGCTTATATATTAAGCAATCTGCTAAAATTATTTGATTTTTTTTGGTTTTTTTGATAACCTGGGTAAGATTAGAATTCCAATTTTTGTGTATATCTGTCTCGATTCCAGGTTGATAGTTCTAGTGTGGGCCAGAAAGTATTTTTGCTTAATATTATTACTTGTAAATATTAATAACAAGTCAAAACCCATATAAAATATTAATCAAACAGAAAAAACATTGTAACCCATTTCACAAGTTTTTTCAGAAAATGCTATACTAAAATAATAATGGTTCTAAATGTATTCCTTACAATTACTTTTTGCTACTATGACCTATAGGATATTTTTTATCATAGAAGTAGTCCACCTTAACAGTCTACCTTAAAAAGATGAGATTATTCAGCTTGTTAAGTCTGTATCTCTGTAAAAGGAAAACACCTTAACAAAGAATGGTTTGTTGCTGACCTGCAGCTGGTTATGGTATTTCATGTGAAAGCCTATTTAAGTCCTTAATGGTAACATTTATTCCCTCTCCCTCAGAGGAGTATTTTACAAACAAAATTAATTAACAAACGAGGATAGCCAATTTTGTGCTATAGTTTAGGCTGACAGTCACCCAAAAGGGGCATTGGCACTAATAATCATCATTATCTCAAAGTATCAAGAGGTCTTCTGACTCTGATGAGATCTCTGCTGGAGCTGAAGCTTTCATCCTGGAGTGATGCATGTGGAGCACAGCAGAACAGATAGCAGCTGGCAGAAAAAGCAGCAGTTCTTACAGAGGGCACAGGAAATAGCTTACAAGTAACCTCTGACTCAAATTATCAGCACCTGAACCCTTGATACTTTACCTAATCCATCCGTAGTTTCATTAAAAAGATGACTGACATGCTTCCAGCTTGTGAGGATTTTTATTTAACATTGCAGAGCTGATCCTTCTACGCTGAGTGCATATTTGCTCTAGCAAATTATTCGGGTTGACTTGACTTCATCATAACTGTGCTGCTCTGAGCTCAGATCTTTTACCCTGCATAGTTCTTTCTCTTACTGCTTCTGTCTTGTCTTGATGCAGTTAAGTGGAAGCATGTAACAGTGAAGTATGAGAAGTACTGTAGTTTCCTTCATAGCAACACAGACTGTGTTTTAAGAAATTAGTCAGGCATTTAGGAACTGCTAATCCTTCTTGTGAAGAATTCAGGGCTTGTTTCTTTGAAGGAATTTCTCACTTAAGGCCCAAGACAGTTCAGTTTTACCTACTAAATGCTTTTGCAGCAAGACAATTATAAAAATAGTAAAAATAGGGGTTTAGTGTTATTTTCATTCCTTACTGCCAGTTTTCCTTGGCTTGTTTTATGATGACTTCATTATCACCGATAACATCATATTTATATGTCTGCTCTTTGAAGAGTTAATAATTATCCCAGTGCTTAATAACAGTAGTAACAGAGAAATCCAGCTGTTCAAGAGGTAGTAAAAGAAGCTTAACAGCATACATGTTTAGAAATAAATTGCAGTTGAGTTATCATGGGTTTGGGAAACAGACACCAAGCAGGAAGCTTCCTCTAAATTACCAAATAAATTCTTCCTGTATCACATTTTTCACCATCAATATGGGTCTGCTCAATTTATATATCCTAGTGTCTAACAGCAGGAAATCCAGTGTTGCATATAGTAACATTTGATTTCCCCTCTGCTTTTACACCAAAAAAACTTGTAGCTGAAGGAATAGGAAAAAAAATGAAACAGTAAATACCAAATTTCTAAATAATAAGCCTAGTATAATCCTGTTTTAAGTGGAAGTAAAAATTCTGGCTGTAGACATTATGTAACTAGATTTACTTTATACCAGACTTATAAAATTGAAAACCCTTTACACTTAACCCTTAACACTTCTTTTAGCTTCTTTTAACTTTGACTTTAAAAGTTATTCTAGGAGCTCCTTAAGCTTTTTTGTTAATGTACTACACAGGAAAATCGAGCTGAAACTGTACCTGGTCTATACTGTGCTTAAACCAATAGTGCCCCCCTGAGGAGATTTTATTTCATGTGTGCATAGGAGTAGATGGCCTGATGAGGATGACTGTTCAACTACAAGGTAAAATAAACACAGTACTTTTATCTATAAATAAGCCCCACCATTTATGACATTTCTATAGATTAGATTTTCCATTAGGCTAATAGGGATGCAAACAAGCCTTGTTGTTTCCAAACCTCTCTGTAATTTCGGCTCTTCCTAAAAATGTGTAACTAAATTGTTGTATCCAACTATGGGACAAATTCTGCAATCTTGTATTGAGGATTATACTTGTAGGACCATTAAACTAGACAAAGTTGTCAGACTCAACCCTCTGCCATCCCACCATCTTGAGAAAATGACATTGCAGATCCTACATGCCTTCTACTTCAGCCTGCTCATGTCAACAAGGCACTCATTTGGCTCAGGGTACATCTGTCTGCCTGTGCTCAAAGTTCTGTCCAAACTGGAAACCAATAAACCGGTTGAAATACTAGCAGCATAGCTATAGTAACTCTGGATTCAGCTGCTGCATGTTTACTGAGAGCCCCTAGTGAGTTTGCGTAGCCTCTACCATTATAGCTGAATTTCTACTAGTATCTGAGCAGACTTTATCTAAACCTGTCTCAGCACATCTACACTAGCTATTACCACATTGCTAAATAACTATGTATAGCTACCATCAGAGGAATACAGGAAACAATGACTGAGAGCAATGAATTTTCCCCCCACTTTGAACATTTGCCATGCTATGAAATATAAAACTTACAGATGATAGAAAAAAATACTTTAAAAATGTTTTTCAAAACTAAGAACCACCCTAAAATGCCAGCCTTCCAAAACCAATGTTCTCTCAAAAACAGGAAGAAAAAGTCTAACAAATCTTGAACAAAAAATAGCAATGCTGGCTTGCAGTAAGGACCAATATAAAAATGCTTTGCTTCAAAAGATGAGAGTGGGGGAAAAAATAATCAGAAATTTGGGCAGGTAAGAAGGAATTCAGAAATAAACAGGCAAGATGTATTATGACACACCAGATTACTAGAAGAACAGGAGAAGGCATGCTAAAACAAAAGTTTCCTGACATTGAAAAAATGCAAGAGAAATGCCATATGAGAAATTCTGGAAGCATCATATATAAAAATTTTTAAGAGAACTGCTGATGTTAAAATCAAGAGTTGGTGCTGTTACAGGGTGTGCCCACGTAGAGGAATGGAACCAATTAATTTTACTGAGCTCAGTTATTACTTAATGAAATTATCTGCATCCATGCGATGCAAATCTTAGTTTGCAGCAATTGGCAAGATTTTACACATATGCTTCTGTTAGAAAGTAGTCATTTGATGGTATAGTAAGTTAGCACTAGCTTCCATATTGATGTCTCAGAGCTATACATTATTTTTCTTTAACACACAACTTTCCTTCTCATAACACCATGCAGTTTGCTTCTGTGATTTAGTGTCACAATTTGAGCTCCACCATCCTTTGTACTTACAGGACTCACATTAGATTCAAATCATGCAAGAGACTGGCTGAGCCCTGAAGGAGAAGCAGCATGCTGAAGTAGACTCCAATAACAAATCTCTCAGGCCTTTTATCTGCCAGCTGTCAATTCCTATGCACATCCAAAGATCCAGTCCTGCAATTAAGACCTTGGCTTGTTAGCATTTATCTTGTGACTCATTACACCTGCCATTGCTGTTATGCCATTAGCATTGCACTTCATGGTACAGACTCAATATGCACCTTAAAAAAAACCAATCGCCTCATATTGGGTAGTTGTGAGTTTTTCTTCCCCAGTCAGGTACATGTAAGCAATGACTAGAGAGAATTCTGTTTAGAATCAGTCCTGTCCTGTCTATCTCATCTGTTTCTAACCAACCAAAGCATCATTCAGCCTGTCACAAATTATCACCTTATCTTTGAGCTCCCCATCCTGACTTCTTAGTGTCAAACCCACTCACTCATGTATTAAGTGGTGAATATACTGAAGGCCTAGCGTAAAAAACATCACTACAGTCTTCAGAATTAAATAGTACATTTTGCTCAATGACTGACTCAGCCACCATCCCATCCCATCCTCTCATGCTGGTTTAGCTTCAGAGTGTGCCACTCAAAGTACTTCTCTTTGCCATCCGTTATTCCCTCTGGCATCCTGGATTTACAAATGAAAATTCTACCACAGAAAGCGTTTGCTGGGTGTATAAGCAAGAAGCTAAACATTTTGTGAAGGTCAGTTTGAATCACTCCATCATATTACGGATTAGTATACAGCACAGAACACTACATGAGGCCTTTTGGAGGCTTTTTCCAAGTATTGCATTTCATCTGTACAAAAGCTTTCAAGACATTTTTCTCATATAAAATTATTCTGGCACAAAAATGCATACAAACAGCAAGGAGCTAATAATATTAATACCAAACATGCTAAACTATTTATTTCACTGCAAACCATGTGTATTTCTGCAGGGAATGTAAAATTGAATTTTAAGTACAGGAAGTGCTCTGTTACTGCTCTGGCAGTTGTTGGTGGTGTTTGCTCTGAAATAGTATGGTAAGCCTGTCCAGCCAAGAAAAGTGTCAGAAAGGAGTCATCTATCTGTAGCACCAAAACATACCTTGCTGGTCTCTTGTCAGCTCTCCCAAACAAGCATTTTTTCTACTTATCATGCTGAACACATTACCAGTATTAAGACTCCCAGCAGAGTCTCAAATGCAATTTCTAACCTCCCCCCAGCCCTTGTCCTCTATCCAACTCTCCTCATGGGCTAAAGTCCTGCCAGGATTTCTGCAAGAGTGCAAAAGCATGGATTAGTTTCACCCCATGAGCCTCAAAACCCTGCTTGCCAGCCCACTGTGGTAATATGCAAAACAGCAGAACATCATAAAACCTTGCAGAGAGCAATCTACTACAGCCAACCATGGCAAACATCTTAAGAACAGATACTGAGCTCTCAGGAGCCTTGGCTGTGGCAGTATCCCAGTATTAGGAACTGACTAAGAAAACATCATAAATGTGCTTCCCCCACCCCCACCTCAACCCCGCCCCCCAAAAAACCCCTAAACAAACCCCAACCACCAAAACAATAAACCACCCCAAAACCAACAACACGCTCAGAGGGAAGGAATTATAAGCCTGGTTTTACAAGGTCCTTGAGGCCTCTTCATATTGGGAATAGCAGTTTGTCTTGAAGACTGTCTGACCAGCCTTTCTACCTACAAATTATTGAAAACAAAGGCTAGTTGCTGACCTATGATCCCTTCAGCTGAAAAGCAGGGTGGCTTTCAGTCTTCTACCCCTCGAGAAAGTAGGGCTGAGACTAGAAAGAAAAGGCCACAGCAAAAGCTGTATGCACCAAGAACTTCACACTGTCTGTCTTCCGTTGTTACCAGTAATTTGAAATCACTAGTTTTTGTACCACTCATTGCACTTAATTTCCTGTCTGTTTTCTACAAAAACTAAATAGCCTGCTTGCTCACACCTTTGTAAAGAATGTTTAGAGGTTTTATACAATTGCCATACTTAGGAAGTTTTATAAGGTTAAAAAAAAGCACGAGTAAGACATACAGTGGGTCAATCAAGTCCCATGCAATGACAGCATAGCTCCCAGCTTTGACTTCCACTGTGAGGTAATCCATGACACAGTCATGAAATAATCCACACAGCATCACTTGATAATGAACTTTCTAAAAAGCACAGTTACCAAATTGTTGTTGTTTTTTTTTTAATTGTAACATTAAGGCACAAGTAAAAAAAAACCATATCCTGAATACATAATCCACAAATTTAAGCTACTTAATAAATAACTCATGGCGCTTTCATAAAAATCAACTATGAAAAGTTACACAAAGCTTAATGAAAACCATACATGCACTGGAATTCTACACTCGGTTTGTTGTCCAAGTAGGAACACAAGCAGCCCTCCTTGTGCTACTATCATTTAGTCTGTTTATAAAGTTGTGAAAGGTTCCACTCTTCATCTCCCAACCCTGCTTTATCGTGCCTTCCTATTGTCACGTGTACTGGTATGGCAGTTGTATTCAGACGTTCAGGGAAATGCTGCTCAGCAGCTCCTAGCCACTTACAACACAGCTTCATCTCTCTCTCTGTTCCAGATGGATCCCCTGGTACAAGCCTGATTAGATGGTACCTTAGCAGACACTAGAAAGGAAATACTAGAGCAGGAGTGAAGTACCAAGACCACAGCAACGCCATTATTCTTCACAGTGCTGTCTATGGTAGCAAATCTTTTCCAGTGATGCTAGAATCAAATTGTTCCCCTCACCTGCCTTTATTTGTAGTGGGTAAAGTTGGCTCACAAGTAAACCTCTCCAGAGGAGAATAACAGTGTAGGTTTTTCCTACTTACAGATTGAGAAGCCTAACATTACAAGTGGGAAGAAAAGTAGGAAGTCTAGTTGTATCTGCTGTCTTAAACAACTGGAGAGCCCCTTAAAAACCTTACTGACTTTTGGGAGGCCAGTTGGAACAGTAAATCTCCAGAAAAGTCACCTTGACACTACTGTGTCACCCTGAACATGTGGCTTAATCATAACAGTGAGCTGCCACAGCTAGAGCATTAACTGTTCACATGGAATCTGTTCCACACCTGGAAGACAGATAACACACTGGCAAATGGAACAAAGTTATGCTCTCTATCGTATGTCATTTGCTAATCTAATTTGCATAATTATTCCAATATCTGAATTGCTACAAGTCCTATACATCTGAAAACTATGAAACAGGACAGACTATGTTCTATACAAAACCACTTCCATCTGTATCTCCGTGGAAGTATTTCTTTCTTGTATATCCAGTTGATTTTTCTGTTTCAGAAATATAAAGCACAGTTTCTGCAAAGCAGTCTAATACACAGTCTGTTTTGGTTTTCCTGGCTTTTATAATCAATAATACAATGTGATTAGCCAAAGTTCTTGGGGGCAACTGAAACATGTGGATAATAAAAATCAGAAATGCAAACTCTACTTAGGTTCTTCCAAAGAGCCCCCCCGAACTTCTGTCTGCACAGTCCTAAATGCCTTCTTGAAAGCCAAGCCCTGCAGTGAGACTAAATGACTCAAACCCATGTCCCTAACTGTGTTGCCTGTAAAATTCTCCTTTGCACTACACAGGCTATGAAACTCCAAGGCTGGGCAGCCTTCAGAAACTATTCTACTTTCACTCTCCATATATCCTCAGGTAACACTTCAGTAATCCTGATATTGAGTAGCCTTTTTTAAGGGAAGTTCTGAAAAGAAATTAAAGTGCGTATTTCCTCAAGTGTTAAAAACAAAGAGAATTTAAAATTGAAAGTAGTCTGTATGTAATGGAAGTCTTTCTGCTTACCTTGCATGACACTGGGCTGGAGATGTTAGAAATTCAAAAGAGAGATCTGGGACTTGTATAGAAAATGTCACAACCTCGAAAACAGACATGATCTTTCCCAAAACCCTTACACAATTTCTAAGGCTACAATTTTTTTAAAACTGTTACTATCAAGGGTGTGTGGCAATCATGTTCCCTGACCTTTTCCTACTCTTCTGCAGTAAGAAAAATGCCCTTGCATCTGGCATTTTATTACTGCATTCTTTAGATTAGAACATGGGACACAGTATAAGGCAATCGCAGGTTTTCTAGTTAGGCAAAAATCAAGAACAGTGTTGTGCTTCTGTCAGCTCTGAAGGAGTTTAAATACTACCGTGTTGTCAGTAAGGTTAACAGTGCAGCCTATGACAAAAGCTAAGGCTGTATTAGTTACTAATTTAGTACAATAAAATAAATTCAGTAGACAGTGCTGAGAATACCATGTACGCAGTTCAAGAGTTTTAGCTAAAAGTCATTTTATTCTGGTCTCCCTCAACCAGCTCAGGCATAGTTCAAAGCTGGTGCAAGGACCAGACATTGTTTTGGAACTTTAGAAAGTGATGACTTTGGTGTTCAGTTGTGACAGACCTTCTGGTGGACTAAACCAAATCACCATGCAGTAACTGGGCAGCCTGGAGATTCACTTCAGACCTGCAATAACGCTCCAAACCCAAATATTTATGCAGTTTAGACTGTGTAAAAGACATTTTCACACATATCATACAAAACTGAGACATAAAACTCCAAAGCAGGGTGTATCCTGCCTATCTGAGGAAAAAAAAACAAACATTTGCACCATCTAAAGAATTCTGGCACAGTCTGTCACTGAGCTTGTAGCCTCTATTACATACTAACTTTCTGCTCTAACTACGTGTAGTTGCAGAGCAGCAATGAACAGCTCACTTCATGAAATACATGAATGATGCTTGTTTTCAACACTGAACAAAGCCTGAAAACCCTTATACAGTATATTTAGCTTGTAAGTGTAAAACCATTCTGAATATTTCATAGGGAATAACACTTTCTTTGTAAGGTACCATTATTTGTGAAAGGCTGGAATGAGCAAAGGTTGCAGTAGACTTATTTAGATTTTTACTTTAGATGCACCTAAAATACAGCCATAGAGAGCAGCAGAAGCAGGGCTACTCCAGAGGAGTCAGGGGCAATAACCACACAAGGAGGGACACAGACCTTACTGACCAAAGTCCTGCAGCAGCCAAGCAGGGCAAAGCTGATAATAGCAACAGATGTTGCCACCCCCCCAAAAAAAAGCCCCAGACAGTGCAAGATAACAAGCAGAACCAGAAGGCACCTCAGGAGCAGAAAGAGACTCAACTGAACACAAACCTACCAACAGCAGAGCTCAAGCAACAGGCCAGCATCTGAGCAAACTCAAAGAGGGTCCCAGGCCCATGAGCTGGGGGAGCGGAATGGGGGGGCGGGGGGGCGGGGGGGGGCGGCGGGGCGGAGGCCAGGGAGCTCAGGTGAGGCTGGGAAGGGTGATTAAGGTACACCCAGGGTCCTGGAAATAGGGACAAATCAGCCAAAACCAATTTTATTTACTGGGTAGTATATTTTACTTTAGGAGTTGTTTGAAAATACAAAATTAGAATGTATGCCATATATATATTTCCATGATGCTGGGTAAATAAAGATATGAACACATCCTGAGAAAGTACTATATCTAGGAACATCTTAGATTTTTTTATGATAATACTAAATTAGTCAAAATACTAAACTGAGTCAAATAGCTAACTCTGGTGGAGAAATGATGCTGTGAGTAAATCTTATCAAGAAAATAACACAGTTGCTACATGAACTCAGGATTCTTAATTTAGTTTTTATTAAAACAAGCAAAGTAGTTTGAATTTGCTGGGGTGGTATCATCCTGCTTCCATTAGATTTGGGATGGACATGTGATTTTTCAGGGCCTGATTTCCCAGAGGCAGTAACTCTTCCTGTCTCTCTCTCTTTGCACTCTCTGAGAACTTTTCCTGCGGCAGAGAAAAGCAGATTGTCTGTTTCAGTCAAATTCTTGCTGAAAGAAAGAGCACCTTGTGAGAAAAAATATCCTATTTTAAACCTAAATTTTTTTTAAAAAATCACAGATAGTATACTTGTGCTCAGGATTTATGTTCAAATTTAAAAGGGAAATGACAAAACTCCAGTCAGAGCAACCTCCAGAGCCCTTGACTGTAACCCATTACACAACAATCAATCCTAATCTAATTATACTGATTATATGAAATTGCTGGTGAGACTGAAATACAGTATTATCTCACAGAGTTGTTCTCCACTGTTTACACTGCTGTTTTACTGCAGCTATAAGCATGGAGTGATATACTACTCATAAATGTCAGAAAATCCTTTAAGACCACTAGATACCCTGCTGCGCTACAAACTTCTGCCGACTACGGTAATGTGGACCCAGAATATGCTGCTTCTGCTTGTGTAATACCAGTGCTCAGATCGGGCCATGAGGCTTTTTTATTGACAACAGCTACAGCACTTCGTAACATCGGCCACGATGTGCTGACAGCCTTCCTGGTTGCAGCAGGACAGTGAATGGCACTTCCGAACTCCAGAATGGCAGGGAAACTCTTCCACGTGTAGTCCAATTAAGGGTCATGTCTTAATTTGTAATTAAGAACGAAGAGTCAGGAGGGACCATTTCCCAATTTTGCGAATGCCTGAGATCAATTACTAGCTGAACAATGAGACCAAGTGTAACCCTTGCAAGAAAGAAGTGCTGCTTATGAGAAAAAAACACTTCAAAATGCTTAGAACCATTACAACAGCAGTCAGCTTCAACTCAATGTATTTCTGGAATTTAGATTTAGACTTGGCAATGATTATACATATTTTTAAACCTTTAGACTGGAATATGGCAATAGTATAAAGCAGTGAAAGCATTAACCTTAGAAATTTTGAAGTGCCACAATCACAAGGTGAACTACTCTTTTGTTCCATTCTGTGCCTCTGGCTGTAATTTCACATGAGCCAGCTTCCACCCCTTTCTCCCTCCACTCTCCTGGCTGCCAGCATCAGTCAGAAGAGTCCTTTGACAATTCAGAGAACCGTTCCTTAATTTTCCATTGAAACAGCTAGAGGATACCAATTTGTTTAAAGCATGTCTCTTCAATATAGGTTAAACTTCAGCAAAGTTTTCTCTACTTTAGGATGGAGTTTCTTACCAGGTTCTTACCTTCTTATGGGAGATTCTATCTAAATGGGAAAAAAACTATTCCCAAGCTGCAGGAAAATGGTTTTCCTTATTTAGTCCAGTGACTTTGAACAGCCACATCCCAGATCTTTTGTGTAACCTAACTGCAAGGCTATTGACTACATTTAGCTGGGTGTTTCCTGCTGGACCTATTTTATGTATCAGCTGAAAAGTGAGGACCGGACCCTGGTAACCTGTGCTCTAAAGATTGCTGCTTTAAAGGTCCTTCAGTTCTTCTGAAGGTGTGACATCAATAGTTTTACAATGGCAGTCTAGAACAATCTTTTTAATTGTTGTCATTCTTAAATCTTCCAGGACTGGTGCATGTCAGAAATTTGTAGGTTTATGTGTATGTCAGCTTTTGTCACTTGCACGGTTTCCCACAACAGCAGTTTGGCCATTTTGCCTTCACAATATTGTCTACAGGGGCAAAGAGGGAATGGAGAGGGGAGAGACAGCCAGAGAAACAGCTTATTTTGAGCTATCATTCTCTGAATTGCTCTTTATTTGTATAATCTCCTTTTAAATAATTTCATGTGTTCAGATGGTAAAGACTCCAGTAACTGTAATAAGAGAATTCAGTAGTTATTTCACAGGATTTCCAATTGTCACACAGAGGAAACAACTGGGAGAATAAATAACATGTTTATGTTCTGCAGTGGCCAATGAGTTTCAGCATTTTGCTCAGGGTTTCTAACCATCTCATACCCTTACTGATGCCATTCCACAGTTAAGTTAGGGCTTCCCATACTACCCTTCCTGATTCAGTGAAATTGTCTAATTCAAAATAAAGGTCAATAGAGGTCACAGGGCTTTTTCTTTCTTTTTTTCTTCTTAACTCGCTCATGGCTGCAGAACTCCGTGCCAGAAAAGATTTGAATAACAAAGCTCACAGGCTTCAAATCAAACCATAGAATTCACCTTGCCCTAGTTCATCTTCCCTCAATAACAATCAACAGAAACTGGACAGAAAAAGCTAAATCATTACAAGGTTTTTTAGAATTCAGGATGTGCAGACACCACAGAAACATTAATGGTAAAAGCCCTACAGCAATTACTAAAAGACTGCTGAAATACTTAGTCAATGTGTTAATGAAAATTCCTAGGGAAAGTATACATGTATATATGTGAATAAATCCTATTTTTGGTAAATGAACAAAAAAAATTGTTTTGGGAAAATATATGAAATCAAATTTATGGATAGACTTTTGGATAAATATGTGGGTAAAATATGCATGGTTTACAGTTTGTGGCAAGTATATTAATGAAAAAAAAACCTGTAAGAGGGAAGAAGTAATTTGCACTTTTTAGTGTCTCATGTCTACAAATTATAAGGGAAAGCATTAGATGTTGGTCACCTTAGGTGCTTTTAAGATTAGATAATTTAGCTAAGAAGCATTATTATCATTATATGAAAAGCTTAAAATATGAATCATAACGGCTCTTAAAAATAAGACTTAGGAGGATTGGAGGCAGCAGGATCAGTTAGTTTCTTAGTAATAAATCGGTCTGCTCATTTTTAATCAAAAAATTAAATAGTCATTTCTGACATTTTAATTGGAGAAGTCAGTTGAAAAATATGACAGGATAAAAGAGAAGAGGGACTGCGTTAAGAATATTTGTATGTTTCTATTAAATCCTTCTTTTGTACTTAAGCACAGATTTAGTAGGGAGTAAGTAAGTAAGGAGCCATGTTGCTATCTAAACCCCATGTTCATGGTGGAAAACAGTTTTGGTTCCCTCTGTGGCATCTCAGCGATGGGAAGGTGTCGATAAGCGAGCAGCAGAGGCGAACTTGTACCTTTAGCAGGGCTCTCATGTTGGCTTGCTCTGCCCTGGGGCAAAAAGGAAACAGTTTGCTGGACAGTGACATTCCTGGATGGGTTTGTTACTGGCCCTGCTCTTGGAAGAGCAGAGCTAGAAATAGCATCTGACACAGGAGGAATTCCAGTGGAATGGCTGTACATTTGTACAAAATGTTCAAGTCTCAAGAGAAAAGACAAGCTTTATATAATGAAAGATAATGACCTAAATAGAAAGATCTTTAGAACTTCCTGTGGGAGTTCAATATCCTTAAGGGGAGGAAAATTAAGATCACTTGTGATTCCTTATTTGACTTTAAGCACTTCTTCAATTTGTTTGCATTCCTTAGAATGAATTTAATTTCTATTTTAACTTTGACTAAACTATACCATGTTTGACAAAACCCCCTTATCAATAGGTAATTGCAAATAACCCCAGAATTATTAGTATTTTAACTTTTGATCTTTCATGCAAATGTCACATTAACTCTGCCTATTAGACTGAAGAATATTACTGGGGAAAAAATGGGAATGTTCAGGTGCTAAATTAGATGCCAGAGACACCACACTATTATATAAACTTACTGATATTGGCAAACAGCTTAATTAAACGTTTTATGTAAGGACTGCTGAATACTTTCCTAACTGCATGTTAATTGTGCACATAAACCCCCCACCGCTTGCTAGAACATACTCAGTTTCTTCCTGGTGAAAAATACGGAAGAATAAAAACATGAACTTACATTTTTAGTGTATTTTTGCATGTGCTGTTGTGTAGGGGGAAAAAAAAGATCGGTGCAAGGAATTGCCAGGAAATATGTATGTTGACATTCATGTGAGACCTATGTATGATAAACAGGATACAGAGCTTTAGCTCTGACCATAATGTTTGCCCTGTGAATCAATATACATGTGAGAAGATAGTGTTTGGTAGATGTTTTTTTGCTGTTTTATATAAATATAGATTCTTTTGGATGAGCAGTCTTGCTTCCATGGTTTCTTTTTTCTCATTGTAAATATTTTGCAGCTGGCTAGTCAGGAAACAAATCTTGACTGAGTTCCCAGACAAAAGAATTGTGCTACTCCTTAATCATCTGGCTACTGACTTCAGGCTGCTATTTTCTGGAGGGGTCAGATACAAGATGAAGAGAAAATGCACGCACATAAGCATGTCAATCTGAGCAAGCAAACTTGTAGTTGTAAGGCTTAACCTGACAAACATAGTCCAAGGTGCCACCCTGCTGACGTGAGAAGCTCTGCCCATTTTCCCCTGACACATTCATATATATGAATAAATGTTCTGGCCTGAAATTTGCAAAACTGTTTCTGTTTTGATTCTGTGGAATAAAAATAACAGCTTAAAAATTTATGAACTGCACAAATTTAGAGGCCTTAATAAGTCATACTTTGAGCTTGAAACCTATTTAAAATGTTTTAAAGTAACACAGTAGAACATCACAGTACTTTATACATTTTAAATACAGTGTATGATGTACTTTTTTTTCCGCCACATTGTTAAATATACAATTTCACTGTTTTCCCATAGCCTTTCCATTAAATTTAATAACTTTGTGGATCTAGTAGGAAAAATTGGATACAAGGAAGGGTATAGAATGTCTTTTATTAGAAGTTTTGAAGAACAAGTTAGATAAAAATATGTCAAGGATGGTCTAACTGTACCTTTGGTACACAGGAAAAGTGCTACACAGCTTCCCAGGGTTCCCTCCCACCCCACAGGCCCACAGTTTCCATGAAGAAAAAGGACTTTGCACCACCATTTTCCAGAAGATCACTTGAGATCAGGGTTCTCTTTGTCAGATTTATAAAACAAGACTGGAATTTCCTTTCGAACATATAACTATTGTCTAAAGAAATCCCCCCCCAAACTAAAATTTATAAAAACAAATTGGAAAATTAGTGACTAGGGTGAAAATATGTATAGTTGTTACAGTTGTAAGACTATTTATTGGATATTACAAATTAGGTGGATGGAAGAATTAAAGCCTAAAGAAAAGAGTAATAGTAAGTTTTACTAGGTATTGCACCTTTGCCAATATCCTCAAAATTGCTCAAACATCAACAAAATATCCACATTGAAAAGACTAAAAGGAAGAAATTAAAGGTGATGTAAAAACTAGGGTTTTTTTGCCAATAGCTAAAAGCTCACCTGCCTCATTTTTTGCCTTTGTATTTTTATTTTTCAAAGTAATTAATTTTGACTATCTGCAATAAACTTAAATTTAGGTGCATGGATATACTTTATAACTTTTTCAAATACCAGAACTAGCACAGATAACACCTGGACTGGCTATCCTGTAAATATACAGAGGGCCTGAATATACACAATAGTTAAACAAATACTGTGACACAGTGCCTAATAAAAGAGGGGAGATTGATATTTTTTTTTTTTACCCGAAGACAAATAAATTAAAAAATGCATTAATAGATCAGCAATGGCAATCACCAATAAGAAGTCAGATAGTCTCAAGATTTTGGCATTTCAGACTCCCTAGTTGTGCTATAGGTCTAAGTGCAGACACAGAGCCAGCATTAGACATATCAAGATCAGTCAGAGCAGTTAGCAGAACTGCTTTCCTTTTGATCTTATTTGCTTTTTTCAAGGCCATTTTTTCCAGCAGAAAATATTCACAAGTTATGCTGCTACTATAGTTTTGTATTTTGATGCTAGAGAGGAGTTAGGCCCTTAATGCAGGCTTTAGTTACATTGATGAGATGCAATCCAGTAAAATGTTCATAAATTGGCAAACTATGTTTGGATATAGAGCTGTACTTGGACTATAACTGTGCAGTATTTCTGTTCTAAAGACACACGCAAAATTAATAGTCCATAACCTTCATTTCATACTTAATTAGGATAAGAAATAACTTTTAGGAGGCATTAATAGAGTAACAAAATTATATACCAGCGTATTTTCCATATACTTGTGAGAAATGAAAAAAATAATGCAGCTATTAGTTCAAGAATTATTTCCTAAAAGAGAGAATGAAGAAAAGATACTTTGGGCTTTGTGATTTTCTGCATTATGCATATGAGTGGAACCCACCGGAGGTGAAGAGAATTAGGTATTGACATAAATAATTCAGCGGTATGCAGAGACTGGAAAGGCTTGACAAAATTTGCTTGTCAGTATATATAAAAAGCAATGAACCAAGAGTACGTCAAAGTGTCTGATGGAGTAACTTGTACAGAGAAGACAGAAAATTAAGCAATAATTGTTCTTTTGTGAATCAGACAGGAGAGCATTTCCTGCTCTGTCATTTGTGTTATTAACAACTCCCCCTGAGGCTGAAGAACAGAACAGAGTAATATTAGGCAGTTTCACATGAGGTGCTAAAATGGTTTTGATTCTAGTGGACAGAATTCCCTCATATTTGTTACTCTAGCAATTTCTGTTGTAACTATGATGAAATAATTTAGATTTTATGCAGCAAATAAAACATGAAAAATAAGATTACCCATGCTGAAAGAACAAGTAGATTTTTCTCAGCATTAGAGCTGTGTTAGAGACATCTCAGCTGACCTCAATAGAGGAAGCATATTGCTAGCAGAAGCAAGAAAAGAGATGTTTTTGCATGCCCTATAATAAAGCTATGCACTGATACGTAAGTGTGTGATGCAAAGAACAACATTGGTTTTGCATTATGACTTCTTTTTTACAATTAATCTCAGCATCAATAGTGATTAGAGAAATTATGTGACTCTAAGATTTCAAATTAATTCTGCTAAGTGAGGTACACATTGTGAGCTCTCTGGTATGATGTACAAAAAAGCCTGTGTCTTAAAATACATGCTACCTTTTTTGAGAAGTCACATCTGAATGTTAGATGCTCTTTAGTTTCCAAGCATACATTTCTGTTACGGGTTTTTACCTGCACGATTCCTTTCTCAAGTTTTCCAGTTTCATTTCATGTTGGGCATTTACTGCCTTTACCTTGCAAAGTTGTCATCAGTAGGGATTTGCCAGCACAGTGGTGGGCTGAAGGAACCGCTGACAAGGACCACAGGGGTGCAGTGGCAGTGGGGGGATGTGGCTACACATCCTCCCACTTGCCTGACACTTTTGAAATCCGTGTGACCAGTGGGAAGGGATCCCTGAATTGTGTGCCATGCACAAGGGTCGTAATGCTTGGCAGGGATGCTAAGGGAAGAAGAGCTTACCGTGGTGCGGAGACTTAAGGTGCCAAACTACTCACAAAGCAGCTTATTTTCTGAAGTCATTAATTGTGCAGCATTACAAGAAGTGGGCCTTAGAGAAAGCAGAACATATTTTGGAGAAATAACCAAGATAGAAGCATTGGGTTTTGCCTGTGCAAGTAGAGCTCGCATAACCTGACATAACACACAGTGACTGCTGGCAGCTCTACCGAGCAAACTTAGAATTATGTACTCCTATATGATAATTTATGGCTGATTGAGTATGCAAGAGGTGAACATACTTTACAATCATGTAAGCCTGAATTAGTAATTGAATTATGTGAACAATGAAATCTGAAGTAGCTCTTCTATTACTCGTAGACAAGTAATACCTTCATACTACTAACAGACCACAAAACTGGCTGTAGACATGGAAGCACTGATGGTGTAAAGGTGCAAAGTGACCTGCGAAAGGAAAATTTGAAGGCTTTCCAGTGCTGTATCTTATTAAAATGATGCAGTTAAGCACAGCTGATCAGTTTTTTCTCTGCAGTGAAGACAATGTTACCTTTGAGATGAAAATAAATTGTCTCCTCCCAGCACTGAATCTTTATGCAGGCAACACCTTGTTAACAACTACAGGAGTTTTTCTTGAGCAAGAACAACAGTGCCTGATGGAACTAACTGGAACCACCACTGTACCACTTGTTCCCTGCTTGCATAAAAACCCCCTTCTAACAAGGACAGAGTTAAAAAAGGATAAATAGATCTCAGAGAGTTTTGGTTGGTTTTGTTGTTTTGGTTTGGGTTTTGGTTTTTTTTTACTTGCCAGTTACATACACAATTGAACAGTCATACAACATTAGAAGGGAAATAAATGTGAACATTAGGAGAAACTTTTCAGTCTTTCAGCAATGTAACAGGTGAGGACAATGGCAGAAATTACATTAATTTTAGTGGAGAAAAGGAATGTGTCCACAAATGCTGGCCCCAAGAAATACCCAAACAATGAAGTTTTGATATAAACCTTCTTACATACTGCCTTGTGAAGTATTTTCTAATTCGTACACCTTAGGGTGACTACACCCTACTAAGGTGTAAGGTAAATCTACTGCAAAGTTACAGATTATGCCAATGTATCTGTGTTCCATGGAGGCCTGATGAGTGATTAACTCCAGCTATCAGCAATTAGAGCACCAGGTACAACCGCTAAGGAGGAACATAGGAGTTACTGTTTGCTATGCAATGCCACAGCACTCCATGCATGATAAAGTACCGGTTATCAAGAATTTTCTATGATGTAGATGCATCCTCCACATCTTTGTTGCTATATAACCCAAATATGTAAACCAAACTTTTATTGTACCGTAAAACTGTGATTGGCAAGAGTAATTGTAATAATTGGGGATCTCTGGAGGGCACAGGGACACCTTAGATGAGGTTTCTCAGGGCCTTGGCCCATCATATCCCTGTTCGCCCCAAGATAGGGAAGCCACGGCCTGGCTGGGTGACTCGTTACTGCGCTTGGTTACTCTCACTTTGAGATGGGCGAGTAAGGAGCGTTGTGAGTAGTTCTATTCCCTCATTGCTCCGCACTGTGGGAGGCGCGGCGCGGCCGGCGGCCCAGCACCGGCCCCCGCGGCGCGGGCTTGCCCCCGCTTGCGCTCGTAAACCGGCCGGGGCCCAGCCCCCACGCCGCACCGCACGGGCTGGAGCGGGAGCTTCAGCTAGGCTCGGGCGGCGTTGCTCGTTCCCGCTGTGCAGCGCCCGTAACGACGGTGCCGCCAGAACCGGCCGCCGGCCCCCACCGCAGCGAGCGCTCCCGCCGCCGGGCCTACGTGAGGCGCGCGCGTCCCCTCCCCGTGACGCCGGTCGCTATAGCGACGGGCGGGCGCTCCAGCCGCCGCACCGTCCGCCGTTCCTCCCGTGGCGGCCGCGGCGATGGCGGCGGAGGAGGAGGGCGACGTGGAGTGGGTGGTGGACACCATCGCCGGGTTCCTGCAGGGGCCCGCCTGGTCCATCCCCATCCTGGAGTTCATGGAGCAGAAGTGCGAGGGTGAGCGGTGGGGCCGGGGCGGGCCGGGCTTCCCGTGGGCGCAGCCCCTTCGCCCGCGCCGGGCCTCGGCGGGGGGCTGCGGGGCGCCGGGAGGCTGCTGGGGCGGGCCCGCACGCCAGGCCTCGCCGCGGCCCTGGCCCCCGCCTCCGGCACCGGGCCGCGGTGTCCCTGTGGGCTGAGCTCCGTGCGGGCAGCAGGCGCACCCCCGCCGGTCCGCAGCGACCCCCGGGAGGGCGCCCCGGGCTCCGCGCAGCCGGCGGCGCTTGCGGGGAGGGGGCGCCTGGCGCGGGCGCGCCGGCTCCCCTGAGGCAGGCGTTGGGCGGGATGGGGCGGGTGGCGTCCATTAGCTCGTACAGGGGATTACGGCATGCGCTTACCGCGCGGAGCCCGGGCGAGCCCGCGTCCCGCGGCACGTAATGCCCTCACGGGGCTGGGGCGCGGCGGGAGGCCTGTAATGCTTCCCCAGGGCTAGGTGGTGTGCCCTAGGAAACTGGGCAGTACAACCGAAATCGCCGTCTGTTCGGTGGGACGGGAGAGTACAAGGCCCAAGTTAAATTCCGGCAATTTTGCAAACGTTGGCTGTTAAGAGATGAGAAGCCGTTCATTATTACCTCAGAAAAACGATAGTCAGGCTGTTAAGAGATGAGAAGCCGTTCATTATTACCTCAGAAAAACGATAGTCAGCACTAAAAAGGCATCGGTTCGCAGTTACGTTTTGTCGGTGGTCCTGTGCGTGAGTTTAGCTCAGAAACAACTCTAGTTAAACTGCCTTCTCTTCCTCAAGAAGAAACTGAGGGAGTTGTGGAGTAACTTGGGGAACGGCCTGAGTGAACTGGAAGCACAGGCAGTGAGGGGGGCACTGGGGTAGGCCTGGGGCTCCGTGTGAAGGTGCCTGAGGAGACCCGTATAGGGGTATGTATGTAGTGAGGAAAGGAGGACATGGGCTTTCTGCTTCAGGAATTTGGTTACGTTAGTTCTACTACTTACAGAATGTTTTTTGTGCTGCCGGAGAATACCTGTATCCTTATGGTAGCAAAATAGTTACAACTTCAACTTGGGCAAGTCTGAAAGCATTGCTGAAGTCCTTTAAAGAAAAAGGAAAAAAAAAATAAAGGAAGCTTTCTTTTGTGATTTTTGCAGAAAAAGAACCATGTTTGAGTTGAGAACATGATGGCCTGTGGTCCTACCCAGCCTGCAGACGTTCACGCATGAGAAGTATTAAAGCATGTTGCCATAGACTAATTTAGGATAACTTTATATGGTTACTGTGGATAAGATCTGTTCTTTTAGTATCATTTGACAGGATGTAGGATTAATTAATAATTTTAACTTTAAAATACTGAAGTCATGAAACACAGGCTTCCACACACATTTTACTTCTAGGGCCTTACTAATATCAAGCTCAAAGTAAATGGTTTTTACTATTAAAGTATTCTGCCTACTCACACTTAACTCCTTCCCCTTCATCCCCCTGTGGACTCCAGAACAGCTTCTGTAATGGTTGGCCTCAGTAGGGCCTGGCCGTGTCTTTTGTTACGCAGTCATTCTTGTTAGGGTCCATTAAGAATTTTTATCTCATATTCAGTGAAGCAACACACCTCTGATTCAGATCACAGCTTCTAAACGAGTTGCTTCTTAGTTACCCTGAATCGTTTCTACCCTTTCAGGAAATGAGAACAGGAAGGCTGCTAGACTCTTTAGAGCTAGGAAGCAACAGAGAAATCCAGACTAGAAGTCTTCTCTTGGAAAGTCTGCCTAAATTTGAGGTCGGTCAGCTATTTTGGTTATCATGCAAAGGGTCTAGGTTTAGGAATCGGGGGAATTGATTATCCCTCTCTGGACCAATGATCTCTCTTTAGAAGGTTGAGAGGAATTTACTGGCAGTAAGAAGATTTATGGAACCTCTGTAAATTTCCATGTAGTGTGAGGCTGACATATAATGGTTGCTTCCTGCCTGTTTGTTTCTACATAAGAAATTGAAGGAACAAAGTAGAGAAATCATTTGCAGTAAATGATCTTCCAAGGTATCACTTGTGCTACAAGAGTGCTGTGTTGGACAACTTTTGGAAACTGTTGAGAAAAAAGGCTCAAGAATTGTTACTGCAGTGCTAGGGTTGCAAAGAAACACAGTTAAATTTGAAGTTTTAGTTGCAGGTATCTGTGCTATTTGCTTTTCCTCGCTATAAGTGTACTGTGCTGATTACATTGCTGGTTTTTTGTTTTTTGGTTTTTTTTGTACTGAGACGTTTTGTCAGAACAGAATTATTTTAATTCCCAAAACATTTAGTCTTTGGGCTGAACAAGCAAATTAGCAACACTTTGATTAACTGACAGTAGCTAGTGATTCCTCAGAAATAGAATTTGAGTTTTGGTATTTGATAAGGGATTGAATTTTTTGGAACTGTAGTTACTTAGGCCAAGTCCTTGCACTTCAGTTTATAAACAGTCCTGATGGTTTTCTATCTGTTGATAGCTTGCTTTCTCTCTCTCTCACTTTCTGGGTACTTGATTAATTTCTTATGACTTGATTCCTTTTATGTGGCTGTGAAATTGAAATTAAATCTGTGAGTATGTATTTGGGGCAAGAGGTCTTCTACCTGTTCCAAGGTATTAATTGAAGCATCATTTGGACAGGGATAAGCTTGATAAGCTTCTGAGCACCAGAAGATAAAGACAAGGTACAAAAGGAATAAACGGATATTGTTGCCTGTGACTCCCTTCCCTCCCAGCACAGAGCTGCTTCACCAGTCAGTGAGGACTGGGGGAGAAAGATGAGAGTTTCCTCAGGTTTGCTTAACTGGCTCTTGTCTGTGAGGTCAGGTGAGTCAGTGGTATAGTCTAGCGGGGAGAACTCAAACTTGAGTTAGCACTCATCCCATTTGAAGGGTCATAGCAATGATTTTCAATTTGAACAGGAGAATGATGAGGTTGCCTCTCAGGTTATCTGGGTCTCCCAGCTTAATTTGAAACAGTGGTTCCTGTAGGACAACCAAAGACTCTGTGCAGAAACTTTAAGGACGATAATGACTACGTGGTTTAGAAGCCTTGACTCAAGAAAATCCAAAATCTTGATTCAAAGTACTCCTTAATGCCATTTAACTCAGAGGGGAGATGCTAACTGCAGCTTGCTTTACTTGGCATTTCATCCCGGTTTTGTTCAGAGCTTGAGAACAGAGAGCAGTTTGTGCTGGCTTTCCACTCTGCATTCCGTGTTGTCCTGCAGCTGTGGGAGGAGGAGGAGGAGGACTTGGAAGCATCCCCTTGGCAGTGTGAGGCTAGCTGTCTGCATGGATACTGAGGAGTGCCATCCCTGTGTCACCTCCGCTTTGGGTGCCCAGTGTGGGAGGAACAGTGGGAAGTAGAAGGGAACAGAGAAACTGAGACAAAGATTGGGATCTGCAAGAGCTGTAAGGGAGATCCCTCGGAGGGGAGGAGATGCAGAAGACAATAGAGGCAGTTAAGTGTCTTCACCCTCTTGGGTTTGGTAAGATGATGGTCACCGCAGGAGCTGAACATTTTTAGAGTAAGATTTGTAGTACTTTTTCTACCATTTGAATTTATTCCTACATATTTTTAAAGCTTTTCTTTTTAAAAAGAATCCCTTCATTAAAATAATTTCCCTTGTGCAAAAATGAAACGGAAGCAAATGCTGTTTTCCAGATTATGTCATTTAAAAAGCAAGTTTCCCTTGCTTATTTAGAGGGCCTGAATTGTTTGATTAGATTTCTATCATTGCATTGCTGTAAGTTGTTAGGAAGTGGTGCAAGTACTTTGTTTTAGGAACAGACATCTTGCATCATGCTTTTATCAAGGTTCAGAGTAACATTGCCTCAGGGCTGTCACAGCTGGGAAATAATGCTTTCTAAAAGTAATTCTAAATTTGAGTGAAGGTTATACTACTTCTACGTGTGTCAGTACCACCTACCATCAGAGATGATGTGTGTCTGTATGAAATAAATCACACTCACCAATTTAAGCAGAATTCCCATTCTTCCAATGACTTCAAAGAATGCATATGGGAAGTGACTTGTCCAATATGTAGTGGCTAATCTTGACAGGGATTGAGAAAGTCTTACTTATAAGCCTCTGCTTTAATTGCTAGGTCTTATATTACCTCTGTTCTTTGTTGACTTGAAAAAAATGTAAATTAAAAAACCCCAAACCCTAGTTTCCAGTTTCTCTTATTTTCTGCTTCTTCCATCTGTCCTGCAGTGTAGAGATCATTAGTTTGATATTTCCAGTCGAGAGTTCTTAATATGAACTTATATGCATATAATTAATATGGCCCTTACTATACAGATGCTTGTTTTGTCTAAATCAGGATAGATACAATTAAAAAAACTTCCCTGCAGCAGATTTCCTTTTTTGGGGTTATCTGTTTTTGTGCAGGCATGGTCTCATTTTCCTGCCTCACCTTTAATTCTCGCTAAATGAATGGCATTGTAAAAAAATTTGGTTTAAGTCATTAATACATCCTCCATGTAAATACCTGGGGGAGGGGGGGGGAAGAGAATCTTCCTGCTTTATATCTGTTCACCTGCTGTCTTAGAACAGCCTTGCACAAGTTCATATGGTAGTTCTTACAGTAAATCTTACTTTTCTTATACTAAATCTGGCTTTTTAGTGTATGTGTCTGCTGAATCCTCAGCTTGCTTAGAAATCTGCTTCTGTTATTACAGTAAGTTTTCCTGGTATTAATTTAATTACATTAAATTACCAAAAGTACGTGCTTAGCCTGAATGTGTGGAAAAATACATTATTTTAATCAATAATGGCCAATTATTTCATGCAATTAAATATATTACCTTGTAAAGGTTAATCTTTCGCTCTAAAGCGTAAGTTAATTTGTGGTGTGTAAACTAACCCCAAAATGTGTGTGTGTTTTGTGTTTTTATTTTTCCCCACAGTTTTTGATGATGAAGAAGAAAGCAAGTTGTCTTACACAGAAATTTATAAGGAGTACCAAGCTCTGGTGAGCATTATTCCCTGTTTGTGATAGATTTCTAAGAAATACAATTTAAAGTGTTAAAGCAGTATTTAGATGAAATTTTAATTGTGCTATCTTTTGTTATTTAGTTTTCTAACATTGCCTGTTATAATTGTTATTTAGAAGTCCTTTGAGTCGTAGCCGTCTTACGCATTTTTATGCTTAAACACAAGATAGTAGAAAAGAAGCTTCAACAGTCATATCTCTTATGCCATGTTACTTATTTTTCATTAAGATTAATAAATCCACGAGCTAAAATACTGTACTTAGAAGCTTGATAATATTCAGATTTTCTGTCAAGTTAAAATGACAAACAGCACAGTGTCTGAGAAATGTGTATAACTTCTATTTTGTTCACTGATGAGCCTGGTAAATCTTTTGAGTTAACTTTCAATTGTCAGAAAAAACTACAGGAGATGTGTGGAGCATGCTTAAAATACCTATAAACCAATGCATACTGATTTCTAAAAAAAAATTTTTTTCTAACAAGGATTAGTAATATGTGGTGTTAAAAAAGCGTCAACTTAATAAATACAGACCAACATCCATTTTTGCTGTGACCCTGGAGGGTTTCAGACACACAGACTGACAACAAGTGCTTTTACCCACAGGGCAAAAATTGGTGAGGAATACTAGCCAGGAGTCTGGGGAAAAGGTGGAGGAAGAGAAATTCTTGGAAATTGGAGAAGCTAAATTAAGTAGTTACCAAATTTAGCAATGAAAACAGTTCATGAAAGTAAACAAGGCCTGATGTATCAGAAAAATCAATTATATTATTGCAGTGATCTTCATTTGAGTTTAAAAAAGACAATGCCAGCAGAAAAGAATATACAGTTATAAAAAAAAAAATTAATACGATCCTTAGGGAAAAACCTCTTAGAAAGTAAGGCTTATACTTTTTTATAGGTTGAAAAATTATTAGAAGACTATCTTAAAGAAGTTGGAATTAATGAAGAGAAATTTCAAGAGGCTTTTTCATCTCCTCTTGCAAAGACACGCACTTCACAGGTATTTTCCTTTGTTAAGGAAGGTACAGATTCAATTTTTAGCTTTCTATTTTCACTAATACAGCAGGGTAGAGATGAAACTTGGAAAACTTTACTTGGTAAAACTGTAGTTTTCTAAAACATAATGTGTGTGTTTGTATTATGAACTTTGACCAGAAAAATGTGCATCTTGAAAATAATGACAGATACTTGTGTGGTGTCAGGCACCTTTTGAGATTAATCTTCTGTGCTTTGTGTGTTTTAAAACAA
This sequence comes from Falco peregrinus, assembly GCF_023634155.1. Classification (NCBI taxonomy): domain Eukaryota; kingdom Metazoa; phylum Chordata; class Aves; order Falconiformes; family Falconidae; genus Falco; species Falco peregrinus. The sequence continues at coordinate 2,264,252 of NC_073731.1, forward strand.
ACCTCTAAGCTTAGGGTATTTCTGCCACCTTTATTTGCTTATTTGTCAGTTTTAGTCTTCAGTCTGTTTACAGCAGCAGACAAAGATTAAAACAGTAGACATATTCCATGAAATAAAAAATGTTTTCCTCTGTAATAAAACAGTAAAATCTGTAAGACAAACATTGGCCTTGAGGCATGTTTAGGCAGCCCTTCACCTGCCCAAAGATATCTTTCAGAATATTTTGGGTATGTCGGGCAGAGGAGTGGGAGCTTCTGCTGCTGGTTTAAATTGGGCTTTGTTGACATATCTCCTCCTAGATGTGTAACAAACTTCTTCAGAGTGTGCATTCCTCACTCAAGCTTATGCATTTGTTCAGGAAGTCAAATGAATTGCAGTTGTAATCTTAGACAGGGGACCCTTCCAGGTTTTGTGATAATATTGTAGACATGTTAATCTAAAGACATAAACCATCAAATTATCTTCTTGACTATTAGCTCAACTTGTATGGCTGGAAAAAAAGACAGATAGGAGTATTAAGTATAAGTATTAAAAACATGCTCCACTGAATTTAAATCTTAACCATCTCAGTCTGCTTGAAATTATATTAAGATTTCTTTAGGGGTTTTAATTTTGTGCATATCTTCCCACCCACAGGCCATTTTGCAAACAGTGTTGGCAGCAGAAGATTTTAGACTATTTAAAAAAATGATGGTACAGAAAAATATTGAAATGCAATTGCAAGCTATTAGAATCATTAAAGAAAGAAATGGTAAGGAGTGGTAAATGTGGGGTTTCACTTCATCCTTTTTAGCGTTCTTTTGATGACTGTGTAATCCATTTATAAGCGAGTATAGAGTACTGGTTCAGTTAATGAAAGTAATTCAGTTGATTTTACTGGGACTAGGATTTCATTGCTTAGTCCTTGGCTTGCGTTCTCAGTGACAGCTGTCTCTATGTTCCTTTCTAAATTAACCGATTTTCCAGTTCTGTTTGTGTAATTTTTTTCTGTGAAACTTGGCTTAGACTTAGGTTTTGTTAATGAATTTTTGTGCTAATTTTGAGTGTTAAAGCAATTATTATCAGTTCATCAACAAAGACAACACTGATAGTTTGAACTATGCTACTTACAAAGGAATGATGCTGTGCTATCTGCTGTGCCTAACTTTGCAATTCACACCGTACAGTTGCATCTGAAAAATCCATATAGAAAGCAGAAGGCTTTCATTGTGCTAATACATGCACACTTTTAGAGAAGAGAAAATAATTTACATCCAACTTTGCTGGTCTGTTGATGTTTCTGAAAGAATTTTCATCTACCCACTCCTTTCTTCCATGTAAAAAAAAAAGTTTTACCATTTTGTTTTGACTTCTGCATGCATGTTTTTTTCAGGAAATAATTTTGGAACTTTAACTTTCATACAACAGATAAATTTGAAAATGGTTGTTAGCCATGGCTGAACTGCAGTCTGTAGGAAATGCCATATAGTGGTCAATGCAGAGTATGATTTATGCTTTACCCTTAGACGTCAAATCATTGTTCAGAAACCTTTGCCTTTTTGCTGCTAGCAGCTTGATGCCTAGGATCCAGAATCCTTTTGGAAACAGTTAAAGGAGGAAGACTTAGATGGGGTTTTTTTGTTTGTTTGTTTTTGTTTTTTCTTTGTTCTGTCTGTGCTCCATTTGGCATCATTCTTCAGGCAAAGTAATTTTCTTTAGAGTAATGCATAAATTGTGCTATGGTTTTTTTTATAGGTGTGTTGCCCGACTGTTTGACAGAGGGTTCTGATGTATTCAGTGAAATTGAAGAAGAAGAAATGAAGATACTGAGGGAGGTTCTAAGGTACAAAATGAATCTGTCCTTCTTTGTATGTTACTTTAAAATAAAAAATAAAGGTATGTAGGACCTAACTCTTCTAGCCTTTTCCAGGAGGCCACCTTCATCACACAGATGACATGAATGTTCTTGTCAAAATCCTACCTAAGAGAAAATGAATGGTGCTAGACAGTGGGTGTGATCAGGAATATTGAAGACTCAGGGAGAACTGCTCTGCCACGATGAAGTGTCTTGATGATGCGTAGAATGATGTGCAACTTTGAGCCCCATCCTTTCCATCCTCCCCTGAATCTCCAGGTAGAACTAAAGTTAGCCCTGGGGTCGATGTCTCTGGACATAGCTGTAATTCATTCAGGGAACACCCTAAACAATAAAGCCTTGGAAAGGCAAATTCTGGTTTTGAAGTAGGCCTTATACCTTTCTACAGCTTCCTTCTTAGTTGAGTTCAACGACTGTCGCTGTGATCTAAGATGATGTGTGAGGACTGACACAACTTCTATAGGTTCTCCTCCACTCCCAGTTCACATATATATAAGCATAATCTGAAATAATAGCAGATTAATCCATTTACATTATATTAATTTATGCTATTTTCCCTCTGTATTCTGGAAATGCTTCCCTTCCTGTCTTTAAATGAGCAGATGAAACAAGGGATAGATAAGCCCTGGAAATTCTTACGCTATTATTTTTGCACAGAGAAAGGTAGACTGGGGATGGTGGCTTCTGTGTGTTTATCATAATTATTTATTTCTATTACAAGTGCCTTTTCACTTAAGTCATGGGAGTATTTTGGATACTAACAAATTTGTATTATGTTGTAATTGTTTTGATAGCCCTCAAATATTTAATCAGTGCTAGATTTACCTACAAGTCACTAAAGAAGTTTTGAGCATTTACTTGTATTTTGTGTTACAGAAAATCTAAGGAAGAATATGAAATAGAGCAAGAAAGAAAGAGGACTGAAGAAGTGAGTATCTTACCTTTCCAGATGAGTTATATTGATGATTAAGAAATACTCTGATATTCCTGTCCTGGGTGTTGATTCTGTCACTGTAAGGCACTGTGTACCATCCTCAGCAAACAGTCTCTCAGGAGGGTCTTACTGATGCTTCCTTTTGAAAGGTCTGTTCTGTTGTTTACGTTTTTTCTGATGGTATCATTGACACTAGCGCTATACATGACACCGTTAACCATCGGCCATTTGGCAGAGCTCATGTGGTAAGCGTATTCCCTCTTTGGTATCAAAATTCTAAAATCCTGATAATGGATGTCAACCTTTTGGATCCAGAGAACATCTGAATTACTGATATTGTCAAGATCAAAGAGACTTCAAAGTATAAGCTTCTTAGAGATTATAGCATTCATAATCCTTCAGGAATTTTAAGGATCACTTCATGGGCAGTAAGTCTGCACAGTAGTGCCAGAACCTAATCACCAGGAACCAGAAATCCTCTCCAAGTTAGACCATCATTTGGTCTCCATCAGAGTAAACCATGTAACTGAATGTAAATGGGGACTGGCTAAATTGCCATTTGTTCAGCAACTGAGAAACAAATTGAAATTGAAATAAATTGCAGTGGAATCGTGGCAATAAACCTCCCCTTCATTGGGAAAACATACAAAAATAGCTGGGATTGTAGGCTGTTTCAAAAGGGAGCAGAATTGTTCTTTTGTTCATTTCTGTCATTAGGGAATTGAGCTTGCTAAATTTGAAAAGAGAAAGTGCTGTTTCTTCAGCCTGAACTGACAAAGGAAACTGCCTGGAGACCAAAAGTGGCTGCTGTGGAGGTTGACACTCCCCAGTTCAAAACCCATGATAGGTGCAGATGATGGCTATGCTATTGAATGCAAGACTTGAACAGCTGGGACGTTCTACCAAACTATACCTCTCTCTCAGTGTGTGATGCTGTGGAAAAGTGGTGGCAAAACTTCTTTCCGGTATTACTATGGTAGATTCCAGGAAATGAGACACCCATTCTACTGGATTTCTTGCAAAATAACCGGGAAACTCAAGCTTTGGCTCTTTTAAGAATTCCAGTTACATTAGGATGCAGGCTTATCAAAATCAGCCAAGGCAAATTCAAGCCAGCCAAGAGTATCAATATTCTTGATAAACAAGATAGATTACAGAGGCCCCAGTCAAGTTCATCTGGATGGAGAAGGTGATACTTACCGTTCAAGAATACGTTTTTGTTAGAAAATGTTTTAATATGAAATAATATTTTCATGAATGCTGGGGTGTTCTGACATAAATTAGATGGTTGATGAACAGCATGGACACTTTCTGGGCAAATCCCAGCTGGCTTTACGATTTTGAGAGGTGGGCTACATTGTCAAGATTTCCCAGACAAGTATAGGAGTGAAACAATAGTGTCAGAGATTATCCAGACCTATTGTTTCCATTCAGCTGATTGTTTCTCCGTTTCTGTGGTAACTTGGGTGTATGTTCCTGGTTCTCTTACTGTATTGTATTTTTCTGGTGGACAGAGGTCTGCTTGAAAGTCACAAGCAAAGTGTGGCGCACACACACCCCCACACACACCCCCACACACACCCCCACACCCCCACACACACACCCCCACCCACACATGCACGCACACCCACCCACACACGCACGCACACACCCCCACCCACCCACACACACCCCCACCCACACACACACCCCCCCCACCCCCCCCCCCACCCCCACCCCACCCCCACACACACACCCCCACCCCCATTATCTGTTTGTAGCTGGGAAACAAGGTACTAATTTGCCTAATATGCTAAATTCTGGTGATTGATTAGGGAACAGGTTTTGAACTAAAATAAGAAATGCTGACTGACAAGTCTAAGCCAGTAAGAACCTTCCTATTAGTAAACCAAAATAAGTAGTTTGCTTTTGTTTGTTTTGACTATGTAGTGTAAACAACACAATTTTAACTGAAAGTCCTTTTGGGAGCTTTCTTGCTCCTGAGGTGCAGTGGCAGGAAAATGTAATGCTTGGTTTTGTTTGTTTTTTAATTTGAGGCACGTGGTAAACTTAAATCACCAGATGTTAGCTACAGTTCTCCAGGAGATTCAAGAGAAGCCATAAAAGTGAAGGAGTCCATGGAGGGAGCTGATGATTCTGAAGGAACTCCAAAACTTCCATTAGGTAACTCCATGGGGAAGTGCAATGCTGAGTGTGCAATATGATACTATTTTCAAATTATTGGAGTGTTCCCTCATAGCAAGGTTTTAAGAACTTGGCTGGATGAGGCTGTGAGTAAACCATCCTATCTTTGAAGTGAGCCCTGCTTTGAGCAGAGTATTTGTGCTGGGTGGCCTGCAGAAATGCCTTCCACCCAGAGTTGGTATGTTACTCAGCGATGTTCTAAGTCGTCTCCAATTGGAGCAGAAACACAGGAGTCCAACAGCAGTTTTCTTCTTTCAGTTTACTGTGCTTATGCTGCCACGACTGTTAAGTACAATGTTTCCTGTAAGCAACTATGAATCATTTACTTAAAATATTATGCTTTCTCTCCCTGTGTGTGGCCATTATAGATTTAATGTATAATTGTACAACACTTCTTCATAGCAAGCGAGCATTTCTGAAGGAACTAACCTTGTGCTGTCAAGCTGAATTGTCAGATCACCAAACTGAACCTTTTTTGTGTTTGGGTCAGGTTCTTGTTACTCATTTAAATCTTTTCAATTTTACCTTTTTGTTTTTGAGTGGGATTGTGACACTTGCCAACTCACAGTGCCATGGAGAGCTCTTTTAAGTAGTTTTTACCCCAGTTATGTAGTGAAAATGGTCTGGATTGTTTGTAGATAATTATTTACTGGAGAGCATGACCAAGCCAGTGCTTTTAAGGGAGGAGAATAAAAGGAATCGCTGGTTGTAATGAATGTGCCCTTGGTATGTTTGTGTTGCAGCTAAAGCACAAGGGTGCTGACCTGTTCAGGAAAGCAGGAAGATTCTTAGGTGGCAAGAAGCATATGTGTGTGTGTGTGTGTGTGTGTGTATACATGCACACGCACATATAGGTATGTATGTATACACACACACATATCTATGTATATGGGTATACATTGTCGATGTTCAAAACCAGGTTGCATCTCAGTGGGATCTGCTGTCTTAAGAGGTTGTGAAAAATTTGTAACGATATCCTAAGGTCGCTTAGAAGAAGACGGTTCCAACCTTGGGAAATAATAGCCTGTGCTGTCTTTCAGTTACATTTTTCCTTTCTCTCTTACTTGTCTCTGTATGCTTTCACACTGGAAGTTTTCATACCGCAGACACTTGAGCTGGATACTTTTAGCCTTGGTAGTACCTTTGGGCCATACTTGCTCCTTGCTTTTTCGTTTGATGGCCATTAACAGATGAAGTGGTTGTAGGACCCTCTTCTTTTGAACTGAATTAGTGTCTTTCACAGTTTCACATTAGGAAACTGAAAAAAAAAAATTGTCACTGACCTTTTTAAATATGGTTGTTGTTCCCCCTCCCCCGCCCCCCCTCCCCCGTTATCCCTTCTGTCCTTTGGTTGAGGCATTTATTTGAACTCTTCTCTCCCTTCCACCCTTGGAAGTATGCAAAAGGCCTGCAGGTATACTTGCACTCTTCTCCCAGCCTGCTCTTAGTTCTCTTATTTTTCGCTCAGTAGTGCCACCACTAAACTATGTCGGTCCTGCAGTGGCTGCTTCCCTGATTCATGGGGAAGGCACATGAATCTAGCAAACACCCAATCTGAGGACTTAATCCTGGGCTTCAGAGACAGGAGGTCGTGATGCTCAGGAGTCAGGACTTCTCTGCACTTGAGCGCAGCACATCTGTGCTGTCCAAGTGCCTGCTCAGCTGGTGCTGAGCATTGCCGTGCTCTTTAAATGCCAAAGAAGAGACAGGTCTACAAAAAGTTCAGCTTCTTGGAAATCTTTGTCCTTGCAGACCTGGCATCTTGTGGCAGCATAGCTGTCCAAAGAGGCTACTGAGAAAGTTTGCCACAGCTCATCCTCTAGTATTGTCTTCTAGAAAAGTGGTTTTGGGTAGTGGTGGCAAAAATTAAGAAGAATCTGCATGGGGAATCTTCTTCCATGCCCCTTCCTCACAAAGAACTGAGAGGACCAGCCTCCAGAGCAGCCTGTGATTGCCCGCCTCTAAAACCTGGGCTCCCAACTAAAGGTTCGTCTCGGATAATGGGATCATATCCTCGGCTTGACTGACTTCCTCTTGGTGCCAGATACAACTCTGGGAACAGAAGCAGCAAGAACCTTTCACCAAGGGTTTGTGCCCTGGTCTTCTCTCACCTGGGCTGGTCCCTGACCCTCACAGCCCACCAGACCTATGCTTGGGTCCTGGCTCTGCATTATTACTGGCAGGGTTGCGTTACCAAGGAACAGGACAGCTTGCCTTTCTCGACCCAAGCATGGGGGGCAATCCTGTACCCAGGGACTGTCATCTGCCTTGGCAACATGGCCCTCGCATGAGCCAGCTCTCAGAAAAACACTTTTCCTTTTCCTTTGTTTTTTGTTCCCTCCAGTCCGCCATACGTTTCTCTCCCTTTTATTATTTTTTGCTATTTCCCCTTCACCTTGAGACCCAAGATTTCAGTTTGTGGACCCCTTAAAGTTTTCCACTGTATGATGAATTCAAATTTAATGGTATTTGCCTTAATTTTCTTAATTTCACTTTGATGAGCTCCTTACAAATGATTTGCAGGTTAGGGCTTGCCAAACCATTCCTGCTGTACTTTGACCACCTAACTTGTGCAGTGTGGAGAGATCAGAAGGGTGAATTTCATAGTAAAGGTCGTTCTCAACACTTTGGAGTGCAAGGGACCTTTCCAGCATTCTTGGAGAACACTTCCTGCTCCAGGTACCTGCAGGGCAGCTGCTTCAGAAGTTGCACTCGAGTTCGCGCTGAGCCACGTGTATTGTGCTATCGATAAGGAGGACACAGCGGCTGCTGGAGTGGTCCTGCATGCTTGCATTTTGAGAAGATTCTGAAGTAATTGTCCACATGGAAAAGTGTGTTGCTTAGCCACCCACAGCGTGAATGTACATATAGACAAGTTCTCAAAGGAAAAAAAAAAAGTTATGTACCAGTAACTGTAATTCTTTGAGATATGCTGTCTATTTGTAACTTCACTATACACCCTCCTCCCCCTCTCTTCTCAGTATCTTTTCAGGTTCATGGGTTAAGTGACACTGAGGGTCCTATAATCACATCCTACAGGTACTGACTGCTAAGACACAAACATCTCCAGTTTGAGTGTTTGCGGTATGGACAGCCACAGTGTACACTTACATACACACCACACATTTCAAAGAGCTGCTTTCTGGTAAGTAGCGTTCCTTAATCATCATGTTGGTTATAGTGTAGGTATTTGGCATGCAGTGTGTGCTTTTGGGGTTTCTTTTCCTCTGCTTTTTTAACCAGACAGCTATAGTGTGAGGAATTTTTTCTAGCAATTTTAACTCTGACCTCTCATAGTGCCTCTAAGAACTTGTATCTGTCCCCAAAAGACATTCTTTAGAGCATCAAGACTTCCAGCAGACATAATTCAGTGAAATGCAAATTCTTCAGCCTGACCTTGGTTTTACATTTCTGTCCTGGTTTGTTTTTCTGTACTTTGAATAACATTTCCTTTGCTTTGCTTTTTTTCCTACCTTTTTGCAACTATGTATCTTGTAATTTTCTGTACTAAAGAAAGCAGCAATGTTGAAGAGCTAAATGTATGTTGCTTGCTCTAACCTAAAGAAACAACTGAGTGGCGTTCACCCTGCACTAGCGCTGGTGGAGCTAGCTTTGCCGTCTGTTCCTTGGTAGAGACCAAGGAGAGTACTCGTACCTTAATCCTCATGCAAGTTCTCAGCATTACAACAAAAAATTACAGCACTGTAGAATTATAATCAGCTACATTCAGTTGTATCAACTTGGATATAATGGATGGACTCAAACTGAACACAGTAAGATTTGTATTTCACTACCTGGATTCTTGCCTTTATGTGGATATTTTCAGACATAGTTTAAAACAGTCAAAAGGCTCTTAATTTTTAATAAAAATACAGTAGGAGCAGCAGCTTGCCTTACTCAGGAGTAGTAGTAGGTAAAGTCAAGCAAAGTCTTAGTAAAGTTCTGAAAACACACCCTGCTCTACAGCCTGGTGACTGGAGAGGCTTTGACTTTGACATCAATAACCTTGATGACTCCATGATCTCCAAGATGGCAAGTGGGATGCAAGGTACAACTAACCTTGGTCCCTGTGGAGGTATGAGGGGCACAGCCGGCGTCGGTACAGGGTCACTTTTCTTTTCCAGCACAGGCACTTTTGGTCTTGGACATATGCCAGGAGAACAGGATATTGTGCAGGACTGTGATCTTGCACAAGGCTTGATAGGGAGGGGAAGATACTCGCTACAAGAAAGTCGCGAGTGGCCCTGCACTACTGGAAAGACATTGAGGTGCTGGAGCGCCTGATTCTTTGCTGTGAGGCTGAAGGCTGAAGCGGTACACTCGTACTTGCAGTGGGCTGAAGCGTGCCTTGCCTGCTGCCCATCAGCGCCTTGGCATGCCAGACAGAAGTGGCAAGTACAGTCTCAGTGTGAACGGACTCCTGGAACACTGAGCGTGACGTCATACTTCCAAGCATTTAACAACTTATAATTCATTGCAGTAGAGGTACTTAGGATGTAAAGTGTTACTTAATTGCTTCCGTTGTGCAAATACAATATCTACGTTAGTTTGAAAGTAAGTTTTATTAATAAAAAGGGGAGGAATGTGTTGGTTTTTTAAAGTTTTCCATTTAATCAGAAGAGACATCTAGGTATCGGAAGAAACACTGATAAAATTTTCTTATGTATTTCTATTTTGTCTAATTGCTTTCTCTGTAAAAATTGCTGCATAGAGGAATCTCAGAAATATGCAAGGGAGGACTTAAAACCAGTGCGGCCATTACCAAAAGGAACAGAAAGCTTACCTCAGCCATCTTGTACCAAAGGGAAAGACGACATTAAGAAAAGGTCAGCTGGAAAATGTTCAGAAAATGCAGCGCAAAAGGCTGGGATGAAAGGACCTGTAAGTTTAAAACAAACAAGAAAATCGCCCAAACATAGAACTCGAAAGCAAAAAGATAGGATTACATTTAGAATATGTATGTAAGACAGTATTTTATTTATATATATATATATATATAATATTTTTCTATTATTTTAATCAGGTGGTGGGTTTTGTGGTGTATTTCTTTTTTTTAAAACCAGCATGCAAATACTGTTTTATAGTATTAGTTTAATTTGCATAAAGTTCAGATTATCATTCCAGTTTTAGGCTAGAATTCAGCATTCAGCCTTTGACTGGTGATGTTTTCTTAGTAGAGTGCTCTGGCTTGAAACTTCAGCTTGGATTTTTTGTTTGTTTGTTTTTTGTTAGCTAGTCATTTTGGAGGCAGATATGATGTAAATGCTTTTATCTTGCATAACATGCAGACCAAAAATTAATTTCAAAATGTATTTGAAAAAATAATTCCAGAATTTGTCAGAACTTGAAAAACAGCAGCTGAAGCAACGAGAGGACTACCTGAAGAAGAAACGAGACATGCTGATGGCTACAAAGAAAGAGTCAAGAAATAATGTACTGTTACCATCAAACTCTGAGCAGAAAGAAGAGGAATCGTCTCCTAAGGAGGTGAAGGATTCAAACATTTAAATCATCGTGACCACTTTATAGAAAAAACACAGATGATTTCAGTGACAATGTCAGTGTTGCTGCTGAGTATTGCAGCAGAATAAGAAACCCAAGTGGGGGAAGCAGAGAGGAAGCATTTCCAAGCTACTCCTTTTGCAGAAGCTTATAGGCTAGAGGTTTTAGTGATTGTTAGCATTATTTTGCTTCTGTATCACCAAATCCTCATGATTAAGTTTATGAACGGCTAAAATACTGGTTTTTTCCTAAGCTGTGACCTACTGTTTGGGCTCCCTTAAATCTCTGGGATTTTTTTTTTTCCCCAGCTGAAACAGGAGAAACATTTTTCTTTTGCAAAGTCTTATTTTACAGAGGTAACAAATTTGCTCTGTTCTTTTGCTCTTTTTCTTGAGAGTTTTGTGCTTATTTAAAATGGAGAAATCGTTGATTTCTGTGCATCGAGCACTGGAATGGAAGCACTGTGGTGATGGTACCTTTTAGAAAGACGAGGCCCTCTGAAGGGTGGATGCTGCTGTCCACCCAGTTGCCAACAGAAAAACCAGGTCCGTGGGAGGGCTGGAAGCGTGGGGCAGGAGAATGCTGTGCTGCTGGAAGCAGCCCCGCTGGCAGTTTGCCCATTCTTCAAGGCTGCCTTTGTGCAAAGGCTGTTCTCTGTTCAGAGGCGTGTGTGAAGTTGCTTAGGGAGTGAACAGACACGTTCCTTGACTTGAAACAAGTGCTAAAATCACAAAAATCCTTGCGCTGTGGGGATGATAGAAAACCTAGTTTGGGGAGAAAAAGAAAAGGTAAATCCTATTGGGGAAAGAAAATACAGCCATAAAAAATCCCCCAAATCCCTACTGATACAGACATCTTTATCAGGAAAAACCCAACTTTTTATTGTTAATCATCGTTATGGTTACCACAAGTAGGTTTGATCTACATTTATATGAAAATAAATGTGTGAAAGCTCTCAACACAAGTAAGGAAACGAGTAGATGACATTATTACATTGTTCTCTGCAGGTGTTACTGTTTTGGTTTTGTTTTTTTTTTAAAAAAAAAAGTAATTACTTTTCTTTACAGAACCATGTATTTAAGACAGAGGGCCTTCTGTCAGCTCGGGTATTTTTCAGAGTGGCTGAGCATTTTATTATGCTCAGAACACTGTTGATTGGGGAACTTCAGGAATGACTGGGCAGCCCCAGGTTAAGCTGAGGTGTGGAAAAAAGGCAGATTGTGCAGAGCCAGTCAGCCACATCCTGTGATCTGCTGCTCCAGAGATGGAACAGTAATACTTTTTTTTTTTTTTATATATATATATGATGCTGGTGAGTGTGAAGGATGGCTGCTGCAGCCTCAGGTTTGCAAGTGGTGTTACCAGCCCCCCCACCACGCTCTCACACCGGGGGAGCGGTTCACGTTAGAAGTCAGGATGTCTCCCAGGAAAGCCATGCAGTTTATCAGTGTTGTGTTTCTTTCCACTTTGTCTTTAGGAAATGTCAGAAGAGAAGCAAAGGTTACTGCAGAAGAGGAAAATGCTTGCAGAAAAACTGAAAGAAGAAGTTATTAATAAGCGGTAATTTTAAGAAGCTCATTGCAGATCTCAAGAACACAAGTATGTCTTTAGAATCAATTATATAATCAATAATTGAATGGATTTTTTTCCAATATTACTTTGTTTTATAGAACTTTCAGACAAGCAACGCAGTACTTTTATAGAATAAGTATTTAAAATGTCACTGGAATACACTAAAACCAGACTTTCCAGAATGCTGGAAACTATGACTTTCCCTGGCCCCTGTTCAGCGGCCAGGCCCCTGACCATCACTGCAGCGTGCAGGCTGCCTCAGTACTGACCTCAGCCACGTGATGGCAGACGGAACAAAAGCAGATACTGAGATCTGTTAAAATAATTCCTCTGTGAACAGTTCTGAGTTAAAAACTTTATTTTTTTTATTTTTCAATTAAACAACTCTGTTCCTTTTACTAGAATATTATAAAAAATTTGCTACTTTTCAGCTGTGCAATGTAATAAAGTCTAATTCCACAAGAAGTGCAACTATGATCATCTTATTTTTCTGAAAAATAATGCAGTTTGGGGTCAAGACATTTACAGATGAACTCTGGATTACATTGTTTTCCATACTTTTGGGGCAGTTTACTTGTCCTTAGATCCAGTTTTGCTCTAAGTGCAACTTTTAAGTAAAGTAACTGCTTTATAGTGTCATGAGAAATTCAAAGTAGAAATCTTTTAAAACCTTGTTTACTGGTTTGGCTTTGACAGACTTGAAGCAGGGAGAGGCTTTTGCAGGATGTCCTTACATGGCTGACTGCACCAGTAACTCACATTAGAAGAAACAAAACAACCAGTTCAAGTTTCATGTAACTTTTTATTAAAATAGCATTTATAACTGATACATGTTGGCAGATGTTCTTTTCTTTTCCAAAAAGAGCGGTACTGGAAGGACCCCAGGCACAGGAACGCGGCTGCCCCCAGGCAGCACCCACCAGGTCAGACGGGGAATCGCCATCTACGGGGTGACGGCCAGACACAAGCCAGTTAGAGACAGTGCTGCACGTCACCTCCTACAGGGAATTTAGGTGGTTTATTTTGTTTTAAAATGAGACATCTAATGCCACTTTACACAGTCTTTTTCTAGTAGCTATAAAAATTCATGACCTTCTTGTTTTTGCTGTGACCCCCCCTCATGCTGGTCTGAAGGTATTTTTAAAGCTCCTGGCAGTACTTTGGGGAAGAGCTGGGGTGGTGGGGAGCAGAGCAAGGACTGACACGCTGCAGTCGGAGACCCTCAGAGAACGTGCTTTGGGTGGCTGTTACAGGGAATCAGGACAGCTCGGGTCCCCAGAGCAGGTGCCGCAATTTTTCAGCCTCAGGTTAGTAAAGGCACATACTGCGTAACTGCCGCTCGAGTAGCGTGTGCGGTGCCAGAGGAAGGTAATCATCTTTACCAGAGGAGAGAAAGGACGCGTCAGGAAGAAACCCAGGTGATGGTCAGCAGGAGAGTGAGCACACAGCAATGATGCAGCAGCCATGCTTTACCGGCAAACACTTCCTCTGCTGCTCTGCGTTTGGAGCTGACTGGGTGCTTCATCACACAGGTGAAAACTCAGGAGTCCCATTCCTGGTTGCCTGGTGCTGTGAAGGGCAATACCACTGTCCCCAGGTCCACGCACACGAACCGTCATCCCTCGGAACGCCCGTGTCCAGCTTCTGTGTCGGGAAGAGCTCACACGTTCCCTGTGGGATTTCATCTAGTGGTATAGAGTTACTTTTAGAACTGCACGGATAACTAATCTTCAAAAATACTCTAAAATGGCCACATTTAAAATTCTGAGTTAACTTACCATGTGTAACAAACCAAACAAAAGCAATAATTATGGAATTACAGGGTCACATTTTAATTCCTGAATTTTACAGTTCAGCATTAATATCACCACATGTATACAAATGGTGTAAAACAAGTACAGTGGTATTTTTAATACAAAATAAACTTCTGTTTTATGGAAAAAAACTATACTTCATATCTACACAGACAGCCCATCTTTTTCCAAACAATAGCTAAAATTAAAACTAACTACAAAAATCTCCAAAACAGAGAAACTGCTTCAGCTTAAACTATTCCAGGAGAAATGGACCCATAACACATATGACAAGAGTGATCTGTGTGGTGGATTGCAGCTGGTTTCATATTTCAGCGTTTCTGACACATCAATTGTCGCTGGGAAACTTCCTCTCATCATGATCTCAGATCACAAACGGGCAAACTAACATTAAAATATTTACAGTTCACTCGCTGCTCTTGAAAATAAAACCTGGACTGTTTGCCTCTGTCAACTCATTTTTGTCACAGTTTGCTTACCTAGGTGGAATGTGCTTTTGTTTTTTTAAAAAGCAGCTTTCGGATTACACCCAGACTCGGGGTGCTGCTTGTTGATTCTGCCTCGGAGAGCGGTGTTGGGTTAGTAATCGTTCTGTCTTGGTCCAAAGTGACTTTGGTGTTAAAACGCTGCTAAATTCATTGCTATGAAAAACCTGTTAGTGTTTCGCAAAGGGGAAGCGGCGGGCTGCTCCAAGAGGCAGCTCCTTTAACACCACAGAAAGTGATTCAAATGCGGCATCTTCCGCAAGGCGAAGGCAACAGCTATGGCGTGTGCCGTGGCAGCCACCGCTTTGACACCAGCAGCTCCTGGAGATATTTTGGAAGCAATCATTCCTTGGCATAGACATTGCTGGATGTCTGAGAAAAAAAACCCAAGGAAAACCATCCATTTTGAATCCAGCTTCTGTCTTCTCCTCTTGAAAAATAGAAATTAAAACTCATTTTGAACTGCTTTCAACAACTCAACATGCACTATAACTGCAGCGGCCCTCCCGCCAACCATGAGAAATGCGATTTCATTGGTAATACATGGTCCCAAAATCTGGATTGTTCTTATGCAAACAGTTAAATTTTCCCTTGAATTTTTTTTTAAAAAGAGGCATTGCTAAAAGAACACAACTGACAGCACCATTACAAAATTAAGATTACTGGGTTCAAAATTTTAGCTTGAATTATTTTTTTTCTTAGTTCTGTTAAACACTGGGGAAACCCTGCAATATTTTTAAAAAAGTGTTTACCATACCGTTCCCTCCCCCTGCCCTCCCGACACCTGAGACTTTCCTTGCTGAGAAGCCATCATCCAGGTTCTGTGAATACTAACCCACTTTTTTAATATTTTTATATTTTTTTTGACAGCCTGAATGGCAGACTCCTTAATAACTAGAAAGATATTAAGTTCCTTGGAAGCTTTGTGTTTACAGAACTAACCCTTTCTAGCTGATATACTGAGTTTCTTTTGCTACTCCTTGCATTGTCTTATATACTCATGGGAGAAAGCTTTCTGAATCAGATTCTTTTTAGCTCTTAAAACAGTTGCAGCATTTGAAACCCCATAATAAAAGTTTTTATTCCAAAGTTTTGGTTTCATTTATGAACCCAGACGTGGTCTTTTCCTTGGAGATGCCTCCTCTTCTTCATCATCATCTTCATCATCAGGATAATCCACTAGGCCAACTAGACTTCCCTGCCAATTGGGAAAAAAAAAAAGGGGGAAAAAAAAAAAAAAAGAAATTTGCACACTGGAAAAAAATACCCAGGAAAGTGCCACGTTAGTCCATTCCTCCCCAGCCAACCTCTGCAGGACATCAAGCCTGCAGCAGGAGGTTTCTTCGCGATGCCTTTTTCATTCAAATACCCACTTGTCTTGAGACGGTTTCTGAACCTCAAGGTTAAAAAAAAAAAAAAAAAACCAACGCTGGAACTTCCTTGCTCTGCTGCATCTGGCCTCAGCATTATTTAAAAAAAAAAAAAAATCACTTTTTAAGCGCCCCACTGGACAGCCACGCAAGCTGATGTGTACACTGCACATCCGCTTTGCTGGCAAGTCTGTGGTGTGTGCAGGAACATTTCTGCCACACTTTCCTGCAGCCTCTTAGGAGTTTGCACAGGCTAGAGTAAAACAACGCACGACTGTATGACATAAAAGAGGTATCACTATACTTCATCTCCTTAAAAATGCGTAATGGTTGTCCACCAGGGAAGGCACTAACGTAGTTCAGAAAAAAACCCAAATCTTGTCTGTATATCACACACAGCAGCACCTGGGCAGTTTTAAAAGCTGAGGAGTGGGAACAGTTAAATTATGCAGAAGATGCGAGATTAAACTGTGCCCAGCAGACATACCAACAGACCCCAGTCCCACCTAACGCCTTCTTAAACCTCACCCAAAACTACTGAGGGCTTAACGAGACAGGGCCTTGGGTGAATTGATACCTAAGACCCTGCCTAGAGGCTAACGCTAACCTCACGACACCGCCCCGCTGGCCTACGCCAGGACAGCAGCTTTTGTGCGAGTTCTCCCACCTTGGTGGCTGTCACCGTTGTGGTCAGGGTTGTGTTCTTTGAAGAGGAGCCGTTGGAGCTTGCTGGTGACGTCTGAGCTGCCATGGATTTACTGTTTGCACCGTTTGCACCATTGGCTGCGCTGGCTGAGTGGGAAAAAGTGAATTTGAATCCCCCAGCTGAAGTCCTTTTTGGAAGATTCTCTTTGTCTTCACTCTCCTTAGCTGAGGGACAAACATTTTCGTACTTAAGTATCAGCTGCACACCATGGAGTACAATCCCCGTCACAGCATAATCACACAGCAAAGGTTGCCCTTTTTTTTTTTTTAAAGTTGTTTCAATCAACAGCTCATCTACTAACCTCACCCAAAGCACGCCAGCATTCGAACCAGGAATGGCACAGATGCTGCGGACGTGGGGACATTGCTCACTTGGCGCACACAAGCACAGATAAAGTTTTGCTTTTGAATGTCATTTAAACCAGAGGCATGCTTGGTGCAATTTAACTCAGTATTTTAACTCTAAACTAGCTTGCAAATACACGTTAGGAATTCATTACTTAATTCCATGCAATACCCCTACTCCTGCTTATGATACAGAGCACAAGCAACAGGTTTGTTGACATGGCATCTGCCAGGTATCTGCCATAGCGCACTTCCAGTACCAACCAGCTGAAGTTGTGTAAATACCTTTTTTAGTTTCCATAAATTTTTCATAGCTATCTGGAAAATCATCCTCCTGTTTTGACTTCTCAATTGGAGGCACAACAGCTTCACCTTCTTCCTCTTCGTCTTCATTGAACCACATTTCTTCATCCTCCTCTAAGGCTCTTGCATCTCTGCGAAATCTATTGCTACGCAATATAGATGGAACACTGTAAGAGACACATGACAAGCCATTCAAGTCTTGCCTGCTGTTCCAGACTCGGCCAGGACCGGAAACGGCTCCTGCTGCTTCAGAGTGAACTCAGTGCGTTTGGGAAGGCAGTCCAGCTCCCTCCCCGGTTCTACCACCAGCGTAAGCGTCGCCAAAACCCCAGGTGGCAGACAGAGCCCCAGCTCTGAATGACAGAAGAAGATTCTGCCCTTCGTAAGCTGAGCGTTTTCCAAATGTATCATTTAATATACTCACAAATATGAACTCCACTACAGTAGGCCCCAAGGGAAGCCAGATGGGCGTTACTCTAACTGAAGAAGTTTTCATCGAGACTGAAAACCAACCCCAATCCCAGCCTTCAGCCGCTTCTGCCCTCTAGGAAGGAAAAAAACTGGCCAGCAGTACTACATAATGGCACTGTCATTTACCTGTTCAGTTTCTGGTTTTGTCGGTCTTTTTCTTGCTCGTATTTTGTCTTCAGTCCCTTGAATGTCTGAACATATTCGATAGATTCAAGTGCATTATAAAAGTTTTCAACTATATGTGCAATAAGGGACTTGATATCTTCCTGCATAAGAACAAAATGGCATTTCAGTCTCAAATATTAACATGCAGAAGCCCAAAAAGCTTTAGAGTTTGCTTTTAAAAGTAACTGATTCATTGTCCCGAGTCGAAACTTTATTGTAAAGAACAAACACGAAGTAATCAGCTTCTTCCTTAATAGAAAAGCTGAGATCTAGAAACAATTATTGAATTTCCCATATAAACAGACCATATGCTCAGTACCGCCCCAATTCTATCGGTGACAGTTTGATTAAAGCATGGCGCTTGCTATCTAGAATTGAGCCTTCTTGAGAGAAACACGAGCTTAGCTGTGCCTCGCTCCCCCCAGAGTTGCACCCCTCTTTCTAGCCCCCAGTAACTGCAGCCGCACACGCGGGATTAGGCACCTTTTGGTCACTCATCCTCTGACACATCCCGCTGTCTCAGGCGAACCTTAACGCTCATACTGCGCCGGCAAAGGCACCCAGAGACACAAGGCGTTCTCCTCTGGCTGGAGAAAGACACCAGCTACGATATCCCATGACTAAAAACTGCCCTTCATTTTCACAGGCCACAAAGCTTCCCCGAGACTTCCCTGCATCAAGGCATCCACAGCTCAGGAGGGGTTGCAAGTCCTTGTTTTCCACCCCAGCAAGACAAGCAGCCGGCTGCCCGGCCTCTCCTGTCCACGCTCACATTGTTCCCACAAAGCTACCGATTCCGAGCTGGCACTGGCTAGGAAAGCACACGTGTGCAGGATCTCAAAGGACAAGGATCATTCAAATTTATGGTCAAACTGGCCTCGTTTAGACCCAGTAACACCCAGCCAGGCTTATTCACATATAACATATGTCACTTAATTCCTCGCTTCAAGGTTTGGCCGACGAACACCACAGTCAAGCACACAGCAGAACTTAACCCACAGGGTACTTTATGCAGACTTGCACATAAATGGGGCCGACACAGACTCTGTACCGGGACAATCAAGTAAAACCAGCGTGAGGCAGCTTACTGGCTCCGTTCTATTTGGGTATTTATCTATGGGATTTCCACTTTTTGATTTTAAGTATTAATACACTACTTCAAGGGAAAGATTGGCATTTTGTATTATTTCTACCTGAGATGTTGCACACGTGTAAGAGCTGAAGAAGCTGCTTAACTTACCACTCTGATGAATTCAAACAGCTCAATCACAGCAGAGTTGAGCAGATTGTATCTAGTTCCATTATCCAACAGAGCATTTATAACTGGTTCAAACAGGTTTCCCTTGGTGATATAACGGTTATAAAATTCATCTTTTAGACCAATTATTCTCCTCATAAAGCGAAGAGCGCCTGTATGAAGAAAGAAATTCAAGAATTTAATAACTACATGCCAGGGCTGCGACCTGCTTCTCTTGGAAAGAACAGAGCAAACCTGATGTTACTGAGAGGAAGACACATCCCCAAACCAAGAGCATTAAAAACCACTTCCTCAAAGTTCAGAAGAAACATTTGCTGACAGGCAGCCTTTCTTCCGTTCCTTGACCTTCCTGGTATTTGAATGGGATCAGGGTCCATGAATTTCTTTTTGAAATACGGCAGCAATAAACTTTAGCACACGTGAAGTTAAACTGTTAGCTCCTTCCCGTTCTTTTCAGTGTTTACCTCCCAGAATCAGCCCCAATAGATACCAAGGTTCACAAAATGTCATTCGCTCTCCACCAGGAGCACTGTATTTATGATGTAATTAAGAAATGGCAGAATTTCCATTTAAATGAGATAAGACAGCTCATATGACCCTTGCTCTCATAAAGACTTGAAAGGATCACTGCGGGCTTCAAAACATACAACAATCCTCCTCCCACCATAAACTGCACTGGTCTACATTAACAGACATCTGCTGCCATTTTTCCAAAATTACCTAACAGCTAGTCAGTAATAAGTAGGAAATGAACATGAATTTTGGATTTAAGTATACACTTCTACTCATACACATCCCACGCAGTACCTACAAAGGGTTGAAGAAAGAAATCACAACAGCTCCATACTCACACAAGGCCAGAAATGTGTGTTTTGAATTCATCAAGACCAGTACTCTTCTTAGCAAATCTTTGTTCATAATGTAATTCTTGATGTGATACGTGTGGTGTTCCACACAAAAAGTAAGCAGCTCCAAAATTAAGGCAAGTAGTTGTGCCGTTTGATAATTATCTACAAGAAATATTAACGCCTTAAGTTATTAAGACAAAAAAAGTACTGTCATGCACCAAATCATCACCAAGCTCAGCTGCTACTGCAGTTCCTGACATGTTTTTAAGGGCACACTGGATTGCTTTAGGAAGCGGGACACTGAGTCAGAACAAACCACCACACACAAATTTGGCTTCCCCCCCCTCCCCCACCCAGTCACAAAAATCACTCTAAACTGGCAGTGGCACTTCTTCCAGGATCAGCAAGTTCCAGGTTACTGCAGTCCAGACTAATTAGCAACGTCTTCATAATGCTCAAAGAATAAGCCCACACAGATAAAAATCCCAACTGCAGAACTCGCCTACGTCTCTTTGCTCCATATTCTGCTAACAGTGATTTAAACTTTCAGTGGCAAGGCTGACTGGGGTGGGGGTGGGGAAAGTGAAACTCAGTACAAAAGCGGATGAAAATGTTTCTTCAGCTTCCTGTTGCCGAAAGGGAAGCAAAGCACCTACATCTCTTCCAATAAAAAGTATTTAAAAAAATAAAGAATGGACATATCTAACTTTTTTTAAAAAAATAAAACCACTATACACACCATACAAGTTTCAAAACTCAAGGTAAATCAAAACTTACCAGGACAAACTGTATTACTCTTAGTGGACCCAACTACTGCATCTGATAAACAAAAGAAAAACAAAAATCAGAAAAATATTTTCAAAGCACTGTAAATATTTAAAAGATGGGGATAAACAATCAATTCTGCCAGCTGTTCACACTTTTCATCAAATCAGAAGTTTCTGTAAGCTACAGGGGAATAAACACACAGCAAAAAAGCAAGCGGAGATTTCTGTATTCAATTTACACTACAAAGTTTTAAATTCAGCTAGGTGAAAATATGTGACCTCATACTTAGGAATATTATTCCTACCTAGATGAAAGTGACTACTCTAAATTTTTCAAATAACATTACAAAATGAGTAGTACAGATATTCTGCATGTTTGGGTTTTTTTGTATAAAATGCATAAAACATTTATTCTTCTGACTTAACATGGGAAGATGGGTAAGACAAAAGAAATGTTTTTCCCAAATACATACTGGTCTGATTTGATCTCTTTGAAAGAGCACTCAGAAAAAAGTCTGACTCGAGAGACCGTGATGATGTTAGGTTTCTGTCTGTACAGTACTAGAGGCAAAAACTGCTGTTATTTGTGTGTGCCGGAGATTTCCAATTCTTTTGCTGTCACCAGGAAAAATTAAAAAGGAACAAGACGAAAGAGTTCCAAGTTGTATTTCTCTGAAGAGTTCTGTTTCAGCATTTCCGTACTACAGCCAAGTGAAAACGTCTTCAGAGTGAATCACCTGAGCACGCCGGATGCCTGGACTCATGTAACCACTGATGAACATCAAAGCATTTTGTAAACTTTTAGACTAGTATACAATTAACAACACACATCAAAGAGATACATATTTTACAAAGCACAGCATAAAGACGTGTTACCATTCAAAGCTGCAGAAAGGGCTATCCAAACGTCTGCTCGCAGAACCGCTATCACGGGAGAAACAACAGTTTTCAGCAAGCGTCTTCCCAGCTTGCAGCACAGGCTTATCACTGTTACCACGACTGTAAGTCCCTTGAGAACTTGGGGGGAGGAACAATAATAAAAACCCCCGACCCAGCATTACCTTTTTCACATTTATCTTCCGATGTATTAGCCAGTAGCGGTGCAGTAAGGACGTGCATACAATGGTTGTAGAAGAAATTGAGAAATTCACTTTTTTCTGTTTTCTAGAACAAACACAACCTTATTAAATACAAGCATTTGTATCTAACCTTTTAAATAAAGAGCAGTAACATAAGAAGCAGCCTACAACTCTGTCGACTCCTTCAGGTCTGCCTGTGTCTCTTTGGTTGGGCCTGTAACATTGTCTTCACTCAATGAAGACATGTGTCTTTATTTTGGGAAAAGACCTGCGAGGCATCAAACCAACCCAGCTAGCACCAAAAAAAAATCCCTACCGCAGATGCAAATATATACTGCAAATACATCAGCGACTCAACGCGTGTCACAAAATTTGCTTAAACCCTTGTTAAACGCAGTAATTTTATCCATAACAACATGCAAACCTTTCTATGCTAAAGAAAAATTACGATCTGGTCCACTTCACTACATTATATATAAAGATAGGTGTATCAACATACGAGTAAGATTACAACGTGTTTTCCTACATGGAGTATGCATTAAATTACAAATACATTGTACTTTGGTTTGGATTCAAAATGTCAGCAGCTGAAAGGAAGGAGCGATCCAAGTTTTAAAGCGAACTGCTACAAATCTCCTATTCTAACTTTGCTGTCTAAACACACATGAGCAATTTGGAATTCAAAAATATAAATACATCCTCCACTAACTATGGCACCAGTTGGATGAAGCTGCATCCTTTTTGTGCCATTGGTATTAAACCACTGATTTGGTTTCAGGCAGACGCTACTGGACTCTTCTTTCCCCATTTCCCATCCAGCTCGCAGGAGCCGTGATCACAGTAGTGCTATTTCCCAGAAGCACAGGACCGCTTGGTTTGATAAATACTTGCACCACGTCACATACGCATATCTTTTATTATCAGAAGTTAATGGAAAATTTTAAGCTGATCAGGCCACATACAACACTCAAAAGAAAACACATCTTTAATCCTCAGACCACAATAACAGTAACAGAGAACATCAAGTTATTAATTTTGCTGAGACAGTAAAGTGTCTTTACCCCTTTGTATTTTCTTACATTAGCTGTGGCCAACATATTCTCTGGGTCTATCAGAGTACGCAAAAGGCCCATTAACTGAACGGCTCCCCCAAGTTCAGGATCAGTATCGCAGATCATCTGCTCAATGACCACATTGATGAGGAGGATATCCTGCAAAAAAACCAACCCAAACCAACAAACCACAAAATAACTAGACACGGTTTCAATAGTGGAATGACTTCCCTAGTTTCTGTATCAAGTTTCTTTTTTTTTTTTCCTTAAGTGAAACAGAAAAATTGTGTTGTATTTAGACACTGGCATTCTGTCAAGCACAGCCCCCCCCCCCCCCCCCCCCCCCCCAGAAATCACTGCTAGGCCGACCTACAATCTTACTGCTGTGAACACATGGAAAACCAACTTGCTCAGACACTTCTGTATCTTACATCTACTTTTCCCTACGTTTCCAGTATCTACATTTTTCGGCACATATTGTATCCCAAATTCTGGAGAGGTTTATTGGGCACATATTGTATCCCAAATTTGGAGTGGTTTTTTTCTTCCCCCTGCCCCCCCCATTTGTTTTTTTTGTTTGCTCTAAAATTAGTCTATTCAGCAAATGCCCCAAACACTTTTACTTACATCATCACTCTGCTGGGCCTCTTGCATTACAAATTCTCGGACCATGGATGGACTAAATTCTACCAGATAAGAAAATATATCTGTAGCAGCAGATCTAACTTGCAGATCATCCATTCCCTAATTAAAAAACATAAATAAGCAATTTATTAGAATAAATCAAGTTTGGTATTTATGATCAAGTAAAGCTGCAAAGAATAGGGAATTAAAAGTTTTGAGAACATTTTATTACAAAAGTTTATATGAAAGACACAGTAATTCAGTTACAGAACAAAAATCAATCCCCAGCAAAACCTTTTCCCCACTATTTCCCTCCTTTAGAAAGAAGGTAAGGTTTTCTGTGAATCTGCTAGCCCTCATTTAGGCAGGAAACATATTGTGCTGCTTACTAGAATATCTAAGGTGCTGATATTCTGTACCCATTACCCACAGTTTATTGATTTCGCATAAAAGGACCAACTGTACAAATCAGTTTGTACAGAAGTTTCTGTACTTACTTACAGGCAACAAGAATTAATAATTTTACTTAAGGTATGTAATTTCCTGTGGTAACCGTACAGCTTCTAAGCCTAAAATATTAACGTAACAGGAAATACTGGGACTGGTCTAGCCCTGGAAAAGAATAATGAGATTAGGGTTTATCTAATCACCGAAAAGCTGTATGACTTTTATAGGACAGTCGGTGTCCTTTGCTAAGTTCAGAGACTGTTACTCTAGAATATCAAACCCCTTCAATTTATAGTTTCTGGCTAACATCAGCACTGACATATGATTGCAAAGGTCAGGCAGCAACAGCTGCTGGAACCAAAGGAGTGAAAAAAATTATGTTTTCACATAATGATTAAGCTGATTAAGATAATCTGCTTTATACCTCTGAAAAGACAGGATTACGTGATCTTTCGGATAGGAACAAGCTAACAGTTCAAGATTATCTAAAAATACTTTTTTGGCACTGTTCCAACAACAACAGGAAAAAAAAATCAAGCTGCCACATTAAAAATTGAAGGGTACTCTTCCTCAGCTACATTGTCAAAAGGACTGCATTTATCACAGACCTCTCCCTCATGTAAAGTAAAAATAACATTAGCGATAAAGTCAGGCTACTTCCGAAAGATGTCCACAGTTTTCTGATCCTGAACGTTACAATGGATTTCAACTTCCAGCAGAACAAAGCTGTCCAATCAAACTTGCACAAAGATGCTTAGCAGATCCAGAAAAAACCTGGTTAAATGGCTGTGGGTTTAAAACATTTTATTAATATCAGCATTATGTTTTCACTTACCATTACAATTTCAAGAGCTGGAAGAATTCCCAACTTTGCCAAAGTTTTGAAAAATGCATCTCTGTTTTGAGGTTGTAACGTCTGAGAAAATGCGCAGAATTCCTTGAAAAAGTTAACCTGTCATATAGGAAAAAACAACCTCAGGTGTACTGGATTCAGAAAACCCTGCAAGTAGGAAACTGTTACAATTTGTATCCATTTGTGTACTGGCTGGTATGCTCCTTCCTAGAAAGTGGTATCATTCTGGTTCTCTCTCCCCCAGTCTTCAACAAAGGAAACCAAAAGGAAGTAAAACCAACAAAAAATTGCCACCAACTTAAGGGGTGAAATTTACTTCAGAAACAAGTCGCCTTGTAGCTATTTTACCGCACCTGGCATATGAGGGATTTACACTCCTGTCCGGTGTGCCTGTTGTTTGCTAGAACAAAGATGCTTCTCTTGCTGAAAGCAAGATTTTAACAAGGCATTTTAAGCTGCTACAAGGTTCAATAATGTTTGTGATATAACTATTAGGGACTGCTGGTAATCCTCACAGTCAAAGGACTTTATAATCATTCAAAAAGACCTTTTAAGTACAGTGAAAAAGGCAGTGTTCATACGACAAATGTAAGTGACGTGGTACGTTAATGAGTACTTGGGAGAAAGTATAACTTGAGGTCTAGGACGTCAGCTTAGTGCTTTCTCAACAATAAAATAATTATTTAGAACAAATAAATCAGAGCTTACCTTGCAAGAAATACCTTGCTAGTGAGTACATAAAAGCTACAGTCGAAATGATTCTAGGGTTACAAAAAAGTGACTGCAGAACCAGAACAGTTTTGGTATTTCTACCTAATCCAGACCTGCAGTTTAAAGCATTCAAAGAACCACCAAGACCACTGACTTACCAATTCACATCGCTTGTCATCATCTGTAGCTTCATCTGTTAATTGTGCAAAAACTTCAGACAAAAATTTCTCGTCTTCCTGTGTAACACATAAGAAGAACACACCTTACACAATGCTTCTTAAAAGTTAAATCATAGGTCTGTACTGGGTCCCACACTGTAGGAAGTCAACTTACTTTAAGCTTAACTACAAACGAAAAAATACGCATTAGTAGATTTGG
Source organism: Falco peregrinus (assembly GCF_023634155.1). Lineage (NCBI taxonomy): Eukaryota > Metazoa > Chordata > Aves > Falconiformes > Falconidae > Falco > Falco peregrinus. The sequence continues at coordinate 2,289,974 of NC_073731.1, forward strand.
TAAATAAGGGTGATTTGGTCCCGTGTCTGCGTCGCCGTGTCATCCCCGGCCCCCTTCCCCCTTTTTTTTTTTCTCCACACCTCCGTTATTTTATCACAAAAAAGGGAAATGCGAGTACGCATTCCAGAGGATCATTCCCAGGGCCCTGTTTCAGTGCTTATTCTGCGCGGTGGAAGCAGGTCCAGACCAGAACCACACGTTAAGCTGAGCACAGGTGATGGTTACTACAACTGCCTTCTGAACCACTGCTCTCTAAAGAACATGTCATCTCCTTTCCTTCTCTGCCATGCCACCCGCTGTGGTTTTCAGCTCTGCCCTACCCCACACACTCACGGTATGATTTGCTACACACCCCCACGCACCAACGTTACAGAAAACGACAGCCTTTGTTCCAGGCTCCCGCCCTGCATGTAGCCTTCCAGGGCAGCAACCGATGCACTTGTACACTACAATCTACCAAGCAAAATACAATTTTTACCATGCTGTACTCCAGTTTAACACCTCCTGCATATTGATTACCCTTTTCTGGATCTGCAGCACTGCAAACATTTCCTCAGCCCACCTATGCTAAGGTGACTAGATTTACACATTGCCAGGTCGCTGCAGCCATGTCCTCGTTAACCTTACGCTCAATGAAACAACCTCTCCCACTTGTAGAGGTCTGGATTTTCCAATCTGGGAAACTTTTGAGTATTACTTGCTTTTCTTATTCAGATCCTCTACTACCAAGACATTTATTTTTAAGTATACATAGGAAAACATTTCACTTCTTGTTAAGCATTTCAGTTAGACCACTGCCTAATACTCAAGAGGTACAAGAAAACCAGGGTGAACTCCATCACCTGTCAACTGGGCACTTTCTGCGCTCTCTGAACGCTGATTTCTCTGTGCTCCTCCATGTGGAACACAGTGTTGCCATTCTCTCAAATCAAATGTCTCTGTTACTTTTTAAATACAATATAAATCTTAAAGCAAATAGTAACATTATGTTACAGCATTACAAAACTATGCATCACTGCACTGATTCAACTCTATAAACTTTACTTACGCATTGAATAAACATGAATGGAATAGCAGCATTCCAATAAATATATATATATAAACATTACATTGCATAACATAGAGGGTATTTTCTGTTTTTGTGTGCTGTTACTAAAATCCGTACGCTTTATTAGACTAACATAATACAGAACTTTTACAATTACAGGAAAGCCTCACAGATTTTTTTTTCCTGAGTATTTTAAGATGTGGAGAATGAAGTGCTTTACAAACAAATGATACCTGGAATCAACATCAGAGCAAGAGCGCAACATACACAGACTTAGTAGTTTATTCTAAGCTTTGCTGGCTTTAACAGCTTAATTAAGCCAGTTTAAAAAAAAAAAAATGACCATACCACAATTAACCACAGATAGGCTAGAAAATCTCCACTACAGAACACCTGGCAACAGAAAGATCTCTTGCTTGTATAAGGCTGCCACACAGTGCAGGCCTGACGCCCTAAAGCGAGGCTGGACCTGGGTTTGTTTTCTGTGCTCACTCGGTTTCCCACATGCTGCCCTTCATGGACAGCAGCACCGGGATCTACTGCTTCGCAGCACGTAGCAAGGAGCTTTACTGCTGCAGCAAACACAATCTCTTACTCCTATAAACTGCATTCTCCTAGGGAGCTTTGCCAGTGTATTTAGGGTAACAAGACTCCTAACGTGTACACCAAACCCAAAGGAGCTTTAGAGTTCTTGTGCCACAACAAAAAGCCGATTTACACCAGGGGACTGCGAAAACAGTCCTGAAGCTGGGGTCTGTACCACCATGTAATTTTCCTCAAGCGTAACTATCAAGAACACCTCTTCTGTGTGTGCTTTCTTCTTAGCTTGTATTCTCAAGGCAGCTTAAACGATGCAAGTATCAACATTAAGCCACCATGCATGCCTCGATTTGTCTTTAAAACAGACAGGCAAACCTACGTGCCAGATACTCTCTCTACTGTGGCAAAGACAGCAGTGAGAGAGCAGCAAAGAACCATCAGAGGACTTCAGAACTTTCTTCAGAGAGTACTAGAACCAACAGGGAATCATAGCTTTCTGTTACGGCACAATTAAATATTCAGTACGGTAAAGCCTAAATGAAAAATAATGAACTTTAAAGAGTTAAAAATCTCTTAAATGGAAAACAGGACCGTGGCCTCAGAAGATAATACGGAAATTATTTTTAGTTTTAGAAAAGTAACATATGCAAAAGAATGAAAAGGAAAATCTTTAACACAACGTCATTAATTTTACAAGTGGGATTTACTTCTGAGTTTCTTTCTGCTATTCAACCACAAAGAAGAAACCAGAAAGAAGCCTGAAAGCTTATTCATGCAATTCTCTGCAATTCTGTAGTTTTGATTTTTTTTCCCCAGTCACCTACTGCATTCTTTAGAAATATTCCTTATGGTAATGTTATTTCTCCAGTGCCCTGATCTTTCCACAATTTTAACTACCTTCCCCCTTGATACATTTTCCTAGTTCACCCTATTTTACAGAGACTATCCACGCCCAAAACCGACAGGTTTATCATGTTCTATTCTACACAAATGAACCATTTTGCTAAGGATACAGATCAGAAACAGAATAAAGCCACTCTGGTACCCATCAGTTTGCACAACAAAATTGAATTGAAAATACCCAAAACGCCATGAAGTTCACATGCAGCTCTTCACCAAGGCGCCATACACGGTCCAGCTTGGTTGTCACACAACTACTTTTAAGCCTGCTTCTGGCTACGAAGTATGCAGTAATTTTTTTGATATAGCGACATATTGGTTATTTATTAATTATTACTTCTGGATGTCAGTATGAAGAAAAAAAGCCCAACAAACTACTTTATACTGCAACATAAACATTTGGAATTAGTACCATAAAGTAACAGTAGTATAACAGGAATGGTTCTGAACATGCTCTTTTGAATCAGATTCAGAATTTGTTATACGGACAGCACACATGTGCTTGAGATAGAATACAAGAAGTTGCTTGTTCCCTAAATACCTAGACAAAACCAGCTCAAAATGTGTATGTTACTTGTGAATAAAGGAGAAGAACCCTTAACTGTTTACAAGCCATTAAAAAATATTAATATACTCACCTGAAATCTACGATTTTTAAAATACAAAATAAAAGGTATCAGAAATAAGGGGAAGCATTCAAAACACTACGCAAATGAAAGCGTGTATGATTAACTTACACAATGTTAAAAGAGCTGTAATCAATTTTGTAACTACAGCTAGAGGTTTCTATACATAATCCATCTATACCATACTAAACCCACTTACCTGCAACATACTGACAATCTCAACTTTGTTGAAGAAAATAAAGGAAGTGAGGGTAGAAAGAAAATTCTCTTCAAAAACAGATGGTGTCGGTAAGATGATGTCCTGAATATATTGTACCCTGTAAGTCTGGTGGATTTTTTGCCTGAGTTCAGAGTCTGTTATAGGAATAACCTCCTTAAATTTTGCTGTTTTGGTCAAGAACTCCCTGTGCCGTTTTGGCTGAGCCAAGGAAGGATCATACTCAAGGCATCCAACAACATCCATAATACACTCATCGGAAAACATCACCTCAAACAGAGTTGCTTTGTTGAGGAACAAAATTCCTCTAATGATTTCATACAGATGATGTAAGCCTTCGGTGTTCTCCAGATTCTCGCAGACCTGGAAAAGCTGTAGTAGTTTTTTAATATAGCCTTCATTCTCCAAGGCCAGCGCTAGCTTTTCTCTACGGATGGGTGAGGAGAGAACAGAGGTAACTAGGTCAGCAATCTCTTCAAGTTTGTTGAGTTCACAAGTAGGAAGGTCAATCAAAGGACTAGTTTCAGGCATTTCTTCTATGTGTTCCTCTTCTGACTCAATAAGGTCCTGCGTGACTTCCACTGAAGGATCTTTACCTTGAACCTAAGAAGAAAGCACACATAATTACTGTCTCATCCCAAAACATACATAAAAATAATCAAGTCAGTAACAAGAATAACAGGCACATAAGCCCTCCTGTACCTTCTTCAGTTGCCTAGAAAATGTCTACCTGTGCAGAAGTGTGAGTTTGCTGCCTCTAAATTCTACATTTAAAATTCCCTACCGTTATCCTCAATAGTACCCTAGCAATACCTGTGCAGATAAGAAATCTGAAGCACCTTGGAGACGAGCACAAAATAAGAGAAGGATGTACCAAAACCTTTCGGTGTCTCAAACAGAAGGACATGAAGCCTTAAACTCATAGGAAGAGCCCACAGCTATACCAACATTAAGTGAAACAACAAAAAGACCAAGAACAGAGGCAGGAAAAGGTCCCAAGTACTGAAATCGAACAAGAGAAGGAAGCTATTGTGTCCCACTATGCTTTCCTTCCGCCTCATCTGTCCCTTTAGCTCCTTTTCCCAGTCTTCCACATATCCTATACTTCTCATTGCCCCCACTGATCCAGAATTTGTAACCTCCTGTTGTTAACTCCTGCAAGGAGGACTGCATGTTATGCAGGAGTCTCAAAGGACAAAGCAGGAAGAATTCTGGAGTCTGATGGCAGTGCCTAAGGTGTACAGCGCCTGAGCCCAGGGAGACCTCCCCTCACACCGGCCATCAGCTCAGCCCCAATTTCAAACCAATTTAAAACCTGGACTATTTTTTATTAGGCACATACACTTGCGGTTACTAGGATCCATTACTTTCAGAACTGGCTGAGAAGACATTATACCCCAAAACATGCTAAGATTAACAATGCATCTAAATCGCCTAGTTTTTTCAAAGGAAACTGCTAGGAAATCTGAATTCTATGCTTCTTAACAGCTTTACATTGCATCATTTCAATATCTGAGAAGGTTATGACAAATTCCAACATGAAAGCCCAGGTTTCCTCTTTTAAGTACACACAGGCACAACGCCATTGACTTCTTACTTCCAGAGTTGAAAACATAAAACCTATGCTGTTTCATAATAAAACAATGACGACTGAAATACCCGTAACACGCAGATGGCCTATAAGACTTGGGTCTTGATGAAAAAAAGTATCACTGACATTGCTGTGCTCATACAGCAATGCCACCCGTGTCTCTCACGGTGAAGTATCTAGCCTCCTATGCGTTACAACGCATTTTCAGTTCCACTGCACTCCAACAAGTCACCTTCCTAAGGCTGCTGGGCAGAAGAACAATGAAAATGCAGTACTCTCGATTTTCCTTTTCTAATAAAAACAACCAACCCCTAACATGCCTAGCACCTGAGTTTCACCATTACATTGATTTTTCAGAAGAGTGAAATTCAATTATGAATGCAACAACTACTGTTCTAAATAGCAGCAACTTAAGATCTTCAACAGAACAGCCACAGAAAATAATGACGAGTATGTGCTTCTCTTACAAGTAGGTTTAAAAATTACAGCCAATACATAAAGTCACAGAAGTCACAAAAACATCTGGAAGAAACAGAATATTAAAGTTAACTGTACCTGACAGATTTTTTCCCAGATTTCATCACAGCCAGCTTTTTCTTGAAAACTCAGTGCTAAATCATAATTTTCTGCTTCTGACCAAACAATCAGGGTGTCCTGTTTAAAACGAAAAACAAAAAGAAATAACTGTTTCTGAAAGAGGTCTATGCTGCATATTAATCTGCATTCCACCAAATCATATGTCTACAGAAGAAATAATTTTAATTTAGAAGTTACACTTGTCAAAAAAAGAACATAAGACACTAAAATATTAAATCACCTGTTCTGCCATAAGGGACATCGCCCTTCTTTCTTTGCTATTTTATGACCACTACCTCATATATTATGTATTTAAATATACCTTTTTTCATATCCAGAGCACTTATAATGGTATTTTTCTGCAACACACTTCTAAGCCAACAGCCTTGAAAAGGGAAAGCACACGTTGTAGGAGATTAAGAAAACCTGCAGTATAACAATTTAAGTCTTCTGAGATTTAATAAAGTAGAAACAAAACCCCAGTATTACAGCGTTTCCTCCTCAGAAAGGGTTTAATACAGCTTTCACAACTTGAGAAATAATGCCTAACTAATGTGAAAATACTCTTTTCTAAATTAAAAGACATACAGCCTGAGTAATATAAAAATTCTTTAAGTTCTTACTAAAGTTAAAAGCATCTTGCCAACAGGTATTTTTGTTTGAGCAAGCTTCTTTTTCTCTGTCACTACTGCCTCCATCAATTCAATTTCACTTTCACAGTATATCTGGAAGATTCAGCTAGAATTTCTGAATAGAAGATTTTTTTATGACATATTAGGACACCTGCTGCTGTACTGTAAGGAATGTAAGCCTGTGCTTTAACATTCAAACACATAGTTCAGCATCCTACAGTAAACTCATCTTCATGTTAAAATGTTCAAACTGAATGGCTCTCTGCTAATTTTGCAGTACATGTCACAAGCTCCAACAAAACAGTTCAACGTTCTGCCAAGTTTGTTGACTTCCTGAACTGTTACCACATCTTTTTTTTTTTTTTTTTTTTTTTTACAAAAAAAGAAAAAAAAATCCAGCAAGCCCTTGCTTAATAGTCAGTAAGGTAATTTACTTCCCACATTTACAAAGGTCAATAGTCACCACACAGCTTATCAAGGCTATGAAGTCTTTACCTTATGCATCACTTTTACAGTAAACAAAATATTCAAAGTGATATCTTCAAGCTTAGCAACCAAACTCAAACAAATATATGACTGGCTTAAAGATACCCAGTATACCTCAGGAAACTCCAGGGGCAATAAGCAACAGATGCAGCTGTCATTTCCCCCTCGCATCTTTACCCTCAAGATACTTCTTGGTTCCCTTTGTGCACCAAAAGACACGAAACAATGAAACTGATCAATTAAAGCGTTCACTCTGCTAAAAGGCCAACCCATGACATGGTATTGTACAACCATCCCCGTCCCTCACGTATCCACCAAAGACAGGACAAAACTATAACTAATACCCAAGTGATCACTGCTACTCATGAACCTACTGTCAGACAGCACTCTGTATATGTTTTTGATAAACAGGTTAGTTTAGGTGGTTTAAACAGATGTTTGCTAGCACAGCTACCCAGGCTTAAAGAGGGCAGGGACTGCTTGTAAGTATTTCTGCTGGCAGATGTGAGGGGACTAACATTTGGGACAGGACTGCTGACAAGCAGCTGGCACGGGACAGTAGGTAAACTCACCAGCATAGCTATCTGAAAAACACACCTCTGTCTCAATAAACAACTAACCAGCTGCTACAGTTACCACTCTGGAACATGAATGAAAATCAGCATCACTGATACGGCAGTAATTCTTCAGTTTATTTCTACGGTAATCTTAATCTCTTAATATCCATGTGTAATTGCATGTTTTGGGGGTTTTGTGCTCGCCTTTTTTTTTTTTTTTTTTTCTTTTAAAGTTTACTATAACATCTTCCTCTTACAGCAACATTGTTGACAAATGCCCACCAACTGATAAACTTCCCTCTTTCAAAACATAATCACAGGTCACACACACCAAAACCAGCAGCACTCCCACAAACTCCTTTTTTTTTTTTTCTTCTTTCTTGTTTCTACATAGTCCTTTAAAGTCTGGAAAGAACTGAGCTCACTGCACTATGGTCTTAACGCTGTTCATGAGAGTTGTTTATTTATACTACTGTATCCTATATTACACTTGCACCTTTATTCCACAGTCACAAATATTAATAGGTAGTATTGCTGCTTTTGGGCTCTGATTCACGTGCGCAAATGGGACAGCTTCATATAGCTGACACGGTTTTTGCTTACAGCTGTCCACCCTCATCTCTGGCTCCTGGACAGCTGAATCTCCATGTTTACAGGGTGCCATTTCAGTGAGCAGTTAACTGGGCTTCAAGGAAAAAGCAGTAACTGTCAGCTGTGGGCACTGAAAAGTCTGATCAGCTCCCTGATCTGGTTCTCTTTCAGACATTAATCAAAAAATAAGAATTCTTAAGTACAATTCTATGGCTGTTAGAGAACTCTGAAATGCTTATCGTGAAACATTCTGTGGAATTACTGATGCCCTGACACTCAAAATCGATACACTTCCAGGTAAGCTGAGACTCAGAGGGGGGCCACATACATGAACAAAGAGGGACACACACACGAAGAAATCCTATTCGTAGCCCAAAACGATTCAAGTAAGAGAAATAGTGCAGTAACTAAAATGACTGCATACATCTATAGATACTGCACTCAAAAATTTTGTGAGAATTCTCGAATTACTGAATGGTACTCATTACAATCTGTACTGCCCACACAAGGCAGAAGTTATGTAAGTTTCTCCAAAAATATTTCTGAAAGACTGATAATTTCCTAAGAAAATATTTGTCCAATACCAGTATAAAACCTACTTGTCTGGCGAACACTTCCTGCATGACCTAGGCCGGCCCACAAACGGACATCTTCCAGGCCTAGCTGCTGCGAGAAACTACCACTCCCACCCGCTCAGATTAGCACTCGCGGTGCTGCTCCATCAATGAGTAACAGCAATGTTCCTGAATTTACTCAAACACAACATACAGACAAACAAAAGAAGAGATATTCAGAACAACAATTTAAACTAAGACTAGTGCAAACCTCTCTTCTGCGTTGGTACTGGTTTGCACAATGTCTGCCTCGCCACCTCTCCTTGTTCCTGCACTAGCCCTCAACCTCACCACACCAGCACGGGTGTGCTGTACAGTGAACCAGACAGGGGAACGTGTGCTGATAAAAATTAACCCAGCAGAAGAGGTATTTCAACGGAATCAGTTTCTTCACCTAAACTGTCATGCAGTAACATGAATACTCGTGCTGGCATGAAAGAGGAGTGAAGAAGCCCCCCTGGCAACTGCTCAGGCTGGTTTTAACAGCACCCCTGCAAATGTGTTAAATCCTGGCCTCAAGGAACTCCCACTTTGCCTCAAGCAAATTTTTCTGTTCTCAGGAGAGTGACGGCAACTCTGTGCAAAAGACAGTATTTGCACACGTTCTTCCTCTCAAGTCTGAAAACAGACAGCGCGGACCTAAAGGACAGTGAACATCAGAAGGCAGTGTTCGCACTAAGGATTTCTGTAGCAGTTTAAAGTCTTACAGCCGTGGAACTGAGAATTACTGCCTGCATAACTGCGCTGGAGGAACAAAGCACAGGATGGACCCACCTGATTTCTCACTGAAGACACGCTCTTCTGCCAGTTTTGCCAGGGAACAGTAACCTCAAGCAGAGGGTGGAACAACAAATGGGTGTGGTAACAACTTTTTAAATTGCTCCTGCTACAGCTTCCAGAACACATCTGACCCTGCCCTTTGGCCAACACAGAGTGTCCAGTGGGGTTATGTAACTCTCAAAGCCTGTGCCCCAAAATATAGGGGGATCTAAAGCTCTCCAGGCTCTCACGTTCTTTCCATACATGTAATAGAGATTCTTCTATGTTGTATGCCGAGCTGCCCAACACCTATTGTCCAACCCGAGTCCTATTTCCCTTGAGAAAGAGGTCATGATTACAGCACACCTAACACCTTGACAGAATTGGATTCTGCACCAAAGCTAGTGACCACAAACATGATTTGAGAAGGCAGGTAACAGGCCTGCCCTGTTTACAGTTAGTTAATAGTTACAGTACTACTTAGCACAAGCAGTGTAATACTGGGAATCAAAGGATGATGCACAGCAACTAAAAACCAACTGGTCTTTCTTTTTTCACAGGATGTTGTGCAAATCACAATTTAATTGAAAACTACCCTATAAACCCATTCAAATAATTTATAAGAGGACAGATGCACAGGCAGGGCACGTTTCCCTTCCATCAAGCCACATCATCTTGTGGCTTTCCCCAAAACCAAGATGATCAGCACCTTAAAGAAAATCCACAACTGAACTCTGGCCAGTGGAAGACAGAGCTCTCCTCCACGCTGCCATTCACCTGCAATCATCTGCCCTGGGCAGATCAGTACAGCCTCAAGTCTTGAGGCTACCCTGTAATAGGCTTCCACATTCAAGTAGCAGGGCGCTGGGGGAATGACTGCCTCTCTTCATCTCTGGTTAACCAAGACATTCTGCCTCAATCTTACCACCATTTTTAAAAAGGATCTGTTCCCAAGACGCCCAGGTGTGACTACTACATTCTTTTAGTGATGAGACTGAAATCTCACAAACTAAGAAAAGCATGGGGATGTTACATTAAGGTCTGCTTTCTGCTACTCCACGCGGAAGCACGTAAAACTTGAGGACAAAGCTCCGTCAACCAAAAGCTGTCTAATTTCACAGGTTAGATAAACCTAGAACCTGTCTCTGGAAATCATCAATTGTGATTCCTCTTCCAAAAAAAAAATCCCAAACCAAACTTCTTCAAAAGAGTGAACAGTGAAGCAAACACTTTCAGCCATGAGGTCACAAAAGCATTAGGGTCAGTAATAAAAGCCAATCAAAATAAACCTCAGCCTGATTTCTTCAAAACTACAACCTATAAAGACTTCCACAAGAAAACCAACCACAGAAGCTACTTAAGTTACTTGAAACTTTGCTACCAATTAAGTAAAGAAGGCTTTCAAATAATCAGTTGTATGAAGTTTCGAAAAACAGCCTGCAAAAGAAAGCACTTTAAAATTTTACAGCAACATAATCTGCATTCTTATTTCATTATGTATTAGTTTCCTCTGCTAAACAGGAAGGAATTCAAGGCTCTTGTCTTTGAACTCTGCAGAGCTCCATGAACACCATCCTCCTTCCTCAGCATGGCCCGCCCCAGGAGAGCCTGTGACTGTCATCCACCTGACTAAAAGAACTAATACCTCGTAAGTGAAAAGTGGAAACCACAGGAAACAGAGCTTTCTGAAAGGCTAGGTTCAAGACTCTGACTCGCTCCTAACTTAAAAGTGAGCCAACCTGTGCTTGAGAGCTAACAAAACCTCTTTCCTCAAATTCTCGTAACGTAACATGTCACTAAAACAAACAAAATCCTTAAAGATTTGTCTCTTCATGACTTAGGAAGAACACAGTTACTGTTTTCTAGGGCTGAAACACTTCTGGATACCATAATGATGAAAAGTACTGAACAAAAGGAACAGAGAGTCTACTGAAGAACAAAGAAACAGACAGAAAAAAACTCCAGTAATAACCATGAGAACAATGCAGTTAGAGACACCACAAATTAATGCAAAAGGAAAAAGCAATAAAAGCAGAAGAGACTTAGCAAGCTAATTTTTTTAGTGGATTAAACAAAAACGACCTATTAACATCGCTCCCAACTGTTTTACTTCTTTGTTTTGCAGAAGGCTTACCCCTAGGAAACGCAACCGTGCAAGTAAGTCTCACCATGGCCAGCCACTTTGCTTAGGATAGCAGAAGTTTCCAAAGCTTAAAACAAAAACTAAACAGCAACAATGAAAGAAGTCCCACAAAGACAAATTCCATCGTGTTATTTCCAGAAAAAGAACTTAAGAAGTAAATAAGCTGTAGCAGAACTGGCCAAAGTTTTGCCTTCTTAATTGGGCAATTATTTCATACTGCCTGGGATAGGAGACAAGAGTTACACGTGTATTTTTCTAACTATATTTCCTGTAATAAGTTCAACATTTATCCAAATTGCATACATTCTCTTCAAAGCCTAAAGTCCAAAAGGGTTTTTTTTGGAGGTCCATACTTTTAATTTCTAGAACGTGAAGTATTACAGCACCCACACGCTTCTAAGCAAGTTTTTCACCTTTATGGAAAACACCATTGACAACTCCATGCCATGCTGTCTTCCCTTTTTTTTTTTTTCTTTTTTCTGGAAAATGCAATTACTTTTGAGTGTAAAACAATTCTTCAGCATCAGCAATCAGAAAAAAATAAAGCTTAGCAATAATACTTGCCTGCTGTTTTTGATATGCAGTATTTGGATTTATCTTCGATTCTAACAGTAACGAACCTGGAAAAGTTATGAAGACATATTTACTGAATTTACAGAATCAACATCACGCATCTTATAACCGCCCACGTGCCAGCCAACATGTGCTCAATCTAATCTGTATCTTACAGAAAATCCAGAAGAACTACCTTCTTCAAACCTAATTCCCTAAAATAAACCAGGTAAGAGAACTGAACAGAAATATCCATATTAAGATGTACTTTTCTCTTCCAATTTAGACCAAAATTCTCTGTAGCCATGTTTTTTCTCCTGAAACCTGGTGGACAACTAGCTTGTTTCAAGGCCGCTTAGCAAACCTACACACATTTGCACCAGGTAACACACTGCCCAACATAAAAATGTTTTTGCCCATAGAAGCCACGTGGGCCATTTGCTTTTATTTCCTTCAACTGTCCTTCAGAAGTGAATCATCTAGATACTATAAACCTTTACCTTGTGTATGCAAGTAGTGTATGTATCCTGGCAACAGCTTCAGAGTAATTTATACCAGTCTTAGGTGGTTTATTTAGCACATTAGCACCTGTCGGCTGACAAAGTGGCATGTACCCTCCTCCCCCCTCCAAAACAGACCCTTAAGGTGACTTTAAAGCGCAATAAAACACGCGGAACACCAGGCAACTCAAACACAATCGGTGAATTTCTAAGGGTAAAAAACCAAAACCCACCAACTTTTTACAGTAGCAAGAAGGGGAGGAAAAGAGCACTTCAAAAGCTAGCAAAATCATTCTGAAAGCGAACAAAATGTCGCCTCATGTAATAACAACTTTTAACTCCTTTCAGTCAAAAGCGACGGAGCCGTGCAGGGGATCTGGCAGCGAAAGGCTAGGGCCGCGGCCCTAAGCACCGCTGCGGCTCACCGGGGGAAGGGAACTTCGAGCGGAGCCGCAAGCTACAGGGAAGAAAGGGGGGCACAAAAATAACGATCGCTGTCCTTCGGCGCCTTCCCTGCCGACCGGGGAAGGGGAGGAAGGCGCCAGCAGCCGGGCCCGGCGGCGGCGGGTGTCAGCGCGAGCGGGCGCGGCGGGGAGGCCCGCGGGGCCGGGCAGCGAGGGGGGCAGCGAGAGGGGCAGGCCCGGGCCCGGGCGGCCTAGGCCTCCGCGCAGCCCCGGCCACGCTCTCACCGTCCGACTCGGCGCGCACCAGCAGCGACATCCCCTTCAGCCGCTCCACGTAGGTGGAGGAGACGTGCCCGGTGCCCCTGTCGTCCCATTGCCGATCTTCGTTGAGGGTGTAGACCTTCACCCGCCGACGGGTGTCCGACATGGTGCAGCCCCGGCCTCGGGCCTCCGCGCCGGCCCCGGGCGCAGGCCCGGGCCCGCTCCGCCTCCGGGGGGCGATGGAGCGAGGGCGGGGGGGGGGGGGGAGGGGGGAAGCAGGGCGGCCGGGCCGCTCAGGGGCACCGCGGGGCCTTTAACGCGCCGCTTTTCATGGCTCCCTGAGGGCGAGAGAGCGACGCCGCGCCCCGGCTCGGGCCCTCGCTGGCGCCGCTCCGCCGCCTCAGCAGCTACCGCCGCGCCGCCGCCATCTTGTAACCCGACTCTCGCCGCCTTTCTCTTCCTCCCAGCCCGGCCACGGGCTCCCCTCGCAGGGGCTACGGAGGCCGGCAGCTGCCGCCGCGCCGCCGACGGGACGGCGGCGGGCGGGGCGGGACGGGGCGGGGCGGGCCCACCGCCCCTCGCTCCCCCGGCCACTCACACGGGGCTGCCAGCGCTTCCCGGCTCTGCCCAGCCGTGCCTACCGCCGCCCTGCACATTGTCGAGCAATTTCACCCGTGAAAAAAAATTTAAAAAGCTTGAAAAATATTATTTCATTGTTAGAGCCTGGGAGCTGGCAGCAGCACAGACACAGCCTCCCCGGCGGCAGGCAAGGGGCCGGCGCCATGACACAAAGCGAGGGCACAGCGCGCAGCCAGGCCCGGGGAGGGGGCAGCTGTAACAGCTCCGCTTGCAGCGCCCGCAGGGCGAGGGGCTGCAGGAAAAAGGTGTCCTTTGCGAGCACTGAACGGCAGCAAGGTTATTCCGCAGCATCTCCCGGAGCTGCTGTGCCCCTTGCCCGCCGCAGGGCCCACAGTCATGCCTGCACCATAACGTCTGTTCTGGTGCCAGTTCCCGCGCTTGGTAGAGCTGTATGGGGGGGTTGGGGCTACAGCTGAAGCTGCCCAGTGAAGCTTCGCAATTCAAGAAACACCTTCAATTAGTTCTTACAAACACAGTACAATTTAAGGCAGACCACTTTCCAGGCACTGTGGAGCACACAAATGCTGGTTTTCCAGCCTAAAAGCCTTCCTCTGTACTAACAAAAAAAGTTACATGTTAGCATTCAGATAGGAACAGGGGAAGAGGAGACAAAAGCGGGCAAGAGGCCAAGCTGTGTGGAACAGCGGGACCCACTGGGAGAAGGGGAAGCCTGGATGTACCTCAGGACAAAATCCCTCTGGCTCTGAGGGGGCAGCGAGAGGGGCAGGGAAGTGCCCCCCAGGCCAGGGCATGTCTCACCCCCAGACAAGGCAAGGCCTTTCCAGCCCTTGTCTGAAGGAGTAAGCAGTCACACCAGTATAGCTCTTTCTTATGAGACTGGTGTTTCACTGGTGTAAGCTCAATCTTGGTCTAGATGAAGGGAAAGAAAAAGTTTACCACACAATGCACCACCTTAAGTAACTATGTGCAACTTTCCCATACATTAGAAAAACATTCTCCAGGCAGATTTGGAAGTGTTACATGGATGTTAATGTTAAGCTTCAGCTCTCGCTCTGACATTCATTCTGACAGGCCTTTGCAAGACGTACTGCCATGCAGCACACCGAGTGTGACCGCCCCTGAGCATTGCTGGGTACAGTTTTCAACCAGCTGCACTGGTGTAGCTGAACTGCTGAAGTGTCTTTTACATTCCTCAAGAGGCAGGGAGCAGTCAGCCCACATCTGCAAAACAATCCACCTCTAAAACGTTAAGAGAAGCACCCTTAATAGGCTTCTGCAGAACTAGGGCTCAATCTCTATCAAACCCTTATTTTAATTTTTAACAGGGGCCACTGAAGATGCACAACCATGACTTTTCTTTGCAGAAGACAGCTACTGTAAGATACGCCTCTGAGAACTGTCATATACACCTGTCTTTAGCTGTATACATTACAGGAACATACTTTAAGATACGTGCATCTTATCGTTACACATAAATATATCATTAACTGTACAAAAGGCCACATGATGTTAGTGGTTTCACCAGCTGTGGTTTGAGTCTCACATCAAGCAGTTTACAGTTGAGTTCCACACAAGCCTTCCCTGCTACACGTTAGTGTCCTTGTCTGCATTACATGGCCTGATTCTCTCAAGGTTTTACACATAGGGCATATTTTACTAAGCTTTCACTGAGGCAGAAAAAAAAATAAACAAGAAGAAACACGAAACCCATTGGTCACAGCATATTGCTGCTTCAGGACATCTGCCATTCACAAACTTTTCTTCCCTCTGCGAGACTTCCCTGCGCACGCTCTTCAGCTCTTCAAACCAGATGCATAAAATTAAGTATGACCTCTCCTACTCAAGATTAAATGCACTACTTCTCCAAATATGCAGAACAGCAAGAAACCACAGCAGAAGACTCGGAGTAAATTCTTATCTACCATGGTGAACAGCTACAGGAGTATAGGAGATACCCAAGCCAGAATTGCCACGAAAAACTGTTTCTTCTGCCTAAGCTATGAAATCAATCTGTGACCTCTCCAGGCATGAAATTGATGACCTCTATGGGAAAATGCCACTCCAGAATACACCCAGACTGCATTCACTCAGACAGGGGGCTCCTTTTTGCACAGAACAGCATCCAGGACTTTGCAGCCTAGGATGCTAGAAACTGCAGCATGATCTTGTCATATATACCAATTAAAAAAAGCACATCAACTCGGGGGAGCTTTGCCTGAAGAATATATGCAAGACTTGCCCCAACAGCTCTTACATATCTAATTTAAAACCAGCATAAATACAAAACCAGGAAAGCAATACATTTGAATCTCTGCATTGCAAGGTTCAGAGAAAGCACAGCAGCACTTTTTCATTGTGACGTTGCACCTGCCAGTAGCTCACCTCTCCTCCCCATTATCACAAAAGTGACAAGATCTAGCTGTAAGGTAGAGTTCTGTTCTTCATCAAAACATAGAATTTTGTTAGGGTAGGCTGCAGACAGAGCAAGTCATCAGGTATCACAACTTGGAGCAGCAGGGAGTTTAATTTTTTTGTTGTTTTCAGAAGTGAGACAGACAACTCATACCTAAATCACTTAATATTTCTTGGACTGAAATTAAAAGACCGTATCATTCATTCCCTCTGGCATGTAATCCCAGTAGTACAATTAGGCCAGCTCTTATGCTTTTATTATAGCACTTTTAATATTTATTGTTGGCATTTAAAGATACCCCAGTTCCTGATGCTTTGCCTCTGAAAATTTCAGCTTTGTCAAATAAATGCATTTCTAGCCCTCCTGACCTGGTGTAATGCTGCAAATGCCCAGCTTCACTTTCGAAAGCAATTCCTTTCAATGGCTGCATTTAAGATGGGTCATTACAGAAGCTAATTATCTAGGGCAGTTGAGACAAAAATCACTATTTCAAACGTGAAGAAACAGCTACTACAACAGGGCTGAGCTTGCTCTCTCAAGCACTCACTATTAACCTAGCTGCACTCTGACACAGCTGGTATCATCTGAGAGTCAAGTACCTCCTGCCAGGGTCCAACCTGCCACTACTGTCAGCTCTCGGGTGAACTCAGGACATCTGAAGCCAGCCTGCCTTCCCCTCCAGGGATGTTCTGTGTACCACACATTTACTCAATTCTTGGCTCCCATTGAGCTGCTCTCCTCAGGTAAGAGCAGCTCGTTTGTGCTCCTCCCAGACTGCTATCAAGTGTATTTTTTTTCCCCCACCCCTTCCCACAGGGCCTAAAACTTGTTATAAGTGCAGAAAGTCAGGTTGATTATACAGGTTCTGCTACAAGAACATACAACCTTTTTCCTACTTTATTATTTAACAGAAACCCGCCTCGCACTTTAAGAGTTGATTTATCAAGACCACCTATCACACAAAGCATTAATACTTCTGTTACTGTAAGCAAGAAAATACCTTTACAGGAAAGAATGGGATTCTTTTGGCTCCTAAATCATCAGTTTCACAGATTCTAATGCAAGCATCCTACTGGTAATGTGCTAGCAAAAAAACCCCACAAACCTCCAAAGTTAGTATTTTATATGGTATTTTGTAACTAGAGCATCCAGTCCTACTGCATCTGTTCTACTAGAAAAAGTAGCCCTACAGAAATTATTCTACAACAAAACCTTGGAAAACCACTTAGATTGGTGGTGGTGGGTTGTCAGTTTCTGAGAACAGTTAGGAGAAATGGAAACATGTCAGCTTGTGTTTAGGCACTTTTCAAGTGCCTAAATAATTTGCCTAGATAATTTCATTAAGCTGTCCAGGATACATAATGAACGAGATAACAGTCAATTAAATCATAGTAAGCAAGGACATGAGAATTCTTACTAAGAAATAACAATACAGTCCTCAAAGAAGCAGAAAACATTGCTAAGGAAAACTTTTTCGATCTTACACGATGAAAGACAGACAGCTAGAAAGAAGCAGGCCAGTCATTTCTTTCTTCTTTAATATCATTTCTTTCTTCTTTAATATTTTAACTTAGTTTAAAAAGAGTAATTTTTACCATACATTCACATTTTTCTTCTCCCCAGCGCTTTGTTTTTTTGCTTTCAGGAGGTTCAGAGCACACTTGCCATCACGTGGGAAGCCACTTTTCTTATTAGGTCTGCATACAAATTGGTGAACATCAGAAGGGACACCTCTTTGATTTTTAGTCTGTACCTCACAGCAGAAAAACAAGTAGTTCTCACGAGCCTCTGGGAAACGTTTTGAAGTCTAAAACAAACCAGTGAACCCACTGATGGAACGTAAACGATAGAGGAATTCTGACAGTCTTAATGAGGCTGTCTTAGGGGGAAGATTTATCACATCAATTGTTTATGCCAAAACAATTATTTTTATCTATATATTTTAAAATTCAGTGTTAATGAACCCAGATAGTAAATGACGATGTTTCAGCCAGGTACTTTTTTTTGTCCCTCTTCTGCTCAGGTATTTTAGCAAGTCTGAACCCTATGACAGTTATCAATGTATTTATCTAAAAAAAGTGTTGAACGTGTTAAAGGTGGTATCTCTGAAGTCTGAAATGTTGAGCAAAACATAAGATCCTGTACACTCAAAAGCCCGTAAAACTTTGGCCAAGTGTGCCACTCAAGCAAGTATACAGGATAATTCCTTCTAGGAAATAATTGTTAAATACTGGCTTCTCATCTTTACATTTTTATTTTGACATGATAGTGAGAAGAATCTTAAGCACTGAAATTAATCTGCTTTTCCGTCTATACCATTCCACTTTCTTAGATTCTCATCTCACCCTTGCTACACAAGAGCATTGGTTGTTTCTGGTTTTATTTTAAGAGTTTTTAATCAATTCAAAGACTTTCAAGTTCCACATCACCTTTAAGCATTCTAAAAATATGGTTCACTACCATCCATCTGTAGATTATTGCGAAGACATCAACAGATTCTAGCAAAGGTCACTTGTATTTTGATGAACTACCATGCTTTTTTCCTGAAAGAGATGGAGAATATTCCGTAACCAACTAGTTATCAAGGCATGACATTCAAAAACATTTCTTAAGAAACCATACATTTATTCAGTGAATTTTAATCTCTTCTAGTGTTGTGAATCATTCCTAGAAGACTGTCACAGATTGCCTTAAGTTATCATCGATGAGTTGCATTTCCATTTGCCAATTTCACTGTGTAACTGCTCTTGATTTTACTATCAGACATCCTCCTGTTCTAGTAGCTTCCCAAGGAAAAAAAAAAGTATACACCATTCTGGGAAAAGATTAGGCATAAGTCTATTGACAGGCAAACACATGCTGGGAAACTAGTTCTAGGGAAGAGCTCTGGGTAATTGACTCCACTAATTGATTCAAAGTTTTCAAAAAAAGCAGCTCTCTTTTTTTCTTCTCCTACCCTGCCTTTTTTTTTTTCCCCCCCTCCCCTTTAAAAAAAAATAGTGGCACGACAGAGAAGAGGGAATGCTTATATAGATGTTGTAGATTAACAAATAAATTTGTTCTGGAGAAAGCAGACTGTCTAAGATGCTTGAAACTGTCAAGTCATTTGAACCAATTTTACAATATCAAGCTCTTTACGACCACAGCATGTGAAAGAGCACTTGCTAACTTACAACATGCTGCAACATAACTGGCAAGCACTATTTACCCACCACCGAAGGGTAACTGTACAGTATAAAAAACCACCAACATATTGATATAATTCTTTACAATAGTTGTAAAGAAAATGCAGTACTGAGTCCCCTTAAGTTGTTCCTATGGTCTTACTTGTCACTGGGATGAAGTAGATGACTGTGGAACAGTACCTCCCAGGACAACACTGTTTTTGTCAGGTAGGGTTTTAAGAACAGTTGTGGCTGGTGACTGTAGAATTTTACGTGAAAGCCTCATTCTACCATCAGTTGGATCACGTCCAAAGTATTTAACCTGTTAAGAAAACAAATCATTTTAAGACTGACCAACTTAAAGAGCTGGGAGTAGCATTTTTCCTTAATAGGTGGTGTTTTGTGGGTTTTTTGTTGTCTGTTCCCCCCTGCCCCACCCCCCCCCCCAGTACAATGCTAAAAAAGCCAGAAACAATAGGCACTGTTTAGCCAATATTGGTCTGTCAAATTAATGTGGTGTGTAGACAGCAAGAGTATGACACTAAATAAATCGCATTTGAAATGATCAGACCTTTAACTAGCACAGAAAGGGAAACTGGTATGGCAGAATATTTTCTTCATAAACACAAAAAATTCCCACAAATTCTAAAATATGAGCAACAGTTTGTTTGCACTTTAAGTTAAAAAAGAATAGCTACCTGAATTTCTTGTCCAACTTCTAATCCCAGGGCACTAGGATGCTTAATCTAGAACAAAGAAAAATTCTTCAGAAAAGTTTATTTCAGTGTAATTAATTTAATAAAGTTAGTTATATAAGTTCCTTCCTTTAGGGATTCCTCATGCTAACTTCAGACAATCATAGTGGCTCAACACTACTGTATGAAAAACAGGTTTCTAAATGTTACATAGAAAAGGGTACTGCAGATCTAAAGAACTTTGTGATATGCATAAAAGCATAAACAGTAGGTTTGTAGCAGGCATATAGTTAGATTGTTTGCATCTTTAAGTACAGGGCAAGCAGAGGTTAAACAGAAAGGTGCTGCTAATCCAACACAGCTTTTAACATGAAAATTGACTATAAAACAACAGTATGTGTGTTACAGTTAATGCAAACTAAGTTTATTGAGAATTGATTAAAAACAAAGTATCTAAGTTATACCTGTTTAAGCATGTATTACCTTTCTTTGATCAAGTTGTGAATTATGAAGTAACACTGGAGTCATGTTTGGATACAATTTTACCATTACTCCAGAATCTCTGCAACAGAAAACAGCATGATTATTTCAAAATACTTTAGTAGAAGTCTGTAGGTACTGTATGCTGCACATTGACCCCAAAGCAAACATTAGTAAACTTTTCATAAACAAGATTTCACTCCTCCCTTTTGGAAAAATCTTATATCAACCATAACATGTCCACTCATTTTTCCTTAGTTGGAAGTGGATGGAAGTTACTTACTTCGGGACAGTGTGTTTCAGTAATAAGCACCATGCAAAAAGTGCATGTAATTTTTGCAAGACAAATGTTGGATCAAAAAGTGAAAAGCAAATTCCTACCATCTCTCTCAGACATGAAGATTAAAAAAGACCTTAGGTTTTGTAACTTAGAGACATTACAATAACTAAACAAGCAGCAAAAATAAACAGCCTTATTTTGAAACATTGGCATCAGCATAAGTCTTGCATCCTTAAAAATCAATTATTTTACTTGACACTTAGTTACCAGGAATATAGCTATTAAATAAGCTAAATTCTACTTAAACTCCAGGGCAGTTTTCATACCTCATTTCAGTTATTGTAGCTGTATAAACTGCGCCAAATTCCAAGTTAACTTCTTGCTGTAGGGGGTGGGGAAAAAAAAAAACACCAAAGTGAACAGTAAGACGTAAACTCACAAAACGAAACCGAAAAGCTAACATCAAAAGCCTGTGCTTACATCATCTTTGCAGATTTCGTGGATAAATTCTCTTGCTTCATGCATAGCACTAGGCGTGGGGGCAAACACAGAATATGTCTCTTCATCCAGCTGACTTAAAGTTACACCTTAGGAATAGAATTTGAGAGGATTTACTGCTACTGTTTCAGCAAGCAGAAAAGTTACATTCAGTAAAGACTTGCAAAGAGCAAAATTATTTTCTACAGACTCATTAAGATCTCAGAGTCCTAATAATTTCAGATTATCTTCATCAGATGAGGCATTGGACGGCTTTATGTGCAACTGAACAGAAACCACATTACAGGTATACTTGCCAAATACCTGGACAAACTAGTGTTCCATACAGTAACACAATATTATTATAATAATCCTTTTATGGCAGGAAAAAAAAAAATCTTGAAAAAATTTTGGTATTATGAAAGAATCTCAGCTTCTATGAATGAACTTCACAGATCTTTAATAAAACTACAGCTTTCATTAATAGCTGATGGAAATTAAAGTCTTCCAAAGCCAGAACACAGTAAGATTGCACTGTAAAATTCTTTATACCTCTACATTAGTTTTCTGGCTAGACTGCATAGGCTTGCAACCAGAGGGAAGTATGATTGTTTTCCCCCATTTTCTCCATCCCAATCCCCTGAGAAGCACTAATCAAACTAATCAGGGCATTAAGAGTTTCAAGACCAAAGCAGTTGAAGCAGAACATCTACTTAATACTCTATAGATACCAGCCTTTTTTAGTTTTTAGCTTTCTAGAAGTAGGAAACAAGTGAAAAAGATTTACTGTGTTAAGCAATAAAAGAAAAGAATTTGCATTTACAAAGAAGTGCTCATAAAACAAGTCTGATGTACTTAATATCAAAGCAGAAATTCACATCTGCTACCACAGCTATCCGTTGAACATTACCTTCATCACTCTGAGACACAGTAAGGGTGGGCAATGTCTAATTTCACTGGTTTGAGTGGTTTGAACAAAAGGTTTTAATAGTGTAGTCTCTCAGAAATACTTAATACTTCACCAATTCCATTTATTCATTTCTGAGGGCAACCACAATATCAAGGTATAGGCCTAATTTGAAGCAACCTGTCAGGCTGCATTGACCTCAGCCAAAGAATCAATTGCCCTATTCACGTAATGGTGGCAACAAAGGCATTGACTTTGCATTTCATGCTATAGGCCAGGCAGGACAAACCACTGTGCAAACAAATAATTTATGCCATGAAATACAACAAGGTCAGGAAACTTTTGTCACACTACTCACTACCAGTTTAAGCCCCAGTACAGGTCACTTCTGCAACATGATAGGCAAGCTGGATGTCTAACACAAGCCAGCATGTTAGTGTATACAAGCTCTTCAGGGAATTCCAGGAAAGCAGTTGATGTACACTGTAGGGAAGAGCTCAATGCCCTCTCTTAACCACAACAAAAGAGGCTTTAGTTCATTGGAAGAGAAGCTGCACAGATTTGGTCTACACTTCGGCATATTCATGATTAGACTTGCTAGACCTCACATCTTTCAATCAACACTGTCTGGGCCTAGATGAACCTTTAATGGCCTCTTCTGTAAGCCCTGAAAAACACCATCACATGTTTACCAAAATTCTGGTAATTCCTGCTGTAAAACAAATTGCAAGCACTTTTACAGAGAGAATCTACACAACCAAGCGTAGCTGAAGTGAGCTTCACCTAGCTCTTCTGAACACGTGCATCTCCTACCAAGATACTGCAGACTCAGTTTGTACTGAGCACTGCAACTGCTAAACATGCAAGTCTGAAAACAAAGGCAAATACTGTTTTGCAGTCTGCAGCATGAAGCTCAAATTAAGAATACCCTTTTCTCTTAATAGTTCTTCCTGTCTACTTATTGGGTTGTTGCTGCTGAAGCACAAACGCCAGTTTTATGGAGGTGGTCTACAGAACAATTTTGGAAGTTTTTGGCTAATTCCAGTTTTGAAAGGGCATAAAGATAGCATTAAGATTCAACAATAGCTGTGCTAATAATACCTGTGCTACCAAAATCTACAAAAACTAGTTAAAACTCCACACTAGTAGTATTCACATAGAGAAAAGCAGCTAATAACACACTAAGATAAATTATCACAGGAAGCAAGAATGTCTTACCAGTCTGTGCTTGAAGTTTTTTCAAATTATAGGCCCCAGGACCAATGAATCTTAATCTTTTTGATAATGGAACATGGATAGTTTCTGAAAGAACATTTAAAACTACTTTGAAATGCTAAATAAGATAATCTTGAAAGGTATCACATAAAATAAGTAATTCATTTAGGTTTTAATCTTCTATAGCTACTTCATTATTTGCTGAACATTGATGTAATTACACTTAAGAATTGAAATAAATGAAAACATAGAATACAAGTACTCTGATGAGTGTAAATTACCTTAAGCCATAAAAATATTGATATCTGTATCCATTCAGATTTTGTGAGTGTCACATAACTTCAGTTTAATTCTGTTTTCTGGTTTAGAGTGAAATAGTACAGTGCTGCCCCACATGACAATAAAAAACCCCAAAATTCACCTCAAAATACCTAAAGGAAAAATAACTTCATGGGGCAGGGGCAGAAACATATAACAAACATTCACTAAAAAAAGCTGTTTTAAGCAGCACCTTGATGTTAAAAAGGTAATTATAAAAATATATGAATTCACATCAATATACAACTAACATTACCTACAACTGGTCCACTTTCTTTTCTGTTAGGTCTGGGTTTTGCCAGCGTTTGGTTCATAATTTGTAAAATCTCCCTCTTCGCAGCTGGGGGGGGAAGGAAGGAAAAAAAAAGTTTCATATAAGATTAAAATAAATTTATGCAGTTTTAGTTATGAAATAGATGTTTTATGAACAGATATTCATAAAATCTGCCTCCTGCCTAACTTGAGAGTTTATCGCAGTAACTTAATACATGTCAGATAGCACATGGTTGTTGCAGTACAACATTCTGCTCTGTATGTATACATTTGTTTTGTATACAAAACTTGTGCTTTCAGCACATTTATTGATTTTATGCAGCCTAGAACATCACATACAGTTTCAAGGTATTTAAATAAATCAGAGTGCCGGTAAGAGCAACCAAGTGTAGCTTTGATAGTTAAGTTATGACACACTGGCCTGGAACTTCAGCTGAGCTGCTTGAAGTGATACACCATTGAATAGAAATTACTAGTTTTCACATTTTAATAAGCGTTTTCTTACTGAAATGTTGCTATTACAAGCAAGTTGAAAATTTTCTCTTCTAACTAGTTAAATCCTTATTGAAGCTTGTAGCTTCATTTTTTCACATGGCTCAAGAATATTTTAGCTGTACACATCAATACAGGTAGTAAATTTCAATAGTAAACATAGCTGAATTTATGGTAAATGAGAAATATTCTGCTTTTTTTTTAAGATTATTCTGTTGGATTTAAAAAGTGTCACGTAATAGGATGTTTTTATGCAAGTGCTAATCCACTTGGGTGTTAGGGAAACCCTTCATATGTTTCACTAACAACAGATGGCTCCTCCCTCTCCCAGCTTTCACCAGTTAAAAGCAATCGAGAGTTTCAGTGCTCAAAGCTGCACTTCAGCCTTTACTACCAGTTACTCATAGGATATCAAGCTGCTAGATCTTAACCATGAACTCCCTCAGATGACACAGACTTAGAACTTAAGTTCTAAGAACTCACTGCTCAAGAGACATTTAAAAATTGGTCTGAAGTTATTTAAAGTTAGTTTGGAGCTTATTTTTAACAACCCTTTCTACTGATTTACTGCACAGCAAAGAGCATACCTTTTTTCCCCCCCAACTTCCCATGTATGATTTGAATAAAATATGAAAAAAAATTATAAACTGATGTGGCTTAATAATATTGTACTTGTTATCAGTCAAATCCAAGATAAATGTAAATATTTCATAATACATTCCTCATCCCTGATGTTGCTCTTTTGTACAAATTCCCCCCTGCTCCACCTTTGCTATGCCACTAATTTTATTGCAGTTTTTCAAAACAAGTTACCCATGGCGCTCAACTGGTGAACATTAGTATCACACTTTTTATTTTGTTTTAATAAAACGTAACCTCTAGGAACAGCAGACACTTTCACTGACATTACATACAATAATATGAAATCTAAGTGTGGTGGGAAGGGCCCGGCTTTTGGGAGATTGAATGCTCTCCTCTGACACAAAAAGCTATTTATTTTGTATGAAACTCCTATATTGATGTGAAACAGCCAACACCCAAACCAGACCAGTTTTTCAAAGGTAGCAGCTTTTTTCCACAATGAGAACAAAAAATTAGTAATGTATTATTTAGTTTCATAGAACTTAGAATTTAATACAATTCATCTTTTAATATGATAAAACGGGTACAAATACAAACACGGACCTACCTGTAGCTTGCTGAATTGCTTCCATTACAATTTTTATTGGTATTCCTGGCAGTTTTAAATCAACCTAATATGAGAAGAGTTAAGTGACATTAATACACAAGGAAAGCTTTTTCAGATACATTCTCAGAGTTTCACTTTAGGAAGATTTAGCGTTACAATACCTGCAAGGCAGTTATTCCTTTATTAGTACCCGCCATCTTAAAATCCATATCACCATAGTAATCTTCAATTCCCTACCAGCATAGACAGAAAGAAAGCAAGTTGGAGTAACTTTATCCCAGCACCAAGTCCCTATTATACTAAAAGTACATTCTAGGTTTCAATAACCCTCAAAGTAGTTCTGCAGACTTGGATTTACTTCTGAGACCCACATGTTTTCCTTCAGCCTTATTTTGCTGTTCAGGATTAACACTGTTCCTATCTCTCTTTAGAAATTAAGAGCTTTTGTGGACTAGTTTCTGAACAACAGATCTACAGTTGATCTTGTACAATCAGTGGCTGCCACAGGAAGAAGCAGCAGCAGCGTGGCTATGTGCATCGCCACCCTCCCTGCCCACGAGGAACTTTGCCCAGTGCTTATTCTCCATACAATATAGTGTATTTTTCAGTAAATTAAAGTATTCAAGACTTATGTCTTTTTCCCCCCAAGAGAAAAGACAAAATTCATTGGAAAGAGAGACCTTATGAGAGCTTAAAAAAATAACTAAAAAAAAAAAAAAAAAAAGGAGAAGAAACTAGACTGGACATTTCATAGAGATTTTTTGAAATAAGGGAGGAATTTGGGAGACAAAACACAAAAGATAAAACTACTCAATATTTTCAGTAGCGTATGTTCCAGAATTAACTGGGTAAAAACATTAGAAAAGAAGGCCGTAGAGAATATTTTACAGAATTAAGCAGCAACAACAATGATGCTAGAAACACTCACCAGAATGTCTGTCAGCAAACGATAGTCCTCAATATCTCCTTTTTCCAGACTGCATTTGGTAATGAGACCTATTGCTACACCTGCCACTGCACTTGATACTGGAACTCCTAATAGTGGTAAATAAAACCACATTTTTAAAAACTCTGGTCATTTTCAAATCCTGTAACACATTATCATATGTAGTTTATTCTCATAAGCATCATATTTTGTACCTGCATCCATTAATGCCAAACTTCCACCACACGCAGAAGCCATTGAAGAGGACCCTACAGAGTTAGAATACAGGGAAAAAGAAGTATTAAACATTTGTCAAAAATACCTGAAACAAAATTTGCAAGTGATATTCTTTAGTGACAGTCTGAAATTGAACTTGCTGCTAGCTAGAAAATACTGTGCAGCAACATAGATACTACAATAAATAACTGCAATTAAGAAATTTTCTTTAGCAGAAGCATTTTTAACACGAAATGGGTAATATAGTTCGAATCTTTCATAACACTGATACAAAAAAAGCTTAACAAGCATTATGTTTAATATCAGATATTCTAGACAAGAAATCTGTGGGCTTCACAGGAAGCTCACAAATAGGACTCCATCCCTTTCTCCACTAACACCTTTTCCCAGCTACCTGATCTCACTACAGTGCTAGGAAATAGGAGATGGACCTCAGGGAGCTTCTTGCCACACAGGGAAATCTGCAGAAAGGTGAAATGGATAGCTCTCTCCCAAACTGGGCAGATGGGAAAGAACAAATACAGACAGCCAGGAGAAGCTACCTCTAAGTCAGTGAGGGTACCAGCTGTGATTAAACACTGAAGAATAGGTCTTAATACATGCCAATTTATTTTCCTTACTCTGTAGCATAAAAATGCCCCCAAACACCATTTTATTAAACTCAAAATAAATTCAAAATGTTTACATCTCATACTGATTATGTACTGTTATAGAAACTGAAAGAAAGGTCCATTGTTCATGACTATGTATTTTTATTTTAAGTACTTCAGGTAATAGAGTTATCAAGATTAAGAACATTAAAAATGAAATCTATTACCTAAAATATCTACAACTCAAGTTTTTCAAACTCTAGCTTTTTTTAAGAACCAAATTTAGTCTCTAGCACTAGGTTCAAAATAAGAAAAATCATCATACCATTTGACTCTAAGACTTCAGATGTAACTCGTATTGTGAATGGGAAATCCTGGGGAATAATTGGTTTCAAAGCTCTTTCTGCCAGTGCACCTGTTCAAAAAAACCCAACAAGCACAACACCAAGTAATCCATAAATAAAAATAATCAGATAAAATATTAAAACTTACAGCATAGGACTTCTCTAGCCTGAACTTACCATGTCCAAGTTCTCTTCTGTTCATACCAGTAACTTTGCCAATCTCATTAGTTGCATAAGGTGGAAACTATGAAGTAAAAAAAAAAGCGTACACAGAAAATTCACTAGTGTGTGGGTTTTTTTCCATTTGAAAACATACACTTAGGAAAAAAAATGTGAAGCTTTGGTGCATGTCAAGGTAAAACCCAAATAATAATAAAATAAGCAAATAAATAAATAAAAATCAAACCACCACATGACTAGCATCAGTTAGTTTGCAAACCAGGACCAGTTTAGGTAGTGTTTATTTCTACTTCCACAGAACAAAAGAGAATAAAGCAGTTGCAAGGTAGTTGAGAAACAATGAACAAGCTTACTCCAATTAAACTTGTCAAACAACGTATCAGAAATCTTGTTTCTGTCATACAGATAATGGAACAAGATATGCCTGTTGCCAGTATATGAAATACTGCGGGCAAGTTTCAAAGGCTGAGAGAGACCCAAGATGTAAAAGCACTTATTTACTACTGGTGTATCGTGTCAGTTAAACATATTAATAGAGTTTAGTAAACATAATAGAGCAGGTTAATGCTGCTTTCAGTAATTACCCATTCTTAAGGGGCTAACCTAATGTTAAGATATTAAAAAGGCTGTACAAAATGGCAATTTACAAATTGTCTTGTGCTTTCTTAAGAAAACAGCACTTGTTGATAAACTGCAGTATAAATTCACATACGAATTATACAATTACGAATTATCTGTGTATTAGCTAAAATGTTTTATCCTGGGAAGTGATCAATTTCACCTTTAAAAGCAAAACATTAAGTCCTTCTGTGAAGGATGCAGAAAACTGACACAGCAAAACTCACCTCATAATGCAGCATGAAGTTTTTATCTTTTATTCCACTATTAATTAAAAACAAGACCGTATCACAAAAGAGCAACCAAGTCTTACATACAATAGGTAATACAGAAGATTATATTCAGTTATGCTTAAAAATATACCCAGCCAAAACAACAAACCAATAGAATTACTCATCACCCACATTCTTCCTAAGGTTTTTCTACATAGTAAACAAATAGAAAGCATAGTCTACAAAGAAAAAAACTCATGTATTAATCATCAAACATTAAACTTGTGAGAAATAGATTAAAGGAGCAGAATAATTATCAAGTTCCAAGTATGCTGATAAATACATGGAACAGAGAGAGCCAACTTTCATCAATTGTTTTATTTAAAGAGACTTAATGGTTTTACAGATACAAGAGTAATTCGCTTTTTTTTTTTCCTCTCAAAACCAAACTGGACATTACTTGTAATACTCTCCAAATTCAAATGTATGTCTACGGAATTAACGTCACATTAACAAAAAAACAATTGCCAAGGTCTCTTGAAAACAGACCACTTCAAAGTTTAACTTTACACATTTTTCCAGTCCTAATGAATGTCAAAGTTCAAGGAACTTTTATCAGATGTGCCCAAGTGCTCTCATCCTCTTTTATTACTACTGAGAAAACACCAAAAAAGATATACATACCTCACTGCTGTTGAGATAAGATCTGATTTTACGCTTGATTCTATAGAGTCAAACGTAACTGTACAGAGAACCTAAAATAAAGAGGGTAAATAAACTGCTGTTAAACACTTCCACCTTTCACAATTTACTGCTTATGAAGAATCTAAAAGAACAACTTCAGCAACAAATATTATGCCATCACCTATCACTCCTGCAAACTCTTTTTTTTCCCTTCATTGCACAAACTTATTCATAATCTTTACAGATTATATGGTCTTACAAGTGATCACATTCAAAAATACTCATCTAATGCTTCTTAACCTGTTAGAAGCATAGAACAGCGTGTTCATCAAGAAACCAAACTGCTTCATTTAAGAGCCAGGGCTAGATGCAGCCACAATGTTGTGCAAAAGAACAAGCCTGTTTATCACATGAACCTGCAGCTTGTATTATTTTCAGTGGTTAAGAGGGAACAACACTGAGGAGTAAATCACTCTTTGCAACAACCCATGTACCCTGTAATAAGTCAGATCAATAGCTGACAGTCTTCTAGGAAAATCAGCTGTGAAAATACAGGAGACCAAATCTTGCATAAAGTCTTAATTCAATCCACCCAACACACCTGACACTTGTAGCAAAGAAGAGAAAAAATTCTCATTAATGTGATTTTTTTGGGGGTACAATTTCCCTATTTATTCCAGGTTACATATTAAGTTTCTTTTAAAAAGACTTCTCAAGACACGCATAATTTAGCATTGCTCTACATACCCATTAAATGAGTCACCCATTTTTCTAAAAATGAAGAGGACTGTATTTTACATGAAATGCTTTTCTTTCAACACATATCTTTAACATAAAAGTCTACATAGAAGGATGACAGAGAGATGAATTTGGACTTACTTTATTAACAAGCAATTTTACTTTAAGCCATCCTGAATTGTAAAGCTTTCTTCTCAAACAACCTGCCCCCAAGACAAAACCCAACCAACCAAAAATGCCCCAAATGTGCCAACCTGAACTGAACAAGGGGAAGCCTTACGGCTTCTAGCTTTGGTTACCAGACATTCTTCAGAAGGTCTGATGATGCAGTAATATTTACCAGACTCTTCCCGGGCACATACACTTAGAATTTTATCCTAATATCTGTGCTGTTAACATAGCAAGGAGCCAAGCTTTATCTATTGTCTTAACAGACTTTGATGTATTTAGATTAAATCTAAGCTGTTTTCTAGTTATTACTATTTGAATGTGAAGAAAAATGAAACTATACATTTAAATGAAATATACAAAACTTCCAGCTTTTAATAAATTAATTTATAATTTCTAATGTTTATAGACACTACCTGTGTTTGACCTCTCTGAAATAAGGCTGATCCATGAAGCATTTTAAACATGTTCACTTCACATTTAATATCTCTGAGCGAAGTCAAATCTCTCCCATCACACCTAAAGTTACAAGCAGAAATTATGAGATCAATGGAACTACAGCGTTGGATTAGAAGTTGACAGAAATATTATTCAGTAGGAGTTTGATATATTTACCTTCTATATTCATTCAGAGCAAGATTTCTAAAAATATCCTTTGAAACCACATTGAAAGATTCCATGATTTCAAAAGGCTCAGCCTCTGGAAATTTTTCTGGGTATAAAAAAATAAAATAATAATGCATCTGAAGTTGGAAAATTGATTTTGTAGAACTTTTACTAAAATAGCTTGACCAACAAAGAGCACGCTAAGTAGTGCTGCTCCATTCAAGCATTCTCTACATATTAAGAAAACAGAAATACCTTTCAACTGTTCTTCTGTTTCAAGCCGTATTTTGTTAATTGCTTCATCTCTAGAAATCTAGAACACAGGATTTGCAACTAGTTAGTCTCCAGGGCAGAGTAACAAAAGAGGTTTGGATTGTCAGGTTTCTCTTTGTTTTAAAATTCTGTAAAACTCAAGCAATAAGCAACAGGACTGTCACACAAATTCAAAGATCCATTATCATAGAATACCAGAGTGGAAGGGACCTCGAGGGTTATCTAGTCGAAACCCTTCTGACAAAAGCACTGTCTAAAGATGGCCCAGCATCCTGTCCAGCTGAATCTTAAAGATGCCCAATGCTGGGGAATCCACTGCTTCCCTGGGGAGATGATTCCAATGGTTGATTGTCTCATTGTGAAGAATTTTCCTCTTGTGTCCAAACGGAATCTCCCCAGGAGTAATTAGTGGCTGTTGCCCCTCATTCTTTTCAATTGTGACTCCTTGGAAGAGGAGTCTCCATCTCAATGTACTGGAAACAAATATTCTGGTAGGTAAGAATTTACAGAGTAATTTATTATTACGATTGCAAATATATGCCGAGAAAGAGAAGAGTTTTCATTAACAATAGGAGAAAGAACTAAATCTTACTACAGTTTCATGATTATATTAATTAAAAAATAATCATGTTTGAAGTGATTACTTACTTTATCATGGCTAGAATCTGTGAACACCGCATAGATCTTGTTAGAAGCAAGTCTTTTGGAAGAAAAGAAAGCATTTTTTAAAACAGAGCTTAAAACCTGCTTGTTTATTTTGAGGACTAAATGTTTGTTTTCATCAGCAGTATGAAAGCACCAGACTGACATTTTATAAACATTACTAGCTCCAGCTGTCTGTCCTGCCTGCCTGTCCTCCTGCCACCTCTCTGAAACGAGTTATCACTTCCACAGCAAGGCTCATACACGCTAACATCCTGACTCCTCTTGTCACCACGCCACGAGAATGGCATATTAAATTACACTGTCTTCACTGGGTTTTTCACAGTATTTGTTTTGCCCTGTTTTTCTTACCAAGTATAAAACAGGAGAGTTGAAGGCCATATTCCTAAGTTTCTACGGAAAACGCAGCAACTAATGCATTTTGAATCTGACCATTCAAAACATGCTCTTTTGTTAAACAAAACCCCCAAACTACCTGCCTAGAGCTCATCAAATTAAAATAATTGTTAAATAAGCATTTTGAGTCATTTAACAGAATTTAGATCAACATTATTTGATCTGAACTTACTTATTTGCACATTCCACAATCTCTTCAGGAGCAAGAAATAACTTCTGAACAGTTCTCTTGACAACACCCCGTTCTTTCACTAGTTGTTGAATTCCCTGGATTATCTGCTGGGTATGCTTCACCCCTACTTTGATGGCATGACAGAAGTCTTGTTGCAATATATTCTCGGCAGTTGCTTCCAACATAACTATCAAAGAAAAGTTAAAAATTAAGTAAATTACTATTTTATTGTTCAATAGCAATCTAATTCAGCTGAGGAAATACAGAATAATATTAAACTGCATACATATAACTAAATTTACCTAACAAAAGTTACCTAACGCATTGTTGTTTATTCCTGTGTGAAAATACAAGTTTCAAAGATTAGGAAAATATCTGCAGAGGCACCTAGTTGATTTTCAAACACTCAACAGATACTACTAACCTACTTACCAACTTGATTTTGCTGAGCTCCAGCAACAACTAAATTTAAAGTACTAGAAGACATCTGTTTTCGAGTTGGATTGATGACAGTTTCTCCATCAACCAGTCCTACCCTTACTGCACCTACAAAGAAACTCCAGAGAATTATTATAATAAGAAGTTCTTTAAAGTATCATTTTACTTTGAAAATTATACACGTAAAACCAGTAATTAAAGCTATGGATTTTTAAAAATATTAGCACATTAGCTATATATTAAGGAAAAATCTGTAACGCAAAATTAGCTCTTCTTGAATTTCTTTTGGGTAGTGTTACAGGGCAGGGTATATAAAGCTACGTAGCATTATACACAAGGCTGTAAGTCTACTGGTTGGGGTTTTTTAGTCATTTGAGCACATATTTTCTAGAAAAAAAGGCAGGTGAAAGGAAAAATACAGCTGAGTATTTGTTCTGGGCTAGATCTTGGCTTCTCTTTCCCCAAAATAGTCACAATGGAATAAAGCTCTTCCTGAGTTCCTGGAGAAAAAGTATTCTTATCTGGCTATTTTCTGAACAACGCTTTTCAAGACCCAAGTTTCTCTAAAGAAAAAATTAAGTTACTGGTCTCTACACCATACTACTTCTGGATTATAAATCCTTCCAAAGTATATTTAGTCCAGGAAAAAATAATGCTTTGAAGTGCAACAATCCTATCGATTGTAAAATTCCATTCAGTACTTGAAATAAAAGACAGTGGATTTTAGATTCAGGCTCTTGTTAAAAAAGCATGAACTGTGGTCTAAGTCTTCCATTACTCAAATCATCCGTCACTTGAAAATATTTACTTACCAATAGGACCATTCCATGGGATATCAGATAATGCAAGTGCTGCAGAAGCTAGAATGAGGAGATAAAAATCTGTGTTAGAAAAAAAATGGATCGCATTAAATCACACATAAGCAGTAGTTTTTATCGGTCATCTTACCTCCATTAATTGCCAGAACATCAGGGTCATTGACACCATCTACTGCTAAAAGATTACAAAGGATCTGGCATAAGATAAAAGACAATGAATAATTTTGATGTATACATTTTTATTAGCTGTCACTACAAACGTAAGGACAACATAACAAAACATTCTATGTATTTGTACATGTCTATACTGCAAATGAAAATTTGTTCAGGTATTTAAACTAGAAAGCTCACAGAGTGTAGAGTATCATATCATATATAACATATACTATTAGCCTTTCTTTCCTCTATTGTACAGAGGATATCTGAATTTTGTTCCTGTACCTCTACAATAGAATTTGGAAACTAGCATGGAAGAAAAGTAATTTAAGGCAAGGAGATGACAAACTACAAAGCAGCATTAGAATATTAGACTGTTTTTCAAAGTTTAAACCCCTCCTGGAAGATAATGAAAATTGTTTATCTTAAAACAGTGCCTACATCACATGAAATTTTCAATTGATATACCCAAGTTTTCCATTCTGAAGGTAGCTATAGTTAGGGACAGCAAGCATGACCTACCTGTGTATCGTAAAAGTAGCCCACTGGGAAGAGTGGTCTGATTGACCGATCTGGAAAAAAAATATTCAAAGTCTAAGAAGTATTCAGCTTCCAGTAGTTAGCATTCAGTTTGTCTTGTGTAATAACCCCACAAAAACCATAAAATGGTTTACATGGAAGACCCAAACAAACAAAAAAGGCAGAGGACTCAGAAGTAAATTTAGCATGACAATCAATTCTAAAATGTCAATAGCACTCAGAGTGAAGTAAGAGTTATTTGAGTGAGCATACCCACTGTCAGGTAACACAAGGTAAAAACACTGAAGAAGTCTTCTGTGCTTTAGGATTCAAATAATCTATTAAATAGTATTTGACCAAAAATATCTTCAATGAAAAGACACAGTCCTCCAAAAAATTAAAGCAACAAAAGCATACATGTTCTCAATATTGCATTATGTCCACAATGCAGATTTCCTACTTATTTCAGTCCAAAGTGCACAGGACTGCGTAACAGCCTAGGCCTTATAGGCTATTCCCTCTCCTAATTCTTTTCATCACAGTCTTCAGATGCTGATGTATCTGACATCAGTTTTGTATAAATGTTGACTTTCAAGGCATTATCTTATTCATAAATGGAGATCACTTTTCAAGCAGGACCAAGAGGGAGAGAGTGAGTATCTATCAATCAGTAAGTCTGCCTCTCTGTATTTCAGTTTAGTTTGGTTGTCTCCTCCACTTGTTCAGAGAAACGTCCAGCTGCAGAGGTAACATCTCTGAAGTTAGCATGAGAGCTTGATATGAACAGAGGTGACAAGATTTCTTGGAATCCAGGCTTATATATAAAGGAATAGGCACACAGCCCCAGTTGATGTATCATTTTAAAAATCAGTACCAATAAGCAAGAAACTACAAGTCTGTTTCTGCGGTAATGTCAAAAGAAAACAATCAACTCTGCAAACCGCAGTTATAAATTACCGTATTTTCAAACATTCATGAGGATATTACAACATATTTAAAAGACATTGTAAATAGAATATTTCAGTCTACCTATTACTCTGCTTGTAAGAATTTCTTTATCAGTGGAACCAAGTTCTCTTCTTAAATAGTTTGTAGGAATTCTTCCTGCTGCAGCAGCTTTCTGACGGTAGTCAACCTTTTAAAAACAAAACAATGATTCCTTAACACAACAGTTTACTTAATTTTAGAGCCACAGAATCATTCAGGCTAGAAGGGACACCTCCAAAGTCTATAATCCAATCCCCTGCTCAGAGCAGGGTCAAGTCTGAATTCAGATGACATTATTCAAGGCTGTCTTGATGCCCAAATGGCCCCTCCGTTCTGTGGCATATATGGACTGCCCCATCAGTCAGCCCCAGCCTGAACTATTGCAGGGCACTAATGCACCCCAAGTTCAGGGCTTTGTTCGGCCTTACAGAATTTCGTAACATTCCCGTCAGCCCATTCCTCCTGCCCCTGGTCCCTCCAGACAGCAGCCCTGCTTCTGAGTAGGCCATCTGCACCCCTGCAGTGTGGTGTCATCTGCAAACTGGATGAGCAGGAATTCCAGGTCACTGCTACAAGTATGAAACAGGCTGTGTTCCAGGATAGACCCCTGAAGAGCTCACTGTCATTCAGCTTGAAGTTAAAGCTTAATAATCACAGCCTTTTGAGACTCATAACCCAACCAGTTTTCCCCACATCTAAAATACACTGCCTGAATGTGGATGCTGTGGTGGACAACGTTCACACAGCTTTTGTGGAAAGCCTTGCTGAAGTCAAGGTAGATAACATCCAGTGCTAACGCCTCATCCACAGGTCTCGTCATCTTATCATATACTGCTGTTCTGAAGTTCAGGGTCTGTGGTCTGCTATATCCACCCAGCATCTTGAACTCTACCATTTAACGATTACTACAGCTAAGGCTACCCCTGATTATGACAAAACTAATTCTGTCATTAGCACTTACCACTAATGGCATAAACTGAGATGCAGAAGGCTTAGTTTTACTGACTGCTGTGACCATTACAGCTGTGTCACCTAGCTGGATTAAGACAAAAAAAAAAAAAATTGAAGTTACCTGCAAACAAAATATTGTCTTAAGTCTTAAACTTATGCAGAAACTAGAACTCTGGAATATTCTTTGAAGGAAACCACCACATAAATCTATGCTTCACACCATTACATTTTTTCTTTTAAATAAAACTTTTTTTCCTACAAAACACAGCTATACATTCATTAGGGATTAAATTGCCACCTGAGGCTCTATATTCTTTTAAAAGGCTCTGATGTCGCAACAATGAGTGCAGATACAGAAATTTTCAAGTTGTGCAAATAATTTTTTTTCACCTGAACAACGGCAGATCCGTCAGCAAACCTCGCAAGCTTTCCAGAAGACAGTTCCATCTTTCTATCAGAAAGAAATAATCTATTACTCATGCTGAAGTCAAGTAAATTTTCCAGTAACGTCTGCATTCATCGACAGCATCAACTGTACAGAATGTAAACTACACCTCGTATTAGACAAAAAACCCCTCATGGCATATGGGAATTGAAAGGCTTTGACCAAAAGCCACCAAATACCCTTAACTTTAACGTGCTTTTGCCTCAAATGTCCTGCCTTTTCCACCTCGAATGAAGACTTGCAGCCACACTGGATGTCACCTGAAGTAACAGAGACAAAACACTCCGCGCACACTGGAAAATGAATCCACCACTTGTTCAAGCTGGGTTTTAGTCTTGCCAACAGAAAAAGCAAGCGCACACCTGCTGTGCCCTCACAAAACCGGGGAGCCGCTTGTACGCCCGCAAAACACCTTTTCCCGCCACAGCTGCAGAACATTCTCCCTCCCAGACACCTGCTGTTCACCCGCTGCGAAAGAGGGACAGCACGCAGCGACGTCAGCGGCAACTTCTCCTCACGTTTGTTGCCCCGCGCGCCCCGGACAGCTCTCTTCACCGAGTCCCCCGGACCGACAGCCGCTCCGCAGCCCCGGTAACAAGGCGCAGCCTAACGCCACCCCGCCGCTCCTCAGAGCGCGGGGTGCCCCTCACCTGTCCCCCACATCCACCGTCACGGTGCGGCAGGGCCCGGGCCCCGGCAGCCGCCGCACGCAGCCGTCCGGCACCAGTAGCCGCCGCCATCGCGCCGCGGCCCCGCCGCCAACAGCCAAACCGCCGAGGGCGACGCGGCGACAGCTCGTGGTGGCGGCCATGGCGCCGGTGGGGAGGAAGGGGCAACCCCTAAGGCATGCTGCCCCCCGATTGGCTCTGGGAAGCGGCGGGGGGCGGGCTTCCGCTCAGTAAGCTCGAAGCGGATTGGTTTTCGTACCGGTGGTTTCGTTTCGATTCCTCGGCGCGAGCGCGTCCCTGCGCCCTCTGGCTGAGTCCCGCCGGCTTACGGCGGCTGAGGAGGGTCAGGCGGGGCAGAGCGCGCGAAGGCGGTGTCTCCGCGGTGTTCAGCGGGGCCCTGCTGAGAAATCTGAGGTAAAAAGTGGCAGAAAAAGCTCCGTGGCGGCCCCTGGCTATGGAACGGCTTTAGAGCCAGCTCCGACTACAATCTGGGGGGACACCCCCCGACTACTGTCTGGGGGCCCAGGCTGAGGGAGGGGGCACCTGCAGCAGTGCTGCCGCCTCGTTCCCGCCATTGGCGCCTCAGGAGACACCGCGGCTTTGGCGCCCGTGAGGCCCTGTCCGGCGGCCCTAGGCCCAGCAGCCGGAGCGTGCGCCGCCGCCAGGCCTGGTGCGGGAAAGGTGTCCAGGTAAATATTCGGGGCCCTTCCTTTAGGAGCCTGGCTGAATGCTCAGTGCCAGCTTAAACTCACGTGAGAGGAAAAATACGTGTATTTGGAATTCATTCCCCCAAAACACCTCGTTCTGTGCTTTTTGTTTTCAAAACTATAACACATCCACCACCCCACCTCCCATTTCAAAACAAAGAATTGTAATTAACCCCCTGAATCTTTTTAGTAATTAACCTTAAAGTTGTATTAACCGTAGATCCCATAGCAGGGTCTGGCAATTGGAGCATGGCAACGGAGTCAAGAAATTAGCACCGAACTTCAAGGTCATGCTCATCTCAAGTCACTGAAGGGGCTGTTCCGTCATGCCATTCCTCGCATTTCTCCTCAATAAGGCAAGAATAGTGATCCTTAGCACTCCTTTAAGCCAGGAATGTCAAAATAGTTTTCCAAGTAAGAGGAGGCTTACAACAGTTGTTACTGCTTATCACAAAGGCTTGCCAGTTAAAATATTTGTTGTGCTGTAACATGCTTAGAGTGCAACAGAATGTTACACTTATGGGACAGTGTTTATCTTCTCACGTTAATTATTCCTCAGATTATTACTCAGTTACATAATGCAAAAGAATTAGTAATTACTTCATTATTATTTATGTCTGTGAGCATGAATGGACAGTAATGTGATCATGGAGACCTGATCACCCCAACAGTGAGATTCTTGCAGGATTCAGTTAATAGAAACAGTCAAACTTCATCTCAAACTGATCTGTCATCTGGAGTTAACAATTTAAATTTGGGAGATATAATAAAGAAAATAATGCCATTTACTACTAGTTTGTTTCTAATGCTATTTTGGTATTGCTTGTTCACTAATCTTTTCTGTTTAGTTAACTGGATTTTTCTGTTAGAGCATTTATAGAAAACAGATTCATTGGCTGGGAGAACAGTCCAAGTAATAATTTTCCTTCTGTGCCAACACATTTCTTATCTTTTTGGCAAGACACAGAAGAAAGAAATAAGATGAGTGATCCAGAAACTTAGGATTTGGCCTGGGCAAAAGTACAGTTAACTTTATCCAGATTCAGAATTCATTGGTGCAGTTTTATTTGGTACAAAAATATATCAGGTGGCAAATCAAAAATGTTCACCATGTTTGCCTGATTTCCCATTTGCTTTGCAGCAAACAAACAGATGATTGTTCGGAAAGTTTTTTATGTCATTATTACTCATTAAAATTGCTATTCTCTAGCTTATGGCAAATAACCATTCAGAGCTCTATACTGTTATAAAAATTATTTGACTTTGTAAGAGTGATAAAGAAGTGGTTAGAAGCATTCATATCATGCAAAAGACATGAGCAACACAAATCGTAACCACTTTCTGTGCTTAACAGAAGACGCTTAGGGCTTTTTAATGTGTAAATTCAATTGGTGAAGCCAACATACTTAAACCAGAGAATTACATACAAGTGACAAGCAGAGAGGGAACAGCAGGAGGAGAGAATTCATGGAGAATGAAAAAAGTGATATATATATGTTAAGGCTGAACAGACTGATGCTGCAGATTTTAGAAAGAAGCATAACAAAGGTGCAGAGGAACATGTAAGGATGACCTAGAAGTGATCTAGAAGCAAAGGTGTTTCTAACAGACACTGTCCATTCACCATAAAGGACAAAACCACACAGAATTTGTGTGAAAAGCGTTTTTGTTGAACACTTTTCCTGTCAACAGTAACCAGCAGACAACAAACACTTCTGCATCAGTTCCAAATGTCTCAATACTTTCTCTGTAAAGGAAACCATGACGTTCTGTCCTGCTGACTTCTGTCATCAGCAGTATTACACAGTCATAACCTGTATTCTGTCATTGTTCTGAAATCTCAGAAATGCCATAACTTTTAAGCTCTTGAAAAGCAGCCATGCAAAATATATGCTTCAGCTTTTAAAAAAGACATTCATCCACATTACTTATATCAAAGAATGTATTCTATAGCTGAGATTACATATGGTTGTAAAAAAAAAACCTCCAGGACAAACAGAAAAAAAAATTTTTTCAGATGATGCGTTTAAAAGTAATGATTAACTTTGTTATTTTCTTCCATTTGAACATACATTAGAAGATTTAAAACAGTTCACAAACAGCATTAAGCATTGAAAATAGATCTTTTGAGTGAAACCAAAATTATTAGATAGCTTTTTTCCCCCTCACCAAAATGAGAGGCCTTAAGTATATGTGCTTTACAACTGTCATGGGCTAATGTGTTACTACCATACCACTGTAACAGAAAAAGGATACAAGAACTCAGATATAATTCAAGATACTAGGCAGCAAACAAAATTAATGTTTAACCTAATGAAAAAGCAAAAATACTATTTATTTATTAAGCAATATTTGCACCTTATCACTCTCCATCAATTTTTTTCTCTGATATTTTTTTCCACCCAGATCCATATTCAGTTTAATGATATATAATAAACACCACCCAAGAACACACATCACTAATTTCCCCATTCACATTTCCCCCATCTAGTTTGGAATAAGAGACATGTTTGTCTTCCTAACTTCTGCTTATGGACAGCAGATGCCAGTAAACTGGGAATAAACCTGTTTTGCACTGGAACTTCAAAACTATGGCTCTTGAACCACCCATCAACATTTCAGTAGGCAAACGACCACTGAAAAGGTGTTTTTACAGTGCCCTTTAACAGATATGCTTGATCTTTTCATGCTATAC
This sequence comes from Falco peregrinus, assembly GCF_023634155.1. NCBI lineage: Eukaryota > Metazoa > Chordata > Aves > Falconiformes > Falconidae > Falco > Falco peregrinus. Next base: position 2,330,664 of record NC_073731.1, read on the forward strand.
AACACTGCACTCTGCATATAGGACACCATGCTCATGAGATCGCTTTCTACAAGTAATCTCCGCAAACAGTCTTACTCAGGTCTCACCAGGGGACATCATGCTTTACTGACTATATTTCCCCTTATTGCCTTGCTAAAACAACACTGAATGTAGCAGATAGATGGTCCATGCACCATGCCCTGAAGACCAGCACATTTGGACTCCTCATCAAGAGAAATAACAAGCTCCAGAGCCAAGGGACCTCTGCTGTGAACGCCCTACCCACAGATGTTCAGCAATCATAAATAACACCTAATCTCATCTCTGGTGACAGCATGTGTGGAGATAGATTTCTCTTTGCTATTTTATTGAAAATTTATCCATCCAAAGTCCTAAGGGCACGCTGAAAAATGCTAATTAAGATTAGTATACATATTCCTTGGAACGTCTAGGACTAAAATCCCTCCTGAAATCTTTCTCCACCCAGAAATCAGAGATCACCCAGGCAGGCTGTTCTCTCCTGGTAGTCTTGAGGTTAGGTTAGCCAGGCTGCCCTCATAGCAAACCCCACAGAGAGGGAGCCTGGAGGTCAAAATCTCTTTCTGTGGGGGAGGTTGTTCCCATTATGCTGCAATGAGGCATGCTCTCCCAGAACAGCTCCCCCAACTGCCACCAGACCCTTTTCTTATGCTGCAGTCTCAGTAGCTGCAACTGTCACTATTTACCCTTTTTCTTGCCCCATTCAGAAGGGCACCCACAGTATGTGTTCTGTTTCCACTGACTGTGGCTTTATGCTTAGCTGGCAAAATTATTGCATTTGAAAGCAAGAGGAATCAGTTGGAAATTAAAAAAAGCAAAACAAAACAACAACAAAACCCAAAACAGTCACCACTACTGTCAAGACCAGTGTATATACCTGCGGCTATTTAGCATAAAAAAGCTTGAGCCCGCCAAGAATTTTTAGTGTCCATCCTTAGTACCTCCTCTTTGTAAAATGGGATTTCAGAGTAGAGATTTATTTGTTGTATTTGAAAATTTAACCTCCATAATAGCATATAAATGCAAATTTCTCGAAAAATATTATATGGCTTCTTGAGAAAGCTCTGCAGTAACCATTTCAGTCTCCCAAGTCATACAAAGTCTGTGAGTTTCTCCTGGAGACATTTGCTCAGAGGAGCAGTGTTAAGAACATCAGATTCACCAGGTGCCTTCTACTCTTTGAAACACTCGTACAGCTTGGATGCATATGTGTAAGTGTCTGTGGAAAGCACTGAGTAAATAGTTTTAATATGATTTAGATCATTAGTCAGGAGATCAGCAGTAGTTTTTGAGCTTTTTCTAGCAGCCTCTGTCACATAGAAATGAAGATGTTTAATATCTATAATGATGTTATTCTATCTACTTATGCTGTGTGAGTCTCACTGATATTTATCCCGTGGTAGTTATTAAAAGTAGGCATTTCTTTAAGCAGCTCCCTTTCAGCCTGTATGTCTAGGCCCCATCCTCTCCAGCTCACTGGGTATGCTGGACAACTTGTGGGACAGCAAGAGAAAACTCACCTATATTAAAGTTACCCCAAGCTGTTTGGGGGAATTACTTATAGTCCACTTAGTTTTAGGCCACTTACTTATTTTGGCCAGGATATACCTGTAGTTGATCACCCGATGCTATCCATAGCCCACTCCTCATCCTGCAGCTGAATAAGTATCTCATTTAAAATGCTGCCTCCCTGTTAGAGACAAAAGTTCTGGACAAAAAAAGAAGAAAAAAAAAGGAAGGGGGAAGAAGGAAAAAAAAAAAGTACAGACACTTGTAAAAGAGTGATGTGTTCATATTTTAAGCAAACAGTACGCATGCAACAGACTTCTGTAGCAAGAGGCAGCTACCATTTGGAATACACTTATCTGCCAGATGGGTTCTTGTGGCTCTTCTTTCTCCTAGGCTTAAGTTTATAGGCTACTTTACACTATAAGATTAGGTTGAGCTCCTTAAATAGTTTTGGCATGAAGTTATATACACTCATTTTATTTGTTCTAATTTTGTTTTTTTTTAAAAGTTGAACCCGTTGCACAAACCTGGCTATATGAAAAGAACACATGGAGAATTAACAAAGATGGCACTTACCTTAAAATAAAAACCCCTATCTCAACAATGATTTATTTCCCCCTTTTTTGCCATCATTGCAGATAAGGGCAATGCTGGTAAGAACTCATGCCTGTTACTGTTCCGGTAAAGTTTCCCAGTAGTGCTCCAGCCATACCACCTTGGTCAAGTAGGACACCTCAATCTGCTGAATTCATTACAAGCTGTGAAAAACAATTATGGAACTTGACTGGAAGCAGCATTAAACAGCTCTAGGAGCCTATTCATATGCCACACCTGAGCAAATAACATTTTTTGAACTGGTAAATTTGTTTTAGCAGGATACATATCTGTTATCCTAACATTCTAATGAAGCCTTAAGGTTATACATTGAAATAGTATAATTTTAAAACAACTTCTTTTCTCTTTTACTTGGCCTTCTCTCCCTATTCTCATCGTGTTTAGCTCTACTTTAATTCCCTACCACATCCTTGTGATAGCTTTCAGATGCTGCCAGATTTCCTTAGCTTGTATTAGCCATAATGCTTACTTGAGTAACTCTTACTGTTTTCTTCAGAAAAATCATTTGGATGAACTTAGTAACCAAACATTCTGTGGCAGGTGGATGTAAACTTTTACTTGAATGAGGGATTTCAGAGCAAAAGTAAAAAGGTGGGCTGATTACATCAAACTACCCAACCACACCCATCTGACTCTCGGTTTGCATTATCTTGGAGGGGCACTTGTGTCTCATTTTATTTTAGGGTAGTACAAGTCCTGCTTCCCTCTTCTCTTAGGTATCTGTGAGTTGCATGTTGCTCTGCTGTCTGAGCAGGAAGCAGGTAAGGTATAGCGCTGTGTGCTTTGCTTATGGGAATGGAGGAGAGATTCAAGCAGAGGATGTAGATAACTAAATTTAAGCTCGTTACTATTGCAAGTATTGCTGGCCTGCTAAGCAAGTTGGACATATTGCAACTAAGTATTTTTCTAAAGTGAGTGCTTGAACCCATATGAAATAGTTGCAGATGTAAATCCCCTTTTTCAAAACCAGTGCTGTGATTTCTGAAGTGAGTTAAGTGTATTCTTTTTTTTCCTCACCCTATAAAGTGCAACTAAGGCAAAGGATTGAACAACTACAGATGAATTATTTTTTTCTTTTTTTTCTCTATGAAAGCTATTTGGGTGTGGTAGTAATCAAACTCTCTGTGTGTATATATATGTATATATTGCTTATGTGTTATATGTACAGTCTATCATACATTTTAAGTAATAAGCTTCTAAGACAGTTGAGTTATGATTGTTATTGCTGTGAAATCTAAAATTAGTGAAAGACTTCAGGAAAACAGTTGCTTGCCTCGCCCCCCCCCCTCCCCCAGCTCCCAGTTGTAGAAAACAACACAGACAAACCAACAAAGACAGGCCCCTCACTTGTTCAGCTGGAGTCAACTCCTTCATACTTGCTTGTATTAAGTTGAGAATAAAACAGTCTTCTGTTCAGCAAATGGTATTAACCAAACTCTCCTGCTGGTGTATGGGATGTAATGTGTCTCCAACAAGTCAGCTTTAAGATATGCTCTATGTGGAAAAAAACCCAACCCTGGGCAACTGGGTCTTTTGTAGTCTTCTGGTGGGTTAAAAATGGGCTCAGCAGATGCATAGGGTGGAAGCAGCCTTTCAGACTGAGGCTGTCTAGTAAAAGCTTGTGTATTCAGGTGCAGGGACTTTGTAGCTGGGCACAGGCTTTGGCTAAAACACGTTAATGTGAGCTTGCAAGAAAAGTTCTGTGGGATGATGTGGTGTGCCTGTCTGCTGCTAAAAGAAATTGTTGTATATACTGATAACCCTCCCTCTATACTACTTGGAAGTAAAGACATGGTTTGTAATTCTTCCTTTCAGAAACTTTAATGTCCTTGTCCAGGTACTGAAGTAGAGTTGTGATGGTTTCTGGGAGCTGTGGATACCTTGGCAGTTGAAACTACCTCAATTCATCTAATCTGATGCCTTATGTCCAAGTTCTTCTGAAATCTTTATTTACATATGCTGCAAGATTGTATTAATATGTGTCTCCATCCCCTGCTTAAAGGAAAATTATTCTTTGTAACAAAGTGTGTTCTCTCAAAAGTTATGTTCATATTTTATGCTGTTTCTTATTGAGATGCTTTCTCTTTCACTAACTCCCCTGGAAACAAATGTTTCAGCTCGGTGTTTGGGACAGGTGGTGATACCATATGGGTCTCCTGTTTGTATACCTGTGTATTTACTTACTAAATACATAGACCTGTTTGTAGCATTTGAGGTTCTGCAAATATTTTTAAAGTATTGTATAGTGTCTTTGAAGTAAACACTTTCTTTGAAGTAGTAAATATGGTTTGGTGGTGGGCATTGAGCCAGGGCTGAGGCTTGTGCTGGGTATCTGGAGGATACTCATAGGGTTGGACAGAGGCAAGGAAAGAGTAGATTAACTCGAACACTTGCTCCTCATTTGTTGTGTTGTCATAAATGAGGGCATTTGGGCTGGAAAAGGGAGGAATGTCATAAAGTGGGGGGAAATTATAACTCTAATAATTTGTAAAAGCCAGATGAGCACCTCTAAGTGTAAACTAGTGTAGGAGAGTTGTCCTTCAGCTGAGGCAGCAGCTGGTGAGGTTGGAGAAATAATATTGAAGGAAGGAGTCTTATTAAACAAAAGCCTGCAAACAGGAATAGAGAGCATATACCAAAGCAGTGTGGCCATGGCCCTGCAGGCCTCGGGCAGTGCAGCTGTTCATGTTCAGAAGTCCCCTTCTCTTGTAATCCTGAATTCTGGCTGAGAGAATGCCCTGCAGAGCTCAATAAAAGGCTTTAAAAGTTACATCTTCTGACAACGAAGTTTCTCTTTCCTAAAGGTGTGTCACTTGGTAATGCTTGGCTTCACTCAGAGGGATGAGCAACTGCTGTGAGAGTTACTATTTTTAAACATTTCCCTGGATAACAATGTGTTTCCTCCAGAGCAATATGAAACATCACACTTTCATCTCGGAGACTATCCCTTGTCCTACATGTCTTTGCTGGAGTCTTTTTGGAAAACCCTTGGAGGGGCTCCAATCATGCCCAGGCCTTTCCAGAGTGAAGAAACTGAGAATAGCCTGGCCACGTTTGCAGCAAGCTCCCCGGACAGAGGAAGACCCTAGAATGTCATTTCGTGCATCTTTCTCTATTTAATCTTCTGCCACACGATGGCACTGGTTAGCTGACCAAGGGATACGCTTGTCCTGTTGCAGCCCAAACTGGGTTCCAGCTATTTTATGGTGATGCCTGCAGAGCGCAGCTTCTGCCCACAACTCCTCCACAGCTTGCTTGGAAACTTCAGAAGATTGACGGAATGTTTGTGGAATAATAGAAAACAACAGTTTGTTTTTCATCACACATTAATTTGTAACACTTTAATCCTTGAGACTTATCCCCACCTTGGCTCTTCGGTGTGATCAAATGAAATATGGGTGATATTTAAAATGAATGATTTTTTTTTTTGAAGTCAAGGGGAAAATCTACACAAACGGTAAGTTTTACAAAATTTACAAGAGATAGTGCCTCTCCCCTTTGTGTGTGTAATAGTTCTTCAGCCACTTTTCACTCCTAAGTCCATGGTTTGAAAGGAGAACCTAGAGGTGTGACTTTAAGCCTTTTCAGGCATTTATGTGAACTCTGAGCATTTGATGCTGAATTCTTAATGAAACAGCCAGAATTTAACAGAAATAAATGCAAAAGCATTCTGCCTGTATGGGATAATTTTTACATACCCATTTTCAAAACAGTTAGCATCACTTCTAACACTACTAAATGACTTTTGTGACCTATATCTTCAGTTAGTTTAAAAATAAATGTGAACGTCAGGTGTAATGCACAAAGCTTCCAGATGTGTGTGCTCATTTACTGTCAATTCAGTTTCTGGGTGCCCAAGTTAAAATGATTTGTACTCTGGCAACCTCTCCCCAGAAACTTAATCTGAGGGCTGAGCACTCCTTGGGGCTCCTCTCCATACCAACCTATGAGGCCACGGAGACCTTTGTTGACTGTGAAGAGCCAAAGGTCTAATTATAAATGATTATGATAAATATCAACAAATACAAATAAGCCTGAAATGACCTGAGGCCATGAATTACTTGCCCACGAAAACTGAGCAAATGGCAGACTGAGGGTGGGCATCCTTTTAGGAGGGAGGTTTCTAAAACAAAGACAAGACCCTTGTTTGGTGGGCAAGTCTGATCCAGCATGTAATGCAAAGATAATGCATGTAAAAAATGTAGTTTTTGTAATGCTTTTTAAAAAACCAAAACCAGTTATTGTCTGGAATTTTCCTGTGTGGTAACCCATAAACTAGTGGGACTGCACTCACTATTTCCTTAAATCTTTGGCAAATGTTAAAGGAGGTATAATTTTAAGGCCTAATATATTTCCTTTATTGCTTTCCTGTTTCTGTTAGGGAGAAATGTGATCTGTCTCTCTTGCTGTCATGTGAGGATGCATTTGCCTAATTAAAATCCCTTTGGCCACTGCTCTGCTTGGGAGTGTGGCTGTGGGTTCAGGTCTGCCCCTATCCTGCAGCACCTTATTCCCTCTTTTAGTGAAAAGCTTTGTGTTGGGGGTTAGCGCACCTAATGGGTGAGTAAAAGAGGTGGTGATTAAACAAGATGATGATGAGATGAGGAAGACAGCAATAAGGATTGATGACGTGGCTCAAGCTGGCAACGGAGCATGGGGTAAAGCGTGGTTTGAAGGTGAAGTATGATTGATCTGTGTTGTGTCAAGTGATGGCACATACCAGTCAAAAAGGTAAATTAGGAACTCTTAAAATTCTTTGTTGAAAAATTAGTCATGATTATTTAGCTGTGGATGTGACATTTTAAAGTAGATATTTAATGATTAGGCTTTTGTGTTGGGCATGTTTTCTTTTAACTTAGTTTTTTAATTTTTCAAAAGCATTTTCAAGTAAGAGAATCAAAAGACAAGGCAGTGATTAATAGGGCCTTTCTAACAAAAAGCAAAGCTTTGGAAGCCTCAAAGTTGTTGGTGGTACTATACGAAAAGTGCCTGATAGTCTCAGAGAAAGGCAGGAGAATGCAATGTAAAAATTGGAAAAAGACAGGAGATGATTACTTGCCTAAAACTTGTTGATAATTAAAACATCTTAGCCATTGAATCCTTTTAATTTTGGTTCTCTATGAAACGCAAGGAAAAACTTTGTCAGAAGCTGGACGTTGACAAAGTCTGAACTTGCAGCAGTGCTGTGTTATGTATGGCACACTTGAAATAAAGCAGCAGCCTTACAACTTGGAGTCTTATGGATTGTATCTGTTCCCTTTCTTTCCCCTTTGGCATGATGGTTTGCATTTTTCTCCCTAATTTCAAAGCAAAACTATAAATAGGAGTTGGGAACTGTGTGGATGTGGTGATTGATATGGATTTTGTTTGCTGTTCTTGCCATCTTGCCTCATAAAGGAGGTCTAAGCTTAAATTAAGATCTAATGATCGAGCAGTTTGTCAACCCATGCCATGCCCTTGATCTGTTTCCAGTGTGTTGGCTCCATCCTCTTGCTGTGAGAATGCAATTGATTTCAGCAGGGCTGGGTCAAGCCCTGTGTAGAGAGCTTTCAAATTTTACCATGAACACAAATATGATAGGCTCAAAATAAACTTCAAAATGGCTCCTTGGAATCCCTAAATGTTTACATTAATTTTTGTTTTTTTGCTTAGGAGAGAAAAAAAAAATTAAAAACACTGTGTTATCTTTTGGGGCATGTAATAAAAGCTACACCTTGATTTAGGTTCTTCTGATCAGAGGAGATAGCACATAGTCTATGAAATGAAGGATGAAAAAAGCAATAAAAAGTTTCTAAGGCTAATAAAAATATGATTTATAGTTAGGACTCAGTTATAAATCCCATCAACACTTGCTATAGTTATACTTGTACCTTGCTGCATTGTTGAAAGAAAGGTTAGTAAAGGAATTATGTGGCGTTTAATTCATACAGTTACTTACACAAGTTGCAACTAGCTTGATAAATGTCAGCATTGTTAGTGAAATTAGTAAGAGAATAGTGATATATGTTAATAGTCTTAAGAGTATCTGCCATTTAAAACTAAGTATAGTCAACTGTTTTGGGATCTGAAATGTGTAGAACATATAAAATTTTTAGTAGGGCAATAGCAGCTGCAGAAGTCAAAGTAGTAGAGGAAGGGGGAATACTTGAGCTTATGGTAGCAGGTATTTATTTGCTCCACAGCTGATGATAACTCAGTGATTCAACTTCAATCTTTGATTTATCTCATTATGCTTCATACCGCATGCTTGGCCTTGACCTTTTTTTTCAGGCATTGCTTTGTCTTGAGATCATCTCGGCCCTCCAAATTTAACCTCTATAAATTATTTGTGACTCTTTGTGTAGTGGGTATAAAGAGCATCTAATGGAAAACTAGGAGTTTCTCTGTGGTACCCTGATTTTTTTTGTTTGTTTTTGTTTTGTTTTAACTCTGGGTCACTGGACTGATCTTTATCAACAACTTGGCATATTATTCCCAGAATGGGTGATACTCTATCCCTGTGTCTTTGGACTCAGAGGTTACACCCCAGTTCTGAAAAAAACAATTCTGATAAAATTATTTCGAATTATTACTGCTGTTTTCAAAGTATTAAGATAATTGTGGGTGTAAAGGCAAGTACAAACACACAAATTCAGGACTGTAGTACCCAGTGTATCATGTTAAGTATGTACTCTTGTTTACTTAATCTTCTCTCAGTGATTTTTTCCCTTTTTTTTTTCTTTTTTTTCTTTTTTCCTTTAGGATTATGCCTATTTTTCCAATTCTAAGCAGTTGTTGGGTAGTTTCTACTTGCAAAATCCTCAAAGAAATATAAATCTGCCCCTGCCACAACTGGCAAACAAGCTGTCATCTGGAAATCTCTAATTTTCTTCCTGAACATGCTTTGATCTGGTATTTTTACTGTTGAGAGGAGTAGTTGTAAAAGTATGCTAATAAAAACTTGATCCTGCTTTATCAAAAGCTCATGCCTTGTAGACCCATCACTTGGTTGTGTAGTTTATAGCCTGGCTGTTACTGTAATCCACTTGCATCGCCTATGCACACATGTGAGCTTCCCTGCAGGTGTGACACTGAGAGCTTCAGGTTTTGTGGCCATGTGTACAAAAGGAAATGTAAAACAAATCCAGGTTACCTCTGTAATCTTGCCTTTGTATGTGTGGTGTTATAGACTTTAATTGCATGGCTGCAAAATGTTTCTCAAATGCACTATAATCAGCATTTTCTAAAATGTTAGTTGCATGAGTTTAATCTCTCTTTTTTTTTTTTTTATTTTTTTATTTTTGAGCTGTTTTACTTTCCGCAGACTGTGCTGCGGCTATGACGCCTGCCTGGCAGTAGCACATAGCTGGCTGTACTTGCACAGCAATTTCTACATATAACGGTGGTACAGTGCAAGATGCTCATGAGCACCAGCAAACACAGCCTCTAAGGAGGCTGTGCAGAAAAAAGCAATGCAAAAAAAAAAATCTTCTCTTGCCTCTGCTTTGTCTCTGAAAGGGAGTTTGACTTGCCATGCCACAAAATTTTGAGACTAGGGCTGACTTTTTTTGACCCTGGGAAGGATTTAAAGCCTCTACGAGGTTGCGAGCCTCTCACCCTGAGCGACTGAGCTGGAATAAAACTGAATTTTTTGGCCGACTCTGCAAGGCTTGGGGATTGTTGGCTTCTGCGGTGGGATCCCTGGCCAAGGTTGGCCCTGAACACCAGTGGCTCCTGTGCCTTGCTAACATGCAGGAGGGAATATGCTTTTGAGGATTGCAGTAAAATACTGCTAATGGTGAATTTGTGACAACTTGGGGTCTCTGTTCAGCACCTGCCTTTTACTGGGTGGGTGTTAGTTAATGCTTCCTGGAGGGGGTTTCTCTTCTGTGACCATGCAGCTAGTGACAGCACCTCCTAGCCTGACTCTTGTAGCTCGGCAGGACATGTGCTGTGCTCCCTGAGGGGAGCCGGGAGCTGGTGTGAACCCACCTGTGTCCCCCGCCACTTGTGTTGCTGATGGCAGAGGGATGGGATGGGGCACTCTGTGTGCCTGGTTGTGCTGGTTGTGGGTGGAGTCAAGTTTGGTCCCAATGCTGAGTAAATGTCAGAGCAAAGGCTTGCACAGATTCTTGTTCAGGGGAACATCCAAAGCTTGGTTACAAAATTAGGAGCACAAATGTTTGTGAGTGAAGGAAAATGACGTATTAGTGCACACACTTGCACCATAGCTGTGCCTCCAAATTGAGTTAATTATGGATGTTTCTTCAGCCATCCTGTTACCCATACATTTTCCTGTACTAAATGGAAATGTACATCTCTTTCCTATTGTCTGGGTTATGTGGAGTGAAACCTGCCCTGAGTAATGCCGTGGAGAAAAGTTTCAGTTGTGATGAGCTTTGCCATATAACATCATTAACCTTAGTTATCACAATTAAGTTTGCTTTAGATTTTTGCACTTTCACTGGTTAGTTTATTCGGTTGATTTACTTAAGTGGAGTTTTAATGTCCTGGTTTTCACCAGCCTTCTAATAAAACCTTCAACAGGTGCCTTGAGTTGAGAGCTTCACAAATGTAAGGAACAGCATTTTTTTATTTCATGGTAAAGACACTGGAGATGTAGTGAGTAAACAAATGATCTGTATAACTATAGTACAGGTTGACATGCAAATATTTTGTGAACTATTCCTCACCACTTGCTATGAAGCCAGTGCTTTCTGCATTGCTGGTCCAGAGACCTGAGTATATAGACTCTTTTCAAGAAGGAATTGATTACATTTGCAAAATTTTCTTGTAATTTTTTTCCTTTTAAATATATTCTTTCCACCAACCCAGTGCTGATTGTTATAAACGTTTTTGCATTTAGAAGAAACTTTTTCCATGTTATGGGTAGACAGTAGACTCTCTTGTGGATCCCAGACCTGCTCTGATACAAAGTGATTGCATAGGCAAAATCTGTCTATGAAGTTGCGATCTTCGTGATTTCTGGTCTCCAATCATTGTTGTCTCTGGATCGTGGCAAACAGATGATGTTCAAGTTTTATTTGAATATCTGACTGCATTGGAAATGAAGCAAAATGAATTCAGCCATCACTAATAATAATAATGCCAAACCCTTAGGAAGTTTCTTTCCTTCCCTGCTTTTCCATAGTCTTGTTTATAACTTACTTTGTTACACAATTGTGTTTAATCTGAATAGTTTAACGAATGGCTTTGGAGATGAACCTACAAAATGCTTTGGTATTTTGTGAGCTGAATCACAATGATTATAGTTACCGTACATATAAATGTCCCTTTAGACTGTAGATCTGCCCGTCTTGGTGCATACAAAAAAGTACAGAAACTGGACTTGATGAAGAAGAACATGTCTCCACAAAATAGTTACTGTTCTGGCTAGGTAAATGCAGCATTTTAATTGTATTTATAATTTTTGCTCAACCTGTTGTGTATTAGTAACTTTTCCTCACAGCAGTAACCAACAATAACCACAGGCACTGAGCTTTATATTTAATCTAATTTTTGGAAAAATTGTTTAGCAATTAACACTAATAGCTGGCTGATACTTGCATAGCATCCAAATTCAACTATACATTTGCTATTCACAGGGCAGACTTGCAAACAAGATCTGGCACCCAAACAGGCCTGTGCTAGACTGAAATTATTCATGTGCAGTTGGATAAGTAAACAAATAAGGAATTTGGAGACTTTTTAGATTATTCAATTTTTTTTTTTCATTTGATATCTGCCTTTTTAACTTGGAGCCTCCTGGGATGGTCTTGAAACTAAGCTTTTAGGCTTAAAAGGTCATTTATTTGTTTCTAGGATATGTTATTGGTACTCATAATAAACTAATGAGATTTAATAAACTCAGAAGGATCTCAAAAGGGGGAAACTATTCTTCAGTATGGTGGGTACATCTAAGCAAACAGGTCCTATACACTGCTGTCAGGCTGATGCCCCTGCAGAGTTGTGCTATATGGCGCTGATGGCTCGGTTCTGCTCTTTAGTGAAATATTATTTCCTTGAATTATCCCTTTGATATTTTAAAGTCCCAGAGAAGGTGTGTGTGAGCGCTTAAATGGGAATGAACACCTTTACAAGGGTGACATGAGGTGAAAAGGGGAAGAAGTACACAGGCTGTGCCGGCTCCTGAGCTGCAGAGCATAGAAAATGCTCAAAATATCAGATGTGTAAGTTGAAATTGCCTCAAGGCAGCTTAATCTTATACGGGAGGAATTGGCATAGTGCATAAACCAAGCAGAAATGGGCCTTGGCAGCAGTGGAGGAGCAGCAGAGTCTCTGGGACAAGTTGTTCTGAACAGTTTATCGCCCATGTGAGCTCACGCTTGCTGCGTTGCTGACCTAGGGAATGCATCTCCTGATTTGATCTCAGCCTGATATTGTCCTCGGCAGAGCAATCCTGTGCTCTACTCAAAACTGAACTGGCCTTTCAGGGAAATCCTCGATGGCTGCTCCCTGCCTGGGCTTTGTGGTGGTAGGAAGGGCTGTGGCATCACCCCTGGTATGGTGGAGGCAGGCAGCAGGAGCAGGCCTAGGGCTGGAAGCGGGAAGAAAACAGTTTAATGAAAATACTGCTTTCTCAAATACAGGTCATTCTCTGCTTTTTGTCTCCCTTTCTGTTCCATCCTGTGTCCCCTGCCCCCCTTCAGGATGGGTCAGACAGGTTTTGCAGTGGTCTGAGCCTTGGACGGTTTGGTGCCTCAGGATTTATTTCTGCTTTGTGATCACTTCATGCTGGGACGTTGCGGTGGGGTTATTTGGGGGAGAATTAAAAGGTTTTTGTTGTTCTTCTGGATGGTTTTTGGCGCTGAGAAAACCTGTAGCTCTTGCAAAACGTTCAGCATCCTTGAACTTAATCACTATCGTAACATCAGACCTCACTGGATTTTGGCTTGAGGCTTGCATCCGGAAGTATTAAAATGCTTGTGTTAGACAGGAATGTTACCCTAGATATAAATTTCCATATAAAAACCTCTACTTGTCGTTTCTCCGTATATTCCCCCTGTTTGTCTCACCCTTATTTTTTTTATTGCTGTTTCTGCTTGGCAAACACCGCCACGGTCCTAGCTGCGTGTCAGTCTTTGAGGGAGCTTCTGCAGGGCAGTGAGGTATTAAAATTAATAATAAAAAATAATAAAAAAATTAACAGTCCTGTGGGCTCTCTAGGGCTTTTTGTCTCCCTTGTCTGTGCCTGGTGGAGGAAATGTGTGAGCAGTGGGACAGAGCTTTGGGTTGGGGGTGATGTGGGGAGAATCCCACAGACTTCTCCCTGTGACTGGGTGGCCACAGCTGCAGCTTTTCCCTCTGCAATAGGGCACCCTGTCCCTGCCTGGTCTCCCCTGTACTCTCCCAGTCCCACTGTGGCGGGCAGGATGGCATTTACACCTTTAAAACCTCCACAGCTTTGTATTGGCGAAGGGCTGTGTGGTTGTTGGCTCCAGCCTCGGAGCTTCAGGGCATGATTTCAGCCATGTCCATGGAGACCAATTTTCAACATCAAAACAAACCAGCGTAAGTGGAATTTATATTACCTTTTAAAAACGCAAGTCAACAGAGCTGAGGACTCTGCTTCGAGGAAGCCTCTTGGGTTTGTTCAGGGAATTACTACAAATATTTTACATCCTTTTTGAGACTCTAGGCAACCTTGGGAAGTGTCTGCAGAGGACAGCTGCTGAAACACCTCGGGTTGCATAGCTGATCAGGGGATTTTTGGGCCTGTGGTGTGAGAAAGCACCCCCCCAATCACCAAATATTTCACACTGCTTGAAAGCACTGTCTAATTTTCAGAGCCAGGCTGATATTTATAAACATCTAGGTAGTGTTTTCCCCTCTCTGAAGCACAGTGTTTTCAGCTTTGGTGGTGGTGATGAAGAGCAATCAGAGCAAAAGCCTGGTCCCCTAGGGCCTTAGTGTGTGCTAATTTGGGTAAGCCCAAAGATGAAGAAATATCCTACTGTCCAGAGATGGAAGACATCCCAGCAGCAATGTCACAACAGTGGAAGGGTTGAATTCAGGTAAGAAAAGGCTGCAGTGGAGGATGTGTTGGGATGCTGCCCAAAGCCCGTAGAAAAAGCAAGCTAAAGATGGGTGAGAGTGGGGTGTGGGTGCTCCACCCCCTCCAAAATGTGCCTTGAGCACTTGGTGCTGATTATCTTTGAAACTCAGTTACAGATGCCTCAAGCCAGAATCTGGAAATTTTAAGAATGTGTTTTGGGTTTTTTTCCCAGGCTGGTTAGAGCTTATATCATCACACAGTATGGGGAAGAGAAAGACATACCAAGCTACTGGGCTTAGCACTTGACAATGGCCTGGTTTAGGGATTTTGGCCTAGGTACAAGCATCAGATTGTCAAGATGAATAGTGACTGAAGTGCTGACGTTATGATAGGAAAAGGCTATGCCAACAAGCTGCCAGCTTAGAGGTGAATTATAATTATCTTGGTACCTTGCAGGCAGGAGGATTTGAGTGGGAAGTTGGTACTGGCTGGATCCTAGTTTCTTTAAATATCAGTACTGCATGTATGTATCATACATCTGTAACATGTATGTGTACATAAGCTTTCTGGAGAGCTTTATTTTTATCTTTGATATTGGTGTGATGTGAATGTAGTGCCTCTTTAGCTTTTCTTTGTGCTTGTATGCAAGCAGCCTTTGTGCAAAGTGCAAGCTGAAGTTTCACAGGAATGTCACCATGGCCTCTTAATTTCTGCCATCTCCAGAAACAGGGGAAAAAAATTCTTAAACTTAGCAAGGAAACATATTCCTGAAAGATGTTTATTTGTTATGGAACTGGGCAGCTTTCAGTCTGGTGTGATGGAAACTGTAACAGCCAGCAATGTCTCTACTGTATAGTGGGAGGTGGGGGGGAGAGGGAGGATTTTCTGGAGAGGCGGAAGCTTCCTAATAAAGGTGGGAAGCTGATCTATAGCCAGTTTGCCTAGAGACAGTGGGCTCTCAAAATGGTGATGCTCCTGCAAAGGTTTCACTGCAGTTTCAGGCTGTTTGGGAAAATGATGCACAGCTCTGCCTTGCAGTAAAACATAAGCAGCTTGATCTGCTCTGTTTGCAGAAAACAGAAGAAACTGTGGCCTTTTGTGATATATTAGAAGAAACTACTGCTTGATTGTTCATGAAATTTTAGTGCTTTGAGATGTTCACTGTATAATTTAGGTCTTCCCTCTTCAGCATACCAGAGCAAAGGCAGAAATCTTCCGACCCTATTAAAGTTTCATGTTACTATTTTTTAGAACAAAATCACTGGCCTCACAGTGAGCACTCAGCATGTTGCTTCATGTTTTCCGCTGCCTACCTACCTTTGCCAGTTTTTAAAGCTCTCATGAAACAAAATAGCCCTACTAAATATTGGGGGGTAGTCTTTATACTGACCCTGGGTTGCAAAATTATGTGGAACCTGGTTCATTATAGGAAGAGAAAGCAGCAAATACAAACTTCAGCCTCAGGCTTTAAATCACTTCAGGGGTCAATTCACATCTAATAAGTGTCCACAGATGTGTGTTCCTAGAAACAGCATTACTTGCAAAGATCTGATTCCTTCCACCTTCCCCCAGGCAGTGCCTTTAAACTGGGCAGAAGTTAATTTTTTTCCTCTTCAAGCTGATTTTTGTTTCTGCAATTGTTTGCTGGTCATGGTGTTTGCTTCAATGCTTTTGCGGCCACTGCTGAGCTGGGTGCAATGGTTGGTCACCAAACCTAGCGATGGCAGTTCACCATGGACTGACTGCAGAGGTCACACAAAATATCTTAGTAGTGCAAATGATGGATGTAGCATCAAAATGCTTTGCGGAGGCTGTCTCCCTCTCTTTTGGGTGTGATTTTTGAGGTTTTTACAATTTGGTGTCATAACAGACTGTGCTGATGGTAGAGTTTCTGACAAAGGTGTGTAACAACTTTGGAGCTGATAATAGCAAACTGCAAATACTTCCCTTGTGCCTGCAGGTGCCAGGGGAAGAGCTCCTGTCCAACACAGCCATATATTTAATGGGTCTTGGGAGGCTTTTCTGTAAGCTTGTACAGTTATTTTTCAGACTGATCTGAGCTTTAACATTCTCAGCATCCTGCCATAAGAAGAGGCTGGGAGGGGATAGGACCAAAACTGCATGCTGTGTTCAAGATGTAGTGGATTTACACAGCCATGTAAATGTTCTGCTTCTTTCCCTGCTCCATCCCCAATGGTTTCTGATGCTGGATTAGCTTTCTGGAGCTGTGGTTTCCTTTGAATGGTCTGTCATAACCTTGACAATAACCTCCTGAGAGGTAGTGGTCGGTTCAGAGGCCTTTGCTGTTCAGATAAAGCTGGGATAACTTTACCCTTGTGTGTGTCACTTTGTTTATCTCCTTTAGATTTATTTGGCATTTTTTGCTTAATATTCAGAACACTGTAAAGACCCTATTTTCCAGAGGATGCTGATCTTTACCTGAACAACTGGATATTGTTAGCAAAATTTGCTGTTCCCCCTCTTCTATCCACTCTTAATTTGAGGCAGGTCCTTTCATACGTTGCCTGGAAGAGAAGCTCTGGCACAGTGATATTGCCAAATTCTTCCTCCAGGAAGATAATAGAAAGTTTCACTTCGATTTTCTGCTGTGGCATTATCTTTTTTGCTCGTTCCTCTAAAGTGTGGGTCATTCCTTGGCCCCATCAGCCTCCTGGGAGATTGCTTCTGCTGTGATTGGAAGAGGCTTGATTTGCTAGTCCAGGCATTTGCAAGTTGCTCTTTTGGCCTGCCTTGTTTATTTTAATGTGTGACCTTCCAGATCTCAGGAACATTTATATTTTACTCATTCTCATACAACCTCAGCTTCTCAGAGGATGACTTATTGATTTTAATAATGCCTTTTACCCTGCTGTTTTGGTATGCTGGCTTTCCCTCTGCAGCCCTTGCTCTGAGCTTCCAAAATCTGTTTGTTTTCCTAGTTTCCATGCCGCCTGCAAGAATTTCACTCTTTTGACTTCCCACTTGGGTGTTTGTTGTATATATTCTGTATAGGAAACATTCCTATATATTGCACATAGATACTTCAGAAACACTCAAAGTGCAAAAAGAAAATGTGACCCTCAAGAGGAGGTGGTCATAGATTCAGATGTTTCTAGAGTGGCATTGGCAGGATTTAGACCTTGAGGTGTCTGTGTAAACTTTCACGATTGTGGTTTCAGAGTTTAACAGCATAAATATGTTGCTTTTGTCAACCCAGCTGGCAGGCTGCTAAATTTGAAAGCCTTTCTGTGTGCTTGTTCGGGTGTATGGGTGGGAATGGTGCATGCCTTTACACAGGGAGTTCTTGTAAAGCAGAACTGCAGAGGCTTTAGGGGGTATCTTTGGGGAGGGAGGAGGGAAAAAAAAAAATGTTTCATTAAAGTTATGCAGTGAAGTGCACCAGAGTGTGTTTCCAGGGCAGGAGCTGCTGAAGTGCTTAGCTGAGAGCTGTACGTTTTGATTTGAAAGGTCTGATCAGAAGCATGTTAGCAGTAATGTTTCCCCTGTTTTAATATATATGTACTGTGTGGTTATGCAGAAATTACAATAATATTATATTAAAATTAAAAGATACTTCTTATCCAGACATATTTCTGGGAGGGAGCAGAGATGCAGAGTGCTGATGTCCCTTCTGGGACTGTTGGGATTCTGGATCAGAAAGTGAAATGGTTTCTCTCTCAAGTGAGAGCAGAAACAGTGTGTGACTGTGGTGACTAACAAAACCTGGAGCTCACCGAAGTCTGGTGTTCTGATCTGCAGGAAGCATTGCGGTGTGTCTTGGCCATGCAGCCCCTAATCCAGTATCAAGGTGTCTTCTGAGATACCAGAGAATAAATCAGGGGAAGGCTTTAATACTGCTTTGTCATATTGTTGCTACACTATGTTGGCAGCTTTTTCAGCTGAGAGAATATACACAATAAATGGGAAGCTTTAAAAAGAGTTAACTCAGAGATCACTTAAGAAATTTACTTGTTCAATGTACATAATATGTATCAATATACAATTGGACTGGTTTTTTCCCATGCAAAAATGATAAAAGCTGTTGTACTGTCCTTCAAATTTGCTTTGGCAACTATAAGCCAATTCCATTTTATTAAACAGCTCTCTTTCCTCCTAATATATACAGAAATGTTTGCGGTATAAACATCTTAACTAGACATCTGCTTTTCCCCAGATATAAAACACAGTTAACTTTTTGCCCTGTTTCTGTTCACTGGGGCTGATAACTTTTTCTGCTGGCCAGATGAAATAAAATTGGTTTTTGTACCAGATGCAACACAGTTCAGTTTTGCATTACGCAGGTGTTCCCCCAGCTGGGAAGTGTGGAATTGTGCCATTTTGCTGAGATGATGGTGAGGTTTAAAAATGTGAGGGCGTTAAAAATAATTCTCTGTGTTAACAGTGGGCTTTGTCCCTGGTGGGCTCCATATGCTGAACAGCTGACTGGGGCAGCAGCTGTTCTATATTTTAATAGGAGAGTTATAAAGTTAGAAACATGGATGATCATTCAAAACATAAGCAACTCTTTGCAGTCATGGAAACAGGATTCAACAATAAACTTGCATTTGTGAACCTTCCAAACAAAATAATCCCACTGCACTGTGTTCAGGTGGTCTTGGGGAAGTGAATGAACTTGCATTTCTATTTCCTTAAGTTCTGTTTACTCAAAGTCCTATTTTTTTTTACTTTTTTCTCCCTGTTTTCTATTTCTGAGAAGATACTAAACTTTGCATGTGATCCTGATTTTAGATTATTCTCCAGCAGTGACAGGGATTTATATGTGAATCTTTCCTGGAGTGTGTTATTGATAATGGTTGTGCCGGTAGAATATAGCAAAGGCTGAGCAAACACTTTGCACTCATAATTTCTTGGGATTTCAGTGTCCTTTTTAACCCAAGAAGCTGTTCAAACTCTTGTTGTGTGTTTGCTGCAGCTCAGTCTCCTTTACAAGGAACACATGAAGTTATGCTTTTTTGGAGAATCAGATGAACCTGTGGGTTTTCCTCCTAACAACACAGAAGTTTTCTGGCACAGTGCAGTGTACAAAAGCTCTCCTTGTTTGGGCTCTGAACTATCTTCTCATTTTGATTATGGGCTTCTTTCAGACACTCCATCAGGTACCGCACCCCTATCCAAAACAATACCAACCACCCCCTTCCAATTTTTGCACAGCCCTGCTGTAGTCCCTGGATTGCTCTGCTTGCCTGCTTGTGTTTTGTTTTGGAGGGGCTGCTGTTATTTCAGCTCCTTGCTTCCATAAAAGTGCTGTGATTAATGTCATGCATTGGAGAGTGGTGCCCACACCCAGTGACTACGTGTAGGTATCAACCAACACATAGCAATACAATGGCAAGCGGCTCCTGAGCCCTGTGATAACCTCTGATGTGGCTAGCTTGGGCCATAAATGCTCTTATATAGCCCTGAACACTGCAAACAGATGGGGAGCAGGATGGTTGACAGGACAGTTTGGGGGGGGGGGAAGGGTTAAGCACAATCTATGAGAACAATGAGATATGGAGTAATGAGTGGGCTCAGTATGGATTGGGCATGTGCATAAGCTCCAACTATCTCTGCTGTTTGTGCCATTTCATAAGTATATAAATGTTGTAGTTTATAGATATATAAAAAAATAATCAATTTTGGGTCATTGTCAGATAAGCAGAGATTGAAAAGCGCTGGTGATAAAACTGGCAGAGAATGAACATAGAGTAATTCCTCAGGGCAGAATCTAGCAGCTTGGGGATGTCAGGGATGATTTGTGGCTGCTTAATTCACTACAGGGACCAGCCTGGTGCCCTGAAAGTTCCAGGACTGAAGGAGGTAAAGCTACTTCAGCCTCCTCTGGGCACCTACCAAGAGAAAACTGCCCATCTTAAACCTAGAAACAACAACAAAATTGATTGTTTCTTGGAACGGGCAATGCTGAATTACACAATTTGGCAAGTTAAAAGTCAGTGTAAAAGAACAGTGTTAACGCTGAGGGCAGAGAGGGGGATGCTTGAGGGCCAGGGCAGCTTGTTTGTGAGGACAGACTATGTAGAGAGAAAATGTTAGTTGACAAACTGAGTATGGAAACGAACATGTGCTGTTTGCCACAAGAATTGTGAGGAGGAGGGGGAGGTGGTCAGAGGCGTTTTGCTCAGTACATGTGTGGGCTGAGGAGCTGCCTTTCAAACCAAGTGGATTTGTAGTAATGATGAATGGGGAGGAATCCCTTTGGGGAGAGGAAGGAGCTTCCTACAAGCCAAACTGATACAAAGAGTTTTCACCATAGAATACACCAATTAAATCCCTCTACGAAGCAGCTGGGGCTGTATTGGTGAGCTGCTCCCTACAGAGAGGGATGAAGGCTACCTGGGTCTCACCCCACAGCTCTGGGGCCTCAGGCAAAGAAACGCAACGCAGCGCCAGCACTATTTTCTGGTCTATGCTACAACCATGTGCTTTGACCCTTTTGGCAGATGAAGTATTTGTTTAAAGCCACAAATGACTGCCTGAAGGAATGATCATTGGATAATAGGGTCTTGCTCTGCAATTTGTCTGAGCGTGGGGGATGTGTCACCCTAAACCAGAGCAGTTGTGGCCTGTTCTAAGTTTTATATTCTGGAGTGAGTTTTTGCTTTCTTGCTGTGCAGGACTTCTGGATGCCAAGTCCTCCAGCAATGCTTATTGCCTCTCTGGGCACATCCTCTGAAAGCAATCACTGAGGGTGACTGTAAATACGAATCAGTGGGTCTGCATCACAAGGGGTTTTTTTTGTATAATCTATGCACTATTCACAAATATGCAAATATTTTCTACAGAAAATGAATTTTAAGTAGAAAAGAGGCTCCTTCCTGTAAATGAGCAACTAACTAGCATTATATGTATGTTGGTGTATTTTTTCTTCTTTTAATGACGGTAAACCTGCAACTCAGTAGGTAGTATGTTTGTCCCTCTACAAAGGAATTGTGGTTTTAGTCTTCCATGAACTAATACCATATGGACAGATATCTGGTTCATTCTGACTGCAGAACTTGACGGGGCTTTGCTGACTCCCACAGTAGCTGACAATTCAGCCCTCTAATGCGGCCTCAATAATAAACTACCTTAAAAAAGACTAAATACAATATGGTAAGTGATCTTTATTAAAAATTTTGTACATCAAAAGATTAACTACTATGTTTTAATCAAGAAAGATTTTACATATTACAAAAGATGTTATTAGTTCTTGAATTAGAAATAAATTTTATGAACACTGTACATGATAAATCTGAGTTGTAAGAGCAGGAATAGGACCGAGTGCCTGAAAATGATATAACTTATTATTGCAAATGCACTCAATTATTAGTATACAACATAATATTTCTGGAAAAATAGCATGTTAACTTCTGTCTGAAAATGCTGTATTCCTTTAACCAGTAACTACCAACAGTGCTCTGTCTGGAAACGCTGTATCCCTCTAACCAGTAACTACCAACAGTGTTTTCAGGAGAAAACATGGACACATGTGCCCTGCGTGCTGATTTTCCATTTGGAGTTTCTTTCCCTGTCGGAGAAATTTTCTTCCTATGGTCTATTTTTCTTGGAGAGAGCAGAATGTTATTCTGTGGTATGGTTAACGCAATCTGCATATAAAAACCCAATGCAAAATGTTTCTCACAATGTAACTTTGCCTCCAACCCAGATTACAAAAACCAACTGTGATAGCACATAAATGTCTACAGAAATAGATTTTTATTGACCATTATCTTTTGTTACAAAATAGTTAAAAAGAAATATATTTTAGCTTATCAGATAACCATTACTTTGTGTATCGCTCATACTACATTTTTTTTTTTCTTTTAGAGATTGTCAGTGTAGCTGCATTAGCATTTGAAATAAAAAGAACACCTCATAATTGAATGACCTTATTTGGCTAGGAAGGATGTGTGAAGTTTTACAGGATAGTATGAACGTACAGTTTTCACACAAAAGTGTAGTATGTATCTAGTCCAAGAAAGGTAATAAAAAAGACTTAAATCTTTATACAGAAAGTGACAATGCCCATGTTATACTATGGAACACATCTACTAATTTTGAATTACAGGTGTAATGTGTGGATTAAAGATATCAACTTACTAAACAAATCTTAAAAAAAAAAAAAAAGAGCAGAATCTATAAATAAAATAGTAAGTGCTTTCTTTAAGATAATATTCTTTGGCTGCTTTAAGTGCCAGTGAAGGGTTATTGAAAACCACTAAAATGCATAAGGTCCCACTATTATTGTTAATCTTAACACCGAGCTTGTACGATAATTCAAACTGTTGACTGTTAGCATCTCCAGGTCCACAATGTGTTCTCTTGGTCCTGATAGTGATTTCACCAGTACAAGCATTGCACTTACGGCGCTTGTTTGCTGGAAGAACAACAGAAAAAAAAAAGTTTAATTCTGTCGAATCTAAAACGATTTCCTAGTTACTAGCATGAAGAGAGTGCCTGTGTCTTACTACACAGTAAAAATGCTCTGTCTCAGCACAGAGATATATAATGCAAGTATTCTTTTAACATTTTTAAATGGCCATGACTAATCTCACACCTGGCTTTGCTGCAGGGAACACTTTACCTGACTAGGGCTCAGAGGAATAAACTGCACGGCAAAATCTGTTTCTGGTTATGCTGCCTCTTCTAAAGGACATGAAAAGTGGTAATCTACCCCAGGATGGTCTTTGTTTTTATCCCCATCTATCAGCTTTTAAAATATATGGAGAATAAGTAAAACAAGAGAGATCTAATATCTTTAACAGTGATGTAGCTTGTTCAGTGGAGGGAAACTCTATCTCATGGTTTGTAGTCCAGAGGAAGTCGTGCTCCCCTTATAAACACTGGGAATTTTTGCAACTGGTGTGCCTATTGCCATCCCCATATTGTACTGCTCTGAAGCTCTTTTCTCAGTCTGGGATCGTGCTGCTGGGGAACATTGACAGGCCTTGTCTGTGGCATGCTGCTAGTCCATTAAACAGTTTTGTAATATACTGATGATAATAAAAGGGTAAACTCCATCTCTCCCTTTACCTACTACAAATATTTTCTCACCATGTCAAATAAGGGCATACAGATGAATCCAATCCATCTGCTGTATCTGAAACTCAGCTCAGAGTTTTACTAAAACAATGGGAATAACTTTTAAGTAAGCCTTTGTTTACCACAGTCCCTTAGCAGGAATAAACACACGCTTCCTTATTTAAGGCTTGCGATTTCTTGTTGGGTGGCAACAGAAGATTGGAATTGTTAGTCTAAAGAAAGTCAGTCTGAAGGAAGGCTAGGTTGGGGTTTAACCCAAACTAGAGCTGGAGTGATCTTTTTTTTTAAGCAAATAACTGCTTGTATTTTTGGGGTAGGTATGGGGTTTTGATCTGTATTAAATCCAGAGAAAAGCACTGGATTATAAATTATACCAGAACAAGTGAGATACACAGATGAGTAGTTCCTTGTTCCCATCTTGGGGAAATGTGATTTACATAGGCAATGCCGTATCTTGGTACACTTTGTGGATGTACTATCAAAACTTCTGAATGTTCAGATTTGAAGAAAAATAAACAAAAGTGAAACCCTTCCAATTAATGTAGTTCTGATTGAAGCTTTTTGTGCTGATTGTTTTACTGAGTGCCAAGCCACATATGAAGCAAACAGGATTTCCCAGGAATTTGTAAATATTACAAGTGTCCAAGAAAATCAGATTTCTTCCAAAAAAATCTTAAAAAGCAGATGTTATAGACACTTTCACTCATGTGTATCTACTTGAATGCGTTATACCAACAGGAAATACTGCTATTGTAAGTAATTTAAACTTTTGTGGTTTTCTGGATTAGTTGCAGCAACATGGGGAAACAGAGGTTTAAGCATGTCTCAACACAAAACCTTTGTAAGTTGGCCTGAACTTAGCGCTCTAGAAATCAGTGCCCCATCTCAAGCTACTATTGATTTCTTTACTTTTTTTATAAAAATGAGAAATGTGATTAAAGTAATTGTAAAACTTTCTTTTAATCCTCCCCTAAATACAGGTATGTGGTGTGTTAGTACAGAGTGAAAAGCACAGAGATATCTCATTTGAATCCAACATGGGTGTCCCAGGATTGCTAAATGTTCGTGATCACTACTAGTGTTAACTTGAAAGAAATATTTGGCTCTCAGTTCAGAGGTTTCAGGTACAAAAGTAAAAGGCTTTTCAATATTAGGAAACTAAGCACATTTAATAAGGAAGCATCAAAAAGCTGATAAACCTTGGGATGCTGTGATAATCTTACAGGGGATGTTTGATGGGTTCGTCAAAATGGCAAGATGCTATAACACTTAGTAGCACTGGTGGTTTTTATAGCCCGCTCAGGGTCCAACTCCCACTGATACTTACTCTCAGGTAAAATTCTCCATTTTCGTTTCCAGACTTGATCCGGAATGTGTTAATAGTATTAGGGTAAATAGTGGTTGCCTGAATCTGGAAGATATCGGAGGGTACTGTTCTGTCAGAACGGATGCTCATGTATTTGTACACAACAGAGTAAGGCAGCTCTCGGCAAATGGCATTTGATACAGGGCAGACACAGCGGCTGAAAAACAAAAAAGGATGAAACTGTGATAGCTGCAAACAAATGGTACTTGCTTTCTGTTGTATTTGGTCATATTGCCTGTTGAGGAGGATCCTGAAAAATGAAAGACATCTTTCTCTTACTTCTCAGATGTAAGGACGTAGGGCTCTTGACAAGGATTTCTTGGGTAACAACGAAATCCTCCATGGTAATTCCAGCAAATTTCATCCTCTCTGCATTCATTCGTAGTCTCGCATTCATTTATATCTAGGAGGAAGGAAAAGGGGCTGTGTCAAAGCAGATGGAAATGGGTTTGCTGAAAACCCACAATGTCTTCAAAATAACAACAAAAGGTACCTGCTTGTCATCTTTACCCTGCTTTTCTAGGGCCTGGCTATAAAGGATTTCTCTATGCAGACATGTTTATTGAGTGTTAATTAAGCCTGAAGATTTTTTAGTTGGCTGAAGATGCACGTTAAACAAATGTAATGAAACTGTAGAAATACTTTGGCAAACAATGATGTTATAGCAGCAGATATCTTGTAGACAGAGAAAGGTTTGAAGGAAGAATTGTGATTTCCTGCCTTCTGCTGGTTCTCATCTTTAGTTAGATGATGAAACACTAGCAATTAAAGTGCTTAGTTAATGGCTACATTTTAACTAAAATAGCCTTGAAAGGAATAATGAAAACTTAAATTATTGTGTAAAGCAGAGCTGCTTCTTTTGCTTGGGAAAATAACCCTGAATAGAGGTGGGGACTGTCAGACTTGCACTACATTAATGCTCTATTATCCTGAGTGTCAGAACCCCACTAGTGTCTACATATATGGTATCCTGAAATTAACAGTGTCATAGAAAGGGTTTACTTAAATGTAATCTCTCGGAAGGCACAAACAGATTTTTAGACGGTCAAACTACCCAGTCCACAATATTAAGTATCAACTGTGGTTCTTAAGAAGGGAAAGAAATTATTCTGGATTTTTATAAAAAGCTATTAATAAAAAATGAGTTATTTCCTCATCCCTTCTGTCAATAATTAGCACACCTATTTATGTCTAAAAATAATGACTGTTAAATTGGGTTCTGGATCACAGAAGCAATAATTCTTGCACTTAATATGTTGTTCTGCAATATTCTCTAATAAGATGCAGAGATATTTAACACCAGTGAGGAAAACCTACAAACTTCAAAATTTTGTCATTCAGTGGCACCTGAGCAGAACATTTCTTTTTCTAAACACAAATTATCTAAGCTGCACAAGTCTTGCTTTTTTCCCCTCTCCTGTTATCAGAAGAGCTGTATCTTTAATTTCTACTGTGGCTGGATTTAGGAAAAAATGAAACATGATATAAAGCTGTGTTTAGTGTCTGAAAAAACAAACAAACAAACCACAAAAAAGGCCTGATTTTTTTCCGAGATATTTATCTCTGAAACTTAGACTTGCTACCTAGACATCCAAGACAAGTTTTATCTAAGGGTTTCAACAACTGAAATTTTCCTAGTAATCTCAAGGACTTAAGAGTTTGAGCTGAAGGAATCAAATAAGAATTAATATAAGATAGACAATTAATCATCAAATGCTTTATCAACCTATCTTTTGCTAACATAATGATAATTCTGTCCTGACAAATATTTAGATAGCAAGCATTCTTAGTCTTGCCTGAAATGGTGTGATTAATAATACAGTATTGAGACTGCTAAGATGAGACACTTACCTTGACATGTTCTGCCTCCTACTACCTGGTATCCCTCAGGACAGACACATGAGAATTTTCCTGGTTCATTGACACACTGATATTGACATATATAACTTGAGGTTCTGCACTCATCAGTGTCTGCAGAGAGCAAGCGATATTAAAGTTCTTGGGTTTTTTTAACATCTACCTTGTTACAGAACTAAATATAATAGCTAAATGCTGGTTCTAACAGGAAAAAAAGAATGAATTCTGTCTAAAAAGAGTAAGTTATCAAAAACCTGAAATATACCGCTTAATGCCTCAAAGTTGCAAACAGAAGGGCTAGTTCTACCTGTGTTTTATTGATAACCTTCCAAATGAGAATCTTGGAACTGAGGAAGCAGAAGCTAAACTAGACTTCAGAACATATTTGGGAAAATAATTCTTGAAAGAATTTATACTTCTAGTATTCCAAAATGTGAGTACTTTCACAACAGACACAGATGTGAGGTTAGTTCATAAGGCAACAATATTGCCTTTGTACTTGTGCCCTATGCTAATGGAGTAGCTCTTTGGGAAAGAGAGGAAGGCCACTTTCTTATCTTCAAATAATATTCAGTGTATACCATTCTCCTTTGCTTTTTTTATCCTTGTGTAACCCTCCGTCCCTTGCTAGAGAAGTGTAGGGTGAAACAGATTTTAACAGTATATGTCTTTAACAGGAAATTAAATTAAACCCATCAAAACTAGGGAATGGTTTGGAAAAAAGCATAACTCCCTCCTACTACCTCTGAGGTTTGAGCCCAGTTCTTGATTTTATGTCAGGGATGTCCTTGGAGGCTGCATACTTGCTGCTCCCTGTTCTGTTCACTTGCAAGTAGAAATAGCTTAAGAAGCTTGGAAAGGGAGCATCTGTAATAGGTCTGCTGGCTTGTTTAGGAGGGCAGTGGTAAACCAAAACGACCTCTTTGGCTCGAAAAGACTGGTAGCAAGGATATGGGCTTTAAGGGTGAGATCATCATGTATCCAAAAGGAGATTAGAGGACCCCTGTGGAGGCTCTGGCAGAGGAAATAGTGTTGATTGTATAATCGTCAGGAGACACGCTGTTTGTATACACAGGCTTGAAAACACCTCAAAAGCACAATTGTCACTTCCTTAAAATAAAAAATTTGAGGTTTTATTTTCAGAGGAACCTAACAACACACAAAATTACACTTGTTTTTGGTTTGCATTCCTTTCAGATTCATTTAATGGTCATCAGCATTAGACCACACACAATTCAAGTGAGTTTGTGAAACAAGTATTCAGAAGCCTTATTCTTCCCAGCTGTGATCTGAAATGTAATGTCTGTCCTGTTTTGCACTTACTATTAGAGATGCCCATATCTGAGTGTACCTGAATGCAGCCACTAAGGTGTGCATAGCAACCACATTTGCAAAAATCAAACAATAAATTTCTTAAGGGTTTTGGCTACAAACTGCACCCACAGGGTGGCTCCACTTGAATTCTATCCCTTAGCTCAAAGAAAGACTTCTGAGAAAATAATTTAAAAAAAATAATAAAATGCTCTTCCAAGACAAAAGAAAAATTGCTTACCTTCACAGTTAATTCTGTCACTGCTTAACTCAAATCCTGGATTACACTGACAGATGAAAGAACCCAGTATATTGTAACACTGTTGTGCACATGGGTTATTGGCATCACATTCATTTATGTCTGAAAGGAAAAATTACAGATCTTTATCTTGTGTAGCTGATAATTAGGCTGATTAAAGGGATTAGTCCTCAGTCTGGGTCTATTGCTTAGCAGAAGCTCAGTTGACTGTATCAATACAGATCTGCAGTCACTGGAACAATGTCAGATCTATGCTTTACATTCCATGTAGAAAAAGAGTGTTTTTCCAGGAATGAGAGTTATTCTAATGTGTGATGAATTCTTCCAAAAATGTTTAGTGTGGCTATTAAACTCCACATTCCAGTGTCTCTTTTTCAGGTATGAAATGCCAAGTCTCTATAAATAATTGATATAAGGAACATATACTGATAAGGCCTCTCAGCATGCCATGGTTAAGATTTGAGCTATTTATTACTCTAAAATTTGTTCTTTTAAATTCCATTACAATTATAACATAAGCCTTTGAGGCCAGTAGAGTTTTGCAATGCTGTAAGGCCTAGACCATATTGGGGGAAGGTATGTTTCTGTGCTAGACTTTTTCCATGATGTGTCCATCCTAAGAACATATGTGAGAACACTATGGTATGAGAAAAGCAATTTTTAATAGGAAGTTTATATAACTGTAATCATCTCTGGAATCTGTAACACTTGTTTTTCATAGGCTGTTGACTAACTGCTGCTCCTCTGTAATTTTCTCTGCAGATATTAGTGTATTTTCCCTTGTATTACTTCCCTGCATGATTTTAATTCATATTTGTGTTTATCAGATATAACCATTAGTAGAGAGCTGTGTCTGGAAAAAGATAGAGTTCATGGCTTTTGCAAATGCTGATATGTCAGCAACAGTCAGTCATTTATAGATACACCTAAAAACTGACAAAGACGACTAAGATCAGGCATTCACAAAAACTAAACCAATGAGAAGGATATTAATTCTCTATATGATGAACCTCCTAGTCTTGAAAATGAGTGGTAATAGAGGAAAACCGATTACAGCGTAGTTTTATTTTTTCTTCCTCTCTTTAGTTAATTTCTGGCAAGAGTGCAAAGAATGTACATCATGACAATGCTACCAGAAGGAAAAAAAAAAAGCTAGGCAAAGCCACAATTCTGTTTGTTTTTCTTCCAAGAAATATTGACCCACTTTCAATATATGCAAAAGCTGTAACACAAGTGCAATTGGTGCAGCTGTCAAGTACCTCTTCTGCCAGATGACTGTTGCAGATGTGAAAGTCTGTCTTGATGCAGCAACCATTCATGTACAAATTTTCTTCTTAAGATTTACTTCACCTTTCCTTGTATGAGTATGCTTTACTAGGCTGGGAGGCCAGCAGGTTAGAGAAGGGGTGTTTTGGTGAAGCACCTAACACATGTGCAGCTGTCATGGATTTGTGAGTGTAACTGAAAGAATACACCTTGCATTTGAGCCATGGAAAGGGTCAAATAAGTAACAACTTGTCACATGATTACGTTGTATCCACGTGCAACTCTTTTTATACTATCATTTGGTGAAAAACAAAATTCCTCTCGCTTCTGTGCTATGCAGTGTGCCAGGGCACTTGGTAATACATGGCAACACTTGGAAGTAATGGTAGAAGTTGGAAAACCCAGACTGGTTTTTTATATAAAAATATGTATATAGTATAGATTTTATATATATAAAAATTATAGCCATAAAGGAATTCTGACCATCTCCATCACCAACCTGTTGATTTTTTTTAATGGCCATTCTCTCTGTACTTCAGCAGACAGTTACTTTTTATTATTAGTCTAATTCTTCTAGAACAGAACTTAGTTTCAATCTTAACAGAAGTCTTAGTTTATTGCAAGGCTTCCCTTAGTGTTTGCCTTCTAAAGGGCCACTGTCCTTAGTGACACACGTTTTCATTTTTAACATTATTTTCCAGATAGTCTAATGTGACATACATGCTTGCTTTCCTCACCACGTTTATCACGTGCTGAGGATAATCACTTAACTGCAGAGGTACAGTATTGCTTCTCCTGGTTTCCAGTCCTACCCTTTGTTAGATGAACTGGCAATAATATCATGAAAGCCAATGACAATGCAAAGCAATCCAGAAGTGAAAGAATAATTAAATCTAAGATTAAATAATTAATATAAACTTCCAGGGTTCCAGTTGCCAAACTAGATGCTCCTCAGAAACCTGCTATGCAAACAAAGTAAGAGGCTTTCGATAAGGCTCCAATTTTCTTTCTAATCCTTCTGTACTACTTGGATCACTTGCAGTAGTGCCTGTCAATACAGCAACTGATATGTCTTACTCTTTGGTATTTTTTTAAGGGATGAAGATACTTAAATTTTAACTGTGGCAAGTCATCTGTCAGTATTTGTGAACTCATGTGTAAGTACATGCAGAGAAGTTCTTACCTACACAGGTGTGGTTGTTGGATGCTAACTGGAAACCAGCATTACACTGGCAATAATAGGAACCAGGAGTGTTCACGCATCGATGGTGGCAATATGGAGGCAGGGTGCATTCGTCAATATCTGAGTAATCAAAAAAGAGAAATTAATTCAAATGGAGTTATGGTAGTTCACTGTTGATGTCTTGTATCTGAAGAAACTGTAGAGTTTATTGCTCTTCCTGAAAAGATGGGAAAAAAGCTTATGTGAGCTAGGTACTGCTTCCATGGATATTAACAGGAATGGTACTTTACTTTTTCTTCCAGTAGCTTTTGTAAATATCAGTTTTATGCTGATTGTCTTCCAGCCACTGAGATCAATTTGCATTCTAACTCTATTTTTATATTCAGCTCCACAATACTGCTTAGTCTTGTTTATTTTAAATAGGTAAAACTCCAGAGCTTTTTGTTCTGCTTTTCAACCAAGATTTCTCATGATCAGACATAATGCTGACCAATACAGTGAATGTGGCTTGTAGGTCTCGTTTTTCCAAAACCTTGCATCCAGCACTCCTAGCATGTGCTAAATCTTTTCAGCTCCATTAGGCAGAGTCCACATTTTCTGTGCAAGTACAGGGGAATGGCGAGGATAGAAGATTAATGGGCCTGAAAAGGAAACAGGTTACGCTTCCACAGGGATTCCCCAGAAACAGGCTTGCCTCCCCAGGGGGCTGCTGTTGCTCTGTTGCCCCTCCGTGCCTCTCCTGCATACCTTTCCATACAGCAGCACTAGCCCCTTGTGACTGACCGAGGAAGGTGAGCAGACTGGCTGCAGTTGGTGCTATCTCAGGCAGTATTAACTGTCCACAGGCTCTCCTTGCAGATTAGCCCTAGTTTTGAGGTGGAGCAGGCTGCTTTTCCAAGTTTCAGCATTCCTAATGTGCATTGGAGCTGGGTTTTCACCTGCAAACCATACAACATGTGCAACAGCCCATTCTTGTACCTGTCTGCATGTACTTGCATTCTCGAGGAGATACTGCCTCTGTTTTTGTCTGAAAAACTCATTATTTTTTTATTATGCCATAATGCTGAGGGTGCATGTATGTGCAGCAGCCATCTTTGGTTGTGACCTGCTTGAGCTTGGTGAAGAAATCTGTGCCATGTTCTGTACATGTACACAATGTGAATTTCAAAGGCTCAATGCTCAGACAAATAAGGCCAGTTTTCACTGGAACAAAGAAAGGCACTTCCCATATCCATGCCAGATCTTGAGTTTCCTACCTCCAGCTGTTTCCACCATAGATGTGTTTAAAAAGAGGCCAAGACTTCTTTTATAATGAGGAAAGTGTTTGTTTTAATATCAAGTGAAAAAATAATCTTTAGAAGTTAACCCTTTCTTTGTCAAATTTTCAGTCACTGTTTGGGGCTAAACTTAGCAGTGGAGGGTTTTGGATGGTTCTGAATGAAAAGGCTTATGCTGGAAAATTCCTGGCTATCTGTACAGTAGCAATTGTTGCTGTAACTCTCTTGCTGCAGAGAAAATTTGGAAGTAGAAATAGACTAAATTAGGAGGCACAGTAAATCTCGTCCATCCTTGACTTTTACAGGACTAAGCTCTTACAAATTGCTGTTTAAAGATCTGATTATACAATACAGACACATGAGCAATGCTTTGCTGCTTAGGCACTGCATTTATGCACACAAATGCTTCCAGGATCTGACTTTAATTCAGTGGGAGTTTTCCTTGCAGGATTAGGCACATCAGCTCCATGCACATCTACAGGCAAAGCATTATCTAATCAATTCAGCTAAATCTTCTGTTTGAAGTAATGCTGGAAAGTAATTCATTCTATCTGCAGTCTCATGTTTCAGGAAAGACTATTTTGCAATATGTGAAGAAGCAAATTTTACAATAAAAATCTCTCAAAAAAGACAGAAATTATTAGTGAATTTACATTAAAATAAAATCAGTTGTTAGAAATGAATCCTTTTCTCCCTCTACCTTTAAGCCAAAGTAGTCTGGAAAAATTTCTTTCAAATTTGAGAAACATTTCCTCCCATATGGAGAACCTCTATCAAGATCTGGCCCCAAGAACATTTTCTGGCAAAGTTGTTATAAAAAAATCCCCAAAGACAGGCTTTATTCTGAAATGCTGACAGTACTAAGTGTAGGGATGGACTTATAATTTAGGTCAGTGTGTAATATGTAACACAGGTGTTATTCTTGGTTTTGACCTAAATAGGAGAAGGGAAATTTCGCTTTCCAGACACCTTCATGTATAGATTTAGATGCATAAATGTATTCACATGTAGATAAAAGGATGTATCATTCTGCTGCTTTTCTTTTCAGTGCTGTAATGTGTCCTGCAAAACTTTCAGTTAGTGCCATGGGTCTTGACATTAAATGTGCTATTGCACAGCATTAGAAAAATCTAGATAAACCCCACATTTAAATAGGAAAAAAATAAATAATCAATGACCTATCAAAACTATTCCTCTACTTACATTCCAAACTACTCATTCTATTCTTGCACAAAGAACTGAGAGGAATCAGATTTATCTGTGTTTATACCGATTTGACAGGCCAGTTCAAGGCCTGATCCACATCTCTTTAGGAAAGAGATAAGAATTTTTGGGTTGATTTCTATGGCCTTTGGCTCAGAACCCTAAAGAAAGAGCTGTGCCCAGAAATGTAAGTCAGTCTAGATGTGTACTGAAACTTCCCCCATTTCCTTCCTGCAGCTCTTGTTAGGCAGTGACTGCTTATGCAAGGCTTTTTGTAAGAGCTTAAAATTAAAAATTCTTAAACACTTGCAAATGCAGGATCTCTAATGCAAAGAAAAAGAGGCAAACCTGAAGTTCTGTTGTTCCTATTCTGCTGAACAGGAAAAAACCCAAAGCAACTGGAACGTGTTTCTTCTAGGCTGCAGAAAACCAGTCTTGTGTCTTATAAGAGGCAGTCTTGAATGTTGCTTCATGATGTATATATTTGATTCTCTTATTTCATAGTTGGTTTTATTATCTCTGACAAACCTAAAGCTTAAGGCTGAAGTGCCTATAAAAGCAATTCGTCGATTGAAATAATGATTAAAGAGGTGTTAAGTAGAGGCTGAAGGAGGACTGAAGGAACAGAATAATGGCACCTTTGCATAATATCAACAAATAAGAATGGAATAGGAAAGATGCAGTGTTCACCCTGCACTTGGATTTAATTTAATGCTATACTTATATAGGTCCCAAGGGTGCTAATAGTTTATTTTGGCACAAATAATAAAGTGTAGTGGCTTATAAGTTGCAAATATCATATACCTGCATTCAGAGTTTCAATCTCTTTCATTTATACTTGTAAAACTGAGTACTGAAACAGACTGTGCAAGGGGACTTTGCAGAGCAGGGATTAGGTCTGTGTGAAGGTGGTGCTTTGTCCTGCATATCTGTCAAGTCTCGCTGAGGTCAGTGCAAAGACATCCCTTAGTTTGCTGCTGCAGTAGACTTAGGACGATATCTGGGACACTAGGCAATACCCCAATGCAAACAATAAACACAATGGTAACTATTAGGAAAATAAATCTTGTGAAGTTGAACTCAGTGTTGATTATACTTCAGATAGTCTCTAGTTCTATGTTTTAGTGATTAATTACTGTGATAAAGTGATTATTCCATTGTATTTCAAAGTTATATAGCTATTTTACAGTACACATACCTATACACTTTACAGTTGCAAACTTTATTTTGATTACAGATAACGAAAGAAAATAACTTAATCTAGAGCAACACTTACCAATGCATTGGTCCCCTCGTTTCTGATAGCCTGGAGGACACTGGCAGCTGAAGGACCCTCTTAAATTGACACATACTTGATCAGCTCTACAATTATGGGTTCCAGTTGCACATTCATCTATATCTTTATCGAAAAAAGCAAATATTAGTCATAAAGTTTACTTAAGCATTTCAACAGGCTAAATATTTTTACGCATCTTCAAGCTACCTATAAGTGAAGGCAGCAAAGTTCAAATATACTCCAAAGTTGTCATCTTGATGCTTATTCCATTTGCAAGCAATGAAATGTTAACAGATTTCTAATAGCTTTTAATTCTGACACTGCATTTGTAAATATTTTCAGATATGGTTATTTTAAACTATCAAATACTTCTATTTGTCAAATGCCGTTACTATTTTTTACTTCTAACTACAGAAGTTTCTGTAAACTTCTTGCAACTTTGTCATGTTTTAATAATTTGACTTTTTTGTTTTATTTCCGATGCTGATTGGCTGTTGCATGCTGAATTACTCTGGAAAATTCCAGCAAGCGTAGTTCAGTCCTTTCTCAAGAATGAGATGAATTAGAAATATGTTATTTTGCTGATATTAAAAAGGCTCTGATCTCTTTTGCGTGATTCCCGTACTCCATACTTTGGGCAGGGGCTTGGAACTTGGTATGTGGTGGCCTTCTCATCAGGAAGATATCTGCCTCTTGTCATTCCCCTGAAAACTCTACTAATTCAGTCAATCTGTTAAAGTCTTTGGAAACAGTTTATGTATGTTTATATTTGAACAGTACAGCTAAAAATGCAAATACTAGACTGATACTTTTCAGTGTAATTCAGGCAGCTTTTAGTTCACACTAAATGCAGGTTTATACAAGTATAAACCCAACATTTTGATTTTGCCTGTTCATTATAACTGCTGGAGGTACTTAATTATAATTAAACTGCATGTGCTGACAAACAGGTTGCTTAAAATGGAATTACAGTTTGCTTTCTCATCTGAACATCCAAAACGCTGGAAAGCTTTTTATTGTAACCTGACACAGTAAGTGAAAGAACTTTTTAATTTTGGCATTGTACACAATTTGGAGACTCTAGGCTGAATAAACAAATTCCTTAAAACTTATGATCTCTAGTTTACAAATCTCAGCTGACCTCTCTATTTGTATAGGCACTGGGGACGTTAGAACATCACCAGTGGCAGATTCTGGGTGGTGCTTTGGAAAAAATGATGGATACTTTCTCATAGCAAATGAAAACAATTTTGACCACAAGATTCAATAAAAAAAAAAGCCATCAACAGTTTGAATTCTCAGTATTGGCCCTTTCCACAAATGTCCAAATATTTTACATATATCTTCTCCTTATCTGACAGGAGACATAAAGTCCTTTTATGTTAGCCTGGTCTTTGTATTTCTGCGTAATATCGGTCCTAAAGCTGCTGTGTTGATGCAGGACTTGCTGACTGCATTGTTCTGTACTGACAGCTGAAAAGCACATTCTCAGGTGTAAAGACTTTCAGAGACTATAGCTGGCTGCCTCATACCAGCCTGACACATCATTAAATGTTTAAGCCAAAGCATGGTGGAGTTCAATGCAAGTCTTTGCAGGGACTTCGCTGGGCTTTGCATGTACTCCTAGTTTCTACAAAAGCTGAAAATAAAATGGCTATAATACGCATGCAGTTCAAATCCTTTTTGTCACAGAGTGTGCTGGAACAAAGCACGCTTGATCTTTAGGAACTTCATATGTGAGTAAACTTAACTAAGCCATCTTAAAAGGTAACTCAAAATGTATTAAGTCCTTGTGTTTATCCATGGCTCGATTTCCACTTATTATTGTATAGAAATTAAGCTAAGCTACTCCAGCTAAAATGAACCAAACTAGATTGACTTATGTGCTCAGGGTCTTTGATTTTTTCCCAATGGTAAGTTCAGTTTGAAAGAAAAACAGTTATTCAAACATAGTGTTTGACTGCTAGCTGCCTCCTTGTTTGGAAACCTTTGGAGGATTTGATGTTGTGGCCAGGAAGATCTGTGTTAATGAGAACAACTTTTTCTTGAGACTTTTTGAAGGAATCCTTTAGAGCTCTCCTGATCAAGTTAAGATCCTGAATTAGGTTGAGTATTAGCTGTGACTGTATGTCCTGTCTCTTTAGCATGCCATGAAAAGGCATACAGCTATGTGGCATACTGTTAGTGGACTTCAGCAGAGTTTTATCAGTGGTGTTAACTCTGCATTTGCATGGTAGTTTATTGCTATTTGGATTGTCTTTTGGGTGGCTTTTGTTGAAATGAGTCCCTAGGCAAACTACGGAAACAGATACATGGAATGAAGTATTGCTGAGAACTCTCAGAGAACTCCAATTCTCTTCCATCCCCGCCCCCCCCCCCCCCCCCCCCCCCCCCCCCGGCCCTGTGAACTTTACCAAACTGCCTAAGGTGGGGAAGTGATGGACAGGACAGCAGCCTCTAGCCTTCACTGGGGAAGGGCAGTAGGTTGCCATGCTTGGAGCAGTTCTGCTCACATCTGTGCAAAGAAATCAGTAATGTTAGAGGAAGGCTGATGGCCTAAAGATCATGTTTAAGCGCTTCAAGGAAAGTATCGTGGGAGAACAACAGGCAGCTAGAAAGGTTTCAGTGCTGGAATGTTCAGTTCTGAAATCTCTAGTACTGTAATAATTAGATATGCCTACTGTTGTGACTGATGCAAGGGTGAGGAAGTGAGTGGAAGACTTCAGCGCTGAAAGCAGTGCCAAATGTGAATTGAATTGGTGTGACACCAGAAGCAGCCCAGCCATTGTGGAGTACTGAAAGAAGCACTGGTGGATTTTGCCATATGATGTTGCTGCACAGATCTCTGCATCTATGCCTTTGAGTGAGGGCCAAAGAGAACTCTCCTGCTTCTTGGCACTCACTGTGACCTGAATTGTCCTCCGTTAGTGAACTCTCAGGACAGTTAAAAAGAAAGACTTTATTGGAGCACTGAAGAATTGGAATTCATAGGAAGTAAGCAACATCAGCATTGCAGGTCTCCTTGGGATAATCAGCTCCATTTTTTTTTTTTTTTTTTCCTGAGGTGGCAGTAGTTATCTATCATACATGTGTGCCCACACACACACTTCTCTCCCTATATGAAATAGCATTACACTGGTGGTGCCAATATTCATCTGGGATTCCCACTTGTGTTCGTGGTTCTTGAATGGGTAGACTGTCTAACTGCAGTTGTTTAGGATGACTGAATGCTGATCAGAAGCTCCCAGATTGTTTTTCCAGTTATGTCCCCTCTGTATGGCAGCTGGTAACTCCCAGGTCTTTGTTCCATTACTCTAGTAGCTTTTTCCAGTTTAAATCAGGCTCTTCCAATCCATTAGATTCCTTTCTTGTTCATTGCAACTTGCACAGTGCCCTCTGATTCTGTGACAGTGAGCTGGAAGATTCATCAATTCCTGCTTTTAAGTCTGTATCAAGTGCCATAATGTGGGGATGAGATAGTGGTTACACAAAGCACGTTTTCCCTTAAATTCTACCATCTCATTCCATTTGATCTTCTGTGACAAAATCACTGAATTTAAGTGCGAACAGTAAATGAGGGTATTTGGGATCCATACTTTTGGTTTCTGCTTATCATAGACACCCATGACCAGACTGATGTGGTATCTGTGAAGACCCAGCAAGCTGGGGCAAGGGTGTGACAGAACATCACAGAGCTCACCAGCCTTAATCCTAAGAGCAAGATAAATTTTTCTGACCTTTCCCCTCTAGCATGAATACTTAATAATGTGTTACGTGCATGTGTATTTATAATAATTAAAAAAATTAAAACAAGACACTCCACTGCACACACTTATGTCTCTGGGGAGAGGGTGAGAGAACAAACATGTGACAGATGTTTGTCATGTTGCTTAATGCACTACTGGAAAGCACTCAAGATACCACAGTGATGAGTGCAGTATAAGAAACAGATCTAGAAAGAAAATAATGGGCTTTTACAAGCTCATTCTTGAGCATCTTTCCTCTGTATCCTCTTTTCCAAACTTGGTGTCATCATGATGAAGTTTGTTTCTGTAAGTGTTTCAGCAACTGATGCCATAGGCTGAAGCTTCTATCTTAAGCGTGTATCTTGTAAGCTATACCTGAAAATACCCTCAACTTATTCCTCATCAACTTTGTTTAAATTTCATTTCTAGTGTTACACATACATTTGTTCATCTAGGTAGGCAATGTAAATTACCTTGGTAACCAGTAATGAAAATTATCTTTTTTAACATTCCCCTTTTTTTCTAATAATTTCTAACTGATATTTTCCTAATATTGGTTAATATTTTAAAAGGTTGTGCTGTTGACTACGGATAAACAAGAGCTGTAAGTTTGTATTAAATCATTAAACAACCTGACTGGTATTTGATTATTGATGCATGCAACCTGTGAGATACTGATTAATTCTTAACTGGTTGTATCTCTGATCCAAGATGTTGCTCAGATCTTTATTCCCAGACAGTTATTCTCTGGACAGTTACAGCCTATGTAGTTGGAAAATTTCCTCTGAAACAGCCTGGGTGTCTGCAGATTGATCTTAATTGAAAATGGAGCTGGCTTACCTTCAGTGTCTTGATCACTGTAATAACTGAACTCGGATAATTATGTAGTCTTTCCATAAGTCACTCAAAAGCAGACTTCTTATGGGATTTATTTGTACTTCAAATTATAAAAATTTAACAAAATTTGTCAAATGTGTTTGGATTGAGTTCTTTAATTTCCATATGTCATGGGTGTTACGTCCAGAATACTACACTGTAAGAATGTGACAGTTTCAAAGTCAAGTACTCGAGGAATTGCAAAACACAGAATTCAGGTTCTCTGAACAGTGTGAATTTAGATCCATTAAGTATCATCACGCAGTCTTTCATTATGTAAATCTCATAGTCTGTCTTTTTCCACAGGTTTGTGCTCAGTCAAAGCTTACCATTCCCAAAATGGGTTAGGTGGTATGGACCTCTATAAATTGTCATGATTACTGTTTTATTAAAAACCTTAAATTTGATTTAAAGAGTCAGAGTGAATAGAGAAGTGGGGGGAAGAACACTGAATTAAGGACACTGGTCTCTCAATTAAATTACATGTAAGCCCCCCTGCTCTTTCAGAAAGGTTTATGAAGTGCTCAACTCTACTATGGTAAATATGGCCATCAGACCCCAATGACTCATTCTAATACAACCAGGGCTATTCTAGAAAGTTCATTTTGGAAGACTTTCAGATTGCTAACTATCTGCAGGCTAAGATAATACTCTGATTTGCAGAAGCTATTGTCTGAAGTTTGCAGGGTGCCACAGAAATGATGCGAGAACCACGGAGGGCAGCAGAGCTTGCTCCTGTATTCCTTCAAAATATAAATTGACTTGCATTTCATAGTTCTAATTCCACAAGCCTCACTAATAGCTATACCCAGTGATTCCCTCACTTTCCAAAAATGTACCCGCACTCCCTCTTGAAGTGATTTACACAATTATGTCCTTCCATTGCTGATGTTGGCAGCCTGCTCTGTATTCAACCACCAGTTGTGTACAAAAAATTGTCTGACCTGCTTTTTAGTTATAGCTTTCTCTAAATCTTGTGTATCGTCCCCTGTTTTAGAGCTAGTTAGTTTTTCCACTTCTCTACAGCAGTCCATTCTGTCAGGCTCTTATCTACATCCATAAAGTTCTTTCCTAGTCTCTCTTTCTGAACTACAAACCTGGCTCCATTCCCTTCATGCTGTGACTCATTTTTCCCAAACCCCCTGACTCATGCTGCTCACTCACTTATGCAACCGCTTAATCTCTGTAATTTTCTTCATATCATTATAAGAAGTACATAAATTCACAAGATGCATTTCACTAGTGCTTCAAACTCTTGCAGGAAAAGAAAATGCAATCGAAATCTACCCTTCATCTTATTTAACCCACTTAAACGTCTTCTCCTCTAGCGTATACCTGTTACATTGTGCTCAGAGCTGGAGAACTGTATTCTTAACTCGCTCAAGTATGTCTTGCTCCTGTGACTGGAGTGCTCAGCTTCCTGCTGTTCACTGGCTCTCAAAATATTGCAATTTACTACAGAATTTTCATGCTCTCCTTGTTTGGGTATATATTCATCTGTTCAAACAAGTCACAAAATCTATTCTGGTCTGTAGAAATTTAGTAAGCAGAATATTCCATCAGATACAAAAGAGGGCTCTTAAAATGATCTTATGGGATTCAAATTCTTATTTCTGCCCACACCAATGGACCAGCTTCTGAATGGCTTATACAAATCTAAACCCAGAATGATTCCACCGATGTCACTGTTGCACTTGTCATTGACTCCAGTAAAGCTGTTCTCAATTTGTTTTGAATGTAAATGATAAATATTTAAGTTAATTGTTTAAATTTTTTGAGTTCTCAGTATGAGTGAGAGCAGAAAATGACTTGGTCTGTTTTTTCTAATAGATTCATCTGAACTGAAAACGCTGCCTCCTACATAAGCAATGGCACCAGTGAGTCTGATATCGGACATACAATGACCTGCACAGTACTGCAGGTGGTATGGACAATTTACTTCTAGATTCTGTAAAAATCTTTCACTTTCTGTCCACTTCATTAGTTTTCCTTCTGTCTGTGAGACATTCTATATTAGTATTTTTCGGAAATAACCAGCTGAAGGTAAAATACTTGAAGAAATTAGACCGCTATAGTTCTTCCATGCATATAGGCTTACTTTATTTTACTAAATTAAGTTTTCTGTCCCTTATTTATGTTTCTTATATTGTTCTTGCAACTGAAGCCAAGCTCACTGCTATGTCGTTTCCTGGATCCTCCCTGATCCTTTCTTACACATAGGAACAACATTAGCAACCTCCAAATTCCCTGGTTCCCTCTCCAGCCTTAGCAAGCTATCAACAATTTCTGTCAAAGGCTTTTCTATTTCCCTTGCTACTTCCTTCAACATTTGGGATGTTATTCATCTGGGCTGGATGCCCAGACAACTTTTAACTCATTGGTGTTGGGAGGCTGCGCTTTGCGGTGGTAAATACCAGCACAAAATCTGTTACATAACATCAGGTCAGCAGGTACCAAATGACTAAATATTTGGAGAAATTTCTCACTTCTGGAGCAGCAAAACCTGTTAATATAGAGACCCACACTCTAACAGTGCAGTCACTATCCAGTAGTGTCATGAGGTAGCGTCTATAATTCTGTATAACTCTCTAGCAGCCCATAAACTCCCCCTTTATTGCTGTTTTTTTTTTCTCTTTCCCTTTTAAATTTTCCTTTGGCCCTTTCATGTTAAGTATATTGGACTGATTGCCCTGGTAACAAGTTTTCACAGTTGAGCGAAGGTAACCTGCACTAATACTTGTTTGCACAGGAAAAATATATGTAAGAGCCAAGGCCTACATTTAAGCAAATATGTGAGGCAGAATGTTTAAATAAATGAGGTTTTCATGAAAAATAGCATGACTTCTTTTGGTGTGCTGAAACATTTACCCTCTTAAATTTGAGAGTACAGCAAAGCAAGTTCCTTATAGATTTGTCTTTTAGTACTCCTGGACATCATGGCACAACAAAATAGACCTAACGCAAATCATTAACATAGAAAATGTACCAAAAAACCCCTTGAATGCAGTGCAACTTACAGATACTCATGTGATTTCTGTATTTGGACTGCAAAAGGGTTAGCAAGTACCATGAATTTGGAGAAGTGACCCAACCATGCTGACTTCATGAATAGGATCCTTTTCCTGTACCTTCCTTCCATTAACTCAACAGAGTTAAAAAGGGATCAAGCTGTAATAATCAAGTCTGGACTGCAGTACTTTGTCACAGTTATGTATTGTCTTTGGTATGTCCAAACTGAATTAACTTATCAGATAGAATAGCTAAATAAAGCGAGCCATAGCTTTCAGTGCTAGAACATCACCCACATGTTTGTTTGGGAGTGGCAGGCAGCTGAAAAGGGAAAAAAAATAATAAAATCAATGACTTTGAATTAATGCATTACTTCCTTTCTCCTCCACTTTGCCTCCATCTGTGGTGCTACTACCTTCCTTCTCTGGTGTATGTGACGCAGTCTGTAAATTACACCACAAAATGTAAATGGCTTTTACTTCTGAGGGTTGGTTTGGTGGGGTTTTTTTGGTTTTTTGTTGTTGTTTTTTTTGGTTTTTTTCTTTCAAGATGGAGATGCCATGTGCAAATGAACATGCTTTTTCTATTCTGTACCTTAACTTAAGATCATACTTATAATGGTTACGTTCAGGACATTTCAGTGGTGACAAGGCAAGGGTGCTTAACCTGAATCAGTGCCCAAATGTGTTCTGCTCCTATGCCTTCTGCACAGTAGCTGTCCGTGCTGGAAGTGGCATGGCAAGTTGAAAAGCCCAGTGCTATATTACAACGTTTTCTATGTTGTGCTCTGTACTTTTCCAGGCCCCCACCACTACAAGCTGTGGTTCAACACAGCTTGTGGGAATGCATTCTGATAAAACGATACACTTCATTACAGAATCACAACCATAGTGGATTAAATGAATGTGACACATAAAATACTGTTCAAGTAATACAGTAATTAAAAAGATTATTACAAATAGAAGTGGTATGGCTAATATGACAACAATCTTAATCTGATATAAGGCCATAAAAACTATTCCCAAAAGACATTTAACAATAGTACTTTCTATCCAATGTTACTTCAATGTGTATTCTTAAAACAAGAATGCAGAAATTAACATATGTCTTTGTGTTTAAAGTGTCTCAAATGGAACAGTACTTTTTCCCAATAGAAGACCACAATGTTAACTATTAGCCTTCCTGCTCAATAAAAAGAAAAATATTCCATGTTTTTGATGGATTTATAATAATTTAAAATTTGTATTTTTGGCTTTACTTCTGCTGGGATCATAAATAGGGCTATATTTGCTTTCAAGTTACATTACACTTGATTATCGGATTGTATCTGCAAGTCTCAGAGTGCTTCAAAATGTGAGTTGTCACAATGGTAAACTGTCTGATTTATATTGCAATAGCTTATTTTTACTTTCAGTGGAGTATTTCCTGCTGTTGCTTTCTTGTGACTTTATGCTAGAGGTCTCACAACTTGTGCTTTTTGGTTCATGCCTGCCTAAGTGAGGATCACCCACCCATGATGACCAATACACTTGGACTATACTCAAAAACAACAAGGGTGGATTAAACTATTCCATTATTGCAGATGAAAGAGTTCTCCCCGACATCTGGCATATCATCTTCAAAACTGATATGGAACATTTCCATAAATTCAGCTTAACATTGTTTTTGTGAGTGTTCCAAAGTATTTTTAACATGAAGAAATAGCATGCAAACTAATTTCCTATTTGAAAGTAAATGTCTTGTTCTTATTTCTAATTCACCCAGTTATTAAAAAGAAAAAAAAAAAGAAAAGATGTTCACTTAACTTGAAGCATACTGTTTTGTTTATTTAAGTTAATGGAAAAGCTAGTCAGTGTTTGATGTAAAGCTGCCCCCTTGCTTGAAAGAAAACCAAACAACGGGTTATGAATTATGAATACCTCCTAATAGTTTCCAGAATTATCTGAAGGATGTATTTTTTTTCTTAATTACGTACACTTAAAAGTTCCAAGT
Organism: Falco peregrinus; assembly: GCF_023634155.1. Classification (NCBI taxonomy): domain Eukaryota; kingdom Metazoa; phylum Chordata; class Aves; order Falconiformes; family Falconidae; genus Falco; species Falco peregrinus. The sequence continues at coordinate 2,374,464 of NC_073731.1, forward strand.
TCCCTATTCATTTCCATTTTGTTTATTTCTCTCCTTGGAAACCTCATAAGTATTTTCCTTTAGCTAGGCTTGACTGAACAAAAATATTACTGCTACAACCTGTAATATTAGGGAAATAAAGACCTGAAAGCTCATTGTGGTTTTTAATTAGGAAGTTGAAGAATCGCTCATTAAATCTTGCAAGCCTTTTCACAGCACTTACACTGGCAGCTGCTGGGTCCTTGCAAAGGAAACCAAAAACTTCCACCCAAAAAACTGTGCTTCAGAGCACGCTTTAAAAAGCAACTTTTATTCTGAGACAACACAGAAAACAGTTCCAGCAAAAACCTCTTGCTTTTCTTCTATGTTGGCACATCTTCAACTGCTTTAGTCCTAATCAGACCATTCCTCTTGTGAGGAACCACAGTGTCTCCTCATGGTGAGGGAGGCATATCCATGTGGGAGTTGCTGGCAAAGGTTCTGCAGTGGGGGATGCAGTCAGGTGAAAACCTCATCAGTCTGTGTGGCACTACCATGGTTTGCATGTCCTTCCGCCAGTAAAGGCAGCTAGTGATCAGCTGAACAAAATCTAATTAACACAGCAAGCAAGCTGATGCATTGAGCATAACCCATGTGATATCCAACCCTAGCCTGAAATACAATAGCCCAATTTTTTGCGTTGGTTTTTTTTTTTTGGTAGTGAATGCATAGTTCATCAGTGCACAATTTGCTAACTTAAGAAACAAGGGACCTTAGGATATGAGGGACTTAAGATGTAAAGGCAAAGGACTTAAAGTATCTGATATAAGGGTTAATTTTATCAATAAAATCTTATTCTCCTTCAGCTTTTGCAGGCTAAACGATCTGTTCTAGGAATTATAACTGTGGTTCCCAAGCTGAGAACACTTAAGTTCAAGTCAAGTTCAATAGCAGCTATCAGAAGGAGAAAGCTTATCTAAATGATGATATTGTTTTTAGCACTAATCATCCTATCTGTTGGCAGTACCAACATGCTGCAATCTCTACAGCTCCCTACGTAAATAAGCAGATTCCTGATACCGTTCCAACTTCAGAAATGCCTTTGAAGGCATTATTTAGTTATGAATTTTTCCTACATGGTTATGTGATACTTTTAGCATGTTCCTGTATGTACCCACAGATGCCTTGTTTTGAAGAATATATCTAAAGCTTATTCACTTTCAAAGTATAATTGCCAGGCACTGGTCTGTATTTTAGCTTCTTGTGAAATAAAACCTGAAATGGTTAAAACAAATTCACTTTCATGCCTTCTACAACTTTTAAATGATAGAACAATGAAAGCAAATTATGGAAATAGTACTTAAAAAAAAAATCAGTTGATTTCGTCCAAAATATACTCTAGGGATGGGAGGAGATTGAAAGAGCTGGGATAGGAAAACACAATGTTCAGGTTGCACAGTTCAAGCAAAGTGGATGTGCAAAAGTTAAGATTTTTGTGGCAATATCAATTTGACTATGCTACAAACAAGCGGTGTTATATGGTACTGATCTAACAAAACTATCAGAAACAGTATCTTGTAAATTTGTCTGTCTGGGCTTATAAATTCACATTAGTTGGCTCTCTGTTTGAACATAAGAGGAAAATCCAATTTTCCATGTAATTCCTAACATGAAGAGTGCTTAAAATGAAGTTTTAAAAATTCTTTGTTTGAAAAAGAATAGATACAAGAGGCAAAGCCAGGATCAAAAGAGAGGCAGAGGCACCAGGGGGGAAAAAAATACTCTATTTTTTTAAGGTAAAAGAAAAAAAAAAAAGGCAGTATGAATATTTATGAAGGACAAAAAATGAACATCAAAGTTAAAAGATGTATCATGATAGAGGTGACTAAGTGGGCTCTAAAGAAAAAAATGGGAAAAAAAACCCCAAGGCACATACAGAAGAGCCGTACTAATGTAGCTGCTTTTCACTTATAGTGCTTATTAAACACTTTATTAAACACTCAAGACTAGCAGTGTGATCTGATTAGATCACCAAGGTGTTTGCAATGCTCCCTTTTTGATCAGAGAGCTGGCAACTACCTGCCAATGTCTGTATTTTGCTGCTGTTTTCCTGATTTACAGTATAGTTGGAGCTGTTAGAAGAATGCCTAAACTGCAAGTGCTGAGAGGGTACAGTGCACGCTGTGAAGCGCAGGAGAATGTGTCCTGCTGTGATTGATACACGCCTGGGACATGGCAAGAGCAAGACAGGAGCCCAGGGGAGGTTATGGTGGGCTGTGGGCAAGGGGAAAGTGGATGAGAAGGGTAACTGAAGGAAGTTGAGGGTGTGCAGTCTACCGAAGTTTGTAAGTTGGATTGGTGCTTGGGAAGTATTTGTTGTTCTTTCAAAAACCTGACAAAAAAAAAATCTTAAAACTGAAAATTATTATTATTTTTGGCCCCAAACTAAGATTTTTCTGGGGTTCGGCCACTTTTTTTTTTTCTGTGTTTGGGAACAAAAAAGAAAAAAGACACCAAAACAATACTTTGTTCTTTCAATGAGCCAGCAATAAATAAAAACTAACATTTTAAAACCCAGAAGTTTCCTTGGGAAGAGAGTGCTGTTTTTTCTTCCAAAATTACTTTGCCTTAACATTGGGATTGACTCTGCTCTCAGCCTAAGGATGTGACTTCCCAGCTGTCTGTAAGCAATCTAAGTAGCAACTGAGACAGCTTTTCTCTTTTTTTTCTTTTTTTTTTTTTTTTTCCCCCCCATCTGGTCTTTGGCTTGGAAGTTACATGGGTTTGCCTCAGAATAGATGCTCTGCTACCATAATCCTGGCACCTTCTATTGAAAATAAGATTTCGGCAGTGTTTCCTAGAGTTTGTAGGCTATTCTTGAAATCTGCTTTGCAGGACTGTTGGTCCAGTGAAATGCAGCAACCTGCTTTGGTTTGCCTGAGCACTTGATTTTATTTTATTTTTTTATACCTTGTGATATTCACAGACTTCTGGCGAAGCTTAAAAGGTTAGTTTGAGAAGGGAGTGGCTATCATTTGTTTAGAAAATAAATAGAAAAAAGTAGGCCAAATACCAGTAAAGTTCCAGTTTTAAAATATTAACCTAACACACAACATTGCTGACCTGAAAAGGTCACATGAAGTAGGAGAAAGGATGTATTTAGACTGATTGCCAGGCAGGACATGGAATCTCTCACTGACTTGGCGATAGATACTTCAGCTCTATTTGCTATTAGTGCTGTTTCTAATACTCCTTGTTTGCTAAGTTCTTAAGTTTGACAAGATCCATGCTTTATTTTCCCGTATTTACATGTATTAAGCAAGTGTGTAAATCCATGCCGAGAGTATCCAGGGCCTATACCACCCCCTTTTTTCTGCTTCATCTTTGGTTAGTAGACAAGATGCTCAGAAACCTGGGAAAAATAGAAGTTTTGAGGGCTTTTCCTTTGGGGTATGCTATCAGATAACAAGGTTATTTGTAACATGTTTAAACTTGCTAAACACGGTGGAATAGGGCCCTTTGCTTCCAAATTTGTCAGCAAGTGTGAAGAAAGAAATGACTACTTAAACTATGATAGAGCTGTTAAAATTTCTTCGGAAGAAATCATGAGACTTAATGAAAATGTAAGCAAACTTTTCTAGGGTACTTGGCTAGCATAAAGTAGAAAACCTAACAAGCAGATAAAAAATTGCTGCCACATCATCTAAGCACATCATTATCACTGCTGGATGAGATGAAAGGTATTTACAAATGAGAGTCTGCCAGAACAGTCAGCTCAAGCTTGATCCAGCTCCAGCTGTAATCAATAGGAGCCTTCAACTAAACTAGAGCTTAAAGAACAAACTAACTTCTTTTTGAAATGTATTATGCTTCGAATTTTGCAAAGTTAAAGCTGGAGCTCATCACAAGTGAGGCACACAGGGATTCAGTGCCTAACAAAGCCCCTCATTTTACTCCATGCATTGTTTAATGGTCTTCAAAATTATACTTTCCACTCTGTCTACTCAAGCCCCTATTTTTCTTTCTCCCCCTTAAATCTCCCACTTTTACTTTCCTCCTGTTTTTCTTCCCCTATTCCTCTGGATTGTGCCCTTCTGATTTTTCAAGGTAGAGACTGTGCCTTTGTGAAGAGCAAAGCGAGTTTATGGCACCCTATTAATTATATTTATGAATCATATCTAACTGAATTTTTCCCATAGCCCAAAGGTGGCTGTTTGCCCAAAGGCACTGCTCCTTTGGTGCCTGTGTTTTCTATTTATAAGGTGTATTTTAGTTTACATCGGAAGATGAGGGAGACTTCTGCTTGATATCGCTTCTGCCAAATGAAACCCACAGAGAAGCTGTGGCCAAAGGAACTCTGTACAAAAGTTGTCTGGGCTCTGTAATTTTGTTCACGTGGGTACATGGTAGTATACATTAGTTGCCAATAAAAACAATCTAAAATAGATACAGCCCTGTGCAAGTCTCAAGATGATCTTAAAATGTACAGAACACAGGTAAATGAGCACTGGGAAAGAAACACACTTTGTCAAAACGCAGTTTGGTGAGAAAATCAGCTTTCACAAGATGGTCATGAAAGGCCAAGAAGCTCCTCCAACAATCCCTTCTACTCCGTGCAAGTTGATGAAATTCCTGAAAGAATAGTTTACGACCAAATTAAAGAAAATTGTTGTTTTTGAAACTATTTGTGGTTGTGACAAAGTGAGGCGCTCCCCAGAACATGTCGATGTTAAGCAGGCGGTACAGCCAAGGACTTAAAGAAGTTAACCATTTCAATCCTCAAAGGCATACTCTAGTATTAGCTACGGCTCAACATCAGGGTCTTTCGGCGCTGCGTCACTGGCAGGCGTTGAAAAGCACCAGCAGCATGGAGCCTAGTATGGGTATAGAAGGAGATCTACTGTGGGACAACTGCTAATACAGATGCCCGTCCAAACCAGGCTTTTTGCCTCCAGAGACCTGCAGGAATAACTAGAAATCTGCTTCGCAGCTGACTGTAGTCTTCCCCCTTTGCAGGGAAGGAACAGGCCCTGGTGGATTCACTGGACAAGTTTTTAGTACTCTGTGGCATGAGGTGTTTCTCTCGCTCCTGGCCCCAGGAAGAAAGATGAGTGGGAAGCTTTAGGCTTCCTTCCTGAAAAGGCAGCATTGAGGCCCTTCCTTCTCTTCGTCGTTTTTTCAGAAGGTATTTTGCTTGGCTTTCAGTCTCTTCCATTCCCTCTTTAAAAGGCATGAGGTCCCAGATTTTGATTTTTCTTGCAAATTGAGTGTATGAGCTAATTGCCAAGGATATGTAGCCTGTCTGTATCTCAGCATTTCTGAGGGATGCCCAGAACATTATCAGTACATTACTCAGCATAACCGTTTCATTGCCCAATTGTCTCTATCTTTAAGTAGACAGTCATAAATGCTTGATTAAAATCAAATCTAGCCTTTCCATGACCATTGCAGAGGTTAAATAATGAACACAAGCCTACAGGGGAATATAAGGGCCTCATATGCTGTTGAATACAGGCCAGTATTGGTTGGTCAAAATAAATTTTGCTCATAAATTCTCACAGGATGGGAGAAGAGATTTCTCAATTTAGACTTCCATCAAAGCTATTGGAAAAAGTTGTCAGTCACAACCAAGGTTTTCATAGAAGTCTTCTGCCTCAAATGCCTTCCAGATGGATTTAATTCCAGTATGATTGATTGTCCATTTGGCTTTGCAGCTGTGCACTTCAGGGGGAAAGTCCATACCATGCTCATTCATCTGCTGGATGGCAAAAAAAAATATGTCTAGTGGCTCTTCATGGAAGAGCTATCTTCCAATAACTACTGAAGCAAGAGATGAACTGAATGATGAAAAGATGAATCTACAGGAGACTAATTACATCAAAGTAATTAATGCCAAGAGCAAAGAATAGAATTCAAAGGTAAAGCAAGGAGATAGGTACCTAGGTATTAGTAACACGGTTGATTTATAGTAGTAGTATAGTAGTAGTAGGAAAAGTAAACACCTACAAGCACCTTAATTCCTTACCAATAGGATAAGGGGGAGAACTGCTTAAAGTTCTAAAGCTAAAGTGTTTTAAAGTAAGTTTTCGGATAAATTTACGAGTCCTATTACTATTTATGCTACTATGATTTTTGTTAGCTTGAGTAACCTAAACCATTGTTTGCAATATTAAGCCTTCTCCCAGGCAAATCAACTCCATTGTGTAAGCTTAAGAGGTCTAACATAGTACTTTTATTTCTCTGTGCTGTTAGCTTACAGAAGCCCTCACCATGGATAAGGATTTACTGTTCTGCTGATATGCAAACTCTGAATAGAAAGACTGGACCACTTTCAAATAACCTGCAGTCTCAGAGAGGAGAGCATGGAGGACTTCAAAGAACAGGAAGAACCAGTCTGATAGGTAATGATATTTGTGGCCTGTAAAAATTTGTAGAAGTTTTTTGTAAAATACAAGGTTTCCAGAGAGGGACTACTGAAGGGGTGGTGGTAGTGGGGAAGTTTTTTAACAGACTGTAAATATGTAGGCTTAAGTGGCTTGAAAAATTTCGTATATAGCACCTAACCAACTCCACTGATTTAGAGGCTGGTTTTAATTAATCTGATACTACCACTCAGTATGCAAAACACTGGTGGAAGACTGATGACAAGATTGATTCCTAGCAGCTGGTGGAACATCCTCTGTAGCTAGATCTGTATCTAAACTTATTTAGTATCTAACAGACTTATCAGTAAGCTTTGGAGATTTCATGGACAGGCAAAAAGATCAATATGAAAGAAAAGAAATACAACGTCTCAGTAACAAGACAGGATCTTCTAAACTGATTTCAAAGTTTCAAACACCTCAGCAAAATGAAAAGTCAGTCGTGAAAGTTCTTGTATCCTATTATTTTCAAAAGGACTGGGAAGTGTTCAGTGTGTTTCAGGATCAAGTCCAAATGATTCTTAAGGAGTTAGGTCTCATTTTCAATTAAAGGAAAACAAAAAGGAAGCAAAGCATAATAGATAAGTAATGACTGAATACATATTAAAACCAGAAATCTTTTAAAAGCAAAGAACAATGATGTCTTATCTACAGAATGTTCAGTAAATAGTGTGCATATTGACCTAAAACTCTTGGGCTTGATTTATTATTACTTTTATTTGTGCAGTAATTTTTATTTACCCCATAAGGCTTCATACTTACTACATGTAAGCATGCTCACCCAAAATGTCCGGTACTAGAGAGCAAAGCCTCTCAAGCCAGAAAATGAATCTGAGAAGTTCATGGAAAGAACCCTCTGTGAACATACAGTTACATGTCATTCTGTCCCAAACCAGTCATGTTGCTGCATCATTATGCTCCTCACAATGAAGAAAATGTGTCTGATTTTCAGATCACAATAATTTTACAATACAGTTTCTAGAAGGGATAAGATTTTACAGAGAGGATACTGAGGAGATGATTACTTTAGTCAAGCCAGGGATCACTTCCTACAGAAGTGGCATGAAGTATCTAGTTAGTAAAAATGACAATATTTTTTCATCTGGCACTGTAAGCTGTTCACAATCACATTTAGTCACCATAAATCATAAACTGTAAAGTATCTTGTTTCCTAAAGAAGCAGCTTTATTTCATTAACATTTTGAAACTCACGTTGCGATGCTGCTAATTGTATAGTAAATTATCCAGGATCACAGTGTGAATTGCTGTTTTCAGTCAGTTTTTGGCACTTGTTGCCAGTTTAAGTAAAGAAAAGAGGAAGAGAGAATAAAGAATTAAATAAACACAAAAATGACATGAAAAGTATCTAAAAGGGACAGCACTGCTAGATGTGAGACAAGCTGGGATACTCCGGAGAATTATCTGAAAACTATGTCCCAGCAATGCAACTGCAAGCTGAGTAAACAGCACTGTTCCTTCAGATCAAGGCTACTCCCTCCTATACTTTCAAGCATTTCCTACCCACCCGTGAACGGGATCAGTCTGCACTTGGTATTGCAAGCTTGCTCTGGCAAGTTTTTTAGTGAGGGTTTTTAAAATAAAAGATCCTAGCAACAAGGTGAAGGACTAATTCAGGACAGCATTCCTATTCAGGACAGCATTAAGTAATTGTGTAAATTTAGGCATGTGCAAAGATGTCAATGAAATTGCTGGGATCCAAGGATGTGCTTTAAATACTGGAACACAACTAAATGGGTCTTAATATTGACACCTCAAAGTAAAATCAGTCTCGATATACTTTCAGTACTTGAAAAAGTTTCGTGGGGACTAGCTATGAATATATCTTTGCATTTACTCAGAGCTTTGCATGTTTAGAAGCATAGAAACTGATCAATGAAGCTTTACATTTTGTTTCCTGGTTTGTGGATACATATTGATAGGGGTTTTTTTTTGGTTTTGGTGGTATGTTTTTTGTGTGGGTTGTTGTTTTTTTTTTTTAATAAACTGAAAAACCTGCAGAGATCCACTTGTAGCAAGAGTTGGGTCATGGGAGGTTGGGAATGACATTCAGCTCACTAGCTAGTCTGCTGCCCATGCAGATGTTTTCATTCAAGCCCAGGGCTGCCCCAGAATTGTGTTACTTTCCCTTATAGAAAGCACTTCCTCACCTTCACCTTTTGTAAGAAAACAAACCAGTCATTGCCACATTTTATAAAAATTTCAGTTCTGAAAAGTACAGTAAGACGCAGCCTTAGTAAGAGGTAAACCCCAAGTAAGTGTATTTTTTAATATTGTTGAAGAAAATAAAGTAGGAATGCAAGCCAAATGTTTAAAAGCACAAATATGGAAAGTTTTCTCAAGTGAGCTTTTTCAATGCTTCTGGTGTGTTTCAGAAAGAAACTTTCATTGGTGACTGGCACCTGCTCCATGCTACAGCCAAAAGAAATAATAAATAATTCTAAATAGCTGGATAAGTAAAATTGAGGGACCAATGCAAATCACCTAGAAGTATAATGGAAAAATTAAGGGAGGGGGGAAGAGAAGCCTGCATCTTTAGCACATCTCTTTTGTCTGTCTCTATCAATCTGGGGTGAATTGAAAGAAGGAATTCTGACTGGATCTAAGGAAAACCTTTCTCACCACTAGGGCAGGGAAGAAGTGGAACAGGTTGCCCGGAAAGATTGTGCACTCCCTATCCACAATGGTTTTCAAGACCTGATGGGATAAACCTCCCTGCTCTGAGCATGCAATCTCAGACCTGACTCTGCTTTGAGCGGGGTGCTGGACTAGAGACTTCCTGAGGTCCCTTCTCACTTGAATTATTCTATGATGCTGTAAATGTACTCTAAGCTATTAACCAGAATGGAGAACTGTACCTTTCTTTCCTCTGATTTACAGACATCTTCAGGCAGTAGTTGACTCAAGTGAGTTTTCTGATTAAAACATTTATGGAGACCGAGTCACAAAATGTTGTTTGGGTTTTTTTTTTGTTTTGTTTTGTTTTGTTTTTGTTTTTTTTTAATGCAACGGAAGCACCAAACTAAATAAATTCAGGACAGCTGTGAACTGAGGGGGAAAAAAACCCAAAACTGTAAGGAAGCCATTTGGTCATCACTGGTCTAAATTGTGAAATTAGTGCTAAGAATAGTTAACAATGGGACATAAGTGTTTAATTTTTCAAATTAAGGACAAATGATAGGAATGGAAAAACCTGCATATTATCATTCCAGTTTTTAAGGGCTGTTGTCTACCCAGCCCATCCCAATTGCATCCCAACGGGACAGTAATGCTGTCTTGAATCTGAATTTGTGTGACAGAGACAGTTCTGTAACTCTGTGCCATAAAGCTGGAGTGCGTGTTAGTTGGTGCATTGCGTGAGCTTCTGCGGTGTTCTGTGAAGACGGTCTTGAGTTGATCCAGGCAGATCCCATGGCTGTCCTACTTGGAACGTTACAGCCAAATTAAAAAAACATTTTTGTGTCGCCTTTTTGCTGTTTTTCATATTTTTAGACACTTAGGATCGTTCTTTCTGGCTGAACCCCCTGAGTGGCCATTCAGCCTGTGAAAATCCCAATTGGTCCCTTTGGTGTCTTTAATATTTTGCTTTCAGCCTACTGATCATAGCTGTTGTAGGAGTGTGACTCCACCCTGAGGACAAGGCACTATGAAATGGCTCCTTAGCCCCTGTTTGGTCACAGATGAGGCATGTGTATGGAGCCCCCGGGGCTCCCACATCATCTACGAGCCAGAATTTGCTGAGGCCAGTTTTTGGCTAGGTTGGACGTGACTGATACTAAAACAAAGAATCAAATGCAAAGAACGATACAAGCTGCTGCTGCTGCTTTTGTCCCAAGTACAACACTAAACACAGCAACAGTGTTGTGTAAAGTTGAGTGCTGCTTAAAGTATGCAAATGCATGTGCTGCTAAGCTTGTTCAAGGCAGGACAGGTTTCCTTCTACATGCAAATGTCCAGAAGAATGGAGTCTAAGTAAGGCCTCTGAAAGCGGTGGCAGTACAAAATGATGTCACTGAATTTCAGCATTGCATGATTTCCCCCACAATAACAAACCGTGAATTCCTATGATGAAAATGTTCTGGTATTAATACCTGATTTATTTTTGATATAGAAATATTTTATTTGACAGCTAACAGTCAGATCAGATTATTTATAAAACACTTTTTCTTAATTACAGAAAACTTTGTCTGAATTTCCCAAAGGTTTTCAACAAAACTGTACGGGTTTGCGTGCTCTAAAAACAGTCTGAACCTTCTGCAGCTTGAAGGGCTGGGAATGGTTCTATTACCATACTGAACATCTGATGTCCACCAGACCGATTAATCAAAGCTTTGGGGAAAAGGCTTTATGCTCAATCCACAGGTAGCTGTCACCAGATGGAGAAAGATGGAAAATTTAGCAGGCTGTTCTTTCTCAAACTGGGAAGCATGAGACACCTCAGAAGGGTACAGGTATTGCCAATCAACCTTCCAACAACCAACCTCATCCTGACATTCTTTCATTATTAACAACTGCCTTAAACATACACATTAGGTTTGTTATCTCTTTCAAAAATTGTTCTTTTTAAACTTCTGGTCACAGTGTATAAAACATCCAAACCTTTGTTTAATTAAGTTCTTAAATTGTTAGCCTTGCTCATATGCTATAGCAGTGAGTTCAGAAAGCATTTCCTTTTCTGGGGTCCTCCGACTATACTACCTTTCAGCATCACAGATTAAGTTTTGAATTGTTGTGTTTCAAAGTGGGAAACAGCAATTGCAAATCTGCTTTCTCCAGTCCCTTAATTCTTTCTAATAGTTTTGCCACACTTATCTCTTTTCTTGACTGTTAAAAATCTCTCTTCATCCTCTAACTTGCTTTCCTCTGCCGTGATCTGCTCCTGTTTTGCAATATTCCCCCTGAAATGGGCTGAGCAGTATTGTGAACAGCCACACTTCTTACGAGCTGTTTGATAGGTAAGAAAATCAAGCAAGTGAACTGTTTCTGCATCACAAACAGCCACTTGCGTAGCTCGGGCTTCTCTGCTAGCTGGGGAATCCCCCAGGAAGCTTTCATGAGGGTGGAGAAAGCAGAGACAAGATCAAGACTAGTGCGCTAAAGCTGTGCTTAGGGGAAGAGGCTGAGGGTGTTCGAGGGTGTTGCTGGGTGGATCTCCTTGGCTAGTTTCTGGTTTTGGCTTTATTACATGGCTGTGCTTTCAATTTATTTCAAAGGTGCCTAGAGCCTTATAAATCTGCATACATAGTAAGGGAGAGACTCTCTTAATGGTGAATACTGAAATTTGAGTGTAATCTTAATGGAGAGAACGTTTTGATTTAAATACGTAAGGAAGCAACCTTTTCATAAAAATATTTTCTAGAAATGGGGAATTTTTGCTTTTATAGGCATACAGAGCCACAGCTCCTGATAGAGGAATACTCTACCTTGGAATAAAAAAAAAAAAAAAACAAAAAACCAAAAAAACAACGAAACCCCAGCCCTCTCCCCAAAATCATAATTTTCCACATGCTCAATGATAGATTAAAATGTATGAGTATATTTTCTGGATTGTTTAAATAATGGTCAAACAATGTTTGCAATGGGAAAAAAACAGATGGCTTTGTCCTGCACCCAACTTTTGCAGTGCACAAGCCATATCAGGAGGATGGTAATAACTCTTCCAACTCATGCTCATTTGAGCTGTAATGCTCTCCTGCTTCTGCAAACACCAGCAGCCCAAGAGGTGCTCAACCAGTACAGTGTTGTTGACTTGTGCCTATTTTTATCTGTTGGTACGGTGATTTCTGCACTAGGTAAAAAATACTGGGTGTAGAAGTGTTGACAATATCTTAGGGTCTTGCAACCATTCCAAACTTCTTTTCTACTCAAGTAACATACAAAGAGTGAGCTGGAAAAAAATATCTGGCATGATCCAAGCCAGATAAGATTGAGGAAGACCTAGATGCAGAGTAAATGCAAGCAGGATGACTTCAGATAAGAATGTGTTTTTTGCTTACCCCTGGGAAATGGGAATGACTTTTGTATTCTGTACGCTCTCCTGACTTAGTCTCCAACAACTTCTGGGAGGAATGAAGTAAGCTATCCTCCACAGCCTACAAAGGCAGATCAGTGGGTGCTCCCAAGCATTGCTTATTTCTGATGTGACTATGCACTAACTGCAACACTGCCTGTTGGAGTATTACTGATTTTAACTAGCCCTAATTGTGACAGGCAATACATTGTTTTATCTGGTTCACTTTTATAATCTAAAAGTAATGTGGAGAACTTGTTCCTGAGAAAGAAGTCCCTTGAGAACAAATTAATCTACTAAGAAAGTGTTTTAAATACTACAAGATATAAAAGTTACAGGTAAGACCTAGTAACACAGGTGCAAAACAAAATGGTTTCAAAATCGATGTAGAACTCAGCAATTTTTTTTGTCACTTGAAAAAGATATCTATTTCCTGAAATGATGCTATCTTTATCAACTTAGATGAACCTTCTCCAAATACTAAACTATATTTGTTGCTTCTAAGTGCGTATTTAATTCCACCTCTCTTCTAGTGCAGCCTAGATACCCAAAATTCTCCATGGAGTAAAGTCTCGACAAGAAAAAGATTGCTTTTTCTATCTTTCTGATCAAGATGGTTTTATAAGCTAAGTCAAGTCAGCTAAAATCATGCTTAAGTTTCTGCTCCCTTTGCTATGTTTTATTCCTTTCCTCTGTGCAAGTCTGTTATTTAATGTTAGCCTATGGGCAACCTTGTTAAAACCATACAGAAAATTGTTACCTGTCAAAAGTCCTTGCATTTTCCAATTCTAATTACTTCTGTTAGAACATGCAACTGTTACAGTATTGATAAGGATTTCTTTTTAAATTGTTAATGCTAAGAGATATGCGGTAATTGATTGTCCATATTACTGTTTTTCTGGCATCATGGTATTTTTTCATCCCATAAAATGTCTTACTTCCCCTCTCCCCCTAGGTTTCTTTAACTCTTGTGAATGTTAATTACTGAAAAACCTAAACCTTCGTATAAACACCAGTTTCACACAGCAATCTGACTTATCAAAGTTTTTCTTCTGATGGAAGTTACAGCTAATAGTGAAATTCAGATGTCAATAGTATCAAAGTAGATGAGATTATTATCTCCTTGGTGGCCAGCAGAAGGCCAGCTCCCCTTTACGAAGACCATCTTTTTGAAAGTAAAAACTCATCAGCAGACAGTGACCAATTACTCTGAAAACTTAGGCTGAAGATTTTACTGGTGTTGATGGACAAAACACATTCCTGAAGTCATTCAGCCTTGAAACTGTAAAAATGACCATACTCTCCGCTGCTTTCACTATCTATTGAGGTTTGATTGCACACATTATGACCAGTTACGTGTTAACAGAAATCCTACCCGTGCAGGCACATGCATATAAAAATCCTTGAACAAGTTCTGTTTGTACTCAGGAAACCACATAGAACATTTGCTCAGGCATGGACTAGGCACGCTCAAGTGCAATGTCAGATTTACTTATATCTTATCATACCGGGTCATGCATTAGACTAGAAGTTTACTTCAGATTAAATTCAGCTTATAAAAGAAAGCTCAGCCATGTCTTCTCCTTTTCAGAACTGATTTAAATAGATGTAAATGATGTCTAGATATGTCCACTCGAAAGGCATGGATTTTTTTTAATCAGGAGCTAATAAAGACAGATTCACAGCTTCCCAAAGTAAACATCTCTTCCCAGGAGATAAGCCTTCATACACTGAATCCTTTACCACATTTAAGAACTTATTTCTGTGGTTAGCCATCTAGGATCATCACCACTATCCCTGACCAAACAAGTACTGTTTTTCCCAGCACCTGAAAACTAGTGTTTTGACAGCAAGAAATTAAAATAAGCAAGCTGCATAAAAAAACCCCAAAACAACCAAAGCAAAACAACAAACCAACCCAAAACAAACAAAAAAAAACCCCCAAACCAACTCATAACAAAAAAACTCCCAACAAACAACCCCCATCAAAAAACAAAACAACAAACCACCCCACGCCTTCTAACTGCAAAATAGTTATGGGGCATTTTTCAGTTACAGGAAGTTACTTATTTAAGGTATTTGGTAACAGCAACAGATAAGGGCCTACTGAATAACTAGTTCTAAAAATGCTTAATTAAGAGATTGGGATATATTATGCCAAAAAGGGTCTAATAGGTCTAATTCACTTCTGGATGTGAAGAACTTTTTCTTAGCATTGTAGCTTACCAAAGTGCGTAACACATGTTGTTCTCTTAGTAACTTTTTTCAGCTTCAAAGCTACAGGTTTTACCGTATAATTATACATAGAGATTAAACATTTCTCCACTATACTTACACCAGAACCTACTTTTAACATGATTTCAGATCAACAAATAACATGTGAATGAGCATAGAAGGTATTTTATAATAACTACATGTATGCTAAACTATAGCTCTGTAAATTGCTAATCCCTCTTGTATTTTTAGTAACGTTAAAATGGAAATGAAAGAAGGTACAAGCAGGATTCTTCTGCATTTAATACGTTCTTTCATCTGAGGTTTTCTTGTATATCGAATTATGGCAAATAGCTTTTTCTCGAAAACTACTGCTTTCTGGATGCTATGAAAACAAAACTTATGAAATTAAAGTTGAAAACAAATACAGTATTTTTGAAATGTCACAGTGTTTATCCATTAACTTTCTATGGCTGATTACATATTTCATATATTCTTGTCACATACAGAGAGAAGAGGTCTTACTAGACAAGTTCAGATCTTTCTGTCTTGGGGATAGAAGCAATTGAACTTTATGACAGGTATGTGGCAAACTTTCCTTTGATAAGATGACAGGATGTTTAAATTTTGTATGAATTACTAAAGAACATGCATAAATGATGACAGTCCAGAAAAAATAGCTCAAAAAGCATCACAGAGGACAAAACAGAATAACTATTCTTTAAGTACAACGAAAGGAGACGGCCAATCTCAACTTCCAAGAAATCCATGAACAGTAAGTTCTTACTCTGTTAACACATACACAGGACAAAAGGGTTGCTATGACAAAATGCTGTAACAGAACAGTTGATGATACCACAGAATACGCAGAATGTTTACGGTGCAACCTGGTAAGGTGAACTCAAAAATTACTTTCTCATTGTGGTTTGCACCAAACCAAAAATACCCCATTAGTATGGGGTTCTATAACACTGTTTGTATTATAGACTCATTGGCCTTGACAATAGGAAAATGGCAAAATAGCAAGCCTAAACAACATAATCAATTCAAGTAACAGTGGAGACTGGTTCGCTTGGCTATAGCGCAGCAGATACTCTTCCTTAGTAAAGGATATGCAAAGGAACATAGGCATCACTAAGTGGTACAGTGAAGAACCAAATAGACCACTTCTGTATTTGCAGGAAGCTTTGATTTTCCCATAGGACTATTTTGGCACACACAGAAAGGCAAAAAGAAACACCAGTTATCATCTTCCTTTGCCAGCATGAAAAAGAAATGAAGAAAATAACTTGTAAATAGAACAAAATAAAGAAAATAACAGTTTTGAACTTCAGCTCTTGAACTAGTTTTCCAGCTTGCTACATTAGCATCCCACAATTGGAGATGCTCAAGAAGTATCTTGGACGCTTAAAAAACTGTCTGTAATGCTGAGATCCTTCAGAAATGTTCTAGGGTTAGAAAAGGTGATTTGGTAACCCAAAACTCAAAAATGAAAATAAACTTCAGATCATTCCATAACATACGAAGTAATCTGAAGCAGGAATCAGGTCTGAAAACAGATAAAATAGTGTAAGTTGAGAGAAAATTACCCTGAGCAAACACCTGGAGAAAGTAGGCACACACCACCTTTCTCAGCAGGCTAAAGAACTACAATGTAGTAGTCCAGGATGAAATAGCTGGAGACATGCTCAAAGCAAACACATTGAGAACATTGCTAGATTCTTTCATGGAAGTATCTATCATGGGATACCAGTATCATGGGAGAAAGAATCTATCCACAAAGTGGCAACAGCGTCACTGTAAAATTATCCAAGAAGGGTGCTAGAAATAGCTGCCAGGGTGCTCTCACCCTGTATCACTGCAATGCTGTAGACTGCAATTTATTGACAGCAGGTATTGAAACAGGGAACAAAAGCTGGCCCAGGCTCCCACAAATCATGTTTTATGCTCCCTGATGCTACTGAATCAAACAGAGAACAGCTGTCATTCCTTGTAGGTTTTTCTGGCTTTTAGGATGCTTGTGTCTGAGTGTTTGCAACAGAAACAGGGATTTCCATGAAGAGAGAAATAAATACTCTGTGCCTTTTAATGGGGTGCCAAGCATACTGGGATGCCCAGTCAGGATCAGACATAAGCACATTCTCAGGTTCTTCCCCTTTGCTATCTGGTGTTCCTGGTTGCATTATGAAAGAGACCTCCAGCTTAGAGAGTGAAATCTGAAGGAGGACAGATGGCTGGAGGTTTGGACCTTTTTCAGGCCATGTGCCTTCTGAATACATTTGCTATGTTTTGTCTGTCAAAACATTAGCATCCTCAAAACTACTAAGCAAACAGGCTTTACAAACAACAAATCAAACCCAAAAGTATGACAGTCAATGTGACTACTGTACAATCCCATTTTTCTTGAGTAAGAAGCCATGAGAACTGCTAATGAGTTTACTTAAACTTGAAGTCTAGCGCTTGCCTGCATAATCACAATTCAGGAAACTAAGGTAAATGCAACTTTCAGAAGCTTGCCTGAACTAGGACACTTGGTGTGATTAGCATATGGTAAGAATCTTTAGCTACAACGTACTGAGCATATTCCTGCCAGGGTCAGAATAATGGAAAAGCAGTAAGTAACTGAAGGAAGTAAAGGGTCTGCTAGTATTTATGCATGTGATGGATGTTCATAGTAAAATGGTCAGACAGAAAAGGGGAGTATCTCTCCAAGGTCTTGACATGACACTCACAGCTGTGCAAATAGCACAGATGGGAGATGATTCAGACTGGCCAAATTTTCAAAATGCCCAAAGCCAGGCCCTCGGGCCCTCAAAAGAAGATGTTTTTTGTGGCCTCACCTCTGGTCCCTCAAGGCTACTAAAGAGATGCTCCAGAAAGGGCTCTTTGCAGCAAAATGCAGCCGTTTCATAAATTAACAGCTTGAACAATTAGTTCAGGATGAGCTGATGAAAGATGATCTCTGTGATGTACCCAAATGTGCAAGGAATTAATTGTTGTCTATGAGCACTCAGCACAAAGAGCTGTGAAAATGTCAGCTTGTATCCTTCTGTGGATTCTCTTAGACCTGGAGAATTCCTCCTGCTTTTTTAAGTAATTAATATTCAAATGGCATGTGTAACCAGGTCAGGTTCTTAGGGTGGCTACTGCTGGCAACAAGTATTCTCTGCTTGCTGAAGTACTGCAGCAAACATATGTACAACATATGAACTGTGCCTGAGTAAGCACTGTGATAAACTAATGGCATCCTAAAACAGATAATTAGATCATTATTTTTCCTAACACTGCCTCTCTACTCATCCTATCCTCAAATTAAACAGATCTTGTTCCAACAACTCTGGAACTTAACTTGTCACAACTCAGGCTCTTTTAAAAGTATCCCTGAAAGCATTTGTTAAAGTACTCGCTAAATACAAAAAGAAAACTTGGGATGGTGCAGTATTTTACAAAAATATTAAAAAAAATTCCTAGCACCAGCCTAAGAAACTGTTACAGGTGTATTTTAGGTTATATTAACAGATAGTGTGGACTTACAGGAGCAGATCACAGGTTGGTGCAGAGGCTCCAGTGTCCCAGTACACACATTTCTGAGGGTCTCTGGGCAATCTCCAGTCTGGTCCCGGAGCTTGAATGCTCGTTAGCAGTTGCGGTGTACTAGCAGCACTCCTGCAGTGCATTTCAGGTTTAATTTCATCTGAATGGGATCTGTTTGTATGTTCCAAGACCGCTCAGTGAGGCAAACCAAAGTGCATTAAGTGGCACTCATTAGGAGGTGCATTTCAGAAGGGCAGTCTGCACCCTAGCCAAAATGTCAGTGAAGAGCTCTCTGCTGGAGGCATGTCCGGGCTCTCCAGCCTGCACCAGTTCTGCAAAGGGCCAGGCTGAGTGTACCTGCACTTACCCAGTGTTTACATCCTTTATATGCTAGTTGCACATCCCCAACATATACACAAAGTGATTTCTGTATGGAAAAAAACGCATCATGAACTGCTCTCCCTGGTCCCTCTGTCCTTGGGGTGGGGGGAGAAAAAAAAAGAAGAATCTAGAGGTGCAAAAGTTAGGCTTATTTCACTTATTTACACTATGTTAACTTCTTGAGGTAAAAGCCTAGACTGGTACAGTAAGTTACTTTGAAGAGTACTGTGAAACTTAACAAACCCTGTCCCCCAACCCCTACCGATGAAGAGATTCCCAGCATGATTTTGCAGGGGACAAATAACCACAGCACAGAAAACAAGTTCATTCCTTTCCTTCCTGCACAGAAAAGCAAAAAAGCAACCAACATCCGCCAAGTCTAGGCAGCACTGTCTGGAAAAATGTGCATCTCTCTCCCACTCCTCCCTTTAAGAAAGCATAGATAATTTTTATTGCAATCCATCTTCCCACCTGTATTTTTGGGTCACAGTAGCACAAAGGATTATAGAGACTGGAGAAATACTAATATTAGTATTTCTATAATAAATAAAGAAGCTAATCCAGCTGAAGAGCAAAAAAGTTTGCTTACTTTATTGCTTCTATTACCAGCATCATATGAAGGCAAGAAAAAAAAGAAGTGTTTTTCCCTTTCTCAAGTTTATTTGGTACCTTTGCTCGGTCTTTTCTTTTTTCATTCAAGTGTCATTAACATTCTAGGAAAAGCTAGTAATTTCTTGCAGACTAGATTTGACAAAATTGAATTAATTGAGTGATTTTCTTTTGATTTCAATAGGAGCCGACTCAAGTCACAGTACAAATACAATTCAGTCTTGTATGCAGGCAACAGAGTGCAGCTATTTAATTTTTTTTAATCAGGCAAAAAGTATCTGTGAATAATAGCTAAGTCAGTAATTTGCTTAAAAATATTTCTTACTCTGTTTTTTGCTTTTCCCAATTTGGGTGATAATCACACGATGACAGGTCAGAACATCTGAGCAGCTTCCTGAAAGTGCTAGCAGGTGCCGTGTGTTATAATCTACCTTATTGACCAATTCAGCAGCCCTTTGTTAAAGGCAAATTTAGAAGTGACTATGAAATGTGAACTGACTATATAGTGATGGGGAAAAGCAAGGATTAGTTGAGGTCAATAAACTCAGAATTTCAGATACAGTGAAAATGTTTTAAGTTGAAGCACAAAACTTGTGCTCTGTACATATTCTACATAGGAGATCTTCCTCCAGAATAAATATACCCTCATCTTTTCATCAGTCTTGGGGGATCCTGGTACTTACTGCTCCTGTTCAGTATCTTAATAATTTCGCAGGAGATTTTTGCTACCCACACGTCTAACATCAACACAATTATACAAGAACATGCTTCAGATCACTAGTAGTTACAAAAATGATGTATATCATAGGAAACTGCTGTCATTTCCATGGAGCCATCTTCTGCAAGGCAGTGTGCTTTGCTATCAACCTGCCACCTGTGTTACTAATACACAACGTGGTCTCGAATAGATAACAGTATGCATTACAGAGAGAAAATTCTCAGTACTGATAAATACTGTAGTTGTTACTTGTTTTCTTCAGGTCAGAAGTTAAGAAGGCATTAAGTATCTTTTGTAACTCAGGCCCATGGCCATGTTTTGGCAGATAAGGTGCAGAGAATCATGCACCCCTCTGAATGTTTCTCATTCCTGGGAACAGAAACAGGATCTGGCCACACTTCATGCTTTACCCAACGATGAAGCTCAGCACATCACTGAAGCCTCTTAAGTCCGACAGGACCAGTGTCATTGATGTGTGTTTATTCCAAGCACCAAAACCAACGGGAGTGTGTTTGGCCTATCATACCCTCACTATTCGGTGTTTAAAAAGCGAGTGGACATTTGTATTAAAACAGAAGGCCCCTCGTACTCTAGTATGATGTCAGTAATACAGCTCCTTAGAGCATGTTGTTGTTTTAAGCAGAGGTCTCCACACTTTCATATTGGTTATAAAATAGTGCTGCTGGACTGGAAGGAAAATGTCATACATCTGCAAACAATTAGAAGGAGCTGGACTTCATATTTCATTTACTAAACAATAAAACAAGCTTAAGTGTGACTATATGTGTAAGTTACACTCCCTAGGAGCCTCAAGCAGTTATCATAGCAAAGTCTTTTAACCATAATTAAATAAATCCACAGTGGGACCATTGCTGATCAAGATTATCTTTTATAAGATATTTTCAGCAGTGAAAAGCATGAAGATCATGAATTTGAATGCATGCTTTAAGTGCTCCAGAAGTCTTTTATCCTTTCTTTTAAGCACACTGTCCACTACCCTTTCTCCAGCTGGAATTCATTCAGTACAATACATTTCAGCTTTTACAAACTAATATTTCCATGCTTTCTGCATTTAGATTGGAAGTTTGGCATAGGGAAATTAGTAGCAAAAAAAGTCTCATTCAGTCAAGCCCAAAAGATTTCATCGTAGTTTGTGTGTCTGCTAGTTAAAAAAGTTATGGTACTATAACAACAGCTAGTTATTATAAATTAACCAAAGATTTGTAAATTGAATAGAAATGTTTAGTTGCAAGTTTCAGGAAGCCAAAGCATGGAGTAAAATAATAGTAATGTATCACCACCAATCTTCTCTTCTACAAGACAGAACCCTCAGCCAGTTGTCAATCCCTAAGTTAACCCTAACTCTTAACTTTCATTTGGAATGTAAGGTATTGGTACTACACACTTAAACTTCCCTATGCTATCCCCGATTTCTACACCTAAAGCCATTGCAGCAGAAGCGAGGCTCACATTTTGAAGTTTTCTAGCATTTTTAAATAAAAAATGTTGTTACGTGCTGAAGATGAAGCAGTTTATTGCAATTCACCAGTGGAGATGAATGCCAGCCACAGTAACTCAGCATTGCCTGAAGGAGGGAGTAGCTGGTTCAAACACAGGAGTTGGGTATTCTGGTTTTGGTTCTGCTGCTACTTTGCCAAGTGAAATTAAGGGGGGGGAAAAAAAAAAAAAAAATCACTTGCCATCTTTGGCATTGATTTTCCCTTTATAACCCTCAGTGAACACTCAGTGTTAAGGGGATCATGGTACTGACCTCCTGCAGTAGGTTCTTTACTTAACATTCTTGAATTCGAGTGACAAATGTTGAATATTAGCAGACAATCCAGAAAGGCAACTGAGGCTTTGCCTACAAAAATAACTTATCCAGCCTCCATGATGATTACTATGCTTCAGAATGACAGGGAATTTACTTACTAGTGATAAATAACGTTCTGTATACATGAATACCAGGGAGAAAGGAACTACCACTGTATATTACAGCTTGCCCTTATTATAGTCACTCAAGTACTGTTTTATATGATTATACTGTCATGGGCCACAAAGTGGAAAACATGAACCATGGGGTCAAGTTTTGCCTTCTGTTTGCACGGGTATCCCACTAATGTGCTTGAAAACCAAGTTTGCGAACAAGGAGTAGAATGCATTTTTATGAAAGAAAACAAAACAGTGGATGAAACATTTGTTACTTCAGCAAGTATAAGAGTAAACTATTTATATAAAATAATAAATGAAACAGTCTCAGTTTACAGTAGTGCTTATATGCATTCAGGAACCAGACTCACAATTAACATTGCTAATACCCTGAGAATTTTGGCCCTGTGTGTGGTGTATGTACACTCAGATGAATGCTCTTCATTGCCATAGTTTCAAAGACTGGCTAGACCATGACTGGAAGTAAACTGGCAGGGTCTGCGTAGAACTACTTCTATAGAGATCAGAAAGGCACAAGCTGTTCAGATGTTTGGTTCTTACTACTTGAGAAATATGCCTCATACATAGTAAAAAACACTGTATTCTTCTGCATTACAATCTGGTCTAAGTAAAAGTTCATATGGTGGTTGTTTTTTGTTCCATACAGCATTCACGTACTGAATAATACAGTTTTGCAAACCTTTATAAATTGTCTATGATATGAGTTGCTGTGCTGCCCACTTTTTTGAATTTACTGCCACTCCTGGACATACTTAATACAATACAAAATTACTTGACTAAAGTTGCTTACTTGCATTAAGGGTTTTTTTGAGGATCTGTAGACAACTAATTTACTTATTAGTCTGAAATAGATGGAACAGACTGTCAGGCTGCCACAAACCACAATTTCCGTTACCTTGAACAGTAAGAACATGCATGTGTTTTATTTACATATCTTAAGTGTGTATGTGTCCAGTTTAATAGTGCAACAATATATTCTAGCAAATGCAAGAGTTCTAGGCTGTCATTTTCCAGGCATTAGATTTGTTATCACACACACTCCAGTTATACTGTAAGTAAAACACATGGCAGCTTGCTTACCTTGGCACACATTGTGATCACTTTGCTCATACCCAGTTGCACACTGAATTTGATGAGTTGGGTTTGGAGGAGCACGGTGAGGATCAGCTGGAGTCCGTCGAATGACATTGTTTCGACCACTAGTGGATTCAGCTGCTGCTTCTTCTCGCTCATTTACAATTATTTGTGCTGTTCTAGGTAGACAGAGGTATCCTCCATAGTGGTTAACACATTTCATCCCACCTTTACATGCATCTGGGACTATTTCACACTCATCAATATCTGTGGTTAGCAACAACACAAGTCATGCTTTTAACAGTCGAACCTTCTGAAACAGTCAGTAATACAAATAACACAATGAGACATGCAAGCACACCTCCCTGTCCAAAACAGAGGTGTGTAATGGTAATACTTAGAGAATACCAAAGGCAAGTATGTCTTTGAAAATTATTTACTGTACCTTTGCACCGTTGCCTAACAGGATCCCATTCATAGCCATCCGTGCATTGCTATGGAGAAAAAAAAGTTAGGCTACTCAGTATTCTTTATTTTGGAAAAATAATCAATCATATTTCAGTGAACTCAAAGTTTGACGCTAAGGGAAATGCAATGTTTGCGTACCTTGGTAGGGTAGAAAAGTGGCTATTGGTACAGCGTTGCTGTGCAGGAACAACAAGTACCTACAGAGAGAGCCTTTGTCTCAGGAGGTTCCTAAGATATCGTTTGTTGTGGGTCAGTAGGTTTTACTGGGGCTGGAGAACAAAGTGAGAAAAGCATCACTGTCTCCTTGCCTTGTTCCTATACACTGTTTTAAAGCATCTGTCATTGGCTGAATCCTGGAATAGATGAACCTTTGGATTGACCCAGGTGACCAGTATGAAAATTTCAGGAAAGAGAAGCAAGGTTTTCTGAATTTTGATCTGGTTCACTGCTTTCCAACAGGTGAACATCTTTCATTCCTGGGGCCAGTTTGCCAGAGGGACTAAATGGGCTTTTATGCCCCTGTACTTTATACTCTCTCCCATTAGCACTCTAGCAATGGGGAAGGATCCCACGACAGCTGGAAATTCATTCACATGCTTCTTAATTACATGACTCCAGGAACTGCAGTCTAGGAAGAACAATTTATAATTGTGAGACATACAATAAACGGTTAGAATTTATAACAGGGGGACTACTTGGATAAATAAAACTTCTCAAAATTCAAACAAGACTATACTCAGCAACTATTCATATCAAAGCAGACTAGTGAGTTCAGGAAGAATTTTAAATATTCTGCCCTGCAGTTAGGTAGGCATTTTCATTATTCCTCTGCCCAAAACCATTAAATGGTCTAGAGGGCAGTAATTTTAATCACAAGTGACAGTTAAAAAAACCTGATTAGCAAAGTATCACAATGCTACCAACTACAGCAAACATTTAAAATATCAATGAATCAACTGAGGTGTACTATGTAAGTGCATATGCATCCTATGCTGCTTAGGATATTACTTTAATGGCCCTATAGAAAAAAAGAATAGAGTCGGCTAATGTAATTAGTCAGAGTCAAGCAAGCTAAGTCTTGTTGCAACTCCTCTGCTGCAGAGGACCTATAAAAGTGACAAATTTGACCTTCTGACACCTAGATCCACATGTTCCATGTAGTATCCTCAAGTTATTTTGAGGAACTTGTTACTAACGGACACTGACTCAGCAACTGGACTGAAAATATTTTCTTTATTTGCAGGTGACACCAGTGATCTGCCAAATCTGGCAGCGAGTTGTAACTTTGGAGGCTTTTTCTTCCAAAGGGGTAAGTGGACAGCAAACTCTTATTACAATTTTCAATCTCTGAAGGAATGACTAAATGCTGAGTTGACAACACCAAAGTTACTTTAGCTATGAAAATGCAAACCCAAAGGAAAACAGCTAATTCATGCATTTACTGAATCACCCAATTCCTGTTAATACACAACAGAAGTACTGTCTATTTAACTGTAAGGAGCCAAGTTCCTCTATTACTGCAGCTGAAGGGACTTTTCCAATAGAAAAGGATTTGGCCTTAAATGAATACAATGTACGCATGAGAAACAGTAGCATCCTAAGAGTAAAATTTCCAAAAGCTGAGTATTTTTTTTTGTTAAGTAGTTTTACATGATTGGAGTTGAATGATCACTGAAGCACCTACATGCTAAGACCTCTCTGAAAATGGAATATAGGAACCCAAGTCATATATGCATGCTAGAAATTTTCCATTGCTATAAACCGAACTATGTAGTCTTATCAGAAAATGCTACTTAATTTTTTGAAAAGACGACATAAATGCAGAAAGGAAGGGGGGAGGGGTCCCTATGTTAGTCTGGATTTTCAAAAGGTATTTAGATCTTAATTTTCCACTTAGATATAGGGACTTAAAAAAATCACAGGACCCTCTATATAAAAGTGCTTCCAACCTTCAGAAAGAAAGAATAATCTATTGCTTCTAAAGCCGTGTTAGAAGTATTTTATGACAGACTTCCTGATGCTCACTTGAGGCTTCCTTAAGCTCTGTCGTCTACAACAAGGTCCAACTCTGCAATATTTACTTGCTTGAGCCATCCCACTGACTTCAGTGGGATTACTTGTATAAGACACAACCTCGGTCTTTGGCTGTGGTTCTCTAACTTTTTGCATGTGTGCAGAATTTTCTGCTTGTGTGGCATTGCGCTGATGTCTGTACACATATTCAGAGGTCCACCCATATGAAGCAAGTTGCAGGGATTACGACTGTAATCAGATGTGAAAATGCGGGTTTTTCCCTGGCCCAAGCCGATGTAATTGCCACTCCTTCTGTGACATGCATTATGCAAGCCAAAGACTGAACAGAAGCAGACTTAAAAAAAAAAAAACCAAAACAAACCCTTAGAAAAAGGCCTTTAAATCTCTTACCTTATCACTTGATTACAAGCAGAACCTATTTCCAGTATTCTTGTACAATTTTATCAAGCCACGCAAAACCACTGCTCAAAAGCAGCTCAGAAGTGACCAGCCCGGCGGTGGCTCCAGAGCTCAGATGCTTCATTAAGAGCACCGCGTCCCGAAGTACTTACATTTTGTCAGTAACAGCTTGAAACATCCAAAAGAAAACACAGAAGAATGTTTGACCTAATTATCTGTCAAATTCCATATATTTCAAACGAAGCTCCTAGGGACCCCGTCTTTATGAAAATGGATTAAAAAAAATATTAAGACCTCGTAATTTTGTTCAGTTCATCCAGCTCAGTGCACAGACGAGGTTTTCAGAGCAGGCAGTTGCAGCCCATTCTGCTCAGTCTTGTCAACTCCAGCTTTCGAGCACCGTTTCAGTGCAGGAAGAGCTTATTTTATCGTGAACATTCGAACTCGAAAGACCTTTGTATCGCATGGCAAGGAATTTGGCTTTTCTCAAGGGTCACTTAGGAAAGAATCCCCGCAAAGCAGTAATTATCTCGAACTCTATGAAACCTTACCGTGTACGTTATGGTTTCTTCAGTTTCCTGCGACTGTACTGTAATGAGAATGAGAGCAGCCAAGAACATAGCTGTCAACATCGTGAACCTTGAAAGAGAGAAAAACAAATGAGGCGGGGGTCCCTTCGGCCGTGCCCGGGGCGCGGGTCCCGGGGCGCTGCCGCCCGCCGGCCCTACCTGAGGCGGCCGGGACGCGGCCCCGCGCTCCGGCGAGAGGAGGGTGAGGCTCGGCCGCGCCGCCACTCCGCTGTGTTTTATCCAGCGGGGAGGGGGGGGCCGGAAATAATAATAACTAAATGGAGTTTAAAATAACATCGCACTTAACGCCACACCGAGCCGAAGCGGTGCGCTGCGGCGCGGCGCCGGGCAAGGAGCAGGCAGCGCGACCGCCCCGCTGTCGCACGTTCCGGGGTGGCAGAGGGAGCGCTCGATAGAGGCTCACCGGCCGCCCCGGGAGCGACCCGGCTCCCCGCGGGGAGAAGCCTCCGCCGAGCACCTGCCGGACCCGGCCCTGCCCCGCGAAGCCGCCCCGGGGACGGCGGGGCACGCTGCCGCCCCGCTCTGCCCGCTCCTACCTGAGGCGGGGCCGGTGCTCCCGGCGGCACGTCCCCGCAGCGGCTCGGCCCCGTCCCTCCGCTGGCTCCGCTGCGGTGCCGGCGCCCGCTCGCTCTCCCTCTCCTCTCCCCCCCTCCCGCCGTCCTTCGGCTAAATAGAAACGGTCCCGGCTCCTACCGGAGCCCCCGGGCGCCCCCTACCGGCCCCGCGGCGGCCGGAGCCCTGCGGCGGGGCGGGGCGCGGCACGGCCCTCCGCCGCTCCCCGCGCCCGGCCGCGGCGCCCCGAGGCGGGGCAGGTGCGGGGCCGCGCCGCCATGTTGGGGCCGTGAGGGCGCCCCGGAGGAGGCTTGCGGGGAGCGGGCGCGGGCGCCTGCCGGGGAAGCAGTGAGGGGAGAGGGCTGCCGGCCCCGGGGGGCCGCTGCCTCACGGCGGGCACGGCTTTGCCGCCCGCAGCCGGGTGGCTCTGCAGGGGTGGCGGGCGCCTTCGCCACGGGGACCTGTGTGCAGGTACAGGGCGGCCATCGTGTGGGGGCCGCGGGGGTCCCGCGCAGCGGGCTGCGAGTCTTGGCAACTAAGGACGGAGCTGCGTGAGGCTGAGGTGCAAAGGAGGGAACAGCACAGCATTTGCTGGTTTACCTTATGTAGGTTGTAGTAGGCCCATTGTAACAGTAGTAGGTTGTAGTAGGCCCGTTGTAACCCTACTGTGTAGGCAGCGTATGGCATGGTTGCCGTGCTGAGGCAGGGCCGTGCCCCTCGGAGCACTGCGGTGGCGGCTGGCCTGCGCCGTGACAGACGGGCGTCACCACCTTCTCCCCCCAGCTTTGGGTGGGCTGGCTCTTGCTGGACGCCCAGCTTGCTCCTTGGAGTGCCTTTTTTTGAAAGCCTGCATATAAATACACATTTTTTTTTAGTCTAAGCTGAATTGTGACTTTGCAAGCAATAGTATGGGGCTTTGATCGGGTTAGGCAAGCTATTTGCAATTCAAAATAGCAAGTCTGATGTGTTTTCCTGCCCGTTCTGAATTCAGTAAATAAAAACCGTGAGGAGCCCTTCCCAGGGGAATGCCTGTTCCTTTAGACACCATGTAAGTTCCAGCAATCGTCACTTCTAAGAGCTGCTTCTGCATATGAAATGCCATTATTTCCCCAACCAGTGGGAAAGTTTCTGGACTGAAGGGAGGGTGAGGAGCCGTTACAGGGATTTAGAAGCTCTCGTAGGTGGCACAGTTACGACGAGGAGCAGCATGCCAGGGCATTCTTTCTATGGAGGGATAAGCTGGATATTTAAGGCCCCAACTTTGCTTCTTGGGGCACTGTGCCGTAGTAGTGCAGCTCTATATCCCACTAGTTGAACACGAAGCCTTTAACTTAAAGTTTTACCTTCTTAATGTTGACCATGAAGGGCCTGGAGAACTTGAGGTCTCCTGAAAAAACAGCATACTAGGTTGCAGACCTCTGGCACTGCTGGCCTAGAGAATAACTTTCCTATATAATCCCTTAAATTATTAACAGTAAATTATATTTGATCTTACATAAAACATTAGCTTCTTTTTTTATCAGTTACATACAGTGCACATTAGTTTTGTCTCTGAATCAAGTAAGTTCTTTTCTTACCTGTTTTAGAAGCGGCCAAGCTGGTCGTTTCAGAATACTTTTAGCTGTAGCAATGCTGCACCTCTCTCTTTTTTTTGTTTGTTTTTTTGTTAGGTAATTATGAGAGAAGACAGGGGGTTTCCTCTCTCGCTGCAATTTCTATGCTTAGGGGTAAGTAGACTCCTAAAAATGTAGGACTTGCAGTCCACACACCCAACTGGTAATTAAAGAGCAGAAGCAACAATAGTCGCCATAGAGAAATGTGTTGCCATAGAAAGTAGTGCCACAGAGAAAATTTAGGTTGACTGCATTTTTAGGACATTTGGTGTTTAACAAGCTGTCTTTTGACACCTACTTACCTGGTCCAAAAAAGTTTTCCTTAAAACCTATATGTCATTTTTTAGAAGTACAGCTCTGAAGTGTTAGATTGGCTCGAAGTTATTGACTCCTGTTAGCATAACCTGGATTCATATTTGTAACCTGACCCCTAATATAGTTTGCGGTGTTACAGTTTCAGACTTACAGAAAGCAGTACAGACATTTCTAATAATTGAATGCAAAATAGCAACAACACTTAGTGAGTTTTGCATACATTGTCATATCTGCCACGCAAAGAGAACGGAATTTAACTTGATGGATTCTGGATTAAGTCAAAATTTTAAAAAGTTTTGTCTTAATCTACTACCTAGGGAAACATTGCCTGTATCACAGAACTGCAGTTGGTTGTTTTCACTCTAGAAGCAGCAAAGCACAGAACATCAGAAACACCAATTTTGAGGATGTACAAAGCCAGATGAGCATAGATCCTATACTTGGTTTCAGACAATGTTATACATTTGATGAAATACTGTATTCTGCCAAGGATAGTTCTTGATCCTTTAAATGGAGGTAGTAGACTCAGTTCGTGATTTTGCTGTTCAGATATTTCTTTACTGAGGCAACTGGAATTTTGCCTTATGTAGGATTACAGGATTTAGACCGTTGGAAATGTTGAGGAGCATGTGGGGTGTTGTGAATGAGCTGCCCAGCAGTAGAACAACTTACATATTTGAAATGTCTGAAGATGTCATGTAAGAAGTGGTCAAGCCATCCATTCTTTCTTGCTGACCATACAGCATGGCATTTCTGAGGTCAATCCTTTACAACGGTCCCTGACAGTGCTCCCCACTGAGGGGGCCCTGTGAAGCTGGCCCCTCATTATCTGTTTTTTTTTCTTCTTCTGTAAATGGTACACTCTATTCCCTACTGCTTTAGTGAACTCTTTGTCGCATCTTAGCTTTTGCTTTCTTTAAAAACCACAGTTTTCATACATTCTTTAACTCAAATGTGTTTATGACTTAAAATGTTCACATTTTTTCTTCGTGGCAGGGCTTGTTGCCACCCCCCATTGTCCTCAAAAACCCAAGGATAGGTAGGCTGAAGGAAGACTGTGTGTGGTTAAAATGTCACTGCACTCCAACTAATTCTGGCTGCTAGAATTGTCCCAGGGGCAATAGACAGCTGGACATAATTTAGAGCAGGCTGAGACTGATACTAGAGGTTAGCCTGAAAATGAGGAAAACAAAATTGCAGTTTAATCTCTTCTACTCCCAGATCTGACCCCCTTTTCCTGTTTCAAACACAGCTCACTAGAACAGAAAATCAAGCACACAGCGAATTTAAGCAACTTGTATTTGTCAGCTCAGGGGACTATCAGTGTCAATTTAAGATGATTTCTTTTCCCGAGCATGTCATATCAAGTAACACTGGAGTTGTCTAAACTAAGAGCTGGAATGGGGGAGATGTTATTTTCATGTTGGACTCACAGGAATTTTAGAACATAAATTATTTTGATAACATGGCAGGCTGCCTTTCTGCCACAACTGCCTGCAAATGTCAAAATTTTTTCCACGTTTCAGCTTGGAAATGACATAGTGTTGGTGAAGGATAAATTGTGAAGAATTATATATCTGACTTTATTGCTGATTAAATATGACAAATGTTGAGTTTTATTTGAGGTGAAATTTTACAAGTTTATTTATCTACAAGGGAGGTCTTGTGAGCATATTGCATGTGGTGTGAGGTGTTACTTTACTGTAAACTTAATTTGCAAGAAGAACCACATTAGCAAATTACTCTCACTTTTCGTAGAGAGCTAAGAGTGAGGGGTAAAAATGTGTCATATCAGTTTTTGATCATAGCTGTTGAAATAACAAAAAGTTAATAAGGACTGAAATGTCAGTAGCAAAGGACAGAGAACATATTGTCTCCTTCATCTTAAGTCTCTCATTAAAACTAAACATGTATCTATCATTATTACTTGTTTGCGGCTTTGTGTTACAGTAGAGTACATAGGTGGCAGATGATACAGACACATAGTCAGAGAAAACTCCCGACCCATAATTCTTGCAATTTGAAGCATGATAGTTGGATTATAAAATCGACTACCCTAGAATTCCAGCCATTATTTTGCTAAAATTATCTCCTGTATGACAGGTCTTGCATTGGTTTTGTTGTACTGAGGCCATTGGTTAACTGAGGCTAACCTGTGATTTAATTTCTGAATGTCTAATAATATTCTGAGGATATCGAAGTATAATGTTGTTGCCATTTTTTATTTTAACTTTTACTAAAGATCCAGCAAAGGGTTTGCAATTTATCAAGCATGCAGTTTGCTTTTCTTCTGCAATTTATAGGGATGTGTCTTGTATGTATGTTTCTGTAAACTCCAGCAGAAATTTGAATGCCCAGAGAATATGGTAATTGTATTCTTACCTGAGTCCTCTGACAGTAAAAGAACGAACATGTGAGTGAGAGAATGCAAGTGAATGAGAAAGGCATCTCCCCAGAAGCTGTCTGTTTTTTTCATTGGTGCAGTTGCACAGCCATAATAAATTAGAAGTTGAAGGGCTTCAGAAGTGTAAGAAGTTTTCTGATACAGCTGAAAACAACACCTGAAATGAGGATATGATAGTGTGGGGGAAGGACGAGTTCATTTTTTACTTTCCATGTGTGGTTCATGACCTCTTTTGTCTTATGTAATTGGTATTGTTCGTGACTTTAAACCACACCTGTTGATGCTTACCTGTGATGTTAATTTCAGGCTTCCCTTTGAAAAATGACAGAATATGGTTTACAGGTGCTTTCTCAATGTTTTCAAGGGCATAACTTTGATGCTCAACTTACCAAAAGTTTACTCACAGTCCCAGAATGTTTGTGTTTATGGATTAACCATACAGGTAAAGACTATTTAATGTGGTGAGAATTTTGGGTATGACAAGTTTCCACCTTAACTTTAATTGCATCACTATTACTGTGAAGATTTTATTTTGCTAAGTAATTGCATCTGGAATTTGAACAGTCTTCCTATCTTTTGCTTGTATTGGTATTTCTAACCCATTCAATCATTTTATTCTGTGTAGTAGCTCTTTTCCATTGCGCTCTCTACCAGTGATCTTTCCTTCTCTTTTTTTCATGCCAGATAAGAGAAACAGCAGACCAAGAAACATAAATCGGCGTAGATACGTGGCATTTGTAACGCTGTAGTTGTCATTCCTTCTTCCCTTTTTCTGGAAAACTAGCATTGCTGCATACAGGAGTTTAAGTCTGATGCTATGCTAGGCTTCAATCAGTTTAGTTAAAAGGAGAACAGTCTGGAACCTTTTCACAGAACTGTGACCCATCCGAGGAAGAGACAACCTTCCTGACACTCAAAATAATAGCTGGAATCTATAGATTTCTTCTGATTAGACTATCTCAGTGCAGTGCCTTGCTCTGGCTAAGAGGCAAAATAGAAATGCCAGAATTCAGATCCAGTATTACCCAGAATAAGTTGGAGACAGTTTTCATCTCTAGTTTTGGCTTCTTGTGAAGCTTTGTGCAAATCATTTAATCTATTTCTTGGTAGACTTGCTGTCTGTGAAATGAAGAAAATATGTGATGCTTGCATAGGAAAGTGGGGTGATTGCATTTGCTTAGATATCTAGGATTTCCAAAGACAGTTAATTGTCTTAGATACCCAGATCCTTTTCAAAGGCTGTGGAATTTGGATGCTTATCTGTGAGGTTGACTTCAGGCAGCAGTGACAGGGCTTGCCATGGGCACCTTGCCATTGCCTCAACTGAAAGTAGAATCAGGCAGAACTTTATCTACTGCAACATTCATATTTCAGGGAGAAAAATGAGTGTGGATGAGTAAAAACTCTGTGTCTTTTCTTTTATCTTCACTCTATTGTAGGAAATCCACTTACCCTTCCTCTGAGCGGTAGATGTCTCTTTTAGTCCCATAGCTTTTTTCATTTCTGAGAAAGGTAAATGTGACCTGCTTGGGATAGAATACGTATATATGAGTAGTGTAGATTTCTGATTGGCAGGTCAACTTCAGCAGGCTATTCAAGCTGCTAATATGCCCTGTTTTTAATTTTTGCAGTTTTCCAGTATGGTATTCAGCTCCAGATTTCTTTGAAATATTTTGAATAATTCAACTTTCTTTGTCCTCAGTCAAGAGGACAGACTATTCTTGATTTTCAGAAAGCACTGAAGACCTTCAAGGTAGACATCCGTATTTGAAAACCTTAACCTAATGCTTTCTGCAGAACCTCATGGACCAAGAATGGAGCGTGACAGTGTTGTGATCTTTCAGCACAACAAAAATGAGACATCTCAGAAATGCTGCAGTGGAAGAGGACCTTAGAAGAAGAGATTTGTGGGGCAGAGCTCTTGTAATGACTGTTCTGCTTTTTAGAATTCATAAACATCAGGTTCAGTAGATACACTGAACAATAATTTGGTTTCATAAGCATCTTCTGAACTCTCTGAGTTTGCTTTTCTTTTCTTTCCCTTTTGAGAAAAAGTTATTAATACTGGAAAAGCAGCAGCATTTCTTATTTATATTGTGTGTGGGTGAACTTGGCAAACAACCTGCTCAGTTAACCTGTTAATTATTGTCCAGAGACATAACTTTTCTGGTGAATATCTGGATGTTAATACTAAAGGATATATGTCAGAGCATTTTAATTCCCTAGAATATTAAACTTACTTAGTGCTAGTCTGTATGCTGTCATACAGAAAGCAGAAGAAAAACAACAGTGGGGATTTTCTTTTCTGTGAGATTAAAGGAGTTATCCTGTCACCCCTCTTTGCAGATACATGTGGTTGAAAGGCATCAAAATTCTGGAAGAGGCTGGAAGATTATTTGACTAAAAGCTGGCACAGAAGAGTCTGTATCCCTATACACTCTCAAAATATGCTCTGTCGGAGTTTAACCACACCAGGGATAACCTCAGTTTTGGGAGTGAGACAGAGGGAACACCACTGCTCTGAGTCATTGAGGTATCCCTTTTAAGTGGCTGCAGAACCATACCAAACATTTTGTCTGTGTAATAAACTAACACATAACTTACAATATGTACTCATTTTAAATTATGTGTAACATGGGAATTCTTTTTTTATTAATCAGTTCACGTTCTTGTTCCCTGGAAACCCAAAGCCCTGACAAATTAATTCCTGCTCATTCACACCTTACCATGCTGTAAGGGCTATTAAAATTTAGAAGACTGCTAACACCGAAAGTGATAAAGGCCCAGAATAAGTTGATCGATACAAAGAAAAACAAATATCCCTCTCCACCCCATCCAGAGCAGCCTAGTTTAGTTCAGTTAACTTGCTTATGTCACTCAAGAAACCTCAGAGCTCTGTTTTGCCAACAATAGTCTCAGTGTGTAAGGGGCCATGGGCCTCTTTGGCACCACAGCTGCAGGTCGTAAATACAGTTCTGGAGATTAAGATATTAAAGTGTCCGTCTTTGGAGGCTGCAGAACAACGCCTGAGGTATTGCCCCCTGCCTCCAAGGCAGCCTGGTAGCTCCCAGGGCTGTCAGGTGACTGTACGGAGCACACTCAAAGAGGTTCCCACATGGGATTTAGTTCTTCTCAGAAATGACATTTCTGCCATTTCCTGTGTTAGCCAGGGAATGTTTGGTGCACTGTGCTTCCATTTCCTGCAGAAAGTTGATTAAAGTGGTTTGCTGAACGTGAATTCAGCGTACATAAGACAAAGGATAGGTACATGCTTTAAGAAAAGCACTGGGTGCTTTGTGCAGACAAGATTACAGTTGGAGCACCAGCCTGTCCTCATGTCTTTCCATGCATTTATAAAACAGTAAGAAAAAGAGAAGGGGGCATGTGGAAAAAAAATCACTTACATCAGTGCAAAGGAGGGGCATGTATTTACCTGGATCCTACTCAGTGCCTTACTAGTACTTACTTCTAGACTCCTCATTTATTACCTTTATCCCATTTTATGCAGAAAAGGTTTTTGCTTTCTGCCTCCCTTACTCTTGGAAAAAATGTGCCATTCTCCCTGCACTGTTTGACAGGATTTTAAACAGTGAACTATGGTTGTAGAAATTTTAACTTCTAGAAGCAATAATTAGAATGTGTCAGAATTGTAGGCCTTGGTCATTTATGCTTATGTTCATCGTTCATTTTTCAAATGTATATTTCTTAAGAGAGAACAGATTTTTACCCTATACATTCAACCTCTGCAAGAAAACACTAGAGCAGGAAAAGCATAATTGATTGAGCTTGCCTGTGCTTTTCTCAAATCAGAGGAGAGCTCTTGGTTCAACAATTTGTCAGCAAATTGTGGCTGAGTTATTAATTATCCGTCTCAGTTACAAATCCTTCAAGAAGGCATTTAGTATATGAATCTCTGAATATTACTGGAGCTTCTGACTGGTATCTCTAAGTAAGCTGTCACACTAAGAAACATGCCATCTTGAAGATGAATGAATTAAGCCTGTTGGAGTAGATTGTGTGATTGTAAAATAGCTTTTCTGGCACTTGTTCCTTTAGAACTAAGGGGTCACATTCTTTCTCTGGCTTGCACCGGTGATGCATTGAAACTCTTGTGGTCTGACTGCAGTGGCTGAGGAACCTGTTAAGTTTTTGCGAGTAACTGTGCATAATGGCTTTTGGGGACAGGTCTTATAGTTGCTGTTATGTGGTAAATTCCTTGCTGCTTTAAAGGGGAGGGCACAGAAACCAATGGAGGTCACTTTGGCCTTAAGGCTGTGGCACTGCAGTTATTAAAAAGGACGTTTCCTTACTTCAGTCCCCTTCTTTATGCTGATTCAAAAGAAGATTAGCCAAAACCAAAAAGAAAAAAAAATGATTACTGAACCGTGATGTCATCTAGTGGAGTCATTGCTTAAGACTGTTTTCAGGAAACTGTAATTATTACTGAACTTAGCATTAATTCAGAATTGGCTCTCTCTCACCCAGTGTGGAAACAGAATGTAAGTGATGTGTGTCAGTGTACATGTGTATTAACGTGCATGTATGTCACAAGATCAGCGAAAACTCGGGGCAGAGGGTTCAGAGTAACAGGCAATGCACTCTGAACTCTGGCAGTTATTGTCCAAGTACTCAAGACTGCTCAGCCACTGTGTCCTGATCTCATCTACAGGGAGACATCTTACTATAAAGGAGGGAGCTCTTTGTGCTTAATACAGTCTGTTCACTTGGAAAGTCTGCAAAGATAACATTTAATTCTGTCTGTTTTAATGGTGGTTTTGCGATGACAGCACCTAAATTTTATGAGTAGAACCATATGAAAATGAGAAGTTTTCTTAAAAAAAATATAAAATAATCCTGTGAATGGGTGAAAACCTTGTAATGACAGTTCTAAGGATTAGACTGTAAAAGTCTTACCAGCTATTCTTCCTCTAGTTTCTACCAAAGATTTCCCTTTCCTTAATCAGCAGGAAATTTTATAAGAGGATATATAATTCTGTTTCTCTGAAGGTAGAGGGTCAAGTGGTTTTACAACATTCCTTTAGAGCTAATAGTAATTCAGAGCTAACAGTCATGTAACATTTGGTTTAGAACACATGTATAAAAAATACTTCTATGTAGAAAATCACAGCTTGTGGCTGTGGCACAAGGCATTACTTTGGATGGAATTACTCTAGATTGTTGACACACTTCATCCAGTTAACTTCAGTTTTCATCTCCAACATGGCTATCATTATTTAGTAAAAGCCTTTTATAATGCAGGAAATGTAGCTGTGATGTAGGCCTAAGTGTAGCAACTTGTGACATTTAAGAGTTGGCCCCTGTGGGCTGGGTTTAAATTGCTACAACACACTTCGTTGTGTAAGTCACATTTAGCATAGTTGGGTGAAGTGGTAAGGACAGTATCTTCTCTACAGCAGAACAAATATTTCCTTGGGGTGGATTAACAGTTTCTCAGTCTTAGGAGTGTTAGGTTTTTTTAAGTGTGCATTTTAGGAAGGTAAATAGGAGCTATTCCAATGCTTCGTTTGGAGTCACAAGACCTTCTTTCACTGCAGTGCTGCCTTTTCGGAATGATTTCCCAGTGTCAGACAAAGAATATCAAGGTGGCATGGGTGAAAGTGGCATGGATTTATTCGAAGTAATCTTCATTAGAGCAAAGATCTTGACTTTTCCTCCTTCATTTTCCAAGAGGAAATGAAGATCACATACATTTCCTTCACAAAAAAAGTAGGTTTGTTTTTTGTCCACCTTGAGATCTGAATGAAATCTTTATTCCCAGTTGGCAATATGTGACACAGCATACCTTTTGTCAACAGCCTGGGTAAGGGATTAATCATCTTGTGAATTTATTAACAGCAGTCGTAAGTTATTTTACAACTATTATGGATCCTCAGTAATTTTACTAACTTGAATTTAAAAGTATGCGAATGGTGTGAGAGAATTAAGAGATAATACTAGAGATGTTTGCTCACCATTTAACTTCTAGTTCTCAGGCTATCAGTTGTTTACTGGTCTGGACCAATGAAGTGCTAAAAGCTAAATACTGTGAAATGTTAAACTTTGATGAAAGATATGAAGAAAGAAACTGTTTCTTTTGCCAACACTGTGGTCAACAGCAGTGCCCTGACCTGATTACTTAAGCTGATGTTTTTCCTAAATCTGTCATGAATCAGTAATTATCAAGTTTTGCAATACTCAATGATTCTCTTGTGAATAGCAAAAAGATTTGTTATTGTAGGTTGGTATTTTCTAAAAAGAAGTGTTCAACACTTGCATCTGCAAGCTCTATACAGTATGTTTTGCTTTTTTTGCCTGGAGAACTGTGGAATGCCACAGCAAATCTCCTGAAGAGTTTCACAAAATGTGAGGAAAATTCAACCTGGCCTAATCTGGAAGTGACCCCTCTGGTGTCTTTTAAAATAAACTTTCATGTCAGTGTGTTTTTCCATTCATGGTTGGAAGATATCCAGTACAAGTATTCAGTTGTAGGGCTTGACTTGTAGAGCTTCAAATAGGAAAAGGAACTTGTACAACATATTATTATTATTATTATTAGTGGGGGTGTTCTCATGGTAATTTAATATGGTAATCCCAGCAAAATGTCCCTTTTCCCTTGCACCATGTGCCATGCGGTAGTGTGAGGTGTGTTGTGGATGGGGTCAGAAAAAGGACTAGGCTCCTGAATGAGGCTGGGAATTCAATCCATGCTTCCCTTGATTATGGTGGCACAATGCTAACAGCTGGCTTTGAAGCCCCAGCAATCCTTGCAGCTCCTAGCCAAATTTCTGAGAAATAAGGGACCAAAATTAGGGGACTTTCTCAGTTAAAAAGGGAATGAGAGATGTAGTAACAGGATGCATTGTCTGTTTAGTAATTTAAAAAGCAGAGGATGAGATGACAAAACCTTTGTGAGGCTTATTTGAAGGATGCTTTTAGTTTACGTGCATGCAGATCTAGGGCTAGACCCCTGTGGAAGTCGGGCATCACTTCAAGCTGCACGTGAAGTTACTGTGGAGCCTGCCATCCCCCAAAGGCTGTCTAAGAAATGCAGCTGAGTATGAGGCAAGTGGGACTGAGCTCCCTATGTGGCAGAGCGCCTGTGGTCTGATTGACACCCATTGTTTGTTGCCTGATGGGTGAGCCTTAAAGGGGGAGAGCGCACAAGCAAGCAAATCTTGTTCTGACATTGGTGGAGATTTATCCAGATAATAGGGGAGTTGATAGCGGGGGAAAAAAAAAATAAAGAAAGGAAAAGAAAGGAGAAAATTGGAACCAGTCAGTTCTTTTCTGGTGAAAGTTGCTTCACATGGATTTGTGGATTTAAGTAAATGTACACATTAAAAGAATGCTGACCTTTAAAAATATATTTTTTGATAAAATGCTATTGTTGCTGTTTAAAGCGTATGGACTTACAAACAGCAGAAAATACCATAAACCTGTGAGATTGGGAATGCACCATAGAAACCAACAGCACCCTGGCAAAATAAAGAGATGTTTTCCCAGTGGTGTTCTCCATTAAAAAGTCAACTCAGCATAGTTCCTCTGAAATCTGCATGCGGGGATCCTGCATACGTCAAAAAGGTAAATGCACGATAAACCAGTGAATAAAATGGTAACCACTGTGTTTTGCTTTAAAACAAAGAAGGCTTTGAAAAAGTTCTTGAGCCGAAGTTGTGTGTTGTGGATCCATTGCGTAGGAATGCACTGAACTTAATTCCTCTGAACTAATGGGAAAGATCTCGACATATAGAGCTGCCCTCTAGTGGCAAAACAGCGGCACGAGGCGTGCTTGGCTCCAGTGCTCACAGGGAGTGAGCAAAAGTGGAATGTTTACTGGAAGGCAAACAAAAATGTGCAACTATTTTTGAAGGGATTATATAGTTACAGTTCAAATGTCAGACCAGCAGTGGAGAAGATGGAGTATTAGGCACAGAGCACAGGCATAGTGCCCTCTGGCGAGGCTGGCTTTCACAATTCTCATGCCATATGATGTACAGAAAAGCTCCACAGACTTTATATCCAGAGCTTGTTCCAAAAATTCTCAATGTATTAAAGAAGTTTGAATTTGGACATTTGCTTCAGATCGTTTTGGGAAGAGAGTTCATCTGTGAAACTGGGGTGTAGCTTCATAGCTGAACTTGCCCTAGTCTGGAACTGTTTAAATTGATGGCTTTGTCCAAGGTTATTCTCTGCTAGATGAAAGAACTCTTTCCTGAATGCTACATTAATCCACTTCACATCTAGTTTGCATAGCCTTCTGCTCTGGTTCATGAACAAAGGAACCTTCATGGATGAAATGAGCCAAAATTATGAATCCTCAGAACAGACTTACCTTAAAAAGGAAGATAATGTCTTTATGGAGGGTGCCAGCATATTCTAACATACTATATGCAATTAAACTAATTTTCCTCCTTTAATCTGTGGTAATAACTACCCCCCACCCCCCTTAAGTCAATTTACTGCTTTAAAATTGCATGAAAGAAAAAAGAATCAGAGTAAGTTGTGTAAGTGATGTAGCAAGCTGTTACATACAAACATTATGTCCTTTAAGAGGCTTCATTTGTTGCCTTGTCAAAACAATTAAGTAACCCTCTATACTACAGTTATTTGGAAAAGCCTGTGAGTTTCTGTAAGGACTACAAAGGTGTCTTGCCATGTGATGTTAGGAAGAGCTAGGCTGGTTAGTGAGGGTTAAACTTTTCTGTCCTGGTGTGGTATTTTCTGGAGTTGCAGCTGTATCTTCATCTTCCGTGCAAAATATGGTTTCTGTTCCAATTTGATTAACCAGAAAGTTGGGTAAGTTGAATTAAAAAAAAATAAATCTGAGCCTGGCAAGACTAGGAATCCTAAATGCAAGGATTTGTCTGAAGGTTCAGGTTTGGGGAATAAGAGATTTTCGGATTCACAAAGAGTGCACCACAAGGGACTTTGGGAGTGGCTGTGTTACTCCAGTGTATTTTTGGAGAGACAATGGATACATGTGCAGGAGAAGAGTAAGACAGAGGAGAAGGGTATGAAGGGCTTTTGTTGAGAAGCTTCTTTGTGTGTATTAATATCAGTGTGGATAAAAGGAAAAGTAAAGACAATATTGATTGCAAACATTTTAATCAATGTTTACTGCCTGTGCAGAGTCTTCAAAAGATTAAAGTGAGGGGGGAGGCTTCTGCTCCAGGAAGTCAGTGTAATAAGCAGAGTCTAAGGAGTGTTGATGAATCAGGTTTTCCTTTGTCCACGCTTACCGGGTACATGTTCATCCTATTCATGTTTCCTATGGCCTCTTTTGTTTTCCTCTTGGTGAATGCAATGCTTCTTAGAAGGCAAAAATCAACTTCTGTGGGTGCAGAAGTCCTGGAAGTATGGACAGACCTATGAACACACATGTACACATTCTGGAAAGCACATGCATACATGCATATACACACACATAGAGAGCACGTGCAGCTATGTAAGGACCTGTCTGGTGGCATCTTCTCTATTTGTCCCCATGGGTTCTGTAGAGGCTTCTCTGCGCTAAGCGACGCAAAGCAGGTTTGGAGAAAGCAGAGCAGGTAGCGGGATGGGGCCACCGCATCCCACATGTTGTGAACTGGAATTACTAAAGATAATGGTGCTCCAGGTTATGTTTGGGATTAGGAGCTGGAAGGAGTGCCTTTTAACATGGGTTTAATGTGGCTGTATGACTGGGAAGTCAGAGAGTGCTGCTGGAAGCCACAGTCAGAGACCTCTCTCCAGAAAATCCTGGTCTTCTCTAAACTACTGCAAATGAGGCAAAATTGTCTTTTCCTCAGTGGGCTGATGTTGACTAATCTCTGTGACTGTGTCCCTCCAAGGGCTACTCTCTTGTTTTTAATGTAAGAATGGACGTCTTGACTCAGTTCCTTTGATAAGTATTCTTTGGCCTGTCCTGAATCTGATTGAATGAAGAGGCTGATTGCAGTATCTAACACTGATTTTGGATGTGGGGAGATGTGGGTGCTCCACAGACACTGCTTAGTGATTTCATGGACACTCGGAGGCAGACATGGGATGGAAACTTCCAGGGATAACTAAATCCAATTAGACTCTGTGGTAGTGGTCAGAGAGTAGAATATCTGTTAAATCAGATGCACTACACTGATGTGCATATAATGTTCTTATAATAACAACCTGAGTCTTTAAAACTTATCAGACTTCTGTGCTTAAAATGTTAGGCTCAAGCACATGACAGCTGAAGCTAGTATGTATGCTTCATTTGAAGCAACAGTGAAATAATAATTTGATAATGTTTTGTTACATCTGTCTGTTCACATGGGATATTTTGTTCCCCATCTCACAGCACAACATACCCAGGACTGGGAGGTATTTTCCTTGCTTTTCACATCTGTCCCACCTCCCATACCCACTTGCCTCCCTAAAGTTCAGTGTTCCCTCTCTGTTATTGTGGTTCAGTGCTTCTCATTGATGATAGTTAAAGAAGATAGTTTGGGATATCTCAAACAAAACAAAGCAGTCAACAGAGGAGCAAACAACTGCATTGAGCTTAGGAACGCCTTCACTTTTCATCAAGCCTTCCGGAACTGGTCTGGGGCTGCAACATGAAGTAGTTGCTGGCCTCTTGGGAGCCTGTTTTATTTTGTGTAAGATACTTGATACAGATTATATCTTCACTAGACTACCTGTGGAGGTTAATATGCATGAGAACAACATTTACAGTATCCTTCAGGCATATGGTAGAAGATGCAGCCGTTGAATCTCTAGGGAAGTTCATATTGTCCTGTAGATACAAAGCCAAGAATATAACAGATTCCCAGGAAAGACACGTTCTCGTTCAGGCATTCAGTGGGGAGTATAACCTCTGCAGTGGACCTCACTGTTAGTTCCAACACTGAAAAAACTGTAAGCGTCATGAGCTGTGATTTGTTTTCTGAAAAGGCTTGGCAGATTTCCATGAACACCAGGTATCTGTCTAACTGAATTTGCAAGTTCCTTCAGCTGCCCCCGGGAGCTTGTAAGTTCCTTGAACCTCATTCCTGCCTGCATGGAAGTTACAAGATGTGACTGCTTTGCCAGCAGGACTGGTAAATTCCAAGAACCCCAGATACTGGATTCACAGAAATTACAACCCTGCTGGCCACACTGGTCAAACAAGAAATGTTTTGGAGTTTTGTGAGCCTTAGCTGTTTTTACATGTAATTTACAAGTTCCAATTGTGCATCTACGTAAAGGACTTTGGCACAAACAACTGGAGTCTTTGGTGGTTACAGTCTCAGCCAGCACAGCGGATAAGCAGGACTCAGAGAATTTGCAGTGCTGATGGTTTCTCAGCAGAGCTTGTAGACCAGGTGGTCTCTGTGCAGAACGTTTTTGAGACTGTCTCTCCTGTTGATTTAGCAGAGGAGATGTTACTCTTGTGATCCTCAGCTTCAGGGATGGGGTATAATCTATCACATTATTAAATGACCTTGTACTTTTATTGGAGCCTAAAATGAATGATTCGTGGAGATAATAAATTCTGCCTCTCAGCTGGCAAGTTTGGAAACCTCTCTATAGTGTCTTGATGTGAAGGAGGATTGGAAATATAAAAATCTAGTTATAAATGAATGAGAATATGAATGCTGTGAATTTTCTATGGAAAGATTTAGATGACAAATCTAGCTTTTGTCAGAAAATTTTCCTCTGATGAGAGAATAGAGATGCTGTATTTAGATGTCAAAGAGAGGGGGTTTTTAGTTTTATAAAGTTAGGGTAAATTGGGTAAAAACATGTCTTACCCAAATGTTTTGTCTCTCAGAATTTAGATGTTCCCTTTCTATTGTAGTACTGCATTTAGAAAGAAGTAACACTGCAATTTTCTTGTAATATCTGACATTTGAAGCATCTTTAGCAAAAGATGCCGAACTTTTCCTTGCGGACAGCATTCATTGTATTACAATGTCTGTTTGGACCAAAGGTTCCTACATAATCTTGGCTTGTTTTCCCTTCTTACTCCGTAGATACCATTAAGAGGTAAAAACATCTTTTTTTTGTAAGTGTGTAAAAATATGCACATTGAATCTTGCCACTTCATGACATTTGGAGTCTGCAACCTTAACATTCTTTCAACATTGTTTTTTATGTGTGTGGTTATATACATAAGTGTTTTTATATAACATAAATTGATGTGAACCAGTAGAATATGTTGTATATGTGGCTGCCAGAATAGATAAGAAAATGGCAGGAGAAAAAAAGTTTATAGACAGAATAAGAGAAATTGATCAAAATGGGATATTACTTCTGGCAGAAAAAAACCTTCCAGAAGGCTAAGGCTTCTGAGCCAGTAACCATCCCTTCTGTGACATGGAATACCATTCCTGAACCCGCCACTTAAAACAAAAAGATGTGGTGATGTGTGTCTCTCTCCATCTGTCAGCACCTGCAGTACCCAAGAAAAAATCATGTCCTATGTTATAAAAAATTATTTATCTTACTAAATATTGTAGAGAAAATAAATCCTGTTGTCCTGTTTGCTGATACGTGCTTACAGTGCAAATGATGCTTTCTGAATATAAGTAGGTACCTGAGAATATGCAGTTGCAGAACTGGAATCTAAATGTATAGTTTTGTAGTTATTGTTGACTGCATGAAGCGTATGCCAACTGTGCAGAGGGGCTGTTGGAGTTACGTACTTCCACATGCACACATTTTTCTATGTACATTATTACCTATAACTGTGTCTGTGTCATCAGGCAAACAACAGTAAAGATAGAGAAGGAGATTGCTAACTGGATCTGCATTTCCAGTGTCTTCCTTTGTGTTCTTTTTGCATATATGAGCGGTAGAGCTCTGAAGGTATTGCAGTATTGCGGGGAGGTCAAAGAAAACGATCATATAAAATATTCTGGAAATGCTTCCCTTGCAAAGATCTGTCCTCTGTTAGCTGACACATAAGTTGTTAATCTTTCCCCTTTCTCTAAAAAAGGGAATGTGGTAATATATCTTTATGTCAGAGCAGTTTTTCTGTGTCCGTAGTCTCTCTCATTGT
Organism: Falco peregrinus; assembly: GCF_023634155.1. Lineage (NCBI taxonomy): Eukaryota > Metazoa > Chordata > Aves > Falconiformes > Falconidae > Falco > Falco peregrinus. The sequence continues at coordinate 2,418,727 of NC_073731.1, forward strand.
AGCTCTGTGCATTCCATTAGTTGAGCTGTGTACCAGTGTAATTTTCTGTGGCCGTCTTCTCTTCTGATGTAACTCTTCAGAATGGTGTGGGCAGTCATCTTCTGGGTGGCTGCTCTGCACATATTTTTTCCATTATATTAGTAGTAAAGTTAACTGGCAGTTGTGGATCTTCTTGCGCCCCTCCCCCCTCCCTTGACTGGCAACTCCTCCTCTCTTTCATAATTACTGATTGAATAGAATTTGCTGGAAGGAGCGAGAGGGCAGATCTCCAGTGATTTGAAAATTGATGTGCATGACACTAAAGTTAATTTTATCAAAGCTATTGATGAATAAAACTTACTTCATGTTTTCCCTTTTTGATTAAAGTTAACTTCTACTTTACAAGCTTATTACTCTTCTTGTATATATCTCAAGTATAATGGTGGCAACTGTTAAAAGAGTAATTAAACTTCAAAGCTATGTTATTAAAGACTCAGCAAGAAGACCCCAAAGCAGAAGAATTTGCAGTTAAGGCTATACAAATCCATCCTTAACTAGTCCACAGTGAGTAAGGATTATGTAGCACAGTAATAGCATTTGCTGTACAGAGGATCCCTGCAAAATCTAGACATAATGGACTGCACAGAGTATAGTACACAGCTGAATGTTCCAGGATTATGATTCTGGGATTTATCTTTATTTCTTTTAATAGACACGGCTTTGCCTTAAAGGGTGTAGCTGAAAATCGTTTTAGATAAGCAGGACTCTTCAGTCCAGGATTTTGCCTTGACAGTCATCTGTAAAAAATGTTAGCTGATGTTTCATTCCAAAATAATGAACAAAAGGCTTTACTCTGCTGTTAGAACTGGGTTTATGAATCATCAAAAAGTGCATTAACCTACGTGTGTGGGTGGCTAACCGCAGTGTGTGCCCCAAGCTGTTGCTCCATCAGGACTGTAGAGTCATCCAAAAGGGTGGACGACTTTGCGTGCCTTCCCTGTATGTGCTGAGGTATGGTCCAAGTGGGAGGTGGATTAACCAAAAGTGGGGAGACTGTAGACCTCCGTAGCAGTTACTCATACCCTACTGTCTGAAATGGCATCACTGGAGCACATTTCTTGGGTGTAACTGATTTCATGAGCCTAACAGAATAAATACAGCATCTAAAATCTCCAAGTATGCAGTCAGGAGAGAGGGGGCCCTGTCATTTAAAACAGCTTTCTACTTGCCGAGATACTTGGGCAGAAATTCAAAAGATGTGTAAACTTCTCTGGAAGCCTCATTTGTGTCCTTAAAGTAAGAATTACAGATTCTCTTGTTTGATACAATGACCTGTTTCACCATAGTCACCTTCTTTTCTTTCCTCATTGCCTAGGCTCCCCCCTCCCCCCACCAATGTTTTTTTGTTTCTTCTTTCTCCCATTTCCAGCAGGAATTGTGTAACAGTGTGGTAAAATTTACACAAATATTTAAGAACAACCACTGTTTTTCATATCCATATTCAGCTGCCAGATTTTCAAACAAGGTGAAGCTTGAGGAAAGCTCTACTGAGCAGAGGTACAAAAAGAAGGGTCTTTTCATTACTAGTGTAGTTAAACTGTGAAACTCCTTGCCTCAGGTATTATGGATACTGCAGCTTACGTGGGTTCAAGGGGGTACGGGACAAGTTCATGAAAAATAAATTTGTTATGGATACTGAATGCATGGGAATGTATGTCTTGGGGAGTTCATGAGCCACAAATTGTTGGAGCCTGGAAGAGTTTGGGAAAGTACCACTGTGTTTACCTTCTTCTTGCATCTTGTCTTAATTACTGCCAGGTGAATTAGGTGGATCTTTGGTCTGGCACCATTACGATATTTTTTATTGTAGGCAACACCTGCCTCAGATAATTTTTGTACGTATAGAGATTTCTAGGAAATACCAGTCTGGATTTTATTGCCTTCAAAGGCAGTGAGGACAGAGTGGGAGATGCAACACGTTAGTATTTAATTACTGGTTTATCAAATGCTTCCTCCTTCTTCCCTCTTTATTCTTCTCCCAGGTCATACTTGGCATAAATGAATGTGGTGCTCTGTGGTTAACAAACCTGGTGGAGCATCACATTTGCATGCTGGCCTCTGGCAGAGGCTGAATCAGGGAGTGGGAGCAAGTAATGGAAAGGTAGCTTTCCATCTGAAATGACAAAGGTTTCCCAGGGCAAGAATTACTGGATACTTTTTTGGCAGTGAGAAAAAGGTAAGTGAGGAAAAATACAGTTAATGCCATTTTTTTTGTGACTGTCACTGCAGGCTGATTAGACGGTAGCTGAATTGGGACAAAAGTGTGAAAGGGGAGGAAAAAAAATTGGGTTTTTTTGAGGAAGAGTAATGGTGCCTTTTTGCCTCCTTACCTTTTTCTAGTGGCTTCAGTGTGGGAGCTCAGAAGCTGGCCATAAGCACTCAGCAGGGAGGAGGGAGGCAAAGAAGTTATGGGGAAAAAAAGCAAGAGGAACCCATTGCTGCCTGCTGGTGGGGATGCAGAACGAGACCTTCTTAAGCCCTCTGTTTTCACTGTGAAACGTCATGTTCAAATTGTGTTTCCAACTATGCATCTTTCTGTTTGGGTATGTTTTTCCTGTCTTTCTGCAAATCCTCTCTGGAGAATGCATAGACATTATTGGGGTTCTGAGAAGCTCGGTGGTTTGTTTTCACAGAAAGACTGTTCCCTTCCCTCCCTGAATCAGCTGAGCTCCCGTGGGGGGGAGGCTTCCTTCCTCATCCACTCAGATGAGTCGGTATCTGTAGGCTGTGGATACTGTTAGCCTGATGCTGTGTGCTGCAACGGCAGCAGCCGTGGCTTTTCTCTGCTGCAGCAAGTGTTGCCTCTTGACGCTGCCTCCCCTGAGGGATCATTAGCAGGGTGGAGGCTATTTTCTTTCCTAGAAACAGGAAGAGAAGAAGAGGATGAGAGATGGGAGGCCTAAACAGTCTAGAATTAGATTACAGTGTGAGCTCAATGACATCAGCTCCCTTCAGGCTTCCCACCCATTTGCTCTCTCACAGCATTTCTGTATAGGCTGATTGGGATCTAAAGATAACCTATATTACCATGCTAATTCCTTGGTGGTTAACTGGGTCTGAAACAAAGGCCCAGATCTGCCAGTCCCACTCCCCAGTACTGGGAAGCCTAATGTATAGGTAACTGCATGTTGCCCTGAACAGATAACCTAGATATATCTAACAGGCCAAAAAGCACTAGGTTTCAGAGCACTTCATAACTACTGTCAAGGGATATAGTCACCTTGAAGTCTAGTAAATTAAAATTAAACCTAAAAAAGTAATAAGTTTTGCAGCTTTTGTTTTAAGAGTCTCTCTTTCTCTCTCCCCCTCATTCCCTTCTTGCTGGCTATATGGCCACAAAGTTGTTAAATTCATGGAGTACATTCACATTTAGCAAAACTTAAGATTAAGACTTGTTTAAAAACAACAAAAAAGCTTTTTTAAAGATTGACCAAAGAAAAGTAAAAATTAAATGACTATGAATTAAGATGACTAGCTGTGTGTGTGCTTTATGGCTGTAATAATTTCTGAGAAGGATGTACTGTTATCAGTTAGGGTTGGCATGGCCTCTGTCTAAATGAGAGTCTTGGGCTTTGGGAAGAGAGGGTCGTAACTGCATGCCAGGAGATCAGAGCACAAGTGGCAGCAGGCAGCACTAACTGTAGAGAGCTCAATTCTTTTTGACTTTTCAAATAAATCTGTGATTTTTGGTGTATGGACATGGCAGAAGCTGTCTAAAATTACCACAGCACCTAGACCAGTATCTGTCATGTAATTCTGCATATATGGGTGGTGTAGGATCACTTCTCTCTTTTCCACATGTTGCCAGCTGCCCAGGTTAGCGTGTCTCTTGCAGGAACAGGTATGAGCTTATGGAATCCATGAGCATTATGAACGGGACCTATTTTTGTCTCATCTGGTCTCATTCTCTTTTCTCTTCTCTTCTCTTCTCTTCTCTTCTCTTCTCTTCTCTTCTCTTCTCTTCTCTTCTCTTCTCTTCTCTTCTCTTCTCTTCTCTTCTCTCATATAAAAGACTTAATACATACCTACCTATTAATTATTACTATTAATATTTTCATCCTTTTATTGCTGGCTCCTTTATGAAGCAGTTATTCCTCACATTTGTATGTGCTTGACCTGTAGAACTATGTCATTCGTTCATATGTGATGTGCTGGATACATTTTTGGCACTAGAGAAGGTCAAAGTAAAAAAAGTAATAAATAAAATATGTGGTATATTTAACCTTGAATACGAATGTTTTAAAAAAAGATTGCCAATAGGGAAAAAATAAGTGCAAGGCCAGTGTTTCTAAGTCTTGGTAGTCTTGAAGTATTTTCCCAGGAAGGGCAAAAAAAATGGGCTAAGAAACTACTGTGGTTTCCTTCAGACTGTTCCCTCAGAACCTTAGTGCCAGCTGGAGTCAGCATGGATCTCCATGTGCAAGAATCTGGGATCTGCATGAAGGGAAGAGATTGTAGGTGACTATTTAATCTGATCACAGATACAAACCAACACAGGTGGTATTGATTCCCCAGAGGGGCTGGAATAAATTCTGTGTCACTGCATAATCTGCGATGTTGTGAAACTGGCACTTACCTTTCTGACCTTGCAGACAACATCTGCTTACTCAGGCTTCTTGTCTTACTCCTAAAATTACTCTTGCCACGAGCCATGTTTCCTGCCTTTTAGAAGGTGCTCCATGTCTCTGCATGTACGGCAGCGCCTTTAGACTGCTTTTGTGCTATGCAAATTTCTTTCTCAGTGGAATGGTTCACTCTGAGGATTTAACCTGGTCCTGTGCCAGCACTTCTCCTCTCCAAATACATGGATTCTGGATTGAGGATTTGAATACAGATTTTGCTTCCTACCAATGTAACATAATGAAACACACCTTTGGTTAAAAAAATGCCTACAATTTGTGGGGTGGAGATGAGTTCCAGATCCCTGTTCTTATTCAAAGTTTGTGGCCAGCCTAATCTCTATGTAGAAGTGGGTAAAACTCGTAAGGAGACAGCCAGGAGGTTGCATTTAAAGTTTTTGAGCTTCGGGTCTGAATAAGAATAATGAATAAAACAATGTCAGTATGTTATGTCATAATTAAGTTCTTAGGCATTCACTTTCCCCTCAGAGAACTGTGGAGATGATGTTCGTTCTGTCAGAGTGCAGATTAAGATTTGCCAGGTTATCTTTCTGAACAATGAATACAAATAAGTTCAGTGATAGGTTTGATGTCCTGCTGTACATCTTCCTGCTTCAGTTTATCCAGATTTCTGCTGTAGGTTGGTGATCACAAATTCATGTGGGATGATATATGCTCAGAATAGGGATATGAGAATGCCAACATATCCATGGATGTACTGGAGGGTCCAGATGCTTTGCTCAGAGCCAGTGCTCAGTTTAGAAATTGTGGTATTAATAGAAATGTGTTGCTGAGGGTTGTTGTTCTTCAGGTGAGGTCTAAATCAAGTCTCAAATTACTTTTGGAGATGCAAGAACCCAAAAAGTAGCAAAGATCTGTTAAATTAATATTTTATAAGTGGCCTTCTACTTACCCATTTGTCATACACATTTACAATTGGATATGTTCCATTCAGTTCCTGAGTGAATTGTATATTAACATTCTATGCTGTCCTTTATGTATTCCCATTCAGTGTGGCTTCTGTTTCATCAGCGAAGAAAAGATTCCTCTCTCTCTCCTTTCTCATTTGGTCTCATAGATATGTACATATAAATCAGTATGCATAGTTTTGTGCATATATTATAATAATACAAAACAGATTGTAAATAATTTTGTAGTACTTTGAAATAAGGTACAATAGAAGTGACTTGTCATTATCACTACCTTTGTAGTTTAGTTATGTCTTGTAAATCTTTTATGAAGAGAAATACATTGTTGAGGTAACCACCGCAGGCAAGAACAGTCCTCTTTCCTTCAGTTTTTTCTCCCAATCTGCTTTTAATCGCACTGTCCTAATCTGGGAGGGAGTGAGGTGTCTCACTGAACAGTACTAATACTAGAGGGAAATCTAAAGGTAATACTGCATTTTTGTGAGAGAGCTGTCAAGTTCTGGTAGGGGGACATTAGCACATGTCATTATTACAATATCGCAGCTATTCACATTAGAAACTCATAGATGCTTGTTTAGATGCTGAAGGCAATGCATTAGGAACTGATGGTGACTGATTATTATCCAATCAGTTCCTGATGCAGTATCTGCGACATCAAAAACTCTGCAGTGGTTTTGGTTATGTCCTAATTATTTCAGTTGCAGTGTCCCCGTGTAACATCCTTTACAAAACATTTTAAACTTCAAATACTGAGGCTTAACAAGGCCAGTGTACTAGGAAGAAAACTGCTTAGTTGCACCATTACGTTTTTTAGGAAAGGTATACCTTTCTTTTATCTAGGAATTACTAAGAATAAATATTACCAAGAATCACTCTAGGTAGCACTGCTAGAGAGCATTATACAGCTTATACAAGTTCTACTTTCTTACAAACTGTTGTTTGTTGGTTCAATAGTTTAACACAAATTAGTCAGCAAGTGTGTTCTGCTTCTAAAAAATGCAGGAAATGATGTAGGCTTGCGGCAGGGCGAGTCTGTAAATTCAGTAAGTGTTTGAATTGTGAAATTCATGGGAAACTATAACTTTATGCCAGCATGTATGGACTTTCTGTATGCAGCATTTTGGCAAGAAGAACTACAGGCCTAATGCTAATATCCTTTTTCTCACACATTTTCTGGATCTAGAAAAAGCACTACTTTTGAAAGGAATAATCTGGTTTCAGACCTGGGTCTTGATAGCTAGCCTCTGTATTTCCACTGGATGGGTCTATGCTAGGTATGTCTGTCCATTTGCTGTAGGTCTTACTGTACTGAGAATAAGTAACACACGCAGCATAAGCAGAATATGGTCATCACAGCCCTCAGACATCAAGATTTCTGCTTTCACCCACTTCTCTCTGAAAGAACGCCGTCAATGATTTTGGAGATAGTTGGGTTTTGTATTTCTGGGACAGGCCTAAAAAGAGATAATCTAGAATGCATCTGACTAAACCGCATGTAAGTCGCTCCTCTCCACAGAGGTGCCCTGGCTACGTCTAACCAGCAGGCTGAGGTTCAGTGTCCACTCACATTGTGGAGGTGAGCTGGAGAAGGGAAAGCTGAGCATGGCCTGGGCAGAGACTGTTTCAGCTGTTAACGCGCGGACGTGGAGATTCAGGTTAGAGCTCCCTATAACGTGCCACAACAGAGGCTGATGCTTCAACATTGTCCGTGTGTCTCTGAGCTGCCAACTGTTTCCACTCTGTCCAGTTCAAAGTGAGTCTCATCTTTAGTCACACCATAGATCAGTTCCAAGATGTATTTAATTTTTTTTTAAATTAAAATCAGTGTCTTCTGAGTTTCAAGGCTGAAAATTAGGCCTGGTTCAACAGTTTTCAAACATTTGATCAAAACCTGTGTTTAGCCAGCGAATGTTTTATTTGTTTGTTTGTTTGTTTGTTTGTTTTTTCTAATACCTCCAAATACCTTTACTTGTAAGAATGAGCAAAATGAACCTGAAATGAATCTTCAGATTGCAGCCTGTTCTTGTCAGCTGTTAAAGAGTGTCAGTCCGTAGCTCAAGCTGCAGGTGCATGACTGGAGCACTCGCTGATCTTTAGAAATTCTACAGCATTTTTTGCAAGCCATGTATAGTGTAAGCTGGTAACTTGTTTTGTTACTGCTTCCATAGTACAAATGCCATGCAGTCTACTAGGTCTGTCTGTTAAAATATTCTGCAATCTGTGTCCCACAGTGATCTAGATGTTTTCATTAACTTGAACTTTGGGTGTGGAAGAAGAATCTTACAGTGAATAGAGGAATTTAAGGAACATTTTCCAGGGGAAAGCAAACCATGTCAGGTGACATTGGTGACTAATGAGAGTGATAATAAGTCCATATGAACTTCATGAACAAAGCACACTTTTACATCAGAGGTACTTTGTTAACAGTTACTGAGGTAGAAACAGTATCACTTCACGGTGGCTGTTTCAAAAGGTGGATTTTCTTCTAGAATTTTGCAGGACTAAAAAGAACCTCTGTCATACCTGTTTTTGCTGAGCACCAACTTCTGTACAGCAGAATGAACCATCTTTTATCAGGTTGCTTTGATCCTTAGTGTGACATGAGTACTTTTTGGCAGACTACAGATTCTCTCCGGAATCTCTCACGTGAATAAAACTTAGGGAGATATCTCTAACGATTGGCTGTCTGGAGCTTTCAGCCATAAGACTGTGGTGAAATGAATTTTATGTGCACTGGCTATATATAATATTCCTTTCTGCTGGGTATCCGTAGGCTGACTAAAGCCATCTAATGTTAATGAGATTCTTGCATTGATTTCTGCACCTTTGGACTGGGCTGTAAGTAATGAAGTTGCAAGCACTGCAAATGTGAATAATAATATTATAGTTGTGGCTAAGGAGCTGGTGTATTTGTTTGACAGCTTAGGAAAATTATATGTGAGTGGCATTTGGTAGCAAGGAGGGTCTCTGATTTCCATAATACTGAATATATGCTTCAACTTAACAGGATTTGTGTTTGATTACTTGGTAGCTAGTTAACTCTAACGATCTTGAATATCCAGCCAGAGTCAGTGATGACTTTATCATGAAACTGTGATGATTTCTTAAATTAATGGGGTTGAATTAGAGACAGAAGAAACTGCTTTAATTTGCCTATTTATAATAGTTTATCTAATTACATTTAGAGGTAGGTAAGAGCTAAATGAGATGTATATAAAGGTGGATTGTACACAATAAAAAATTACAGGAATCCTGACTGGTATGAGTTGGGACATTACCAAGGTCATAAATGTGGGAAAAATTGATTGCCATCGTTTTGGGTAATGGATGGTGATTATGGTGGAACACTAATCTTTAAACTTGTGACAAGACAGGGATGAAATGAAAAGTCTGGGCACGGAACTTTGTTTTAAAAACGTCAGATGCAAAGGATTAAACATAGAAAAGCCATCATCTGCCCTACAGTTTGGGGGCAGACCAATGTTTTCAGAAGGTATTTTTACAGCATTTTCAGTGGGGTTGAAATGAGAAGTGATTTCCGAAAGGTTTGTTAACTTGGTTAACACAGCTTCTTGTGCTGGTACAGGGTGCTGCAACAGTGAAGCTGGGAGGTGTAGGAGTTCCCAGGGCAGAGTCTGGAGTTCAGTGTACTTAATGGTTTGAATGAGCCACGAGGTTAATCTTGTATGCATGGTGTGTTTGGATTTTGTGTACTGCCACAGTATCTCTTGGTTCTATAATTTAGGTGCCACACAGGTCTACTAATCCATTAGAGCAAAGAAATTGCTGTGTTTAGCATAATCCCAGATACCACTGTGAGAGAGTTATTAACTGCTCACAGTTGCCAGCTGAGATTAAGCCAATTCACAGCCATCCAGGTTAGGCCTGCAAGTGGATTCATGTCAGCTAAGTTTCTTCCCTGAATGTCCTACGCAGGAAAAAATGGCATAATTCCACAGACAACACCTGGTACTGTGAAGATCTGTCATTAAAACATTCAGGGTCTCTGTGCATCTTCTCTGAGAGAAGTATTATTAAGCAACTCCCATTTGTTGAACTGAGACCTAGTTTATTCGGTGATCTTTGGCATGCCCCAATCTGCACGTAAACTGATAAAACAGACTTGTTCTTTCTGGTTCAGCCTCTCCTTATTTGGCTTCTCTTGTATAATAGGGAATAAAATAAAATACAAATTCAAGGAAACTCTCTAACTTGTGAACAAAAACCATTTATGTAAAGCATCTAAAAATGATTTGCACGTTTCTTCAGCTCCTTACACTTACCTCCTTTTATGCTCCTGTAATTGCTCATCAGTGCTTTCAAACCAGGGTAGCACACCTGAGCAGAGAACTGTAACCAAATCCTGCTTTTGTGTTTGGTCGTTACAGAGCTCTGTCAGTAAATCTCATGTGTAGAAATAAAATGCCAGAACTGCACACGAGAACAGACAAGAATCAAAGGAGCTGGATGTACTGAGACATTTGATGGAATCAGAAGAAGAAAAGTAGATATTGAGAGATTCTTCTGAAAAAAAAAAGCTGTAAGGAAGTTTTCTGAAGGATGAAGTAAAATACTAGCTTGTTTCCTAGAGCTTATTATCTGCAGAACATGGTAAGCAAAATCATTCACTTTATGTTTTGTCATGATTTGCTGCAACAGCAGAATATAGTAGCAAGGAGAGCCAACTGCTTTTTTCCCTGCAGGCTCTATGGGCAATATTCTGCTCATAGTATCCTGGAGCAAACTAGCATCACCCTATGCACAGCACATCACTGAGGGCTGCATTGCACTTAGGAGGACTGCAGAGCAGTTGTATCAGCAGCAGCACTGACACCATGTCTGCACACCAAGCCTGCTCCATGGGGTTCTCTGGGGCCGCTCCTCTGCGGTGCAGTGGAGGGTCAGGAAGGCTCTGGCTGACAGAGGGGCAGGCTGTGGGGCTGCTGGCAGTTCCTGGCAAAATCTTTTACCCTGTGCGAGCCCTCTAGCAAGCAACGGGGTATGTTTGGATCAGACGTTTTTGCAAGGTTGGGCTGCTTTCCTTACCTTGCGCACTAAAACCGTGAGGCCCATAGAATACAGCCTGTACCACCGCTGATTAAAGCTGTTGATTTTTCTCTGGGAGAAATCCTGTGCATAGTGCAGCCTTGGAGCGTACTGGCAGGGGAGCGACTCAGAAAATCGTGAGAAAAACCAGCCTTCTACTGGAACAAACCAGAGGCAGGCTTGGCAGGTGGTCTGATTATGTTTGCTCAGCCAGTTCAACAGTATTTGCTGGACAAAAGAAGGCATCAGGTGATACAGAAAGTCCCAAACAAAGCTGCAGATGAATACAGACGTGACCAGACTTTCTCATCTGTTGCATATTTGTGAAAGCGGAGGAAAACTTGTAGCTATAGGAGAAGGCACAAGAGCTAGAAGGTGTATCTCTTCTGTTGATTCTTATATGGCAGGCTGCTAAACACAAGGCTACTGCGAATCTGGATTTCTTCATATTTCTTTTGTAATACTTACACTGTTTTCCATTGGTGATGGGTTAAACCCATTTGGGTAAATTCTTGAACTCCTTTTCTTGCTTGGTAATTTTTGGCCTGCACCTTTTTCCTGCTGCCATCCCTGTATGCAGTACTAGCTATCATGCAAATGCAAGTTTGACATGGCAGTGAAATCATAGTCAAATAGTGGTGGTTGGAGGATAGCTGTTATATTGTGATTTTTTTTAATTTGAACCATTTAGGCATCAAAATGTATGTTTGTAGAACTTCGCTGGAGGTAGAGGCTCCAAAGGAACAGGAGGAGACCATTTCTAGATAGGAATTTAGGCAAGCATTACTACAACATGGTGTAAATAGATACAGATTAATATTACAAACAAAAGATAAAAATCCATTTTCAATTTTCTGCCTCCTAACTTCTCTATGAGTGAGAAGGTGTGCCAAGTTTCTGGAAGAATTGGTGTACCTTCATCTTTTCTATGGCGCATAAAAACCTTATGGTAAAAGAATGTTAATCTTGCTCCAGCGCTTGTAATCCTGTAATTTAAAATCTATCTCATACTGCAAAGGCACAGAGGGGACAAAATAATCACACACAGGCAACCTCAATTCTGGTACTTTCTATTTTTCAGTGCCTGCCTCTTCAACCTTCATGATCTTTTGACATAGCTTTTTCAATTTTTTTTTTTTAATGTGGGTGTAATAAGATTATGAAATGAGACTGATTAAAAGAGAGTTTAGAACTTCAAGCTCAAAGATCAAACAATGAATCATCAATATTTTTCATATTGTAGTTTGCAGTGAAAATGTCTAATGACAAGTTCAGACGTAATGACAGTTGTGCTTACATTTGGAGTTGGATAAATAGTAGGTGGTGCTCCAGTTCTACATGTTGCTAAAAGTAAATAATCAGACTTTTATTTTAAAAAATCAGTAAGTAATAGATAGTATTTGAAACCTGGGCAGCTCTGCAGGGAAAGAGTTCTCTAGTAGTTGGTGGCCGTCATTACAATGTTGACTTGGGGCAGCTGCAGAAGAGTTGGGTTACCAGTTTGCACATTACCCTTACTGGTGGCAACTGTTTATTTTCTTTCCTTTTTTTGTAAAATAGGCTTTTTAATATGTGCTACTTAATATTCCACTATTTCAGTATGATGGGTTTAAACTAGGTGTCTAGCTTTAGTGCTAGGTGACAATTTTTTATGTCTTGTTTAAAAATATTTGCTAATAAATGGGTAGGTGGGAATAGGTCATTGGAGTAAGGATGAAAGGCTTCTGAAGGAATCACAGAAGGTAATGCAAAAACTTGTATTGATTTCACTGGGGGCCAGATTTTGTCCAGAAAATAATAAGTGCACATTATTGGCATTGGCATAATTACTGCAGTTTTATGATAAGATCTTGAAACTTGCAGAAAAAATTGTGTTTCTTTTTCACGTGTAATATTTTAGTTTTGTTTTAATTTAATACAATGGCAGCATTCTGAAGATAGAGGTCTGAAGACATAGGTAATTCTGGCAGTATGACAAGATAACAAGTATTTAGAATTATGTCAGCAACTTAAAACATACAAGATAAACCCAAAGAGCCTCTTAATCAGAACAGTAAAAAAAAAAAAAAATCATATAAAAATAACCAAGGGATTAAAATTTTAGATTAACCTAGAGTGATTCTAGAATCAATTTGAGTTAGTTCTTGGAATGAAGCTTTGATTTCTTTCTCAGGGCTGGATTTGCCAGCATAGCTTCTCTTTGATGCATTTCTTTATGAATCTAAATGGATGGGCAGATTGCATATTATCCATCAACAGCATTTTTGGAAATGTATGGCACTGTATTGATATCTCTGCAGGGCTTGGGCTGACTAAATAATTGAAGATGGATTTAAAATATTAGAGTGGAATAGCCAGATAATTTTTTTTCTTAAATCATACAAGGTAACTGATGTTTTTATTGCACACCACATTTTACAGCTTATTAAAACAGCTTCTGTGAAGACACAGTAGACAAGAACAAATTTGCTTTAATAAAAGTAAGGATAATTTATAAGGGTCTGATTGGGGAGAATGCGTTGGTTCCATTTGCAATTCTACCTCCAGTCCCAGAACTAATAGTTGAGGCTTGTGTTGAAACAATCATGATATTGAAATTAAATGGAGCTTTGCCATTGTTTTGAGTTATTCTAGAATATCACCACAGCTTTTATTTGCAGATGCTGACATGCCAGTTGTACCTGCATGCACAATTATCAGCCATAATCATGGTTGTTGCACATGCTTGCCCTCATCATTTGTCAATTAACACTTGTTTGAGAAGAATAGATTGAACTCATACCTTTATTTCAGTCTTTTTGTAAATCCCAATCTGGAATAAAGGTAGTAAGTCTACTGGAAGAATAGTGGTATGCTGGGAACTGCAAAGTCACATAGCAAGGCTGTTGTGCAGACTAAATATATATCTCTCGTAAACAGGGAGAACAAAGGAGATGTAAAATGAGGAAGTAATACAAAAAGTGTGGGACTCACTTTGGAATTAAAAACAATCCAGCTGATCCTTTTCAGTAAGGAGTGGAGCCAGCTGTTGGATTTTGTGGAGTTTTGCAATGAGAGCTCAAACCATACCTTTTTCCTTCCTCGATGTCATGCTCTTGCCTGTTTTTCTACCCAAGTAGTCTTTTCTCCATGTGCCCTCTTGCTGGAATAGCATCCCTGCACTTGAAAACACCACCATCTTCTCCACTGCGCCCTTACCCTGGGATAGTAGCAAAGCAGCAAGATCAGAGGAAGAGGCAGTTTGCCTTCCCCTGTGCCTGCAGTAGCTGAGGTGAAACCTAAGTGATGTTCTTGCAGCCCAGGTAGATGTTTGACTTCTCAGCAGGATTGCAAGTGGGGATGATGGGTCTTCGAAGTGACAACTGTTGTCTAAGAGTCCCCTAGCATAACATGAACTGAGCAGGTCAAAGTCTGTATCAAACTTGCAAACCAGATGATGGTTGTGATCCTGCTTGCCTCTGTCTTCTTGCATGAACAGCTCAGCATCATCATTGATGTTCTTTCATGCCAAGCTGTCCTCCTATCCAGCATTTATATGAGTTCTGTTGAGGTGGAGTCAATTTTCCAGAGATCTAGCTTCTGGAGTATGTAGGCACAGGTTCTGGTACACAGTCACTGGGAGGTGAACTGTGCCCATTGAGTTCAGTGTTATGTTAACTCTGAAGCACTGGGAGGCTGTGTGCAGACAGCTTCTCATGAGCTTTATTTGCATCGTCTGTATTGTCCTTTTAAACTGCACAGTCTTGCTCTTCCTACACTGTGTAGTTCATGGTGTCATCAACTTTCTGAGAATGGGGATGAAAATAAGGCCATGTGTAGGTATGGCATAAGATTATTTCTGTGCACACATAAGCTTTGCACTTCTGAGCAGGATCGACACCTTGATGTTTCAAGAACATATAAGAGTTGCTGCCTTCCTGAGCCCTAATAAATATTTGTCCAACTCCGAATCTGTTGAATATCATTCAAACAAGATGAGCTAAAACTTCCCAAATATGATATGATAGTTCTAGGATCATTTTAAGTGAGGAAAAAAAAGTTACTTTTTTCCGTTCTTGACGGCCTGCATTGCTAGGCATTCTCTTACCTGAAAAAGAGATGTTTCCTTCAAAGTGGCTTATTCTTGCTGCCCCTGTGTCCAAAGCTTGATTTTAGAACATTCAGCAACCAAACAGCTCTTCAAAACATCATCATTTAAAAAAAGCTGAACTTGTCCAGTGCTGTGTGACTAATCACCCATGAAACCCGGTTGTGATTCAGGTTTGGTTAACAGTAGGTGTAGCCTATTAGTGGAGTATTAAGCCCTCATGGTTGAAATACAACCTGTAACTACTTTGTCCTTTAGTATATGGATGTTAACAGGAGTTTTCCAGTGACCCAGTGGGTTAATTTATGTAGTGTTTATGCTTTTGTTTTCAATTTTTAGCTCATTAAAATTATTAGGAAAAAAGCTTAATGCTTTTTCATGCTATTAGGAAAGTCAGCTACATGCTATTTAGGCAATTTGGATTGAATTCAGCTCAACTCAGCAGAGGTGCAGACGATGAAGAACTGTATACTTTATAGTTACTGTGTACAAAGATGCCAGATTGTAGAATCTCTATAGGTAATTGTGAGATTGCTATGAAGACATCACATTTGCCTGCAGAGATTTCCCAGTCTGCGACTTTTATCCAGGTTGAAGAAGAGAGAGAGAAGTATTTTCTTTCTACTAGTCCATGTATTTTAAACTGAATTTCGAATAAGATGTTGAAGAAGGTTCTGTTGCTGAAAGACCAGATGTAACTCCTTAGAAGTTTTCAAAAAGTCTAGATAACTATATTGCTAATAAAATATCATTTTAGGCTCTGACACTCTACATTCCCAGTCTGTGTGGATCCCTGTCTTCCAAAGGTTGCATTTTGGATGCTTCTCAATCACCTGGAACTTGGTCTAGCTGAAACTGAGACCACCTTTCCTCCACATTTCCGTGAATGAATACTTCTTGCCCCTGACTCTCCTACTGTTTTTAGGTCTCTACTAGAGCAACTGTAATTTTCCCCTTTCCTTCTCAACATACGTTCTGGTTGTAATCAAATGGCAGTGATTTCTTTTCTGTAAGCTTTTCTCTCTGTCCTTTTTTTGTCTAGATATTTGTGTTGGGAAAGAAAGGAGAGAAAATTTTTAGTCTCCTCCAGTCATCATCACCACCCCTTTGATTGCTGCCAGCCACATGGAGGTTCTCTGGTGCTACTCTCCCCTTCAGTTGATGTAATTCTCGCCTCATTTATGACTCTCCCACTTGTTATGTCTTGTTGTGCATTTTTACATTTAAATTAGGCATTCTTTGAGGCACAGATTATGAATAGACTTGTACTGTGCAAGTTTTTTAAAAAATGATATAAAATACAAACAAATGCAAGGAGATTAACTGTGGACTGAATAGTTTCTAACACACTAATTCCAAACAGTAAACACAAGAAATAAAAAAGATAACCCCCCTTACTTTAACCTACTTTAACACTCCTTTTGTGAGTAGCAAAGAAGGCTATAAAAACCTCAGCTTAATTTACTCTGTTCTGGTGTGGAGCTTTCATTTTAAGAGGTTTGTTTTTGCCAATGCTAAGTGATCCAAAGAATTTGAAGGATGAGGAACAGATCTTTGGTGTCTTTTGCTGTGAAAAATCTTTAATGTGCTTTAGAAGGAGACTAAAGACCTTGATTTCTTTCTGTCTTTTGGAAGTGAAAGGATGTTTTGTACCAAATTCCATGCAAAAAAGTCGCCGTAAGATGTGCCTCACAGTGACTGCTTTTACAGTATAAACAAATGAAAACCAGCTTGTGTCCTTGCTAAGCAGATTATCACGAGAGGTTGAAAAGGTTCTTTATAAAGAACAACTCATTCTCGTAATTTTTTGTAATGCTAGTGGGGCACTAGGAAAGTGGAAGTGAACACACAGAGCCACATTTGCCCTTTACCACACCCTTCAGAATCAGAGAAATCATCTTGTATTTTGTTGAAAAAACCTGAGGTTACAGAACATCTCAGTTTCTCTGCGACTTATGCATGTTTATTCTTTGTGTTCAGCCTCTTGTCCTATCTGTTCTGTCCCTGTATGTCTGCTGCCCCTCCTGACAGCTGCTGGCAAGGCTTTGCACAATTAATGGAGGTGCATTTTACCTGCTCTGTGGTTCCTTTAGCACAGCATCATCTCACTGCAACTTTCAATAGAGCCAGTCATAATTTTTTATAGAGTGAGCGAATTAATACATATGTAAGAGGGAAAACCTCTCCTAAATACCAGAACGAAACCTTGCTTCTGTTGCTGTTACTGAGAGCTCTGCACTGACTGCCTGGGATCTAGGATTTGTCTCTCCCTGTTCAAAACAATCAGACAGAACCCAACTGAGAAAACCTGCAAAACACCCCTGTTAAATTATTCAGTCTGCTCTACAAACTAATGAGTATAGTCAGCCAAATTTCATTTTAAAGGGAAATGAAAATTCAGACTGAAAACTGTGATGCTGCGTTTCAAGACAACAAAATTAATTATTGTGCATCTCTGAAGAAATCTGTAATGAGCCATGAGACCAAGCTGTTGCTGCATCCCTTTGTATGCCTTTGATGTAAGGAAAAAAAAAATTGGCTTTGTATGCTGATTCACTTGTAAGCACAAAGGATATCTTCATCCTCAGGCTCTGAAACTTTCTGATGTTATAGTTAATTAATAACGTTAGTATTTGCCACCTAGTGACTTCAGGGTATTGCATTAGAAAAATCATCATCCTAAAAGTGCAAAAGTCAGTAGATTTGTATGCATTTAATGATGAGTCACTACTGATGGGTTGGTATTCGTATCTCTACTATTTTTGCATTCTGGTTGATGTAAAATGCCTATTCTTCTGTTGTTTTACTCAGATGTACCTCTGGCAGCAAGGAAAATAGGAACTTCCATAGGGCTTAGCTGGTGCACTGACTGTTATTTCTCGATGATCTACAACAATGGTTATTCGGTAACAGCTGGGCCATGTCTTCTTTAGACAAAGCCACTGTGGGGCTGAAACCTCCCATCGCTGAAGCATAACTGTTTCCCTGGTAACGGTTAACTAGCACGTGTTTTATTGTTTCAAACTGCTTTCCTAGGGTATTTGCAGGTGGTAGAAGATGCTTTCTTAAAGAGGGGTCATAACCTTATGAACTTTCAGATGTTGCAACAAATTGGGGGACAAAAACATTTTTTTTTCTTTCAAATGGATTAAGTAAATCTTATTATATAGCCTTTGCGAGACAGATGTAACTCACAGTTTGATTTTTAGCTTTATATCCAGATGCTGATACAAGCATTTCTGCTGTCAAAATTTTGTTTTTGGAATGTGAATTAAGACCGTATATTCCAATAGGAAAGTTTAAAATAAACACAGTGAGAATATGCAGACATTAAGATTACTGTGACTTTCTTTTGTCTTGGCTTTATTTTATGCCTGTATGTATTTCTTTTGAATTTGCTATTTAAGTGATTTACTTTTAAAATGCACTTGGATCTACCAGGATTCTTAGGTTGGTCTGATAGATCTTATGTAAAGAATGGTGACAATGAAAAAATAACTTGCTTGGTATTTTAAATTGGAAAGTACAGAAGTATACTTAAAATGTACGCTTAGATGCAGAGTATACGTTCATATGCTTATCAGTAAGTAGGGAAGCAGAATTTCATAAAGAGTAACTACAGCCTCATTTTTTCCTATACCAAAATTAAAAGCACCTTAAAAATGTACTTACTGCATTGATAAAAAAACCCCAACATTCTGTGCTACACAGGAATGTTTTGCGTTACAGAGTTGTTACAAGGAGACAGTCCCAGGACAAAAGAATGACAAGTAACATGTGACATAGAATAAAAATGTGCTTAAATTTTAATAAATTCAGCAAAATCCATTCATAATCTAGTGGGATGAAGAGAGAGCTCCCTCTCCTGTCTGTTTGATAAAATTTATAGAAGCTATTTGCATGTTTACTTTAAGGTATAAATAAAAATAATGTTTAAACATGCTGTGAAGCTTGTAATAAAAGGATTGTGTTCATCTTTTCAAAAACAGTGAGCAGTGGTTAAATCTGACTCTGTCCTTTTTTTGAGACATTCTGAAATTATTCTGTTGTGTTGGCAGTGTGAAGTCTGTTGAAAAACTACTGCATAATACCAGACGACCTGTTTTGTACAGTGTGCTCTAAAACTAGGCTGAAACAAAGCTTCCCAAGCTTGTGCAAGAAACTGTCCTGATTTTAATGGAATTAACTCGCAACCCAGTGGGCAAGCCCTCAGATTTGTGGTTAATAATTATTTTTTTGTTTTATTTTTTGGTATCTGGAGAACAATCAGGGCCTTCATTTGTGGTTTTTATTTAATGTCACATTTTATAGATACAGCCTTCTCAAAGGTACGGAAGTGGTAGGTGTTCCTAGGCCAGCCCATCTGCTCCCTTTGTTTGAAAGCACAGACCTAGCTGGGGCTGCGTGCCTTAGCTGTGTCCCAGGCAGGCGTGGGGACAGTGAGGACAAAGTTCCTGCTGCTTGCAGCTGAGCTATTCCCAAAGATTTACAACAGATACATAGCAGTGAAGAATTGGAGGCTAGTGGTGACTGAATTATGTCATCAGAAGAGAGCAAATACATCATATTAATACCTGGCTGAAAACAGCACCTTATTTATTGAAATGCAAGTGTGAATATGACTATGCATTTTCAAAATCTGATAGTGTTTGTGGCTTTTTATTAAAACGCTGTTTTTTCAATTTGTAACAGATTTTTTTCAGAGAAATTTGGGCATTCATGTATAGATAAAGTAGCCAGTGTGACTTGGTTGCTAGCTCTTGCTTTATTCATAGACTTAATGCAGGTTTCTTCCTGTGTCTATTCATGAAAGTCTCTTTGCATGTCTTGTCTCTGTTCCACATCACATCTTTGCCACGGATACTAGGTTTTTAATAGGTTTCTCAGTCTTTTTGGTGGGCATCTCATGACAGCAAGAATCGCTCATCACTAAGTCAGGTGTATGTCCACAGGATGAAACTCAAATGTCAGTCTGGTCAGCAACCACGGGACCGGACAACGCTCCCCGAGCCCTAACTCTGGTGAAGTCCCTCTCTGTGACCTGCCTTGGGACAAGGGAGAGGGCAGGAAAACAGCTCCTGGGCCAGGGGGCTCCTTGTGCCGTGCCGGGCACAAAGCAGTTTGATAGAGCCTAAGGGATTTTTGGGGCGTTCCTGGAGGAGACTGTTGGGAGCTGTGGGGAGCTCAGTACCTGGCTGTATCGAGCCCAGGTGACAGAAGGAAAATTGCCTGTTCCCCGAGATGGCTGTGTAGGTCCTTGGGTTTGTGCTGAATACGGGGATGGGAATCACAGCTTCTGCAAGGATACATCACATATGCCCTGAAGTGATGGGTGAGACCACTGCTCATTTTTTACGTATGTTCCAGAAATACCGTGCTTAATGACTTCCTTCACTCTGGCTTATGACTGAACTGCATGAAAACTAAATGAAACTGAATTTTTTGATAGATATGTTTCCTGTCATGGTCTCTACATAATATGTAGCAGACATTTGAATTGCAGAATGGGAAGAGATCTGAGGCGAGATAAGTTAGGAAGGAAAGCAACAGGTTGTACACTCAGCCTATTCCCCCCTCCCCCCCTTTTTTTTTGCGGGGGGGGGGGGGGGGGCGGGGGAAGGGGGGCTTAAATAAATTAACAAATCAATTAGCCATATTTCAGGCCAGAATTTTTGCTTTACAGTGAAGAACGAAAGAATAATGAAATAATTATCCTCCTTGTTCATTGCCTTACTCAAAGCAAGTTTTTAATACACAAACTAGATGAAAACATCCTGACATGCAGTGTGCCTTGTACAAAATGCCCTGAGCTATATTCTTCAGGAGCATCACATTAGTTACGACTTTACCTTAAGATCAGTGTGGTATCAGTTAATAAATAATTATAATGAGAGAATTTTTGACAAAACACTTGTTCTGCTGCAGGTTATCTGGCAGTAGATTAACAAAACCTAATAATCTGTGTAGTCACATTATTCTGCGAGCCTGTGACTCTCACTATAAACCAGGGTTGATTCCTTTCCCATTTAGTGCCAAACTAATTTTAAGTCTTGTATAAAAGAACTTCGATTCCAGACATAGCAATGAATCCCCATTGAATTAATTATATTCTGTAAACTTCAAAACTGAGTTAAGTTGTTTCATTTTTCATAGTTCTGAATAAAAAACAAATGAGGCAATGACAGAGGCTGGAGTGTTGGCAATCAAAAGGTTGTATTTTGCTGTGTAATTACTTTCTCATTAATTCTAACTGTTGAAGAGCAGCTGCTAACTGTTGGTACCAGTTTATGACTAAAACAATGTTCTTGTTTAACAAACGAATTGACATTATTTTCGGGAAGAAAGCATTAAGAATATTTACAGTGCTATAGCAATGATTAATAACAGTGCCTGTCACATATGCACAGTAACACTATATTTACCAGCAAGCTCCCCCCACCCCCGAATTTAAAAGTCCAGACTTACCAGTAAACACAAGTACAAGCTGTTAATCTTTTATTTGCGTTTCTCCAGACTTCAGTATTGCTTTCAATCTGCTCGCTAACATTTGTAGTCACTTTAGCTAGTTCTGTACTGGGATAGATGCTGACTGATGTGAGCTTGGAAATGACTTAAAAAGAAAAGCCTGGTAAATGCTGCTTTATGCTCAGACCTCTCTGCCTTTGCTCAGTTACTTTGCTAAAGCGATCCTCAGACTGGGGCAGTAATCTAAGAGAAGATTAATTTTTCACTGACTGCAAAAGAAGGCGAATGGAGAGGAAGAGTTCTCTCCTTGCTCTCAGATCCCCGCTGAGGTCCCCAAACTGCGGCGCTGACACTAGCGTGGGGGCACAACTTCCTAGAGTCAGGCCTACTGTGCTGCTGGCTGCTCCCGGGATGTCAGCTTCCAAGTTGTTTCTTAAATAGAAAAGCATGCATCTGCTCCTCAAAAGTTTCGGAAGCACCAGAAAGATAGCTGGGAATTACAAGTAAAATACAAGTTTTCTATAGGAAACAGCCTGGCGGTCCACACTTTGTTATTCACTTGATAAGCAGAGTCTTTTTGACAGTCCTAACCTTCTAAACCATAGGTCCTGCTGAGCCCAGCATGAGTCAAACGCTGGGTACCATCTGTCAGAGCTTTAGTGGTTTTTTTTCCCTCTCTCCTCTTTTACTACAATCTGCTAAGAGGGGTGCAGAACAGGAGTTGCTTTTCTACACTTAAATGAGAAAGTAGGTAAATTCAATAAAAAGCATTAAAGAAATCCTGCTGTTCCCAAAAAACTCGGTAGGCACTGGGCAGGAGAACAGAATATTCTGTGTTCCTAAAGATTTTAAAAACAAGTATATAACATGCCTTGGGAAGTGGGGAAAAAATCTGAAATCCCAAACTGAAAAGATAATTTTGAAAAGCTAAGTTATATGAACCGTGGTATTAGCAAGAGTTTTGAAGTGATGCACAGAGGTTTCAGCTTTTTTCCTAAAGAAGCACTCGTAAAGGATATTCCAAATTTCCCATTGATGGACATTTAATAAGAGGAGCTGGCAGAGAAGAAATGGCCCCCTGCTGCACTGTAAAAGAATTACCAAGGGGACATTTTTATGTCTCATTAGTTTATATTCAGCCCTAAATTGGCACCTGTTCTGAACTTGGTCAAAGTTTGCTGGAACTGCAGAGACACAAATGAGTATTTCTCTTTAACATGTTACTAACAATTAATCAAAACAGAGGGGTTAGCAGGTTATTACAGGCATACAGGGACACATGGAAAGAAGAATATAACAGAAGAAGTGTTGTAGTGGTGTGATTTTCCGGTGCTGAGGGCCGTGTGAGACGATGTATCTGAAGTTACCTATATGGCTCTACAAGTGTGGTCACCATGCCTGCATGGTATACCTGCACAAATTGCTATTTTAGAGTCAAATTCCTAAGAACCATAGTGATTGCTGATACTGAGGAGGAAGGAGTGGGAAATTGTTTCATGTTGTTGATTTTTGAGCTGGTTGTCCACCAGCCTGTGCCTTTTAGGGTAGCTGTGGGACTGAGGTCATTTTGTATTAGTTGCTACAGTGTTAGCTATATTAGCTCCATGCCAGTAACACAACCCTGTATGTCGTAGACATTCCTACGGGGACATTTAGTGGCTTTCTTGTCTTTTCTCCCACTGCTTTATAAACTGAAGGAGATGTTTTACCTCTGAGAAGCTGGCTTTCTGACTCCAGCTGGGCATTTGTGTCATCAGCACTCAGTTTTCACATGAAATTATTGTAATCGACCATAGAAAGTGGGTGTATAATTGTGCATGAATTTTTATTCAGGGTCTGAATTTTAAGAAGCAGAAACTCTTAAATATGTTAAACAACATGCCTAGATCTCCTTTTACTATATTATGTCGTTCCAGCTCTACTGACTGCATCACATTATTTCAATTTGTGTTTATTTAGCAGAAGAGGTGGATACGTGGCTAATTGTGAGCATAGATTGAAAAAGTTCTAATGCAATTTAATTGTCCCCTTACGGTTTCTTTAGTCACAGCAATTCCATATTGCCATTTTAAAAGGTCATCAGTGCAATTGTAATGAGCATTTGATTCTGGTCTCATCGCAATTTTATATTCATCCAATTTTGCTTGATACACTGGCAAGCGCTGGGGCTGGCGCACCTGCGGGGTGCTGATCAGCAAGCTTCAGAACTCGGATGTTCACTTTGTCTCTTCTTGTGAGAAGGGTCATTAAACATACCCTTTGTGCGCAAGCAGGTAATCTACAAAAGACTGTTGTGGTGTGCCTCAGAAGCAGTTTACATAAAGAAGTGACTGGAAGGGCTTAGGCGTGGGCAGGTGTACCTGTATATGATGTTGCCTTTGGATGCCAGCTGTTACATATGGTTTGAACAAAAGCACGTGGTGATGTCATGACTTGTGTAATATTAGGGGGCTGTTGCGGTTGTATGTAAAGGACATAGTTTTACAGATTCCTTACTTCAAGTGTTATCATCCTCCTTGCATATGTTTGTTGTGGTAATACACAAAGGCAAACCGGAGCTGAACCCCTTTGTCCCTGGTGCTGTGTGAACACTGATTAGCAGAAAGGCCCTTTCCTGAGGGGCTTCAGTCTACGCTGGCAGGGCACACGGAAAGCAGGAAAGGAAAGGAGGGGGAGAGAACACAATACAGATAGTGAACAATGCGTTACCAAAAATTACCAGTCATAGCTGTTGTTTTTAATTATATATGTTATTTTTATCTCACCATTAATCTGTATTTTTCGCAAGTGATGCAGTGTAAAGTGTGTGTTTTCCCATTGTGTTACAGTGCTGCATTAGCATAGCGATACTGTGATAGAGAATGATTCTATGGCTTCTTACCCTCCTCAGTCTCTTGCTGAGCAACATTTACATTTATGTATGTCCTTTTGTCGTGAACATCTTTGATTAAATGTACAGTATGCTGGATTGCATGTCTAATCACAAAAGTGCTTTAGGCCATGTCTCTTCCAGAAAGAGCCTTACGAGTTGTTTAACTGTGAGCAAGTATAACATCTGACAAGACCTGCTTTTAAAGATGTATTGTGAGAGAGAAATGAAACATCTCCAGGTAGATAGCTATTTCAGAGATGGTGAGCAAAAGCAATAGTCCCTCCCCCCCTCCCCTCCCCTGCCTCCACATGCACCACAGCTGCAATAAGCTGGAGCACCTGTTCTTTGCATACTCCTGCTGGTTTGTGCTGTTTGTATCTGCTGCCAGTGGGGTCCCAGGAGAGATACAGGAGCTTTTTAATGGAACAAGAAAAACTGGGAGTGCATAAGATGTGCACTTTCACAGCAGTTGTCTCTCTCTTCTTCAAAAGACCACAGTTATGAGGTCAAATCAAATTCTTTTGCTGTAATTAATAAAACTGCATGAGAACTAGTTACACTTCAGCGTGCCAGACTCCATTTGTGAGAAAGGAGAGCTTTTCTAGTTAAGCTTCTGTACTTTGTAAGCATCACATTATTCAATTTGTAAAAATTTGTATTAGCATTTGAAGCATTTAAACCAGTGTAGCAGTCACTCTGGGATATCTAGTATTTTGCAGATATTTAGTAAGTGACATTTACTTTAATAAGCTAACATTTATATTCCATCAGGATTACTAAAGGTGTGTGTGAAGTGCTGTTCATTTTCCATTCTTGGCAGACCAAAGAGACTTTAATTTAAAATAGTTATTTAAAACAGTGGCTTGTGTTGGTAAAAAGGGATGACATGGAAAACACAGAATATTTTTAGCCCATGTTGTATCTCAGGTGCTACAAATGCTATTTTTCTAACATTTTGTCTGAACTAACTAAGACTTGGTAAATAGGTGTGATTTTAAAAACAGAGTATTCTCTCCTTTGTTATGTGGGAAAACTTTCTATACTGCTGTTGCTTCCTAACTTCTTACAAAGTTACTGGCTCAAATGATTGGTTTGACATAATCAGTTTTGGTTTAATATAGAGTTAAGTCAGTCTACAAATAAGAGGTTAAAGCACATAATTTCTATTGAAAATCTGGACTGTGTGAAAACTATAAATTCATGGCAAAACAAAGCAAACAACTGCATCAAAATGGTAGTACTTTATAGAGATGCTTGGATGGTTGTGGGGTAGAAGCACCTCTTTATATGTTTTCAGTGTCATAAAATGTAAACAAGTGATCAAAATTAGAAGGGGGACAGATGAAATAGAACCCTTAATAACAGCTCAAAAGATCTGTACTGTAAATAGGGGTATGAAAGTAGCTCTATAGACTATGACCCTAATGGACGCTTTCTTCAACAGTGGCATGTTCTTAAATTGCTTTGCCATTTAAGGCAACCTAAAGAAAACTTTCTTTCTTTGTAGGCCTGACAGTGTATGATCTTCATGCTGGCCAGAAATCCGTTAACCAGAAATTTGCTGTCTTTACAAGAAGAGCAACACAAGAGCAAAGGTAGTTTTGGACTTTATGTTCTCTCCTCTGCCCCAGATGCAAAAGGCAGTGAAGCATGACTGTAATTTTGCAGTGGAGGGGGTGTTACTGGGAAGCTCTCATATCCTGCTAACCCCTAGGGTGAAGCTTTTCATCTCCTCGAGGCTGTAGACTGAGGAAGGCCCATGCAATAGTCACCGTATGTGTTTTGTTTCCTTGAAGGACAGTGCAGTTTGCAGCACAGATTCCAATAGGTGCCAGTGTATTGTTTTGCATCAATCTTTTTTTCCCCACCTTCATAAAAAAGGGTGGTGAAGGAGATGATGGCAACAGAAAAACTGTGGATCAGGGCAGCTTCCTGGTACCGGAGTTGTAGAAGAATAGGTCTGGAAAGCACCAGGATTTCTGCTGAAACACTTGTAAACCCTGAGGAGCTGGTGCGGGAGAGGATGACACTTATATCATTTTGTGCTCTTTATGTGTCGTCAGAGGATGTCAGTTGATTTCATGAGAAATACTGCTTTAACATGGGTTTGAATTATGTTACTGTTGCCAGATCTTCCCCACGTTAGACAGAGCCATTTAGTGGTTATTATTTATTACTAGAATATTAGAATTGTGGGAGTCTCTTAGGCTTCTCTTTAAATTTTAAATACTCTAGGAAAACCTAACTAAGTCCTGATCCCATAGCCATTAATTTTAGTGGCATAACTGCCACTGAGTGAGCCTTGAGGCCTTATGCTATATATATATCAAGTGATGTTTTTAGAAGACAGAAAGGGAAAATATCGTTTCTGGAAAAATACACTACTGAGTCTTTCTCTTTTAGAAGCTAAAATCACACCTTAAAGTTGACTTGGAAACTAGTTGAGTCAATTTTTGTTCAAATATTAAAATGAATTAAAAAACCCCTTTTAGATTGCAGTCTGCAGAAATCCCAACAGATATTTCTGAAGTGCACTAGAAAAGGAGAGTTTATCTTAATTTGTAAAATCATCCAGTGAGTAGTAAACAGAACTTTAAAATTTGCTGTCAGAGTAAACTATATTTTTATGGCATTAAACACATAAAATAGATGTTTGTCATGTATTATCTTCTTGTGTTGTACGTATCAATTAGTCCAGTGTGCTTTATGGGATTATACACTATCTCTATTCTTTTCATGCCAGATGACATAAGATTGCTGTTAGAGGTATGGGGTGATTAAATTTACATATGACTAGGGAAATTTACACTGATATTTGACTTTCAGTCTTATGCAAATTACTAGCATCCAATTTGGCAGAAGTAAAATTACTGACCTTTCAAATGTTCATTTGCCTTCAAGTGTCCAGTGGGATCAGTATAGGCATTGCTGCCTATATTTTATACTACTGCATAATGCTTTGGAATAGTTTGAGTTCCTCACTTCCTTCCCATGGATGCTGCTAGGTATTTTCTACTACATGTCAGGAGTTAATGCTTTCTGATAGACTTTTAGGGTTTTTTGTGCTTTGCCTTCCACGAGTTGCTTAGTCCTCTTTAGGAAAAAAATCTCGCTTTCACTTGAAAACATCCTTAATTAAATAAAGATGAGGCAATTTTCTTTGCATAAAACTTTTGATCTTGTAATCTTCTCTGGAAGGGTCTAAGAAATGGAAGAGTTTTGAAAAAAGGCTTCTTCAGGTGGTCTCCTTCCACTGGCCTGAAATTTGTCTTAATATTTTTCTAAAAATAAACTGAAAATAGGAGCCCATTCTACTTCACTGGTAAATAAGAGCCAGCTTCTAGACTGCAGTCATTCAATACACAGTTTCAAGTGACATACCAGGCACCTACACACACGTTCCCTATATGAATTTTATGAATAAGACAAAAAGGAAATTTTAACAATTTGAAAAAAAAAATGAAATTTCATCTAAAGGTAGTCATGAAATTGGATGAGTGTAGTTTTCATAACAAAGTGTGTTTCATCTAACTTTTATTGTAGTCCAACTAATATCACATTGAATGGGGTGGACTAGAGAAAATAAGCAATGTCTTCTGATTCTCTGAGTCTCTCTTCCATATCCCCTGTTTTGACCTGATGAACCTTTTATTCAAATTTAGTCAATCTGGCATGTCAGTTGTAAATTTTCAATTCCAAAATTGTGTTTTATTGAGTTGAATTGTCAGTATGAACAGAAAGGCATGATTTTCCCAATTAAGGGAGGACTAATTTCTGAAGTAGCTGTAGTTACAAAATGCTGGTTTTGGCAGACAGAAAAACTGAGCACAATGGTCACACCATTATCTAATTCAAAAAGATGAATAAAAGATCCCCCTTCTCTTAGACAAACGGGTATCTATCAAGGATACTAATTTCTATATCTGCCTTTCCACAAAGCTAATGCAGTCAGTTAGTGTTTAATAAAAACCCAGGCACTAAAAAAAGGTTGAAAAGAGGAAATCTGGAGAGAAAGAGAGAGAGTGCCCTATCCAACAACTGACTTAACACATTTGATTAGAAATAGCAGTAAGGCTGCTCTTACCTGTCTTTTATAAACTCACTGTTTTTCCCTGTGTTAATAGAGCTAAGTGCTTTCAAAACTTTTTGTTTCAGTAATCTCTGATGCCTGGTTTTACTTCTGTGAATCTGCGGACATTAATTTGCTATTAACAGCAATGTTACCTGCTAGAACACATGATGTGCCAGAGCAAAATAATAGGAGCAAGTTATTAACACTTCAAGGTTGACCCGCCCTTTATCCCAGAATTCGTTCTGTATGTCGTCTTATTGATCTGACTCATGCAGCTTTTTGTCACCTGGGAATTAACAATTCGATGTTTTATTTGACCATTTATCTCTTTAGCAAAATTGTTGCAATCTCTTTGACCTTTTAAAATGTTTATGACAAGGTGTTTGCAGTTAATTGTGCTCATAAAAGAGTAAAGCTCAGATCGGGTCTAATATGTGCAAGGAGCCAGCCAGGAGTTCCTTACAAAAACATTCTAAGCTGTAACATATTTCATTTATTTGCAATATAATTCAAAGAAATAAAAATTTCCTGTACCAGGAGGACTGGTAATAGGCACATCCTAAGACCACAAAAATAACACCACTGTATTCTCTGTTCCTACGTCTTTTGTGGGGGGAAGAGTCAGCTGAGGGTAGAAATTATCAAAAAATAGAATTGCATGTTAAAACTGCAGTTTATAAGTAGGTGCATATATGTTTCTTGTTGTTTGCTGTTGGTGCCTTCTGGGGAAACACCCATGCTTGCATTACCTAAGCAGCAATTTTGCTGTTGCTGTGTGCTGTTTAAGTCTGTATAATGGAGAGAGCACGGTATATTGGGCTGAGATTGACAGATCAAGCCTGTGGAGTTTGTTACTGGCAATGCCTTCCCATAATCACCGTCACAAGGTGTCCTAACCCTCTGTCCAGCTGCTTTGTCTTGTACCACCAACCCATGTCCTCAGCCACCACACATCTCCAACACCTCCAGTCATACTCACTCAGTTTTCTGCAGGCACCTTGTTCCTGCCCATGGCTGTGCAAAGATATGGTGGTTCCTGGGCTCTTTCTTCTGTGCACAAGGGCATGTTCCAGGTAGGGAAGATGATTGTAAGGCTTTTTATCCGAGGGCTGCAAATACAGGATGGCAAGGGGAGCAGCACTGGCCACCCAGAGGCAGGGCTGCAGCTAGAGGACTCTCGGTGCAGGGCTGCAGATTTGGCAGCCCAGGGATACTATTACCATTTCATGTCCTAGGGCTCTCTGTTGCACAGAGATCAGTGCAGCCCCTGTCTTGACCCGTACTCAGCCCCTAGAAGAGCCCACCTCACTCTGTTTGGCAGCACTGCTTATGATCTCATGTTAGGCACCCCAATAAATTGCTAATCTGGTATAAATCTGCATCCTGCCAGTAGAATTAAATGAGGTCACTCTGATTTTCTCAGCTGCTGCATGGGTTTATGCCTCCTACCTTGTGTGTCTGAATATGGCAATCTATCTGAAATGACTGCACCCACAAAGCATCAAAATTATGTAGTAAGACATTGTGAAAAGAGTTAAGTTCAGTGGCACAACTGCGTGAAATTTCATGAAACGACAAAAACCTAATACCAATACTGTGAAAATAAAACCAGTCACTCAAGAATCCTTGAATTATTTCCTTAACTAGTAAAATATTTTTATGTGCGTTCAGGAGTGACTTAACTCTAAAAGTCTATTTTTGCCTTGTATGTACTACTGCTCTCATGTTATCAGGGTGAAACGCAGTTTTGTGGCTTTTCCAGCTGTGCATTTCCCACTGCTAACCAAGCACGTTCATTGTACTTTCCCGTAATTTTCAAGGCCTCACTTTAAATGATAAGGCCTGAGGTGCTTGGCTTATTCACATCTGCTGCTTTCCTGGAGGTCAATCAAACAGTTCTGCATTCAAGAAGTAATGGGGTCTTACAAAGGAAAACAATTATTTCACTTGAAATCTATTGATCTGGTTTCTGTGGTTCATGTGGTGTTTTGGGTGCAGAACAGTTGCTTGAAACAATTTGAGATCAATTCAAGTGTAACTGAATCAATAGATAACCATAACTGAATTGCACTACTCTTGTTTTTTATAAGAATATGGTTTTTGCTACCAACAGTAATAGGAGAATGCTAAGTGTAATCAAAACAGAAGGTTGAAATTAGAAGCTCTTATGTATTAATGACAAAAAATACTTTTAGCATCAAATTTCAGTCTAAAGAAAAGCTGACACATGAATAGCGCTATGAAAACACTTATTTGTTATCTTTAAAAGTGCTTTTATAAAAGCTTTCCAAAGAGTTGGGCTAATTTCTTTTCCATTCTGAGTATCAAGTCATCTGAAGCTAAATTTGCCAGATTTATGACATTTTACAGAATGTTGCTATCTTTAAATCATTTTGCTTCAAGAACGCAAAATTTGCTTTTTCAGAATTACATTACCTTCACAATAAATGCTGGTGCTAGAAATGTGTGATTTTATAACCAGGTTTCCTTTCTATATTGCCAGCACAGTTTGTTTTTATTTTACTCATTTTTCTGTTTGCTCCAGTTGTCTTTTCTGTTGAGAGTTTATCGAGGCAGAAAATTTCTGACCATTCAAAAGAACTTTGAAAACAATGGATGAAGAAAGGCAGGCGGGGTATCAAAAGATGCATTTTGACATTAACAGTTTGTCTGCCGGCAGAGCACTAGCTGACAACAAAACGAATGGAGCAGGGGAAGCTTTTGTTAAAGCAGTTATTAAACATTCCACATAATCATTTAGTCCTGCACTTAGAAAAATATTGTTTTGAAAATCCTTCCTGTAAAGTGCTGAATGCCAATGTAAGTGTGGTGGACACTAAAATAGGCACGTTTGTTTTCAGCTTTGTAGAATGTTTCTGCAAATTATGTATTTTGGAGGGCTAAGAACTCTATGTGATCTACAGGATGAAGATCATAACTAATTTTCTGAATCCTCCATTTCTGTGGGCAAGGACAGCAACCATAGGAAAGTAACGCATGGTTAGTAAAGAATAAAAAGTGTCAGGCAAAAATTTTAAAAGCCTTTGTATTCTTTTCTGAAATCCATTTCAGTAGAGAAAAAGTGGTGCTTTTGCATCTTGCTAGTTTGCTCTCCTAAATTAATTATTGGACAAATGGCTGGTAGTGGATTTGGGGAGAAATCTGCTCCATTACAAATGTACATTATAATAGATTTTCACAAAAGATGGTTAAATTTTTAGTGCTGTTTAAGCAAGCTTTTGAATGCATAATTGCACCTGGAAAGAACATTTTGGATAGGCACGTTCAGATAAACTGCTCATTTTGCATGCAGCAAGGCCTTTTGTATACAGAAAGATAGATACCTACATGCCCTGAACGTTGCATGCAGAGGTGAGATTGATTTAGTTCTGTGAATCTTAGTAGTGTGAACTGCCTTAACCAAATCCAGGAAGCTGCTTCAGATACTCTGTTAGGAATTTAGCTAGTCATTATATCTTGCCCAAACTTACCAATTTCAGTAAAATGTTCTAATGACAGTAGTGGCAAGAAGAAAATATCATTTAATAATTATTTTAGTGCCTTATGCATCATCAGCATGGACTGGTGACTGCCTGGTTGTACAGGGGATTTTGTATTTTTGAAGACATATTTTCCACTCAGATTCATTATTAGACCCAGGTTGCCTGACCTAGCTCAGCTGTACGGTAGTAAGAGGTGTTGCAGAAATGGGTAAGAGACGAGCAGCACATAGTGATGAGCTGGTAGTAGAAGGGGAGACAGAGAGGGCAGGAAAAGAAGAGCTATTAGAGTGAGAAGACAAGAAAAATGTACTAAACCTTTAAAAAGTGCTGCAAGGCATAATTAACACAGAGACAAAAAGACCTGGGAAAAGAGAGAGTCGGTAGGCATAATAGTGACTAAACAGAGCCACTGCCAGAACCAGCGGCTCAGTATGCATCACAGATGCTCAAATGCTGCATAAATATACAATTTCACCTTGCCTAGCTGTCCAGGTTAATCACACGGTTTGTGCAGTGGATACCTAAGAGTACCCTGCTGTGATGTTGGGTAGACAAACAAAATTAACCCCAGAGTCTAGTGCTACTGTTGTTCATCCAAACTTCTGCCATTCTCGTTTTCTCTGGTGCCTTAGGACTCGCTCTGACATCGTTACTGGTACCCGGTTCACTGCTGTAAGACAACGAGGAGCCAGCGACAGGGTCTTTAATATAATGTCTGCTATGAAAGTGAAGTTGTCATGGGAGAGGTCCCCAAGTCCTGGTTCCAAAAAGGGTGGTACAAATTGTTTAATCCACAAGAGCTACTTTATAGGAAGACTGGCATAGACAGTCCTCGAACCACAAATTGATGGAGGCTGCACTATGTCTTTGCTCTATCATTATCCTTTCCTGGTGGCATCTGCAATGTGCCACTGCTGGAGACGGGACCTCAGGTTTAGTCTAACTGGTTTGGCTATGCGTATGTGTTGCAGTCCCTAGGAGAGGCTACAGGCGCTGGGCAGTGGCCAGTAAAGGCTTCCTGCTGTTGTAACCTAGAATTAGGTGCAGGAGCTGTAAGAGTGCACAGACTGGTCACTACTACAGATAGTAGTTGTACTGTGCCTGGGTTGCATCAGATGATGCAACTCGCATAAGATTGAAAGAAGTTTTTGTAATGTAATAAAATGTACAAAGAGACTAAAGTTTTGTTTATCTTAAAACTGGAAGTCTAAAGTTAAGCACAGCATTTCTGCTGCACTGGATGA
Organism: Falco peregrinus; assembly: GCF_023634155.1. Lineage (NCBI taxonomy): Eukaryota > Metazoa > Chordata > Aves > Falconiformes > Falconidae > Falco > Falco peregrinus. The sequence goes on from NC_073731.1 coordinate 2,451,603, forward strand.
AGATGGAGGCAAACAGTATTTATGACTTGTTGCTCAAATTATTGTTGCTAAAAAAAAATCACTCTGTACAAGCTGTTAGTGCTCTGTTTCCCAGAAAGATTAGTGGTCTGTCAATCTCAGGTCTTCAGGCTGAGCTCAAAAATGCAGGCAAAACCTATTTTTTTCTCAAACCAGATAACACTCAAGGCTGCTCTCAGTTTTTCAACATTGCTTACTGACTGGCTCTGGAGATGACCTGTTAGATATTAGAGTTTCTGCTGAACAATTGTTATGATATTGAACAGATGTGGGCATGGTGGGTCCACGACTTTCAGAAACTTCCATTGCTCAGGAGAAATAACACATCTCCTCATGCACTGGAAACCAGCCCTGATCATCGTACAATTCATAATTAAATTTCCCTCTGGATGTAACTTCCTCTAAATTTAGGGATAATCTTCATCCATCTCTTACCTCTTGGTGTGTTCTGTTTGAATGACTCCATAGCTGCTGCAGGGCAGAAAAGAGAGCAGAGATCTGCAGCGCAAAGTGGAGAGAAAAATTGTCCTCATAAACACTGACATGTGAGTGAGGACTGTGCCAGACTGCGCAGGCAGTTATGTGCCTATCTCGTGTACAGACCTTCAGCGGTATCTGTAAGTACAACCTTATGAACAGATCTTCCCCATTAAGGTTCCTAATCTGAGGAGTGATTTTGGAAAAGAAAATTGGAGTTAATATTCAACCTCGTTTTGTTTCCTTTCACCTTTCTTCATTTGAATGACTTCCAGTTAATTGCAAAGTTGAATTGTGCTAGCCTCAGAACAAAATTACTATGAAGTAACTACCACTAAGGAGAAACGGTCGTGTTGGTTGTTTTCATTTAACATACCAAGTGGAATATCACAATTCATTTAGGTAATAGACTGCTACAAAGACTAATTAGAAACTGTGAAAGTCAGGAATCATAAGGAGTAGTGAATCTTCTAATTAGCTGGGGTTTAAAAGCTGACAGAAAATCAAGACACTGAGGGTCACAGTGTGGAAGAAAGTACTTGTCAGAGGTGAACAGATAAATGCTGTGCCAGAGTATGTGGTTTTCCTGCGTGTGCTTTTTCTGGTGGCATTCGAATAAACACACAGATACCACAGTCTACTTGCTATCTGCCTTTATGGCCTAACGGGTTAAATGGAAAATATAGCTTATTAGACTGACTGATGTCTTTCTCCTTTACCTGTCGCAAGGCAGACTTAGCCAGTCTGTGACATTACAGCTCTCATGTTGTTTATGGGATAGACCTTGAAGGAATGAAGTGGGAGTGATGGAGGAACAGTGTATCCCGGGGCTCCCTGTGCGTTGGGCAGGCATCCTGGACCTCTGTGATCTGCACTCTGGTCAAATAAATCCCAGGAAAAGCCAAAGTCCGTCCTGAGGAAGTTCAGGAACAAACATCCTTCCAATTAGGCAGAAGCTTGGGATAGTCAGAGATTGCAGTGCTCCCTGTGCGTTGGGCAGGCATCCTGGACCTCTGTGATCTGCACTCTGGTCAAATAAATCCCAGGAAAAGCCAAAGTCCGTCCTGAGGAAGTTCAGGAACAAACATCCTTCCAATTAGGCAGAAGCTTGGGATAGTCAGAGATTGCAGTAGTCAATCCCAAGGCAGGTTATAAATATTTACTAGTCTTACTGTGAAATGGGCAATTATTAGTGAAGATTGGGTATTTCTGAGATAATGTGGACTTGTCACCTTGATTTATTGGCATGTTTTCTAATTTTACCATTTGGGAAACCACTTTACCTTTCCTTTACGATAGTTACGGTAGTTTTATGATAGTTTGGGTGCCACCATTGTTCTGTCAGCTCCAAGACAGGTTTTCTAGCTGTTTTTTTTCCACTGTGCCAGCAGTGATCATCTGCAAAGGTGTATGCAGATGGTTTTGTATATTTCTGATCAAAAGCTGCGAGATACAAAATGTATTTGCTTTGAGCACCATTAATTGTGCTTTTTGAAAGCCTGGGTTAAAAGCATCAGGTCTACACTACAGTTGTAAGTAATATAAGAATGTAATGTAAGAATATACTTATCTTTGTATGACTAATACAACAGTACTTTTTCTATAAAATATATTTAATACTTTAAGAGAAGCGTGTTGCTATTAAGTGCATGGTATGGAAGGTGATCAGAGAGACAGCTGATTCTAATGTAAAAGATATAGTGGTTTAATTCAGGCTGCTACCTGTACATGGCCAGATGACATTTTGGGTCATCTTTCTTTCCTCCCTATGTTATAGAAAAACAGTATCTTTATTTTTCATCAATGTTGTGGAAAATATTTTTCACACTGTTGCAGTCTTTTTCACTTCAGAGGTCTCTGTTTGACAACTTGAAGAGCTTTATTCACATGTAAGGTGGCCCACTCTGGGAAGTATTTGCACTCAGGTTGAGAGCAGATTATAGGAAAAGTGGGGCAAATGGATAAAACATCAGGACACAGCTTCAATATTTTGGGTTTTCCAGTTGTTCTTTTCACCTAAACCCTATATAATTTTGGAGCTATATGAGCACAAACATAGAGTGACAATGGCAGGCTATACATTGGAGAGGAATGCAAGCATTTGACGATTAGGTGGTTCTCAGAGATGCTGTTTTTCAGTCTCTGCTCATTATAAAACAACAATAGGAACCCAAGAGGAAGATTGCAGAGCAAACAAATGCCTATGCAGTCACTTTTGTCCAAGTCTCTGCCGTTTTTCGTCATTGTAGATGCAAAGTGTATCCAAATAACCATTTGCAAATCATTAGTGATTGTGGTACCCTACTGCAGATACTGTAAAGGAAAAGGCAGCTGAAATTTATATTCTAATAGTGGTTTTTGCCATTCATGTCTTTTAAATCTATAAAAATGCTTGTAGCTGTATCATATCACTGTGGTTTTTAATGATTCAATACCAACTCAGGAAGCCTATATTTGGCTGTAAGAACACCATCTGAATGAAATCGGATAGAATATATTCTAAATTAATAATGAAAAAATAGTGTAAATGTTCCTTGGCTCTTCGGCCTGTCAGTATCAGCACTTTGTGGCCCTTGTCATTGTTTATGAGTCCTAAGGAAGCAGGTTAATCCAGGACAGCTGTCTGAATTTGGGACTTCCCTGGATTTTTTGGTCTAGCCCTGGATGTTTACATGTTCTACTGAAAGGCCACATTTTTTAAACCAGATGGGACAGAAGGACTTCTGCAAGTACAGACATTTGTGGAGAAGTGCTTGTGACTCCTGTGTCTGTCCTGCTCTGTATCAACTCTTGTATGCTGGGTGGAAGGAAAAGGGATTGTGAACAATTATCCTAACTAGAGAGTGAAAATTTGGGAAATTTCGAATGTATGGATCATAAATAATTGAAAATTCCTACTTTCCTTCCACAAGGAAGACCATTGCTCTTTCCCAGACTGCAGGGAGGCTGGTAACTGATGGGAATAGGAGTGACGAGAAAAAGGAAAGCATTTACATGGTAGAAATCTGGTGCTAGTGGAACCTGGGCATTGACAGTCAGTGCCTTTTGCTGTCCAGGACTGACACACTTCCTAGAGTCACAATAAGAAAAAGATAAATAGAAATTCCCTTTCCAACAAATTTAGCATCTTAATTAATTTAGTGAAGTGTAAGATTACAAACTGCATTAAGACGAAATAGTAACTATGTGGTTGCTAAATAGAGTCATTTTATAATGGAATTGAGTGCCTTTAAACCCCAGCTTTTTCCTTGTACATATATGCTACACATCTAAGTTATATACAAAATTTTAACTCTTAGATGCCTGTGCTTGAAGTTCTTTCTTGGTGGATAGTCCCTGTAATGCATTTATCCTAAATTTATAGGTATTGTCTGTAATGCTGTTTTATGTGATTTCTGTTTCGGAATTAATATTTTACCTTTCGGAGGCAGCAGTTGCTGTATGTGGAAAGTGGAACTTCTGACCAAAGAAAGAACTGCCTGGAGAGACTGGAGAGAAGAAAGTTGCTGAGGTCCCTTGGCTTACCACCAGCGTGCTGTGTGTAGCGCAGATGGTTAAACAGTGTTACAAGGCTAGAGCCTGATAATTCTGTTTTATGACCATCTATTTGTTTACCACCTCTTTGATGTGGTAGTGCTATAGCAAGTATTCAATAATTTACATACTGTACAATACAGCCAAATATAAATGATGCATTATTCTTCCATTTAGCCCCATTTGAATTGATTGATTACCAAATCTTCCATTTATCATTTATCAGCATTGCGATTATTTATAACTTTTGCTGAGTTTACAAAGTAATGCATCAATCAAGAAGCTGAGTTGCACTTCCCTGATTTATAATGGATATTTTAATGATCATTACCTGATCCTTTTATTATTTATTTATTTGTCAACAATGAGCTTGAAAAGAGTAGCCCAAAGGTATAAAGCTAAAGCTGAGAAAGACGCCCCCCCCTCCCCCTTTTCCCCCTCCCCTGCTTTGCATTATTGAATTTAATATTGTAATTTTTACTTCAAAGTGTACCACAAAAAGTAAAAACAATGCTGTTGGTTTTGGTAATGAGATCAGTGGTAGCTGGGAAGACACTGGGTCATTCAGTTTCTAGCAGGGAGAGGAGCAGAACGCTCTGCCTGGCTGTAAGCGCCGGTGCAGGGGCTGCGAGCTGGGGCACACCAACTTCCAACCAGCCAGGTAGGTGTTGTAGCTGGAGACCAGCCAAACACGCTGAGACCCAGCCTGTGCGCCTCCAGTCCTGATGCCTGGTGAGTCACATCAGTAGTGGAGATCCACTGGCTGAGGTTTCGCTTACTCTTAGGTGTTGTGGGTTTTTTGTGGACGATATCTCTGTTGTAACCTGTTTTGCAATTAGAGTGCTTTTCCACTCTTTATGTAGGGTGAGAGCTAAACACATTATGCTGGAGACACTGGTGTGCCACCCGCCCGCTATCCTTCCCCCAAATCCATGTAAAATCTTTCTTCACACGAACCAGCTCTCTGGCTTTCTCTGCAGCTCAGGTCGGGCTTTCCTCCATCCCACCACCCTCCTGATCTGGTGGCTGTGCCATGGGAAGCTTAAAGCAGCCAGACCTGATACACTGAGCGCTAAAGTTTTCCCTAGTTAAAACCTGCAATCTCAATTCATTCTCTTGAATGAAGCAAGTGAGACAAGTGATAAATTGGAGGCTAGTGAAACAGAGACTATGGGGGTGCTGGCTCTCTTAAAAATTTCTTATTTGAGTTGCAATATTGTTAAAATTCATTGAATAGAGAAATCACAGAATAAGTCCTTTTTGGCTATTGATAGCTTTCATGTTTAACCACTGTGCAACCTTTTGTGGTTTGGGCTCACCTAATTGCATTCTTGTTAAAAATTGCACTAATAGTCAGTAGCACAACAGAAAAGTGTGGAGATGTATGCTGTGTGTAGCTCGCTGGGTTTTTACCCTATCTGCTATCCTTATTACCATTTGCTCAGCTAAAAGAAAAGATTGAACATAAAAAACTGAAGGTCGTCCATACAGTTGTCTCAATAGCAATCTGTGTGACTTTAACCCTGTTGAGGAAAAGTAATTACCCTTTGGCTTCTGATGACCTCAACTAACCTTTGTTGAAGGACCAGAGAAAATAAAGGCTGACCAACAGCCTGCCCTTCCTGCCCTGTGGTTAACCTGCTCTGGGAATGAAGAACACCCTCAACAATAGAACGTGAAAATGTTGCCATGGAAATATCATTGGAAGAAGAAACAAAAATCTATTACAATTAATAGTGTTTTATTAGGTCACTCCTATAGAACTGTTTAATCCATGGAAGTTGCTCTATCTTAAGATCTGGGGTCAGAAAATTTCAGGAGGAATAAAAGAGGGAAGGAGAGGGTATGTCTTTAAAAATTCAAGAGCTGTTGACAGAGCTGGGATGGTTTGCGTGAGATAAAAGAATCATTTAGATGTTGCACACTGTAAGTATGGGAAATGATAGCAAAGAATAAACGCAATTATAGTAATTCTGAATGATAACTGCCAGCTATCCAACTGGCCAGGAAGTATATTGATACACAAGTATTTTGGGTTTGTTATACGGCAAATAAAAAGGGTAATTTTTTTTTTCGTATTTTTTTCACAATAGTAAGGCCTTGCCTGGAGAACACCGGGTTATTTGCAGGGTGTGTGCTGCTTTTGTGTATCTGGCATTTTCAAAATCAGGTCTATAATGTTTTTGGTTTGATTTTTTCCCCCTCCTTTTTTTATTTATTAAATTTGACACTTTGTGATACGTATTACACCTCTGTTAAATTGATTGGTCTACTTCAGTTTGTGTTAGGCTGAATCTTGTGCTTTTCATTACCCCCAGTAACTGGTAGTTTCAGTTGGAGCTGACAGTGCTGTAGTAGTTTTTTTCAGTAGTAGTTTAGCAGTTTCTAACAATATCAATGGTTCTTTGACCACACAAACCCAAAAAATTGTGAAGACATCAAAAATCTACATGGTGCTGATCTACAGTATTCCAGTTTCTAGAGCACGATAAAGCGTTTCAATCAAGTAAATTCTGTGACATTTCCTTATTCATGTGAAAAATTACAGTCCTTTAATTAATGTAGGAAAAAGTTTAAAACATGTATTTCTATACGTGTGTACCTAAAGAATTTTAAATTATCATATTGCTTTTAAAAGAAACGAGAAAATTTAGCACATTCATGTCAGGACGGTAGTATGCATATATTTTCTGGTATTGAAAATGAATTAAAAATAACACATTTCTTACAACAGTCATACACCAGCTTCCTCCTTTTGGTCTTGTTCCCAAAACACAAATATTTAAGATGCTAAGAAGATGTCAACTGGAATACTTTCATTATTATTACTGTTAATCTCACCGTTAGTGCAAACAGTAGCAAGTCTGTGCCCTAACTGTGTATTTCTTCTAATAAAACCTGAAAGCATGCTAAGGAAATGAGTTGCAGTAAACATCATATTAAGATGTTTTCTTTTAAAATGGTAAATAAGATTTTTTTCTCCAGTATTTTTACGTGCCAGCTTTTATTAATACAGTTGTGGATTTTCACCATGGGAGTATTCTTCAACTTAAGTATATTTTCAAATGGTAATTTGAAAAGAGAACGTGTATTTATTTGTACATGCAAAAGACTTTGACATGAAGCATCAAAATACCTTTCTGTATGGCAAATATGATAATTTTTCTAATCTTTTCCTAATTGTAACAATATTATTCAGTTTTTAAAGTTTGACATTTGAAAATTTTGACCAGGGAGTGTACTATGTCTATTTGCAGAATTGCAGGTGATAGTGTGCCCTGCCTTTTATTTATAAAATGTAAACTTCTTTGTTGCTTTAAAGTGAACTGTCTGCTGCTATATTCATTTACAACTGTGTGAACATTTTAAAAGGCTTTGATCAGGTTTATGAGCTTGTGTTTCAGGTTGTCAAAACAGTGTAGGTCCAGGATTGAAGGCAAAATGCTTTCATTAATTTTCAACAATAATTTCCATGTCACTGGCTCCAAATCATTGTTTGCTCGTATAATGGAGAACTGTTACCTGTTTCCTTGACTGTTTCACTTTTTCTCTTGGGCTGGTGCCAAGGTTTTCATGCTATTCCCTCTCGATTTCCAAATGCTGTATGTCCATGGCATTGTGGCTGAAGCTCAGAACAAAAGTCAAGAAAGTCCATCATCATCCGTGGAGTTTCTGTTGCTCTGTTTATTGAAGAGAGAGAGAAAGCAGGAGGAGGAGAATTACAATTGTTGCTCAAAGGTAAGCCTATTGATAACCTGCTCTGTTCTCAGTACTTTGAGGAGTTTGAGAAATCCCCTTAAATTATGCAAATAATTTTATTTCTACATTAGAAGTTGTCATTAAGGTGGCTTCACTTGTGGATTGTGTTCTGTCATGCTTTAATTGGCACATAGCCTACATCTTTTTCTATTTTAGCCTAACATAATTCTAAGGCCTTAGAAATGTTTTAATTTATGAAGATTTTAATTTGTGGGATTAATAAAGACAGAGGACTGAAGGATCCAGGAACTGTTAATTGTTACTGGTTTTGAGTGTTTACCACAAGAAAACACAACCTGACTGAATTAGTAATGAACTGTATATACTTATTCTTCTTTACAATGTGTTTCATACTTTCATTCTCTGAAATATATTGTTGTCTGCCACTGTCAACTGAATGGGAAGTTAAATACAAAGTCTATTTATAGGGTATTATTTTACTGCCTTACTGTTATTCTGATATGTCCATACAGGTGTATGTTATGTTATGCTAAGCACAGTATAACTTATATGAAAGAACTAGGTAGGTAATATCAAAGCAAAATAGTAAGAAATGTTTTTAATTCAAGTGCAAAGTCTGGTGACATGCAGTCATGTTTTTGAGAAAACAGAATCCTATTTATACTTAAATTTTGTTCACATGTTCATTGATAATTTCACCATAAAACGTACAGATGTAGTTTGGTAGCTAATGGTTAATCTCGCTAGCATTTTATCATACATGTGTTGTGGCAAGACAGAAATGAAATTATTTCTGTGTTATTCTGACCTGATAAATTCACAGCATCTATAAAATGCAAGGCTTTTAAACATACCACAATTCTTAAAGCATTAATTGGTCTAACATTGCATAACTGGTGTATTTAACTAGTGGCCTCCTATTGTTCTATAGCATTATCTAAAAATGTTGTGCCTTTCAAGAGAAAGACTGACAATACCATGGTTTAAATGTTGTATAAATGTTATAGAGAGAAAAGAGAATTGATTCAGTCTTCAGTGGTAATCGCAGCAGAAATATTAATTATAACAAGATTACTTCATGGCAAACTACAATATTGAAAGTACTGAATGAACATCTGATTCTCAGAAATCTAAATACAGTCTGAATATCCGAGGCATTGCAAAAATGTTTATGGATTATTTTAGCAATTTGCACAAACTACAGAGGAGGTATTCTTAATAAAATAGTATGACATTTCTGTAGCAAATTACTGTCACTTTAAAGTCATCTCCTAGATATTTATTAATAGTACAGCAATAAAGCATTGAATATAGTTTGGATAAGTGTTTATTGGTAACCTGCATCACACAAACAGATAAGTAAATCTTTATCTTGATGGTTTTGTTTTTAAATCAACAGCAGTATTAGATATCCTAAAAGTTACCACAGTCATTAAATACCTTATAGTGCTGTATCCCTGGTAATCCAATTTACAAAACTATATTCTCAGCAGAAACTCCTGGGGTATACAGTAGTTCTCTTCAGTAAGCCCTTCCTGCTTTTTCTTGTCATGAAGCAGTGATGGTACATTTTTATCCTGTTGATAATTTGACTCTCTTTAAACTATTTCTTGTTGACCCACTGGATTGGTCTTTATTAGGGTGGAGGTAGCTGGAAGACTGAAGGACTGCAGCCCATGTATCTTTCTTCCTTTTTTACTGTACCTTAATATTCAACATAGCATCATTATTCTGAGGCAAAAAGAGAAAAGCTGGTCCATCATATATTCCACATATTGCTAGTCTTTCCTCTATGTCCTGCAGTGCTAGAGAGGGGATTATTGCTGCGGAAAAAAAAATCTGGCCATAGTGTAGGAATAATCACTGCAGTCCAGCTCACCCCCACACCTCTTTCTCTCTCTCTCCTTCTCTCTCTCTCCCTCTGTTTGAGGCCCCAGCTGATTCAGTCTGCATCCATCCATACATAAATCATTGCCCTTATTCTATTGGTTACATGGTACATGGCAAGTATTGATTTTTTCCGTTGCCTCATTGCTGGAGAACCCATGGTTTTTGTGAGACTGAAAATGCAAAATTTTTTGCTGGAGATCTTGTCAAGGTACAAAAATGACAAGCAAGGAAGGTGCTATTTTAAGGTTTGTGTGACTTAAAAATCTTCACCTTCTCTGTTCTACTCTACATTTGCCTGTGTCCCCAAAAGTCGTGGCTTGTTTAATCACTGCTGCTTTAGGTAGGCTTAATGGCTAAGCAGCAGGAGAATAAGCAAACAGAAACAGGGCCTGGCCATTCTGAGGAAGGCATTGCTTAATTATTAAAAGTTTAATTATCTTCTGAAACATTAACAAAAAGGTAAAGAATAATCTGAAAATAATTCCATCTTAAGGGAAGAAATGAATCCTAGGCACAGGATGATAAATGGACATTTGTTTCTCTTCTGCATAACACAGAGATACAATATTGTGCTGAATTCTTGAGATAAGTCTTCATAGCTTCTTGAAATCATATTTACTAACCCTTCATCAGTATGATTGCTGCATTTAATTTTTCTCAGCATTCGAAGCTGCCAGAAAATATCTTACAAAAGCTGGCACCTTGTTTCCTCAAAGAAGTGTTTCTGGGTTATGATACAGATTATGAGATGCTCTCCTTCAGTAATAGAGAATTCCGGGGTATGAGACTCTCTTTTAATAAAAGCCTGATCCAAAACATACTGGAGTCAACAGGAATGCTTTCATTCACTCCGTAGGTGCTGGATCAGCTTCAGATTACACAGAAGCCAGTATTTTCCTTTTTTTGGAAACTGTCACTTTCCCCTGTTTTGAGGAAGGGGTGAAATGGGTTAGGATGGGTGGTTACAGAAGGATGTAGAATATTGTTATATTTAATCTGATCACATCTTTTAAGACCTTTAAATGAGGTGTATTGAAATCCGTGTGTGTTTTCTTTGATGTCTGTAATGCAAAATCTGACCTACACCTGCCCTGCGCCATTCCAAATTACTGTATTTTGCTTCTGTGCTTTTTTTGCATTTGAAAGCCACTGCCCATGCTTTTAACCTACACTGTCTTTAGACTCCAGCCTTTCACCAAAAGTTGCTTGAGCTCCATTTTTTACCTGACTTCTGCCAGCTGCATTTCCAAAGCAGGGGATATTTTCTGTCTGCTGTTTGCATGCAAATCAGATACCTTAAACAGTAATCCAGCTTTAGAGCTTTTGTGTTTCTAGGGCTGTAAATACTGAGCATAAAACCAAAATTATCAATAAGAAATTCCAGCCAGGCATCTTCACTTGCTGTATGGCACATACAGGAGCTGAAATCGTAGTGTGCTGCTGGCCCTCTGGTTGAGAATCAGGGCTGGACCGTTCAACCAGCCCTTCCCAGAGCTGGCTCTGCTCCTGCAGCCAACAGCCTGCACTGACCAAAACCTGGGGTCATGCTGGAGTGAGCAACCTCCCCCGTGTTTGATGGGGGCAATTGCGTCCTTACTAATGCACTTTTTTCCTCCACATGTAAGTTGCAACTGTTTTGAAGGTGTAACTTAAAAAAAATAATAAAATAAGACTGGAGGAAATGAGACTTGGATTCAAAATAATTTATAACATTTTTGTTTAGGAAAAAGGGCAGGGCATTACCATCAGCAAATGAGCTTCTCGCTTTACCAGAAATGTAGTATCACTGAAAAATTTGCCTTTCGTCTCACTGTAAACAGAACTTTTCTACTGGTTTTGTATACACACAGCCAGATCTTCATTATATTCAATGGAAATTTTTGTAGTAATTGAAATGAGAACACTTCTTGTGTAATCTTTGTGATAGTGACTGTGTACAAAAGGGTTTGTTACAGTCTGTGTATTACTTATTCAAACCAATTTTCTGGTTTAATTTCACTCCTTTAACCTTAGTAAAAAAGGAGAGTTATTTGGCTAGCTGAGGTATCCTCTTTAAGCATAGCACCAGTATTTCAGTGGTTATAACACAAAGAAAACATACTAAAGAAATATTAGTCTAAATCTGAATGTTACCCAGTATGTTTCACTGGTTTCTTATAGAGTATCAGGACAGAAAATGATTTCAGAATTTGTCTCCATTTTCCAAGCTTTTAGGACTCATCTTCTATAGGGGCATGGTTCTCTTGTATATGTTTTCCTGGAGCCACCCAGCCTGAAGTCTGGGCCTTCAGAAGGCAATTGGCCTACCTATGTTAAAATAGTGTTGCTGTAGTCTACGCTTATCCTGAAGTAGGGTGTTTTGCATCACAGCTCTGGGTATTTTGGTTGAAAGCTTGGCAGACACATACAACACAGAAATATGTTATATACACACTCCTCACCATCACCATTCTTTATGGTTTTATCTTCCTTTGAGATGCTGCATCGTGTTTTCTGTCAGTGTTTTGTGTAGAAGGATGGATGCTCTGCTCAATGTAGCCAGCACACATGCACCACACTCACCAGTCGCCATGGTGCTGGTTCAGGTACTGGCTGAGGTAGGTTTTTAGTATGGCTTGGAGTTTGAACATGCTAAAGTTGCTGACAGTGAGGCAAGAATTGGTCTTACTCACTGTGTTTTTGTAGCAGAACTGGCTGCAGAAATCCTTCCTGGAAGTTCCTGATGCCAGATCAATGGCTCTTGAAAGGTTAATTGTTCCTATAATGGAGATTATTGTGTGAGGGTCTGGACAAGGGAACACCTTGGATTTCTTCCCCTTGAACCTACACCACTCGAGAGTCCTGCAACAGTTCTTCCAGTGTGTCTGGGAAAGTGTCTCAGCATTGCCAGTTGTTTCCAGAAAGTAAGTGGACTATGGACAGCATGATCGCAGAGCATGGACCAACATGTTCTCCTTCAGATGTTACAGGAGAGGCTGTACCCACTGCTCTGCAGGAAAATGGGCAGTGATAAGAAATGTGATGGGATTTTCTTCAAGCTGGTCAGAGACCCCTAGGAAGGGCAGTCAGGTGTGCCCTGGGCTGGTATCACTGCCTTTGGTGGACACTTGTGCTTGCTGATAGACACACGTTTGGCTGCACAAATCTTCTGGACAGCTACACCGTGCTCCCATCCCAAAGCCCAAGCTGAACCTTTGTTGTGCACCCAGCAGCCAAATCATAATCATAATCATAACCCTTTTCTGTCCTGTTTGTAATGGCAAGGTGGGGTTAGTGTAGCCAATTCAGCCAACATTTTTGCATATCACTTTTGGAGGAAGGCAAGTATTGATTTATTAATTTCCATGAAGACGGACATGAGAATTAATGAATAACAACGACAAGAGGTAGAAGGGTTTTTTTTTTCCTGTAGCAACCGATCATAATATCTTGGTTGAAAATACAAGTGAAAAGAATAGAACTGCAAAGCATGTTTGTGTAAGATAGAGCTGAAGCAGGCAGGGACATTAACCACCCCCTGAGCAAAGCAGGCAGAGCAGCTGCCCTTTTCCCCATGACGAAAAGCCATCAGCCCGCCCTGGGAGCAGCCCGCGCTGCTCTGCATGGGGTCACACACAAACACCGCATCCGGAGTTGGGACGAGCTGCTGACAGCCAGGGCCAAGCTAACCCAGTCTCTCTCTCACCCATCACCAGTGACTTGCCATTCCCACTGTGCACAGCTGTATCTCTGCTAATGAAACATCAGAAAATTATGAGTCTATTGGGCAAGAGCAGGCTTACATCTTCAAAGGCCTTCATAAATGAGGTTGTGATGTGGAAAAATAAGTCTTGCCAGTACCTCCGTTTCATAGGTGGAGAAATTAAGGAACACCAAGAGCTGGCACTGAAGCAGAGGTTATGTCTGAGAGCTCCTGCCTGTGACACACATGTGGGAAAAATTGCTAAGGAACCATGCGTACATGTGGAAGTTTGACCCCTATAATGCTGCCAAGGGCAGCAAGGTCTTCGGTCGTTCGCTTAGCAAGCGTTAGTCACAAAAGCATTTGGCTCAGCTCAAACCTGTGTGTTGCGTTTTCTTAAAAATAATAATAAAAAAATCCCAAACTGAAAAAGGGAAGGAAATAGAAACACAAAGTCCTTTTTTCAGGAAGGCCTGCCTCTTTTTCTGTTTTCCTCAGCCTGTTATTGTGTAAATCACTCTCTTATACCCAGCAAATTAACTGCACGTGCTGCAGCATGCTGTAGGAAGTCTGTTGTGGATTTATCCATTTAAATAGGAGTGGAATACAGTGCCACTTCATTTAACCCATGCTGAATGCTGCATAAGATCCCAGAAAGTTATTCAGCAATAATCTGAAATCCCATCCCTGGGAAGAAAAAAAAGGCAAAAAAAGCTTTGGACTATACAGTTGGAGCCTGTAGTTGCAATAAAATCCAGGAAAAGGTTATTTTACCTGAATTTATCGCTTAGCAACCAAGAATCTACCTCCTGAGATTGCGGTTCATGGGTTACCAAGTAACTGGCTGTGACAATTACCAAACAGCTGTCCCAGGAATCTACATAGCCTTTAACCTCCGTCAGCTGAAAGATGGGCTGATGACAGCTAACAAACAATAGAAACACACCCTAATATTTTATTTAAGAGCTGAGGGAAGCCACAGCTGTATGGATCACTCAGCCAGCTGGATTTAACTGCTGCAAACTGCATGTCCTGTCTTCAAGAAACTGCTCTATAGCCACGCTCTGTGTTTAAAGATGCATTTGGGTCTTTATCGTCCAAACTTTGTGTCAAATAATTGAATCCAAACTAGCAAGATAGGTTTTGCTATTGTGCAGGAATGGTAAGTGGCTAATTATAAAGTGGGGCTTTTATTTATGCAGCCAGTGATTTACAAAATTTGCTCATTAATTAATTGTGTTCATTTTGGGTTTTTTCTGAAAGTAACTGTTCCACTGGTTAACAGTGAGAGGGAGAACATTAAATATCAAAGTAATAAAGAAGTAATTTAGAATGAGGCAAAAAACATAATTAACACTGGTAAGATAAAATTAAGGAGAAAAAATGTTGAGCTCGGATGTTGAGTAGAGCTTCTTGATAATGAGGTGGATTATGTCTGGGGGTGGTCTCCCAAAGGAAGCAAGGGAAACTACCATCAGCAGTCTGTGGAAGTAAGCTGGAAACAGTGGAAAGCACTGGAAATGTTGGATGTACAAATGCAGGTGTCAGTCCTGAGCGGTGGCAATTGCTTTCCCCCCTTCCATTTTTGCTTTCCCCCCTTCCATTTTTACTTTCTGTGATTTTATCATGTTATAAATACCAGTCAGCAGACTTGCAGCACATTGGAAATGCAACATTTTATGCTGGCGCTTTAGATGCCCTGAGCCTGGAGAGATTTATGGGTATGCCTTCTTCTACAAGTTCTGAGTGGCTCCTTTTAGTTTAAAATAGAAACAGGAAAAAGGTTAAGGGCCCCGTTCACATTTACAAATCCCAGGCATGCAAACTGTGGCTGAAATGGCAGCGAGCTCAGTTTCTCCCTGCAGGCTCGGTGCAGGTATCCAGGGGGAGAACATTTGGAAATCAGCTGTGCACTGCTACTGCTTATTCTAGTTGAGATATTATAAACTGCTTTGCTACACATTTGGGTTTTCTTTTTTTCTTCCTTTTTCTTTTTTCTTCTTTCTTTTCTTTCCCCCATGGCATGTTCCATATGCCACAATATAGTAAGAACTGGCTCAGAAAATTGTTCACTAGATTTACACTGGCAACAAGTTCACAATGGAAATTTTCCCCCAGCCATTTATGGCCAGCAACCTCCTCCTCGGTTCTTTAACTGGCTGGTCAAATTAGACCAGATTTCATTTGGCTATCTCTGCTTTTTAACATAATTTTTAAAACAAATTTATAACATTTACCCTTTCACTGCACAAAACTATACTAAGTTTTCAAGTACTCAGGCTCTAGAGGAATTTTGGTTCCTGAAATAGGTTAAAACCCCCAGTAGCTGCATCAGTGTAGTTTCTACTGATAAAGAGATGTCTCTCATGGCATGAGAGAGTCCCACTGCACATACAGACAGCTTTTCAGAGCGAGTCCATGCTGTCCTGCAAGAAGGAAATATTGAGCACTGTGATGTGCCTGCAGGTACCAGTACACACCTGCTTCTGTTAAGCAGAAGTGTGCAATGAGGTGTCAGCAATAACACCTTTTCCCTCAGAACTTAAATTAAGCCTTTATATTATTGGTTGATCCAAAGCGAGCGATAGTGAATATGTGAATGCTTAGAAAATGAGCAAAGAACTTGGAAACATTTATTAAAAAAATATTGAAGCATGGAGTCTTGTTGATATGAATGACATGTCATTGCCATCATTACAATGTCTTTGCGTATCTGCTACAGATGTTTGGCCAGGCTTGTAAGCTCTGTTAACTGAGACGTCTGAGGACAGCAGCACCACAGTCGTAAGCAACTGAGTGTGGTTTTGGGGAGAGCAGAACGGGTCTCAAACTTGTCACTGCCCAGAGGGTGGTTCCTTTGGTGCTTTTGTGTATCCCTTGAGCTAAGTACCAAAGGTGCTTTCACTCCTAAGCTGATTATTGGCTTATTTGGATGTGAAGGGAAGGGTGGGAGATCATCGCAACCATCTTGCTTGCACCCTGACTTGCTAGTCATTTGTCTCCGTGGTGGAATTTGATATAGGAAGGCTTTGCTGGGACATTCTTTCTGTCTCTTGATGACAGATCATGGTTGTCCTGTTTTCTGGCTGGTAGTTGGTTGGTTACGTTGACAGATGTTGCAATGATTCTTTTGGCAATATTCTGTTGTGCTGACTGTTCAAACAGGAAATTCAGCTTTTAGTGTTTGCACATGTTAAATGTTTGTTTTAGTAGGAATTGGCTCTGACAGCAGGCTGGTCACACAGTGTATTTTTGGAGCAGCAAACTCTGGAATTCTCAAAGTCATCATCCCATAGGTCTGCTGGTGCTCAGCTTAGAGCCCTGCTCCCTGAAGTACCACAAGACTGACTTTTGAGGAGAGGAGACATGAGCTTTTGAGCTGCAGGTTGCTGCTGTTTCACTGTTTTGGTGATGGGTGCCTGGGTGTGCTTGATGGCACTCAGTTCAAATCATACCATGGTACGACACTTTGGGAGACTTCGTAAGGTTTGATGTATGACAGTGTCTGTGCTGTCTCTGTTTTCCCTATAGTTTCTGAAGATTTGCTTTACCCAGCTGGCTTCGTGTCTAATGTTAACACAGGTGAACAGGAAGGGGGTTGTGGCTTGTGCTGCACAGCAGAAAGTGAGGACGTGCTCAGGAAGCACGGCAAGCAGTGCTTTCCTCCTAACAAAGACTAGCTGGAGAATTTAATCTGAGGAAGTGACATTTCCATCTGAGTCTGTTTGGTGATAATCTTGTTTCGGGTGACTGTTTTTTGACCTTGGTAGGCTGCTTCTTTGAAGGACAATCTGCATATGCTGGTGTGACTGAGTGTGATACATTTTGACTTGTTTACTAAAGTTTCATCAAGCAAAATTCTGTGAACTATTTATTTGAGGGCTGAAAGTGTCTGTTTCTTGTATGCAGTGGCACTAGAGATACCCTGGCTAACATTTGTTGTGTTGTTCTTCAGAAAAAGTTTATAAGATGTCAGGAGTCACAGCATTTGCTTCTCTTAAGTATGGTGTCTGTGCTGAAGACAAGCACATTATGAGAAGTAGCTTCATACTGATTTGTGGGGCACATGGTGGAGGAAAGGTTTAATCTGGTCAATAGCTCTCCAGACCCCTGCACCGTCACTTAGTAGGTGAGAAACAAGTGGCTGTGAGTAGTATGTGAAAGCTGCTTTGTGTCTTGCCAGCTTTTTGGACATGCTTCAGAGCTACAGCTATTTTGAGTAATGGAGCTTGGAAGTGGAAAAAGGCTTTGTGGCTAGCCTAGCATATGCATTTCTGAGAAACACATTTGGTCCCTATATGGTTATTTTTGTGTAATTCGTCAGGAAAAAAACTACTGTTGAGGAGAACATGCTCAGGTGAGTCAGATTAGAACACACACATGTATTTGCAATGTGCACATTTGCACACAAAAGTGATAAAATTACATGAATAACTGTGTGCACATATAACAAAAAAATTTCTACTTTCTGCTTAAAACAGTTTAGGTACAAAATAGATGCTACTCATGAATTTATAAGAAAACCAGAAAAGTTTGTTAGCTAGTGAATCTTTGAAAATGATACACCTGCAAGAAGGCAGAAGAATCCTTGAGAATCCAGTGCTCATTAGCAGCGATGAAATATAGGAAGAACAGTGAAATATATCCTTCAAAAACTGACATTTGTCTATTCTGGCATTTGGAGCGATATTGTCAATTTGGAACTTGCATTGATTGTTCACCAGTTAGTTGGATTTTGAACATATGTGGCTCCTGAAGACTTAGTGTCTTGCATGTTTTGACAGTTTTACTGATCAGCAGGATTTTAGATGCTATCTTTCTATCTTGATTTATTATTTTTCTTCCCAAATGCACTCATCCTAATCTCTGAGTAACAACACTGGTTCTGGAAGGGGCACGCTCTTTCCAAAAGAAACCCAGAGGTGTTTTCATATATGTTGGGTGAAAGTGCATTGCAGGAGAAGGCACTGTCTTTTAACAAAGTTTGGTTTTAAGCACAAAATAATCAGAATTCGGATGTTATTAAAGTAACATTTTTGTGAAAAGGAACTGGATTTAGAAAAATGAAGCAACTCTTCAGCCAGACCCATTATGAATTGCAAAAGCAGCTGGAAGATTTGGCCAGAAAATCAGGGTTGGGGTTTTTTTCTTCGTCAGAGTTTGTAAGATGTTTGGAGGGACATAACATTTATTTCTTATTTCTCTGAGTTTCAGTCCAGGCCTTGGAAAAACCCATCTGACAGTGAGTTTGTTTGTATATTTTACATTTTTCCCCTAAGTATGCTAGGCTCATTAGCAAGCCTTGGAAAAAGCATGCTTTGTTAAAGTTAATATGGAAAACAAGATACTAAGGGCTCAAATCTGTCTCCAGAATATAAATAAGCATAGCTTCCTTTGGACCAGATTTTGACCACAGCTATACTGGAACCCTTGTTTCAGGGAGAGTTACGAATGTGCATTTGCTAGGAAATGCTGCTCCTTCAACAAATTTCCTAACAGTGGTCGCTAAGTTTATGCCTCCAGGATATACACATCTACATACAGAATGACTGCGGTGCCTCTGGAATAGCTGCATAGCACCGTGCCGCGTGAACAGGACATTGCTTATTGCTGGGGGGGGGGAATAAGTGCCCCGCAGATCCAGTGCAGGAGGAGTGTGGATGTCAGTGCTGTCCAAAGCCTCTCCTGTGCCAGAAGGTGCTCGTTTTCCTTTCTGACCCCCAGAGCTGGCCAGCAGCGAGCAGGCACAAGGGGCGAGCAGTCTGCCGCTGGCTGTGGGCTTGTTCCTCCCTGGAAAAGTTTCCTGTTTCTGTGGATTCAGGGGAAACATCTTCATTTTTATGGTATTTTTTTAATTAAAAGATTGGATTTGAGAAGTTATA
The DNA here is from genome assembly GCF_023634155.1 of Falco peregrinus. NCBI lineage: Eukaryota > Metazoa > Chordata > Aves > Falconiformes > Falconidae > Falco > Falco peregrinus. The sequence continues at coordinate 2,470,806 of NC_073731.1, forward strand.
TCTAAGCACCTCTTAACCCCTTGGCGCAAGGGGGATGTATCCTCATTAGTTAGCATTTATACTGCCTTGTTAAGCCAAAGTCATTCCTACTCACTGTCATTATACTAAGCTGGGTTTTTTGGTGATCTCCTAATTCCAAAAGTAGAATGGCCAAATAAGCCTTGATTAAAGCAGTCCCTGGTTTTAAGCCAAGCATATAGTAACACGAGAATATAAAGAGAGTGGAGCTGCAGTGGTGCTGGAGAACTTGAATTGCTGCTTGAGAAAAATAGAGTTTCTCGAGACAGGGCATAAAATTTTTTCACTTAAAATGTGCTCTGGAGCTCTAATCCTATCAAACTATGGCATTTACTTGGTTCTTGAGCTAATAAGCAGAAGAGCACTTTGCTCTGAATGAGTCTGACTGAATCTCTGAATGAATCTGACCGTGACACTAGGTGACACCTTTTTTGATTGCTGAAATATTTAAGGCTGCTGCGGTACCACGTGGCAAACTCTGTAAAATAGTTTTAATTATACACTGTTCTGGCTGTAAGTATAACATCTGCGATAGCAGAAACATCCTCCGTCTTTACAGAATATTTATTTTTGTAGGGTTTATCAGCTTTCTCTGTTACTTTTTATCTGAAATCACCTTTTGTAACATCATTTAATTGCACTGAAGATAAAAATATCCTATTTGTGATATTAAAGGACAGCTAGATGAATGCTAAAAACTCTAAGGTAATCTGCTTTTGTGCATGTGTCCATAGCAATTTTACATGGTGGAAAATAATGCCTTTTTGTAGTCTTCATAATCTCCATTTTGTGCAGCAAAACTACATTTAGCTCAGTATAGCTACCTATCAACTTAACCTTCATGAGCACATGCATTTTATGATAGTTTTCACTTACAAGAGTAAATGTATGTCTCACGTGTTGCAACAGTACAGCAGTGTGCAGTTCGGTCATGTGATGCTGTTTACTAGAAGAGCAATCCTCTTCCAACTGGAGGAGGTTGGTGGGGGAAAATACTTTCATGCAGACACATACTTGCAGCTCTGAAATTGCAGGAGAGTAGGTCTTTTAATGATGCGGTTTAACAAATGAGTAGGAGTCCTCCCTGGGGCTCTGGGACCAGCAGAATTTGCCTTCCACTTTCCTCTCATATCCCCTTTGGCTGGAGCTAAAGCAAAGTGGACTGGTTTAAAAGCACGAGGAGCATACATGGTTAAGTGTGCAGATAGTGGAAGGAATGGTCTACTTAAGTATCTGCTCAAACATTTTGGGAACCCTCTGTGTATTTGATTAAACTTTTCAGTAGTCAGCAAAGCTTGTCATGAATGCACGTGCAGCAAATCATTCATCACTTCTGGGTTTTGCAGCCTCAGAGAACAGTCTGCCTTACTGCATTCGCATGCAGCACTACAACTTGGATAACTCTAACCCAACATTTCTGGAAAAAGCAAATTTTCGAGTTAACTGTCAGGTCTGTCTTCAGCTATCTGCTTGTGACTTACACAGCTTCTCGCTTTCACTGGGGCACTAGTGTCTTTATTTTTATATCCTTTGTATGAGATAATGAAGTGTCATTCTTCCCGTTTTTTTTCTTGGAGAATTGGGATTCAGAGAAATTGCACAACTCTCCAAAGAGGAAGAGGGGTTTATTTCCCAGTCCATATCTTCAGTCACAGACTAGTAGTCTTCCTCATTTCATTTGCTCCAAGAAGGTTTTAAACTTCCTTTTTTATAATAGGAAATATATTTTCTTGTGCTTACTAGACGCTAAACTATTTCATTCTGACTTGGTATTTGTCTGCAGGTGTTTGTTTATTTTCTTGAAAATTGTAGCCGGAGAGTCAGAAAAAGCAGAAGAGTGGACGGGAAACCCTTGTTAGAAAACAGTCATTACAGTTGTTGCTGTTCCTTCTGCAGAAGTCCTGAAAAGATCTCTCCCATAATTACCTCATAACTAATTTGTCTTGTTTCTTTGCAGAAACCAGTACACAGTAATTGCTTCTCAAATGCTCCGATTGCTTCTCTAATCCATATTTAACGGATATGTAGTGGTGAAAGATTATCAGCAGGCAGGAAAGGCAGCATTGTCTGTATGCAAGCTTAATTTGGTTGCTATCTGGAAAATGGCAGTGCTCTGCAGCAACAGGGTGTGGGAGAGGGAGCGATATGAGGGAGGGATGTGGCACCAAAGGCTAGAAAACGGGCAGAGGACTGATGGCCAGAGAATTAAACCCTGAGTATTATGCAGCAGTGGGCTCGCTGAGGTGAGGCACTGAAGGAAGCCATACTCAGGTGCTGCCATACTCCAAGAAGCAGAGGCAGGAGATGTGCGTTGACCTGTGTAGGCAGTCCTACTGCAGATGTTGGAGCCTGAGTGGATCCCATAGCACTGGCTGGAAGCTGAGCAAGACCAGCTCGGGTGGACATCGGTGGCGTGTAACCAGTCCTGTTGCATCAGGACCATTCTGGAGGATGGCGCTGAGGTCCCCCATTCTTTTCTCACATCCTTGGGGTCAGCTGAAGAGGCCTCTCATGGAAACCTTTAGGTGAACTTCCTGACTCTGCTCATTAATGATATACTAGGTTTATTTTCTTCTTTGTCTAGAATTAGCTGAAAAGAGGGATAAAAGAAATTACTCAGAAGAATTAACTGTCTGCACCTGAGGTGAGAAGGCTTCTAGAAAATTCAAGGTGAGAATTGACTGGACTATAAATGAGATTTAGCATGAGGATACCAAGTTCTCTGGAGAATCGAGATGCAGAGGTACATATTACAAACTAGCTATGAAAATCTAGAGGTATCTGAAAGTCTTTGGGCAGTTCCTTTCTGTTTTAAGATGGGGGTGCAAAGGATCGCGCTTGCATTCTTTCCAACTGCTGTATTTGATGAAGGGAATTTCCCTGAAATTTAATTTTTCATCCTTGTGTGAATAGGTTTTGCCAGAAAGGTATTTTTCCTTCTGTATTAATATTAAGGTAGTAAATTGTCTGTCCCTGTGTTCACTCGCTAGCCTTCCTTTTTTTTTTTTTTTCTTTCTTTTTTTTTCTTTCCCCTCCACTGGTTGCTCTGTAATTTAAGTTCATCTTTCAGGAAAACCATATGTTGGATTAAAGACAGGGTATTATTTTCATGCATTGTAATATACTCTATTACCTCTTCCATTATAGTGCCATGTAAAAGTAATTATTATTCCGTGTGTCACTGTGAATACATTTAAGATTCTTTAGGTCTTCTCTAGCACGAGTTGATTCCTGATTCACCAGTCTCATTCTTTTTTTGTGTTAGAACTAGCCGAGTATAAACATTGTAATCTTATAAAAGACTTTTAAAAATATGAAAAATGCATGCTAAAAAATAATTAGAAGATTAACTAGATTGCATTTCAGGAAAATATTAAGCTAATGACAGTAACTTATTTTGCACATTATAAAAAATTGAAATGAATGTAATTAATTAGCAACAGAGAGAACAGGAATTCCAATCTGACACAGTGATGCTTTAAAACAGACAAAAGAAGCGGTTTGTACGATTGCGTTCACTTTGACACTCGTATTTCCTCTTTTGAACAAAGGTTGAAGCTAGCTGGCTTTTAAGAGTTTATGAACTTAAGTTTTTTCAGCAAGTTTAAACTGATTACACTAACTCCATAGAAAGAGACTTCATTTGATAAGTTTACTTTGTTGTTAATAATCTCTTCCCACCAAACCTCAGCTGTAGCCGTATTAAATAAAAATATAGAAAATGGTATTGTAACCTCACCATCTGCTGTACAGCTTTGGTTTTTGTTCTGGAGTCCGAGTTGAAATACATTACTTGAAATCGAGGGTTAATTCACTGAAATCAGATGGGACCCCTGCAGTCTAATCCATAGGAACTGGCCAATTCTTTTGAGTTTTCTGCGTTTGATTAGTTGTACTGTAATTAAAGAAATTGCCAGTAGTCTTCTGCCTGGAAGTGATTAACCCACCAAGTGCTCATACCTATATTCTCTAGGTATCTCCAAATAATATAAGGCTTCATTTATGTTCCTTGGTAAGGAAACAAATGAAAATTGTCTACGGCCTTAATACTGTGGTTTGTGTGTTAGAAGCTGTTCTGTCTTGTGCCTCAGTGATGTCTGTTCAATTCTTTCTGATTATGCTGCATTTTAATTAAAGAACTAAAATGCTATTTGTATAAATGGAATGTGCTTCTCAGCATAGCCATTAACCATGGAGAGAAAGAAATCAGATAATGATGAGAGCCACCTAAGCAGACAGAATCTGGCATGTTGACCCTGCACACTCATGGAGACGTAGATACGATTGCTTGAATTTAAGCTAAATTTCTCTTGGGCTCTCCAGAATTACAGTTTTCATTCATTGAGGTACAAAAAGGAACAAAATTGGGGTGGGGGTGGGGGTGGTGAGAAAGCCTCTTTAAATTCTGACTTGTTGATGATGACTATGATTTTTGCTATTAAAAAATGCAGATTAAATTGGTTTATTTCCAAACTGAAAGAGCAGCAAAATGCAAATCCATCCCTATGTTAGATCTCATTGGAAGGAGGAAATTCATAGACTGTCCCCCCCAAACCAGTAAGAATGTTATGCCTAGTGCAAAATTCTCCCTGTGCAGGGGTCTAATTGCTGTCGACTCAATGGGAGAGTCCTTGTGAGTTTAGTGGCCCTGGGCTGGACTCCAGTGCCTGGATTAGGAGGTAAAATGCTAACCTCTGGCCGTCTGCTGCTGCTGGCTGGGGTCGCGCAGAGCCCAGCCGCACGCACGTGCAGGCACAGCACAATCCTGCTGTGCTGGGACATGCTCAGCCTCTTTGCATTGCGTTACCTACCAGGTGCTGGAGTTCAGCCACGAGATTTATTTTGCCTTCTCACTCCCCTTGGACTCTCAGCATCTCTCCAAGTTCCTTCTAACCATGACCAGTGGAAGGGATCAGAGAGGGGAAAAAAAAAAAGCGAGTTTTCCCTCCGAGATCGATGCAGCACCTGGTGGGATAATGCACAGAGTGCAGCTGCAGCACCGCTTGGTCCCTGCCGAGTGGCGGTTTCCACCAGCAGCCTGCTCCCTGCTGAGATAACACAACAGTAATGTCGTGACACATTGTGTTAAAGATAATCTAATTTTTTCCAGAACAGGGCAGAGAAGGGCTTGTGGAAAGGGGCAAATGAAGAAGGATGGATAAGGTGGGTTTTTTCTTGGCTGTCAAATGTGTTCTGGGAATATTCCTGGGTGTGTTTTCATGGTAAATAAGTTTCTGCATAAGCCTAGATCTTGGGAATATTCCTGGGTGTGTTTTCATGGTAAATAAGTTTCTGCATAAGCCTAGATCTTGAGCTGCCCTGCACATTAGTGAGGCAGACACAGATCTCTCCTGTGACATTCCTACAGTCTATCATTTAACTGTTTCTGTCCATAAAATAAGGATAAAAGCAAGATAACTTTTTGTAGTACGCAAATTAATACAAGTTGCTTAAATAAGTAGCATGGTGTGTCATGTGCCTGCGTATAATTGACAGATGACATACAAAATTTTATGAGTTTCTGAACTGTTACACACTGATTTGGGTGACACCACAAAGTAAAATCCCCTGTGCAGAATTCCTAAGTTAAAAAAATCTGTAATTGAAGTTTTTCCTTTTGATTAACTGTAAATTGTATTGTTGTCACAGAAGCTTTTCAGTGTTTTCTTAAAAGTACTTATTCTCATGGAGTCTTTATTTAGCTTAAAAATCACTTCTAAAAGGTTCAGCCACCTTTTCACAAAGAAAAAAGAGCCAACACCAAACTAACAAACAACATGATTAACAAAGCAAGACTTAAAAGTCAGTACCAAACTGAGTGCATATAACTAAGTTCTATAGATCTGTAATAAATCGGGCATGAAACAAAAGTGTGTTAAATATGGATACTGAACCTATATCAGCGTTGCTATTGATGTGTCAACTGGATATCGCAAAAAGGAGAAGCTGCAGAAGTGAAAGCTTTGAAGCGAACCATTTGCTGAGCCAAGGTATTTCATCTGCAATGTTTCACAGAAAAAAAAATGGTCTGTGTAGACTAGTTTATTCTGAGAAATAGGAATATAAATGCTATGGGAGCTTTTGATGTACTTTTAATACTAGGGAAGAGCCCAGAGATGAACCAGGTCCTGGTTCACCTGTGCTGGCAAGTTAGGCACAAACCCCAACCCTGTTTTAACTAACTGATGCATCCCTGTGGTTTTCATGGACTTGTGGAGCTCGTAGGTCCCAAGGAAGTGGCATTTGGAAAAGCTAAGACTTCAGGAAAAAGGCAATAAAAATGGAAGCTCTTTAAAAATGGAAATAGGTTCCTTGCATCTTGCTGTTGGCGTGATCGCTCTAGTGGATAAGTGGGAGAAAAGCAACGGGTGTAACTAAACGCTTGTGTACCAATTGTAGAAAGTTTTTCAAAAGTATTAGCGAGTGGCTTATAAATAGGTTTTGGTTACATTTACTATTAGCTACTAAAATAGGTATTAAAATATTTGCTGAGGTATTTACAGGAGCTTTTGTATTTGATCACAGAATTGTATTTATTGTATTTTTATATTTGATCTTGGAATTTTTCAATGCACAAACCCTATTCTTTCTCACCGAAGGTAATATTATGTAAGAAAATCACCCATCTGTGGACAGCAGCAGCATTTTCTTGTGACTTAACGTATCACACTGTCCAGCTTCCATAGCTCCTCCACAACTATTTGCTGCAATGCATTTTAGTTGCATGCATCAGAGTTTGTGTTAGTCTGTAATATGATTTATAGTGATGGGCTTTTACAGTAAATAGAATTTATGGCTTCATTTACTGTGGCATGCATATTGAAGTTCTGTATAGTTTCATACAGAAAAAGCTGCTTACACAGCATTTGCCATTGGCTGTTGATTGTCCTCAGGCTGTAAGAAATAAGTAAGGGATTAGCAAATAAGTCAAGTAAATTTGTGTGGGAAGTATTTCTATATTGTGCAAGACAGCACATTGTGTATTTCCCCTTAGTATTACAATAATTGAAGGTTTGATAGAATCCAAGAACTGGTGGGGTCCTGTAAGGTGGTCATACGCAGTTTTTATTTGCTGCAGTTTTCAGCAACATGTCTTGGCTGACAAGTGAATAGAACAGAGAAACAGCATGAATTTTGGTGGGCTCTGAAGTTGTGGGGGTGTCAAACCTGGGGATGAGATGGTCTGATTTGCACTGCTGAGCCTCTAATACCCCCAAGTGCTGGTAAGTGGAAAAAGGAAAACAAAACTCAGGGGCAGAGGGAAGTTGCCTGTTGGATCTTAGTTGGCCTTAAGAAAAGCTGCAGTTGAGTGCTTTTGCCAAAAACTCTCAGTTCACAGAGAGACAGTCAAGGCAGAAGACACTTGTGATTGAACAGGTAGTAGAGTCTAAAGTCTAGAAGCGTTGATGGCTTGTCCTATCTTGTGCAAAACCGTGTGGCAAAACTGGAAACTAGGAAAGATCTCCTGCCTGCGAAACAGACTTCTTATCCTTTTGTTTTCTCTGTTGTGTCTGTTTTGATTGTAAATTCTCAGGAGGCAGAAGCTGTCTTTTACCATAAGTTACACAGTGCTTAGAACAGTATGTCTTCATCATGGCTGGTACTTCTAGGAATTATAGTTTTTCCAAATGAATACACATCATGGAGAAATAATAATACTCACCCTTACTGAATGTCCTTTCCAACATCCCAAGGACTAAATGGAAATAGAGAATAAAGCTACTTTTCTGGTTCTAAAAATAATTCTTCTGGGTCATGTGGAAAATCATTGTGGAGGTTATTTCTGGGAGTTCAAATGTTCAGTTGTTCTGCTTTACTTTTTCTAGGAATTACTGCATGGCTGAGTTTCAGCCTCTAAAATTCTCAAAAAGCTCATGAAAAGAACTGCTGTGTTTCCTTTGGAAAAACTGGATGGCAGCGTAAGGAGAGAAAAAAAACGTGTTAGAATGCATTACAGCTTTATTGAGATTTGGAGATATAATAGGGAGTTTAGGATGTACCTATTGGTGTCACAACTCAAACTGGACAAGGTATTCATTTGGGGATAGACTTTATTATTCTTAATGTGTTGTGACCTACGGTGAGGATAGAAGTACTGCTCAGCAATAGAAACATGTAAGTGGAAAATCATAAGGTTTTCCTTGAGAAACAATGAAATTCCTCAAAGGTTAGCAATAAAGAAGGCTGATGAGATGACTGTTTGGATCATCTTCAAAGTTGAGGAAAGGCTATTTGATGTGCTTAGCCAAGGGGGCACAGCCATGAGCGAGTGTTTGTGTGGGCCTTGGTGACAACAGTAACCTGTAAAGTTTGACCAAAAAAAAGATGGCTTTCCTGAAAGCTGCTGGCAAAGTCAGGATGCTGAAATAGCAAGACTGCTGACCAGCAATTCCTGCACTCTTAACTGTTTGCCAAAATGTATTAAGTTAGTTGGGTTTTTTTGGTTTTTTTTTTTTTTTATAGTCAAAAGCTGAAAATAGGAAAAAATAAAACAAAACAGCACTGGCCCATTGTAGAGCAAGTCGTTTCCTGATCCTGAAACAGTTGTCAAACCACAGGTCATCAGCACTGCAGCTTGGATTCTTTCTCTTGAAAAGAAGGAAGTCAGGACTGATTAAACAACAGATAGGTTACTTCCAAGTACACCCAGCCTTTTAAAGGCTACCTTGCTCTTTTCAGCTTGTATGCCAACGTATATGTTTATTAAAAACCATACAAACCAAATAATCAAGACAGGAGCTTTCATCCCTTTGCCCACTTTAATCTTTTTTCAGCACAAAATGTTTTTTTGAGTAGTTACATCATATATGGGAATTTCTATTTTCTGGTAACAAGAAAGGGAGATGTGAGGAGGGCAAACTTAGGAGGAAAGCGAGTGGTGGGAAGCTCTACAGGCATTTTTTTATTTTCTCCAGCTCCATCCTGTCTGTTGTGAGTGTCACATGTTAATAGAAGTAGGGCAAAAAACCTTAAATGGTTCCATACATTACTTGTAATCTGTATGCACTGAAGAGAAGACTCTGACATCCATGTAGAACTTCTTTGTGTCAAATAAGGGAAGAAATCAGCTCACCTGTCAGTACTCATCTTGTTTCAAGAACTAACATTTTATTTCATGTTCTCTTGCCATGTGATATCCAAAGACAAGGGAGGAGGACACTGCAGCACTGCTCATCTTTAGATGAATCTGTTGTACAAAAATTGGCAGGATCTTAGCCTGAAATATTAAAATCTATTTCTTAATATCTGGAAACTTCAGGAGCACAGCATTAACATTTCTCCCTATCCTCTGTCATGTCACCAGACTGAGAAGATGCTGAAATATGAGCTGATCGTCACCTTCCTGAGAAGAATAGAGGCATAGCCAACCAGTAACAAACACAGAAATCTGAACAGCTGAAAAACTGCACCTTCTGCCTTAATTAACTTACTTGGCTCTAATTTGTAGTCTGCCTTAATACAAGCTTAGCAATGAGGTTTGCAGAGCTGAAAAATGTTTGCAGTATGAAACGTAACTGTCTAACATGGTATCAAAACCTGATAATAAATTTAACACCCTGGGAGGCAGAGGTCTAGGTCAGAGGAAAGGTGACTTAGGACTAAGTAGAATTAAATGCTGGAGGGATTTTGGCATAGTAAAACTGCTGTAAGCAGGAGAAAATTAGGACTTTACCAAAGAAATCATGGGGGAAAAGGTTTTTACTACTGGCTTTTAATCTTCTTGGCTTCTCAAATATATATAGGGAACAGAGACTAATTACTAAATAATTTGTAGTGAGAATTGGCTGCGTTCTGTTGCGTTAAGACATATGTGCGGCACTTGCTTCAGTGTCTTCAGCCAAAACTTCCCTTCGTGCTGCTGCTGTTCAGGATGCTGAGTCCCGGTGACTGCTGTTCATTGTTCCAGGCACGGTTGTTTGTAAATGCTATTCTCTGAATTAGGCCCAGTCCTGCTAAAGGAGCTATGGAAACTCGGGCAACCTTGCATACGAGCTCATCGGGGCCTTGGGCTGGATGCTGGAAATTCTTGTTTCCATGAGCAGTTTAAATCCTGTGGAAAACTCCCACTGACTTTGCAGGGATTATCCATTTGCGGAAAGTTATTTTGAGGGAGGTGCATTCCTTTGTAAAACGGCTGGCAACAAGTCTGGGCAGCACTCAGGTCTCATTTCTGACCATGTATTTTTGTTGGTCTGAATTTGTCCTGTGCCTCGCACAATGGGAATGTAGCCCATGACTAGAGCTTGCACTTTCCATTTTAGTCTAATAAAAAGTAATAACAAAAAAAGAAAGCAAGGCTTGAGCGCATAAGTGTTTTCAGATACTGGACCCCTTGGGCTATATCATGTTGGTGTCTTTGAACAAGTCTCTGTAGAGATCAGAGTGCAATTCTGCTTGAAAAGCGTAGACCCAGCATGACCTACCTTTTGTCAGGGCCTTTGGACTCCCAAGTGAGGAAAGTTGCATTGTAAATGGAAAATAAAATTAGGTACAGTGCTTTTTTTTTAATTTTCTGAACATTGTTATTATTTATACTTTTTTATATTTTAATACCTTACTGTTTTATTCATAGTTGTCTTGTGATCTGATTTCAGAAATATTCCAATATTTAATTGGAAGGTAAAGGGGAGAATTCCCCATGCTAGCTTGTTTAAAGAATGTTATCAGCTGTCTGGTCAACATATTTTCTGTGATGCTTCAACACAGAGAACCCTGTGCTGCATTTAAAATAAAGAGTTTGCTAGTAAAAATACACTTCTTCCTGAGGTTATTTAAAACAAAGACCTACATTTCTCACATCCTACTGTTGTCTGAAATACAAAATCCCACCCTATATCGCTGTGCCAGAAAATGTTAGCAGATAAAGTGCAGAGCAGGTCATGGTATTTCTAATTCAGATTAATGACCCCATCCAGCTTGTCTCCTTAGCAGGAAATTAGAAAGTGCTAGGAAGGAGAAAATAGTGATTCATAATGTGTGACTCTCTGTATTGGCAGTTGCACTCATTAAAAGCTAAGGTATTGTTTTGATATAAAATAATTGAGACTGACTTATTTGTGGGATACGGCAGTCTCAGCTCATAGAGATTCCTTGAGAAGACTGCTGGCGCAATGCCCAGATCAAGGAAGAAGAGGTAACTGATGGCTGTCAGCCATCCCTGGCCAGGTTAAGTGCACAACTGTCTTCTGCTGCAGAAATGACCACAGCTGCTCTTCTTGAAGAGCCTGAAAGAATAAATCCCTTCAGGAAGGTTTTGAGCAGACAAGGAGAAAGCAATGAGAAACCACCTAAGAAAGCAGCTGATGTTTGTTGCATAATGCGATACACGCGGTCATGTTTAGGTGCAGGGGTTGTAGCTTGAGGAGTGTAGAAGAGCATGTCAGCAGTCGGCATGACTCCTAGATTTTGTCTGCAGAGGCTGGGTCTAAAAGAGGTCTTAGGTTCTGTGCATCCCTGTCAGCCAGAGTCCAGGGTACGGCTATACGCTCAGCTTCGCTCACCAGCCGCAGTCTTCCCTTCAGAAGGGGAAGCCAGCCTTCCTCCAAGTTCCTGCTCATGCAAAATGAATTTGTATGCAAAAGAAAGTAAAATTTTTGCTTGGAGAAACAGTCCCAGTTCAAGGGCATTTATGTCCAAGCTAGTGTGGAAGTGTGGGATGCATCTTCAGAGAGCAATACTCATGCATGTCCCACGGTGTGGAGTGGGAAGGAGCTCTGTGTGGGGTGCTATGCAGGACTTGCAGCTCCTTCTTTCTCCCTCTCTTCTCTAAGCGGTGTGGAGGGCACTGTGACACGTTGGTTGAACTGTGTAATCTCTGCCCCTGCAGTGAAAGCTTTGCTGTTAGGCTAGAAAGACAGCAGGGCTTTGCTGTTGGGCAGGTGAGGTTCCGGCTGCTCTCAAGAAATTCTTCAGCGACCCTGAGAAGGAAGGACCAAACCTTCTGGTCTCTGGGGCAGTGCTCTAGCTCCCTGATATTAGGGTTTTGCTTCTGCATTTGAGTTCTTTTCCCTGCCCAGGGGCATAGGGCTAATATCTGGCAGGTACTGGTTTGAAAGACGGCAAAAAGGAGAAATGATGGTAGCAATGTGTCTGGCACGCTAGGCAAACCCTTAACCAGCAGGCTGTTTGTACAGGGGCACCACCTCCGGCCATGGGCTAAAGAGACGAGACTAGCAAACTGTCATTTCCCGAGAAGCTCAGGTCAGTTTGTGCCTGCTAGTTTGTTAATGCGCAGTGGACTGACACCCAGCATGGCAAAAAGGACTTTTGGCTCAAAGGGGACCAGAGGGTGTGAAATGCTAGTGTATAGGAGGCTAGGTTGTCAGAGGGTAGCGTGCGATTGCTCTTGGACTTTTAGATTTTCAGCACTGGCATTGGTAATCTACATTCTGCTGAAATCCTGTATTAGTTGTCTTTTTTATTATTATTATTCTAGATTTAGCTTGTAATCTTTAAGAACTGTAGTTGCTAGATACTAAAAGGTGGCACCGTGCACGGCTTAGTGTTGTCTTGATTGAAATGCTGAGGTCAAAGGCCAGCAGAAGTCAAAGGTCCCTGCAAGCTAACCATATGCATGGGCTTGCTGAGCTCTTCTCCCTCTGTGTCATGAAGACAAATGGCATTTTTTAAAATTCTTCCAATGAACTAGCATTCATTTTCTGGCGTCTCTTCCTTCTTTATTGCTTCCTAATGAGCTTCATTCCCATCACCTCTAGCCTTCTGCTTTGCAACCTGCATTCACACCCATGCATAGAAGAGAAGCAAATTGAACAAATTAATTAAGTTGGCCTGTCTAATGAAATGGGCTTTGGTGACTTCTGGGGTTTTGCCTCTTGCTTTTTACAGAAATCTTCTCTAAATCTTTGATAGCCATGGTTGCTGGGCTTTTTCTGTCCGTCGGGTTGGCAAAAGCACCAAATTTTCTGTGTGGTGTCTCAGATTTAGCCGAGAACATTTCCTTCTCTGTCTATATTTTCATATATATTACATACATGTGTGTTATTTTTACTCTTTATTTGTATATTTATGGTGGTTGTTTTACCTGCTTGTTTATTTTTTCAGCAATGGAATTTTTCTGAAAGTGCTTTTCAGGAGCTATTTGGAATAAGAGCTGTTAGTTGGAGAGGGGATCTGTGCTATTACAGTCCACAAAACTTCCTCTCAACCCTGGACTGGTTGGGGTGTATTTTCTCTCCTGTTTTTCCCATGCTGCTTTGTTTGCTCTCAGACGGGTCAACTGATTCAAAATCAAGTGTTAGCTAGATTATTATTTAAAAAAACAAACCAAACTGGTAAAAGCTTGTGTGTGAGCTGGCACTTAACATTGCCTCCTGAAATGCTACTATTGAAATCTTCACCCAGATATAGTTGTGCTTATGCATTTTTGGGTTTTGGTGTTTTTTTCCCCAACAGTATCACTTCTTTGCACTGGAGAAAGGCAGTTGTCTGAAACTGTAAAATTCTGCTAATTTCAATGAATTGTGGATAAAGTGAAGATCTCGCTGTGCATGTGTTTTTGTTGCTCATTGTAACTCCTTTCCTCTTGGCCTCGGGTGATGCTCTTGACCTTTGTGCTGCAGGCTGCCTAGGTATAAAATGCATGCAGCATCTCTGTGTGCAAATTCATTACTCTTTACGGAGCTTTGAGAGATGCTGTAGCATGTGAAGGAGCATAGAGAAACTGCTAAACTCTCAAAGGTTAAGTGTAGATCTAAGCAAGGACTCTTCCACTCTTGACCATTTACTAGTATCAGCTGTTGTCTGTAAACACCCACTGCATATGAAGCAGTCGGCGCGAGGCAGCTGTTCTTTCGTATGAGATCAAATGTTACCACCAGCCAGTCCAGGCTTACCCTTGGAGAAGACAAATAATGACAGCCACCTTTCTGGTTTGTATCAGTAATACTTTTTATTCCTCTTAACATGTGCCCTTTGCTGCATATCATTGCAGGGGTTTAATTCTGGTTATAGATGACTAGGACTAATTGCCTCCACCTGATTTTTACAAGATAGCGGTTTAATTCAGCCTTTCTAACTGCTGTTTCCTAACATAGTACTACTATTACCAGATGAAAGTGCTGTGGATTATTTCCAAGGAATATGTGAATAATTTTAAATTCCTCTGCTGAAACTACTTCGACTGAATGTTTTCCCTTCCCAGTCTGCTGTGTGTTTTCACTTTGAAGTAATAAGTCTTTTGGTATCTCGTCACCTTGACTATTTTCTTCCTTTTTATTCCACAGTTCATCACTTCATTATACCTGAAAAACAGTGATGGTCCTGTGAAGTGATGGTTATATAAACACTGTTCTGGTGTGAAATAGTGCCTGAAACTTCAGTGGTGGCTAATGGAGGGTCTAAAATGTCATACATTGAAATGTCGCGGGGAATCTGAACCTGATTCAGCTTCCAGTGTTGGTACTCTCTTAACTTTAGTAGCATTATTGCACAGTGAGAAATACCAGTTCTGAACTCATCCTTCTGTACCTCCTAATTTATTGCACATAAGTGTGTCCAAGAGGAAAAGTACAAGATTTTGTTCCCGCTTCTTCTGTTACGCAGTTTATCATGTAATGTTTTACCATTCTGCAACTAGAATATGTGGAGATGGATGATAAATATGGAAATATGAATTATTTTACACACTTGCTACAGTGTAGTCCAGATGATGGGTTTATTTCAGTCCCTGGATGTGAAATGGATAATACACTCTCTGAAGGAATGAAGGTGATCCAAAATAAAGCAAAAGCCAGCAACTGGGAGTTCGGACTGAGAGAAAAGAGGTTCTCAAAAATTCTTTCAGCTATGTCCTCTTCTGTTCTTGTCAGCTTTTTATATGCTTTTCATGTCTTTACATGCTTCTACTACCCCAATGATAGAAAGGCCATAAACGGCTCTCTGTGGGAGACTTAAAATGCCAGAAAGTGCTGCTGAAGTTGTAGGCTGGGTCTGTGTGGCTAACAGCGTTAACCTTCGGAGTGGCAAGGGTGACCTAGCCTCTAGGTGAGGTTTTGGACAGGTCCCTTAGTCCTTCTGCATTCAGGTTCACTGGCTCCAGCTTTCACGATTGAAGGACCTTCTTCCTGGCTGGAATTTACTCCAGTC
The DNA here is from genome assembly GCF_023634155.1 of Falco peregrinus. Lineage (NCBI taxonomy): Eukaryota > Metazoa > Chordata > Aves > Falconiformes > Falconidae > Falco > Falco peregrinus. The sequence continues at coordinate 2,485,929 of NC_073731.1, forward strand.
AAGGTAGGAAGAATTCAGCTTATTTTGGGGGGGCAAAGTTTGTTGTTGACAATGAGGATCTGCATGCCTCAGATTGTTGCAGTCCTGACAGCGGAGCTGTCGCTACAGAGACAGAGGGCTAAATCGGACAGGTTGTCATTCTACAGTTTACTTGCAGAAGCGGAACATGAAATGCACATTAAAATGGCCATGTTGGTTTGTGGGGTTTCTTTCTTTACACATCGTTTTCTGTAAGCTAGAGTTCTTACAAATATTTCTCTGCTTTGAAATGGGCCAGAAGCTCGTGTAAGACTTTGACAGAGCTGTTGCTATTTGTGCTTAAGGGGGGTCTGGCTTGGTGCTTTGCCAGAGAGAGGAAACAGCGCAGCGGTGTCAGTGCAAGCCCACTGCGCTCCACTGCGTGGGCATCACTGTTGGGAGTTCTACAGACAATTGTCATGTGAACTCAAAAACTGGCACTAGGACTTTATAGGAAGCACCTGATGGTGCCTCTTGAGATTAAGGCTACCTCATAACAAGAATGGAGGTGAAATAACCTGTTTAAAGCCGTGGTGCAGTAGTGATGGGCCTGGGAATTACCCTGGGCCAGTGTCCTGGTTGCTGAATGATTGAGCTTGGTTGTGATGCCATTTCTTCCTAATGCCTTCCAGTCCAGAAACGAAGGTACTAAACCGCACAAAGAGGCATAAATTCAAAAAAGCCTTCTACTTTTATTTTCCACATACCTGTCATGCCTTAGAAGAAGCGGTTACCTCGTTTGTGCCTTGGAATGTCTTGGAAAAAAAGGGCTGCCTGGGCCATGTTATAGTTTTACAGGGATTAATCCGATTCTTTTCGTCTGAGAGACCTCTTTGGATAGATAGTATGAAGTCAAATAAAGCGGGAAGGAAAACAAGATGTACAAAGAAACACAAATAGCATACTTTGTCAGTTTTTGTCAGGAGAAGAAGCCCTGACAACTGTATGCTCTACATGTTTGACGTTAATACACTTTATGGGAGTTGGCACTGCAGAGAATATATATTTATAGGGATGTATTCACACAACTTCTGCTTCACACAGACTACTGATTTAGGTCTCTAATTTAGGAGCACAGGCACTCTCTGTAGTCAGCAAAGCCTAAATGAAGGTCTCTGAATTACCCCCTGAAAGGAGGCACCTTTCTCCATTGAATTCAGAGTGACCTGAGCCTCCTAATTTAGGCACATAAGTCACGTGCCCAATGAATTAGCCTTGTGTAAACAATACTCTGATCAAGTGTTGGCCATGGCACTGCTTTTTCAGGAGGTCACTGCTCTGTCAGAGCTGGGTGTGTCTGAAAGAAAAGGATGATCTTCCCTGGCTGGATGTAGCCAGATACATGGGCCTCAATGACTGGAGGGCAAAGACACACTTGCGTACAACCGTGCCCAAAATACCTTTTAGTCACTGATGGAAAAGGGAACTCCCTACCGTGGACCCAGCCGTGCATGCTCGACTTCAGGTGGCAGAGCACGTAGCAGCGGAACGGGCCTGCAAGCTAATACGTGCATATACTAGCTGCCATCCTTCGGATGACTAGAGTGAAAAACAACAACCAAAACACCAAAAAAACCCCCAATCAAAAAAACCCAACAACCCAACATAAAAAGGGAAGAAAACCTCACCCCAAAAATAACTCGTGTGTCTGCAGAAGTGGTGATTAATAAAGTGAGGACCAGAAGGGGCCTGTGAGCCCCTGGCTTCTACATCTGCCTCTGCCAAGGGCTCTTCCTGTGACCCTGCATAAATTGTGGATCTCTTGCTCATTCTCCACCTCTTTGCAATGAGAATGATTTTATTCACAGGAGGTGATGTCACGAGATTGTTGTGAGGGGATGTGACTCAATGTTTGTATAATGCTTTGAAGATGAAGAGTGCTAAGTATTGTTATTTGAGATGGCAACAAAATAAAACAAAATATGTTCGGTGCAGCTGTTCAAGCCAAATCCATTTTCAGTTAATCTTCCAAGCAGGAATTCAAAATCAAAGTGAAAAGCCTTGCCAACTGGAACTTTACAGCTTGATGGGAAAGTTAGAAAGAGAATTAATTGGGTTTTAAATAGTTGTAACTGTATTGTGATGGAGCGTGATCTGGAGCGCTCATCTACTCCTAATTGCCAGTCATTTTGGAACGGTGAATTAAGGCTTGCTCAGGGGAATCTTTTTTTCGGAAAAGAAAAATAGTTGGGCCATCTTGCATGGCATGCTGCATAAACTGTCAGAAACGGCCTCTCTGCTCTCTGAAAACATGTTCTTTTTCCACTTTATGCTGCCTTTTTTCAGTAATGCAAAACAGCAAAAGACGTGGAAAGCAGCAAAATTGCCAAATGCCACCACAGAGCACCTCGATGGGAACTGCTGTCCCCTCCCGGAAAGTTCAGTCTCTGATAGTACCCCAAAGGGCTGCTCCGGCTAGGGCAAGTGTTCTCCCAGCCCCAGGCGAGCACTGCCTGGCGTAGCTTCAGGACCGTGTGCTGCCACTCTGCACTCTGTGCTGGCCCCCTTAGCATCTGCGTCTGGTTTGCTCATGCACATGTCCATTACAAGAGGATCTTCCCTTTGGAGCAGGGTTATTAGCAAGCAGACAGTGTTTACTCACAGTGTAATATAGAAGAATTTGCTTCCTGGCCTTTGTACTCTTTGTGATGGCCTTTAGCCTCTCCTGCCTCAATTTTGGGAACACAGAAATCATTGTACTGAATCAGACTAATAGTTCAGCATTCCAGCAGCAGTGGTCAGCGTAGCTGACCTAAAGCCCCATTAAGGACAGCTGTGTTTCAAAATTGTTTCTGCCTCACGGTTCATATTTTAAAACATGATAGCAAAAATTTGCTTAATTCACGTTCTCTATAAAAGGGGCATAATAACACCCTTGCTTCCCAGGAGCGCTGCTAAGTCCAGATCGTTTGCAAAACACTTTCAAGTCCGTACTGAAATTAGCAAAGTTTAACTATTTTTACCTACCGAACCCTGCCTCCTTTAATGAGTGTGTGTACAGTGGATTTAGATTTTTCACCTGATGTTCAAAGGGACTTCCACATGTCTCTCAGCCTCTTGTGTTTGGTGGGATTTTTCAATACGAAGCACCTTTATAAGAGGGTTATTCATTGCTTTCTCACTTTCACTGAACGCACTGTTTTCTAGCTAAACCATACTGTTTGAATTTTGCTGTTCTGTGCAGAGGTATGCTTTCAGATCCTATTTTTTGTTTTCTTAATACTTTTGAAGTTACTTGTTCCTAAAATATGACTCTCAGTAAACATTTCAGCGCATTAATTTGCCTTAAATTTACACTTGAATATTAAAGTTCCAAAATAGTTTTATGAGCAAATAAAAAAATGATGGCTCTGGGAGCCTTTCTTTTCAATATCTAAGTTACGCTAAACTATATACACAAATAGCTGCCTTATAAACAGCTTTATATTGCACTCTGTTGCAAATCATTGGAACAACATGCCATAATGGGTTGCAAATGGTATAACATTATATGCCACACTTTCTGCAGCCAGAATGAACAAGACCATTGAAAAGATATCATGTTGATAAAAGTGGGCATAGGAAAAATAACCTTAAATCTAAACTCTCTATATCACAAGTAATAGAACAAAGGAAAAAATACATTTTTCTTCTCAGAAGCAACACAAGCCAACACAATTATGCTTGCTGAAATGCTTTTTTAATCATATTCCAAGTAAAATTTTTATTTCCTCTACAGCTGTGCTTGCTGTGACAAAAATGCTTCTTTGCATAAATCATTTTTGCTCACCTTTGAAAAGCTGATTCTCTCAGAGAATCAATTAGTTAGCTGTCAGAAGAAAGTGCATATCATATACTCACTAACACTTAGTGGACAGAGCAGTGTTGAAAGACCCATGGCAAACATTCATTACTTGAGATCTGGCAATATTAAAAGTGCAGCACAGAACTGACATCTTTTTTTCCCTTTCTGAAGAGAAAACGATGTAATTAGTCAGATGCTTATATTTCATTCTGAAGTGTAAATGTAGCGTTGCAATTTAAAACTGTCCTATAATTCTTAGGCACAGCAAACACTGGACTAGCTTTTCAGTTCCTGTTCCCTCAAGTGTTCTTGGTGCCACAGGTGTGTCCGACACTGAACACAGTTTGTCCCAAAGGGCTAATCTTGCAAACAGTCTGTACTCTGAATTTCCGTGCTTCCCCGCTTGGAGGCCACTCTGCAGGATCAAGCCTGAACTGAGTGCTGTGAGGAGAGACCTTTCAGAGAACAGGTGGAAGACAAAAGAGCTAGCAGCTCAGTGGTGGGTTTAGTATGTTCTGCCTTTGCTTTTCTGTCTTGATTGTGTTGAGATATAGATGTGCATATACATATATCCTCTCTCAACCACATGCCAACACTCCTTTGGCTTTATGATCGCCATTCAAAGACTTGACCAGAGTCCCCTGTGTCTCCAGGTAGGCTGGAGAAGGGGGTAAAGGGGAGATATCAGTGCTGGTGCTACAACTGCTGGGGAGAAGACAGGGTGCCTGTGATGCTGAGGAAGGTTTTAAGCCACTGGGTTTTGTATTATGGGAATGGTTGTCCCTTATGTATCCTGGTGTGGAGGGAGAGGCTCTACAGGCAGGGGACAATCCAAGCGGAAAACTTTAGCAGCATCATCTGGGATTTTCTGAAGTCCAGAAGATCTTTTACTTTTGTAGGAGTGAGGCAATCAGCTACAAAAATGGGAAATAGAGGAAAAGATGGTCAATAATTCTGCGATATTTCACAAAATCTTAATCACAAAAATATTGCCAAATCACTAGAAAATACGCATCTTTTCCAGTTATCTTTACAACCTTGACTTTTCAAGTGCTTTCTGAATCACATCCAGAAACTCATGAGACCTGGTTCCACACGGTGCAGCTTCTTACGCACAATGAATAGACACTGCTTCCCCCCATAACTACCCCACTCCCCCCCCCAAAAAAAAACCACCACCCCCAAAACCCAACAAAAACCCTGCCTGAATTTTTTTGACAGAAAATAAAGCACTATTAACTGACAGACATGTGTTCTTCTTTTGTGTTGGTAGGGTTTTGGGTGTCAGCTGTTTGATGATCGTACATCTTAATTAAGGCAGGGCACATTGATGTGTGCAGTTTTATTTGAGCTTGTTCTTCCTTGTAAGCTTAATGAACTTACTCAGCCCCACAAGCATGAACAAGCCTGTCAGGTACCTTTGCCAGCAGTCTTTGGCAGAGATCCCTGTGCAGATAGTGTGAGGCAGTATTATTCAATAGAGTGAATTGTCCAATTCTACCGCAGTCTAGCTACTGTCCTTAGTAAAATACATTACTTAAGGGGGCATATTTTCTTCCTAGCTTTGTGTAAGGAAGGCAGTGTATCTGGGGAGAAGGATGTTTCCCAAATGCATTTCTAGGCACAATTGCTTTTGGAGAGGCTGAGATGGCTGTAGCACACAAATTCTGGCTTTCTTGCTGCTTATTTTATCAGCTGCTTTCAGGCTTTTACGAGCTCTACCCGGATGGACTGTGGCCCTTTCATGAAATATCCCTAAGTTTTAATTCAGCACGGTTTGAGAGCGGTGACTGTGAGTTACTGCCCAGTAATCTTCATAGAGCACTTCACTGGGCAGTATAAGCAAACCGCTAAGTTTGTGGTTTTATTTTGATTTGATTGTATTTGAACAGACTTTTCTGACATGTGCAAGAGAGGAAGAGAGTGAGAGAGGAAGATCGGGTGGATGTTTTCATGGTGATGCCCCTAATGGTTAGAGCAGCAGTCGGGTGTCAGGATTTTTGTCCTTTCCTTGCCTCAGCCATGCCTCGCTGTTGCTCGAGGCAATTCTGAGCCCATGTTCACAAGGATTTCTGTCTGAAAAATAAGTCTAATAACATTGGCCCACAGTGGTGCTGGGGAGGAACGATGTCACGTAGGTAACGCAGGCGGTCAGAACAGGGGTCCCATTCTGTTCAGATTTACAGATGCTTGCCTCAGTTCTCCACCTGTAAGCGATGCCTGAGGTTCCTTCCTCCACCAAACGATATTGTACGCTGCGACTTGCATTTAAGGAGCACTTCAGTGATCCTTTAACTGCAGGCTGCAATAATCTCGAGCTTTTCAGGTGGGTAAAGTGCTGTCAGCAATACCTGCATACAGATACGGGGAAGCAGGGCCTGTGAGGAAGAAGCCCTGTGAAATAGCCGCTGATTCCTGGGAAGCGTGCCTGGTACTGATGGAAGCGTCCTGGCCGTGGTAGGTGCCTGGTTTCGGAGGAGGCACAGGCCTTTCTCCGGAGCAGAAGGGGCACAGCAGGACCAGGGCTATGGGCCGCAGCGGGATTGCCCCCGGTGCTGCCATTCCCGCTTGCCAGTGTCACTGCAGGGCGCTGGGCACGGGAGCTTGGGGCAGGCCCATGGGCGCTGTGCCACTGCCCACCATTAGCTTTTGCAAGGCCTGAGGGGCGGTTAAGGACAGGGCCTGAGGTGAAGCCCCCTTGTGCTGCAGAGATCAGCGGAGGAGGAAGAAGGGGCCGGGCAGCCGGGAGGCTGTTGGGCAGGGGTGTAACGGGCTGAGTAACGGCTGGGTAATGGACGGGTGGTGGCCATGTAATGGCAGGGTAACAGCTGGGTAACAGCCATGGAACGGCTGTGTATGGCAGTGTGATGGCTGGGTAACGGTGGGGTAACAGCCATTTAAGGGCTGGGTAACAACTGTGTAACAGCTGGGTAATGCCAGGTACCGGCTGGGTACGGGCCGTGTAGCGGCTGGGTAGTGCCCGTGTGACGGCCGGTACCGGCTGTGTGCGGGCGCCACCTGCCGGCCGAGCGCCGCGCGGTCCGGGGCCGCCGGGCGGGCGGAGCAGCTGCGCGCGGCCGCCGCGGGGTCTGGCGCGCGCACGTTGCGCGGCCTGAGGCGAGGGCCCGCGCGCGGGACGGCGGCGGCGCGCCTCTGGGCAGCGCGCGCCCTGGTGCCGCCCGGGCTCGTGCCGCCGGCGCCCTCCGCCGTCCCTTGGCGGGACGCGAGTGCGAGGCCTGAGGAGATTCGAGAGAGGAGCAAACGCGAAGGCCGTTCCTTAGGGGCGCTGGCGGGCGCAGGCCTAAGGTACTTGGAAATGGGGTGATCTGACCGATGCTGCCTCACACATCACGCATATTAGTCCCACGTTATATTTTAAGTTTCTTAAAGGGAGAGCCAAGCGTCTAGCCCCAGATGAAAATTTTAGCTGAGGCCATCCACTCAGCTTTCTGTGAAAAATCTCCTCAGGTGTGATGCCTAGTTGTCTTCCACTGTCTCTAATGGTGTTAACACAGGCAGCGATTTCATTTAAGGGAATTGCTTGCCATTAGCAGCTCCACTGTTATCCCATACAGGGCCAGAATTCCAGCACTGACAGACTTTGTGTCTGGTTTGCAGTGCTGGAAGCCACACAGTATTTGAATTCTCTCTGATGGCAATATATTCTTCCTAAAATGGAAGAAAGGCCTGGATTTGCCCAATCTAACTTGGGGCAGCCCTAGCCCCGTGGGCACAGCTGGCATGGGCCAGGTGCCCCCTCAGGTGCCCCTCAGGGCCCGTGTGCTTGGGACATGGCCAGGGGACGTCTGGAGAGCTGAACCATCTTCTCTCAGAGCCGCCCTCTCCCTGTGGAGCGCACAGAGTGACTGGCTCCATGCAAGCACATTCAGGTAGGTGGCAAAACCGAAGGAAGATAAGTCTGGGTCACCATTCCTAATCAAAGCCAGGCATAGAGAAAGTTTATTTAGGCAGTGTTTGACTTAAGTAGGTAAAAGGCAGAGAGGAATGTAGCTCTTGGCTCCTCAAAGCAATCATGTTTTATTTGCTCTTTTGTTTATGATTTCTGTAATTTCAGTGCTAACTCATGTTCGAGTTACCTTCGAAAAATTCAGTTAACTCAGTTTTGTGTTTTTTTGTTTGTTTGTGGCAGGTTTTTGTTGTTTCTTTTAATAAATATTCACTGACAAATGTACAAAATTCACTAGGCTGACCGAAGGCACTCTGCTGTTTCTCTACTTCTCATGCAGTACTTCTCATGGACAGATGAGGCTGCTATGCCATTGTTGATTTCATTTTGGGGGCGTGATACTTGGGTACTGTCCCCTCCTTGCTAAATACTCAGTGAGGACTCTCATAACCTAGATTTCAGTTTTCTCCCAGTAAATCATTAGGCTGCCTTCCTGGCTCAGTGTGTGTGAGGCTTTGGGGAGCAACAGTACCATATCCTATCTGGCATGCACCTAGCTTTCAGCCAGTGTTCTTTGCAACATGCAAGCTGGATTTCCTTAGTTTTCCTGTGTTTGTAAGGCTACTAGGAGAGGGAAACCCCTACTAAAGCATGATGATGTGAATTCAGTTTGGAGATGGAGCATATAGGAATAAAAAGCACTGCGGGCACTATGGGGAATAATGTCAGCTCCTGTTGAAGAGTTTGCAATATTCTATGCTCTTGTTAACAGCCCTGAATTCCTGCATGGCAAGCCTTAACCTCAGTGTAGTACTTCCAGCTTCAATGGGGCAGGGTTTTGCAAACTTCTTTTTGATGCAGTTCTTGCTATAGTTACCCCACCCTGGTTCCTAGGCTAGATTACTGTGAAGCGGAATAGCAGAGGACTGTTTACCCTTGAAGACTGCTCAGTCCCTTTAGGTAATGCTGAGGATGACCACCGATTTTACAGGCTGACACTAGCACTTTGTACCAATGCTTCCATGTTCAGCACTGGCTGTCATTGCACTGCTGTGGGCAGATCAAAACTTTGGTTTTCATTTAGAAAGCACTGGAGTGCCTGAATGTTGGCTGCCTCAAGGATTGCCTCTCTCCTCTTCTGCTAAAACAGTCTTGCCTACCTGAGATGCTTCTGCTGTTTTTACCATAACGTTAAGCTTATGGGTATTAGGGTAAAGCATCGTCAGCTGAAATCTCTGGCTTCACAACTGACTTCCAAATTTGCAGTCTGACCTTAACCTTAGCACAAGCAAATGCTTAATTAGGTTGTTTTGCAAGTGTATGATTTAGTGACATCACCAAATGTCTGGCTAATAAAGAACTTTTCAGCAGCTAGCAATAAATGACAGCAAAGCATAACCTTGAAGTAGGTTTTGGGTACAAAAACCTGGGCCTTAGTACAGCTATTTTTTCAGTAGTGAGATAAACCCAGAAAACAGCTTTTAGGATCAAAGATGTATCTCCTCCTTCTGCACATAACGCATGGTACAGGATGATGACATGTAACAAACAGTACACCTGACACTGTCTATAGGTGAGCTTCACCATAATGAAAGTCACTGTCTCCAGGCAGAACAGTTTTGTAACCTTAGAAATCCAAAAGAAAATCAAGTAGTTCAGGGCAATATATTGTCCCAAGAAAGAGCATCTAGTTACAGCAGACCAAAATGTTTTTTTCTCCAAGAGAACATACTGAATGAGCTACATTATTCTCTAGATAATGCACAGAAACATTCTTTATTATGAGAACTTTATGGTCTTTCATAAGCATTAATAATGCTGGGCTTGTGTGGGTGGGAGAGCAGGTGGGTAGAAATGGTAAATGGAAAAGCAAAATGGGATAGCTATGAGGCTATAATTTCTTATGAAATCTTGCTCCGTATGATACCTCTTTCCTTTAGAACATTTTTGTAAAAGAGAAATACTTTGCATTTCCTGCAGTCTTCAGGTTTTAATGACTTTTTTTTAAGTGCAGTATTTCTGAAAGGCAATGAGAAGAGGATGGCTTAGGAAAGTTTATTTATACAGATGACGTACAGTACTAACAACAATGGAAATTTCCTCATGCTCTGGGCCAGTGCCTGAATCTTGTCTAAAAATCATCTCTGAGGCTCAGAGCATTATTCCTCTCCCTTATTTACTGTCCAGCAACTCTCCCAAGCCTACCAAGATGGTATGAACTTGCTTGCTCTTCTAAAAATGTTTTTCTGTGCTTTTAAAAATTGGGTGTTTTTCCCTTGTTATCTTCTTTAGAGATTACAAAGCGATAGTAGCAGCAATAGTTGCTGCACACGTGGGTAGATTCACGTGAATTCCTGGGGTAGGCTCCATGTTGGAGTACCAGGAACACTTCCATCTTATGTTTGCCTGAAAAATTCTGTCACTAAGTCTGATTCCTACATTATAGCAATCAAATGTTTCAGCTTCAGAGTTCTGTCTCAGTGTGGCAATAATGACCCTGGATTTTTTTTGGTATTTCAACCTGTTTGCCTCACTATTGCTATTGTAAGATCGTCCTCACAGATCCTAGTAAGGGTACAGGACCATCCTGCTAGTGAGAATTACCAATGAGAATGTCCATTCAGGGTCTAGAAAATTTTATTACCACAGTTCTTTCTTCCACAGTGTGTACAGAAATGCTTTTCTGAAGTGATCAATTGCATTTTGATTGAAACTTGTCTTCATAGTTGTACAGATTTTTTTCATGGCTGAAAGTAAAATGCAATGAGCTTGAAATATTGTTACATAGACCTTGCCAGTTAGCTTCTTTCTAAATTAAAGAAATAACTCCATTTTAAAGAATAATAAAAAAATTAATTAACATAAGAATGGATATTTGCAGCCCTGTTAGTCAGAAGCAAATGATGTAATGAGCAAGATTAAAATCAGTGCTGCCTTTTCCTGTTAGACTTTTTAAGGTATTTTATTAATATAAATGAAAAAAAGAATCTGATAATTGAATTACCAGAAAGAACTTTATTCAGCAGGGTTTGCATGGTTTCTGTTGGCTTTTGCTGTTGTGCTCCCCTTTTTTTGTCACCTCAACCTGTATGCTGAAAGCATTAGATTTATATTTATTTATGAAATAGGGAAAACTTGAGAAATGTGCTATTGCTTTCATTGATTGGAAACAGGTAACTAGCACTGAAAAAGACAAGTTAGAATGGGTACCAGCTGCTCAGAGGCTTCTGCAGCCAGCTAAAAAGAGTTAAGGCATGAGCAGAAAAGTGATTTGAAAGAGGTAACTGTATCAGGCTGGATAAATGCTTTTGTCCCTCTACACTTAAAAGTTCAAATGTAATGCTTGACAATTATGCAGGGATGTGGGGGAAAAGAGAGATTCTTACAGGAAACTCTAGCTGGGCAATTTGCATTGGTCTATAAAGAAAGAGAACAGCAGAGCAAGGAGAGTCTCAGCCCACACATCTGTCAGGGAAAATGCTGCAATATGAATTAATTTTCATTAAAAAGGTGTGTGAAACAGCAGGAGGACAAACTGAAACTCTGCAGGTGGAGAGGGCAGTGGTACAAGGCATTAGCAGGGAGACCTTGTGCTGCAAATTGTTGTTGTGGAGAAAAGGCAAATGGATTTACCCTGTCAGCTGAGGGAGGTTTCTTTTTATTGTAGGCTGTTTATGACAGCTAGTGTGTATGGATGCTTATGGCTTTGGGGATTTTTGTTTTGGTTTGGTTTTAGTACCTGAAAACCCTTGAAAACTATTGGGGAAAATCTAATAACTGTGGGTTATCCAGGCACTCAGTCTGACATCCCTGCAGACTAGTGGCCTGCAAAAAAACCCAGAAGGAGCTTTTCCCTTCTCAAAAAGGTCAATCCGTTAGCCACAAAACCAAAAGATGTTGAAAGGAAGTAATTTTAAACTGTAAGATTTAAATTGGCGGCAGGGGAAGATGAGTTGCCAAAACATGTCTTTGTTTTGTGTTTCTGAGAGCCTCAATTCCTCCTAGTGGAAGACTTCCATGTTTGGCCCCTGCATAGATACACTTGCATTGCATTTAATCTGCTGTGGTGCAATCAGAAGGCTCAGGCTAAAAATAAAAATAATAATAAAAAAAATTAAAAATGGCCTGTGAAGCAGTTCCAGAGCAGTTAGCCTATGGCAAGCTCTGTACTGCTCTGGGTGTGGCACTAGCAGTACTAAAGTGGTGATTTTTGAGGTCTATCAGTGAAGGCTGCAGTCACTAGGAGATGGGTGAGGGTACTTGCCACATGGGAAGAAGCAATGGGGATTTGGTCCCAGGCACTTCCCAAATCCAGCTTTTCTGTCTGCATTTGATCACTTCGGTCCCAGGGTCATGGCAGCTGCAATGGCTTTTCCTGAGGAGCTTCACCTTGTTTCTGGTGTGGTGTAGCTGTTGAAGTTTTCATCAAAGTTGTGATTGAAGTTACTGCACAGAATCCCCTGTACACGAGAAAAGTTTAAGAAAAAGAGATTACAATAATAGGGGTCTGTGGAAATCAACTAAAAAGGCAGAATTTTGAGGAGAATAGGCGAGCAGATGTGATTTCTCACTGAGTGTATAGGATGGTTCAGAAACTCTGTAATTACTTGGTAATCAGTAGTACAAAATCCTTTTTAATTACTGCACATACGTGCAAAGGAATAAGAGTCATTTTATAAATGTAGTGGTCAGAGAGAGTAATTGAAATGTTAATTCCAATCATATGCTGTGCTCATGCATTGATTTTTAAATTCATGTTACCCATTAATTAGTTAATGCCCATAAAGTGCATTGAAGATGGAGAATGCTATAAATTACTATGTACTATTGTTATTATCATTATCCACTAGGTTTAATTAGTTCTCATACATTTTAATTGGATTATTGAGATGTAAACTTAGAGAATATGATTTTGGACCAAATGCTATCATCAGAATCCTGGTGAAGTGAGCAGCTGCAATGCCCATACATCCCCAAAAAAAAAAAAAAAAAAAAGACTAGCTTGTTTATGTGGTTTGATACATAACTCTTTTTATATTTGTCCTGGATGAACACGTGCATCTGGTGGCTTCCCTCTCCCCTAAAATTATCCTTGTCTAAGACTAGGCTAGGAGACATTCAGCCTGGCCTAGTGATGGTATTTCTACAGAAGGATGTGTCACAGTGGTAAGCAGTGATTTATGGCCCTGGAAGACTAGAAACAAGAAGATTATAGCACAAAGATGAGAAGATTCTCAATTTCCCTGTGGGGCCAGCACATTTCTGTCACCCTTTGAAGAAGGGGAGATGGCTTTAAACCAATAGCATCTTTAACAGTATCTGATTGTAGATTTTTCTTTTTTCTTTCTGTGTGTGTAATAAAGATGAAACCTGCCAACCTTGTCCCTCATTCTTGCCTATGGTTCAGAAGGATGTATGGAAAATAACTGTTTCTATTCAGCCTTATTTATTTATTCATTTAAAATAGCTTCTTTTGAGGGAAGCATCAATATCTGATCCTCTTGGAAGAAAACCTTTAGGGAGGTTTTCCTTTCAATTTGGTTCAAATTGCTTCCTTCCCTGCCCCCTTGCAAGATCAGGGACTTTCTGAGTTTGTGTAAAGTTGTAGATGGTCTAGTTCAAGAACCTGCTTTATTTCAAAACCAGTAATTGAGCAGCTGGCAGATCTTCCCCTGTCTGCTTGCAACAAGGCTCTGTTCTGCATTTTTTCAGGATGTTTTTGTTTTAGTGCTTATAAGATCCCCCACTTAAAAATCCCCCCCCCCCCCCCCAAAAAAAAAAGGCATTAAGAAAAAGCATTACAGTGGAAAAGGGGATACATTTGCTTTTATTATAAAAGATGTTTATTAAAGTTAAATCAGCTGGGATTTTATGATATGTGGCTGACTTGCCTTTTTGGCAATGTGAGGGAGTATTTACCACTTAGATTACTGAACTGTATGGGGATTCCAGTTGACAAGAGAAAAAAGTAGACAATGTAATTTTTATTTCTTTTCATAATTATTTCTTTTCTTCATTATTTTTTTATTAGCTGTTCCCATCTTCTGATTTTTTCTGTCATTTTCTCTGTGCAAATGACAGCCTGCTCCTAATAAGAGATCAGGAATAAGGCAGATGGGTAAGTAATTGAGCAGGGTAGCAATCCAGTACTTTCAAATAATGGGAAGTCACCTACTGAAGCCAGTTAACTTTGGGACAAATTCTAAAACATCTTAACTGTTGCCTGTTTCCATAGCACTGAGTTCCTGATTAAAAAAAAAAAAACACCTGAGGTTTGTCCCCTTTTCTAATCATAGCTTTCCATCAGTCTGTTCTGGGGTGTTATGTAGTGGCATCTTATCCACAGTTCTTCAGGCTTTGTAGGACTGAACCCCATTGTCCCTGTCTTCAAATACTAGGAAGTTAAAATCTTAATCTTTTATTTAACCTTTGATGGATGTTTGCTATGTCAGCTTAGGAAATCAAGTTTCTGGATTAGATCCTCTTTTAGTTCACATGATGCTGCAGTTGCAAGAATTTCTTACACAGTGATCTTGCTTTGTGCATATTGTTTATCTAATGTTGCAAAGAGAAAATACTTGTCCTCTGAAGATTGGAGTTGGTTTTTGATTCTTTTTTGTCTCTAATATTTCCTTGCTGGAAGCAATTGTTTCAACTGCAGCAGAAACGCTTGCCCTTGGCAATTGTCATACCTCAGCTGTGACAAAATGTACAGCAATTTGATTCTCTTTCCTTTCCCTGTATATTCCAAACGTTATGGTGTATGTCATCCCTAATGGCTGGGAATCGACTGAGGGTCCGCAAGATTTTGCTGGCAGTTCTGAAGCAGTGGTTTGTGCTGTACTTAGGTTAAATGTTATGTCTCAGAGTCACCAAGTTTTGCCCCTTTCTGTTTTACCTCTGTTTCATTCAGTTTAAAATTTCCACTATGGTCTGTCATGCCTGTGGCTATGCAAGCCATACACAGGGATTTTCTCTACCAGTGAATTCCTGCTCTGCTTAAAATGCAAAACAAGCAAAAAAACCCCTCACTTCAATGTTCACCTATTAGTGCACCAGCAGTTCCCAGAGTTCATCTCCTCCTAAACTGATTAAATAGTAATAGCTAAAAGGAGTACATTTAGATAAGAAACACTGATTTGCATGTTCATTTTCTTTTTACTTTTACTATTCATAAGCAAATAGAACAAAATCTCCAGTAATGTGCATATCACTGCAACACTGTTTTGTGCAGAACGTTATGATACAGCATGTAATGTTAAGCTAGCACTAGATAGAATAGTTCACTTACCTCATATATTGAACACAGCTTAATTAAATATTTAATGGATTTTTCCTGCTGAGAGGAATCAGCAGAATAACTAAAGAGTGCATTCACGGAGATGAAAGTTGCAGAGGAAGGTGATCTGTGGGGATCGCTGTTCATTAAATAACCTCATGAGCTGCCTTTCCAATTACTGTATACCTTTCTTCCAAGTGTGGTATTGCATGCATTAATATGTATATGCATATTTGAGCAGCCCCAAACCAGTAAAGAATTTTGAAGTATTACTGCATGATATGATGGTAAATAGTAAGTTGATTACAGTTTGCTGAACTGACAATATAGTTGGAAGCCAATACATCATTTGAGCACATTCAGAGTCAGAACAGAACATGGAGTGAAGATGATTTTACCAGTGATACAGATACAGATTAGATGCCTGCAAGCATGGCATTCATGGGCTGTTCTCTGCATATTTCACCAATGGTACACTTTCAAAATGTTTTATAAAACTTCATTTACTGCAAGCAGCAGAAATGCTGTTAGGGAAGTCCAGGCCAATGCATAGTGTCATTGACAAGGCCATCTCTGGCATCACTGCACCCACTAAACAATCACTTCAGCCAGACTGAGTGAACCAATCTGAGAACACTGCCTGTTTGAAGACAGTGATCTTTACTCCCCCACAATCTCTACAGACCCTGTGGTCTCAACTCCTAAAGGCTGTTGTCATTTGAGATGGTGTGCTGTTCCTTTCTTAACCATTTCACATCAGTAGATCTCCCTGTTGCTGCTCAGGTTGGGGCATGCTCGCAGGACCACCCTCGCTTTGAGGACTGTTACAGCTCAGTGCCTTGTGTCCACAATGATAAATCATCTGCACAGGCATTTTGAGGTAGCTGTGTTCTTTTTGCTATCGTGGACTTCATAATCATTTCAAGTTACATTACTGGGTTTATAACTGTTTGACATAATTCTCACTAACACACTCCTTAGAATTCTTCTTTGTCTCTTAATATCCATTTTTCTTTCTTCTCATTGCAAACTTTATAATCCTCCTTTGTGACTTCTGCTACTCCTTTTAGTGTGGTTAGTTCCTTCATTACTTCAATGTGTATGTAGGTTTACAGTGAAAAATGACTATGCATTAAATGTGACAGTCTTATTTAACTAGTTCTGCCCCTTCCCCTGCACTTTCCAGGAACCAGAGGTCTAAGGCGTAGCTTGTAAATTCTAGGAGCATTATCTTTTATTTTTTGAACTTTATTAAGGAAGTCTTCTCATTTTGTAGTTCTATAGTTCCAACTCAAAGGGGTCATACTCCATAGCTAGAGGTCTCAGATGCTATTGCAGTACAAATAAATAAATAGTGTGACTAAATACAGACTTTATTCCATCCTGAATGGCATTGTCAGAGTTGATTAATGAATTGCTAGAGCCAGTGGTATCTCCATAAGGCTTGAGCTAGTGAAAAGTATATCTGTTAGCAGGAGCTGCCTTCTACATTCATGTAATTTCTAACTTGCCATAGTTACAGCTTAAGCTCACAACTTCACTGGGCATTGTGATAGTTGCACTGACTATCATTATCTTTAATATTGTATCATTAAATGATAAATTTAATATCATATCATTAATTTTCCTTTCTTCTCCAACAACTTTTCTTGTTTTTCTCATAAAATATAATCTGTGAATAACCATTTAAAAAAAATAATTGACAAAAGGAGTCTGCTCTTCTGTGTTGGATTCATTAGACAAAATGTGACCCAATCAGTGTTTCAAATAATCCCAGAGGGCTCTGAATGCCAGCTTCTTCATCCATATTATTAGCATGTTGGACCAGGTCGCTGTGAGGAATTACCAGTGAACTGGAGACTGAGGGATTGATGAGGTGTGTGATACATACTCTAAAAAACATAGCAAAAATTTTTAAACTGCTGTAGTGACACAGGGAGTGCATTCAATAGGAAGTATCGCTTACTGTTAGATAAGCTCTGAAAGCTTCACTTCATAGGAACCCAAATATTGAAGGCTGTTTTTTGGTTGTGTGTGGGTTTTTTTGAGTTGGTTTTTGGGGTTTTGTTTTGTTTTGGGTTTTTTTGTTGTTTTTTGTTTTAGTTTGTTGATTTTTATTTTTTTTTTTAATTAAAAAGGAATCGGAAACAAGCTCAGTTCTAAAGAACAGGGAGAAGGAAACAGGAATTATCAGAGCTGTAGTTGGTACAAAGGAAGTGAATGTTATCACAACCACATTTGCTAGAGAGGTTGTGCTACTCCTGCTGCTTTTTGTTAGAGAAGACTTGAAGGGTTTTTGTCTTGGAATTCTGTCTTGCAGAAAGAGCTATACAGAACAAAGCACCCCTCAGGTGAGGCATGGGTTTATGGCTGGCAATGCAACATTGCAGGTTAACTCTGAAAAACACTCATAAGGAAATGAACTGTTCCTGAGTTGCTATCTTGGCACTTGAACCCAAACGAGGCCTCTGAGAAGGCCCAGCGTGAAAGGCAGTACTCTTGATGCTGTGGTCTGGCCATTGGCTTGAGAAGTGCTGTAGATAAACTCAGGGTTGCAGTGAGGACATGAGACTGATATGGACTGATGTGCACATGTCTTCAGTGTGGGTTTGTTGGTTTTATGCTTTGCTTTCATTATTTGGTTTCCAATTTTGTACTCAAAAAACAATGCTTGTCTGGAAAAAATGTTTTTGTTTGTATTTTTAAACTAGTCTGGTATCTGAAGTGAGTGTAGGGTTGTCTTCAAAAGAATCTTATTTTGCTTCTCTAAATAGGTAATCCAAGTAAAGACATAAACACCTCAGAACTGGAAGTCAAGATAAGGTGGAAGTCCCTGGAAGTTGTTTTCCACCAAGCTACATTGTGGAAGCTGTCACTGTGAAGCAGCAAAAGAGAGGGAGAAATTGGCTTCAGCAACAGGCTGCTGGTATCTCTCTGGCAAAGGGGTACGTAGTGGATAAATAACCAAGGATTTCACAAAAGCCCACTTTATTGCAGACAACAACTGAATTTTGGGGAGATTTGTTGAAACTGCCGAGTCTATTTACAAAATAACATCCTACCAAGGAAGGAGGTGGGTATAAAAGGCCATCATGTAGCTATGCAGTCGGTGGGTGACTGATTAAAATATTTTGGGATAAATGAAGATGATTCTAAATGAAAAGTACTGTGTTACAAACCATTGGAGAGCCATCCCATATAGTGCTGTTGTAGATTAGTTTTATTTAAGTATACGTAGCTTTATAAAAATACAATGAATAATCTCTTTTTCATAAAAAATATTATTATTTTTCACAATAATGCCACTGAAGAGACAGATTAACAAGAAGCTTTTAGCTTGAAAATACAGTCTTTTGTCTCAGATTCGGGGAAATGACAATAGAGTATGGAGGCTTTCCTTTTCATTTCATTAGCTAGCCAGTTTGGATCATGGTTCCTAAGACCTGGGAAGCATGGCTTATTTGGTAGGATGGTTTATGTGAGTGGACATGAAGTCTATGAATACTCTTTTTTTGTATAGTTATCAAGTAATCCACTACTCCAGTCGATTCATGTCAGTTTTCATTCATGGGATCAGAGCTTAAACTTGGAAGAAAAAAAAAAAAAAAAAAAAAGACATGGGAAGGAAGGGGCCGGGCCAGGGCGGGGGGTGGAGGGGGGGAAGCTCATGTAAAGTATGCAGCGTTCATCAGGGCAAAAGGATTTTTCCATGTTGCTCCTTCCAGACAATGGTGCCTGTCTTCCTGGTACAGTATTGCTTGCTTTCCAAAACTCTTAAATTTTTTCCCAAGGACTCATCCTACCTTAATCTCATTGCAATGCTTGCACTTACTAAGTATGTTGTAAATGCTTAAAGATGTACTTTACTAAAGTTATGTTGGTGTCTCAGAGGAGGACAGAAGATCTCCATCTTCATCCCTGTAGATACTGTGCCAGTATTTGCCACTTTTACAGGGTTGGGGGAAGCAAAGGATGATGCTGTAGGGCATGCACTTTTTCTCACTTCCCACCACAAAGTCATCTACTTTTCTTTCAGCAATAGTGAAAAGAAGCATCTGGCCCCTTATTAACTCACTAATCAAATATGAGCACAAAATGAAGTCCAGTGTTACCCAAACGATGAACAGGAGTACAATTAAAACAAACCCACAGATGCTCTGGTTATGCATCTATGTTGGATCCCAGCCAGAACAAATTGTTAGCTGTGCAGAAAAGTTGCCAAGCTCTTCACGATAAAATCAGCCCCATAAAAACGGTGTAATTAACGATTTCATTCTAACATCTTTGGATGCCTTTAAGTTATAGTTTCAGGTATGTTTTCTGCTGAGTTGGAAAGGTGCCTGTTTCTCCGTTTTATGTTGTCTCTAAGGATCAGCTATCTAACCACTTGTTTAACCTTGAGCAGTTATAAAGCATGTTCCTTTACATGTACCTCACTGAAATTACCGAACGGGTTTAGGAGTATTGGCCAAGACCTGCAAAAGCAATTTCTGAGTCAGTTTGAGTGGCAGCATCTTTTCCTGGCACCTCCTGTGAGTAATCCATGACCTGGGGATCCCATGTTTGTCCTGGAGGAGGACCACAAAAGTCCCCAATCACTTTTCCAATTGAAATAAAAAGCAAAGTGCCCACGTAAGACCTTTCAGAATTTTTCTTTCTATTATGGATTCCAAGTCAAATCTGCAAGTTTGGCTGAGTCAAACTCACCACATAAACTCGAGCAGGAATTGCTAATTGCTCTCTACTCCTCTCATCTGGGGTATCTTTAGTGGCTGTCCTGAAGGCTTGCTGTCATGGTGTGTTTAATCTGCTCAAAATGCAGGCTGCCATCAACAGGGATGTTCTTGCTCCACCTCAGCCCCTGGGCTGTGTGTTCCCTTCACCTCTCTTGCATTCAATATAGGTGCTGTAAGCCAGATCAGTGCAGTCATCCACTGGAAAACCAGTCATTATTTTTCAGTGGTTGATTTTTATTTTTACTATTATTTTATTTTTCATTGACTTATGAAGCTTATCCAGCTCACCACATGGCTGCATGATAGCTAGATCATGAGAAATGTGTAGGTGGCAGTAGGAGGATGTTCATAGCAAACTTTGTTTTGTGAGAAGTTCTTGAGTTTGAAAAAAGGAGATAAACTTTTCAACAATTTCAAGAAGAAAAAAAGTTTTGTTTTTCCTTACAGAATAAATAGAAACTATTTATCATAGGTAATAAATTAAAGAGTTTAAAGTTGAAATCTGAAGTTTTAAAAAGTCCAATGATTAACTCAAGCTGAGCTTTTTTCCCCTTTCCAGATTGTTAATTTGAATTTTTTTTTCTAGATTTCTTTTACATTTTCTCATAGTTAGAAATACATGAACCTTTTTCTCTCTCAAAAATATTTCTGGGATAAGAAAACTGCATGTTGCCTGGTTTAAAAAAATGCTTGTAGGTGCACTGGAAATTATATTTGTGGAGTTGCTTGTCATCTAGGTTGCAATAAAGCTGAAACATCAGCAAGAGGGCTTAAGAATCTCACAATGTGCCTGCATGTAGCCAGCCTTGTCCTAGGGGTCTGCAGTCTGCTATTTCTGCTCATTTTTCACTTTCTGCAGCTGTTACTGGTGCGTCAGCTTTGCTGTGGTGTAGTGCTTGGTGGGCAGTGTTGCTTGGGAGGGAGTTCACAAGTGAAACCCTGTCAAAGCAGAGAACGGTGAGAGGCATCCTGAGGCATTCTGAAATGCCCAGGGCACGTGGGCACAAGAGCTTTGGAAAACCAACCAATGTTATGAGTTACTTTCCCTTTCACATAACATACTGTCCTTAGTCTCAATTTTAAAATTGAAAAGTGTGCTGGTGTATCTATACCTGTTACAGTTTTATTAAGAGATACAGTATAAATAAAACATTCCTAAGCAATGGGTTTAAGCCAGAGAATGTGAGTATAGTTCACATTGGATTGTGAACATAATGAAGTTTGGGTTTGTTCAGAGTTGGCTGTTTACTTTTACCTGTCATAAAGTCAGGAGGAAAAGATGACATTTCTATCTGTTAATAAATATATTGAATACGAAGGTGTCTGTAACAAAGGATTTTGTTTCTGGCAAGCTTTAGCTAGATGGCATTACCTGTAATATTCCTTGGAAGTGGGTATGCAATGAAGTAGAAAATATATGGCCTGC
Organism: Falco peregrinus; assembly: GCF_023634155.1. Taxonomy (NCBI): domain Eukaryota; kingdom Metazoa; phylum Chordata; class Aves; order Falconiformes; family Falconidae; genus Falco; species Falco peregrinus. The sequence goes on from NC_073731.1 coordinate 2,507,079, forward strand.
CTAATATCAGTCTATTAATTTTTATATGTACTAACACTCTATGAACATGGTATGAGACTCTGTTAGGAAAAGTTGCTCTATATTGTATTGTAAAATATTTTTATGTGAATGCATTAGTCTAATTTATGCTGGTATAGTGAATAAAGGAGGGGCAGCAAGGGTCTGTGCTTTTCAGGTTGGAAAATGAAGAAGTCTGTGATGGTGGAAGAGCTTGAGGAGGGGAGGATGGATCCTGTGGTCAATGAATGCTTGCACAGCTGGTGTTGGCAGCTGGGGTTTGGCTTTTATGGCCACAGGACCATCTTTGAGTGTTAAGGACTGTTAGGAAGAGATAGGATTCACCCAGTGAAAACTTTAATCTAGGAATGGACAGGAGAGAGCTGGTGACAAACAGCCAAATAAGGAAATAGGGGACCAGACTGGTAAGCAAGGGATGCAGCGTGATGTGGACAAGAGAGACATCAGAAATAATACACAGGATTGATGGGTGTCCTCCTAAAGCATACGCACTTAAATGATGAGGTGCCAAGAGGACAGCATTGCAAAGGAAGCTCTCCCGCTTTTCCTGGAAAATCAACACAACTGGGTGCCTCTTTGAAATGCCTGTACGCCAATACAGGCAGCATGGGGAACAAACCAGAGGGATTAGAGGTCTGTGTGCAGTTGCAGGGCTATAGTCTTATCGGGATCATGGAGGCAGTGGTGGGATAGCTCACATGAGTGGGGTGCTGCCATGGATGGATAGAGCCTTTTTAGGAAGGACAGGATGGGAAGGTGAGCAGGGGGAGTCATGGGTTATTTTGTTAGCAGTGGGAAGGTATGGAGCTCTGCCTAGGGACGGGTGATGAGCCAGGGGAGAACTAACAGGCTAGGATTAGAGAGCAGCCAGTGTGGGTGATGCTGTGTTGGGTGTCAGCTACAGACACATGAATGATGGGTAGAACATCTAGAAGCAACCATAACTAAAATTACTTGAACTTATCATTTTTAAAGCTTTTTCCACTTCCTTCCAATTTGGGAGTGACATTTTTCAAGCCTGAACTCTTCTGAAAAGTATTTTTGGAAAATCTGAACCAAAACAGTTTAGCCATCTTTGCGTAAAATGACGGCTATGAAAGTATTCATTTGCTGTGACACATTTTTGGCAGAGAGCTGTTGAACAGCTTTAGGGCCTCATTGGAAATGTCCAAAAGTGTTTTTAAAATCACTGTATAATTATTATGGTTATAATAATGCTTAGTGACTCTGCCCAGTGATCAGAGACTTGAAGCACTAGATAGTGTGCAAGTGGCAATGAAAAGCCAGTGCTAGCCCTCAAGGACTTGTAAGAGAATTTGCCAGCAACAATGGCTGCGTATCTGCATATCCAGGGGTGAGCACAACACGGCAATGAAAATGTTACAGAGTTGGCAAAAAAATACAGAGATTTAATTGGATGCGGGTCCACATTGCTGCTAGCATTTGGTGCACTGTGTGGAAGAACTGAAAGGAAGGGGGACTGCCATCCCCCTTGTCGCTGGACAGAGGCTGCAGCAATCACAGCACTGCAATCCTCAAGCTCAGTTGCCTGGTCTCTCCGCTTCAGCCTGTGAATGAGAATTATTCAGGGGAGGAAGACAGTATTGCAAAAAAATCAGCTTTAATGTGAAAGGTGTTTGGGGGCAATTGTCATCACTGGTGATGCTGACAGCCCAGGCGTAGGGAAGTACTCAGCATTTGAGCAATAAGGTGGACTATCTGCAAGTAAAGTTTAAAAATTGCCAGGAGATGGGAATAATTATGTCGCACTTCCCACTCCCATTTTGATCTTGTTACACAAGCGTGAGTGAATGTGAAATTAGATCCTCTCCTTATAGAAACATTCCAGATTAGTTTCACTTGATAGGTTTTTGGTTCCGTTAACTAGAGCTACATTTGGCCCAAACTTTTGAAGTTTGACTTTGTTAAACTATTTCTAATGGTCATACCTCATGAATTCTCCGTTCACATTTTGTGTCTATACAATAAAGCTGTGCCTCCTGAAGACATGAATGTGGAGGTGTTTCATATTTGTGGGGAACGCAGTGTTCCCTGAAGCTGTTCATCTTGGATCCGTGCTGTCCATGGCACCCCGTGATCAAAAGCTATGAAATGCTACTCCTGGAAAATGTCGTTAATGTTGAGTTGAGACAGGTGAACGTTCTTTCTTGAGGCTTTTGGATTAAAAAATTTCAGATATTTTTCAGTCAACTGTTTGTTTCATGGAAAAAAATAGAATTGAACCTGTAAAAATCTAACATCATGTAACCTTTCAATTAATATACTGCTGAATTAGAAGAATAAGAAAAGCCTTTATTTATTGCTGCCTTTCCCCCAAGCTATTCTTTTTTAGTTGCATTAAAATGGAATATATTTGGGCATAAAAGATGACAGCTCCTTTTCATGGCCTTTTACTGTATTTTTGCTGTGGCTGGTCAGATGCTTTTATCTAAAGCTTTGTTCTTTACAGTGGAAAAAATTTCAGAGGATTTGGGAGTGACAGAGCTTTCAGAGAATATAAAATTTTCACACAATACTTAGTGCTGATGTGAAAATGGGATTTCATGACGGCAGAGCTCCATGCGTTGCTGAAACTCTTGTTGACAGTGATGGACTTCAGGGTTCATGATGCAGCTCAGCAAACATGCCCATCCTTTTGCGCTTCACTCTGCGGCACAGGTACTAGTTGTAGTAGGGGTGGTGGGTAATTCTCCTGTCTCCTGAGTAGCAGCCTGCACCCATAGTAGCAGCTCCAATGTGATTCCCATGCCAGGACTTTGGCAAGTCACTGTTACAACGGGAGGCTGGTCTGGGCTTCTGGGGCTGCCCTTGCTGGGTCATGCTGGGACACAGCTGGATGGAAGCAGAGGGTCTGGCATGTTGCTGGGAACTGGAGGTACATGAAAAATGGATTGGCTGAAAGAACATCTCTGAACCGTGCTTGGGCAGGGAAGACATGTAGGACTTGCTGGCATGGTGAAAATGCAAAGTGTAGCCCAAGATGGATAGGAGCAGGAGAACTTTTATTATGATCAAGTGACAGCTGATAGTTCAAGGAGAAGATCAGGAATAAGAACAGAGGTATAGTGTTTGATTCAACTGTTCTTGTAGCTGTTTTTAAATAGGACCAAAGCAGAAAATAATCCTTGGCTACTCTGGTCTGTGGCATTGGCTGGTCTTCCAGCAGGCAGGGCAGAGAGTCACCCGAGGCAGCCAGATGCGGAGAGAGACAGCTGGGACTGCCATGGTGGGGTGGGCAGGGCGCATGTTCTGCAGCTGCCTTCTGCAGAGCCAGCCCTGGTCGTGGGGCTACAACCTCGTCATCTGCCAGTGCCGATACTAAGTACTTGAAATTTTCCCCTCAAGAATCAGGAATCATCTTTAATGCTAAGTAACTACAAAATTGTGAAATTGGAGGTAGTAAGGGCCTATTACGTGAGGCACACTCCTCTGCCTGCAGGGGATTGTTCAGGGGGAACTAGACGATTTGAAAATGGGAACTCAACCAATTATTCACCTAATAGTTTCAGTTCATCCACTTCTGCCACTGAGATATGTCATCTTTCTTTGTAAGCAGCATGAATGGATTATCAAGTTTCATTTTCAAATCATCTGCAAGGCAGATTTATGTAGAGGCTTTGTATCTCTTAGCAAATTGGGAAATGTAAGCCTCTTGCCACACCGTGACTGAACATTCTCAAGGAAGAAATACAAATATCCCGGGTGTAATTCCGCGGGGAGCTCGTTTCACGGCACGCAACCTTCAGCCGGGGTGCGGAGTTGCTGTCAGGAGCCGTGCCGCGTTCCGCCTGATTAGGGCTCTGCTGAGCTCAACCATTCTCCCCGCGAGTGCGGGGCGGCGGCGGGGCCGCGTTCGGTGCTGCCCCGTGCCCCCGCCCAGCCGCCCGGGGGTCCCTCTGGGCCGCGGCGGCCGCCCGTTGTACCCTCGTTGCCAGCGGTGAAGCCGCTCAGGGAAGTGCGGCCTGAGGCGGGGCCGGGGCGGCGGGGCCGGCGGGCCGCAGCCAGCCGTGCTGCACGCAGGTGCGCCCGCGGCAGCCCCGGCGGCACCCTGGGCCGCGGCGGGGGGACCCGTACGTACGTGCGGGGCCGGGCCCCGGGCGGCCCCCGGCGGGCAGCGCGCGGCAGGTGGCGCCCGCGAGCCGCGCGGGGCCCGCGCCGCCCCTCGCCCCCCCGCCGCCCGCGCGGGCCCGCACGTGGCGCGCGCCCCGGTGAAAAGCCGCCAGCCGCCCCGCGCCCGCCACTGGCGCCGGCAGCGCCCGCCCCGCTCCCGCCGCCCCGCTCCCGCCGCCCCGCTCGGCTCCCGCCGCTGCGGCGGGGCCCGGCCCGCCCTGCCCCCGCCATGGTGCGCTGGCTCGGGGCTCGGCATCCTCCGCCCCGCGCGGCGCGCCGGCAGCCCGCAGCACAGGGGCGGCGATTACCGTGAGAGGCAGCGCGCCCGGCAGCCCCGGCGCGGCGCGGGGGACGAGGCGCACCCTGCTACCGCCGACCTGTTGAAGGAGCCGGGCTCCCTGGCGTTTCCTTTGTCTTGGTCTTTTTTCATTTTTCTTTTTTTTTTTTTTTCTTCTCGGCGGGGGAAGTTTGCTCCCCAGACTGTGGCCCGGCTTCCTCCACACCCTTTCCTCCTCTTCCTCTTTTTTTCCAGGATCCGCTGCCGGGGGCCAGAAGTGATTGGTCCCCGGTAACCCCCCGGCCGGCCCGGCCGCCGCCAGCGCTGGAGCCGGGGGCACCCCCGGCCTCCCGCAGCAGCCACCCGCGGGCCCCGGCCTTGCCCGCTCCCCTGCGCACGGCGGGGCGGCCCCGGGAGGGCTGTGGTCCCCGGGCTGCCGCGCCGCCACCATGGCCAAAGTGGCGGCGGAAAGTTGCGGGGCGGCGCCGGCCGAGGACTTGTCCAAGGTGTCGGACGAGGAGCTGCTCAAGTGGAGCAAGGAGGAGCTGATCCGCAGCCTCCGCCGCGCCGAGGCCGAGAAGATGAGCGCGATGCTGGACCACAGCAACCTCATCCGCGAGGTGAACCGCCGCCTCCAGCTCCACCTCGGCGAAATCCGAGGCTTGAAGGTAGCGGGGTGGGCAGGGTGGGACCCCTGAAGTTTCTGCCGCGTCCCCCGCCCGTCCTGCCAGCAACAATCTCATCAGGTGGATGATCTGGGAGGAGCTGTTACCGGGAATCGCGTGAAAAGTGAACAAGGACTGGAAAGAATAGCATTCGATCCTGCTTAAAAATCTAGTGTCCGGTTAAGAGACGGCCAGCTATTCAGCAGGCTGTGGAGCACAGCCGGTTTGTGCTCTGCCCCAGTGTGCTTTGGGCTGATAAAAATACCTAAGTCTTGTCACCGTTGTGTTAGACTTCATGGGTTTTGATGAGATTAAACGGTTCTGTCAGAAGTGCACGTGAAAGAACAGTGTGCAGAGCACACTACATTCAAAAGGTTTGGTGTAGCTTACGCTGTTTTCTGTCACTATTTTAAGGTGACATAATAATCTGTCGGGCAGGCTGGTAGGCTGCTGGAGAGAGTTGGTCATTTCCAGGATGCAGGTGATGGCAAACCCTTGGGCTCGGTTTTGGAACGATTAGAGCCAATGCCTAGTTTATTGTCTGAAAAAGACGTCTGTTAACCTATTTCCAGTCAAACCATTTTCGATTGTGTGCTTGTGCAGACTGCAGTCAGAGGCAGACCAAGTCTGTAATGACTTATCCCTTCTTTACTCTTCCTTTTATGAGAAGCATGGTTCCTAGTGTTTCCCTCCCAGTTCTGAGAATTGGGAAGATAGTGTGACTGTTTACAGATAAGTACCCTAATGTAGCATGTACATGTGTATTGCAGATCTAGAAAGTTACCTTAAAGTAGGCATGACTGCAAAACAGTTTCTGTCTTGTTGCTTCGAGAAAGGACATTGTTTTTAGGGAATTCCTTCAGTGAGATGAGGTTGGAGGGAAGGCGAGGAGACAGATGCAGTGTAGGCTTAGAGATACAAACAATCAGCTAATGTACTACGTGAGAGTACATTAGAAGGGCGTTCTTAATTTGTAGAACAGCTTTAAACAACTAAATTATTGAGAAAGTGTCCTTAATAATAGCATAGCATAAAATAAATAGCATGTGGGGGAACACTGTTCCTGTTTCCCAAGTTTTCCTGTTCTGCAGAGTATGAGTGTGTGTGTTCCCTCCCTCTTTTTGACTGTATGTGGTGTCTGGGGGTGAAAAAGAGCCATCCATGATAGTACTTCAGTAAGAATAAAGCTTACATTTTAAATGTAACTTGCATTACAACAACAGAATCTTTCTCCCAGTTATATGCAAAGGTGTTGTGACATCATACAGATTTATGCATCTTCCAGATAAGAAACACAACACGCCAAGATGTGTAGGAAGGAGTGCAAATTCCTCTTTCCATTCTGAATCCCTGAAGTGCTGTTTAACTTCCACCTTTTGTTCAGATGTCTCTGCTGGAAATTTTAAAAGGAGTTTGGGAGAATGAGGTTTTGAGCCCTGTGCCTGGTCATCTACCTTCTTTGTCTTGTGTGAAATAACCGGTCCATGCGTAAGAATGGCCAGCTGCCCTTGGTTTTGGTGGATGGGTGCCTCCTGCTTCTGACTGATGAGCTGTGGGCTCCCACAACCTTTTGTATTCCACCATGGGATCATTTTAAGTATGTCTCACCAGCTAAGGGTACCTCGTAGCCTCGTTGAGATTTTTCCTTTCTCAAAGATAGGTTGACAGTGGTCAAGTTCAAAGTTATTTTGAAACAAAGATCGGGTAAACTTGTGCGTGCATGCATGCACACAAATCCAGTGGAGCTGCAAAAGCTTCCTTTTCTCAAGAAACAGTGCTAAAATGGTCTTTCCATAAGGCAAAATTTTTAACAGTAGTGGCTGATCTCTACTTCTAGTTTCATACTTAAAAAGGAATGAATATTTAGATGGGAGAAAGATAAATATGGTTGCAAGCCAGTTTAGTAAAATTAGGAGGATGAAATATTGAACAAGTTTTCTTTGGCATATTATTCTGCTATAGTAATTGCTTGAACATTTTTGTTTCAGACTGTTCCTCACTTAGAGAAGGGCATGGAATCATCTGCTTTGTTTTCTTAGAAGTGAAAAATCTATTAAGACAGATTATTTTATTTCAGAGTAGTTGAAGCAATTCTGATTAAGTGATGACTGACAAGGTTCTTTTATGTAAATTGAAACAAAATCAAACAAAACTCAGATTTTAAAAATCTTTAATATGTTCATCTTTATATGTGAATGTGCTTTAGGGAATAGAAAGTATAAATGTTAATAATTATTTTAAGTGGGATTACAATTTCTGGTGTACCTTGCAGTTTTATTCAGCAATAACTCACAGGTGGATGTTTCTCAAGGGAATGAGATCATCATGAGAGCACAGATGACCTTTGCCTAGTTTTGGAGCTATATTATTCTGATATTTAGCATGAAATTAATTAAGCACCTGAAACTTTTATGCCGTATCAGAAGTTAGTCTTTGAACCCTTCAAGATTAGCTCCATGTTATAGTCACTTTTTACTGGACAGCAGCGTTGTTTGTTTGAAGCATGATGCTGTTATAATATGCCAGATCTACCAACACAATTATTTATGTCTCACTTGAGTGCTCAGATGGTGGGTTTATAGCAGTACCATCCACTGGCTTGCATAACGGTATAATGTTAATTCTTTTAGACACTTCTCTGTCATGATAATCTTTCTTTTAAAGGATATCAACCAGAAGCTGCAGGAAGATAACCAGGAACTGAGAGACCTTTGCTGCTTTCTGGATGATGACAGGCAGAAAGGCAAGAAGGTGTCCCGTGAATGGCAGAGACTGGGCAGATACAGTGCTAGTGTTATGCACAAAGAGGTTGCTTTATACTTGCAAAAGCTGAAAGAACTGGAAGTGAGGCAAGAAGAAGTGGTTAAGGAGAACCTGGAGCTGAAGGAATTGTGTGTGTTGCTGGATGAGGAGAAAAGTGGCGGAGCAGGCAGCCGGAGCTCTATTGACAGCCAAATCAGCCTGTGCCAGTTAACTGCGACGAGTACTTACATAAGAGATGTCGGTGATGGGAGTAGTACTTCTAGCACGGGAAGTACAGACAGTCCAGACCACCATAAACATCATCCAAGTACAAGTCCAGAACATCTTCAAAAAGCTCGTGGTGAAGGAAGCCCTGAGCATCAGAAACACAGGAGTATCAGCCCAGAGCACCTGCAGAAGCCTAGGAGTTCTGGCAGTCCTGATCATCACCTGAAAGGACCGAGTCCAGAACATCACAAAACCATTGTCAAAGCACCTGAACAACAAAAGCACAGCAGCAGCAGTCCAGAAACTATCCCAAAGCACGTTTTGAGCAGTAGCCCTGAACACTTTCAAAAGCAGAGGCCTGGTAGTAGCCCTGAGCATCAAAAGCACAGCAGTGGCAGCCCAGATCATCTTCAAAAGCACACGCCGAGTGGAAGTACGGAACATCTCCACAAAGTGAGGGGTACGAGCCCTGAGCATCTCAAACAACACTATGGAGGGAGCCCAGAGCATCTCAAACATCTCAGTGGAGGCAGCAGAGAAGGTACCCTCAGGAGACAAGTAACAGATGACCTGTCACCTCACCACAGAAGTATATACAACGGAATGAATGGTGGGTCAATATATTTAGAGAAAACTCACTTTGAAAATTACTAAGGTAGTTTCAGTGCTATTTCAACTGTTTCTAGAAAAGGAGTAATAATGTTTCATGTGAAAGGAAAGGTAACAAGTCTGGAGTCAGCATTATTCCTTCAGCAAGCAGTTTAATCGGAGTATACCTGTTTGTCCATCCAGTGGGTGTTGGGTGGATTAAAAAAGTAGAGGCAAAGTACATCATGAGTGTTGGTGTTGGGTATCAAGAAGCAACTCTTGGCTTTGATCCTGCTGTGTGCTTGGTAGGTGTGAACTGTTTGTCCTTGGGTAGATTTCTGTTTACATCAGAGAGAAATTGCATATGCTTCTTGTCCTACCTGTATCTGAGTCAGCAGAATGGAGGTGTCTCCAATCTCATTTCCACCTCCTTAATCTACCCTGTCAGTAGCTTTAAAGATTTTAAAATTTCCTGTTTGTTGATGAAAGGCTTCTTATATCCCTTTCCATAAACTTTGGGAAAGATCTCAGATGAAGAGCTGGGTGCAATATAAATGAATCCCATAGCTCTTAAAGCCTTTCAAAGCCTTGAGTTTGCATGTGTTTAATTATAACAAATTAAAAATTAAAGGAGATCTTAAGGGTTTTTTTGTGTGGTGTTATTGCTGCATTTTAGAAAGATACCCAATAAACATGCCTGGCTTTTAAGAGCTGTTTATCCTCACTGATAGAGATTAAGTACTTCTTTTCAAGATGGTCACAATTTAAGTCTTCTGTTATTTTGAAAGACAAGCGTCTACAACTGTTGAAATGAATGAAATACTGCAAATGCAATTGCTAAAACCAAAGTTCAGACATTCTACTGTGCTACAGAAGTAGTTTTTTACAGACTTAGCAGAATTTCTGTAGTCTGTTTTGTTTCCTCTGTATGCTTTTGAGGTATTTTCATGAAGGAAATCAGCATTGTAGTTGAAAACTCATTTCTCAGAGCTGTACTCCTAGATTTGAAGTCAAACTCTGTGGAAAGCGATGATTTTGCCTTAGTAAATTGTGTTGGATGGAGTTTATGTGTTTCCATTTTGTAAGCAGCTGGAGAAGTTGTGTTGACATTGGTGGAACTGACCACTTGTAGTTGGATCTGCTTGTGAGGTGGAGGAGACAGTGAGCTCTGTGCCGGCTGCTGTCCTCATCATTTATCACATCACGCTCTCATTTACCTATTGTGACTAACTTATAGAATGCCTTCAGTTAAGACAGCCTGCTCTGTAGGAGCAAATTCAGATTATTTTCAGTGGAATGCATATACCTGACAGGGCTGATGAACCCCAAAGTGGTAAGTGTAGGGACTTCTCTTTTAATGATTTTGAAATGATTAAGAAGATGAGTGTATGACAACTGCATGAAGATGTGTGATGCATAAGTTATGAAAGTCAGTCTTAAAAATCTTCCATTAAATACTGTATTTATTTCTCCATTCAGTTCTTTCTGTTTAAAATTGACCTGGCTGTAAGCAGTGTGAAGTACAGAACCACACTTCCTAAATGTGGCTTCTTTCTTGCACTCATGATGTTCATCATCCAGACATTACGTGGATTATGTAGAAAGTAATTTTGTAGGTTATGTAGAAAGGTGATCTAACGTTTTGAGTATGTATTTTTAAAACTCATGCGCAAAGATATGTTTTTATTCTGCTCCCAACATGGTGAGCTTTCTGATGCGTTTTTTTTGGGTTTTGGTTTTTTTTTTTTTTGTCCAAATAGTCTTGTTAAGAGTTGTGCCATATTATTAACAGTGCAGCGAAAGCAGTTGTTACTTGAAACCTGAGTTGACTGGTATCCTTTGTGCAGAGTATTTCAGCTATCTACAATTTGGACTCGGGCCACAAAATGCTGGAGAGGGCAGCTGGTGATTTGGGAGTCTGTTTATTGACTCTGCTCAGAGCTTTGCCTCTCCTGTGCTTTATATAATCATTTCTGCAGAAGGACTTCTCTCACCAGTGAGTTGTCAAACCTCTCTTCTTTCATATTTATATAATTTGATGCAAGCATGAGGTTTAATTCTGACATTCATCTGAGCTTGGTAAACTTGGTAAAACTTCTGACAGCTTTGCACTGAGGAAGAGGCCTTAAACTTCATGAAAATACTTGGTCTTCACAGCAAGGCTGAATTGTTTTGGGTTTTTGTGTTATGTTTTTGTCAGCTACTGTGAAGTTGTGGAGAAGAGCAGTTAATGTGGAAGTGGTAAAAGTGCTGATCCTTACCACTTGTTATTGTTGTGAAAGTAATGTCTAAATCTTAATTTGCATGTTCTGTGTAGACATGTATACATGAACCTGCCAACTGAGTATAGATGGGGGACTGTGCATTGAGCTGCAATGAAAATCCTGATCTTTTGTATCTGTTGCAAGGAATGGTGAAATTGTGAAAACGTGAGTTAGAAAGTGGCACGGAAACCTGGAGCGCTATTTTCCATTCTTTATCCCAAAATCATGTAGTAAGTATACTATATCATGTTGGTGGAACCTACTTTATTTGCAGATTTGGAATATATCTAGCTAAGCGGATGTTTGACTGCACATTTGTGTGGCTGTTTTGCAGGGCACTTGTAATCTTATTGCAGTACTTGTGAACTGTCATTTGAGCAGCAGGAGTGAAGTGTTTGTGATCTTAAAGGATGAATAGCAAAGACTAACATCTTTTTTGTCTACTTTGTAAATACAAGAATAAAATAATAAGTTTTAACTATGTAATCAGAACCTACCAGACTCAGTATAAGCCTGGCCCATCTTCCTTGGTCTTAACTGGACCCTGAATCAGGTCTGAGAGGAGAAGGTATTCCTCTGCATGTCAAACCTCATTCTAAAAAGTACAGCACTGTCTACCTGAAATTGCTGTTCCTATTTAGGAAGCACATTTTTGAACAGCCTGGCTGTTCCTGTTGAAATGAGAGCTTCCATATGCTGCTAACAGGTCCCATTTACCCGGGGTTCTGGTCTTGTCAGCACTTGCATGACCACAGGAAAGCAATGCGTTTGGTAGTGTACAGTTCTCTATACCACAACGTCGACTGTATGTAAAGACACAGGGAACAGAGTCAGAGCATTTGCAGGTTTCTGACAAACTCTTCAGCTAAAGGTAAAGCAGCTACAGTATAATATTGCGATGCTATCAGAAATATGATGTGTAGTTGTAGTCTGCTTTACAGGATATGGTATATGCATTAATCATTTGGGCCTCATGCATATTTTAAGCTGTCATGAGGTATGCGGGAAATTGCTTTAGTCCAGAGCTGTCTTTGGTCCATAGGCAGAGCTGAAGGAATAAAAGATGAGGGGGTAACATTTCCTTTCCCAATTCTTCTCATTTTCTATGCTCAAAGGTTTGATCTTGGTATTTTTTCTCTTGTATGACACGGCAGCTTTTGTTTATAAGATTTATAAAGCTTTAAAAAACCCCGAAACTTCAGGGTTCTTCTGCATATTTTTCTGAAATGAGTATCCTCAACCTTTGGAGTGACAGAAAATGGGATGCGAGCGCTACGTTTGGCTTGATGTTTGTTAATTAAAAACATGTATTTCATTTTAAAGGATCTAACCAAATAAAACACAATCATCATTTGCTGTGATCAGACACCTAAACGTTCTGGGTAATGAGCACAGAGGTATATGGGATAGAAAGATTGCTGAAATTAGAAGGGAAAATACCGACAGTAAAAACATTTTAAAGAGAACGTTTACGCAACCTAGAATAATACATGGCAGTTTAACTCTGACAGAAATAATGGGCGGTATAAGTGCCTCTACGTAAATGATGTGCTTTCAGCATTTGCAATCTAAGTGGTGTTTTTTATTCTAAGCAATTTATTGTAAACTTTCTATTTTAAGAAGCCCTTTATTTTACTCTGGGCTTTGACTTCTGTGTGAAAGGCAAGTATCAGAAGGCTTTCGTATGTGCTTTTCGCTTCCTGCTGAGGTTATTAATGAAGAGAAGTAAAACTGCTGACTAACACTATATATACTGCTGGAGGTGTGAGGATCCTTACAGAACAAATGCAACAGCACTTCTCTGCATGAACAAAGGTATTTGTAGGCTAAATGGAGACTCAGCTTAAATTCTGAACAACTTTTGCTATAAATGTGCTTCTTATAAGGAAAATAAAATCAGAAAATACTGTGCTGAGTAAAAAGAGGAGACTGCAGTATGACTTCAGAGAGAAAAAACTTGTAATAGTGTTACTGGGTTAACTGATACCCTCTCTGTGGAAATAGCTCACATCGTGCTGGCCAAATAGTGAAATGATGTCATGGTTCAATGTAGGTTTGCTTATGTGTTTCTTAAAGTTGAAATGGAAATAATTTGCCTGTCATTAATAGCGGTGTACAATACTTTGTGTGTGACTTGAGCTTTCCTGATGGCACCCAGCACTGTGTGTCTGCTGTTGGGAGCCTGGTACAGCATTAGTTGCTCTTGAGAGTAACCTGTTGCTGTATAAACAAAGGCTACAGGGCTGAGAGAATTTTTTGCTTGCCTGTATGAAGTAGTCTACTATTTATTTCGGAAATGTATTTTTTTAAAGTGTAGAGCTCTGAAACTTTGTCAGCTGGAGTTTTTCAACTGATATTTTTGTATGTCAAACTTGTAAATTAGTTTTAGCTGTTACACACTGAGAGAACTGGGGCATGATATGTGAATATGTGTGTGACTAGAGCATGCTGCATTTATTACCAAATTCATTCTTTGTGGAGGAATTTTTCAGGTTGAAAACGTAGCTTGTAATATCAAAACAATGAACCTACTAGAAACTCATGTTATATAGCTTTTGGGAAGAGTTCATGCTTGGATATCTTCAATGGCACTGACAAAGCCAGTTTTGGTTTGAATGTTTTATAATAATCCTCCCAACAAAACTGCTGATACGTTAATGGAAAAGAGTGACGCCTCTCCTTATAAAGAAACTTTAGTTTCAAAGGGTGGTATGGATGTTCCAGCCCTCTTGATTACTGAAAAGTTCAGTGGGTGATCAAAGTGGCAAACAAACTGGTGCTGATCGCAGAGGTTTGCTTCTATCTTGGTCTTGTTTGGTGCTAGACGGGCAGTGGCACTACATGTTACGGTGGGAAGTACAGGAGGGATTCAGCTGAACACCCTTCCTTGTTACCAGGACTATGAACACACCACAGCCACATGTGATACACAGTGCTTTCTATGAAGTCACTACTTTAATTTGTCGTATTTTTTCTGTGAAGTTTTTTCTGCTTTTCAAGCTTTGTACTTTTTCCTTTTTCTCTTAAGTTTGCTGTCCTGCTGCACAGATGACTTTGTTTTGCAGCAAGGACTTGATGCTAATTCAGTCTTTCTTTGATGGAAGCAAGAATCAAAGTAGGGAATATAGATATATTGCCTTTAAACCATCACCAGTGTGCCATGTATCTTTTAGAATGAAGTCTGTGTTAGTCTGTAATGAGTGTGTGTGTGTGTTAGTAAGATGGGAGGGGATTGGTGCTGACTGTAATGCTTCTGCCAGTGAGTTGGTTACTCATCCCCCAGTTCGTGTGACGTACCACAGTCACACAGAAGTGGTGATACAGCCCATGCAGTGACTCTCCCTGCAGACCTGTGAACGGTGCCCTTCCAAACATTTAACCAGTATGAGGTGGAGGTTAGTAGCCATGCTGGCTGGCAGATTAATTTGAGATGTGTGGCCCTATCTCTTGTTTTGAGTGTTGGAACTCCACTGACGTTTGACCACAGACCTCTAGAAGTGAAAGGCTAACAATGTATCACAGTGCCATTATTGATGGTGTCTTGACAAACACTCTGCAAGCCAGCAGTTGTGTGCATCCCTTGACTTTAATAGTGTTACATCTGGGATGGATCTGTCATACTGATTTTTCTTTTGTTTTGTTTATTTAATCATATGTTTTTTAAAAGAATGTATTTTCTGAGTAGTGAGTGGGAGTTTGTTTTGATATGTACACAATAGAGAAGCTTATTTATTTTTCATATTGGGTCAAGATGCAAGATGCTTGCCTTTACCTCTGAGAGCTCATCAGGAGCTGGCACGACTGTTAGTGTTGCCTGCCTCAGGTATGTGGGCAGATTTTTATCTTACTCTGGTTTTTAGTGCTGGAGTAGAGAGTCCTTACGTTAAAGCCTTGTCTAGCAAGAGTACCTTTAACCTGAGGACAGGACCTCATGTAACATAGTCCTTTGCACAGCTTTCTGAGTTAGTGTTAGATTTTATAATAGTAAAATATGTTTTTAGAAATATTACAGTGATTAAATTGTGAAATCCTCTGAACTCTGGCAGTCATAATGCAGAGTTAGAATACTACAATAACTCTTGGTAATTGCTGCTTGTTTAAGAACTTGTAGGGTATATATTTTATATGTTAATCAGTATCCCGTCTCTTCTGTTCTATCTATTAATGAGATTTTTTAATTGTTATTTGTTTGTTTCTTTATTTATTAGGAAGTTAACAATGGAGTGTTGCTGCAGGTTGTGCAGGGACTGGAGCTGAATTGGTTAGACAATTAGGGAAGAGTGAAGCAGTCAATATAGCATGGGGTTAAAATTTTGTACTACTGTTCACACACAAAGTGCATAGATTTTGACAGGAGTCAAGGACAGTGAGGCATTCCAAATTATAAGGTATTTAATGAGGTATAATAAAGCTTTTTGTACATACGAAAATGACTCTAGCAATGAAAATTCATCGGCTTCTGAGCCAGTAAGTCATGTCTTAATTAGCAGACTGAAGCACAGCTTATCTTAGGTCTTATTGTCATATACACAGATATATAGTTACTGAGAGAGGACTGAGAGTTATCTTCAAGTCATGATCTTGATATAAATCTTGTCTGCATGTGCTTCTTGAATAGTTAAAAGGGTGGGCTCTCTTAAGAGAATCAGCTAGGAATGAAACGCTGAGCTTTGAATTTTGCTTAATGCAGAAAGAAGTACATCTTAATATACCATATCCATACTCGTGAAAGATTAAACCCAAGTTATACAGTGCTTGTGGTATGATCTGTTTTAACACAACCGTATGCTTGAATCTGTAGAATAGTCTACTGTGTAAGCATCAGTGTTCTTGTCTGTCTGCAGACAACTGCAGCGTTAAGCCTTAGTAAAGAAAAAGGGACAGAGCAGTGTACCATGGAATTTGGAGAAGTATTTTAATAGGATGCTCAGTTGTAACTAAACTCTTAAGCAACACTAGCAGATTTAGCCAGACCCTCATTGCTGTGAAATGGCACAGAGCCCAACAACAGTTAAAGTCCTGAGAAGTATCATATGTTCCTTTGGATAATACACAATGAAAGATAAGGGAATCCCTGGTGTTTGGGGGAAGAGGTCTCACTCATTTGGTCTAAGGTGAACATCAGCTTCTAAGTAATGGAAAATGATGGTGAATTTCACTCCGGTGTGTCGTTCCAGTGCTGTTAATGGCAAAAGGTTTTGTGTGTCGCTCTCTAAAACAGCTGGCCCTGATCCCAGTTTGGGGGTGGGGTGGCGGGGAAAGTTAAAACACTAATTGGTCTGGTCCAGTGTGGCAATTTCTGGTTGCTGCGAGGTGGTTCTTTTGGTCACTGTTCCTTTGTATATGGATGCAATTTTTCCACATGCTTGCTCTCCAGCTGTGACTTGAAATATTCCTCAAGAACTTAACAATGCCGTCTACACTGTTAGTGCAAAGTTGAAGTAATGTGAAGGGTTTTAGTAATGTTCTCCGAATCCTTTACATACATGAATTAAGAATCTTCAGGAATCTGTGGGGCACTCACAATCATGAAATATAAAAGCGTATTTAAGTAAGTGAGGAGAAAAATTCACCCTTCTCTCTTTACCCTCTTTGTACTATTTAAAGTTCTTTTGAAATGTGATCACTGATGGTATTTTCAGACAGTGTCATAACAGAAAGATACCAGATGAAATGAGAAGAGGGAAGGATTAACCTGGGAGAGGCCCTGGACAGTGGGACTGAAAACCAGCAAGATATACTGTAACAGTAATAACAGTAATCTGTTTCAGAGGAAATTAATTACACCAAGTGTAACATGGAGGGGAAAGGATATATACCAAATTTGTCTTTAAAAGAATAAATACACTGATGGTACTAGTCTGTGCACGTTTAATGTTTTAGTGTATTTTTTTCCTTGTGCTTTTTCATTCTGCAAAATACACAGAAGAGTCAGGATCATGATTTGAGATCTGTCCATGAGCATTTGGTACACAGCATGAAAATGTTTGCAAATTATTGATTGTGAATGGGAAAGCTGCTATCTTGAGCTAGGCTGTCTTTAAAGATGAACAGTTATGTGAAGACTGTGAATAACAAATAGTCTTAGTTCAACTTGTCATTCTGCTATAAAACGTCTGGCATATTTACATTGTTTATGTACATTCTTGGGGAGAGGAAGAAGCCAGCAGTTGTGCACCTGTATACTTCAGCAAGTACGTGCTTATTTTTTATTTGCATGACTTGTGTAAACTTTGCACTGAATATTATGTCAGGTTACAGAGAGGGGGGAAAAATGGTGACAAGGTTTTTAATACTGATTTTTAAAACTCCGTATAATAATTTAAGTGGTTATTTAGATTAATCAAACACAGTAGTGTTCAAGCAGGGTTAAGAGTAAAAGATACGTTAGAGCTGAAAAAGCACAGTGAGCCATGTGGTAAGCAACAATATTGAGTGTCTTTTAAAGGTCTCCATTTCACTACTTCCTCAAGGTTACCCGAGTTATTCCAGAGCTATTATGCCTGTAATAGCCAGCTTCTCTAATTTGATCAGTAGTGAGATGCCTCCTTCAAATCTTTGACCTCAAAACTCACTAGATTGCTTTCACTGCATCTCTTTAAGTTTCTGTGAATTGTGAAAATTTGCCTTGATAAACGTTTGCTGTGGGCTTATGGAGCATGTACTTGTAGCTTGGATTCAAAGGAAAAAAAAAATATGCTTTTTGCGAAGTTTACAGGGCTGATGTCACTGTGTAGCTCACATTTATGTGCAGTTCAGATAAGCCTGGAGAAAAAGCATTGATAGGTGACCTGCATCCCCTCTTGGTTTCTGAGTCTATTTTTGTTTTACAGTGAATGAATCTTAATGATGTTAAAAATCCATCTCAGTTTTTTTGTGGTCTGAAAATATTACCAATGACATTAAGATGGGTCTCTCAAAATACTGTTTGATTATGAGAGAGAAAAAGAACATTTCACTGAAGGCAGCCAAATACATCAGGCACAAGCATATGAATGCTTGAGGTAGAACCTGAAAATTGGCTTAGAGCCTTGGAAATATTTGAGCACTTCACTCCTCATTGGCACCCAACTTGCACAGAAATTAGATGCCCAGAGACAGAAGCAAGATGCTTAAATATCCATGCTTTTGCAGTGCTGTGAATGAAGTCACTTGGTTGTTATTATCATTCATGTTGCTTGCCTGTGTCCGTTTTTTAATTTTTTGTAACCTGAAGTTGAATTTTGAATTTTAGGTTTTTTCCACTATCATTAAGCCCATAAAGGAAACATGAAACCAAAGTGTTCCAACAATGTTTTTTTTCCTAACCAGCTCTCCAACCACCAAGACCAAAGGCTCTGCAGTCTTAACTAAAGAGCAGAAGATACCAGAATCTGTGTCTCCTCCAGGTACAGGTGCTAAGAACTTTTTGATTTATTCCTTCTTGTTGGAACTTGATACCTGGTCTACACTCCGATCAATAATGCCGAATGCTACATTTTGACTGCCTGCAGCCATAACATGTGCGAATATTTTGGAGAACTAGGAGGGCAAAAGCATCCTGAACCTATTAAATCCTAATTTTAGTATTAAAGCGTTGGTATTTGCATATTTTACCTTCTCAGTGAATGTAATAAAATGGAAAGATTTCTTAACCTTTTGGGGTGTTCCAAAAAGTTGTATTTAGACTGATAAAAATGAATTGCTAGATTTCCTGACAGCACAGAAGTGGCTGATCAGACTGTCTTGGAATTGTGGATCTCAGAGTTGATACTCTCAAGTCACTGTATCATTCTGATTTTGCCAAGAATGAGTTGGATGGTGCTCACTCCTTGTATTGGTCGCACTACTGCAAGTACATCTGGTTGTAGACCCATGGAGTACTGAAAAGATACTTGGGGAAGTCCAAAAAGAGATGTGGCACAAAAAAGACTTGCTTGACCCTCTTTCGTGAAAACTCGGCAACAATCCAAATCAAGCCAAGTGTATTGTACTTAAATGACAAGTCAACACTTACCAACTGCCACCTGGAAATATGTACTTCCAGCACTGAAGCTAAGTCGGTTTCCTGAGCAACATATTCTATTCCACCTCTGTTGCTTGATGGAGTTTTTACTTTATGGTTTTAACTAACAGAATTGACAGAGTTGATTCCAATATCAGCTTGGAAAATGGATATTTGAATGATGAGTGAAGAATGAATGAGAATTTCTGTTTGCTTTGAGAGCAAAATACCTGTCGAATTTATCAATACGGAAACATCTGTACTTCAAATGTAGCAGACCTTGGCTCTGTCTCCTTTGTGTTTGGTAGAGGTGCACTTAGCAGATGTATTTTCCAGTAAATTGATGATAGATATTAATCCTACGTGTCTCTTAAACCTAATGTGAGAGCTTTGGTTATTCGTTGTCCCTGTTACAGGAGAAACAGGGTGTTGACTGCAAAGATAGTCAGGTGACACACTCAAATTTAACATTTTTGATTAAGTGCTTTTAATACCCCAAAAATCTTTTTAAGTTTGAAGTTATTTGTTTTAGCAGCACTGCTCAGAAATGCATTATGATGCATAGGAAGCATGAGGCTCTTGAAACTCGTGGGAAAGGATCCGTAATGGAAGAGTAAAGGGATTAGTAGATTTTTTTTACTGCCCAGAGTGAGAAAAATCCAGATAAGTTTGTATTCTGTTTATTAGGAAATTCTGTTTCCCAGGGAGACAGAGGCATCTTAATTCTGAACACTGAGCCTCACTGGTCTGTGTCTTACCCATCAGGATAGTATTCAGATGCCTCAGGAGTGTGGATAGTCATGCTAGTTAGATGATGAATAAACCAGCCAGTTGGTTTACTCATCTAACTAGCATGACTGTTGATATGGTAATTACTAAGTACTAATTTTGTGTCCCATCATATCTGGTGAAACACAGTGGGAAAGGTTCTTTGAGAGATGGTTTCTTCACTGCTTCAGAAGTCTTATCGGGAATCTGGAGAGGATAAAGCTGAGAATGTTCTCAATTTTAGCCACAACCAGAGACATTTGTTGCATATGTAGAGAAACATATTGCAGCAAAAATAGATTTCTCTGGTTTAATGGTGTAAATCAGAAGTAGCTCTTTGACCTACGGATTGCAGGTCCAGTTCTCTTTCTGCATGTATACCCATCCCTTTATCAATCCAAATGTATTTCTAATTCGGGGCTCAAGCCAGCTGCAGATCTGTGGAGTTCCAGGGGTGGACGAGATCGTAGATCTTGGCTTGGCGTGATGCTGACTAAGCTTTCATCTGTGAGCCTGTCTGCTTTCAGCTCTGTTGGTGCTTATCCTCCATACCATGCAAGATGTGGCCTGGTAGCTGCAAACCAGTCAGCTGGGCTAGAGGCTGACTGTGTGGAGTTGTGAGATTTTAGTGATAGCTAGTCAGAGAAGGCTTGGTATCAATTTCATTGCATGCAAGTATGCTAATGCGTGTTCTGGCAGGGTGGGGAGTATTCTCAGAGAGATCGGAGCATCCTCTGCCTTCCTCAAAACCAAAGTGTGCTCCTCACTGTTCAGGTGGCTTCCTTCACCTTCTGGTATGGCATCGCTGCAGCGGTGTCGTCAGATCTTGTATTCTGTTATCTTGCTTGTGAACATATGTTTTTTTATTGTGTATTGTGCAGAAAACTTAACCATCAAAACCAAAGACAAACTCTGGAAAACCCAAACCCAAGTATGTATCAGATCTGAAAGCCACCAAAATAAATGTTCAATGATACCTATTTTGTGTGTCTGTGGTATGTTTGAATTTTGCTGAATTCATGAACATCTGGCAGAGGGAAAGACTGAATCGGTAACATGTTGTTAGTCAGACTAATGACACAGAAGCATCTTCTGGAAATTGCTGTTGCAGTATGTCTGTTCTTTTCAGGCCCAATCTGTTGGCAAAAAGCTTTTGCTTTGGTTTGGGCTGTGTAAGCCTGCTTCTGTGCTTCAGAGAGTCCTGTGAGCTTCTGAAAGGTCCAAAGCAAGTCTCTGATACCAGCAGTGGTGGTACCAGCCAAGGGAGCTAGAGGAGAGGAGGACATAGCTGGTTTTCTTTGCTCCCTTTGTTGCTGTGGAAAGCCATCAGAAAGTCCTCGCCTTGCTCCAGCTTCTACCTGTGGAGTGTGAGCCTGCAGAGGCTTGTGCAGCAGTCTTGCTTTATCTCCTAACAGTCATGCAGCCCTGACTAGAGAGCTTCCTTCCGCTTTTCAGCTGGAGCTGGAGTAACTGGCAGTTCTAGTCCTGGAGATCTCTTGTGTTGACCGGGACAGTGTCAGTGTGTGGCGGAACTCGCACTGATTTACATGCATGAATGCTTCCTTGATTATAGCCAAGCTACTGGTTGCACAAAGTCAGGAAAACATGGCTTTGTGAAGTTGAGACCTTGATGTATATAAAGAGCTATGGATGTGCTGTTAACTTGAGAAAATGCATACTCCTGGTGGTAGTGCCAGGTTATTACTTAAAGCTTTTTATCAGTAGTTCTCAAAAAAATTTACGAGCGAAGCAAATACTGTGATCATCATCTTGTGTATGAAGAACCATGAGCTAAACAAATGTTTAATCTAAATAAGATTAATCAGTCACTAACTAAACCTTAAATCCAGGTTTTCTGAGGTTTAGCTACTGGTTATTTCTTGCATCATCTGGCTTTTCTAAGTGCTTTTTTCTTAAGTCTGTTTTGAGTGTGGTGTAAAAACTGGGGCTGAGGTTATTTGCACACCTAGAAAACACCTTCGTGAACAATTAGCTTGATAAAAACATTTTCAATGTGTTTCCTTTCAAAATCAACTTTTAAAGCAGTGTTTCCTTCCTTCCTGAATTTCCTGAATTATGCTAAACTGGCCAGTGGGGAGCAAAGCTGTCTTTAATTATTTTTGTGTGTGCGCAGCAGGCATATTAGAAGATGTTAATGTACCTTTTGCATTTACAGGGATGGGTAAAAGTGTCCTTGCACATAGAGAAGGTGATTTACAATGAATCCAAACTTGGAAGTGCTGTGATAGCTTCACTAGAGGAAGCTATATTTTTCTGTCTTGTTTCTTGTGGCCTTTTTTTAATGCTGCCAAATTGTTGTGTAGCTGTAGTTGTTTTCATTTGGAAAATCAAGATGCTGATATGAAACAGAGGCATGGTCTGCTATCAGCTGAGGAATTCAGTTTGCTAACTGATACAGTCAAAATGAGTCAAAATCAATCTTTCATCAGAATAAAATTTAAAAGTAAAAGCTCTTATATGCTAAAAAAAAAAAAAAAAAGAACCATTATTTTGGCAAGATGGTCATTTGGCCCTTGGTATCGATCAATAGTGTGGCATCTTGTGAATATGCTAGGGAGGAGGGGAAGTAAGTACTTAGCAGATATAAATCTCCATGACGAGTCTCTGTCTGAACATCCCTGTGACTTGGCAGATGTGGATGATAAGAACTCGGTGAACTAGTGTATTTTGAGATTTTTTTGGCTGAATGCTGGTAGACTCATTTCTAGCAGCTAGGTGGTTGCTGCTGCTATCTATCAAATACTGCGGTCTGAAATGTTTACAAAGTCACATGAATCAGTGGCTGTGTTTGAGGAAAGACTGGTTAGAGGTTCTCGCTGTCTGCCAGAAGGTGGAGGTTTCCTGTACAAAGTAACTGGAACAGAGTCATTTCTAAAAATGTTTATGAATGGCACCAATCAGAATTCAATCCAGGATTTTAAACCTCCATAGTAATGTATACTCAGTGGGGAATCAGGCTTTGACGTTCAATAATGACAGCCTAAACATTTCCAGTGGGTGATATGTGATGACAGGACTACAGTAACAGTTCTTGTTATGAGTAGAAAGTTACTGTAATTATAGCAGCTTCCTGCCATGCTAAGTAGTGAGTTTTTAATGGCACTTCTTATGATGAAATGCGGTCTGAGTGCAATCGAATGTTTCAAAACTGCGCAGAGATTAAAGAGACATTGGTACTGTTACTATTTTAATCTTACTTATAAACGAGAGCAAAACGCCAGGTTGTGTGTCCTGAGCACAATTTAGCAACCTGTTAGTCTTTTAATTATCTCCTTCATCATTAGATTGGTCTGATTATTTGGTACTTGAAATGAGTGCATATTTTTAAGTTCTCAGGGTGGTAGCTTTTGGAAAACATTCATTGCTTTTCATTTTACAGGCATTTTGTCTTTCATGCTGGAGTTTGGGAACATATGGTGCTACTTCTGATGTAGCACTTGTCTAAATATCTTTGCTTATAGAATTTTCTGCAGAGCCGTATCATTTTCTCCTGGATAAACGTTCCTAATGCATTTAACCAATTTTATAACTACAACATGGGATTACCACCTTTTTATCATTGTAAACTTTTACAGGATGTGGGTCAAGAAGTTAAACTGTGAACCCCAAATAAGAAAAGTGAACAATAAGTAGTTAGAAATTCAAAGACACTAGTAAGAAGTGCAGTAGTGATAGTTGCATAAAAAATAATATAGTTTATCAAAACACTTCCCAGATATTTTGAAAGCGTCAAAATAGTAATTTTCAGGCTGAACTCTTGGGGTATCTCTGACAGTCAGTAGCCATCCTCTAATACAGTGTCCAGAATGTTCATGCGGTGACTGGTTACACCTCATGTTTTGCCCTTGGTCTAGCAAGCACACTCCCCAAGTGATAGTGTTTCTCCTGCCTGAGCCATGTGAAGGTTCAATCATGAGCATTAAAAAATGTAAAGTAGCAACACGTTCATCTATATACAGTGAAGGGAAACTGAAAATGTTTCTGAGACTGAGGAGCTTGGCATAGCTGAAAAGTTAGAGAAGAATAACCAGAATACTTTTGTATACTTCTGTCTACATTGTTTGACTGTTATCCAGCATGAGAGATAATTAGCAGGAGGCTAATTGGCCTGTTAAATAAACCTCTTTAGAAATGATCAAAAATATTTCTCTCAGGGAATGATGCAGATCTAAAACTACTCTTACATAGTGGTGGGAAAGCAAGGATTCCAATTAATGTGGTCCTCCTGATGTGAAGTTGCTGAGATCTGGGTATGCGACGGGCATCACCCATATTACCTACCACTCTAGGAAATGCTCTGAGGTGTAGGACAGCGCCAGACCGACGACTTGCGCTTGGGCTGCCCTGTTGCTTCCCAGCAGTTATGTTACCCAGGAGCTAGCAGCTGGAGTGCACGTAAGGATGGAATTAGGCAAACTTTGAAAGACAAGCTGCCAGAAAATACCCTAGCATGCCTTTTAGGAAGGAGCACAGGCAGGTTGTACTAAACCAACACCTGAAGCACCTCTTGCTAGTTAGAATAAATGACTGCTTGCCTGGTTTAGACTCTTGCGTGCTGTGCTATAGAAATGCATGTGTGTGCTGTAATCTTGCTGCTTCTCAAAGGAGAATGACTTGCTGTGTTGTCCTGTTTGAGATGCTGATCTAGCTAATGAAATCATTTAGTGTTTGACACTGCTTTTGTTTATGCAGGTGGCTGGCTTTATACACTTGGATGTGCCCACTGGGTTCACAGGCTTTTTAGAAGCAGGGTGGGTTTTGGTTTCAGGGTTTTTTGTTGTTGTTGTTGTTGTTTTTCCCCAAGTGGTGTCATGAGAATGGGGTCTAAGAGCTGGGTCTTAGAAATTTATTCCAGGTGAATCAGGCAGCCATCCGTCTTTGCCCACAATGTTCTGACCTGAAGGAAATCTTGCACTTTATCTTTCAAGAAGTTCTATTCTTTCACAGGCTGCTTTCAATAAGGTTGATATTTGACATGGAGACTCTCAGTCCAGGTTTGAAGACAGTCAAAAAAAATCACTGTTGCCTTTCTCTCCCTGGGGTGCTGCCTTTGTTTATCACCCCAGGGCTGGGCTCCTGCCCTCACTAAGGACATGGTAGGAGCTGCCTGTACAGCTTTTAGTAGCAGGGGAAGCACATTAGTCTCCCTCTCTGCTGCACTGTAAACACTGAACCAAGTACAGAGCTCTTGACAGCCCATTTACCTTATACAACACTACAAGGGATGAAGCATTTTCAGTGTCCAGGAAAGGAGAGAGCAGCTCCACCAGCCATGCTCAGGGGCTGGAGCCTGGGGGCAGAGAGCTCTCGTCACCCCATCTGTAATCCATCTGGGGAAAAGTGCACAATTGCTGGAAGCGGAAAGGAAAGAGAAGGACAAACTGAACAGGATCTCCTTTCTCCTCACTCCTGCAACTGGGTTCAGAAGCTGATTGCCACCTTTAGGGAAACATCACCCGGATGTGAAGGTAGTTTTACAGCTGTAGTGGGAGCAGGCTGTATTTGATGCTGAAGGTTTGAGTTGTGCCCTAGTGAGCACAGCTGATAAAGTTGCTCAGAAGAGAATTTGTAGTTTCTGAGGTTTTTCTAAGGAAAAGAAAGTAGATGAGGTTAGACAGATTGAGAGTGCGTAGGTTGTAAAGTGCAGGACTCTGAAGAAAAGAAAATGTCAAAGTGAAAGACTCTGAAGAAGGGAAAATGTTGTAATCCAGTTAAACCAAGTTGGATTATAATGAATTTGCATTGTTTTTTAGCAGTATCCCTGCTTCAAAAAAACAGGGGTGTGGGGGAGCAGAATTAGATTATAGGGGTAACTAGAGTTCCAGCATTTCCAGACTTGAATGGTATGAAATGATGTAGGTAATGATCACTTACACATCACTTCTTTCTGGGTGATAAATATAGTAATTGAAGGGATTTGTTAGTAACTGTGCAGGTTTTTAGTCACTTGCAGATAGCTCCCCCCTTGTTCTAGTATCAGATGAAAAACAGGACACTTCTTACAGTATCTGCCAGCCACAGTGTAGCTGCCATCATGATAGTGCTGATCCTGGCCGACTCGGGATGGGCACTTGGGATTTTTACTTCCTTAGCATCTCTGAGCTCCCCATGGCTTTTGGTGTCTTGAGCACTTCAAGGTGCCTACTGCAAGTGTTCTCTTGTGATTGAGAATGGAGAAGTATGACTGCAGCTACTTCAGCAATCTAGCAGTTAGTAGTGTAGAAATGTGAATTTCTTTTTATATACACTCTACTCCTCTACCGGAGTTTTCTGTAAAGCAGGATACTTCCCCTGCGTATTGGAAGGCAGAAATCTTTCATTATGAAATATTTAATTTTTCAAGCGATTGCTTACATGGCATGGGTGAAAGGTTTGTGTTAGTCGAACTCTGTTACTGAATCTGAGCTTTCCTATTTAAAAAAGGAGAAAATAAAATATGTTTTCTAATCTTTTTTCGCTTTTTACTAAATTAATCTTAACAATTTGTGAACATCATTACTATGAGTCCTTTGATTATAGCTATTGAAAAAGCAATTACATTGGAAGGGAAACTAGAAGTCCAACAAGAGGTTAAAAACTACAGTGCTAGTTTCTCTATCAGTTATACACGGCAGAGATGGTCTCTTGCTTTTTATAAACATGGTTTAGGCTTATCTGCAGTGAAGAATGGCGGTAGTCCAATTATTTGTATTCTGTTTTGCTATTAAATAGTCTCAAAAAATTTAGCTATTTAATTTGTTAGGATTTGTTGCTGCAACAATATCTATTTTTAAAATTAATTTCTCAGCTATCTCTCTTCAAAGTGCAAAATCCATTGCACCTGCTTTAATCTTGTGGGATTTGCCTGAAGATTCAGTGGTGAAATTGAACAGATTCAGCTGCGTGGCAAAAGTGGCAGAAGAGGTTGAATCCAGCAGTACAGAAGGATCTAATAAAGACTTTCAGTAGAAAACCCAGATGGCTTTCACTGCATTGCTCTTTCAGCATTGCAGAGCTGCTTAAAAGCTTAGCAGTATGTATGTAAGCATAATCAAAATGATCCATCAGGCCAGGGACAATACATGTTACTCTGAAATAAAAAAAAAATAGCTTAGTAGATACATTTGGTTGCTGTCTTCTTAATGCACTGAAGTTGACATTTCGATAGGTATAGCTTTGGATCTTTGGCCCTGAATTGTGATCGTTTACAAACAGCTCTAACCTAATGAGCTGAAGTGATGCTGTTGTCATCTTTAAGCTTTTCTGTGTGTTCCTCATTTTAAGTACAAAAGCAGCATTTGCTGATTTGAGGACTTGGTCTTTTAAGGGGCAAAGTAGTATTCTTCATTAAACTTGGTGGTATGGTACATGTGTACACGTGGTTTGAGGAGCCTGATGCACAATTAATGTTAAACCATGTTGATAAATAAACTTAGATTTAATCTAGGTTTGGCAAATATGCTTTGGGCATTGCAAAAGAAACATTACGTAGATTAAAGTCATAGATACCCTTGACCAGAATCCTCGAAAAGAAGAATGGTCTGGCCTTGCCTTATGCATCACAAACTCAGCTGAGAGCTGGTGTTTAGACAGATTATCTGAGAGCTGGTGTGAGAGTACTACCTGTTCTTGCAAAACAGTGTTTTTCCTCTGAGTGCTGCTTTAATGCAGCACTTAATTACTCTTTGCTGTTTGGGCTATATTTTTTGCCTTTTATACATTGGCTGCAGTGTAGTAAGAAGTAAACTTAATTTCTTTTGCATATAGGTAAAGGATTAGTGCATGTGTTTTCTACCTCTGTATAATACATCTTGTCAAATAAACTTGGGATCATATCCAGACCTGACATAATTTTTGTAGTTTCAGCAGCACTGTGCCTGTTCCCATGAAGGCAGACTTTCACCTGTACCAACACTGAGGTGTATCACTGCAAATCTGCCAGTGGCTAAAAAGATAAGACTCTTCTAAAAATGTTTGGGTTTCCTTCATTTATTTTTGATAGTGGGTGATGTATTATTCAGAGTGAGACAGAGATGTAGGAATTCCTCCTGGTTCCTCGTTAGTCCTTGTCTAGCAGCTGTTTAAATGACAGAGTGTTGTCTGATTAATTTGACAGTGTGGAGTTCATGGCAGTAAGAGGTTCCTCTAGGTGCCTGTGCTTTAGGACTTGGGGAAAAATATCTCAGATTAACTGAATGGGGGAAGAATCTGATGATGCATTTTGTGTGTCCATACACAATAGCATTTATTAATTTAGGGGGCCACTTGTCTCTTTTTAAATAGAAAATGTTTGCTCAACTGGACAAATGTGACTGTCCATCTGTATACTTAATATGATGCCAGATTTATTAAAGTAAAAGCATGAATTAACCTCAGTTACAAAGGCTGCCATGTATTGCTTGATAATAATATAATTATGTGTGACATAGGTACACGGCACTATATGACTAACATGTTAAACTACAAGATTTTGGTTAGTCATTACAGGGTGGTGGGGATTTTTGTTTGTTTTCAAGATTATCAAGACACTTAGCTAAATAGTCTTACAAAGGTAGTAGGTTTGAAAGCTCTCTTGAATAATTTGTAACGCTTAGTTTTAGCCTTATGACTATTCATAACTATAGCCTTAAGTACCTTAAATTTTTCGGTTTGTCTAAACAGTAATTCTGATAAATTTAGCATGAACCAAAGGTACTTCGAGATTGAAAACTTTCCCTGGAAGTTCACTTAGAAGAGAAATAGATTGTTTATTTTTTTTAATTGCACAGAGCTAACATGAAATTGCCTTTCTGTTTCAAAGAAGTGTAACCTCTGTCTGAGGCAGAGAGCACGGAGAGCAGCCCAATGCAGGTGTCTAGGGACTGCCATCCCATATTTTTGTTGAAAAGTTAAAATTGTTTTGTTTTATTTTATTTATATTAAAAAATGACAAGTTTATCAGAGAGGATTTTCATGTTTCCTATTTCATTGTGAAGTAATATTGCTTCTCAGGAAAATGTGTAGATGTGGGTTACGTTCACACACACCACACCCCCCGCCTCCTTCCATGCAGTATATATGCTTTTGTACAAAACTTCAGGTAGGACGTGAAACTATTTGAGGGAAATTCTAAACCTGTTTCAAAAGGATAGGTCTCGTGCAAGAAGCCGTGCGAGTGTGTAACAGATAGGCTATATTGTAGCTATACAAAGGCGCTCAATATTCAGATGTACATACTGCTTGAGATTCCACAATAACAAAGTAGAATTAATACAAGTGTTGCTAATCTATTACTATAGCGAGGGCAGGAAATTAGACCTGCTTTCTGCAATAAATTAGTATTAGGAAAGTCTGTGAGACATCCTTGCTGTGTGTCAGGCTATATCTATTGCTTCAAAAGAAGAATTATATGTGAGTAGCACTTGAGCTGTTATGTCATGAACTGTGATTACATTTCTGGAGATTGAAATAATTTTTTGCCTGTTTCCTTTGTCAAAAGGAAATGTCAATTGCTTTGGTGACAGCTAAGGGCCAGCACTGTTTGCTTGCTAAATCGATAACGGTAGACTGTTAAGATGACCGTTCTCCTTAAGGAAATGCAGATTTTAGTCAATGATACATTAAGAGTCACAATTACTGTGAATTACTGATTTTGCTGTGGTTTGGAGCTTTTTCCTCTTAAGTCAAGGAATTTCATGAAGTATTTCACTGCTTTTCAGGAAAACAGAACTCAATGGGGAAATGCAGTGGTGATGGTGGTTGAAGTTGTGGAGGGAAAGATAATGCAGCCTTTGGATGAGGTTCTGCTGTGCTTCAGTTATTCCTGTCATCACTTTAGGTGAGGTTAAAGTCAGTGGAAAGACTCATGTTGACTCCTGTTTCTGACAGTTGGCCTGTGAATAGGCATGTGAAGAAAGCCATATGAGTGGAACTTACCTACCTAATGCATCCTTTAAAACATAAACAGGAGAAAATTTATGTTCCTAAAAAAAAAAAAAAAAGGCATGTAAACCATGGGGAGAAGGGACAGAAGGATTTGGAAAATGCTTGAATTGCTTTATATTTCATTTTTGGTGAGAAGAGATGAATTTGAATGAGAAATTGGCCCTATGTGGTTTGATCCTCTTGTAGAAGCACTGCTATTGATTTGTAGAGGAACAGGATGTAGCCACATTGTTTGCCTGTGGCTATGCTTTTCTGTTGGTATAGACTAATTCACTGACACTTAAAAAAAAAAAACCCAACTCAAAAAAAAAAGCCTCACTGGAAATGAACGAACAAAGTGTATTTGACTGTATGGAGCCTAAATTAATTTTTTAATCTGTAATATGATTGTTATGCCAGAGCCATGGGGGCTGAGGAGAGATTTTTCGTGAACTTTTAGTCCTCAGACTCACCTCACGCTTGCCAATTAGTTCAGTAGTTGAAATGGTTAAGTCATTTTCTAAAAATCACATAGATACATGCAAGCTGGGAGTTTTTGATTTATTTTGAACTCTGAGGAATGCAATGTGAAGACCTGTTCAGGTTCTACTAGCTGGCCAGAGACTGCAGTCAGTTTAATAAGGCACAACTAAATTTACCATGATAAAGTGCTGCTTCATGCATGAAATAGATGCTGTGGTCCTGTGCTGGTGATTGATGATTTATTACCTTTAAAACTGTAGAACCAACATGCAGAATTAATTTTCAGCAGATTATGTTACCACTTGTTTGTATCCCCGGAATCTAGTATGATTGATAAACATAACTTAAATAAAAACCAAAATATAAAATATGTAAGATTTTAAAATTGTGCTTTTCACAACAGTATCCCCCTTCCCCCCATGAGATGGTTTACAAACCTTAATCTAGCAGCAATTTATGCTGTGAAAGATGTTTATAGCTCACTTTATTCTGGTTCCTTATTAAATTACTGGTCTTATTCTTTAAAGTTGTCAGGGGATTGACTTAAACTGAAGTGTATAGATCATCCCTCTCTGCGTGGTCCTTTGTTGCCCATGGCAGTTTCTGGGCTGGTCTCGGCTGACAGGCCTCAATTTGAAACCCCAGGTAGTGGGAGACCAGTCATCATGAAATGCCCACATCAAGGGCTTGCTCAGCTAGGGGAGATGTCAGCTATAAGTTATGTACCTGATTTTACCCTTTAACTTCTGGGGAGCATAACCTGTTTAGGCATGGGATTAGCAAAATCTGGAAAACTGAGAGGAGAGTCCATCCAGCAGAAGATGGAGAGGGGAGAGGTACCTTAGAGACATCCTCTTTTAAAGAAAATGATCAGATGTGGTATGGTGGTAACTCTCTGGAGGGCAAGCACCCGATGGCAGAGTTCTGGGGTTTGTCCTGGTGCAAACAAGACTCTTGCACTGTGAAGATTTGAAAATACCCATGCTGCTTCCTGAGTGGGTTTGTTAAAATCGGAGCTACATGAATGTATACAACTAGCCTGTACTAGAAGTCTCATTTTGGTAATCTTGAATAGAGGAGGTTTAGATTTGTTATTGGGGATTGAAGAAAAATATCTTCATTGAAAGGGCTGTCAAGCATTGGAACAGGCTGCCTAGGGAAGCAGCTGAGTTGCTGTCCCTGGAGATGTTTAAAAGATGTGTGGATGTGATGCTTAGGGACGTGGTTTAGTGGCGGGCTTGGCAGTTCTGGGCTAATGGTTGGATTTGATGAACTTAAAGGTCTTTTCCAACCTAAATGATTCCATGATTCTGTGTGCATTGCATCCTGTAGGTGAGCAGTGCATATTAGAGTCCCACTGGAATGAAGAGCAGCTCAGCTGCTGAACAGCTTGGCAGCATCAGGCTTTAGGGTGGTACACATCTACTGGTGGAAGCATCAGTGTCAGCTGCACTTCATAAATCCATGGAGTTAGGCAAGGTAGGATGTATACTGTGACAGTCGCAGTAACAGCCAAGTGTTGGATTTCGGTGCAATTTTTCAGGTGCTTAGTGGTTTTGGTCCTTGCTCTACAGAGATCAGGTAAGCCAATGACTCTGCTTTGTTTAGAGGTTGTTTCATAATCCTCCTTTATACATAGGCTCTTGTGCAGTTCCAGAGTGACAGAAAGGCTCAGCAGTGTCTTAGCTAACAGAATTAGACTCAATCTTTTCATTTAAATAAATGAAGAATCAAGTAAATGAAGAATTAAATAAACGAAGCTGTGCTTTTCCAAGGAAAGCACTTCTCAACATTTGTAAGCTGGGTCATTACCTGGGTTTTTAACCTCTGGAAAGAATACAGGTATGTTAGTGATGGAAAAACATCATCTTTTGAGCCAGACATAAATACTGTGAGAGTGAAGGTTGAAATATTAAGCTGAGATGCTTTCTGTGTATTATTTGAAGTCCCGAAGACCAAGAGCTTTAAAGTTTTTCCAAGGCTCTCTGCAAACATTGATGGTGAATGCATTATCATCCAGTTCTCAGAAACCACTGTACAATGCTGTGCTGTGCCCCTCACCTTCGAGTCCTGAAGCAGATTCACTTTCTCTTCTCTCATTCCAGCACCTATTTATTCCCTTTATTACAACCATCTTTTGGCTTGTGTGGTCTCTTTGCCCCTTATCCGTACCACTCTTCAGTGTTACATTTTTAGAAGATAAAACAGGTTCAATTATAAGGAAAAATGCCTTCTGAGGATAGAAATAGTCCAGGACCGTGTCAAGAAGAGATTATTCCCATTCTAGGGAAAAAAATCCCTTCTCTGACCTGTTTTCTCCCTTGGAAATGCTGTTTCCCTTATGTTTCCCTACACATCTCCAGAAAATTAGGTGCTAAAGAATTTTAAAATATTTAAGCCAGATTTCTGCCTTTCATGGCTGGTAAAAGTAACGATCAGGTGACTCTGCAGTCCCCCATACTCTGATAGCGTGAGAACAACTGCGCTGCCCCCCGACTCCGAGCTGCTCACAACTGATTGCTACGTGTTACACATACCAAGCCCTGCAATGCAACAAACCAGTGAATTTTCTGTTTGGCAAAAATCAATCATGGTTAGTATTTCTACGTCTTCCTGTTTTGTTATCTGTCATCTTGGATTTGTCAGAATGATCAGTGTTTGGACTTTCGTGCTTACATCTGGCTTGACTGTCTGATGAACAACTGTAGATATGAGGGAGACAGGGCTGTTGGCATCTCAGTCTTCTCCCTTGAAAAATTGTAAAAAGTGGATGATTGTTGATGTTGCAGTAGACATGGGTTTGTTTTCAATGACTAGGCTTTATGCTCAGTGTAGTCATAAAACAATGATTTCAATGCATTGACTTCTGGAATGTGAAGTCATCAAACTTCTGTAATGGAAAAATCTTTTTATATTAGAGAAATGTATCTTAGGTCCAAAATAGTTTTATTTGTCTTCCTCAGCAGCCAAACCTCTGTGGGCTCTTTCCTAGCTCTCAGAAATGATCCTAACTTGGCTGTACTCGTACTGTATGGTACTGTGGACATAGCAAAACAAATGTGGCCAAATCTGAGATCTGTTTGCTGTTCCCCCTGGTACAGGCTTCCCACATTTCCTATAGGTGTTCTGCCTTATCATTCAGGATGCTCAAGGCATGAACCTTTTCAGAACAACTCAGCCTTGGCTTTGCTCTCAGTGGTAGAATATGTTTTAGTTTTCTTTTGCAAATAACTGCTTCGGTTTCCCTGATGTCTCCATGGTGTACTGCTCACTTTCTTTACATCATAAGCAATAATAATAATGATAGTTTAATTACTTATTATTATTATTATTATTATTATGAATAATAGGGGAAATTTGCATAATTCTGAATCTTACTATAATTTTAAAATACCTTATGGCTGCGAACAGAAGACACACTAGAATTTGTTACTATCCTTTAGACAGGATCCTATGATCACCCTATCAAAGTCTAGATGGGTGATGATCAAACTAGCTGTCTCTTGCAGGAAGTGTTAGATGTAACAGATTGAACAGATGGCAAGTTGGGCTGGATTTTTATATAAGACAAGAAAGATGCTGCGTATTTCAATGCTAGTAAAAGTGTCCCTTCTTTGGGCATTTTAGCAAAACAAAAATGGTTTCCACAGGCCACGTGGGTAGAAAAAGGGGTAAAAAAGCCTTTGGTCAAGAGCAGCATATGCATCAAAAATGTTACTTTTTGGAATATAAATACTTAGTAGAATTAAAACTTCTAAAAAGCTAAAAGTGTTGTCAGACAGCAAGGAATGAGAGATGATCTTGAAACAGAATGAAGCTTTGGAGTAGAAACCGATGAAGGACTAATGGCTTGGTCTTTAGATGGCTGTGAGAGCAGAGAAAGGAGGTTGACTGGAGCCATTGGGTCATATGAAGTGTTGTATCTCCAAAAGGCACAGGTATCATTCCAGCTTCTGGTTCTGGCAGTTCAGATGACTTGAGCATTACGCTTCCACTTCGTGATCACGATTAAATCTTGACAAAGTTCTCCCTCTCTTAGGTACTTGCCAGAAGCTTTATGCTTGTGTCCCAAGGCAGAAATTGGATTTGATACCTACCTGACATGTATTGTACTTTGTATCACGCGTCCACTTTGCACTGTATGCTTTAACTTAGCTTTTCCCAGTTGAATGACAAAGAAATGGCAAAAATGTAGCAAAGAAGGAATGAATGTT
Organism: Falco peregrinus; assembly: GCF_023634155.1. Classification (NCBI taxonomy): domain Eukaryota; kingdom Metazoa; phylum Chordata; class Aves; order Falconiformes; family Falconidae; genus Falco; species Falco peregrinus. The sequence goes on from NC_073731.1 coordinate 2,541,344, forward strand.
TGTCTTGTATTGGAAATCCAGAACTAACTCAGGACAACTCCATTGGTGTGAGTGAAGTCATACTACTTCTTGCATCTGCCGAGATTGGCACATGCTGTAGTGGAAGTTTTGGTTCTTAACCTGGAGAGAACAGAAATAGACCTCTTGTACATGAAGCGCCTGACTAATGGGTAAGACAATTGTTTTGATGGGAGTTGGTTTTTTTTCTTACATATTCTTTTCCTTAGAGAAACCAAAACAAAATCCTTTCCGGGAGCTGAGGTTTCCTGGGTAGGCAGTGTCAGCAGGAATCATAAAAGCCTCTGAAGGGCAGAAGGATAGTAAAGAACTGCAAGATACCGTTTATAGGCAGTATGCCTTACACATAATGCAATGAGTGGTTAAAACAATGAGCAGATTTAGTGTCAAATTCTGAAGATACTGTACTAGAGCCAAGAAAAGGCGAGAAAGCCAGGAAGCACTGGAATGCGCTGAGGGTGATTTTTGTCTAGATGGAAGACGTAAATAGTAGCTCTTCTGAAGGTAAATTGAGGTTGCAGAACTTTATTCTGCTGGTTGAAATTCATATCAGGCTGCTTTGAGTTATGCTGAATGTGCATGATCTGGAAGCACATCCTGTGTCACAGTGTAGAAGATCAGTGTTCTCTTCAAAAGTCAGATTCTCCTGAGGAGTACCAGAGTACCAGTCCGTGGGGATTACTCAGGGAGAGACATTCAATCACAGTAACTCGGTAATTGCTGCAACGTCAAACGCTGAATGCCACAGTCTGATACTAAGCTTTAGTGATGTTCTAGATGTCATGTCAGAAGGGATAGATCAGAAGGAAAGTGTCCGGGAATATGTTGCAGTGCAAGTAGTCGTGGTGCTGACACTATTTTTGGAATCTTTGCACTTGCCTAGGCAGTATCTTGATGAAATCAAGTAAGACTGAGTATGTTTAAGGTTTTGGAATGGAAAGGGAATAATGATGATGCTTTTCTTGAGGCCAGTTCTTATCTCTCAGCCTTTTCTTCACTTCTCCTTTCTCTGATAAGAGGTGGGTCTGATTACAGGGCCTAGTTTAATCTTAATTAGTAATAGCTGGAAAGCAGGGTTTTTTTGTTCATTTATTTATACATCTTAATACATCTTGCTGCTTTCACTTTCTTTCTCTTTTCCTCACAAAAGAAGTTTAACAAGTGCAAGGACACTGCAGTGAGGAGGGAAGAAAATTATTCCTGACTAAGGAGCTGTGAAAATTAAATCTCTCTTTTTCCTTTAACATTAATAAGAGAGGGACTTTGTGAACGTAACTCCATCCAACCAGCCCCTGCAGCCATAGGGAATGGGTACCGGTTTGTGTTGGTGATCCAAATCACCAAATTAAAGTTTAAAATTTTAAAGGGATGAGATGCCAAATCCTTAGCAAATGTAAGGTGGCATCGTGCAACAGACTTCTGACTGATTGAGAATTTGGCTTAGAATTTCAGATCTTCAAGCCTTTTCTTACATTACATCAAATAATGCCAGCTCTTCTGAAAGTGGCAAAGACTTGGATAGTGGCCATCCCAGTGATGCATAAGTTTTTCTTTTATATCTTCTTTCTATACCCTGACTTTACTGCTTAATAAAATAAAAAAGTCAATTTTCACTGGTAAGCTTATTCAGTATATTGTACGTAATTCATGATACAGACTTCACTAAAACTGTGTTATACATAAGCATGCTGCAGGGGTTGCAAGGTGAGGCGTTACGCATCCATCTCTTCTGTCACTGTAGTCAGAAGCATAACTGCCTTAACCTCCATCTGAAAGCAAGCCACCGCTGAACTTTTTTTAAGGAATCCCATGTAACGTGGATCTTGTTACATTTCCAATGCTTTTTTTTTTTTTTTTTCCTTTTTAACTGCTTCATTCCATTACTGTAGCACCTGGTATGCATAATTGCCCCCAAACTCTTGCTTTTTCTGCCTCCTCTGTAGAAGCTTATACAAAAAACTTAGTTTTGTGGGTGTCTCAATGGTGCTGTAGCTTTGAATGCACTCTGTTTAATGAGCTGATAGTTTAAGCAGGGCCATGTGTGTATTTTATATTCTGATGCACAAGGGAAGGCCTGATAGCAAATCCAGAGGTGATTGATGCTGCAGCAGAACTTTAAAAATAAGGAGAATTAAACTGGATAGAGTTTTCTGCATTAGACCATTCAGCTTTGGGGTTCAAAGCTAAGGAAATCGAGCTCTATACCATACTTGATAGGTTCTTTTATTTATAAGCAAGCAGCTCAGCTGGGATCTTTTTAGCTTGACTTGAAATTCTAGCTTGATGGTTTTCTGATAAATAGTCTGTCTCCTGGCCTTTTCTGAAGCTTTAGGAAGAAATGCAATCTGCATGTAAAGTTGCAAGAAGAATAAGCTGTATTTCATTTTTACAGGGATTTTTATCAGCTGCTGTTTTTATTGCACTTATATGTTAACACCATTAACTTCCAGTTTTGTTCCTTAAAAGTTTAAAGCTAAAGCTCACTAAAAGATGTCAGATTTTTTCAGCATTTCCTGGGAATGATAAAGGAAAATTTCAGTGAAGATCTGTCAGTACTGGGCTAAAACAGAATATCCAGCATTTTACAGCTAGTAGGCTAGGTGTGTTGCTTATGTTTGAGCCTCTCTCAGCTGCAGCTCGGACTTCATAGGAGTCTGGATGGAAAGACCAGTTTTCTGTTAACTTCAGAACAGGTAAGGTCACGATGCAGATGCCATAGTGGGGTTAAATGGCAGGAACTATCTCTTACTTAAAACACCATCTGTATTACTCTGCATTTGATTTGCACCTGGATATACCCTTGCTGGTGGGATAGTCCTCGCTCTCATTTTGGAACATGTTACGTTAAAGAAAAGGAGGCAAGTACCTTTGTACCTGTAGAGACTAAATCTTCTTTCCTTTAATTGCATCATTCTGCAGTTTGCTATTTGCTAACCTAAGGCTGGCCTGTAAACTGCAAGAGCAGGTCTCCCAGCTGGCACTTGTTCCTTGGAATCACTGGCTTTTGTTATACCAGTGCAGGAGCAACCAGGGAAATACATGCCTACAAATCCACACAGAAAATGCTTTTTGCTATTGACAAAGTATCGACCTTGATATGGGAGCTGTTTTGATACCTTGCTTACGCGTGCTCCTAGGGATCGGCTGCCTTCCATGAACTTCACTGTGGAACTACAGAAGGCACTGGCATTTCAGCTGAGGGGAAATGCTACTCCTCGCCTGGAGTCAACCACAGATTGCCATCGGGAAATCAGGAATTTATAGTGTATGCACTCATGCAGAAAGTGCTGCTATTGTATTTGGGATACTTTAGTACTATATTTAACACTGTCACCTCTAGTGAAAAACCTTACCTTTTGCTTGTTAGTTTTTCTTAGCTTGCTGTAAGGTCACGCCACATGTCACTTCTTTCTGCCTCTAGATGACTACTGCCATATGTCTGTAGGTTCCTAAACAAGAAGAATAAAAAGACTTCCAGGCAAGTGATGAGATTAAATTGACACAGTATAGGACTGGAGCTGAAAGTTAGACTACTGCTATGCCTTCAAATGCCCTTCTACTGACTAGGAAAAACTGCCTTTAAATAAATGGTTGGGACATGAAAAGAGAGTGACATTTGAAAGAGAATAAAGGGAGCATCTGCAGAATTGATAACCAAGTTGTGCATTTGCAGAATTCACAACCAAGGTGTGAGTGAGAATAGGAAAAAAATCCCAGCTGAAGTAGCAATTGAACCAAGATTTTCCTCAGAGGAGGTCTCAAATATTTGTTCTTCCGTCACTTTTTTGGAAGAAGGTTCAAATGTCTTTGGGAGCAAAAACACATTGTGGGTAGTGTTTGCTTAATGTGTGAGTCATTACTGGAAAAACCAACTTATTCAAGATGCATTCCGTAGCAAAACAAATTCATTCAACATCATCTCACTTAAATATCATAAATTTGTCTGGTTCCACTAGAATTTGATGTAAAGTGATCACATTCTATCAACCTAAATATTTTAGAAGAGATGCTCTGTCTTCTTGCCTGTGTTGCTAGTGCTAGCAACCGTTTTCCATTTTTATACAATGCTTTCCTTGGTGGTGTGTGTTGTTTCCTGTTACTTGTGTTTGTGAGGCACACAGGCCACTGTTTGTGGCCCCAGGGTGACCACCGTACTGTCCAGCTCAGAGAACTTTAATAGGGGTGTGAAATAACTAAGGTGCTTTTCCAGCTGCTAAAATGATGGCATCGTCAATACTGGTATCGAACCTGGGCGTTATGGCTGAGAAGAGGTCCTGTGCATAGGCAGCATTGCTTAGAAAAAGCAAAGATGATGCTGGCTTACATGTGGTTGTGAATGCTACAGTGAACATGGTATTGCATGTGTATTTTGTGTAAGCTTTATTGTAAATAATAAATGAAGTAGTCATCTCTGTCGTGGGAACAAAAAAATAATTAATTGGTGAAGCACAACTGGAAAAGACTTTAACCTCTGAAGAGGAGGAGAAAAAAATTGAAAATACATAAACAATGAGTAACTGCAGAAGACAGGCTGAATCTTTATTTTACTTCTAGAAAACGTAGGAGATACTCTATGAAATACAATAGCAGGAAGTTCAAAACCAATGAAAGAAACAAACATGTTTAAATATATAAATAAAATTTACAACCATAAGAGATGGTTGATACTTAAAAGGTATTTATAATTGGAAAAGGATTTAAATGTGGATATTGGGAATGTTCAGGGTCATCAAAATTGATTGGAACAAACTGTGTTCCACAATAATTACATTTCAAGATTCTGTTTACTCCTGTCTACTAAAGAACAGGGTGTGTTTCCTACTGAGAGGGACAAATTAACCTGTGTCAGCCCACGGTGGGGTGTTTGCTTGTTGCTCTGCAGCATCTTGCACTAATCACGATGAGACTGGTGTGACTTCAGGGCACTGTGGTAAATCCTGTGTTGCTGAAACAGCGAGTTGATTTGTCCACTTGAAGGCTGTATTATTCTGAAGCTTCATTTCATACTTAAGTCCTATTCCATCAGTTGTTTGCATTGTTTATTTTTTTAATAGATCATTCCAGCATACAGAGAGATGTGCTTGTTTGACAGGGGTCCTTTGGTGAGGAGTCTGCCTGTATTTGCAGTTTCGGTACAGCTAGTATGCATAGTTTGGCTTGCTCTCAAAATGAGCTCATCCTGAGGATGCTGTGATTTTGAAGTCTGTGAGCATTAAATACTGTTTCTTATTTTATTGCAAGTGGATGGTTACAATTAAGGGAATTTGCAAGTAGAAACTCTGTTTAGGCTGTATGTGCAGAAATAACACCATACAGAGTGAATTCTAAACCTATACACAAACTTCCGTATCAAAATTTGGCTGAACAGTTAGGAAAGAGGTTGAGTAGATAAAAATGTGAAACAAGGGAGAAGCCCTCCAACAGTGTCTGCAAATGAGAGAAAAGACAATGCTTGCTACATATTTAGCAGGATCAAGCAAAGAAGAATCCACAGGACCAAAAAGAAAGAGGTGCACAGTACAAGAGGTGCTTGGTTTGGGGTTTTACTTGCTCCCTCCCCTCAGTTCAGCACACCAGCGATGTGATGGGGAGCACTCTGCATTTTTGTATGCCTGGCCGCTCCACTCTATAGCTTGTCCACAGCCCCATCTGTTTTTACAAAAGGCAGGTCTTTCCTGCGTTCTGCCTGGCACCAAGTGGGAAAAGGTCAAAACACCAATAGGGACTATTTTACCACCACTGGGAGTCAAAAAGTGTGATAACTTCAAGTTACATCTGCTTGAGCTGTGCCCTCTGCTATCCCAGCCCTCTTTTTCTGACGTAGTTGTGACTTATTCTGGGTCAAGCATTAAGAGCAATATCCAAATCAATTCAAGAACAGAGAAGACTAAGTAAGTTGGTTTCTACTTTCATCTGCTGCAGCAGATGTTGATTGCTGCCCTTCTGCTGCTTTCTGTCTTGGCCCGCCCTGCTGTATCTTACATCAGCCTTGTAGCTTCACTGGGCTAGACTGCAGCAGCATCCCAAATGTGCCTAGCAGTGTGAAAACACAAAGGAATACTGTCCTTTCCACAAAGACTATATACACTAGATAAACAATTAGAGAAAAAAGGGATGCGAAGAGTGCTACACCAGGCAGCTCTAATGATTGGCGCGGTGATCACTACATTATTGTTTATAAATTGTCATATATTTTTCTGCGCATCCTGCATGCATGACTGAACAGAGCAAATTCACTTCCTTTTCTCATTAATTCACCCACCCATCTTCCACTCCCCTAGCTGCTTACCAGCTTTGGTTTATTTTATTTACTTTAAGATGAATAAATTCAAATGAAAAATTAAATAGAAAGGGACTAAGTAAATGATTTTGACTTGCATTTTCCTGTAGGGTACAGAATTGGCCCATTTGAATTCTTGAATAGAAACAAGTGAAAGGTTGATGTTTGCTTTCATTTGCCACGTTGCTAGAAGTGTAATAAATCCTAGGTAATAAACCAGGATGTTACTGTTCTCAGGTTGATAAAGTCTGCATGGAAAGTACTGTTCAATTCTTTGAAATTACAGGACCGCCAAATTAAAACTCAGTGGAACACACAAAGTTCTGAATTTTATCTCTTTTATTTTATGATGCACAATATCCTGCCCTTTATTAAACCACTTAAGGGATGGACAGTGAGAATCAAGGAGAAGTCTGTTACTGTTCCCAGGGGCCTACTCCATCCCTAATTTATCTGACTTCTCATTTTTACTGAAACTAGCATGTCTCATCTAGAAATGATGTCAGACACACACATACGCGCCTGCAGGGAGATGAGGTGGTAGCTTCTCTGGGGTGACGGTGGGTATGCAGTGTGTCCCCTTTGCTGTCTTTTGAGGGGTATGGTGAAAACTGTTTCAGTGTAGCACAAGAATTACTTCCCGTTTTCTGCCTGTTAGCTCACGTATGTGAGAGAAATCGCATCTAGAGACTTCACCGCAGGAGCATGCACAGAGGCTGTGAAAAGATGAGCAGTGCTCTGGTATAGATTCTAGGTCACAGGGGTTTTTTATTTTATTGTATTTTACTTCTTAAGGTATAAATTTAGAAACTCATTAAAGCTTTGTCCTTATGGATTAGACATACTTAAAACAACTACAGGATTTTCTCTAAAGGATATGATAGAATTTGTTGACAAGATTAAGGACAGGCGAAGGGTGTCGTCCAAAGCCCACAGAAGTCAGTGAGGAGCTTTGCTGGCTGTTAAGGGCTTTGGATCCTGGCCTTCAGCATTTTACAGGGGTGGGGGGGAAGCTGATTTTACTTCTTGGATAAGTAATAATTCATTACTGCTTCCTAATAGAAAACACTGCAATTGATTTCCTATAGATTTATGCATGGTGGTTTATAAGACTAGTTTTTACAAATGGTTTCTGTTTGTGGATATAAGCAATCTCTTACTGCACTGTCTGTACAACTACCATTAAGCAAATGGTTGTTAGTAGCAGGTAATTTTTTTAAGCTTAATTTTGTTTAAGCATTTTATTTGGTGGTTTTTTTTTAATGTAAATACAGTGAAATAGCAAAATGGGGGAAAAAATCCATATCTAGTTCAGAGGGCTGAGATCTTTGAGAAAATTGGTTTGGAAAGCATCTTAAAACGATGGACACAGCTCTACAGTTTTGATGATGTAAGTCTAAATACAATTCTAAATCCTATTAATTCTAAATGTAATTCATGAAAAGAAAAGTAAGATCAGGGAGAAATATAACTGCATGGAATAAATGGATCTCTTAAATACATACACATTCTGCATTGAATTTACTTGCCCTGAAACCTTATTTTTAATCTTGCCTCAGGTAATAGAGCTCTCTCTAGTAGTTTCTTTTTGGAGTAACACCTCAGCCAAGGGAACATGAAAATTATAATCTTGAGGTCCTATTTCTGGAGGTTTATAACTCAGACATCGAAACATCTACTTTCAGGCAAAATCTGCTGTGTGAGGTCTCTGGTGTCCTGGCAGGGAAGTTCTGTTATTCCATTAACTGCTCTTTGGGTTGTATGAGCTCCTCAGAGGTGGCTTCTCTGAATTCATCTTTGTATAGGGCAGAAGTAGGGGAGGATGGTTGAATGGTGTACCAGCAATACTGTTGCTTTTCAGCCTTTTCACCATTAAGATCTCAGCTGAGAATGCAGTTATGGATGGGAAATGCTCTGACTGTTGAGGGCTCTGTATTCTGGTCTGAAGAATAACTTCTGAAAAGCAGAGATGTCTGTCCACCTTGTGCACTTTAAAGCTGTGGCTGCTTTCTGATGGCATCGCTTACCCACTGTGTTTTTTAACAGCTTGTCATGATTTACAGCAGAAGCAGTTGCTGACAGCTATTGCTGCAGCCGCATAACTCTGAATCAGCAAGTGTCTTACTGCATTTTCAGTGCTCCACGTTTACCTAATACCCCTGTAGAACCTCATGCAAGAAGTTATTTTAGTAATAATCATTTATTAGATTCTTGTAACTGTTACCTTTGCCTCGAGGGCAAGGAAGTCCTATTAGTTCTATGTGAACTGCAGCTGCTGATTTCTGCTCTTTTAAGTGCTGAAAGGGTTCAGGAGCCTGACAGAGGCTGCTCTTCTCAATGGTATTTCTTTTGAAAATACCTTTCTCATTGACCTAAATGTTATGGGCTCTAGCTTCTTGGAGGTACCTAAGTATCTAGAGTACTGAGAATTACACGTGCTAGCAATTTGATGGGGGATACTTTTGAAATGAACTGGGATTTCTTGAGGATGTGGACTTTGTCCTGGGAACTGTGATATACAGCTAAACCTTTGTACTCTTAATGCCAGCTTTGAACGTATGTGCAGAATCAGGTCCTGAGTAAAATGAGCTCACAAGAGTAAAGGTGGCAGATACGATCCTTATTACGTTTAACAAAACAACTCCTTTAAGTTGCCCTTGAGAAGACTCTGGGTATATGGTAGTTAGTGCTGCAAATGCATTATAAACTGATGACTGTTTGGCAAAATTAAAAAATTATTTCCTGCAAGTATTTCACTGTTTACTACACTTTCAGTTAAGGGTTTTAAAACATGTAAGTGATGCTATTTTCATGAAACTTATTATTTATTTACAGTATCTATTAATCTCGTCTTAATTATTCATGTCATTTAAATTTTACATATTACAGCCACAAGCTGTAGCTACCTTTTCTGTAAGAAACGTTGTACTGTCATGTGTTATGCTTCAGGGTAAGGTTAAGACTCAGTCATTATGCGTTATATCTGGATTTAAGAAACAAGAGTCATGAATCTCAATTAATTCTCTCTCTCACTCCTTTTGCCTTTCACATCTGTTATGGCTTTGATGTGAAATACCTGCAAACTGCAAATTTGGTCTGATGTAAATTTAAAGAATTGCTTAAGCAGCTTACATTTTTCTATAGTCATTTTGTTTTGGTGAGCTTTTACATCTCCATATAATTAAGAGTTTTTAAAAGTCACGAGTTTTCATCTGACTACTGAAATCAAGAGGGATCTTTCCTAGTGGCTTCAATGGCACTTCAACAGAGCTGACACTTGGCTGCCTTTAAAAGTCAGACCCATAATTTATTAAACAACAAATCACTGTCAGCATTTACAGTGGATTTACAGTGGATGTCAGCAGTTACAGTGGGTATATACAGCATTTACACTATAAATATGCACATTAGATTAATCATTACAGAAGTGGAAGAGTTACTGTTAGCTTCAGCTGGAATACTGCCTGGCTGCCAGCCAAGGCCAGGCTGTTCAGTTTTGGCTACTCAAAGTGGGCTCTTTCTTAGGGAAATTGTCTTGGTGGCATGTGGCTCCTTCGGTCTGTATATCAGCCCAGACACTACTGCAGCTCTGCAGGAGTAGGCAGAATGCAAACATGCAGTGCGAGGCAGCCCCTTTTGCTGAAGAGGCTGCCTCTGACTGAAAGGGAGAAAGAGAGAAATGAAGAGGTTCTGTGGTTTACAAAGCAAGTCGTGTCTCAGCCTGGGATTAGCACCCGTGTTTCCTGATACTGCTGACAATTTATGGTCTCTGCTTGGGGCTGGCTCTCCTGTCGCTTCAGTGAGGCCGTGCTTCTTGACACAAGCTAAAGTTCCTCTTCTAGTGCCTGGAGCAATTATTAATACAGTAGTTGTATAGGAAAATGCAAATACATGTATATATTTTGTATGGTATCTATGTTACTTGAAGTGAAAATCAATTTGTTCTGTTTTCACTGAGCTGAATACACGTATTCTGGTAGTGGAGAGAACCACAGAGAAAAGCAGTGGATGTGCTGAAGCAGGGCTACACAAAATATGTTGTGTAAAACAGTTGTGTTCTGTGCTGATGGAATTCACTTCTCAGCATTCTGTCTACTCAGGGAGCCCAGGTCAGTGCACTTAGAGAAAAGAGTACAGTTTTGGGTATAGTAGCCTGAGTTCCACTTAAATCCTGCCCATAAATAAGCAGACGTAGGTGGTTGAGGCACACTGTTGTAGGCACACAAGCATCACTTGGCATTTGAAGGGTGAAGATGTGAGGTCCAGACCTTCAGGAAGAGCTGCAGCCCCACCAGTTTTGTTGAGGACCAGTGGCTGTGGGCAAGGCATGTTTTCACATTGCTGATGACTTTGGTGCAGCTGCAACTAAATCCTTAGCTGACAGCATGTCCTCTAGGACAGCTTTGTGGACATCTCCCATCATTTCAGTCACTGACTTCACATCTGCTGTAATTTAAAGAAGCTTTTATGTTGGGGTTTTTTTGTGTTTGGTTTTGTTGGGTTTTTTTTCCTAAAAGGGAAGCTAGAAAGCTTTTATGATTTTCTGACACAGAAACCAGAGAGAGAATAAAGAATACAGAGCTTGTCCTGTATTTTTAGGGAAAAATGCTTTTCTTCATACCTGCTTGCATTGAATAATTCAAGTAAACAAATCAGGACCAAATTTTCACTCAGCCCCTATGCATTAATAATCTTATCCATACAGCTTCCCATCATGGCTCTTTAGGAGGAGGACATTGTTTGGACTGTTTTATTACAGGAAATATGTCACGAACATATATATCATAATGTTCATTAAATTTATGACACTTTCAGAATCAGGAGCCTTTAAAAGAAAATGCCGTAAGTACTTTCTTCCCATGGAGGTAAGTCAGTGAGTGAATAATCTTTGAAATGAGCTGTGTAACTAGATATTTTCTCTCTGGAGGTGGAAAGAGACTCCAGGAATAAATACGGGCAATTCCCACTTTGAAAAGAGTGTTTAAAAGAGAGGATCTGTTCTGGGTCCCCGTGCCTATGGCTTAGCCCACACACATGATGCCTGTGGGACAGCGTGCTGTGCCGTGGGGCCGGGCAGACATTACCAGTTCCTTGAACTGCAGTAAAGTAAGAAGGCCCTTCATGACTTTATTCTCCTTTTATTCTTTCCACACTATAAAACACCAAGTGCAACAAGTTCTTATGACTCCCACTTGGAAGGGTTATTACTTGCTCCTATAATAAAACAGGCACAGTAGGAGCAGATGCATGTGAGGACAATGGCTGAAAATACCCCTGTAAATCTCACAGACGTTGGTGTTTGAAAGCTGCATGTGTGCAATGCTCAGTGACATGGTTTTCAAGCTAAAACTTCTGAGATGGGCATAACTTCAGTTTCTGAGAAACAACTCTTGGGTCCCTGCCTGGCTGTGAAGGGGGATACAGAGAAACAGTCAAAACAGCCGAAGTACAAATGGCAGGTCAGACAGATAACAGAGGCGACAAACCACGTTATGGCTGAATACAGCCCCTTTAATGCTAGTATTAATCTGAAAAAATAGCAGCAAAAATCAGCCTTCAGAATAAAAAGGCATGCAAAGGAGCTCTTCAAATTGGTCTTGGCTCAAATTATGTTAGTTTTAGCAAAATTATTCATCCACCCTTAAATGTCCTACGTTTACAGCTATGTGGCGAGTTCTACGTATGAGAGCAAACTGTTGGTTGAAAATGAAAGTGCTGTGAAAACACTGGGATGGAAATACTGGTGTGCAGATGGGTGTTACTTGTCTGTAAGCGCTGCCCTTCTTGGTAAGCTGCGTATTGTGAGCCTGAGGTTGGCATAAAAGAACATCTTGTGCAGATCTTCAAAATGTCCTGATGAAATCTCTGTTTGTATTCAATGTCAAATATTTCATCTTCCAATACTTTTGTAAAATGCTGAATTAATTCATAGGGATTGACAGTAAGGATGTTCTCACAGCAAACACAAAATCTGCAGCATACTAATATTAAATGGTACATATTTTTTTTTAATGCTATAATAAGCATTCACAAAGTTTCTGTGTGTATGCTAACGCTTTGAAAAAGGCCCCAAGCGGCACACTTGAAAATGGACTTTTTTCATGCCTTGGAAACATATCCTCTGATGTTTCTTTGCAACAGGATCTAACTTCATTTGTATGTTATTTTGGGGGTGTTGGTGGGTTATTATTTTAAAAAAATTGTTTTGCTTAAATAAATCTTAATCTTAAATCTTCATTCATATAGCCTCAATCTTGCTGCCTTTTTCAGAGCATATTTGTCTTCTACGGGTTCTCCAGCTGCAAAAATATACACTGTGAATGTCTGCCCCAGGGTCAACATAGTGCTTCTGAGTGTGGAATTTGACAATGTGCATATTTATCCAGCTGATGAACCTGACAAATGTAAGAGATGTGTTTGACAAGAAGATAGGAAGCAAAATTTTAAGGACATAGAGCCATGTGTCAGCTTTTAGGTCTTTTTGTCGGCTTATCTCTTAAGTGTTCAAGCTAATGGTTGTGTTGATGGATGATATGAAGATGTAAGGCAAATACTTATTTATTAATTCTCAGTCTCATAAATTGTCAGGCAATGGGATAAAATTGTCTTAGAAATTGTCATGAATGGGATAAAATCTGAAGTCTGTTGTGATCCTTAGTGAGAGTTTCTTCAAGTAAACACAGTAAAAACTGAGAAAAGACTTAGGAGTTTGCTAATTATGATTGCCTTCATGAAGAGAGAAATCGTATTTAAACATGTACATACATCATTTGTTCTAATGTAATAAGCAAAAAACTATATAGCAGTCATTTTATTGGGGGGAAACAGTAATTAACCTATCCTGTTAGCGTGAAGCAGATTTTTTACTAGAGAGAGCTCTGTGGGGATAGCAACCTTACCTTTGATTATGTGCTATTACATTATGAAAACTTCAGTTCAGTCAAACTCATCTTTCATTCAACAGATTTTCAGTTCAATGTGCTGTGTGCTTATTGAGGTTAAAATTGGTATGAAGATTGGTAAAGGTGACATTTCAAATAAGCATAATTTTTCTGCAGTCTTTTCACAGAGAAGCTAGAACAAATGAATGACAGACATGAAATATTCTTACAGTTAAGAAATATGACCTGTAAAAATCTGGTGTTTTGAGTAACAACATTCCTAATTTCTTTTTCATTTGATTAACTTTTATATTGTGGTTCACAGGGCTGGGATGACTTAATTATAGCGTGAAGAAGCTCACCATGCTCTGTTAGACTGAGTTCTTGGTAAGAAACGTTTAAGGTCTCTTAAAGTCCGTAGCAGCAGGAGCAGCAGGTGAAAGACAGTTACTGGTGAAAATGTAGATTTAACAATTAGCAGGTAAAGACTAGTGTTTGGGAAATAACTGTCAGCATGATGAAAATATATACCAAACCAACATTGCTTCCAGGTTGCTGGCAAAGGAAAAGGAGATTGTCCTGGGGGAGCTGCCCCAGCCCTGCTCTGAGGCTGCAGCTCACACTGTGAAGCTTTTTTTGCAGCTGGGTGGTTGGTGGTGGTGAGTCCAAATTTGTCTTTAGCTTTGGTCCCCACTCTGGGTATTTAAATTGGCTGATATGTAAATTCTGCAAATGAAGGGTCACTCCTCCTTTGGGTCTTAGGCGACCCATAAAGGTATGGTCAGCGAGTGTGCAGCTGAACTTCTGCCGGGTTGCAGAGAGGGCATGCAAAAGCCTGCCTGAAGCATATGTATCAATATAGATAAAATATGAAATATCAAAAGCATATAAATACACTATTTATCCATCTATCTCTGCCCAGGAGTACAACTAAACTGAGCACGTCACACCCCCTTTGCCAGCTGCGCTGTGTTCCCCTGGCTGTGTTGCAACGCTGGTTGGCTTCTTCCTTTCTGCCTTGGCATCGTCCGTGCCAGCCTGGGCAAGCCCACTGCTGCTCAGCCGCACGGCTGGTGCCTAGTAACGCTGTGTCTTAGTTTGTGTCTGCTCCGGTATCAGTCATCTCCGAAGTTATATGACCCATTTTACTGCACTGTAAAAAGGGAAGTGATTAGTGGCAATGCACCCTGCCAGGGGTGGCAAAGCAGCTGATCACAAAGATACGCATCAGCAAGGGGAAGTAGAATTTAAACTCCCTTTTAATTTGTGCTGAGACATTAACTGGGAATTATGAACCGGCACTATTTAATGAAATACATGGTCTTTAATAGATTGGGGGGTGGGGTGCTTAACATGTAGGACAAAGTAAATGGTGTATCTGATTGGATTAGTGGCAAATTTAATCTAGTGTATGACACTGCTGATTCAAGTGCTTTCCCCCCCCTTTTTTTTAGGATCAAAGTGACTTAGGCTTGACATGTGATCTACTCAATGCATCAAATGAGCTGCAGGCTCTATGCGTTTGATTCATTATTTCAACAAGAAAAGGAATTTAATCTTAAGAAAAGCCATGATACACAGTATGGGAAATTCTTTTTTTACAGTGTGGGAAAGCTCTTCTGTGACATGTGAAATTTCCTCCAATATGATCCCCAAGCAATAAATAATAACTTGCAAAGACATTTCCCTAGAATATCAGCACTTACTACATAATTTGTGAAAACTTGTGCTTTCCATGATACTTTCTTAACCTGAATGCAAAGGACAACTCTTTTTCCTGTAAAGACATTTATCTGAAGCAGCAGATTTAATTGAATGTTTTTACAACAGGAAGATAAAAGACTATGTGAATAGGTTAAGTGTCGGCTGAACCCTTACAAAATTCATAGAAATGGAAATTTCTGCATGTCCAGATGTCAGGTCTAAGCACAGTCGCACCAGGTAGCCTTATGGCATGTTTGCTTGTGGTTACTGTACTGCGATAGAGTTGAGGAAGAACATTTAGCTGATGTGCTTCGGAGATAAACAGTTTGTTTTCAGTTAGAACAGTCAGTTCTGCGTTTTACTTATATGTATGAACATTTATATAGAAGTAGGGAAAAATGGTTTGCAGATGAAATTTCTGTATTGATCAAAATGCCAGAGATTAGATCTGGTTAATGCTTATTATAAACGCATTGTGCAATTGCAGAGTTATATTTTTGGTTTGGTTTGGTTTAGTTTTCTGTGTGTCATCTTGAGCATACAGTTATGATAGCAGAGTTGCCAACTTCTGGTTTTGACACTGTTGACTAGAGTTGTTAAATATCTTAGGTGCTAAGACAAATATTTTTCCTAAAGGAGAGTAAAATATCACTTTTGGTACTACTTCAGCTATTGTTGCAAGTAAGTATGGTACTTAACAAATGTGTAGTCCTAAAAGTATTTAACAAAAGACATTTTCAACTTATTTCAATTTGTTTTATTTTATGGTTCTGAAAAGTACTTAGTTGCCAGCTGAGGAAGGAAACTGGGTAGGTGGCACCAGCAGTGGATATTATTTGGGCTTTGACAGGAGCTAGTAGAGAAAAGTAGGAATTGACATTGCGTGGTGAGGATTTCTTAAAAAAAAATAATGGCCATTGCCAACATTTGATATGGTCAGTGGCAGATGCTTTGATGCTGAAGGGTTTGTAGTCTTTCTTTGGAGGTAATGAATGACTGGAATAAAACTATCTAGAAAAAAAAAAAAAACACACAAAAAAACCCACTTCAATTTTACAGGGTATTCCTGAACATAACATAAGAAACATTGTGTTCATGTTAAGAATAAGGCAGTAAAGATAGGGTGATTTTCTGAAAATAAGTTTACTGAGTATTACTTATTTCCTCTGATTTTACTTTTCCAGGCAGGTCTGCATTCCTCTGACTTCCACAATAAGAAATTTGTCTCACTTGTTAGTTCAAATTGAGGTCAGGTTTCCTTCCTCCAGCTCTGCCTCCCTCTCTTTCTCTTTTCCCTTCTGAAACCTTCAGATCCAAGTGTGAGTCTATCCCATGATCTTTTTCTAACTAAGAGAAGAGTCTGTCCCTTTAAACTTGTACTCTTCTAATGCAGAGCAATGACTTGCATGTTTGTGCTTAACACAAGCATAAGCATTTTCATCAAAACACAAAATGTCCTCAGTAAGGCTGGTAATCAGCAACCAAACCTGGAAGTTGACCAAAGGCTCTTTTCATTATTGGTGGTACTTGTAAGGAAAGCTTGTGTCTGTTCAGCGACCAATCTGAGTTAGAACGGCAGTCTTTGATCATTTATTGCGCTGGAGCGGTGTCCTGATCACAAGATCATCACTGTATTTGGTGTCCATGGCTGAAGTTTTTTGTGAGGTCAAAACCAGCCAAAGCTCAGGGGCTGATCAATCTTCATGGAGATAGTGTTGCTCTGTGTTGTGCCTCTTCTCTGATCAGCTGAAAGTGGTGCCCTCAACTGCAACAGCATTCAGTCATGTTTAGGTGATTTTAGATAACACTTTTGATGTTTAGCTGCTGATGATAACTGTTTCATAAAATACTGCCAAGATGCTCTAATTCCTTTTTACTTACAAACTCCACCAGGGTTACCAAGGTTGTACACCTGTGTAAGCCTGGTGTAACACTGTTGTTGAATCTTGGGCTTTCCCTTTTCCTCTGATCAGGGGAAGCAGCCCTTGGAGTCAGGGTTCCTGGGAGCGTAGGTATTACTGGGAAATCCAGAGTTTGCCTCTTAGAGCAATTTGAGTTAGTTTATAGAAAACCAAAAGGAAACAGTGATATCAAGAGTGTTCTCTGCCTGTTGTAAGAACAGGGAACAATTCCCTTTGTGAGGAATACAGAAACCAAATCCTTCTGCCCATCTCCAATATCAAGTGCCAGTTTGGTGCTTTGTTCAGTGAGGTTAACCCTTCATAGCATCCTTGTATTATTTACTAAGGAAGTATTTCATTTAAAGCAGAAAAAGCCTGTGGCCTTTTAATAGTCTAAGTCACCCCTTCTAGCTACCATGTGTGTTCTGTGACCGTAGCACTTCTTTTGCTGTCCTATACGGTGTAAATTTTCCCTGTGTGCTGTCTGTGGAGCCAGGCCTCTGGCCATGGTATAACAAATACTCTCAGCAAAACTCAGCCAGCTATGTTGGTTGCCCGTGCTAGTATTCCCTTAACAAAGAGTGAAAATGAAACCTAGGAATATTGTGAGTCAGTCAAGTGGAATGACTTATTTATCCACAGACCTACTTGTAACAAGGAGGTGTGGGAACAGGAGGAGACTGAGATGGGAAAAATGTCAACTTGCTGCCACTTTCCAGCTTATGAAGTATGTGTTAAATGCCTTTTTTACTTCTGCCTGTTTGTAACAGTGGGACCAACAGAACTCTGAAAATATCAACCCCCAAACCAGCAAACAAAGCAGGTGCTTTCCATTACTACTATTCTAGCTCCATTTGCTGCCCAAGTGCTTTGGTCTACCAAATTCTGTTTGTCTGATGAGAATGATGGAACTTGTCACTCTGCTGGAAGAGTTCAGTTCCCGCCAGCGTTGGAGCCAAAGTGCTCCAGAAAAGGTTATCTCAGCTGTCTGAGAAAATGCCGCTCTCCTTGGAAAGTGCAGGCGGCCCAGCGTTGCTGGCGGCTGTCAGCAGAGAGGCAGGTAGCTTTAGTGGCTGATCTGCCTGATAATTCTGCTGCTGCTCTTGTTGTGGAGCCTCACTGAGATGTGTTTATGCTACAGGGAAGCAAGCTTATAATTTTCATGAGCTGCTGGCATGTTTCCAGGAAGAAGTTGTTTTGTGTGTCAACTGTTTCTGGAGTCAGTATGTTGTAATTGCTGCTATTAGCAGAACGGGAGGAAAGCAGATTCCTTTTACTCTCCAATCTCATTCTTTGAGATCTTTCTGTTAGTCTTCGTTCAGACTGGAAGTTTCTGTTGAGTTTGTGAGCAATGATCTAGCTAAAGACAGTTCTCTGGTAAACTCTGGTGGGGGCCAGACAGCTGTTACCATCTAAGAAATACCAGTGGGTTGCAGGGGGTCATCTTCTGAGTAAGATTTCTCACTGTATTTAGGGTCTTTGTTAACACTTAATTGTAGCATGACAAATCTTGGTTCTATGGTACGTATTCTGGCACCCCTGCAGAAGCAGGGGGATGGAGGAAGCATCGTGGGACACCCTCTGGCAGGAGGTTTGCCAGCTGGGGTGGATGGGTTTCCCTCTTGTGCACAACGTGATGCAAACGAAGAGAGAGGGTAAGTGATAGAGATTTTCTCCTGCTGTTTCTGTAGGTGAACATGAAAGCAGGGTTGTCCTGATGAATGGCGGGAAGTAATGCAGATGGATTGCAACTGCTTGTAGGGCTTCACAAAAACCACAGAAGTGGAAAACATAACACTCCTGCAGTGATTTATTAGTACAGATCTTTTGTTTATGTCTTAAGTCACATGAAGAATGTTGTTCATAAACTTAATCTTGGTCCAGTTGTTTTTGCCAAAATTTTATGTAGAGGAAGAAGCCCACAGACTTCTTTTGACCGTATCCACTTCCAGCAGCAAAAAAGGAAACCAGGCATTCCTGGAATTATTATCAAAATTCCTTTGTCTCCACAGGGCAGGAAGCCAGACTGCATTGTTTTAATGGCATTTTTCTAGCCTTAAACCTCTGAGGCTGCCTATATTTCTCAGTTTTTTTCAGAAATTTCAGAATGCTGTCTGCATTTTGCTACAGCAGTTGCCCTGACAGCTCATTTATACACTTATTCTACTTTCCTTGCCCACAGCACTATAGTATCTGAGCTCATCCCTGTGTAATAAAATAGTAGGTAGTCTGGTTTTGTTGTCTTTTTAACATGACTTGTGATGGTCATATGTATGTAATATAATCTGATTTGCAATTCCCCCCCGACTGTTTTACTTGTAGTTTTCCTTCAGTTTGTGGTTACAGTCACGTCTGTCTTTTATTGCCCAGAACTCTGGGAATAATTATGTCTTTTTGTCTTCATTCTCTAAAATCTCAGGAGATACAGTCCTAATTGGCAGCTGCTGGAAGAGTAAAATGTCGGTATTTTTTATTTTTCTAGAATTTATTGTATTGCACAACATTATTATATTTTAGTTTCAGTATTAGTATTAATCAGATAGACATGATAACTGTGACTGCTGTGCCACCTGCTCAGGAAATGCTCAGCTAAGGAGCAAAAGATCTCTCTTCTGTCTTTCTGCCTGCTGAAGGTGCAGATTTTTAGTCCTTGTAATCCTATCAAAGAAACCTTCAGAACGGGGCCAGAATGAAATCCTAATAACTTCAAGGCAGGCAGTGGATGAAAAGACTCTCACCTCACATGCACATGTGCACACAAACGTGCAACCTTGATTTTTGAGTTCTGTCTCATTATTCTACGTGCGCCGTGTAGCCTAAGAGGGACCTGGTGCTGAGTGGGGCAGGATGGGGCCTCTGGAGGTCGTGCAGCCCCTCTCCTTGGGCCGGGGGCTGAAGGATTACTAATGAAGCGCTCTGACTAAATCTCAGCATGAAGGATGTGACAGTTTCCAACAGCCTTTGTAACCAAAAACCTTTCTCGATTATTTGTGTGTTTAGGGAGAGGAAATACGTAAATTGCTTTCCTATTGGTGAGGTAACCAGGAAATAAACAGAGGAGACCTTGTTTAAGATACTTGTTTTGTTCTGATGATGTAGATAAGCAGCTGTGAGAGCTCTCAAGTTTGACTGCTCCGTGAGTCATTTAAGCTTTGCCTGGATGTAGAAGCCCCTTGTGCAACTGAACAAAGTACGATATCCCAGCAGATGAATGCAGATGATTTAAAACTTGCCAACTATTGCAACTGTTTTCAGATTCACTGTTTTCAGATTCTAGGGGAGTACTTTCTGAATTTGACTGATTTAATTCCTGTTGAATTAAATGGTACTTGAAACGTAAAAGAAGGCGGCACGGGGGCAGCCAGCAGCAGTGGCATAGTTTCACGTGTTTTAGAGGCAGCTCAGAGCGAGATGTGCGGATTCGGGAATGGCTTTGCTGGGTGGTTGGTGGCCGTGTTGGCAACAAGGTGTACCAGCTGGTTCTGTGGAAGACTTACCATCCTTTAGGGCTGCTTGGAGAGATACCTGAATTTTTCTCCTAAATGTTTTGGAAATGTAGTAAAGTGAAAGCACCTCATTAACCTCTTCAATTAGGAAGATGATCACATCATATTAAAGCCCAAGGATTAGCTTCACTAATACTGGTGAAAACCATGTCAGTGGAGGGGCTGCCAGTAGGGCAGGCAGTAGCATCCAGAGGGAGCTGCCACATCTCCTGTCCCGGGACCTATAGAGGATCGATGGAGAAATCTTTTATACTGACCAGGAGATGGGTAGCTGGTTATTGAACATGCTGACTTAGGAAATCTTGTCTGGTTTTGCTACAAAGACATTGCAGATACACAACCAGCAGAAAGGGAAAGAGAGCACAAGGGACTCTGCTACCATTTGTTGGGTCTGGGAGGTATATCATTATACAGTCGTTAAGTTGATAGCTTTAAAGCACATAAATGTGAATAGTGCATCCTAGCAGTAATGATATGTACTGTGTTTTATTACCTGTGTTTGAGATTACTTTCAAATTATTAGTGTCTTAATCAGCATCATATTCATATAATGTCAGCATATGCTGATTACAGTGAAGTAACTGTGAAAAGGGACTGAGAAACCAGAAAACTGTGTTTATATGGTACATTTGGTTTCGTCTGAAGCCCTGACAAAACATAGGTTCCCATGTTTTACGCCTCTCACAAGTGTTATTGTTATGAATCGCTTGATTATGTGGGTTTGTATACTTTCACAAAATAAAATCCAGTCTTTGATTAGCTCTAAGGCCCAGCTGTAGCAACAGTGTAGGATACAGCCATAGGGATCTCAAAAAAGGCAGGAAAGGCAACGAAGCAGGGGAAAATGTAGGCTCAGCGTAGAAAGAACCGTATGTCTGGCACATGAATGGGGAAATGTGCAAAAAGTGCCTAAACCTTGTTCCTGATAGAGCTTGGATGCCTAAAAACGCAATGTGGCAGGGTTCATCATGCAGCACCCAAGTCCCCTCTGCCTGGCAGTCACTGCCCTGGCTGTGGCTCTGAAGAAACAACAGCTGCTGAGTCTCACTGGAATAACTGCATAATCTCAGCATCATATCAGGACCCCAGAGATACTGGATCAGATCTCCAGAAATTAAGGAAATAAGGAGGTGAAGCTGGGGCAGGATCCTGCATTAGGTGGGTGTCTGGTCTGTTCTGGCACAGGCCTACTTTATGCCCCTAAGGTCAGGCTTGTTTGAGGTATCTAGAAATGCAGGAGACACCTGCAGAGTTTTCCAGAATACTGAAGTAGTTTATTAAGGTGCTGATTCCAGCCAGAGCTGGACACTTTGGTTCCTGATCTCTGATACCCCTTTTGGGGCTTTTCCCTCCCAGGGAATTTGTCTGGAGAGGTGGATGCTCTAGCTGAGGATGAAGAAGCCCAGCCTCTTGCGTTACATGGCCGGGCAGACAAGGTATTGGAGATGTGAGCACCTATGGATAGTGACATACTTGCACTGACAGATTTTTGGCTTAAAAGTCAAGTCATTTGAAAACATTTTTTTTCTTACTTTCCTCCACAATCAGCCCAAAGAAGTCTTCCAGAAGAGATGGAGGCTATACAGACAGCCGTCTCCTCTGCTACCATGTAGCTGCCAGCATGAAATGCACAGTTAATTTTTTCTCAAAATTAGGTTCTGTGCTGAGATTGCCAGTGGAGTAATTTTACAAAATGGTCATCTTTCCTGCTTCAGCTGTGAGCCGGTTAGTAAGGACAGCAAGGTGTTATTATAGGATGGCTCTTTTATGGGCTCTGGGAAGCAAGAGGGTAGTTTGCAGTCTTGAGGACATATTTAATCTTGCAACATGTTTAACTACATTTAATAGCCTGTCCTACAGCTTAATCACTCTGTGTAGAGAAATTAATCCAAACCCCCCTTTTGTCCTGATAATTTTAAGTCTTCACTGTGTTCGCCCACATTAGCCTTGTCCTCTGGCAGTTCCCCAGCTTCCACTCTTGCCTGATCATGGGAGCACTCCTCCATCGCTCATCCATAGGGATGGATAACTATATAAATCTAGCTTCTCTTTCCCTTGGAAGCCTGCTGTTCTTGTAGTTTCCCCCACTGTGTTTCCCAGTAAATATCCATCCTGTAATAAGACACTCAGGACTGTGGGGAGGATATTCTCCCAGTTCTTTTTGGGTAGGTGGAGTGTCCCGGTGTTGCGGTGGTGACCTGCTGTAGTTGGTGCCTCCTACTGATGCTCTGCCTCTGGGAGGAGTTGCAGCACTGCTGCCACGCGCTCATTGCTGTAGGGACCGGCTGCTCGGGTGGCCATGCAGGCAGCCTGCCTTGGGCTGGAGGATGCCTGCAACCATGTGGAAACACTGGATGTTTTGATGTCTTTGTTTCTAGAGGTGAGAGGTGTGGGTGTCTCCCTTTGCTGCTTCCACTCAGTGATGAGGTCTGGTCCTCCCGGCAGCAGGTGCTGCATGTAGCCACAAGCTCTGTGATGCCTTCCAGTCGAGTACTACCTGGCACACTCATGCCGAGGCAGGCGTGCGTAGCACCAAGGAGACTGATGGACAGGTCTGAAATTTAAAATTAGATCTCGTGCTCGTTATGAAGTATAAGTCAGTATTCCAATATGAAATTGTATATTGGCAGAGCTTTTAACACAGCTAGAAAGGCAATCTGAGTTTAAGAGTGAACATAAAAGACTCCTGACCCTCTCAGCAGCTTTTCCTGTACCCCTGAAACAGCAGTCTCACATATAATAGCTGAATTAAATCCTACCATCTTCTTGGGTTATTAGTACGTGATACTTTTCCCCTGAAGGCTGGGTGTGCCACCATTGTTCTGTACATGGGAGATGCTGTTGCCATGCTGGCTTTCCAGCAGGGCTTATGCAAGGCTTCAGGCTGCTGTCTGCACACTGTAGTTCACTGTAGGATGCTTCTATTGCAGGAAATGGAGCGGCAGCAGGATCGGAAATGAGCCAAGGAGCTAGAAACAGAGCCTGAGAGAGTGGCCTTACTGCCTGTCTTGCTTTCATGGCACTGCCTGCTGCCCGAATCTCTCTTGAAGCTGTGATCAGGTGGTTGTCCAGGTTCTCCCAGGTGACACTACCTTACTGGAGGCCTCTCTGAGCAGGGAGAGGTGTAAGGGGTCAAGAAAGGACTCTCTGACACAACTTGCCGTGTGCTGTGGTCTGCGGCCTGTAGACAGTAGGATGCAGGCTGCTGCTGTATGCTTGCGCCTGTGGTGTCCACTTTATTCAATGGTGTATGCAGATACAGGATCCTTCCCAGCCTTTGCCTCTCCATCCAGACTTACCTCATGTAAACCCAGAACATGAACTGTTGGTTTCACTCGCACAAAGAGATGCCTTACCAATGAGGAAGAGTGTGGGTTGGTCA
Source organism: Falco peregrinus (assembly GCF_023634155.1). Lineage (NCBI taxonomy): Eukaryota > Metazoa > Chordata > Aves > Falconiformes > Falconidae > Falco > Falco peregrinus. The sequence continues at coordinate 2,565,016 of NC_073731.1, forward strand.
TTCCTCCATGTGTCCATGTGCCTATTGATCTTTGTTATGAGTTTTGGTATCTATTTTGTAGTTTCAGCAAGAAAAAGTGTGTGTTCTGTTCTTCAATGGCTTCTGTAATGCGAAAGCTTTTTTAGGAACATCATTTGAATTTGGTTTTGAGTCACACAAGTAGTAACCCATGAAAAGGGAGTTTACAGGTGGGATAACTGCCACCTAACAAAGCAGCAGATAACCATAAAAATGATTCATAGGTTTGATCTGATTCAGAATTCCTGGAGATGCAGTTTCCAGTTTTGGCCTACATTGCAGTCTTCCAAGCAGAAACCAATATAATTATAAATTAGAGCTTGCTGCTCAACCAAACTAACTTTTCTACAGTGTATTTATTCAACGTCTGATGATTTGGGCCTAATTCTACATGACAAGAAAAGTGGCTATGAGCATCTGTGGGGAGCTGCAGGGCTGATGAGGGACCTTTGGAGCATGTATTTGGCACCTCAATCAGTTTGGCCCTCGGGTCCTCTGCTTTTTGCACTAATATTAGTTTCTGGGAAGCTTTATATTTTCATTTATCGGTTTTTGTTGTTTTTTTGTTTTCATATTGTTATACTACAACTGGTCATTTAACGTGGGCACAGCAGAACTGGGAGAAGCTGGAGGTTGCCTGGTGGATGCAGGGGGACATGCAGGTGTGCTTGGTTTCACACCAGCCATGTGTTTGCAGGGGACCTGGGACCTTTTCAGCAAGGGGACCACTTAACAGATGCAAATCAACATGATCAGAAGGCAGTGGTGTAAGTTTGAAAAGTCTTTTTGTGGATTTCTTTCCATGTGCCAATAGTGAAACCCTCCCTTATTTATCTCCCTGAGCCAGTGCTCTCATCTACCTTCCTTCCCAAAGCAAAGCTATTCTCAGGCTTGCCTTTTCCAGTCTTTCATTTGAATTCACACAGGAGCCTCCTGAACCATCCCTCCTCTCCTTCTGCTGCACTTCCAGGCTGGGGGCATGTGCCTGCAGCTGGGGGACACTCCTAAGGAGCAAATGAGAGTGTGATGGCATAGGGACAAACCCAGGCAGTAAAGTAAGTAGAGCCAATAAGGATTTTGCTGATCATAAACCACACAAAATCAATACCAGAACAAGCTAACAGCCAGTGGAAAAGGTTTTTGCAATCGTGTAATGGGTTTGATTTTTCTCAGTTTTCATTGGTAATGTGGCAAATGCGTTTAGCGCAGGCTGAAGTGGAGCTAATAGGATATCAAGCAGGCCAGGAAGAAAAGCCTTGCTGTTGTCACCTCTAGCATCAAAATACCCAAACAAACCAAGGTTAGTGTTACAGCAGGCCGTTAGCGTGACAGTGTTATCCAGCTGTTAGCAAGAGCGTTACAGATAGTCTCAGAGAAGTAGGAAACAAAAGCTTATCTCATGTGACATCGGATATAATTTTTAGATACTCCTGTAGTTGAATCCTGTTCCTTTATGAGAGTTTTGTAAACTTTTTAAAGCTTTTTTTTTTTTGTAGATTAATTCAACTGGAAATTTTGTTGCACCCTAAAGCTAAACATGCAACAAAACCTCCAACAAATGCCATCTTAAATCAGTAAAATTCCTAAGTGGAAGCCAACCCTATACTTCTAGTAGGTTGTGTCGCAGGCAGCATTTGGGTGACCTCAGGAAGAGTGAAACCCCCAGCGGAGCAGTGCCTGTGCCTCACCATGGGGAAGCGCGTGCATGGCAGCCTGCTCAGCCCAGACCTGCTCACTACAACTGCATAAGCCACAGTGGCACTTCGGTCCTGACAAATGCAAACACATTGGCAGTCTGAGGCAGACAGCATCGATGAATCATTAAAGGCATGGTTAGGGCTGCCTCAAGATAATGAGGAGGTTTTTTTTCTTGTAATAAAGAGATAATTTGTGATTAGAAGCTGCTGCAACTGAGAAAACATTATTTTTATATGAAATCTGTGTAGAAATAAGTGATTACAGAGATAAAGTAATTTGCACATGTCTGTGTGTAATGTGTGCTGGAAAGGGGAAGCATGGCACACACTGCCTGAGAAATAGGATTAAGTGGCAGGGATAACATTGCATTCTGGATGTTGAATTGGCATATGTAAGCTTTTCCCTTCACTAGGATTCAGTTTTGAAATACTCGGTAAACTAGCTAAGCTTAGTTAATTATATTTTTAATCACAGGGAAAAGTCAGGCAGTGCTGGATCCATAATCACAAGGAATCTCAGCTTGGGGTGGGAGAATTTCAGACAACAGCAATACTGAGACATGCTAACGCTATCTCAATGCTAATGCTGCGGTGTTTGCTGTCCCAAAACTTTCCAGCAATATGTGCCTTAGTGGTAAATAGCTCCTAAATGTTCTGGTGAGTTTAATAAAATTTTGCCTTAGGCAGATGTCTTTCTGTCTACATGATAGCACTAATCCTAATGTCTCTGTGTTACAGGGGAATTTGGCTGCACTTCAATAAGAAGTTCTCCATCCCTTACTCAATAGGAGCATTATGTAAGATGTGCAACCATGACAGAGTATCACAGAAGACAGGGCTAGAAATGACCTTTGGAGGTCGTCTAATCCTGCTGCCAGGAGGCTGGATGCTGCCCGTGTAAACACTGAGCAGCTTCACCAATTTAGAGATGCAGGTGGTGTAGATTTGTGTTAGTGTAATTCCAGCAGTGTGATTTTTTTTTTTTTTTCTTAAATTCAAATTAGTTAGCTGAAAGGGGATGGATTGCAGTAATAACATGTTTGAGTCATGAATATTAATATTGAGGTAATTAAATCCGATGACTAGGAATTATAGGACAGGGAGATACTTCATGTGTCATTGAATCTGTTCCCCAGTTAGCACAGAAACTGTTTCGTAGACGTATGGAGCTGTCAGTTAATTACAGGAGGGTTTAAAGTAGCCCTTGCACAGCCTTGTTTTTCATTTGCCATTTATTGAAAGATTATTTAGTTTTCATTGTGGGATGCTGGGTGTGGATTTGAAAGACCAAAATCCGATTTGATATGCAATTATTATATTCCTGCCAACAGAGTGCAGGAAGAGCAGCATAACAAATTACTTTCTCCGTTGAAGTTGAATATACCTTAACTGAACCTTCATTGCCATACATCAAAGTATCACTGCACATAACATGCTAAATTCTTTGCTGAGGTAAATTGTTGGCACTGTCCCTCATTTATACCGTGTTTAAAATATGCATATTGGGATGTGACAGCTTTCCAGATTCTGGCAACCTCCTTTAGGAACATGAATACCAAGTAGAGCTGAGCTAGCGGAAGCAGAAAACGTTGATGTTAACAGCACCGAGATGTTTGCATTATCATGAAATCGTGGTTTTTCTGTTTTCTGGCCATAAGGATGTAAGCACGAGCTGCTGCTGCTTCAGAGCAGCCTTCTGTCCAGCGTAGCATTTTCTCTTCATGCTGGCCATAAGTTAAAGGCTAGGGATAAAGGCAAACAGTATTACTCTTTTCTCCTAATACCTCCAGACTTGTAAGTGTTTTCAGCTTGGAGGATTTTGCTCTACTTCCTCTGTGATGCCTGCTTTGCTCATCCACCATTTTTCTCCAAAGTTAAGAGATTCTGTACTTTTTTCTAACTTCCATGAAGCAAGTACCATCTTTTGCGTTGGTGGGTTTGTCCTTTAAAGTTAGTCAGAAGGAGGTCTGTGGAATTCCCATGCTCAGTTTTTGCAGACAACTATTATAATTTGGAATCGGTGTTCTTCAAAGATGCAGAAAAATGCAGAATTTTAATCACTGAGTTAAAGCACTTCTTATGCATTACTTTCTGAGCTTGTATCAGTACTAGAGGTGTTGCACCTTCTACTCTTTTTTACCTCAAGTACTCCTCTGGGCATTAAATAAAATCCCTTCCACCTGCTTTATTTTGCTTGTTTACTCAAATTCATGTGAGCAAGTAGAAGTGTAGGTTGAACCCTTGAGTTTTTGCTTTCTGTAGGATTCTGATCTGTTTACTTTGCAGGAAGCGAATAGATGGGTAGAGGACCTCAGTCTTTAGGGAGTTCTACAGTGCAATCCCACAGTTGCCTGTGAATTGTAACCCTCCAGTGTCTGCAAAAAACAAACACAGAAATAAAAAAGGAAAGTATCAGAATTTAACATGACATCCTCAACCATTCTAAAATAGCAGAGGATAATCTAACTTAAAGAACATTATGAATTACTTGGTAAACTGAGATCAGTCACACAAAAAATGGATAAAGGCAAGGCACGAATAATGCCTTTGGCAGCAACGTAAGTGTCTGATAAAGTTTGACATAACCCCAAAACACCTACTAGCTTCAAGAGTGTGGATATCAAAAGAAAAAAAGATCTGCTCTGTAAATATTGATGTTCTCTGATAACATGTTAGAGTGATGGATGTGGAGAAAGGGTGGATTGTCACTGAACTTCCCTAAAAGCAAGATATTACTGTCTCTCTAGTTTTGAAAGAAATTTTAGTTTCAGCCCTGGAATGAAGCACCACACAGTGATTGCATTTGAATGACGCTAAGAGCATGAGAAGCCCGAGTAGGGAAGCTCACTTAGTAGGAATCCATTCCTGAGGACGGAAATTGTTCAAAGTTCTGGCTCCCATAGAAGTGCCTAGTGATGGAAGATAGTAAGCAGCAGAAATAGTGTAGCCAAGAAGCACACAAGTGATGGAACTGGTAGTTTGGCTACTGCCGTGTCATGTCTCTGAGGTCAGATCTTGTTTAGATGTGGGCCCAAATTAATTGTTTGTCTGTTTGAGTATGTGTTTAATCTCAACATAGTTAATAGTTTGTTGAGTTAACAGTAGTTGAGCTTTTATGGTATTAATAAAGATCCTGTTTTTCCCTGGTTGCGTTCTCAGCAGAGGAAGCTCAGCATATTTGTGTTTGGAAGTTTATCTATAAGCAGCCTACAATTCCAATTTAAGATTCTGCAAATAAGGGAGGGCTTTTCTGTGTGCTTGCAGCTCTGTGAAAATGAGCAATGTGAGATAAATCTGTTTGGGGAAGGATAAAACAAAAAGGTTTTATGACTAATGACATGAGCTAGGGGTGGTCTTGTTTGTGCAGGTTATGTTTCAGAGCAGTGCTTGCCTGACACATTGTAGCATCTTACTAAATGCTTTATTCTGAGACAACAGGAATGTTACTGAAGTGATGCTAAGTTTCTGTACTGCTTTCCCTTTGGGAGACATTTGTTTTCGGCTCAGATACTCATGCTGAAGCATTACTATCATCAGCTCATTCTGCTTCAGTTTTAAATTGCTTAATTGTCTTGTGCAAATTTGCCTGGAATGACAATGGGAGTGGTATCAGGTAACTGTTTTCTGGATGGCATTTTAAGATTCTCTCTTTATTTAGAGCTCTTTGCTGATCTCCAGGCTGATTAAGGATAGATGGATCATATAGACCTTCTCATAAATACTCTTAAGATACAACTTTCTGTTTTGGTCTTTTTTTTTTTTTTAAAAAAAAAGATCGATGATAGTGTTTCATTTTGTGTATTTTCAGTTCCTCCATCTTTTATGTCCTTGACTGGCTTTTCTGCTCATTTTTTCCTCTAAGCTCATAGCATCGCAGCATAAATATATTAACAGATACTGAAATATATATGCATCTAGACTATGTGTCAAGAAGACTCATATAAATAAGGATTTGCTAGATCAAGCCTTTGGTAGATGACCTAATTTTCCATTTTAATCATATTACAAAAAAAGATTTAAATAACTGTTTCACACTTTAGAAGGGTTAACAGGCACAGAGATTTCAGACCAATTCCTCAGCTGATGTGAACTGGCATTGGGAAGCTATGAACTGACAGCAGAGTTGTGTTAGTTGAAGCAGTGGACATCTCAGCTCTGGACTCCCAACGTATAAGTGAAGAAATAAAACCGAGAGGCAAACTCTGCCAAGAGGTATACAACATATAAGGTACAAGCTAATAAATGGTAAACTAGAAAATTACAAAAGACCCACAGTTGAAGAGAATCCAGAAGGGAGCTTGCATGAAGTGGGCTGGTGGACACAGCTGGGAAGGTGGACCCGAGCATGAAGTCTGAGCCCAAGCTAACATGGCAGTGATCTTGTAACCAGTGAATTTAGAGGTGGCTAGTGCCAAAGAACGCACCTACTTCAGTGCCTCCGAGAAGGCGAGTCCACAGAAACCATCTTATATAGAAAACCACAGAGAGAAGAGATGAGATGTGCTGGGAGCTATTGCCTGTCATAATGGTGAGGGAGCTTCTGTGGCTCCTCCCAAAAGTGCTGCTGCTGTGAAGGAAGCTGATTTGATGGGAGGGACCCTGTCGTATACAGTTAATTGAATAAGCTGTTCATCTTCTAAGTGCTCATCTGAGCCAGACTTAGCGACTCTCCAGAGATGCACCCATCACTAGCTATGAAAATCCTTATGCAGCAGAGCGCACAGAACCTTAGATTACCTCTTTCCCTTTTGTTGTACAATGCTATTTTTAATCCAGTGCCTTGCTGTGTATTAATAATTTTTGACAAATTACTGTGTCGTATTTGTGTTGTGTAAATTCCCACGCATTGCTTTGCATGCATATTTTAGCCTATTGCAGTCTTATAAAAGCTGTAAGTGACACCTAATTTTCCATCACCTTTATTTTATGGGCAGGCAGGCCTGGAGATTAGGTATCGAAGGAAACTGGTGCATAAATTCACCTGTCAGTTTAAACCCGTGAACAGCTCAGTTGTCAATGCAGTTTTGCAGGGTTATACCAACTGACAGTACTGCCCCAATACCTGTGGATTCTGTACTATTAACCATGAGAGAGATAATTTTACTGGTTATGTGGTAGTATTGACATCTTGGAGAAAGTTGAGTGGATCATTGAGTCATGAGAGAGTACATGGTGGACTCCGTCTGCATCCAAGAGGCACAAGAGGCACAGCAGTGTTTCTGAGAAGCGCTGAGAAGGTATCTTTTCTCTTACAGTCGAGTGCTACTTTTTCAGGCAAGTATTTCTCTTAGATACAGGACTTTAACATCAGAAATTCTCTGCGGCCCAAGAAATGTGTGATGATAAAGCTCTTGGATGCTTTTAGGGATGGATCATGGATCTGCTGTTCTTACAGAAAGTTCTTGGGAACAGAGCAGACTGGGAGTGACTCATATTCTCCATAATCAACCAAATTATCCTGTGAAGGTCAGTGAGGTTACTTGTGAATTGGGTGGGCAGGAATTTGCTTTTCCACCAAGCCCGCATAGCAAAGCAGCGCTGTGAGAGCATGTCCCGGTACAGTACTGCCATGGCGCGTGTGGGGTGAGGAGCATGCCCAGTGAGCAGCACTGTGCCCCAGGCTGTCGTGCTGGATCAACCAGGCTCCAAACCCTCTCAGGGCCCTGGGGACACACATCTGGTTTCTAGCAGAGGCTCTGGTCATGACAGCATGTTCCTAGCAGAAGCTGAGGCTTGAGCCTCCCTGCCAGTAAGCTGCTGCATTCCCTGCAGGCAAGATCAGGGCTGGTAGGGGGAGGCTGTGTGTGTGCCACCAGATCTCTGCGGGGCTGCGGAGGGGCCGCTTTGACTGTGATTTCTCTTTCTGGACTTTCCAGTGCTGACTTGGTGGGGTAACGTATTGATCTTGTGGAGTATTTCCAAAATACAGTACACACTCACAGAGCTTGGGCGATGGCTTGGAAGAACTCACGTCTGTGTTGCCTTTCTGTAAGACACCTTGTGTCTGAGAAGGGACCATCTTAAAGCTCAGCAGTTTAGAATCACAGTCAACAAGGAATTACTTGTGCTGCCCTTGAGAGGAGCAGAGCTGAATGTTTAATGGACATTTGAGAGAGGCAATCTGCTGTGAGTACAAGTCAGAATGTGGCACAGGCTCTGACACTAGTAAACACAAGCAGATCTCTGTGGATAATATGAGTTTTTTTCTTTTTGATTTTTAGAATCAACCTTGTCCTATGTTAGGCAGCTGGAGGCAAGAGTAAGACAGCTGGAGGAGGAAAATCGCATGCTGCCCCAGGTGGGTGACTTCTGTTGGTGGGAACAGTAGCCGGCAGCTAGACAGCAATGTTCGAGTCTTCATGCTTGAGATAAAATCAGTATTGTCATTTGATGTTACTGCATTTGAACACTCAGGCCGATCATTTGGATAAGCAAAGGCACTCACACCTGTTTGTTCATCTTGCTAGTGATTGAGTGGGGTATTTAAGGCTATGACAACACTTTCATTAATATTTCTCATTTGCAGGTGTTGGCACTTTTCTAAAGAAAAAATCACTATAAGCTGCTACTTATAATTAATTAATTAATTAAAGGCTTGAAAATCACAGTGAACTGACCCTTTACGTTCTGTTTTTATTCCAAGAGCTTATTATTAAAATATAAAGTACTTCTTAGAGTTAACCAAAATATTTTGCTATGAAAATGTGGATTTTTAAAGTAATAATACATGAATTATGTTATTTTTAATATTTGAGGAATATATTGGATATGCAAATGCAAGAAAAAAATTAAATTGTATAAGCAAATATGAAGTTAAAGGTTTTCCCAGTATATTTTTAAGAATGGAAAGTTTTGAAGTTCATTAAGAATGAATCAAAGACACTTGTAATTTTTTATATATACACATACATACCAGTGCATGTTTCTATTATGTGTTGTTAAGTAATCCTTAAAAAATTCATCAAGTCTCCAAATGAATTTGCCCACTGGAAGAAAAAAGAAGTTGCATTTTGTTTAAATCAGACACTAGTTTAAATGAAGACATTGGCCTGAAGAAGAAAAGTGCTTTTCATTGCACTTAGCACTGTTATTTGAATATAAAATCCAAGATAATAGTGAAATGTAGTAAGAAGTAAAATCCACTGGCTCAGATTTATTCATTTGTATGACCTGAGGTTAGCTAGAAGATCTCAGCCCCAGGTTAACAATTTCCTTAAGGCAGATTTTAAGTAAAGTGTGGTGGGTTTTTTAACACCTATAATACGACAATTGGAAGGGCCTATATAGCTCTTGTTTAGCTCTTGACTTGCAAGGTATCTTTGAGCAATTTATGTGACTTCTGTACCCTAATTTTTTGATCTGAAAAAAGACAGCAAGAATGGTTAAATGTCTGTCCTTTAACATGGATACAGTCTTCAACAGGAAAGAGAAGAGGTTGATCTTCAGTGATAAAGAATATTATTTTATTGTCAGGAATGGCATTCAGGGCAAATGTTACAAAACTGCTTGAAAAATACTGTTGTGGTTTGTCTTTGTCTTGGGTCTGGATCAACACTGGGGGATATATTGTGCAGGACATTCTTTGTGGGCAGAATCTTTAGAAGTGACCATATGTTTTTATTTGTCTGGGGTTTGAAGCATTCAGGTGGAGACACATTAAATGTATTACCAGCTCTGGGCAAAGACTGGAACACCCACATTGTGGGCAGTAAGTTTATTGAAAATACCTTCGATGGGTTGCCAAACCCAGAAAATAGTACTTGTGAAAATAGCACCTAAGCCCACAGATGTTGCAAACATAGTTGAAACAAAATATGCTGATTGTGGGGTTTTGAAGGGGAAGAACTAGGTGAGCAAGCCTGCAAACTGCATTTTGTTTTAAGTACACAGGTCAGTTTGTCTTGTGTTTGGTTTTGTTGGCACAAGGATCCATAGTAGAGTACTGAAAAACCTCGTAATGTCTCTGGATACTTTATTGTAAGAAATAATGAGTGAGGAAGGTTCATGTTTCCTGCCATATCTTACTCACCTTTCCTCCTGATGAAAGTCATTGCTCTGGGGAGAGGAAGGGAATGTGGACACCAAGCTTATTGTGACTTTGCATTCAGTTACCTTGGCATTGCATTTGCACAAGTTCATTTTGAGTGTTTGTTGTTCCTGTAACACCCTGAACACACTGTCAGCGGTGATTAGGCCCCATGGCAAAGACAAGGATGCAGGATGAAAATGCACAAGTTCCTGGCACTGCTTCGATTCCATTGAATGGGAGGAGTGGGAGTTTGTTGGGCGTTAAGCCAAACCAAGTGCTTTTGACAGATCAGCTGAAAATATATTAGGAGCTCCACAACTGATGAAGGTTTTTGGCATGGCTCTTACCCAGTTACAGTGTTGTGCCTTAAAATCTCACCAGTGCTTCAGTAAGAGAGTGCCCTTTCCTTTTTGCATATCGCATCTTTGATGGTGTACTGGAGCACTGGGAGGGTTTGGGAGTTGCAGGACTGCGTTTAGTTTGAGAGAGGTCATGACTTGCACTCGTGAGTGTGACGCCCCTGCTAGGTCTTTACTGAAGAGCCCTTGCCTTGCTTTCTGAGGATTTTTTCCTCTCCTCCTGCCATACTTTTCTTCTTTTTCCTCTTTGCTTTCAACATGCTTTCTTTTTACCCTTTCCTGCTTATGTGTCACTCATGAAAATGCACTGGCACATTTGTTGACACCCTCTTCAGATAAATCGCTCCTTTCATCTATCACTTAGGTGTGGTTCTTTTCCAATCTCTTCTGCTTTGCTTGTCTCTCTCCATACATATTAGTTTTCTTTTCAGAACCCCACAGACCTCTAATGCAAAGGTTTTATTAATATTTAGTGGCAAGAACATTTCCAGAGAAAATGGTTTTAAGTGCTGCCATCAGTGTTCAAATGGAATCTGAGTTTTAGTCCACTCTTCTGTACCAAAGGGCAGCTTTGTCAGGGGAAATGCAGTACTACCACTGAGTCAATATTTTAGTTTGATCAGGTAATAGAAAAGGTATAAAAATGCGCATATTCACTTAAGCCTGTTAATGTCTCTTCCTGTGCTGCAGTTGTTCTGGTGGCAGCTTATAGCATAGTAGAGTGGGTTTAAGAGTTATGAGAAGCCATAGGTGGGTTATAGGTTTGCTGTGTTGGTGAGAGCTGTAATTAGCTGTTCTTTGTTGTTGTTGTTTTCCTTCTCTCAATTAACATGCAACAAGATATGATGTAGACCCTTTCAATTTCTGGCCGCAAATAGGATTTTTGTGCAAGAAAGCAGATACTTTCCAAGATTTATGGTACGCAGCTGAGTCTTCTGTGGAGAATGCCAAACTTGTGCCGGCTGCGCCCGAGACAAGGGGCGTGCAGCTTGTACTAGTTCTTCTCAAACGCTTGTGTAGATAAGGGTGTATGACAGCAGTGCATAGAGGCCAAAGGATTTGAGTAAGAACATTGCAGTTTTGCTGGATGGATTTCAGGCCAGAGTAGTTCCCCCCTGGCTCTGGGGCAGGAAAATTCTCTACAGCATGTGGGCTTTGGCAATGCCTCCTGCCACCTCAAAGTGTATGTGAAACTCACCATCACTGCAGATTGAGTTTTGCCACTAACGTAAAAAAAACCCAAAATAACATAATAGTATGACCAGTGCTCCAGCCAGACGTGGTGGGTTGACCCTGGCTGGGTGCCAGGTACCCACCAGAGCCACTCCGTTGCTCCCCTTCTCAGCTGGACAGGGGAGAAAAAATATAACAATAGGCTCCTGGGTTGAGATAAAGACAGGGAGAGATCACTCATCAATTACAGTCACAGGCAAAACAGACTCAATGTGGGGAAATTAATTTATTAAGAATCAAATAAGGGTAGGGTAATGACATAAAAAAGCAAAATCTTAAAAACACCTTCCTCCCACCCCTCCCTTCTTCCTAGGCTCAACTTCACTCCAGACTTTCTCTCCCTCCTCCCCTCCAGAGGCGCAGGGGACCTGGAATGGGGGCTGTGGTCAGCTCAGCACACATCTCTGCTGCTCCCGCCTCAGTGGGAGTGCTCCTCGAACTCTGCCCCTGCTCCAGCATGGGGTCGCTCCCACGGGAGACAGACCTCCACTACCTGCTCCACCGCTGGTCCCTCCCACGGGCTGCAGTTCTTCACGAACTGCTGCAGCATGGGTCGCCGGGGGTCCCCAGCCCTGACCCAGCCCGGCCCCAGCCCGGGCTCCTCCCCGCGGGGCCACGGGCCCTGCCCGGAGCTGCCCCAGCGCCGCTGCCCGCGGGTCACAGCCCGCTGCGGGCACCCCCTGCCCCGGGGGGGGCCCTGCCCGCGCTGCGGGGGGGAGCTGCTCCCCTGTGCGCTCCGTGGGCTGGGGGCACAGCCCGCCCCGCCGGGGGCTGCTGGAGTATCTCTGCGCCAGCACCTGGAGCCCCTCCTGCCTCCTTCTGCACTGGCCTGGGGGGCTGCAGGGCTGCTGCTCTCACATCGTCTCACTCCTGTCTCCCGCTGCACTTGTGCAGGTCTCCCCCCATCCCCCCTGAACTATGCTATCCCAGAGGGCTGCCACCATCGCTGACAGGCTGGGCCTCGGCCAGCGGCAGGTCGGGCTGGGAGCAGGCCAGCACTGGCTCCATCGGACATGGGGGAAGCTTCTGGCACCTTCTGACAGAAGCCACCCCTGTAGCCCCCCACGACTAAAACCTTGTCACGCAAACCCAATACACCAGTACATCGTTTCTGTGCATGTTGTACTGAAGATACTCAGCAATAATTAAGAAAACATGTAGGGACCAAAAGATAGACTCAGACCCCAGTTACAGCTTCCTGGGTTGTGGAGGTCTTTTATGTCAGTGAGTAACTTCGGACAGCTGAGAACTGGATTGTCCTCCCAGGCTTGATGTGGTGCATAACTTCTATCCACGCCTTTTGCTCAGGGAAGTGAGATCAGGATCTGACATCCTCATGTCAATTAACTGAAGATATCCCTGAATTTTCATAGGGGTAGTATTTCAGGGCTGATAAGCTCAGCTGAAATGCTATAGAAATGCGGACATCTGTCATATAATGACAGTGAATGCGTTTGCAAAAGATATATTTGGCAAGCCACCCAATTTAAATTGCTTCAGTTCTTATTTGTTTTATGGGAGGAGGGAGCAAGAGGCTGACACAAATTGTCAGACGTTTCCCCCTTCTAATTCTTTATCCTTGTGGTTTAGCTTTACCTTTTAATGAAGGGGAAAGGAAGTATTGCCAGGATGCTGCTTTCTGAGCAAACAAACCGCACGAGTCTGTGGGGCTGGAGGCTGGATGATGGGAGCTGAGCTCCTGGCTTCCACAGCGTGCAGCACCTAAGCCAGAGGCAGGTGTGGTGCAGGGCTGATCTGGAGCCCTTCTGCCCCCTCTCACATGGGCTTTTCTGCCCCTGTTTCCTCATTCTTTCCTTTACAAGTCTTTTGGGCCTTTCCCATCTCTTTTTGTTGTATCTTTCACTTCCACTGTTGCTTCAGGCACTTTTTTGGGGTTTTTGCATCCTTGCTAGCCTCTTGCAGTCCTGGTGTGTTGAAGTGTGAAATGGCAGGCATGACCCTTAGGCACACACTAGTTATTTTTAAGCACTTTCAACGCTTTTCCATTTCCCTCTTTCTTTCCCCTCCCCTTAGATAATCACGTTTTATTTCAACCCATTTCCAAATCTTTCAGAAACCTTTTTGCTGAGATCTGTGTTTTTTATTTTCCCTCTCCATGACGTGGTTTTAGTTATAAATCTAATTAGAAGAAGGGAACTGTTTGATTAATACTTTTTTTTGTCAAATCTGTGTGACTCACAGTTCAATACTGTTTGTCTCCTCCCTTCCCTAGTGTGTAGAAGAACAGGGAATCCTTCAACAAAAATGTGATTAAACCCCGTTGAACAAACCCATGTTACCAAATCATGTTATCAAATATTTGCTGAAGGTAAATCAACAGCATCCACTCGCCTGGTTCTTCCATGTGCTCTCATCCTAGTTTAAATTTATAGGTCATTAATGGAGCGACTTCAGTTTATGACAGCTGAGGTTCTGACCAGAGTCTTTGTCTCAGGGTGACCTAAGCATAGCACTTCCACCTTGGTTGGATGGGCAGCCTGAAAGGCAAGGGCTTATGGGCTTGATGTTAAAAAGATGTAAATTCAACAAAAAACTGGTGTACAAAAAGTTACAGTTCAGAGAGAAGGGCAGAATTTATTTATTTATTTATTTATCTATCTATCTATTTATTTGTTTATTTATTTGTCTATCTATCTATCTGTTTATTTATTTATTTATTCCAGAGTAATTTCCAAAAGTCTGGAGTTACTTTGTACTCAGTATTTTCTAGTAGAGTCCACTGAGTTTTTCACATTTTAAATACTGGTGGTCTTTATGTGCATAGCCCCCATGATTTGGAGGTGCTACAGCCCAGGACCTTTTTCTCTTAGACATTCATTAGAAAAAGAGGTTTATGAAGGGCCTGCTGAAAATGTTTTTTTCTGAAGGTGTGTAGCCAGCAATGGTTTTGACCACTCAGAAATCTGAGTGTGCTTCACATATGCTATGAGGATATGTGGATTTTGGCAGCAATATGTGGAAGTAGAGGTTTCTGCTGAGGTCTTTGAGAACAGGAATTACAGTGAGTAACTGCAGCATTTTAAAATTGTGTATTTTAATTGACAGGAATGTTCTCTAAAAAAATTGTTGCTGTTTTGTTTAGTGCATTATTAATCCAGCAAAGCAACATACCGTAGTTTATTGCTTTCTGTTTTTTTCTTTCTCCTGCCTGTTTGAAAAAAGCTGACAATCACAGCCTGTGTTTTCTTTGAGCTAACAAGGAAATTGAGGGCTGGGGAAAATCAGAAAAAAGCTTTGAAAATCAGGTAGCGATTGAACTGGTGTGGCAGTTGCCCAGCAGGAAGGGTATACTTCCCAGTATACTAATGGCCTCTGGGATAAAAGGCTACTGGAGAATGAGGTCTTAAGCATTTGCTGAGGTAGGTCTCCGACGGTAAGTGAAGGGTGGTGCGCAGTGGACAGGCAAACCATGTTCTCTCAGAACTTTTGCTGAGGTGACTGCAAGAATCCTTAGGCCATAGATGGTCTACGGTTTTTCCTGCTGAGCTCCCCCTGCGTGCTGTGGGAGGTTACAAGCCAGGCAGCACGGGGCATGCTTCCTCTGGAGTGGCTGGCAGATAAACTGCCACTGACTTGAGCTATGCAGTGTGCTTTGCGCTAGAGTGGTTTTCATTTATGACTGTCCTTATCAACAGTATAGATTGAAAAAATGATGTTTTCTACTGGCTCAAGTAGAAAGGCTCATGATCAGTTCTCTTCATCAAAGAATACCCTGTTCTACACAGGGGTCTTTGCTCTGGCCGTGACCAGGGTACAGGTGCAGGGTTTGTCTCTGGTGCTGTGGGAGAATGGCCCAAGCATCCTTAACATTTTGCAGTGTGAGGGAGATGCTAAATTTCCATTCATCTTATTCTTTTGTCATGTGATATTAGGGGGTTCAGACAGATTGCCTGTGCTTTCTATTCACTAGTCGTGTGTTAGCATTAGATATTTTGTAGATTTACTTCCAACAGAAAATGGCTCTGCATATTTAGTGGTTGCACTCTCTTATCTTTGTGGCAAAATGTGCATGGGTTATTAGGTGGGTTTTACCTGTTTCCGACAATGCACTATCTACAGAGGTATAATCCACACAGAGTACGTGTTAGACTCAGAGGAGCCAACATGCAAACTGTGCTGTAGCTTAGGCACAAGGCCTGGGCAGGGGCAGGAGGGAAGGTTGGTAAGGGAGAATGAGTAAAAGAGTAAATTATTTCTCAGATGTTGACGTTGTGCAGCACCGTTTACTCAAAATTCCTCAATATGTTTATAGTTAATACAGATTTTCAGCGCTATGGAGCTACAACTTCATCACTTCTGTCTGATTTGCGTTCCACTTCCACAGCTTTGTTACTGGATAATAAAGGAAAAGATCTGTCCAAAACATGTGGACACATGGGATGCCTGCTTTGAGTGGCTGAACGCAAGTGCTGTGTGTGGAGTTAGAGAAGAGGAGGAAGGGAGCAGGATTTCTCCTCCCCTTCTCAAGGTCCTGCTCAGGATCCAGTTGTAATCTGGGTTGGGCAGTGGCAGAGAAGGGACTCAGTGCGAGAAAACTCAGGTCAGGCTTTGGTGGAAGGTGAAAGATTGCCATGCTCCCCCCTGGCAAGCAGCAGCTGTGATGATGGGGCTGAAAAGCACGCTTTCCTAGTCCCCTAAGGCACCTTGTTTAGACACTGCCACTTTGGCAAAGTGCCTTTTCCTCTTGTTTTGCTTCACAGCCTTGGAAACTTGTAACACAGTCAGTAGCGGCTGAAGTGTCTTCAGGCTCACAGGACTTGCTGACGAACAGGAGACCCGTGTTCAGGCTGGTCCCATCCCCATCATCTGCTGGAATAAGCTTCCTCCAAAGGAGGCAGAGGCTGTACTGCCTCCCTGGAGTGTCCTCACCTGACGTGAGAGGTCCCTGAGGTGGAGTATGGGACTTCAGGGCTGCAAAAAACCTGCCTTATTTTTTAAAAAAAGCTTATGTCTCTTACAAGGACAGAGGGAGGAGGGAGAAGGATGTCCACAGGGGAAATACTAATTTTCAATCTCCTACCAACATGCGTTGAGAAAGCTGTCAGCTTAAAGCAGTGTGTTCACAACAAGCTTCTCATTCTCATGAAGGGGGACAGAAATGTGCTGGGTATGGCATAGAAGCAGCTGTGGGGGACAGCTGCCTGGAGGAAGGCCTGAACTCTGACGGTAGTACAATTTGCAGGACTTTCAGATTGTCTCATATTCAGGAGGCTTTACATGTACAATCTGCACTAATTTTCCCAGCTTTTTAATAGCAATATTTATATTTTAACCATTCAAAATCTTTGCTGGCTGTGGAGCCAGTAAAGAAGCAGAATACTTTGACTTACAAAAAACCCCAAAGCTGACTGAGGGAATTCATTCTAAACCAGAATTGCTCAAATCTGCTTTATCACCCCTTTTCCTTCCTCTTTAATTTCCTTTCCCAAAGTGTAGCATAAAGTTTGCCCAGTCACTAACAGATCTATAAATCCTTCCCAAAGAAAAATAAGTCCTCAACCTCCCTCCATGCAGCACAGCAAATTGATAATAGCCATTGCTGCGGAGAATCGTAGGATGACACACTGCACGCTGCCCTAAGCCTGTGCCGGTGTTGCCAGCCTAGTTATGAGACCCATCAGTGCCCACTTTTACACTGCATCCATTGCTCGGCAGCAGGGTGGCACTGGAAGATGAGTTCGTGTGCCAAATGGAGTTTCACATTCAGATTCACGGTACCTTTTCCATAAGCTTAGTGCTGCATTCTCATTTTTGTTAATTGTTTTTCAGGGGTTTTTTTGGAATATGTGAGGCTCAGTCCTGCAGACGATTGCGGGGATCCAGTCTAACACGTTCAGTAGTTGCAAGGGTTCTTTCTGCGATGTGCCCCTTTGCCACCGCTGTGAGCCATGCAGCGTTGGTTACAAAGGCCTGGGCACATCCTGACGGAGTCATGCAGAGCACGTAAACTTGCTTTGGACTGTGGTACTTTTCAATTAAACGTTTTCAGGCAGACTGGATCTGTGAAGTTCACCTCGTGTCATCTCTGTGCCCTTTCTCTCCCTTACCCACCTTCATCTTTCCTATTGTTTAGATTATAGACATCCCCCAAAAGACTGCAACATGCTATGTGCTTGCCCAGTGGGGCAAATTAGTGCACCTCAGGGCACTGATTGTGATCAGAGGCTCTTTCCGCTGTCATTATTTTTCCTTCAGAAATGCATTTCCCACACATTCCAGCAGGAATTACTGCCACCTTTTTTCTTAATCTTTCCTACAGTGTTTCTTACTCTTTAAGAAAGGAACTTGTCATCTTTCAATCTTTGAAATGTTTTCTTTATATTTCTCTTTCTTTCTTAAAAAAAACAAAATTGGGCATGAAGAAAGACAGTAGAGAGCAGGTCAGGTTGAAGGCGCCTCGGGTCTTCTTGGGCCGTCTGTGTCGCTGCAGCTATCACACTGCTGTCCATGAATGCAGCAGGGGTATTTTTAGCACTCCTCAGAAGCAGGCTGCTTGCTCAGGTTACCTCGGCACTGCAGTCGCTCCAGGAGATGCTTTACATCCTTGCAATGTTTGAGGTGACTGAGCTCTAAGAGTTTAGGTAGATTGCATTTGTTTAGCAGTGTCCTGAAGAACCCTTCCAGGTGTTCGCTGGGAGGAAAAAACCCCTGAGATTGTCACTGTTGGGTACACATTGACATCTCGCAGGCAAGCAGGAGGACATGGCCTTGCACCGGAGTAGCTGGAGGCAGAGGAGGAGTGAGCTGGCAGCCTGGAGCTCCCGGCTCCTTCCCTGGTCAGCTGAGGCTGAGCGGGTGTTGCAAACCTTGCAGCGACATTTTAAAATGTGAGTTTTGTTGAAGGAACAACCTGCAGAATTGTTGGGATAAAATTATACATTCTCAAAACCTTCCTCTGGGGTTGAAATCATCTCTCTGAAACTCGCAGCACTTTTTTGAGGCAATGTACATACATAAGAAATTTTATTCTTATGTCCTGATTTTCCAGATAGATACCCTCGAGGGCCAGAGTGTTTGGGTGACACTCAACAGTAGCACTTGAGCTGCCTCACGTGGATCGTGGTTAACTGTGGCACAGAAGGAGGGGGGCTTTGGAGTAAAACATGCCTTCAGTGCTTCTCAGCCTTTTTAAAAAGACCAATAAATAACTGACATCTGTTTTAATTAGTTACCAACCCTTTTCTTTATTAAATAGTTTTTAATTTTTTGCAAAGGATCCCATTAGGATGCCAGGAGGGGCGGAGGGGAGTTACTGCTCTGCAAACGAGCCAGCTAGCGTCAGTGGACATGGCTCAGCCTCTCAGCAGTCTGACTCAGTGGTAAATGCTCTGAAGGTAACGCTCCTCCGGTACAGTCCATGCAAAACATCGTGTCTGTTACTCAACACATGTCGTATTGTCCTGGCAACATCCCTGTGGACACCGCTGGGATGTTACTGTCATGAGCGGGATTGTTTTTCTGTTTGTCACTCATTGCATCTGTGGACTGTGTGTTTCTTGGGGCAGGGATCAGCCCTTATGATGGGGGTGATGCCAGCTGTAGCTGCTCTCCAAATTACTTACATCTGCACATTTTTTCTTTTGAAGCTGAAAAGTGGTGTTTTTCTGAACAAGGAAGTCTTTCTACTTTATCTAGGTTGCGTATTTGTTCTTCAGTGGAATATAATGGATTCCTGTAACCCATGCAGAGAGAAATACTTTCATGCAAAGATAAAACCAATGCACATGGTATATTTGTAATAAAAATAGCAGAACTTTGGGCTGAAGACTCATGCATCATGATCCCAAGGTCACTGTTGAAACTGAGAGCAGATGTGGTTTACTCTGAAGTCAGGGTTGGATTGCAAAGACCTGTGTTGCATTGATAAACAGCAATTGACACCAGCAATCAGAGGGGCAAGTTTGCAAGTTCTTACCTATGTCATCAGCGAAACCCTTGCAATTAATGAAACTTAGAAAGCTGTTGCAAGATGCAATGGTTTATCAGGTGATCTGAATCAACAAGTGGCAGAGTTTACTGTCCCACTGCAGCATGGGCGTCAGTTGTGTCCGTGCTCCTCTGGGGAGGATTAAGAACTGATGCTGAGCTGAGCAGAGAGCAGGGACTCTCTATTCCTGTCTCCTAGTGCTGGCTCCGACATGATTGTTTTCTGGTGCTTTGTGCACATCTCACCTGTACTTCACTCATTAGCTAAACTGCTTTAATATTAATTCGTTTTAGTGGGTATTATTCCCCACCGATACAGATGTTGCAGGGACGTGCTGGTTACTTGGAGGGTATGGGTTTGCACTCATTCAGAGAGCTGCAAGGGAATTTTGTAGACATTTGCTCTGTTTTGGAGCTTTGTGGCGATGCACGGTGCACAGTAAGAGCTCAGTCGTGCTGTAGACTTGCCTAGACATCTGAGTTTATGCACAGGGTGATTATCTTCCACATGGCTGGGTGACATTGACTTCTCCTCCATGAAGCCTGAGGAAATAGGTTTATGCAAGTGAACTGTGCACAAATTACAGCAATCAGATCCCTTCCTGTAACATAACTGGGCGCAGGGATTCACTGCAGCCACCTCGCCTGTTTTACTGGCATCAGAAGGGGGCAAGTAGCAGCAGAGTGCTTGAGCCCCTCTCCCCATGCACGCAATTGCAGGTCCCCTCTGTACCGGCCCCCCCGACCACATCCCCCTCGGCAGCGCTCTGGAGTGCGCTGGTCTCGCCCTCGTGCAGGAGAGGCGCGATGAACCACCATTCCCCGCTGTGGAGGAGTGCTCGCAGTCCTGTCTGCACTTTCCCATATATTTCACCTGCTGTTGCCTAGAAAATAAAGCTATGCCAGGTAATTTTGTCAAGAGATCATGCATAATTATCAAAAAAAGCCTTTTGTAGTTCTCTTAAAATACCCATTGGGAAAGACATTTCCCTGAAAGGACATTTAACAACACGCTTTTGACAACCTGTGATAGTTGGTTGCAGTAAGTGAAATATTTGAACAACAGCTGATATCTTGGTAGCTGAAATGGATTGATAAGAAATTCACAGAATTTAGTTCAATATGATGTGAAAGCTCAGCTTTTGGTTTGCTAGGAGGTATTGCAGCAGGCAGAAATAGATAAAAT
Source organism: Falco peregrinus (assembly GCF_023634155.1). Taxonomy (NCBI): domain Eukaryota; kingdom Metazoa; phylum Chordata; class Aves; order Falconiformes; family Falconidae; genus Falco; species Falco peregrinus. The sequence continues at coordinate 2,585,485 of NC_073731.1, forward strand.
TGATACTGTTATATTCAGAATGGAAGTGAGCTGTCAGCTAAAGAGAGACTTCCCCATTCCCAGCCGGGCAGGAGACCCTGCTGTTTCCCCTGGTGAAGCGTATGGGTTTGATCCTGCCTTTCTGGGGAATGCAGAGCTCCCACTTGCATCACTTGTCAGAATCAGATGCAGGAGGAAGAACAAGCCGACGTCAGGAGCCTGCTTTTCTTTACAAATTTGGCAATTTGGAATTCCTGCAAAACAGGAATAGTCTTTGTTACAAAACCTCATTGTTAGTGCAATCCCCTTCTGCACAGCAAGGAATCTAAACAGCAGGAATGTATTTTAAAGGGACAGATCCATAAGAAAACAGAGGGAGGTTACTGCTAGTTTTGTTCCTGAGTGATGAGGAGATGTTCAAAAAAATATATTGCCTGTGAATCTCCTACTGGGAGGCAGCGGTGAAAGAGAGAGGAGAGCTTTGCCATGCAGCTGGTCTGGGAAGGGCTCTTCCATGATCTGATCCATCGCGCAGGGTGGCTGAAGGAAGAAATTGCTGTGTGTGCGCGCCCCTGCCTGGGCCTTGGCCATCTTCCCCACCCTGCCCGTGGTTATGGGATTATTCCCTAGTGCAACTGGTATCACTGGGGATATATAAGTAGTTATTCCATATGGCAGGGTGCTTTTGTTTCTTTTTGTAAGTTGTGTATGGCCAAACTTCATGCTTGTGCGTGGAGATGTGCATATTCCACATAGGTTTGCTTTGCAGACCAGGGTTTATGGAATGACGGTGGTTTCTTAGTCTGACTGCCTGAATAACCAAGGACACAAGCTTACTGGTGAAACTTGCGTTGGGTTTTCCTATCCTGAGTTCAGCGTCTCCTACTGGAAACTCCACTATGCCGTCTGCAAATTGAATTGAGGTATATTTAATGGAAGACAAGGTCTGAGGTTAAGTATAGGAGTTGCTGCAGAAAAGTAAGTGTTCTGTGGTACCCAGGAGGTCAGGCAAGAAGATTTAATGATCCCTTCTGCCCTGAAATCCAGAGCACTGTAATCAGTCTAATTATCTTTAAATGCAATTGGTCAGTTATATATGTATATGTATATACTACTTCCACACTCAGGAAGGACCTATGAAAGCTTAAATATACTACTGCTTGTATTAGTGGCAGGAAAACAAATTCGTAAAGGAAAACTTCCTTTTTTAAAAAAAAAACCAACAACATACGTTTGTCTTGGAAGCTCAGGAAAATATAAATTAGCAGTCTGTTAAAGACTCTTTAAGACTCTTACCACTACCTTTAATGAGACAGAAAAAGCTGTGGCTGGAGAAATGTGCAGTATAAGTTTGAGGTGTTTAACTTGATATTCCATGTTGAGCTGGAAACACCTGAAGATGCAAAGTATCTTTTTGTTTAAGTGCTGACAACATGCCTTTGAAAATATTATATGGAAATTAAGTCTATTACTGGTTTTGTAATGTAATTACTGTTTTATTAGGAACAGTTTAATTTTAACATGTTGGTTAGTATTGATCGGAAAAATCTATGTGTGATAATATATCTGGGATAAAGTACTGTATGACTCAGCTGACCTGAATTCAAACTTCAGAAGAATAAAATTTAGCAAGTACGATGAAGTCTGGCAGCCTCAGTTTCCCCATCTGAACAATGGCACCTATGTAATTTCCTGCCTACACTATTCTGTTGGAATTTATGGCTAAAAAAGCAGTTTCTAACTAATACATATTTAATAGTAATCCATAAGACTTCTCGTGATGTAAGTAATGCCACTTCTAAAATGCTAATATACTAAATTTAACATTATCAATTCATTTTTGTAAATCCCAAATATATACTTGTATTCTGCCTTGTCTCTTTGTTCCCTAGCCATTCAAAGCTCTGCTGCTGGCACTGAAATGCTACCTTTTCTTCTGACTTTCATAATCTATGTCTGGTTTGACTATTGATGTGTTATTATACTTTCAAAATACTTGGCATTTTCCTTTCTGGTTTTACTTTTTTTGCATTCATCTAGCCCATATTAAGAGTAGAGTGGATTTGTGATGAATTGATTATAATGTTTCTTTTCTTTTGCATTCTCATTGCAGTTCCTTCCAGTTTGTAGCTCACTCTTGCTGCAGCTTTGTGCACTGTGGGTGTTTTACGTGAAACGTTTGCCATGGCATCGTTTTGCCTTTGAAAACAGTGGAATGATGACAAGTTTCATTTTGGGCTCTATAATTTTGGTGCATAGTCTTGATTGGTACCAAAATGCAATTTGGATGTATAATTCATGTTGTAGGAATTTTATGGTGTTGTATGATGATGTTGATGTTTTATTAAGATAATGGATGTGGGAATTTGCTCCTCAGAATGTGCATATGGTATTGGTAACCACCTCATCAACAGCATATTTGGAATGGTTTTGCTTTGTATTTATATACTTGCATTGTCTTAGGAGAACATAGCAATATGTAGCAGCAGGTTTAGAGGTAGTTAATCATGTATTAGTGGGCACAGAGGTAATTTCAAAGCACAGGAATGTTTGGATTAAGCCTGAAGGGGTGTTCATTATTTTCCTCAGGCCTACCGGTAAGTTTTGTTCACAGGGCTGCAGCAAGCTCACCTGGGCTGGCAGCCAAAGGGGAGCTGGGATATGCCATATGGGGTTGGTGGGAAGCTGGGCAAGAGGGGTCAGGGAGCCTGGAGATCTCCGTGAGTATTTTGTGCTGCACATGAAGTACCATGGGCCTGGAACACCACCACAGCTGGCAGTGATGTGGCTGCTCTCTGCAGTTAGGGTGCAGGTTTCCGTCTGGCTTCCAGGAGAAGATTTCTCCAGCCTTTCACTCTGGTGTGTTGGAAGTAAACTAGAAATGAATTGCCAAGATTGTATCATGAACATCATACCTGTCCTTTATTTAGTCAAGGTTTCTGCTGAAATTCTGATTGACATTTTTGGTACTGGGCTTTCTACTCTGTCACAGCTGATTAAAACACATTCAGGAATGCTTAAGTATTCCATTTTCTTTTGAGTGCTTGTAAATGCAAAGGAATTCCTTTAGTGCTGTTTGTGACAAGTCAGTGTTGAACTAGTGAATTGAGAAGAAAAAAACGCTATGTGCAAAACCAAAATGCATATACAATGCAGAAGGCCAAATATCTATGTGCAGCGAAGGCAGCAGTATGTACAGTTACCATGAGCGTGCAATGAACTGTACATATGACAGCACAAAAGGAGAGTCTGGTGATAAATCTGCAGAAGTTTATCCTGTATCATTCTGTGTTTCTGAAAAGGAGCCAAATAAAACTACTGTGATGCCTTTGAGGTCCAGGTGTCTGTTGCACTGTATGCACAAGCAAAAGTGGTTGCTGATAAAGATTTCTCCATTTCCACCCATAAAAATGGCATGAGTATTCCTTTTTGACCCCACCTTGTCAATTCTGCTTAAGATGTCAGCTTTTTCTTGTATGCGTTTGAACCTTCCTGGCAATCAGGGGTCATTTGTTCAGCTGGAAATAAAGGACTTCTGCAAGTGTCACCTTTTAGTTTATTATTGTGTCAACACTAGCTGCTTAGTAAATACTGTCTAATGTTTATTGACCAGAAAAAATGTTGAAAGGCATATGTAGGTACAATGTGCCTTCTCACGAAAGCTATCCTAGACACCCCTTTTTCTGATAATATTAAATTAGGAAAATCAGTGACCAAACATTGGAAAGAAACACCTGTCTCGTCATACCCAGCCCTCTGCCATTTCCCATGGCTCTGCCGTGGACAGCCGATTCAGAAGGTTTCACTGAAACCCCATTTTTCATGCTTGCACTGTGGCACAGTGTTTCACAATACAGCAAACATAACTAAAAGACATTAATATTTTTATCATGATAACCTCTGACTTCAGGCAGCAAGATTCTGGTCATATGGGAAGTTTGCAGGGTTTAGGTTATGCCCAGCCATTAGCATTAAAGACAGTTTCCTTTTAAGGACTTTAATTTTCTTGGCCCTGTGTTGTAGTCTTACTACTTCCAATCTTGGAGTATTTCTGTTTTTTGTGCTTGGACTCAGGTTTTCTTCAGCAAAGGCTCAGAGGAACGGGGTTATATTCCCACCTCTTGCACAGAACCTCGGGGTCGTTCTGCCTTTGCTCATCAGCTGTAGGAACTGTCTTTTCAGGAGGTTGACTTCCCAGGGTCCGGCTGCTTTGTGTCTGTTCGGTTTGAGCTAATGCAGTCTCTGTTCACACAGCCTGGGCGCTGCTAAAATACAAATAATAAATAACGACAATGGAAAACAGTTGTTGCCTTTCTTGACAGTCATATTGCTATGGGTTCAGAGATTAATGAGTGATTTAGTTAGCAGCAGTTATACTTCAGCTGGTTGCTAGTTGGTTATCATTAAACTTATTAAAGAAATAATCTTAAATTGCAATACACAGTATGTTGATAATCACCACCCTTGTTCCTGGTGGTTCCTGGAAGAGACGCCTGGTGGTACAACACAAGCTACTACTGAGTCTCCTGCTTGTAATGGGTCAATCTTTTTATAAATCATTATAAAATACTTTCCCAATTGTTTTGGGGTATAACTTCTCTGTATTTTTAATTCCATAATTGTAACATGGATATTATGCAGTCATGAATGGGAGTAGATGGTTGAATATGAGGAAGGAAACCTTTATAATGTATGGAGCACGCTGAGAAAAAAAATTGCTAACCTCTGCTAAATTGTCAATTTTGCTGTGGTTCAACAAAATACACAAGCATGTATAGAACAATGACTACGTGCACAATTCCTCTAATCTCAAGGAAGAAAAAAATGAAATAAATAAATACTTCTAATGCCTTGTTTGATTTTAAGAGAGCAAGTAAATTCTCTGAAAAAGAGGACTGCTCTGTGCGTTTTGAACTGGAAACGTTTAGGCTCCTCTGAGCTGAGCTTTGTGCTTCTGCATTGTGTTCTTCAAGAGGTGTGGTTTGGGTAGTTGGACAAAGTTTCAGTTGAGGCCTTTAAATGCCCTCAGTCTTGTATCTGACGCATATTATCTCCTGATGATGCACGTGCTAGTTCATTTGTCTCTGTTTTTAATCATTTTTACCTAGAAGCATGTGCTTTCTGTGTTCAGGAGTGTTGTATCCCATGAGAAATGTTCTTTCCTCTTGTGTGTACCTCCCGTCTGTCCTTACCGTACTGCATGGTCTGTGTAATGAAGATGTGGCGTTCCCAGATGCATGTCTATGTGAACGCCAGTACATCTTAACTGGTGATAATGAGATCGCTTTCCGTCCTCCCTTTAGGTTGTGTGGAGGAAACTTGGAGATGCTGCAGGGTCGTGCCCTGGCATTAGACAACATTTGTCAGGAAATCAGTATAAAGGACCTATGTAAAAGGCCCGGAGAAAGTCCTTTCTGAAGAGAAAGAGTTTGAACTGCTGATGAGAGAGAAAGAACTGACTACGTCCACAGTGACTTCCCAGCTGACGACAGGGTGTCTGTATGCACTACAAGAGACTTCACTGGAAACTAGTAGAGGTTCTGCACAGAGGTCTTTCAGAGGAGCCGTGCCGTCAGTGTCTCCTCAATACTGCTGTTTCAGTATACTGGCTAGTGAAACGCTGCCGCCACATCGTCACTTCAACACGCCACATTTAGAAGCACTGAGGTATTTCCATCCTAACTAAAAGATAATCGGGATTCTGCAGGAGTTAAATGAAATAAGTTTTATTTTGGTTAGTTACAGTGAACCTCTAGTAAGTTTGAACGAATTTTCCACTGGATTTAACAGAGGTTTTTCACCAGACTGGAGAGACATTGATAAACTGTGCCTTTTGTCTCCGCAGTTTTGAGAAAGTCACTTCTTAGTAACTCACACTTCAGTCTATAAAGTATCAGTTAATGGTGCTTAGGCAATTTCCAGGTGATTTTTTTGCTTTCGTAGAATACCTGCCTTTGGAGGTGCTAAAGACCATAAAGTCTCCTAACCAGCCAGTAGTGTAGCATAACTACAGTACTTGTAGTGAAACACAATTTCTTTCTAAATGAAAGTAAAGATAGCTTTCTTTTCGATTCACTTTGATGCACATCTTCTGAAGACGTGTATGATGCTTGCAGCCCTTTAATGAGCAGAATACTTAGGTATCACTGTTACAGGTCTCAAATCAGAATTTCCATCAGAGGGGGTTTTTTTTGGAAAGCATTTTCCAATTGTCAGGATGCTAATTTCTACTGTTTAATTTAGAGACATGCTGGTTTATTTAACAAGAGTCTATAAGGATCTAAGAGATTGCACTGCATTATAAAAAAGCTTTTCTTGCCACTGTAGCATTCTTTCAAAGAAAAAGGTTTTATTATACTTGGAGCATGTCATTCATTATTATGAGTCAGAAAGCTCTTGTTCAGATTGCCAGAGATTTGACCAGACGGCGCCCTAGATGTGCTTAGTTTATTTTTATCTATGTGTATGATACTAGTTGTGTGTATTGAATTGCAATGATAGGTATTTTGTGTATATCTAAAACAGCTGTGTATATCTAAAACTATCTAAGATAGTTTCATGTATGAATGTGCAACAGGCTTGTGACTGAATGCTGTTGCTTAACTTTTTACCATAGCTGAGCATCAAAAAGACTAATAAAAATTAAAAAAAAAAAAAAAATAGGAATGCAACAATTCCTGGGTTTCTGGTTTGTCCTTGGTTATTAAGATTTGAGCCAAAGTCGGAACCTCTGTTTTCTCTGAGCTTGCAACATGCTGTATTTGTGGGCTATTTGCAGTGGAATGCATAAGAGTATGATGTAAATCTGCTGTCTCCAGAAAAAGCGTGTTAATTTTCAGCAGTAATTATATTGGTTTCTGTTGTTGTTTTTACTTGGTACCATTTGATGTGAGGCCTCTGATCCAGCATTGCTTTCTCGGGCAAAACTCCTGTTCACTCTGCCTCGAGTTGGAAATGCAGAATCCAGCCTTCCATTTTGAAACATTGTACTCTTGCGTAATTTCTTATATATAACCCAGCCCAAACAGTTGTCTGTTATCTTTACATGTTGTTTTCTCCCGTACATATTGTTTGCATAGTTGAACTTCAATTGTTGTATTCCTATATATCTATATGTATGTATGAAAAAATGTAAAACATGTACTTGTGCCTGCCATATGTATGTGCAGGGGCTAGTTTGAGGGACACTGGTCTTTTGACACTACACTTGTGTAAATTTTGATACTGTATTAAAACTATTTTTTTACAGTTCTGCATATGATTGGATATCAAGTATCTGTGTTCATCTTAGCAATGGTAATAAATTATAGAATCTCACTGTTGTTTGCTCTCTTTTAATGACCGAAGCCACGAGGTGCTTGGGCTCACATGCAGTTTGCTTTGAAGGAGCTGTGTTAAAATGTTTCCCGTTTGCTTGAGAAATTAGCTGCATGTTGTGGATTTTTGCTAGTTATCTCCTGCTGTCTTAAAAAATAACAGATGCATGAACTCACTTCTATCTTTCATGCTAAATGAAGTAGCTACTGTGTATGTGTTGTAGGTAGTCAGCTCCAGCTTGCCACCAGCTGCGTGCCCCAGGTGCGATGTGTTAGCTCACCAGCTGTGCCGCACGGGCAGCCAGCACCGCTTCCTTCCTGCTCCTCACACGGGGCAGCTTTGAGGGGAGGACGGGGTGATATGGCGCTCCTGCGAGCGGCTTTGCTCAGGTAAGAGATACAGGCGCGTCTGGGGTACTGGGGGAGGCTGGCTGTGTCCTGTTGTGTGTTGGTGGCCTCTGGTGCCTACTGCATCTGTGCCCCGGGGCTGGGCTCCCTCATCCCACCACGGGTTGCCTGTGTCGGGGGAAGGTGCGGTGAAAAGGGCTGCTTGTTACTGCTTGTGCCAGCGAGCAGAGAATTTGCACTACATTTTCAGGGAAAATAAGACTTATTACAATCAATATCTTGAAGCTGAAGCTAATAAATCCAGTGGAGGTTCCTAAAAGTACAGCTTACTAAGAGGAGAAAGTGTGCAGTGTGTGGAGAAGAGGTCAGTGCTCTTGAGAGGTCCTGTAGCCTGCTGATATGTCTCTATACTAATGAATAAAAATTGCTGTAGTAGTTACAGGCCTTCATCTTGTCTGTCCTGCTCTCTGCCCACATGGTTAGGTGTTTTTCAGTGAAACGTCATTGTGCCAAGCCTCATGGACTCCTCATTCAGTTGTTTTTAGCATAGTTCTGGTTCAGTCAAAAAATTTCACATGTTGTTACGGGGCCATTCCTAGCTTCTAAGCTGAGCATAAATGAGCTATAAAATTCACTGTGTGAGTGAATTTTAAATAGCCGTTGCGCAGTATATGTAGTCAGTGGATTTTACATTCTGGAGTGGAGAAGATTGCTTTGCTGAGGGGTTAGAAGGTAAAGAATGGCAGTTTGTTTTTCAGCAAGAGAATGGTTTCAGTAGATCCCGTTTCCTCAAAGGTTGCTGTGGATGGAGATGTTTATGAATGTGGTGGCATGAAGCCACTGTGCTTTGAGCCCAGCCAGCCCAAACTGCTTCTGTGGTGTGGGGATGGCACCCAGCCCAACGCTCCTTCGTGCCGCCCAAACACCAAATGACCCACAAGCTTTCTGTGTTGCTGTCAGGTACCTCCACAGTGAACACCACCCCTCTTGCCAGGGCACTGGTTAATTCTTTATATGTTTTTGAAATAAGTCACAGGGTGGTGTGAGTTCTTCATACTGACCTCACCAGCAGAGGGAAAAGTCTTTATGAGACTGTCCTTTGAGTTCCTGCAGAATGGACTGGCAAATACCAGTATATAATGCCAAGACCTCCTTATATCTCCACACTTGTGTCTTCCAGGCTCGGGTGAACCATGTACACAGGGATCCCAACCACAAACATACCCAAGCCAGCAAGTAGCTCTGCGACTCTGGTCATTCCAAAACCCGAAGGTAAGAACAGCTGACTTAATAGCAGTTCTGCCTGGATTTAATAAAGAGAGGTTTTTCATAGTTTTGCCAACTAGTGAACAGGCACTTGCTGGGCTGCCTCGTGGTTTTGGTACTTCATAGCACATGCAGTCAGGCCTAGAAGTGAATCACAAGATGGTGTTTGCCAGAGTTGGGAACTCGCATCTGATACATGCAGCATTGGAAGCAAGAGGGAGGGAGAAACTGTAAAAGGAGGAAAGAGCAAATTATCTTCTTGCTAGTAATGATTCTTCTGGGGTTTGGTTCCTGTGGGTTTTTTTTCTGGTTGTGGTTTTTTTGTTCGTGATTTTTTTGTTGGTGGTTGATTTTTTATTTTTTTTTTTTAAAGAACCTCTCCCCACCTCCTTGATGACTCCAGACTCTTCATGGGGTTTTACTTCACAAAAAGATCAGAGAGGAGAGGAAGGCTTAGTAAGACTACATGGGATGCTCCTGGGCACTCCTCCTGAGTTTGGTGGAGAGTCAGGTAGCCCAGAAACGGTAAAGCAAATGAGAATAAAGTTTTAAATAATCTTACATAAATAAAAATACTGTCACATTTTAAAAACTTAAGAGATAACATGGGCCAGACTCATAAACCTTACTTGAGTCTGTCTTAACTGAGAAAGCTCAGACACCTCCGTGGCAGTAATTAGAAAACTGAGAAATATTCACTGGGGATGAGGAAAAATAAATAAAACCAGAGCATCTTCTGATCTTGATATGTCTGTGCTGGAACCAGACTGGGTAGCTCCAGTCTTGTCCAAGTGTGAGTGGTGGTTCTTACGCTACCGGCTGGTGGGGGAGGACCCCAGGGACTTCATTACATGCTTCTGTCTGGAATGGCTTCCTACACACCTCATTCAGAAACAAGTGCCAAAATAATAATAATGAATTATTTAATATGGTTTTTTGAACATGATAATTATTCTCCACTTGAATTTTGTTATAATTATCTCTTCAGTGGCTCTGAAGTCTGACGTTTCTTTGGGGAGGGTTTCCTCAGTACTGTGAATAGGTTGAAGTAAATGTAAATAAATCATTTTTTTAAAGCTTTAAGATGAAAAAGTAAAGGAAAAAATAACTGGGAACCCATTCCCAGACTCTGGAAAGGAAGAGGACAAAGCTAAGGGGGATGGGGACCCGTCTTGCTAGGGTCCAGGCTGCAGGTGAATCTCTGCTGTGTTCTGGCGACTAATGCTACAACGCATTTGCTACGCAGCGCACCTGTGTGTGTGGCAATCCTAGAGGCCTGTGAGAAATAAGGAAATAAGGTGGTCTAACATTTTCACATGTGACTCTTTTAAGTGTTGCTCTTGATGAATGCCAGGTGACAGGGTTGGCCCATGAGCAGTAGTGTTCCCTGGGCCTGAGCACCTCAGCTGTAGAGTGTAGAGTTTGGTTGTGGTATGGTTTTTTTCCAAGAAGCTTTGAAAGACCCTAGTGACACAAGGAACATGGCTCAGGTGAGTGTGCTAAGCCCTGTTTAACCACAGAATCACTCTTGGCTTAAGTGTAAAGGTCGGAGAGTGAAAGGGAAACGCTGTCCTGGGTTTTGAGGTGGCCTTTCAAGCTAGGATTTGGTTTGTTGTCGGAGTGGCGGGAATTGGCCTGAACATCAGTCTCTGGTGTGGGGCTTTCAAGCTGCTCTGTTTTCACAGGTGTTAGACTTCATAAGAGAGGAAATACACAATCTAAAAATACATTATTTTTCTCCCCCTGCTGAAGGGGAAGTGTTCACAGGCTGCTCCATGTGCCCATTTAGAAAACCCCAGGGCACCCCAGAGCCCACCCTACACAACCTTGAAAATCCCAGGAAAAGTATGCCATGAAACACGGAAATGTTTCCATGGGAACTGTTCCTCTATACCTGCTAATAAAATGAACCTATAACACAAATGATAACAGGTCCCAGTTTCTGCACCAAACTACAAACAGTAAATGCTACAAAGGGAACTGGTAAAGAGCAGAAGTGTAAATCAACAAAACTGTTAAATTAGGTATGTGCGTGCCTCTCCACAAAAAAACACAAGCCCCTGGGTGGTGGTCAGGGGGGAGGAGATCATTTTAATTATAGCACATCTAGCCAGCATAAACCCCATGGATTGTGTGAAATCAGGTTTGTTCTTCTGATACACAGCAGGACACCCTGTGGCAGATCAAATGCATTCGGGGAGGCTGTCTTGCTAATTGCGGCTCCTAGCTGAGCCCAAAGCAAACTATTTAGACAAAGAAGAGAATTCACTTTTTATTTAGTATTAATTATGAAATAGCATGTCTGGATGGGCTTCACAATAACACTACATTTCCTGGGGAAGAAAAAATGTCGTAATCCTGTGAAATAATTGGAGAATTAACTCCTTGCTTCAGGCTGGAACCTGAACATGTGCTTACAATTAAGTGCAAGATGAATGATGTCGTGTGTTCTCACCTTACACTGATGTTAAAGCAATGCATTCTTTCACACTTCCTCTCAGTATTTATTTTTCAAGCCTGTTGTTATGTCCATTTTGCAGCATCCCTTTGGCTTCTCACAAAAGGTTCTGGAATCTTGCACTGGGTATTTTGGGCTTGGATGCGTCACTTGGGCACTCTGGCTTTGTGCTGCCAACAGCCTACCAAATGTTGACTGGAGGTTTTACTTTCCTCCTATGCTTTTTTTCTGCAGCATGTGAGTGGTGTCTCAGAACAGCTTAGCTGAACATTAGCATTTGTAGCCATGGACAAATAAAACCAAGGCAGCAGGGAAGAAGTTGTGGTACTGAATGCCAGAAGCGAGTTATTCTCAGCCGTGGTTAACCACCCTGCACTCGGGCAGCAGGACCGGAGTCATTGCTGTTCAGGGCAGGTGGTTGCATGCTGAATAGAGAAGGGAAGTGATGGTGAACTTGTGTGCAGCCAAGTTTGTAGGAAGTGGATGAAAAGACAGAGGAGGAGTTGGCTGGGGTTAAAGGGTGTTTCTTACTGTTTTGTAACAGGTCCTAGTGATTGCTCTGGTTTAGCTTTCTTTTACTGAAGCTTTGATTATGCATAACTGCAAAAACTTCTTCTTGGAGGCCTTCTGCTCTGGGTGGTGCCATCTAGAAAGACAAATCTTCCACAGCATGGGAAGAAATCGTCTCTCCAAGGGAACAAGATACCACAAATAGCACAAGGACCTCTGAATTGCAAGCTTTGTGGTTCAGTTTATGTGTTGCTGAACCACGATCCCCTCTGCCCTTGCTTAGCTGCCTCCTGGCACTGCCATCCGTCAGCTCCTGCAGAAATGTTAGTCTGTTGGTGCGACAGTGCCAGGGCACCACACTGCACTGGCAGAACTGCTGGGAGCCTTAAATGGCCAACAGGTCACTAGGGCTGGAGGGAGAGCATATGTTAGATGCCTTTTCATGCTGAAAACACTTTTTTTTAAAAAAAACACATTGTAGCTGTCAAGCCTTTCATAATGATGCATGAATTAAGAGCTGCTACTGAATTGATGCACAGTGTAGTAGCAGAATAGCATGTATTGTTAGTTTCCTAGTTGCCAGGATCAATACGTAGCATGGTGCAGCCTCCCTTTTACTCAGGTGCTCAGGTGTGCTCTGTGGGTCTGCTTGCCAGGTACACATAGGCATACACCAGGTTTTACTTGAAGGTCGCTGAAACAAGCAGGACTTAGGATAGCTTATGGCCCGGCGCGGGGTGCGGTTAGACGGTGTTGCAGGACGGGGTCTTGCGCTCTTTTGAGCAAAGTCTGTTGCCTGCCAAAAGGCAGCGTATTTCTCTTGGTAAGGCTCCCAACACAGTTTCTTAGCTTTCCTGATCAGGATATGGGTACTAGACAGTTCAAAGGAGAACCCAAGGTAAAATCAAAACCAAAAAGGTCTGTAACAAAACTGGTTATTTATATCTTCGCATTTGGTGGCATCTGAATGAGTGACTTATAAGTAAAACCTGCTCCTTTGGGACGGTCTGCTCCCGGCAGACAGGTAGGGCACATCATGTCCAGATTTGGTAACCTGTAGCTAAGAGGACTTAAAAGCTTCTTCATTTAATCACAGTAAATAGATTATGCATACATCTTAAACAAAACAAAAGATTTTGCCTCCTAGAGATTAATTACAATTAGAAATTTTTCTAAAAATATTCATCTTGTTTTGCCAATAACTTTAAAAGGGGGGAGAAAAAGTAAAATTATGATGAATGATGAAACCTTGTCTCCATAAATCTCATTAATAACATTAGGGGAGGAATGAAATAGATGTTGAAGGCAGTAAACTCCAAGGACACAGGTGCATAATTAGCACATTAGTGTTTGTTTCTGTACAGGAGAATAGCCACTCTGTATCTGAAGGTGCCATGGACCATCAAGAAGGGCCAGCAACCCCCATAGTTCATGTATCCCATGGGGAGGGCCTGGCCAGCTTGTCTCCAGACGGAGGGCTTGCCGTGGCAAAGCAGGCATCGTCCTTTGCCTGCTTGGAAAGGGCTGTTTGATCTTGATGTACTGCACGTTTTGCAGCCCCGTGCATAACTGGGTAGACTGGGAGGAAGGCACCAGTGTAGTTCTGTAATCATAAATTATGCCATATGTTACCTGGAGTTCAGTCTCTAAATTCTGTGTTGACCCCAGTAGCATGTGGCTATAATGAAGCTGTCTGCCAGAGCAGGTCTGCCTGGCGGTTCGGGGCCTGGCTGCACGTGACAGCAGAGGAAAGGGGTCGCGCACCTAAGGACCTTGACAAGTCACTTGTGAACAGATGAACAGTTACAATTTATTCAGGCTTTGGAAAACATGCTGAAACAATTAATAACAAGTAAACAGGATAGGAGTGGCCTGATCGACTGCAGGAGAATGTGCCAGCGGCTGTGTGCCAGGGGGAAGCTGTGCAGGCCAGACTTCTGGGCCAGACCATACCCGATGTGCAGGGCTCATCCCTGGGCCTTGGTCACTCCTCAGCGCCTGCAGCATCGCACTGGTTTTGATCCTGTTGGATCACCCTTGTTGTGAAAAAGCTTTCCTTATATGTACAGAATTTTCTGTTCCCATTTGTCTGTCATCCTTTTACTGGGCACCTCTGGGTAGAGGCACACACCTTGTGCTTGAGTCCCCAGCCATCCTGGTGGCCTCCATGGGTTTATTGCAGTATGACCATGTCCATCTGGGGAGCCCAAAACTGGACCCAGCACTCCAGGTGTCTCCCCAGTGCTAAGCAGAAGGGAAGGATCACCTCCCTCAGCTCTATTTTATTAGCCTTATAACACCATGGTGACAAAAGCTGTGTCGGTACCCTGACAGAATGTAAATGACAGGAATACTCATATAAAGCATCTATAATCCATATGTGCTTATGTTATGTAATAACTTTACTGTGTCCAGCAAAATGTTTCTGCAAATGCTAATGGAAAATTCAGATTCATGTAAGGGCAGGTATGTGCCAGCAGCATGCAATAAACATGCTGCTCTAGGGTAATTTTGGAGAAATTTCATATTAAAATTCATATTAAAAAAGAGTGGTTGCGTCAACAAAAAAAAACCAAACCAAAAAGTTACTACTTCAGATTGAGTAGCTTCCCTCAGCCCTTTGAAGCTCTTCCTTTTCTCAGATGAAAAGTCCATGTGACTATATACTTGACTTTTTCCCTGCTAATATCCCAGCCTTAGCAGGAAGAAGGAACAATAGAAGATGGTCTTTGATAACATTCAGATAGTGATCTGGTCGGCTACTGAGTGGTGCTGAGACAAGCGCAGATAACGTTTTATCTTTGATCTTGATTAAATAATTGATGCTCAGCATCCTTCAGCAATGCTCAAGTGTCAGCTGAAAATTCCCTTGTCAGTTTTGGTCCTGTGCCACTGACAAAGGGACCGGGAGGCTTGTTCCTGCCCACATCTCTGTCTCAGGGAGTCATTAGCAAACCCCAAGGATTCCCACTTAGAATCATAGAATCATTTAGGTTGGAAAAGACCTTTAAGATCATCAAGTCCAACTGTTAACACAGCACTTCCGAGTTCACCGCTGTATAAGCTGCTACATTAACTGCAAAAGGTATTTAAAAAAAAAATAATCTGCAAATTAAGATCATATAAAATGAAACTGCTATGCAACGCTAGCCGTTTAGAGAGAATGTATCTTACAAAGGTCTAACACTTAATTTTGGAAAATGAAATAAGCGTGAAAATTATAATTGAACAGTAGTCCCTCTGACACATTCACGGAACAGAATGCAAAAAAAAATTATGAATCCAGGGAAGTTATGTATGGGTCAACATTAAAAAAAAAACCACACCAAGAAACGCAAAACAACAGGAAGCCAAATCTCACTTCAAATACTTAATCAAGAATTTGCATCAGCAATTTCTTTTTCAGCAATCTGAGCTGCCAGCATGCTCTCTGTCAGCGCTGCGGCATGGAGGTTTTGGGACAAGCTGTGGCTGTGTCTCGTCGCCAGTGGCCGTGGGATGTACCCTGGTGTACTAGCTCTCATGTGGCTGCCCTCGGTTTTATCTCTTGTACTTTGAATGCCAGAGCTGGAGAGGACAGCGAGGCGAGTTGGGTCTGCTCTCCTCTGGTCTCATGGGACTGTTCTTCGCATATTTTCCACTCAGGCCTGGCTGCTGGGCACCATTTTGTCTGCTCTCAAAGCTGCCTGGCCGCCACTTTGTCTGCTCTTGAAGCCACCTGGCTGCTGGCCGCCATTTTGTCTGCTCTCGAAGGCAGCTAGCTGCTGGCCACCATTTTGTCTGCTCTCGAAGCCCCCTGACCACCATTTTGTCTGCTCAAGAAGCTGCCTGGCTGCCATTTTGTCTGCTCTTGAAGCCCCATGGCCACCATTTTTTCTGCTCTAGAAGCCCCTGGCTGCCATTTTGTATGCTTTCAAAGCCACCAGGCTGCCAGATGCCATTTTTTCTGCTCTCAAAGCCACCTGGCTGCTGGCCACCATTTTGTCTGCTCTCAAAGCCTGCTGGCCGCCATTTTGTCTGCTCTCAAAGCTGCCTGGCTGCCATTTTGTCTGCTCTTGAAGCTGCCTGGTCGCCATTTTGTCTGCTCTCGAAGCTGCCTGGCCGCCATTTTGTCTGTTCTTGAAGCCACCTGGCCAACATTTTGTCTGCTTTCGAAGCCCCCGGCCGCCATTTTGTCTGCTCTTGAAGCTGCCTGGACGCCATTTTTTCTGCTCTTAAAGCCACCTGGCTGCTGGCTGCCATTTTGTCTGCTCTGGAAGCTGCCTGGCTGCCATTTTGTCTGATCTGGAAGCCGCCTCCCCTGAGGCAGAGGCCTGCACTGGGACCAGCAGGAACCGGTTGTGCCTGGCTGGGGCAGCCCCCACCTTGCCTCACGGCCCAGCCTATGCCCACGCACACACCCCCAGTGCAGGTACTCATATGTTAAAAAATTGCACCTGATTTTCACTTTTAGGGGTAGATGGAGTCTTACCAGCTCTGTGTTTTCCAGGTACTCTGATCTACCTCCCCATCCCCTCAAAGGCAGGTGTGGAGGATGTGGTGGCTGGCCCTGCTGCAGCCTCTGCTGTGGGCAGAGGCAGCTCTCCCCTCCCCGAACTGTCCTTCTTTGAGACTCTCCAAAGTAGTGCTAAGATTTGGGAAACGCTAAGACCTCTGTAACTTTGCACGTGTGAGGGCATGACCCCGTCCCCCTGCCAACAAAGCTCTGCAAGTCTGAAAGGGAAAAAATTGGTTGGAATTTTGAGATTTCCAGTTGTTTCTTGTCATAGAGGGAAAAGACTTTTTCCTTGGGCAGAATGGCACCTACATAAATAATTTGTTCCTCTGCTTACCGGTGATGGTTAACTGTGCATGCTCAGAAGCCATTGGTATCAAAGACTGAGGACAACTTTCTGAATGTATGTTATAAAAATACATGTCCAAAGTCGTATTTGCTCCATTTTAGTTTTCTGTCATCATAGAAACTATATAAACAGTAAAGTCCATAAATCGGAGTGACTGTAAAAGGGAAAGACATTTAGTCTAATCCCATGCTATTTGTTTGTATGGGGAGGAAATATTAGGCAGGCTGGATTTTTTTTTCCTAGGAGTAATTAAATATGTTCCCTAAAAGGTTTCTGACTAAACTGCCTGTTAACCACATTTGTAATTCCTGTTTCACACATAATTAGGCTCTGAATTCTGGTGGCCTGAATGAGAGGAGCTAAAATTGTATAAACTAAAGGATGGTATTAGCAGAGAGCTGTATAACCAATCCAAAATAACGCTCTGGCTTGGTCTCTGTTGAGAAGTGTTCTGTAAGTTTTCTGTCTTTACAGAGTAAAAAATGACCAAAGAGCAGGAAAAATATCCCTGCAATGCTGGAGTATTAGCTGAACTATAACTGCATACAAAACCTATTTTTTATTCTGTTTTCAGTTACCCAAGTGTTCTGTACAATATTTAAACTTCACCAGGAAAGGTAGTGCTGGTTTAGCTGGGTGGATAGTCACTTAAAAGAAAGGACCTGATTCCCTTCACATTTCTATGGCTTCTTTACAGACACAGTCCTGTTAACTGGGATTTCATGGGTATAAATGACTGGAAAATTATCTCACAATGATGCATTTTCTATTCTCATTTTGGTCTCTCTGTTGAAATTTCCTGAGGAGTAGACAAATTACATGGAAATTGTCAAATTTGCTAATTAAAAAGGTTTAAAATTCAATTTAACCTTGCAAGTCCTTTGTTATGAAAACATCTGAGCAGATTTTTTCCCTTTTTTTTTTTTTTTTCTTTAAGCAATGGTGACCACAATTGGTGGAAATGACATGTCTGTCATTTGTGACTATTGGTAAATCGCCATTGTTAGTGACTGCTGGGAATGGCCTAAGGCCCAGGAAGGGAACCAGGGGCTATAAACCTGTAACTATGGTAAAAATGATAATGCATGTTGAAAGGATTTAACAAAGCTATTCCAATAAAAGATAAATACACTGGCTAAGCTCCTGAACGCCATTTGATATACCTCAGCTGCAAGTGGATTTTCCCTTCTGTACCTCCTAGGAAAATTTGGTCCATAAACAGTAGAAATCTAATTGTTGTGATCAAAAATGGTTGTATTTTGCAGGCCCTCTTGCTCTCATAACTTTAGTAGAGCTTATTAGAACAACTAGATATTTATCAAAGGGATACAGCTATGGTACTTGACAAACTATACCGTTCTAGTTGAATTACAGCAAATTGCAGCTGTTGCAACAAAAAAAAATAAACAACTGGATGAAGTGCAGTGAGCTATACTTTGCAATTAAAAATCAGCTTAAAGGAGTTTTAAAAGGTGTTTTTCTTGGTTTGAACCTTAGATTTTTCAAAGGGCTTCAGGGAATTTACAGTATCTATCAGATGTCTCCCATTTCCGTTCAGTCTCGTGTAACTAATCTGTGCAGCTCAGAGCAGCTCAATGAGAGAGTGGAGATACAACAGGGATAGTTTTACATGAATAAGACACCAGTCTGGACAAGGTGTTCCTCTGCTCATGAGTACTTAAATTCATTTCATGTTGGACTATGATTCACGGGATGCTTTGCTAAAACTTGTCAGAGGGGAATCTGTCAGATGGGATGTGTTAATGCCTTGAAGGATAACCCCGTGAATATGCTCAGTGGCGGCACTTAACCGTTGGTAGAGATCAGTAAGTCTTTATGGGGTTTACTCTGGGTTTGTGGAGCCTGGTGCTAAAATGCATGCTTAGTTTATTTAGTCTTATTGTAGTGTTTATCTTAGTATGTGATGTGACATCATTTTCTATGGTACCACTGGAAGATATATGCGAGTACCTGGTAGCCTTTGGGAACAGTGCTCAGAAAAATATTGCTTTTTGAACTTTGCTCCTGAGGGAAGGTCCCTCCAATCCACTTCTGACTTCATTCCTGTTCCTTCAAAACAATTTCAGAAAAAAAAGGGAGATCCCAAAAAGCCTTATTAGCATCATTATTGTTAATGCTTTTTTTCTCTATATTAAAAATTCCAACAGGAACCTGTTGTCGGGGTTTTTTAAAGTCAATACAAATTACTTATCTACATGAATAAATGTCTTCATCTATTTGAGAGCCACATTTGGTTTGCACATATTACTGTTACATCCAGGAACATTTGTTGCTGATGAGAGGGGTAGGGCTCAGTTTGCAAAGCAAAGGGCTTGTATAAACCGATTTCTCCCTTTCACCTTCTGGTCTCTTCTCCAGACTTGAGTTTTCCAGGTGCAGAATGGTCTTCACTCAGAAAAAAGACCATCTGCGTTTTGTTGTTTCTCAGAGGAATAAAACTTTGTGGGTGAGAGCTGATTTCAGTCCTTCTCCTTTCCTGCCTTGATGCTGGAGTTGGTTTTGTGGCTGTGCCAAGCAAATTGGCAGAGGCTGCTGGGCCTTGCAAAATCATGCTGATCTCTGACCCGAGTGGCTCTCCACTCGTTTTATCCTGTAGGAGTATCTGTTTATTTTGTGTATGAATATCAGTCTGTCAGAGAAATACCATTTATCCTGGAGGCGATGACAATAAAAAGGTTGCATTGCATGATGCTTTAGCTGTAAATCAAAGGCATTGCTTCCCAGCCTCTGCTTAGCGGGGCTTCTCTGCTCAAAGCAAAACTGGGGGATGGGGAAGAATAGCACACAATGGAGGAGAATTTCCAGAAGGCCTTTGCTAACGCCACATTAGTGAAACTCCTTGTGATGTAATTGCAGGGGTGGTTTTGATCAGTGTGCACAGTTCAGCCCTCTGAATCTGAGCATATGTGCACGTGTCCCCTCCTGGCCACGGAGCTTGTACCAACCGAAAGTGGTAGCAACGCCACGGGGCTGCATAACCACTGAGGTGTAACACCTCAGGGACGGCGTCTGGGGGATGGTGGCATGGGGCACGTCACAGCTCTGTAATAGACAGTACCAATCTAAATCCAACACTTCTCCGCGGTTTTCACAGTGTCTAATCACTCGCCTTGTGAACAGGAGAGCTGCTGTTCCTGGGCTGTGAGCTGACCTGATTCTCTGACACCCACTTAAACAGGAGTGCTTCCTCTAAGGCTGCAGTGCTGCGCCGAGGGGAACAATATGCCCAGGCACTGTTGCGGCTCCGGTCTGCAGGACTGTCGCCTTGGCTCTCAGCACAAGCAAAAGTGAGCAGCAGTTTCCAACACACTTGAATAGATTTCCATTTGTAAAAATCAGGTTCCTGATGGGGGGCAGCAAGGAGGCCCCTGCCAGGGGCTGACTGCCCCGGTGCACCTGCAGGTGGTAGGTGGCAAAGTTCTCAGCAACTGATATGCTTTAAAAAAAGATATATTTTAATTTTAAAGAATGCTGATTCTTACCTGATGGTTTGTGCAGTATATCAATTGTTTGCATAAATAGATTTTTATCTACTCCAAGGCTCACTATTAATTTTATAGCGGCAGAGGGTTTAATAAATTACGTGAGACAAGAATAAAGAGGCAAGTCTAACCTTGTAACCAGAGCACAAAGGAATCATGTTGATGTGGAACTTTTTTTTTTTTCCCCCTCCTCTGTAACGCATGTACAATATTTTTCTCCATTACTAGCTGTTGGCTGTGGAAGTGAAAATATAGAGGCTGGTGACCTAAGGCCATAGAGATGAGGAAATACTAGTGCATAAAACCATTTGCACAAAAATATTAAACTTGTCCAGAAGATAAATAATGGTGTTTGTTAGTAGTGGTAGGAGAGTGATTGTTTGCTATCAGCCCTTATAGTTTATCACATGCAGAGTGTTGCCTATGGACTAAGGACTTGATAGATGCTCTCAGCCATCCTTGTGCAGCAGGAATCAAGATTTTGTGTTTCACACTTAACTCAGTGGATCAAGAAAGAGAAGAGTAAAACTGTAATTGATTATTAATTTGCTGAGCGTGCACGTTAATACTGCTGCAGATCTGCATGGCTTAGTCATGTCAGGATCATACGTTCTTTTAGCCACTAATGGCACATGCCATGGCATGTGTGCCTGCTCACTCTAGAGGAGCTTGTATGTTTTAAAAAAATTGATATTTGAAGTGAGAAGAATTTTAAAGAGATTCCCTCCTTGGGTCCCACAGGGTGAGCAGCTTGGCCGTGGCGGAGCTGGGGCAGCAGCAGCACTCAAAGAAAAAGGTGTGCCCACCGTTTAAGTTTTATTGTTCGTGCTACCTCTTTCTCTGTGCTGCTGCCTTGATGTTCCCATCTTTATACTGGCTTTTCCTTAATATGGGGGCAACATCTGAAATGCAGTTGGTATGGCAGCAGCTTCTCAGGAGTGCAATTAATCTATATTTGCAGCATCACTTTTGCAGTACCTACAGGTGAGTATGCATTGGGGGCAGCTGGATGTGACATTGCCTTGCCCGAATCCCAAAGGGTTATTGTTAAGTGGTATCGTCAGCATACTTGAGCTTAAAGTGAATATTGCTGAACATGTTGCAAACTTTAAAAGTGAGTTTGACGAAGTGATACTGTTGTAGGGCAAGAAAGAAATGACCAGCGGGTTTGCCTGAAGTCAGTCTTGTGTGGCCATTAAGAGCTGATGATGCAACCACAGGCTGTAAAACAATTTTAAGCAGACCCATTTTGAACCTTGTAAAACTAACATTTAATGAAGTGAAACACAGATCAATGGTAAATTTTGTGCAGTGGCTCAGTCGTATTGATTGCAAGGTTCAAAAACTTCCAGTATGGACCTGTTAAATACCTATGTTAGGGCTGAAATGGTGCTTAGCAAATGCTAACAAGGTTGAAAAGGAGGTGTGGGTGTGTTCGCTTCCTGCTTTCAAATAATCTGCTGCTTTTCAGTCAGTAAGGAGGGGTGGGAACTGGTTGCTCATGCAGGAGATGCTCTCTGATCAGTTTTATCGGATTGCAAAGAAACGGGTTTTGTGCCGGTGCAGCAGCAAAGGCTGATGAGTATGGAGGTGTTGGTGCCCCCTCTTGCGTTGTGCAACACTTATCTTTTGCTTTGCAAGATGGTTTTGGCTGTAAATTGTGTGCATGCACTTGTACGAGGGCTAAACTTGACCTAAGTGTGACAGAGCACAAGCAGGGTCTCCCTCCTGCAGCATGGCCCCTCCATGCTCTGTGGATGTGGCAGTGTGGATGGCCACGCAAGGTGGTCCCAGCCGCGGGGCGAGGACCTGCCGGAGCCTGCATCTGCCACAGTGGCTGTTTGGTAAAGCAGATGAGAGTGTAATTTAGCGTATTTGGCTCTGGCACACTAAAAGCTGGATCCTGGCTCCAGTCTGGTCCCCTAGTGAGAGGTCTGTAATTTGTAACCACTCAAGGATGCCGGCGGCTTTTTCTCTGCTACGCAGATATATGCAGTACTCTGCAGTCTCAGCTGAATCGTGCACCCTCTCCTACCCAGCAGTGAGGTGGAAATGGGAAGATGTATGATCAGGCAGATAGTACTGGAAAAATAAAATCAATACAGATCAACCAAAGAGTTTTAATCTTGCCTTGCAATAACCTTGTATCTATCCATCCCCCATATACATTACAAATGTTGCATCGCTGACCACTACTTGCTTGCAAATCAAAATATGGTGCAGCATAGTATGTATGAATATGTACACACACATCAGAAATGCACCCCTTTCTGTGTGCATGGGCGTGCCTATGCATGAAAACAAAACCAACCAACTCTCATGGCAAGTACAGCAGAGCAGTGCCTTAGGCAAATAATGGGTCTAGGTGCTGTGTTTGACCCTGACAGCTCAGGCTCTGTTAATGGGTCGGGTGACAGCCGCGCACTTAACACCTGGGTGTAAAGTGTTCTTATTTCATAAAACAGCAGCTACCTTTCCCACATACATTCTGACAACAGCAATTAAAAGCATAGCAGCACACTAGGGAACTGCTAAATATAGTATGGCCTGAAGTTATAAACTTATGTTTCCTGGATTTTTTTGTTGTGATTCCCCACCCCCCACCCCCCTTATGGATGGTGCTAGAGAATTTAAAGGTCAGGTGAGCAAACTAGCTCAGGAACAGGTGGAGGAAGAGGGAGCCCTACCTCTGCCACCACAGCATAAAGAATAGAAATAAGGAAAGTCCATAAGGAGATAAAGGACCATCAATTCAAGACCAATTTTCACTAGCCTATGGTACATAAAGCTCCTGCCAGTTCTGGCATAAGGAGGAGAAAGCAATGCTGAACTAAGAAAGCAAGGGGGCTTGAGAACAGCAGGATGGTGGCCCCACATGAGGAGCTCAGAGCTGGGTGGCTCTGCTGAAGCTCAGCCCTAGTGGGTGCCCTCCAACTGGGCCCACAGTGCTCCAGGACATTGCAGCTCCCAGGCAAGAAATATTGTCTTAAGGAAATTATTTTCCTTTGGGAAATGCACAAAGAGGGAGAGCTTTAATTCTTGAATGTCTTAATTCAGGATGACTTGTTGTCACTGCTGCAATAACAAATATTGCTCGTGCGTAATATATTATTTATTTTATGGAGGCTGAATGAAGGAGAGAACACTCTTTTGCTCTGTGGTATGCAAACATTTATGCATGGTTTGGTGCTTGGTTTAACAGCTTACACTTTTAAAGACTTGACAACTTGTTTGTATTACCTAAATAGATATATGCTATTTCTGGGAGCTGTTGCTACTGCTGGGCTTTTATCACAGTCTTTATACACAGTTTCATTTTTAGCGTGGGAGAGGTCACAGCATTGCGCTAACTCAAAATACCTGACACTGACAGGAGAAAACAAATTTCATTAAATAAAAAAGGGGTCAGCACTGTACAGGCTGATTATTTATAAATAGTGCTGCCAGTCAATACCTGATGGTTTATTGAACTTAATGAAACTTCTGATAGCCAAATGTGTATTTTAAGAAGGCATTTGACCTTGGGCATCTTTCCCGCTGGGGGGATGCTCTCTGCTGCATCAGTGGTTCAAAATCAATAACCTCCAGCACTGTCCTGTTGATGGCTCTTGTATTTAAGGGTGATATTGTAAAATGTGACAATATTCTGCTGACAAATTACTTGATACTGATATCCCTGTGGAGAAGGGTGGGCAGGGTTATGTGGTGACTCTAAAAATGCACTGATAATGAATGAGGAAAAAAATGCTGGGGATGCCATTTTATCCATTTAGCACTTGGGTCTGCTGCCCTTGCGTCAGTCTTCACCAACACGGGTCCATGGGTGTCTGACCTCTTTGTCTGATGTATTTCACAAATTTCCTCAGATTTTTAGGGCTGTGGAATTCATACCCTGGTATTCTCCAGCTTTTAATAATGTTAGCGGAGTAAAGACCACTGTGTGCAGAAATTATTCTTGTCTGACTTGTTCACAAAACCAAAGCTGTAGCCCAAAAATCAGTGCCCAAGTCTCACTTTAAGGGCTGACTAGACTTTTTATGCTGTTATGTGTAAATAGCTGAAGGGTGAACACCAGACAGGGAGAAGAGCTGTCTGGTGCTGGAGCAAAAGGGGTAAACT
This sequence comes from Falco peregrinus, assembly GCF_023634155.1. NCBI lineage: Eukaryota > Metazoa > Chordata > Aves > Falconiformes > Falconidae > Falco > Falco peregrinus. Next base: position 2,609,828 of record NC_073731.1, read on the forward strand.
AGAAGTGGCTGCATTTGTCGTATCAATAGGAGAACAATGTCAAGCTAGAAAAAGTGTCTTCCTTTAAAGGCTGAAGGAAAAAGTTGAATATCTTTTCAGGTTTGACACTTAGTTCACGGGAGGATGTACATCAGTAAGCAAGTGGTTGGGTTCATTCAGTTGCGAAGGGCTTTTTCTGTGCCATAACTGTTTCAGGCTCCAGACTAACTGAGATACTGCACATAGAGGAGCTTTAGTATGTGGCATTGCTTTGAGGCTGTTGGCACTATTCATGGCCTAGCTTGAACATGGATTTTCTGGGTTCCCAGTTTTGGAACTGGGTTGTATATCGAAGTTGAGATGCTGTATAAACTTCACATGAAATAGTTTGACAAATCTACTTACGCCAAACAGCTGCTCTGTGACTTACATGTTAAGATTTATAGCCTTTCAGAGGAATAATACTGTTACTTTCTGTAAGCTTGCCTATAATGGCTCCAAATGTCCATCTGTGTAAACAGACTTTGATGTCTTTCACTTGATGCAGACTGACAGAGGAGCAATAAATGCAAATGGAAAAATAGGTGTGTAAATGCAAATTTCCCAAATAACTTTTTAATAACATTTTTTAAATGCTTTATGTACTAAAGGGCTCAGCAAGTCTCTTCATAATATAAAGTGTGATTAATTCAAATGGGAAAAAACAGTCGCGCAGACAGGCTTTACAGCTAATGAAAAGGATGCATAAAATATGCTCTGCCTCACTAAGGTGTTATTGTCATCTGACATTTTTGCAATCTCCAATGGAATTTATTTTGCATTAACTTCTGGTAGTGCTTGTGGAGTTGGTGAATTATTGCCTTTTTGTTTTAAGACTTGAACTAATTCTCTCTGCAGACTTTTAGAAGTTTCTTTTGCACAATTCTGAGTTATGCACATTAAGAGAATTGCATATAGGAAAGGTTATCCTGGCAGCATAAGCAGTAGAGTAGAAAGTAAATTGCATTCCTACATCACTGTGGATTGTCAGTCATAAGCAAAGACAGTGGACCTGCAAGTCCCATTTTTTCCACTAAAAAGTCTTAGAAGTCTGTTGCCTGTTTTAGTCCTTCATATATTACCTGTGCAATGTATTTTTAAATATAAATGCTGGACCCTGACAAAGGGGGCTGGTTGTCTAACCTGAAGGAACTTCTTTTGAGACACTTCTAGATGGTGAGTGGTAGGGACTTTCTGATGATGGGTAGCTACCTTCTGGTAGAGGCTGGAGTGGTGTCTCCAAAATGGAGACATCCCAAAACACTGCCTGTTTGTAGAAGGCTGGGTGCTTTGGTTTTTCAAAGTAAAATCTTAATGCATGAAGAAGAATCAGGTCTCCTTTGCTTTTGTATGTTAAGTAATCTCTTACTTAAAGAGAGCTTGTATGTGGTAACTAGAAATGGTTACAGACCTGCCTGAGTATTTCTCAGGACCTGGGTAACCAGTGCCCATTCACCTATTTCAGACATTTGATGTGAATAAGTGCATTGCTGTGCTGAAATAACAGACTACAAGCAATACTTAGCATATAAAACCCCGACTCCCTCCCCAGCCTGGAAGATAAATGTTGCTGGGAAAATATCTTGAAGGGAAATCCCCTTAGCAAAGCCCAGTATGTGGTTTTCTTCAATGAGCTTTGACATAGCTTGAATATGTGCCTATTTTAGACCATGTGCAGAGCACCTCCCCATATTCTCCACCTGAAACTTCAGTAAATTCATTTAGCAGGGAGCACTTCATTTCCCTTGTTCAATCAAAAAAGCATTTTTTGCTCTCTAGCTTCTACAATCATCCTTTTACAGAGAAGATTTGCTACCCTGAAAGACAACAGGCAGAAGAAAACAGAAGAGGAGTTGCTAGAGAGATAAATGACAAACTCAGCCTTAAACCCTGCACTTGCAATTTATTTGAAGAAAATGTTCAGGGGAGTGAGAAGACAGGACATCTGTTTCATGTTATTCCCAAAGCAACCTGCTTATTCAGTTGCAGACAGCCCCACCTGCTCCTCTAACGAGCTCAGATCTCACAGTATTCCCATTCACCCCTTCGAACCTGGACAGAGCTGTCTGAAGCAGAGAGGCACTGCCTAAAATTTAGCGTAGGGCGAACCCTCTGCACACATGCTGTTGGTGTCTCTTTAACTTCCACACTGCTGGCACTGTGATGGCTAAATCAGGCATCGCTGTACATGGTCCTAGTGTAGGATGTTGTATGTGAAATTAGAGCAGTGTTGGGGCTGGTGAGGAGTTTGGGCTCTGGCATTTAAGAAAGAGAATTTTTCAGTATGATCCTTTTCTAATGCACCACCGGTGTTTGACATTTACAATTGACTGCTTACGCAAACTAAGGAATAGCAGGAAGAAACGAATTTTTTTTTTCCTCCCTGTGCTTTAATTTTATAAAGTAAATATCACAAAGAATGCTTTGCAGGTGCTTTTTAGCACAGTGAGCACGACGCTTGGGGAATGCAGTTGAAATCCTTGGCCAAGGCTGCAGAGTCACTCTGTTTCAAAATTCATATGACTTTGGTGAAAACTCTCGACTAAGTACTCACAGCCTGCAGAGATGCCCGCAGCAGTGGAAAAAGTGCTCAAAAATGATGCAGTCATCTGCTCAGGCAAGCTTGTTTGTACCATGCAGAGAGAAGAAGGGGACACCCTTCAAACTTTGCAGAAGTGACAGTTCCTGCTCCGAGCCCCCGGGTCTGAAGGTGTCCATGGCTGCACGGTGCTCATGCTCCTTTGGAGATGGGTGATTGAAAAATACGTTCAGTCATACCTGAACGTTCTGAACTGACTTCTCTTGACCTGTACAGCAGCAGAGTAAATGGGGCAGCAGGCAAGGTAAAAAATGTTTATTGTAGACTCTCAGGGAAAGATTCCTTCTGGGGCAAAAACATTCCTAAGAGCTTTTCTGTGTGTCCTTCCTTACACCATACTATTTTTTTCTCTCTGTACAGCCAGATACACATTCTTGGGTGGAGATCCTTTCATTCAAGAAGGACCTTAGGTGGTGTTCTTACGCTAAACACTGCTATTAATTTGCCATTTACTTTGTGTGATGGCTTCTGCCATCTACCAGCCATTGTTTCCTGGCCTAGTCTCGAGAGGAGATGACACATCTCTGATGGGTCAAGAGGGCTTAGTGCAGGATCCGCAGGATGTGAGCAATGATGAAGGAAAATAAGTGTAAAACTGAAATTCCTTGTGTTGGCACCTTCCATTGAATATTGTCAAGTAATATAAAGACCCTGATAAACTTCATGTACCTGTGTTCCCAGGAAGAAATGATGTCTTCCCCTCCAAAAGCCATAGGGAGGCAGATAGGCTTGGTGAGCAGTGGGCAGCCCCAGTCCAAACCCAGGACGCTCTGAAGCATGTGGCCGGATTCAGACACAGGGTGAGGCAGCATACTGGATTTGATGTAGCCACTTTGCTGTCATACATACAGTTTTGGTAGTGTAAAGGTGAGTTGTGTGGGATCTGAGATGGGATAGCTGTATCTGACAACCCTGAAGGTGTTGCCTCTAGTCACAGACCAAAAAATGGCTTCTTGGTGTCACGTAAAACATCACTGGCTGTGAAGGAGATGGATAGACTCTCCTCATCAAATAACTTTCCTGGTTTTGTCACCCTGAGTAAACAGAGTCGCTTATTCCTCGTTGCTATTTCATTTCCTTTGCTGCTAATTTTTCAGAGGGTCAGGGTAAATACCAACAGAGCTTGTTGGTGCCAACACAATCCTGGCTGTGAGACCGGGATGAGCTGCGGTGGTGGCTGCAGACCATTCTGGGCAGTGGCTGGAGGCACCAGAGCTGCTTGGCAGCTTTGCTTCTGCTTCCTCTGCCAGGAACCCTGCGTCATGCTAGCGGCCCCCTGCCACGTGCCAAACGCAAGTTGCAGGGAGACTGTAAGCCATATGATCAGCTATGATGTGAAATCTGATAGCTCTTGCAGAGGATAGATGATTATCAGAAAACTCTTATGTAAATGCTGGGTTGAAGGAGTCTGTGGGATTCTCTATAACAGGAAATTTTTTGTCTGTGTGTTGGACCTGACTAGATGAAACTCGGCAGTGGTAATATTATGAAGGATGTGTGGAAATGTGATCTGCAAAAAGGAAGCAGAAATTGCATATAGTAAAAGGGGATCTGCAGGTAATTGTTTCTGTAAAGACCACTGTGAGAATTGTCTTTGTTGTTGTTGTTGTTATTTTTGTAATGGTAAAAAGCAGATCCTCTCTGCTGCTGCTCCCAGGAGCAGCAGATCCAGAGAACAGAGCTATGGCTTTCTCTGTTGGAGCGAGCAGGAACAAATAGCTGCTTTCTCCATAGGAAAAAAAAAATTGGCAGTCATTTGTTCGCCTGCTGCACAGTGCTCAGTGTGGAGCACTCAGATTGTATCTAACTGCATCGTTTTCATTTGTTAAAAAAAATCTCATGGTAATTAGTTTTATTGGGTTTGGCCAAATGCCAGGTAAGAGGCTGGATGCTGAGGCGGATAATACATAGCTATTGGCATGGTGCTTCACAGGTCTAGATACGCTCCATTTCCAATAGCTTCTGGTGTCTTTAGTGACTTGTATTACATAGCCATTGCATATACTAAGTCAGTGTAGACAGCATAGTACATAGCTAAGCGTCTTTTCCAATGCCCAGTATTAAAATTTATGGTATTTAAGTTGATACATCTGTGGAATCAAGTATAATGGTTTTCTCTTTGTAAATGGGGGGGATATTTCCTGTTATTGGCAGTTAGGCTTGTTGGGGCAGAAAAATAAATGAGAACAGGGAAATACAGAAGGTTCTAAACTTAGTTTAGCACCAACTACATATAATTATACTTAAAAATGGCAATAATAGCTGGAAACTATGGCATAGTAGAAAAAATCTGAATCTTCACTGGAAGAATGCCTTTTCTATTTGTAGCCAATTTCACATGCTTAGTAACTTAGTTATACATTGATTTCTGTAAATGGTACTTTAGCTTACAGAGTGGCATTTAGCATATTAAATCAAGTAAAGAGGAATATCGGATAAAGGGCTGTTGGACCACACAGGGCAGTCAAGGCTCTGTTCTTGCTTAGGCATTACTGGCAGTGATCTGATAACTTTTTACTAGGACTGTGAGAAATGGAGGTGATTACAAAAAAAATCTGCATACCATAAAACTTAGCCTCTTTCTTAGCAGAAAAGGCCAAAGCACAAATGCTTGTCTTGAACCTCGAGCTGGTCCCTTCGGCCTGGGACTGAGACATGCTTTGAGGGAAGATTGTTAGGGAAGTATTTATCACTGCTGTGTGTATTACACCTCTTCCATGAATAAGCAGACATCTTGCAGACCCACTACTGCAGTTTTTCTTCCAGTGTGGAAAAAAAGCGATATATATACACAGCAGATGCTGAGACCCGTTGGGGCACCGATCCTGACGATTGGGAGCACTAAAAAAAAAGACTAATAGCAAACTAACAGAGTTAAATATGATTGAGTTTTTTTTACTTACTCCTAAATAACTGTACAGTTTATTCACTCCTAATTTAGATATAAGAATAAAAAGGGGCATCTTCAAAAAGATTCAGTTACCATTAGTGGCTTAGGAGTTTGTTCCTTTGTGTTGCTCACTAACCTTGCCTGCAAATCTGACAATAATAAGAATAATACGTGGCTGCAGGACCTTGCATGATGGTAATTGCAGATTCGCAGCGTATGTAACAGGCCAATACCCTGCACCATACAGCTAATATCCATCATGAACAAACAAAGTGTGGAAGATACAAAAGATCTGTTTATGCCTATTAACCACAGGACATGCTGTAAAGTAACTTCATATCCCCACTTCAGTTTAATTCACTGTCTCTATTACTTTTGGTAAAACAATTGATTAACTCGTTGATATCATTATCTCTACCAGTCAATATATTTGTGTCAATCTTGTCTTTCTTTAGGGACGAGACAGTTCTTGATACCTCAGCAGATGATTTGCAGGTATCAGTTTTGTTTAAGCATTGTGATTACTGGCTTTAATGGGCTGATTTCACTCCTGTAATATTCATGTTATAACAATAACTCCTGAGAAGCCCATTAAAAGTCTGTGATGGTAATTTAAAAGAAAGGTCAGATGCACCGTTCCCCATTCAATTATGATCAAGTTAGTAACTTTTGATGGATACATTGAGTGATGCTGTCATCCCTGGGCATATCACAGAATCAAAATTAGGCTCCTGTTTCATTCAGAGTGTAGTTAACACCTGCAATGAAATGGTCTTCTAGCTAAAGCAGGTGTTTTCAACAGAGGGAGGGTTTGCCGTCTGAAACTGCATTCAGCCAATACTGCAGGTGTCTGCCAATAGACAGCAACCCATAATCTATATATAAATTAAACAAAACCCCTTCATGACAGGAATATTATTAAAGCTGCAAAGTCAGACACTTGGAGGTGAAGAAATGCCAGCATCCAAGTTTCCTGGGTGACCTCAGTGTGTCCTCTCCTTCCACCGTGCACATGCATAATGATGCAGCTTATAATTACACAGCTAGAAGTTACTACATTTTTATGCCATATCCCTGTATTCCCAAAATGCCCTTGCTCTTGGGGCTGTGCAGTGCTGGGGGCTTGGCTCTGGACTTGTTACTACCTAAACAAATAAGGTGGTTTATGGAATAACAGCAGATTTCTGCCTTGGAAGGAAGCTTGTTAGGGGTGTTGAGCTTTTGCTTCTGCAGTAACTTAAATACTCCATTAAAGTCAGACTTGCCACATTGTGGACAAGGGTGTGAGAATGGGGCTCCGCACTTGTACAGGTGCCATTGGAAATGGGCTGTGGGCTTTGCATACAATGCTGTGAGCAAAAATGTACTGGAAAGCTTTCTGGTGTTTCCTCTGATGTTATGTGGCTCTGTGTCTGTGAGCGTATGTGTGTCTGGTGAGTCCTGGTGGGATTTTAAGCTCACTTAAAAATAACACTTGTGCTTTATAAGGAAATACATTTCTTGGAGAATTTGGAGCATCATTCTGGTAGGAGCAAATGGGACAAGTCCTGGGTGAGATATATATATATATATATATTTAAATGCCTGCTGGAAGTATGTTGTTATGATTTTTACAAAACATGAATGGCAATATTGGCAACTTTCAGGAAAAAAAATAATTAATGGGGTATGATATAGTATCTCCTTTAAACAGATTTAGCAGCAATGCAGCTACAGTGATTGATCGTGGTTGCATGTCTCACTGGCCACTTCAACGTATCTGTTCCTCTATGATCTGCTACTTTTATGCCTAAATCCCTGCCATGGGCATGGAGTGCTCTCAGCATGGCTGGAAGGAGCTCAGCCTCTGCATCTGAGTGTATTTAAGGCGAAATCTCCATTGCCCTGGTGTACTTCAGCTGGCTTTAATATGTTCCTAAGATTTTTGCTCTGTATTAAGTCTCTTCTAGCAGTGGAGCCAAAGTAAATGAAATTGGGACTGGCATATGTATGTGTGCTGTGCTCCAGAGCTTCCAGCAGTGTTGAGGGCATGTGATCAGCTATAGATCAAGGCTGTGCTGTGTCCTCAGCTTATCTTTTCATTCTAAATCTTCTCATTTTTGTTTTGGATCCCAATTTTCTCATTGTTAAATCTGAAGGTTGACTTTTTAACAGTCTTTGTATGGTTTGGGCCAAAGGGTGTCTCAGCGTGTCGTGCTTGTACAGGACCTGCCTACCTGCCCCGCAAGGATCGGTGTTTGCAACTGCTTTTCTGGTTTTTGTGAAGTAATAGTGCAGTACAGATATTTAAGCTTCAGAGAAGAACTCAGGCTCAGAAAATGAATAGAAAATCAGCTTTTCAGTATTAACTCTTCACTTGCTATAACTCTATTATATTGTGTGTACCTAGTTTTCTCTTGTTTTGTATTTATTCACAGCTGGGACAAAGAGAGTAGGAAAAAACCCAGTTTTATACAGTATGATTTTTTGATAGAAATGTTAGAGATGGTAGATTAAGTTTAAATTTCTGGAACAAATGTGTGCATTCGCACACTGAATGTTCAGTCATCTTCTTTTTAAAGATAAGTTTTTATTTAATACTTGAGTTTACTGTTGCTTCAGAAGGCAAAGGAAATCCTGGTATAGAGCCAGAGACAGGGAGTCATAACAGAAATTAGACTGAAAGTAGACATGATTATTTTTTTAAAAAAAAAACCTTTTGTCTCTGGAGTCTGAGAGTGTGTTCCCTGCAGTGAAGGCATCACGGAATGGGGATTTCAACCGTACTGAAAAAAGCTTTACTCCTCTGAGACAGAAAAAGTTTGAGCTGAAATATTTTTAAGAGAATCAGTCATTCTCTGGTCAGTGTGCAAACCCACCCACTTCTAGTCTGATTTGTGGGTTACTCTGCAGTTTTAAGCATCTGGCAACAGATGGCCCAAATATCAGCACAGACTCCAGCAAACCCAGGAAAAATGACCCCTTGAAGACACAGGGAAGAATAGAAATTGTATATAACTTTATTCATTGAATAGTCTACGTGAATGTACAACGAATCTAGCAAAAGCCAGACCCTGGCCTCCTGCAGAAATGGAGCAAAAATTTTAGGTTACGTTGGATCTCACCAGTAGCCAAAGGATTTGCAGATCAAAGTGAGCAGCGTTCACCTCTCAGGGCAGACTCGGCACAAGAGGATCTGTGCACTCTGATGGTTTTCCTCGGCATTTAGTGGTTCTGTGTGAATTATCCTTCAGACTGGTTTCTGAAAGGGAAATATCATTCCTGGAGGCAAGATCAAGCAGCTAAAAGTTGTTCAGAGAAAAAAATACCGCTGGTTTTATTTATAGTGACAAAACATAGCCTGTGAGGTTTGTAGCATCAACCTCAGTGTGCATACTTGTGGTAATAGCTGGAACCAGGGGTGTACAGGTGGAATGAAAATACACTTGGGCTTCTGTTAGGGAAATCTGTGTGATCACCATTTTGCTTTTATTCTCTTCAGTTGTGTTTGCTTGCATAGTGCTGTAATCTGGTAAGCCTCTATTTCAGGTAGTAATCTAAAATATGGAAGGACATGCCTAAATTGCATAGAACTGAAAATTCACACAGAGATTTGCTTCCCCAAAGTAGAATATTATTACATTCAGCAGAGAAGGGCTGCAAATGTAGTGTAAGTGAAAGCCACATCAGACTAATGGCGTAAAGGCTGTGTTTGTGAGACAGATGTCTCAAAGGCAACGAATATATGCAAGTCACACTTGCAGCTTAGGAACATCCTTATACCCTTGCAGAGAAGTTTGTCACCTTCCCGGGTTATGGGTTTTTTCCCCTAGGTTGAGCTGGTGACTGAAGCTCATATACTTGCAGTAGACTAGCTTGCTGTCATCTTGTTGGCATACTGGTTTGCCGTTTGCAATTAAATCTAAATGTATATACATGCATTCCCCAAAAGACAAGAATCCGCTTACAGTGACCTTCTTGGGTGACAGGAATGCAACTTCTCAACTTGTTCACTTTCTTTGACCTTTTGAGCATGGAAAGTTACACGATGCACCAATCTGCAGGGACCTGCACGCTGCCTCTTAATTGTGCACTGTAATCAGCCGCTTGTTTGCAACCCTCTGCAATGACTTAGCTTTGTCCTCCAGCTGAGAGCATGACAGGAACCAACTCTGCAGGAAAAAGGCACGAAGGAAGCTGAAGTACTGCTGAAAGCCTCTGCTTCAATGCTGTGAGGCTCATTTGGGGCTGTGCAAGTGTAACTGTTTGTGAACTTTGGCTCTCAGCGTATACCTCAGTATGTATTTTATAGTGTATTGATTGGTAAAGGAAGCATAAAATACTGCATAAACCCATTCTCTCTTTGGCAGTTTCCATTACCCAAGGCAAAACCCAAAGGGCTGGGGTCTTAAAAAGCTTTAATTTTCCTATAAAGATATGCTTGACTCTGGATTAATTCAGGAGAAATGGGTACCAGTCAGCGTTTCACAGGAGTTTGCAGGCTTACAGGAATGAAACCCCATGATAGACATTGCAATAAACTTCTGTGGAGGTTAAATTCGGTGAAGCAGGAGAAACACACATTGCATCATCCAATGTGAAGAAACTGCAAAGTTATTCAGCTTTCCCAGAAAAAGGAAGGGTGAAGGACGTGTACTCTTGCCTTTGATTTGCTTTGCACTAACAAAAATAAGCTCTGTAGAGAAATGGGGATACTCGGAGTTGTGAGAAAACACCTTTCACCCAACCCACAATAAAAGCAAGCTGTTGCAGAAATTAAAAGCATTGAGGATGGTCCAAGAGAATGTGACTTTGCTGGTTCGAGGTGTCCATAATTCAGATGTTCCTCTGCTTGGAGAACCAAAAATGTAAGCATAGAAATGGCAAAATTAACACAATGTTAAACCGAAGCACAGCGTGCTCAGAAATTAGTTGAATAAGATACTACATGTGTGTGCTCTGTAACTGTGAAATCATGCTTTGGAAAGGCTGAAGTGGGTAAGCTTAGTCCTGAGGCTGCTTCAGCCTTACAGAGGAGATACGTGTGGGATGGCTCTTTGGGTCTTTCCTGGAATATTTACCTTACAGAATGGAGCTTTAGTGCTTCTAAAACAATTGTTCCCTGCCTTGATGAAATATAATCTGCATAGATATAATTGCTGCAACCCTGTCTGGATTGAAAGGTATGCTGTTATATCTTGGGACATCACAAAATGGTTGTGTGTTTTTCTAGGACACCACAAAATGGTCACGTGTTTTTCTAGGACACCAAGAAATGGTGGTGTGTTTTCATTCAAGGCAAAAACCTCTCATGTTGTTGACAGCTTTGGCGGGGCGTGAGGGGGGGGAAAGTGTTGTACATGGAGTGAAAATCTTTGATGGGGAAGTGGAAGAGTGAAATAAATATGAATGATAGCTTAGTTGTTTCGCTTTTTAAAGGTGAGGTCTTAAATTTCTAAAGTGGCCATCCAGATGCTAAAAGGTGTAACTTTTACAATTTATTACAGCACATTTTCTCCTTTATGTCCAATAAAACAATATAGATGTTCTTGACAATACACCTCTGTCATAGTGTGTAATATATGCCTCAAATATAATCCCTCAAACCAGGATACCACAGGGCTGTGTTTGCTTTAGCTTGTTTTACTGGTCCCTGTGATGGGCGGGAGTTGGAATGAGCCTTACAAACTTGATGGCTAGTGATGCCAAATCAGCAAAATGATAAAATATCATGTAATCCATGTTTTCCTGCGGTGTTTAATTGGACTAAGGTATAAACCAGACCTGGCTTCCTGTGGGTTGTGCTTGACCAGGAAAATACATCTATGCTGCAAATGAAGTTTTGTGCCTGTTTACTGTGGGGGAAGCTGCATCTTGATACTGTGGGAAGAGTGAACCTGGAGAAACACAGGGAGGACAAATGGAAACAAATGCAAAAAAGAGAGAAGTCATGTGCAGTTCTCTGCCTGGGTGATAAGAGGAGGGTGAGCTGACAAACCTGACCGAGGAGTGATTGCTCCTTCGGCCACCACACTAGCTCAAAAAACCCCAGGTTTTAAAGCCAGGGACAGTATTGCTTCTAGGAGCAATTCAAACCACAGCTAATAGGCACAGGGAAGGAGCTTGGCTGGTTATCCCAGACCTGTTTATTGTGTGCTGCTTACTCCTTGCAGCAGAGCAGATGGTATCTGCATGAGGTACTGACTTCAAAAGCAAATATGTTTGCAACCCAGGCAGAGTTTTGCCAGCTGTCAGTATGTTTGTTGTACACATGGTGAAAAATGGGCCAAATTCTGAGAAGGGAGTGATTCTGTGCATGTCCCGATCAAACCAGGTATATCACTTAGCAAGAATAATTTGCTGTACTTTTAGTAGTAATTTGTGGTACTTCTATAGGGCCTTACATTTCAGGGGGTTCAAATAAATCTGATTTAGTTGCCTTCAGAGTGCTGCCAGAAATAATCAGTGGTTGGGCGCAGGCTGCACTGGGCACCCAGTGATAGCACAGGGATTTCAGAAATAGTCTTGACTCATTGGTTTTAGCCATATGATAAATTAATAAGTAATTTATTTTGCTACCATAAGGGCAAACAATGTAACTTAGTGTTGATGTTCTTACATTTAACATATATGTAATGTATAGATATTTTATACATATTATATTATGTAGAGTACATAATATAGGCTGCACATATTATATATACACTGAACATGTTTAATAACCATACATTCTTGCTTAAATTAAATATAAAAATATATAGTGAATACACAGTATAGCAAATATAGTAAAATAGGTAACATCTTTTCTTATAATAAAATATTTGCTGTATTTGTTTCACTATAACTTATTAACATAAGTTTAATGAAGTCTAATGAAAATATTATTTGTCTCCTGTAACAGTTCAGTAGAGAAGTAGGACAAATTCCAGCAATAATTGCATTTAATCTCTTTAGGGAAAAGGAAAATAAAGATATATTATGCTTTCTAGTGGTGAACATTCAGGAAACCATCTTCTGAGAAGATCTAATGTTGGGTTGAAAAATGGACAATTACATTGTTCCTATATAAAGATAAAGTGATCCTGCATATATGTGCTTAACTTTATACGAGACTGAATTATATTGGGCTACTTCCATAGGTAAAATCAAACGTATAGACATTTTCATCAATATTTTGAAACTAACAAAAAAGGAGGGGTGAAATGTCATAAAAATCAACTGTGTGTGTTGCTCCATCTCGCTACCGCCCATCTCTTCAGTGCTGATTCAGCCATAATTACCAAATAGCTTGTGAAATAAAAGTCCCTTTTGTAGATTGATTCTCCATAACCTGCTGCTTGAATCCCTACTTTGGCACCATCATGTATTTTTGGCCCCGTTTCACTGTGTTCTTTTCCTAAAGCTCAAGACATTGCTTATATTCACTAGTGAGACAAGGTTTTTCTCCTAGCTCTAGGACAGTCCCAAGTGTACGAGCTGGCCTTGGGCTGAACTGGTGGCTCCACTTTGGAGATAAATACCAGCAAGGATGATGATTTCAACTGGTAATAAAATCAGGTCATCAAAAAATTATGGGAACAACTGAAGGCGCCAGCTTTCAGGGTATTTGTGTGGAGGTTATTTTTTGTTGGTTATGATATCCTTGTTAGTAAATGTTAGGCGCTTTTATTGCAAATACTTGTAAAGTAAACAACCAATTTATGAGCTGTACTGTGGATGAATAAATTACAGAATGACATTGGTTTCTATTCAAATGCCCAGGGTGCATGTGGAAACGCAGGTGATAATGTACTTGCTGGAGAGTGAATTCCTTCATTGAGTAGATAAGGAGCCGATAAAGGAAGTTATTCTGGACTCCAAATGGTGACATTACTTGCCTAAATGACTACAGTTTCAGGGACATGCTTTGTGGTCAGTATGGGGCATTTCTAGAGCCTATCTGGGACAAGGTAACTGTATGACAGGCACAAAAAGGGTATTTCCCGAATTGTGGGTATTTTTACTGGTATAAATATGAATAGCTCTGCCAAGAGAGCACAGTACATGGCCCATATCTATAGACCTTTCAATGTAATGGGAATTTTTCCATCACATTTTCTGGCATTTGATTGAGGGTTCTCTTCCTTGGAATTTGGCTGAGAAGCCTCACTAAAACTATACAAAATCTGAGGTTAGTCAACTGTTTATTTCCATTTCTGCTTAAGAAAATCAATGTGACATGGAGTATAACATATTTCTGGAGAAGGTTCAGTTTAGTGGTTTTTTTTTTTTTTTTTTTTTGGCATGTTCAAAGGCCATCCTAGCCTGTGGATTTCTGCCACATGACTTACTTATTGCTTTTGTCTCAAAATGAAGATTTGGATAGCTTTTTCTTTCCTTTTCCTGTTGCACTGGCTCGTGAACAGCCCTGCCTCTGGGTGGTTCAGGTCAGCAGTGAATTCAGACACCCTTCACAAGTACTTAGCACCTTTACTTACTAAAACAGTCTTGTCTTAAATGAGATATTCGTGGAGCATTAATATGTATAGGAACATATTCGGAAGGCACTGAAGAAAGCATTGGCTACATTGATTTTTATTATTACTGCAATCTTTGCAGATGCAATGCCCAGTCAAATGGTGCATGATTGTTTTTGAAGGGAATCTCTGTGTTCTCACATTTTCTACAATTCCTTTGCTTGTATTAGGTCAGAGCACAAATGCTAGGAGAAAAGTGAATTATTGGTGAAGTAGTGATTTTGCTGAGAAAATTTCAACAAAAAAAATGACAAAACATCTCTCCCATCTGTCTCCTAAGCAGTATGAACCCTTTCTTGAGATATTGTTCATTGTTTTCATGCTTGAACAAAACAGAGAGCCTGTGACTCTTTCTCCTAAGGAGTGTAATAGATTTTCTTCTTTTAGTCTGGGTATGGCATTTGACACTTCGAAACACTACTGGGGTGCTTGCCTTCATTTCTTTTCCGTTTCTTATCTCTTGAGTCTGCCAGTAAGTCACTGGATGGGGTGGTTTTTTGTGTTGTGAAGGGATTTTTTTCATTCCTTTCTGTGTTATGTGATGTCTTTATCATTTGCATTCAGGGGAATAACAAGGCTTTCTAAGAGCACAAGGCTGTGTTGCTTGGGAATCTCAGCTCTGCACACCTTTATTTGTAGGTAGTGAGTTTTAAATCTATTTTAAAGTACTTCTTTTGCAATAGTACAGAATAGCCCTCATGAAACACAACTCTCTTGTGCTAGGTTTTGTAGAAACCTAAACCAAGAATAAATATATTTTACTGTGTGTGGGTAGGGCTTCTTTCCAGTTATGTGACACGCTGATCAACTGCTGAAGGTAGCCTGTGTGTGAGTGTAAATGTACTAACATCCTTCCTAAATTATCATGTCCTCACTATTTCTTCAGTTGTCTGAGAGTTTTTGAGGTATACATTGTGATTGTTTGTGATTTATGACTTCTTTCTGTCAGTTGCATTGATGGAGGGTATAATGGTGTCTTACTGGGGAAGGATCCGGGACCCTGCCCAACTCAATCACATTAACTTGCAAAAAACAAAACAAAACCACTCACAAAAACGTTCCCCCTTCCTGAGCAAAAGGAGAGTTTCAGACCCAGGTGTCATATTTGTACACTGACATGGCACTACCAAACCCACAGTAGGGAGTGTCCAGGTGGATGGCAGGACTGGGATGAAACCTGGCTCACAGCCCTGAGCTAGATGCACAGTGAGGACGTACCCGAAATGTCCCTCTGTGGCATTTCTGACACTCTCCCATGTCTCATTGCACTGCTGGAACAGCACTGCCTTCCTGCTTTCTCCCCTTGCAAAAATCCAGATTGTCCTTTCTTGTCTTTCTCTTCTGTCTCTTTATTGCTTTAGTAATACCGAAAGGATCTCCTGCTCAAGCTGTAAGAGAGCCGGCTTGTAATAACAGAGGCAAGCAAACAGCACGAGAGATTTATTGGTTTGACTAGAGCTTTGTCTCCAGGAAATCTCCTTCTGAGCTCCAGCATGAGTGCAGAGAAACATTGCCGCCTTGTAGCCTAACTAAAGCATAGAGCTAAAAAAACCCTACCAAGCCCAGCTCCACCCCGCAACAGAAGGAAGTGAAAGCATCAGTAAAATCTCTCCAGTAACTGTGTCATTTTAAGACACTGGCTTTTGTATGATCGCCCAGCCTCTTCCCTCCCTGCAAGCCTCTGGCACCGGACTGTGCTGCCTTCGCTGTCATTCGGTGCAGTGGCCAACTGTGGGACCAGTGTTCCCTGCCTTTGCACACCCTGAAAGCTGGTTTGTCCTCTTCTTTCAGCTGATCATCTGAGTGTGATTGAGTGTGTAGCAGATGAATCTGTGGATATTGCATTGTGAAGGGAGGCAATTGCATTAGGTGCTTTGGGAGAGGGCTGAGGAGTGTCTTGTGTGGCCTTTCCAAAACAGTGTGCTCCAGAGCTGTTCCTGAGCTTATTAGCAGTGAGCCCTATTAATTCAAAGAAGCTGCTCTAGGACCACTTGGGAGATAAGGGAAGATTAAACAGAAGAGCATAAGTGCTTGAAGATGAATCCTTAATACCCCTGATGAAAGGAGGCTGGATTAAATGAGTTGCACCTCTGCCTCTGTTAGCTTCATTTCAGTGCAGGGATAGCTGATATCCTCCCCAGTTTCCTCCAGCTGCCACTGGAAATCAGCTGGCTCCAGGCTGAAGGAAAGCTCAAGCCATTCTGGCATTAAGCTAAAAAAACTTTTCTCAAGGTCTATGCTTTAAAAAAATAAAAAGATAGTTGTGTAAGGGACTTAGAGGAATATTGATTGAGACTCTCGGGATCTGGTGGCAAAAGGTTCGTTTAAAGGGTAGTATGGGTTTTATAAACCCACAAGCGGTGGTGAAAATGATGAATCAGAGGAAAGCTCTGCTAGAGAATAGTCTTTCTTAAAAGAAGATGCTTTCTAGAGGAAGGCATATCTCACAGCATGCTAAAAAATGCCAATAAAATGTGAACAACCGACCTAATTCTTCTATTGCACTTTGCAGAATAAGGACACACCTTGCAGAAGAACATGGGCTTTTACAGCTGGCGGGCAGGGTGATCCTCTGCTGGGGGAATTCAGTCTTTCTCTGCACCGGACTTCTAGCATGGCTCCAGACTTGTCCATAGGGATTTCACCTCTCGGAGGCATGCTGGATGGCTGGATGCCAGCAACTACTATAATGGTGGAGGGTTTATAAGAAAACAGAGTGGATGGGGTTTTTTTTCTCTTTGGAAGTCCTCATGGAAACAACAAAATAAATTTACAGGCTGCTCTTTTCTTACAGGCCACAGCTGTCCCAGGGTGTATAAGCAGATGCTGTGTGCCCTGGCTGTCCTGGAAGGCAGAAGATAATGTATGAGGGAAGTGCACAGAAATGGCTCTTTTAAGGGTCTCTGATAAGTAAACCCACTTTGTTCACTATTAGTGAACAACTGGCTATCAGTGAACAAAGAAGTGGCCTCTTCCCCCTTTTCAAGGATATTTGCTATTTGTTAAATGGGATCTGATTCCAATCTCCCCTCTTGCAGTGCTGCAACTGATGACTAGTCAAGTGTTTTACCAGGGCTTTAACTGGCAGATCTGCCACTACTGGCAGTCTGGTGGAGCTTTGCCCATGTTTTTCATGCAGTATTTGCAGCCTACCTGTTAAAGTTTATCTGGGAAGAGATTTGAAAAATGTTTTGACATGGCCCTTTACAGCAAAATGTTTTTGTGTTGGCCCTGGAAAGCCCATTTCCTTGGTGAAGCTTTTGGCAGGGATGAGGAGCCGCAACTCACCACTTTAAAGGGACTAATCCTGATGTGTTTATTTCTGGTATCCTTGTTGGAGCTCAAGTATTTTAGAGCAAGAAATGTGGGGTTTTTTCTCTCCGGAGGATTTTATGTCATTCTGCATGAGAGCTGTGAGGTTAGAGAAACACCCTGACCTGTCACTTTGGAGCCTGTTTCAATACACACTTGTGCCTTAGCTGGAATCAGTGCCCTGTGTTTTTGCATTGCCCTCCCTTGCAATCCTCACTGAAGTGCCATTAACGGGAACACTAGGTATCACGTTGGCTTTATTTGTGCTGGTTTTTTTGCTTTGTGGTACTTTAGGCCTGGCAGCAACAACCATATTAGCAACCATTGAAAAGCAATGTATTCCAAAGAGAAGGTGAATAGACTGGGCACAGCCCACCTGAAGGAAATTCAATCCATTGCACCATGTTCTCAGGAGGTTCCCACACATTTTCAAGACCAGTAAGTGCATTAAGATAATGTCAGTAATCTAAATCCACAAAAGCCAGGGATTTTGGACTTCAGGATGAAGCCCAGATTTTTAAAATGTGTTTGTGCGCCTTGGTAGGTCAGGCACTCCTCCACGGGAGTTCCCAGGGAAGTTTGAAGTTGCAGCAGATGGGCACAGCTGTATGCTGGGGATGGACTCTGTGCTGTACCACTGAGTCGTCTTTGATGTCTTTCTGACTGGTGGTATTATTATAACTACCGTTGTAGGGATTAAGGATTAGGGATTATCCCTACTGAAATGTAGGGATAGTGCAGTGAGATGAAGAAACTGATCTGATTATAGTGACAGACTATGAAAATAAACCTTTCTCTAAGAGTAGAGTTTTGACAACTGACTTTTTTTTGGTGCATTCTCAAAGCTCAAGTTTTTATACTTTTTATTTTCTCACTGTTCAACACAAAAGGTTACATGCATTAGGCACTCACAGATATGCAAAATTAAGTGCATTAATAAAACAATAATTTCGAGCCAAATGTATACCTCTTAAAAATTAGTTCAGTTTCTGGACTGTATTTGGGTCTAGCTGAGATGGAGTTAATTTTTCCTGCAGCTGCTGTGCTTTGTGTTGGTAGTTAGAAAGCTGTTGATAACACACCAGTGAGCAGTGCTCTGGGCTGTCTGTCCAGCATTTCCCTTCACCAGTAGGCTGGGGGTGGGCAAGATTTTGGGAGGGGACAGCTGACCCAAACTGACCAAAGCAATATTCCATACCAAATGATATCTGCTCAACAATAAAAGATAGGAGAAAGGGCCGGGGCGCATTCGCTATTACAACGTTTGTTTTCCAGAGCAATTGCTACACGTTCCCGGGAAGTGGCTGGCCATGGCCTGCCGATGGGAAATAGAGAATAAATATTTTGTTTTCCTTTGCTTGAGCACATGATCTTTGCTTTATACTTTATTAAACTGCCTTTATCTTGACCCACAAGTTTTTTTTTTCCATCTTATTTTCTCCCACTGACCCCGTCCTGCTGAGGAAGGGAGTGATGGAGCAGCTTGGTGGGCACCTGATGCCCAGCTTTTTCTCTTATGCTGAAAGTCTATGGTAGAAGCTACACTGTTGAGTGGGAACGCAGTGGGAACAATATGCCAGGCTGTCAGGATGGCAGATCAGTGGAGCTTTGGTACGTTCAAAAGACATCTTCAACTGCACTGGGCTTGGCTTTGCAAGGACAGCTAAATGAGAAGCAGTTACCTAAGCTGGGAAGGCCTAATGGACAGGCTGGTTTCCAAGTCTGGGTGAGAAGAAGTGGCTGCAGTCTTGATGGCAGCCACTCCGTGATGCTTCCCTCTTGCTCCTTCTCCTCCTCAGATCCCAGACTGCTGTGTCCACCCCAAACCAGCCATACCTGGTGATTCAAGAGAAAGCTCTGTAAAACTTGGCTGTACCACAGTCATGTTGCAACTTGCCAGCGTGAGAAACACCAATGCAGACAGGTAGCAGCTGCCTGGCTCTGGGATTTTAATACTTTTCTGTACTGTACCTCGTATTGCTTAATGGGACTGTGTAATTCCCCAAAGCTAAGAAAGACATTGAGCTGAAAGTGCCTGTGAGACCTGAGGCCAGTGCACAGATTCACAGCAACCAGGCAAAAAACCAGCACAACAGCATCAACAATCGTACCCTGCTCTGCACCTCCATGCCCAATTCCCTCATCTGCCTTTTGACTCCAAATGGTTGTGTAAACGCTGCTTGCAGCCTTTCTGGATGGCAGCAAGCAGGCACTTTGAACCCTAGGCTGTGAGGCCAGTTGTTGATACACCCATAATGTAATGAATGAGTTGTTGATACACCCATAAATATGTGCATTATTTATCTCCAGGGAAGAAGTGCTGTGCTGTAGGGCAGCAGCTTTGGTCCATGTGTGATGCTGCTATCAGATGAAATGACTTCTTGTTTCTACCAACTGCTGATCTCTGCTATCTTGTGGAGTTGATTTTTAGAGGTCAGTGAAGTTCTGTGGTGAAGGAAAAGTTTTCTTTTGGCTGGTTGGTATTCTCCGTGAGTTGGTGTTTCATGCTGGCAAACTTTGCTTTGTAAACCAGCACCAGGCAGACTTGTGCCTGCTGTGGTTGTCAGCGGTGTGGCGCTGGCTGGTGGGAGTGGGTCCGGGCTGGCTCCTGCCTTCCTGACAGCAAACGTGCAGCCATCAGCTTGAACGGCCATGAAATCTCATTCTTTACTGAGATGTCAGTGCCAGGTATGGTAAACTGCGCCTTGATTTATGAAGATTGTCCCTAGAGAGGCTGTTATCTAACAGAAAATAAAGAACATTTATTTATATTCATATTTAATAACCATGAGGCAAACTATAAACTGCATCAAATCAAACATTCCCTGTTGGATAGTGTTAAATCGATGGTGATTTATAAATATTTTACCTCCTTCTTTGTATACTATAGGGTGCTTCTTAAGATGGAAAGCAAAAGAAATTTGTATATTCCACCAAATGGCTATGTAACATTTGCACTAAAGACCAGCAAATGGATGCTTTTTAGATTTGTGCATGTTTATTCAAATGCAGGCATAAAATAGGTTTGTTTGCCTCAATCCTTCCTGTTTTTGTGGATCGCTTGTTAAAATGTCAGAAACGTTTTTGTCATTTAGAAGTTGCATTTTTAGAGTGAAGGTGCTGTAGAGGGATTGGTTGGATTACAGCGAGGTGTTACCTGCACACCCCTTTGGAGTACCCTTTGTGCACTGAAGGAAGCAGAGATTTCCCGACAGATTTCTGTGGCTTTGGATCATCCTCTCTGTCCCTGTTCTCTCACCATTTGTCTTGCTGTGATTCTTGCTGTCAGCAGCATGCTTTCAGGATTTGAGCACTGCAAACAGTAGATTCCAGGAAAATGTGTACGTAAGAGGGATCTCTGTACCAGGGTTATATACTGTGCTTGCATTGGCGTGTCAAGGAAGTGAGCTTGGACGAATGTAAATACCAACTTTCTGCCTGGATCTGTGTCTGCAAGGGGCAGCGGGAGAGGGATGCTGCTTGCTCCTGACTGGTTGCATTATGTCACTCCTATTTTTCAGCAGAAATGTTCTCCCTTTGCAAGTGAAAAGAGGATGTATCAAGGAAATCTGTTTGCAGTGTGCTGACCTACACTCCCAGTGGATTTGAGGCTAGCAGCACACCCAGTTTCCAGCTGTGAAGGAGTACAAATGTGCTCTGCCAAGCTTTCCATATCTCTGCCAAGTTTTTTCTCACAGTTCAGATGGTTGTTTTTTAAGACTTGTTATGGCACTTCTCTTTTTTAAGGCAAACCAGTGCCATCAGCCTTGCATCTAAATGAATGTATGTGCTCAGATAGATACAACCAATGCAACACAAAAATAAGGTTAGTGGAGATTTGGGGATTTTTCCAGTCTTCAGGTGGGAAGAGTCAACTCCCTCCACATACAAACTAGGAGATGATCTGAGCTGATAAGGTCTTTTAGGGAGCTACATACAAACCCCACATTTTGTATGTGGATTTTAACACTCCAGAGCTGCTGGCAGGCAGTGTGGTGGGTTTTAGGAAGTGATGCCGGGCTTGCACAAGGTGTGTGGCTTTAAAGTGACACTCTTGGAGGGGACTACACGCTTGCTTCCATAAGGGAAGGGCCATGCCTGGGAGCAAAGACCCAACCTTTATGGTTGAAATCACTTGATACACCCATTGATATTTGTTCTTCCTGCAGATGATTATATTTTAGATGTAAGTGCTCTGCTTTTCGTGCTGCTTTGTCACTCTTGTGATTATGGAAATGGTGCTTTCTACCCGAGAAGAGCACAGAAAGCTGGTGATTCCCAGGCTGGGGAATAGACCACAGTCTGTGAAAGCTGTGGCTGTTTTCAAGTGAGACATGATTAAATGCACCCAATGATGTAGCCTAATTTTACCGAGCATATCACAAAAAATGTTAATCTCCACACACCTGGCAACACATATGTTAGAGGTAGTGCTTTGGCTGGATTCAGCAGCAGAGCAGACTCATGCCAGAAAATGCAAACCAGGAGACTGGAGTGTGATGCAAGACCTGCACCAGTGCTCAGCAGGGCTACCTTGGTGGGAGGGACACGGTCCAGCTCATCACATGGGGCCAGCAGCAGCCACAACCCCCGCATGCAATCCCTGCCCCCTCAGTTTACAGAAAGCCACAATGAATCCTACCTAAAGGCACTTTTTCAGAACTTGGTGGTGGCTGAACTCCATCTGTGCTGGTTTTAATTTATGTCCACAACTAGTTTCCCAAAATGGAGACAGCAACCATGTGCATCGCGTCTTTTGTCGAGGTTGTAATGGTGCATTGAAGTATGTTGGTGGAAACAAACCTGTCCACATCTGCTAACTGCAGATCTGGCCCATGGATTTTTTACCATTTTTCCTAAGTTTTTCTTCTCATCCCTTTTGGATGCACTACGCTTGTTGTGCCTCTTGCTCTCAGACAGACAAAATTCATGGCACTTTGCTGCTTCATTAGCAGCCTTTTTTGCCTATGTGAAAGACTGGAAATGTTGTGCTTTATTGGTAGTATCTTACTCTTTGTTACCGTGCAATTGGGAAGCATCTCATTAGTAGCTGAATGGTTGCAACAGATTCAGACTGCCCTCACTTTGATCTGTAGGTCTGCAGATCACTGGGAAGAGTGACAGCAGTGCGCAAGTGTGGGAGGAAGGGTTGGAGTTGCTTTGTCCACCAAATGCTCACGTTGCAGTTTTGTTTATGTGGTTGTGCACTTTGGTAATTGACTTTAGCTTCTATGTAGTGGTCGAGCATCACAGATTCATCTCCTACTGCATCTTCTCATAAGGAGAGATTCTGCGGGCACCAGCGAGTGTTAGGCTGCACCAACAATGTGCTGGCCTTCATCCTTGTGTCTTCATATTAATTGCTAACAAATCCTTCTGATGAAGGCTTTTGAAAACACAAGAGGTAAACCAGAAAATTACAAAATTAGATAGGATGGATTCAGCAGTGCTGTTGGCAAGTTCTGCTGCTCCCTGCCAGGGTCTGTATTGGGCCAGGAACGAGAACGGGGCTTCAAAGAAGCCTGCAGTCACTGCCCAAAGCCAGTGGTGAGTGTCCGGGTGGAGCTGTGTGTCTGTGCAGAAGGGATGTGCAGGGCTATTTGCATGAGCTTTGACTGGCTGTGAGAAACATTATATCCATCCTTTACGGTGGATTTTTTCCCTTCTGTGGTTGTGAAAAAGATCTTCATTCCTCAATCTTCATTCTCTATATTCATTCCCATTTACTCCTCTCCCCAACGCCCACCATGCACAGACATGTAAGTGTGAGGGGGTAAAGAATCAGCCTGGCTTTTACATAGAAAAGCTGAAAATATTGTGTCTATATGAAAGTGTATTTAGTGGGTGAATCCTGGGGAGCCGATGCACTAAATTACACATGCACAAAGCATGACCAGCTCTCGCCAGTGCTTGTGCAAGGGCAGAGCCGAGGTATAGGTCCCTAATGCTCTCTTACCATTGTCACTGCCACTTTTTTGAGGGACTTGCTGGAGTTCAGGAGCAACCGTGCTACTGAGGTCGATTACACTGTTTGACCTGAAGCACTCTGAACTATCCCTAGCAAGGCAAAGTCAGAGGGATTGGGTTTACAACCAGTAACGGAAATATTTAAGGCACAATACATTTTATCATATTTTAAGCCCGTTAACACAAAGAGTGATGGATTGTTCTTACATGAGTGCTTCCAAACAAGACTTTGATTGCACTGATCACACCTAGCAGGAGGGGGTAGGAAATCCAAGATAAAATGCTGAGAAGAAATTACTTAACCCTCCTCTCCCTATAGATGATTTACATTTAAACCCAGATGCAAACCTAGCTTTTTACAGCTGGTTTTTAGCATAGACTAAACCAAAATCTTGGATCCAAAACTTGGCAGCATTGAAAGTGCAGTAAATTATATCGTAGCTTATTCTCCTGGCATAAATGAGGCAAGAGTGAAGTTCTCAGGCAGAACTCGGTGTAAAGTGAAGAAAGCTCCACAGAAATGCTGTGGTTCACTGAAGTATATGTTTATTTCTTCCATTTCTGGAAATCAAGATGAAAGTCAGGGATGGCAGAGGGATTGTCCTAATGAAATTGGCAACAATAATTGTAATTAAAACAAAACCATTTAGGTTTTAAACACAACCATTTCGAGTTTGACCACAGTTTGCAGACATTAGTTTTCTTCCTTTCTTATGCTGCAGATATATTTCTGCTAAAACGTTATGTGTTTAGCATTGACTTCCATTAAAAAGACATTAAGACTATAGGAAGAAATTTTTTTCACAGCAATCAGTCACTAAGAAGAGCTGTATGTGAAATCTCAGGATTAAAAAGGTTATTCCAAGGTTTGAGCAGTGCCAGGACTAGGCACACAATACCTTTTGAAATGGTAAAAATAACAGGATTGCTATGAGGCTGCTTCTTGTTTTGAGCAAAGGGCTGTGCTGGAGCGAGGATTTTGCTGAAACCTGGGGAACGGAGTCGCTCCCTGGCCAGGGTGAGGAGTGATTGCAAACATGGGACTGAGAGCCATTACATGAAAGAAATTGCATTCATTAGCTCCCCACAGCTTTTGTGGAAGCACTGGTGTGTTGTATGTCTTTAAACCAGAAACGTGACATGTCTAGTGTTATGAAAGCTGTTGTCTTTATTATGCTTCGCTTCTCTGCAGAACTCAGAAGTGATAAGAGCTGCCTGGACAAAAGCAGAAATGTGGGTATTTCCAGTGGAAAGCCTTTGGCTTCAGATTTTATTTCCTCCACTGCTCTTGAGGGTACACAATAAATCTTTCCTAGTTATTTTCACTTGAGGCAATGATGCACCAGAGTGATATGTTATAGCTTACCCTGGTGCAACAAATATCTTCAATTTACTTTTTTACAAGCCTACTAATTTTTATGGATTTCCAGAACTGTTTATGAACTGAGGAACAGCTGTATGATGGAAAGGAAAATAAAAAAACCACCAAGCACGGTACCTTAAAAATATCTGCAGTAAACAAGCAGGCAGCCCGATGCATTTGTATCTCAGAAGTGAATGAGATCCTTCACAGCTGATCTTTCATTGGCTGCCGCTGGTGCCAGACTACATTGCTGTCTATGTAAGCTTTCAGCTCCAGGAGCAAACACTGTGCCCTGGACATTCCCAAAATGCTGCTTACAGTGGGCTGGATAGCAGCTGGGGCAACAGATGTGGGTGCTGTATAGCAAAGTTTATCTTCAGCATGAGGAGATGCATACATGGGGGGGACTCACCTTGCTCCCGACTTGCTGCCATGCAATATGCTGCCCTTTGGATCTTGACTATATTTTTGAGGAAGGGGCTGGGTTTTTGGACTTTGATTGACACCTCCGGTCCCTTGAGTGACTGGACAACATACCACAGCTCAGCCCAGCTGCAGAGGACAGTGCAACTGTCTGGGTGAGTGGTATGTGTTGTCAAGATGGCCCAAGCTTAGGCCACATCCAAAAGTTTTGTAGGTCATCAGTGGTCCCTGGGTGGCACTTTGTGTCCTTTTGCTCCAAGACCTTCAGCAAAAAGGAGATGAAATATGGGCCTTTTTTTTTTTGCTCAAAGGAGCCCAAAGATCTTGGAGAAAAATCAATTTACTTGACAGACTTGGCAAGGAGACCTCTCAGCTGGTTGCTGGCCTCTGTCCAAGCTTTCTCCTTTACAGGGCCAGGCGGGATAATTTAATATATATTGTTATAAAAGAGTGGGATAACATATCCATGAATGTCCAAGTGACTGAAGAGCTTAATGCGTAAACACTGGGGAGCAAGAATTTGTTTGGTACTTTTGCTTTTTCTTTCTGTTGAGCAAAGGAATGTATTTGACCTGTTCTGGCAGGCATTGGTTCATAGTGACTCTGAAAAGGGGCAATAGAAAGCATTGAAATGGTCCATAAACATTTGTACATTATGATTTCTCTCAAAAGTGCACAAGATTTCTCCTCAGTCCATGGACATACCATGACTGATTTGTTTTATTAACAACTGGTTGAATTTTCCATTTTTCATCAGCTTTTTTCTTACTGCTTTGGCTTTTTAACCTTCTTATCACCTCTAGCTGAGTGTGTTTTGGATGATTTTAAATGAAATTTCAACACCACTCTTTTTCAAGAAAAAACATTGCTGTTATTTTAGCAGCCTTGAAGATATATAGTTATTACCGCTGTAACACAGCAATGGAAAAGTATTACTTGAACCTTTCTCTCTGTTTTTAATGTTACTTTAAGTCTTCTTTGGATTTAAGGATCTCTGAAAACCTTCTGTGAGTGCAGCCACTGGTAGGAGCCATTGCTGTGGTGTGGTGGATAGATGAGTTTTTCAGTTCTTTCCAAATCAAGTTAGTAGCTGTGATAGGAAAACCAAGAAGTGGAAAAGGGGAGAGGTTGGCACACACTATTCTCACGCTCCAGTGTGTCAGCCCTTGCCTTTGGCTTTGCAATGTGAACACGTTTTGTTGTAGCGTGAAAGTGTTGCATGAAGCAAAACCATTTGTTGGTATGAATATGCCTGGTGGTATTTTAAATGAATCCTATGGTTTACGTTGTGTTTGTAGGACAGAGGCTTGTTTAAACTCATTAGCCTTTCATTAAGATTATTCCATGGGGCTTTCATTCACTGTTGCCTTTAAGCTGTGAGGGACCGAAATAAATGAGAATCCTGGAATATCAAAAGAAGGTTAACACAAGGATTAAGCATTTCCTCGTTTAGCAGGGAAATGATAAAATCATTCTGAGAGTATGGGAAGTAAATTACAGAATGCCAATAGTAAGTCCTCAATGTCTAGCCTCATTTCTAACCTGTATTTAGGGGAACCGTGTAGTTATCCTGCTTTGAAGTCTCAGACACATGAAAATTACTGCTGCAAGGGGGTCCACTGCTGTCCTGCTCGGCTAACGCTGGGGCTGCACACAGCGAGTGGTCAGGGAAAAGTGCTGTTCACAGGAGAGTTATTAAAGATCAGACGCTGGCATTGCAAACTTAATGTATGCAGTTTGGTTTTTCAGTACACTTTAGACAAATAGTGCCACAATTGATTTAGCAGAGATGATCCTGCCTTGAGGAAGAGAAGGGAGTAACTGACCTTGTAGGATCTCTTCCCACTCTCTATGATACTGTTATCATTCTGGTCCTCTGGGAGCCAAAACTAGGCAGTATTTTGCATCTTAAAGTCAGCCTGAGAAAAGGTTACTAAAGGTAAAACAGGTGCAGCCAAGAGTATGAGACTTGTTTGCAGAAGATATTGAGGTATTGCTATTTGAGATCATTAACTTGAGCTTTTGACCATAAGAAACGTACCTGAAAAACTACATGGCCTTCTTTCTCTTCTCTGCTCAATGATAGCTTTAGGATATATTAGAAAAATAACTCAATAACGCCCTTCACACCCCATCTGTGTTACAGGTGCAATAGGGTAACAGATTAACAATGTGACATGTACTCTGCAGCTTCCCTTCACTTCCCACTGGCTGCCACGTGTTCCCCTGTTCCCTGTATTACATGGAGAGAACAGCCCTTAGCTGCCACCTCTCCCATTCTACCAGAGCTATGCCAATTAAATAGACTTTTCTGTATTTATTATGGAAGAGTTACTTATACCTAGTGACATTTCTGCTGACTGCTGTTAAAATCCCCTCTGCTTTAAAGTCAGCAGCTGCATCTTAGAGTAACAAACAAAACTCTTACTGAAGAAAATGTCTCCTGAAGTGTTGAATATAAAATTGTTTAATGGTAAATAATACAGTCTGCAAAAGTATACTGGGAAAATGGACTAAAAGGAGAAATCAGATTTAATGTACTCTGGTTTTTTTCTCTCTGCAGTTAGAGGAACTGATAATGCAGAGTTAGCGAGAAGGGTAAGGAAACTCAGGGGAGACACAAATACCATCACATATACCTTGGGAACAAAAAAGCTGAAGGGTTTCAGAAAAATGTTCTTTCTTTTACTTTCTAGTTCTGCTTATTGTTTATTGTGGGTTTTTTTAAGAAACAATACATTTTTGTCTTTTATCTCCTCCTCTTTCTTCATCTTCTTTTATAAATTTCTCATTAGTTTCTGCTATGGAATTAAACAAGATCAAATGTTGTCAGCCTGCACTGATGAATATCTATCTGCAAATGTTATATAATTCATCCCAGCCACAAAGCAGGTTAGTGCAGAAATAGTGCTTTACACCTTTGAACTGCCAATCATGCAGTAAAAAGCAGCTGCTGGCATCGTATGCCATGCCAGGGGTTTGCCAGCACAGTCAGGAAGACACAGCACTCAGTTTTGGGACATAGAAATGAGGTAAAGCTGGTGTCTAGATGTGTAGTTGCAGCCACACTTATCCTATATCCTGTTGAAAGTCCTACTATTAACTCTGAATCTACTGCACTCAGAATCTCTTTTTTCATGATGACAAAGGTGGAAAATGTTGTGGGGTTTGGGTCTTTTGGTTTTGCATCTGAATATTGCATTAGAATAAAGCAGTGACTAGGCTCTGTGAGAAGAGTGTGGTGTTTCTGGGGCAAGCGCGTGCTGGGAGGTGCCCTGCTCAGGCTGGCCTTGCCCCTGCTCCAGTAGGGCTCTCACCTGAAGGGGCTGCCTCTGGAGCGGTCTTTACAAATGGGGAGCATGAGGCTCCTTCCAGGCCCCGCTCCCTCAAGATTTTGCTCTGCTCTCAAGCTACTGCCTTTTCATGAACTTGCCATGACTTCAGTAGATTTACCCATGGGTCAGAAAGAGCTAAATTATGCCCCTTTCTGACAGTCTGGCACTAAACTGGGCAGTTTCATTTCAGAGTTTCAAAGACCACACCCTATAATTAGTCTAATTTTTCTAGCTCTCCATTGAGTCTGTCATTTTTCCTGGCTAGCACTGCATATAGCAGTCTCAGTCACAGACGTGTAATCCCATTAAATATGACGGGCCAATTTTCAGCTGCAACCATCAGGTACACTGGATCTGGGGGACTGGTTGCATTTGCAGCAGTGTAGGGTGCAGTTTCGGGCCGACTCTATCAAGATGCTCATCCTATGTGTTACATGCAGAGGCAGCTGTGGTAGGTAGTGCATTCAAAACAGTCCAGTGAATGGGCACTTGCCAACATTCAGCTGTTTAAATAATTCATGGGTCTACTGATAATTGCTATTTCAGTATTTCTGTCTCATTTATTCTACAAGAAAGGCTGACAGGGCTGCAGCTTGAGTTTTCTTGGTTAGACAAAAAAATGTTTGCTGGTTACATAGCATCCCTAGGGAATCCCTCGAAACCAGACAAGGGTGCTCATTATTTTCCACTGGCCATGACCACTGGTCTGTGTTAAGACAATTTATTGTTTCCATGTTTACTGTCAGAGAAGAGTTTGTTTTGTCTTATTCTAAACCTCCTTGAAGCCTGTGCATAAACATTCACCTGTTGCTTCGTGGTACCTAGATAAGAATTGAACCTTTTGTATGTGATGGCGATAAGACAGAAATACTGTACTGCACTGGGGGTGCAAGTAGACAAAAATAGGATTATTGATCCCTTGAAAAATGCATGTATCTGCTGGACCTCCTACTGTGAAATGAGGAAACTGAGCAAATGCACTCACTTGAATCTGTCCCCTTTGCCACTTACCTTTGATAATTTGGTTTCTAATATGTTGGTGTAGCAGCAGCACAATGTGTTAGGAAACAAAAATACAAGAGCTGCAACGAATTAAAAACTCTTGGAGGTGATGTAATCTGCAAAGGGAAATCTGTAAGTGTGTATGGTCATCTCCAAAAATGGGAATCTATTTGTAACTGAGGAATTAAAGAGAAAATAAGAGAAGTATTTCACAAAGAAGTAATCCAGGGAAATCATACGCTACATCTTTTTTGCAGGCCAAGCACTAATTTAATCACGGGAGATAAAATTTCTCCTCTTTCACTGCAGGACATGGAAAGGTTACTGGCTCATTTATTTCAGGGCTTAAGTGTGTAGGCATAGGTCATAGTTTATATTCCAGATACTTCCTACAAGCAGGATATTTGCACTTGCTGCATGGTAGAGGCCTGAAGGTGGCTCAGGAAAGCAGCCATCCCCAGTCTGCGTCAAGAGGCGGCCTTGGCAGAGCTGGTTTTGTGAAGGTCTAGATTTCCAAATATTTCACTTTTGCTTCCTCTGTTACATACCAAGTGCAGAGCAAAGGGACCTGCTTTTCTCTTTCCTATTTCTGTGTGTTTGATGGCCTTGCCTCTCACAGGAGTCACTACAGAATTATTAGGTAACAAATACATATATACACACATGCACACACACACAGAGGTGTATTCTTATTAAATAAGGAAGGACTAAGTGATCACACATTATTGACTTAACTGTGTTCCGAACATATAGCTATACTGCTTTCAGATCTAGGGGAAGCCCAGCTTTGGATGTATGCTTTGCTTGCAGGTCTTCTCCAGCATAAAGGAGCCTTTCAATTAGAGCTGTCTTTACTGCGGGGTTATAGTTTGGTGCTTCTGGTCTGGTCAAAGCACATTTACTGGAATAAAAACCATGGCACAAGTGCTGTTTTATGAGGTATCTGCCACCTCCTTAGTGCAGAAGGTGGAAGGAAGGTGATGGACACCATTGGAATACTCAGAAGTAAAAAAAACCCAGTGACAGGTATTTAAGACTCAGGAGTGCTAAAAGGAGAGAGGAGAAAAGAGAGAAAGAGCAAGCTGGCTGATTCCTCAGTGCTAGTCTTCCTCAGATAGTGTAAATGAGTTAATGGGAAATTCAGCCACTTGAAAAGGAAGTTTCAAATAGAAGGATTACCAAAGGCTGTTCAGGAGGCAGATGAAAGAAAATGAAAACCAGCAGAGCAATGCCCCAGTCCATGCTCCAGTCAAGGGGATGCTAATGTGGCTCTCAGCTATTCAAAGCCAAAAAAGCAATAGATGAGGAGGCTGCATTCCCTGGGGAGGGATCTTCTTGAAGAAGAGAAAACATCTCTAAACTACACATTACACCAACCACTCTGCGCAATTATTCAAGTGAAAGGCACAAAGGAAGGAAGCTGGAAATTAGAATATGCAGTCATAAAGAGCAAAGAACAGGTCAAATCCCATTTTTAGTTTCCATAGAATTATGGTTCTATTTAGTGGAAGAAAAAGTGGTAAATTCTTCCTCACCATCAGGCAGCAAGGAAAGAAACGTCAAACCTTTCTTAATTCTCATTTTCAGACTAAAATCTGCCTTTTCCTTCGGTTTTTCCCCATCTCTGTCAGCCCATATCTAAGAAATGAGTACCTGCTGGCTTTTCGTTACATGCCAACAGTGGTTTCTCTACTCTTTATAGTGGCAATTGCCCTTGCAGACAGCTTACAGCCTGTGGGACGGGCAGCAGCACAAGGCATGGCACCCACCTGGAATAACTATGGAGCTTATTCCTTCTTTCCATCCATGTTATTGAGTACTTGGGTTGGTTTATTCCTGGTGTCAGGAAATACAACCATTGTTAAGGTGGAGTAAGGTACAGACGGAGGCAAAAACTGTGATGAGGAGGGCATATAGCAGCAAACAGGCTTGCGAGAAAAATGGGAATGCGAATCTGAAATATCTAGATGTAGGGTATTTAGCAGAGGGTATGGAAGGAGGAGTCTGCAAGACAGCACTACTTCTGCACTGGGCATGTACCCCTTGGGGGCCAGAAGAGGCCTCCTGGGGATGGAAAGAGCTGAGGTGGCTTCAGGACTCCTTACCTCTTGCTTGTGTGGAAACATCTGTCTTACTGCTACACTGCTGTATTTGGCTTTTCAACACAATAACTGCCATTTTTGTGAATTTTGGTACAACATCTCTTCATGACTCAAATGCCTGTCTCCCCAAAATGGTGTCAAAATCTAATTAAGAATAATTACCCTATCAAATGTCTGCATCATTCATTCCTGTAATTTTGTTGGCAAGGCTCAAAGATTTCTGCTGAAAGATGTATAAAATGATCTAGGGTTTTGGTATTTGCCTTTACAATCTTTACTGTGATGTTTTGAACACAGAATCTGCGCAATCAAAACCTGTAGCTGTAATTGACTCTAACCAGTTGTACTATTAGCACCACTATCAGCATTGCAGTAATATTTACATGCCCTACCTATGGGGACTACTGTGTTAGGCACCATAAATAAAATCTGGTGTGGAGATACCTGCGGGAGCTGTGTGTGTCCAGTGCTGGTTGCAGCTTGTGGCATTGGCAGTTCAGATGGGGCAAAACCCCTCTGGGTTTGGGCAAGCAGGGAGTGCAAGGCACACAGCAACGCCAGTCCCTCCTTTGCTACTTATTCCCATTTTTGCTTGAATTCCTGCAGAGCCCCTGAGTCTTTCAGCTTGAACACATCTGGGTCAGCCTCTGCCCTCAATTAGATGTTGGTTCAGTTCTTGCTTTAAGCAGGTTTTCATGAGAACAGCTGAGGGCAGAAACAGGCCTCTGAAGTAAGAAGGTTTACAAATCTTGTGTATTGTATAAGCAAAGAGGGCAAAAAGGACAGTAATCACAAGAACAACTCTCTTTCCTGTCTTGTTGAAACAAACATCTTTTCTTCTAGGACAAACCCATTACTTTTTATATAGCAGATAAGGCTGTTTTGTTGTTTTAATGGATTTATAAATTGAATTTGTTATTAGCAGTGACTCCATTATTGTGATGTTAAATGGCAGGAAATTGGCCTGCTGTGTTGCAGCCACCTCTTAATATAAGTACCTTTCCCCTCCTCTTCTAAGAGTCTGGGTTTTGAAAACCCATGAACAAGGACATCATAGAGAATCTGATTCAGTTCAGTTTAAAAGCTAAATTAGAGCAATTGATCATTTCATTCTGGTGATCAGAGACTCCCAGCGGAAAATTCTGAAACATCTGTAATAGCCAGACTTGCAGAATAACAATAAGTGAATCAGAGCTGTTTGGAAACTTATTTTTCAGCTCACTGGCAGTTATGAATGTTATAGTAATAATTTCAAAATTTTTTAAAAATGGCTTCAAGTCAAACTAAAATGGAAGGTCTCAGTTTGATTGCAAGAACATTTTTTTAAAAAGGAAAGAAAATGGACATTTCTAAGTGAAAAGCCACATGAAAGACAAATCCAAGTCTTTATTTAAGAACATTGTTAGATGTGTTTAGATTACTCAAAAGAGTTTTTTGCTTTTATTTTCAACACGGGACTTGGCACTATAAGCACGCTTCTGGACATGATTTGAGTACCTTTATTCTGCACAAACCAGATAACTTGCCAAAATATGTTGCTTCCCAAAGTCCAGCAGAGATCACTGATTCACTTTATTATTATTAGTCATTACGTCTTGAAAGGAAACAGTTGCATTTGTGAACAAATAGATGCTTTGCATAGGTTGAATCTCAAAAGCTTTGTTTAGATCAAGTTTCCATGGAGTTACCCCACTGTGAAAGAGACATGAATTTATGAGCCCCCAGTTCTACTTAGTGGCATTATCAGAGCAATGGGCTCCTCTGTGAGATGCACATTATGGCAAGGACAGTACTAAGGTCAGTGTAGAAAACTCTGTAAGCAGAAAGCTCCTTAGGCAAGGAATATATTGCAGAAAAGTCAGGAGCAAACTTCAATGAAAATATCAGCAGAACAGCTGAAAAAACAAAAAATGGTTAGGAAATCTTCTATAATGGAGTCATCTGGAGTTGTGACTAATGCATCGTGATACTCTGTAAAAGAAACCCCAACTTCATATTTATTATATTTTCCTCTGCACACGTGGTTTTCATAGGTGTTGGAATGAAAACTTGAAGACAAGCCTATAAACCCCTCTATATTTAAAGTAAATCACACAGAAATCTCAGTATAGCTGTTTTGCCAAGGAAAAAAAAATCCATTCTGCTGATCTTTACTTTTTGTCCTTTTTTTGTATTATGCTTTCTCGGGCCGTTTTTGTATTAAACCAGTTCCAAATAAACAACTATTCATCGTACCAGAACTGCACGTGATTTCAGCTGACACTGACATTAACAGTCTCAGATTCCATAGCACTAAGACATGAAAAAAACCAGAAATAAAACTTACCTTTTAGCTAGGAAAGTGGCTGCTATATTAGAGTATGCACAACTGTTACCAGCACAATACCAATTTTAGTGTTAATAATGAGCTCAAACATTCTGTAGCTTCTCGTGTGTTTTCCTTGAAATCGTGCTCCAGAGGCTTTTAGATCTAAGATGGCATTTTTCACAAGGAAAAAAAAAAAAAAAAGTCTTCATGTTGAAAACAAATTGATAACATCACCTGAGTGCTTTCTAACGACTCTGAAACTGGAGGACAAAGTCATAGTGTGCACTTATCTTAGTCACCTTTTCTCTAAAGGAAACTCTTTGCCTCTCTTCTGCTTCTCCATAGGTTTATAACTTTTAAACTCATTGGCCAATTACAATGGAAGCTCACAAGAAAGAAGAGCAGAAGTCCCACAAATTATTATGTTGATACAAATTTCATGAAGCTAAGCAGATGGAAGTCAGTAACCTGCTAAAAAAATTCAACCCAAATACAAGACTCTGATAAGGGCTTGTACTAGACACCAAAAATCCTATTCTGGCAAGCTTGATCAGTGCAGCTGGGGAAAAGGTTCCACTGATGTCTGTGTTAATCTGCCCCAAGATACAAAACTTTATTCGGTCTTGAAATGGTATGGTCCAGGAAACAATGTGTGCTGTTGTTTTGCAAGGCTTGTGGGTTTTCCCTTTTTTTTTTTTTTTTTTTTTTAAATTAGACGGGTTTTTTTAAGCAAATCTCATTGTATTTCTGGGAATTGTGAATGTTTAGGTTTGGAGTGTTATCTGATCAAAATCACAAAATTTCAATCTACCAAGGTTACTGTCCCACCAGCTTTGCAGGAAATATGCCTGCAATTAGAATTAATTTACCAAGTAAATCACCTCTGCAGCAAGCAGAGGTTTCGCAGCCATGGGGCATCCATCTCAAACAAAATGCAGCCATACAGTCATCATAACATGATGCAGGTTTTGAGAGAAAAATATTTACCAAGGAGAAGGGAAATTGTAGCACTTCTCTGAGCTAAAAGAAATGTATGTAAATAAAGATAGCCTCTGCTTCCATAACCCAATTATAATATTGATGTGCGTGATCTGAAAATTACATGCTGTGAAAATAACATACCATTACAGATAGGCATCTGACTGGCTCTCCTTGATTTCAGACACATGTAGGATAATTACATGCTCCAGCATCTTAATTTGAATTGTTCCAGAAAAAAAAGCCTTTATTTCTATAAAGCTGTTTTAATCCTAGGGCACTGAATAAATGAAGCCTGTGTGGGGGAGATAGCAGCAGCTCCACCGCGTGAAAGTGGACACGCAGAAGTACTGGGACCTGTTCTGGTGCCTCAAAGCTGGGTCCAAGAAGCAGTCAGAGCCTGGCCTGTTTCTGCATGCAGCAGGGAGCAGCAATCTGTACTGGTAGAAGGTATGTGGGGAAGATTTGGGGAAGAACAGTCTATATCATGTCCAACACCAACTTACAAGGTGAAAACACGGTGATAGAAGGCAAAAGCGTGGCTCTTGCTAGAGCATCTATGAGAGAACCTGTATGAGTTCAGTCAGAGGAGCATCACTAGGAAGCTTTTGTGGGTTTGAACACACTGACAGCCTGTGCACCCATAGGTAAATATCAGGCCCAGTTGCAATGGGTGAGTTTCTATGGAAAAAAAAAAAGCAGCAACAATAAACACTACTAAAATTATAAAAGAATTATAACATTTATAATATAAAATTATAAAAAAATGTAAACATTATAAACTAACTCTATTTCTAACTAATTGCTATTATCAGTTCTCTGGTTTGGGGGCAAGGGAAAGCTTTCCTTTCAGATTTCTTTCAGATACAGGTCAAATACTGTTTTTACTTTGTTAAAACATTTTTCTAGTGGAAAGCAGGAATAGTTGCAAACATCCCTGAACAAAGCAACCTGACAATTAAATCATGTAAATAACAGGATTTCTTGTTTCCAGTGCATTTGTTAGCTGCCTGCAGCCCCATGGAGGGGCCGGCTCTCTGTTACCAGTCTTCTGGCAACCGATACCTTGAAGACTGCCACTGTTTGGACAGATTTTGTTGAAGCTGAGCACTGAGCTCAAAATTTGGTGAGGAAAATAAATAAGCCAGTTTTCCACGGAATGTATTTACATTACCTTTATTTCTTTAGGATAAGGGGCTAAAAATGAAGCAATAGTAATATACTGTCATTATCACTTCTGTGCACGCCTACTCAGACACCCAGACAATGGAGGAAGTGAGGATTAAACCAGAATACTGTCACACAGAATTACGGGAATATTCTGATTTTTATCAAAGCCTGGGTCTTATATGGGAATTCAGTCTGTCAGGCTGTATTTCATAGAATCATGGAATTGTTTAGGTTGGAAAAGACCTTTAACATCATCAAGTCCAATCATTTACCTAGCACTGCCAAATCCACCACTAAACCATGTCCCCAGGTGCCATGTCTATGCATCTTAATTAAATATTTTGAGGGATGGCGATTCGACCACCTCCCCGGGCAGCCTGTTCCAGTGCTTGACCAGCCTTTTGGTGAAGATGTTTTCCCCAATACCAATGTAAACCTCCCCTGGTGCAACTGGAGGCCATTTCCTCTTGCCCTATCACTTGTTACTTGGAGAAGAGACTGATTGCCACCTCGCTACAGCCTCCCCTCAGGCAGCTGTAGCGAGCGATAAGGCCTCCCCTGAGCCTCCTTTTCTGCAGGCTGAACACCCCCAGCTCCCTCAGCTGCTCATCATGAGACATGTTCTCCAGCCCCTTCGCCAGCTTTGTGGCTCTGTGGACACGCTGCAGCAGCTCAGTGTCTGCCCTGCAGTGAGGGGCCCAAAGCTGAGCACGGCATTCGGGGGGCAGCCTCACCGGTGCTGAGTGCAGGGGGCTGGTCACTTCCCTAGTCCTTCTGGCCACACTTTTTCTGACACAAGCCAGGAAGCTACTGGCCTTCTTGGCCACCTGGGCACGCTGCTGGCTCGTACTCAGCTGGCTGTGGCCCAGTACTCCCAGGTGCTTTTCTGTGGGGCAGCTTTCCTTCCAGCCACTCTTCCCCAGGACTGTAGGTTGCGTGGGGTTGCTGTGACCCAGGTGCAGGACCCGGCACTCAGCCTTGCTGAACCTCATACACTTGGCCTTGGCCCATCGATCCAGCCTGTCCAGATCCCTCTGTAGAGCCTTCCTGCCCTCCAGCAGATCAACACTCCCACCCAAGTTGGTGTTGCCTACAAACTTACTCGATCCCTTTGTCCAGATCATTGATAAAGAGAGCAAACAGGACTGGCCCCAGTACTGAGCCCTGGGGAGCACCACTTGTGCCCAGCTGCCAGCTGGAGGTAACTTCATTCACCACTGCTCTTTGGGCTTGGCCATCTAAACATTTTTTATGCAGCAAAGCATACACCTGTCCAAGCCATGAGCAGCCAGTTTCTCTTCCGTATAGTCCAAGAACCTCCCAGAGTGTTTCCTCTCTGCTGTATTGTATTTCCAGAAGACATCTGGAAAGTTCAAGTCCCCCACAAGAACAGGGGCTAGCGATTGTGAGACTTATCCCAGTTGCTTATAGATTTTTTTACTTGCCTCCTCATCCCGGCTGGGTGGTCTATAACAGACTCCCACCATAATATCTGCCTTGTTTGCCTTCCCCCTGATTCTTACCGATAAACAGTCAACCCTATTGTCACCATCATTAAGCTATAGACAATCAAAACTATCCAACATATAGGGCTACCCACTGCCTCTCCTTCCTTGCCTATCCCTTTCGGTCTCAGTGGTTTCAACTTGCCAGCTTGCTATGGCCAAAGAAGTTTTTTTAAATGAAAGAATAAGAAAATTAGTTTGTGCTATTACTATCAGACATCACAGTAAAGCTACCCACTGCAAAAGTATCTTCTGTAGGCTTCTCCAGTTTTTGTGGTAGTTTTGCAGGCAGCTTTATATAGGCATATCTGAGCTACTGTTTTATTTGCAAACTGGGTAGGACTGTGTATTTTCTGACTATGGCAAAGAAAACCTCAGGAAATTAAATGTGTTAACCTGACATTTTCTGAACGTTGTTGATATTGCCAAATCATACCTTTTGGTGAACAAGCTGAAAGTTCATTGTGTCCCCTGAGTTTTTCTAAAGCTCTTGTAAAGCACCACCTTTCTCTTCCAGTGGAGACTGGCTGTGAAGTTAATATATGACAAATTTGGGAATGACTCATCAGCTGTTTGTTATTGTGCATGTATTGTATATTCATTACCATCGCCATACAAGGAGTTTCCAGATCTAGCATGCAGTTGTGAGTCAAGCTGATATTTTGAAACGAGGGAGTTTTGTGGGGAAAATGAGCATGCTGGTGGTACTGTGTTCTGAAGAAAGGCAGATTCTTCCAGTAGCTCAGGAGAGAAGCTGCCGCATAATAAGTTGCTGCTGTTTGAACTCAGGAGAAAAAAGTATCCTAAGAACCTAATAAGAATATTCAATCCACTGCTTTTATAGACAGGCCTCACTCAGTAGGAATGTTCCAGCCTTAAATGTGCAGGTTCAGCTCAGTTATGTGAAAAATTCAATTGTAATTCAAATTAAAATAATAATTTGAATAAATAACTCAAAATCTGCTTCCCAATCAAGCACTAAGGCAGGACTTCCAGCTACCTGAATTGTAGGATGTGTCTTTCCGTCTCCTCTGACTATTTTACTTCTTATGTGGGAAACCACTTGATAGTAAACATAACTGTGACAGTTGGGTTGGTTTACATTAAAGCAGAGGTCAGGTAGGAGGACCTTATGGCAGGAGGGGAAGACCTCCTTCCCTTGGAGAGTAACAGGACTTGCTCAAGAGTGAGCAAGAAAATGGGAGATTGCTGCAAGGTGCAGGTAGCAGCAGGGCCAGTTTTGTAAGGGATAGGTGAAATTTCCCATTGACAGGTGGGGATCACGTATATTTTTGTTGCCACTTGGAATATTATGGAGGTGGCTGGAAAGGCAAGCTGCCTGCGCAAGCTGCAGTGGGTGGGGAGTGGCAGTCCAGAGGGTCCTGGGCAAAAAACTCGTGCACCAAGGTGCAGGATGAGTCCCGTGCTTTCTGATGTGTCGCCTTATCTTGGAATGTAACTGATATTTCCTGCTTTCTGTCTCCCAAGGAAATGTGCTGTGATCAAGGTAGGACTCAAATGCTAAAGTCCTTTTTGAACTCAATCCTCTTTGAACTGTGTGATCTCTAATGAAAGCTGGGGAAGTTTAGAGAGGAAAACAGCTTATCTTTTCCTTCTTGCTGGATGGATGCCCTTATTTTGTTTCAGATCATTCAGCATTATTTTTGCTAGGGAAATGTTATTTATTCAGCTTTCAAATGTTTGGTCATCTTATTAATTTTTCATATGCAAAGGCTTTGAATATTTCTCTTTGAAATACCATAACTAACCTCGTTTTTTTCTCAGGGCAATGTATTTGGCTCTCCAGTTATGACCTTCTCCCCAAAGTTGCCTAGAAAAATAGGCAGGGACAAATTCTCCAGCTCATAGACATCAGGTGGGACTGCTACAATTTATGAAGTTCCCATTACAGATACTGAAAGGGGTGAACATGAAAGATGTGTGCCTGGGAGAGCACCCAAGACCACAGTGGTCAGAGGGGAAAACCAAGTGGCCGCCTTCTCTGTGTCTTGTCTTGCTGTCCTTGCAAATATGCCCTCGGCAGAGCTGCTCAAAATTGAAAATAATCTGCTTGAACCCATGGAGTTGCAGAGATGGTAACATAAGGAAAGTGGATCTCCTCCCTTGGCTGAGGATGAACTGTCTCTACTGTCGCTTTAGTATGGTTATTGTTTTGTTTCCTGCTGTTATTGCTTTATCCTCTGGTGTTGCCTTAAAAGGCACAGGCGTTTTGATCTTTAGGGCAAATTCTCTGTGATGCTGAAATAAACTAAACGTAGAGGATTTGCCTTGTTTCTTGTACACAGTATTTTTCTTGCTTTACTTCAGGCTTGCTTCCAGGTTTTTTTCCTGTATGAAGAATGTAGAAACAGCACCAGCATGGACTTGCTGTCCTTGCTTTCCACCAGACCATGTACTGCTCCATCCTTACGACCTTTTTTTGCTAAATTTACCCTTTTCAACTTCTCTAGCCTTTATTTAATATTCATCCTTAATTATTCTTTTTTCTTATTTGTTCTCTAACAGAATAATTTTATTTCACTCAACACCCTCCATTACACTGCTGTTTTCTGAGTTTCATATTCTCCTTTTTGAGTTCAGATCTGCTGGCTGCAGGCTCCAGCTGCCTCGTATAGTAAATAAATGCAGGTTCTTTCTCGTTATATGGTATGAATTGCCATTTCTTTCACTCCCCATAACCTGCTCCTCCAGGCAATTCATTTCACACATCTTTACATTTGGAAGCTGGGAACTGTATTATAGATCAGCACTTATTTATTGACTTGTGTCCTGTTATTATTTTGATAGACGTGTTTTGGTGTATGGCACACCCACCTCAGGTATTTGCTCTTCCCAGTTTATTACTTCTGTGTGGTGTTTCTCTTCACTGTTTTACAGCACTCCTCTCCAGGTGGTGGGTGAGCTGCAAGTGCAGG
This sequence comes from Falco peregrinus, assembly GCF_023634155.1. Lineage (NCBI taxonomy): Eukaryota > Metazoa > Chordata > Aves > Falconiformes > Falconidae > Falco > Falco peregrinus. The sequence continues at coordinate 2,650,231 of NC_073731.1, forward strand.
GGAAACCATGCCTTGTGCAAAGCAATAGCATGTTGGTGGTTGATGTTAAAGCAGCAGATACCAAGGGCATATTTGTACAAGAGCAGGATGACTAATAAACTTTTTAAAAGTGCCCGTGTGACTTAATATACCAGCTCATGTCAGTGTTCGAAGATATTTGGAAGCCTGAAGTCCTCTGACTTTCAACTGTTAGTAACACGTATGTGCCTTTGGTGCTTGTACTTGATTATTCTTAAAAATTAAGCAAGATCAGAGACTCATGATCCACATTTGAAAAACCTAATGTGAGCCTGAAAATATGCCCTGATTTGTCGCCACATCAGCACAGAATCAGAAGAAATGGTGACAAAGCAGCAGGTCTAAGGGCCTAAGTAGACAGTGCTGAGCGAGTCCAAGCTGGCCAGTTGGTTTTGGTGTGACACATTGCAGTAGGTATTGCTAGCCCTAAAAAGAAATCCCTTGGTATTTTGTGGGGTTTTCTGTTTTGTTTTGTTTTGTTTTTAAATGCTGGTTCCCAAGCTCTCCTGCGTAAATGCAGTTCTGTGGAGCAGGGTGTGCTTTCCTTCTGTGCAATGAAGGAGAAGTGAGTGTGCAAATATCCTCTTCTGAGGCTCCAACACACCGCAAAAACATGCTTTTGTCACTGTGTCAGAATTTATAGTTAATATTTGCAAATTCTGGCAATGTACCAGTGAATTTAATACCATCTCACCACAACAGAAATTTTGTATGCAGACACAAACTTTGCTAGGATATAATTGGTACCTATAGCTCTACTTTCAAAATACTGCATTCAAATACATTCTCACGGAAAAAGAAACCGATGAATCTTCAATACCAGGAGAGTCTGAGACCATCAACAGACTTTCAATGAGTATCAGGCTGCATTTCTTCTCTTGCAGTGCTGCTAAAACATGGCCTTGCCCAGAGGGGCACTCAGGAGCAAATACATCCATTTAGAAAAATGAGTTTGTGGTACCAGTGGAGCAAAGTATAGAAAAAAGAAAAAAAAATTGGTGCTTAAAACCCCAGTTGTGTATTCAGAAAACAGACTGAAGGAGGTAGGCTATGATACAGCACAGGAAAAATAGGCATTCAAAACTGAGCACTGGGCGTGTGCTGGAGCCTATTTCTTAGAGGGGCCTGTAGTTTCAAAGCTGTGTGAAGGGATCAGGAGGGCAGGGGTAGAAATATTAACCGGTAAGTGGTTCCAGAAGGGCTACATTATTCTTACATGACATATCAGTGAATGGCACTTAACTATGCATTAGCACATGGGCAAAAATATTAAGTCTATATTTATGAGAAATACTAAGTCTGTGTTTATCACCTTGCAGCCAAAGAGCTCAGGTGCTACGGCAATATAAATGAATGCATATGTGAGGTATAGCACTTGTGGCCCGGTGCAGTACTTTCCACGCTTTTCTAGTGAATTGTCTAGCTCTGGAAAGATATGGTTGACATAAACTTGATTCTTTGATTTTTAAGGCCCTATCTGTAATTTTAGTTTTTCTAATAATTTTAAATAGCTTTTACATTGTATTTCATCTCACTGTATCTTGCTGTTTTGTGGGGCTTTGAGGTGTTCAATTTGTACACACGCTTGGAATTGGAGAAAACATTGGAAAAATTCCCCAGCGCAGAAATGTTTTGCTTTTTGAGGTTCTCCCTCTCTCCAGACTACCATACGCACTTCAGCATCTTCTTTTGGCTTTCCAGATACTGAGACATTCTTGCAATTAATTTTGTACATTTCTTTACAGCCTAAAAAAATCCACGTTCTTTTTTGCAACCAAACCATACAGGTGTCTGGTAGCTTGGTTAGACACTCTGGTGTGACCAAGTAAATCAGCTCACAAAGGGTGCTGCGTTACCTACAGCTACATACAGAGCTGTTCTCAGGAAGTGTCCGTGTGAAGCTGGTCTGTCTAGGCAGCAAACATGCCTTGAATCTCGGTAAATTATACCATCATTCACAGCAAAATAATCTTGAATTATTTTGTTGCTCTTTTATGAATTCAGATGTCATTCCTATTTTAATTCACGTATTCCCAGCTAACATTTAATTAAGACAGGTATTCTGGGGTAGCTGTTTTTAATTTTCTTCTAGCTGTGCTTCCATTTCTGTTGTTGCTTCACTGCTGATTTTACTTTAACAATTGGTTGGAAAGGTTTATTCTTCCTTTAATGTTAGTCTTTAAATACTTGCTCGCAATAGGGGCTCTCAAACGCTTATTATACTGGACTACGTGATGAGAAACAGTCTGCACTGCCGGATCTGGTGGATGATCTCCTGCTATATATATTTCTACACAGACACGTATGCTTTCAATATTTTTGCTACCTGTCTTACTTTACATTATCATTTTTGCAATTATTTATTTCATTGCAAACTACCAGATACCACAGGAGCCACACAAAGTAGCCATCAAGGAAAGGTTGTTTCCTTCATAGCTATATCAAATGGTCACGGTCTTTGGCACAGTAAGTTACTGAACAGTGCTACTTTTGTTCCTGTGAGTATGGAGTAGGAATGGATTTAGGCACATGGAAGCTGTATTATTAACCTGCTGTGTAATCGTAGTCCAGCAATTTCCCATTGGCAAATTTAATGTGCATCATGCTGACTAAAATACAAATTGGAAAGTATGAACACAAGCAACACCAGGGAATAGTTACCTTGGAACTAGTTAAAAAGCAAAGAAAAGTAACAATGGGTGCCATGACTAAGACTAAGGTAACATTGTTCACTTGTGATAATGTCGAGTGTTTTTTCATTTTGTCTTCATCAGAATGACATCTACCATAATTTATTATGAATACCCACAACAAAGTTGGATGAAGAAGCAACTGAATCTCATTAAGGTATTTTTTTCTATCAAACCACTTGGTTTAATAATGTACATCTAAACCACCCTCAGTTTAGGGCTAAAATTGCCTCAATCCTTACAAAGCACAAGTGAGCCTTCATGCCCTTTCCCCCAGGGAGGACAAAGGGCCTTAAACGGTGCTGAGCACCAGTTAATGGCGTTCCATCTCAAGGTCAGGGATTCATCCTGGTTTGCAGTGGTTCAGTGAGGGGAAGATCTATCGGGCTGTGACACTACAATACTTAGCAGCAGAACTAGAAAAAACTCCATCTGTATAGACGACACGTTTCCAAAACTTAGTTACAATATCTTTGTTTTTAACAGAACTTGGGTTAGGAAAAGGAAGACCTTTATTAAGTACTGTTGTCTTGGCATTTTTTGAGCCTGTTCCCTTCACTGTGATGTCTCAGATGGTAAATTCAAAGGCAAAAATGTCATTTTATATTAAAACCTTGATCAGCCAACAGTCCAAACTCTTCCCTGGGGTGACTTTCATAGTGTTATGCCAGGAACAAATTTGATTATTCTCGAGAAAGGACAAAACCCCCCAAAGGTCTGAGGCCTGTTACCTCAGTGTTATACTCATTTGCAACTATTTCGAGATCTGCCCTTCCAGTGGTTTGGAAAACTCGGACCTGGAATGATGGTGACAGCTCCCTGCTCTGAGAAGGTCTTTGTCTTTTGGATGGCCAGTTCAAATTCTTTTTCCCTGGCCGTGAGGTCACCTAATGAAAGTTAAAAGCACTATTTCCACCTTAGTCCTCATAGCGCTGCATGGATGTGAGCTTTTCCCATTCTTTAGTTTGAAAAATTGATAGCTTTGACATCTGAGTCTGAATTATACTAACTGGTAACGATTCAGCAATCTTGTTACTAATGCTCAGATCATTCACAGAAATGTCAATACCAGCTCTGTGACTTGCCCTTCAGAACAGTAAAAAAATGTTCTGAATAAATAAAACCCCAATAGCCCCACACCTAAACCTTTACACACTTTAACAGCCAAACCAGAGCTGTCACGGTGTGTTTCTTGCATGCTTTGTGTGCTCAAACCTGACTGCAGCAGAAACATGGCACTTGACTTTTTGCTGTTTCATGCTTAGATCTATAAAGTTGCCAGGTTGTCTGGAGAGGAAGCCAGGAAGCTGTTTGCAGAGATGGAGTGGCCAGAGGCAGCCAGAATGGGAGATGAGGACTGAGGAATATTTATGAATACTTGAGAATATTCTCGTCTGAGTCTGGGTTCTTTTCCATTCCCATCATCAATTGAAAAGAGCCTGGAGCTAGTGGTTTGTAGTGAGACAGTCATTAGAAAACAGAAAATGTAAGCAGTAGGGGAGAAATGTAAAGCAAAAGATTTTGTTTGATGCTCATGAAATATTGGAATAAATTCCACTGCATTGTGTCTACGTGCTTAGGAAAATATAAATAGCATACGGTCGTAGCAGTCGGCCCTCGCTATTCTGATGGGGGACAAGGAATGGAGTGGAGTGGGAGATACTTCAAGCGCATCACCAAAGATGTGCTCTACAAGTGGTAAAGCAAATATCAATCTGTATGTACCATAACAATGAAGGGGAACTGCAAAACGATCTTCATTTCTCAAACAAATTTTATCTCCTTCAGATTTTATTAGTGGGTGGATTGCTCCAAGTGTAAAGGATTGCCTGCCCTGCAAATAGGAAGGCACTTATAGCTGAGGCTGTAGTAAACACCAAAGAGACCCAGGAACTTGCTTTTTGGGATCATTAAAGAATTTATCCGCTACCACGAATGAACCAAATGGTTGGAAAATTCCTATCCCAGTTCCTACAGGGATGTAGTTTGAGTAAGCTTGATCTTTTTGACACAAATCTTGGAACTATCCAGTATGAACAGACCTCAGGGTGTTACCAAGACCTGGGGAGGCTTGGTAGCAGTGTCATCCTGACAGACATCCGTCTAGCCTGTTAAAGACACACAGAAAGACTTCACAGCTCTCTGTCTCAGTGGTTCACTGTTGTTACAATTAAAAAGTTTTTTTTCCTAATATCTCCCTTGAATTTTTTCAGTTTCAGTCTATTACCTTTCAGCCTCTGGGCTGACGAGTGCTGATGCCTACTACACACCGCTGCTGGGCAGACTGGAGTGGCTGCCCCTGAATTTTGGTAGTCTTTCCTTTGACTAAAGCATGTGATCAAGACAGTGAGGAATTAGCCTCTAAGTTGCAGAGTAAAATGCTTTAAACTCTTTTTGATGTGCAGTACACGTAGGGAAAAGGAAATATTTTAAACAAGATAAGCTGTTAAGTGTTATTTAAATGATCTCAGAAAAATCCATGGCTTCTGTAAAGAAGAATGAAAGCTCCAGCACAGTTAAATACAAGTGCTGGTGAACGTTGCAAGAGTGAGTATCACTTACTGTAAATATTATAGCTTCTTCTAACAGCACGAGATGGTTTATGTGTCTTTCATCCCTGCAGATGTACTTTAACACGTTAAAAGGTCAAATTTGCTTTTTTGTTTGTCATTATGTAGATCCTTGCAGTTGTTTTGTAAATGCAACGATCTAAATAATTCATAAGAGCGGAGACGCCAGCTGTCGGTGCCACAACCAGGTAACTCCTAATTCATGACCATCTCTGTCTTGAAGACCACAAAGGATGTAGCTGTGCACTAACTATGCCAAATTGTGGTATGTTGCTGGAGGCTTGTTTGAATTTCAGGGTAAATCTGGCAGTTGCAGACAAGAATAAAATAGGCAGAGAGAAAATATTGATCAAAGGGAATTTTCCCCTTGACATAACTTGGAAAGTGCACCTTAGGTGCTTAATTAGGATCAAACCAGGCAGAAACTATATTGGAAAAAAATTGACAGTATATCTAAAAATAGAAAGACCATGCCTCTTGTAGGAGCAAGTGTGGGGATGTCAGGCATAGCAAAAATCAATCCTGTAATAAGATAGACTGATGGCATATCAGAATAGCTGCAGTTATTCTCTGCCTCACGTGGAACCTGACAGTCAGCACGTATTTGTGTCAGCCATTCCCCAAGTTACAAACATTTTTGGCTGAAGTGACTGTATTTTTGAGGAGGAGCTTGGCCTCCTCCTCAGGCAGGATGTTAAAGCAGCTGGGAGTCACCCCCTGTCCCTGTCCCGGTATTGTCCTTGGAGGAGCTGTTGTGGCGGAAAGCGTGTTTGCTGGAAATCCATCTTGAAAGTTAGGAGCTACCTGGAGCTGCCTGTTCAAGGGATTTGGACTTATCTCCTCAGGCACAATCGGGCAACAAAAATCTGCCAAATCAGAAATTCTGGAGGTCAGTGGCAGTCTTTCACTGTCTTTACAGGAAGGCCTATATGCTCTTCAGCTGGAAGATCTTCATCTTAACTCACTGAAAGAAATAATATTGCTGTGTGAGCTGACTGACTGGGGCTTAATCAGTCTGTCTTTGATTTTTTTCCTGCTCTCTCAAGTCTGTGCAGGTGTAACTATAAAGGAATCTGGAATAGCAATAGGAACAATGTAAATTCTATTTTTTACCTCTCTGAATAACAGGGAAAATGTAATTTCCAGCTGCCAGGACTGATTAGCACAGTTTGACTGCAAACTTATAGCAGCTGTTGTTTTTTGTGTACTTTGTGTCTATTTGCATACAGATTTGACAATGTAATTGTCTACTGACATAAAGCACATTGAAGGGAAAAAAGTGAGTAAATCCAGAGAAAAAAAGGAGTTCTTACAATCTGCTTCTGTATTCCAAACAAAATTTAAAAATCTACCATTTTGTAGCAGAAGTTGACTTTTTATTCCATAAAGCATACATGGCCAGCTTAGAAGCCTTGGAGCCAAATTTAGTCTCGTAGCGTAGACCCAAAGTGAACCCATGGCACTGACTTAAGGTCAGATCACTTGTAATTCAAGATTTAACAATTTGCTTTACATAGGAAGTAATATTCTCCAGGTAAGGAAAACATGAAGAAAATGGATGTCACTGCATCTACTGTTAGCATGTTTGATTTAGAAATCTGTAACAACTTTCCACATTGCATGAGCTGACCCATCCTGCGTTGAGATGACCCATATGAGGCTCAGAACAAGCAGGGCTCTGACGGTGGGTGGCAGCCCATCTCTGCTAGCACTGGAAAGGGAGCATATTGCAATACTGACTGCAGTGGAATCAGGACTTACGGCAATCACGACTGTGTGTGAAAACTTTCCTCTCCCTGTCTGCCCTACTTTTCTGTTTCATCATAATTCAAAAGCTTCAGCATCAGGCTGATTTTGGAGGGATTTTGCAGCCAAGGAACTAACTGTGTGTGATAGGAAAATGTGCTGTGGAGAGGAAAAGCTGTTTTTCTTGAAATTTTAAGTTGTGATTTCTGTTAGAATCATAGTATTAGCCTGGGATTAAGTGGAAAGCAATAGGTTAGCAATCATCTTTTGGAAAGACTAACAAATCTGAAAGGCAACTTTTTTTTTTTTTTTTTTTTTTTTTCCTGCTTCATTTAAGGCTACCTGATTTAGAATTAAAAAAAACCCCACACCCGTGAAAAATCATCATCCTTTCTGGTACATGTCTCATTTCCCTTTTTTTCTTATGCAAACAGTTTGGTGCTGAAAATGTCTCCCGTGAAGCCTGGTACTGTTTGTTATGGTTAATGACAAGGTTCATGTAAGCTGGTGATCCTGGAAAGCAGATTTTGCAGGAGCACTGGTGCGGTCCCATCCCTGCGGAGGTCGATGAGAACAGGCTGAGGCAAGGTCGGGGTCAGCTGGTGGGTGTGTGCTGCCCAGGGGGAGCAGAAGTAATTCGTGAAACTGTGTCCAGTGCTGTTAACAACAGCTTTCCACATGTACAATTAAAGTAGCAAGAATCAAATTTAAAGATGAATTAGATGCTTTGAATGTGTCTCTTATTATAAACTAATGACCTGTCTGTTCCTTGGCTAACACCCTGTCAAGCATTTTGACCAGTGGCCTCACAGAGATGCCAATATGAATCAGCAGAATCTTTTCAACCGGAGTGAGTATTGGAAATGGTTTCTTTTCCTGTGTTTCCCATTCATTTTAAGTATCACTCCCATCACACTAGAGATGTCAAATAAATGACAGGCAGGAGATGAAAATGAAAAACAAAGCCAGATTAGGAGTAAGTGTTAATTAAAACAGGACTTGGAATAAACAGAAAGTTCTCTTTACATATCTGTTGCATATAAACCTTTGTTTATGACCCATTTTGATTTTCTTTACATGGCGATTTGTAATGATTTCTAGTAGCTATTAAGTGTCTGAAATGTAATCTGTCTGTGATAAAACTTGGTCGCTTGTTGTAAGTCACGGACGGCACTGCTATGCTGCGCAGCGTCAATATTCTGAACACAGAAACTTGACATTAACAAATGTATGCTGAAAATTATGGCTTATGACTTGGAAATAAGTGTGTCATACAATACCTATCTGTTGACAATCATGGGAATGAAAGTAACCAATGCCTCAAAAGCCACATTTCTTGTCCTTTGAATTAGCTAGCAGCTTTTGTAAGTGGTTGCCAGTCTTTTCTTTTAGGAAAAAGAAACCACGTTAATACTTACAGTATTGCTTGGGGGAAAAAACAACTGGTTGCCGAGTAGAATTTGATCCCAAATTGATAAGACTTTTAAGTTTCTGTGTGTACAAACATACATACACGTTTGTGTACATAGAGATATAGCTGTAGATATTTTGGTGTGATGTGCAAATGTATGTATAAATAGCTATATATGTGTGTGTTTGTGTGTATGTATGTCTGTATACACCTACCTCCAGGATGCATTCCTATTTATCATATAAATATTTAATAGAAAGTGTTATGCAATTTCACATCAGTCTAGAAGCCTCCTTTGATCTGAGATAGTTACTGCCAGTTGTTGCAAATTATTTTGGAAGCTTTGTGAGTTGTGCATATCAAGCTATGGTAACTCCAGCTTATATCATTAAAATGTTTAAGCCCTCAAGATCTGTTAGGCTGCTGTTTTGTTTTGGTTTCCACAAATTAAATCCCCCTTGAAAAAACTAATTTAGCAACCGAAGTGGATCATCGTATAGAGCATTAAGACCGTAAGTGGTAATAGCAAACAATAATGTAAAAATTTAGTCACCAGTTTCCCTTATGATTTGTTTTATTTTACAGCTTCTGCATAACTTCATCTCACTCGACACGCAGCCTTGTGAAGGACCAGATCTACTTCCTTGCTGGCATCCACTGTGGGAGCAGCATTGATGGGGAAGAAAAAACTTATCATCATCCACCAATGACTCTTCAGTGAAAGGTGCTGGCTGGAGTCTCCCGGCAAGTGGCTTCTGGTGAGAATAATTCCCCACACCATCTGGGCTTCAAGTGGAGATCCAAACCCAAATTACAGCAACTATGAAGTGTGCTATCTATAGTTTATCTTCAGTTTTACAGCTAGTGCAGTGGTTGAACAGCAAGTTGGGAGCTAGAATATAAATATTGGCTTTTTCTTCCTGGAACACACATGTGCTTTGATAGAGTAATTTATTTTTAGAGGATTAGAGTTTGACATATTATTTTAAAAAGGAGTGAACTGACTGAATGATTTCCTTTCTCCCATGTAGGAAGGCCTCAGGGTACCAGTTCTGGGCTGAACACAGTGCTCCAGTAAGCAGCATCCCACCACAGGTGTGTCTGGAGTGAAAAGCCTTACCCAGGTAGGAAAAACCCCTAAAGCTCATACCAAGGTTAGGAAAGGGAGGGAGACATTAGTGTATCATTCCAATTTTACATGAGGTTTAGCTAGGACAGGAGCAGGAAGCAGCCAAACAAGTATGAAACAGTGTAAGAACATTTCCTAATCAAAATATCTAGGATTTGGAGTAAAAATATTGCAGGTGTTCACCAAAAAATCTTTACCAAGCAAGCCTCCGAAGTGTTTGTTGGGTGGAGTTACCAGAATTACATCCTCTGGCGTTCTCAGTATTGGTGAGACTGAGATGAAGATGTGTGAGGTTCTCGACAGGGAAATTCCCAGGGTATTTACAAGCCCATCTAATTTTTGAGCATTTCTTTTTGCATATTTTTTGGAAAGTTGTTGGTGATACCCAAAATGTTGCATTGACTCTTTACTTGCATAATAACAACATTGCACAAATGAGGTAAGTCCAGAAGAACACATTAATTTCCCATTCACTGTGATTGATCTGCCCGAAGTGGATGAACTGAAGAGTTAAGGTGGGAGGTTTTAGTAAATATTAGAAACATTAAAGTGAAGAAATAACTTTTTCTGTAACACAAGCTCAGTACGTCGTGTCAGAATGACAGAAATCAGGGGAATGAATCCAGTGGGTTTTTCTTCTTTGAAATAGCCAGTCATCAGTGGCAGTACTGCATTCATAACTCCCAGGCATAGATCATTTAAAAAATTAATCTTCCTTTAGATGTGTTGTAACATCAAACACTTTGGTTACTTCCATCCTGATAATCTCAATCCAAAAATTAGAACATGGCGCTTCCAACATACCTGAGATTATCTCAGCCTGTTTGAACTGGTGAAACTTTCAAGCAGAGTTTTGGCCCCATTTTTCACCTGCTCTGGGGTCCTGCTTTGGGTTCTGGTGCAGGTGATTTTTACTATCAAAGGAAAGGAAAACACATTTGTTTGGCAAACTGTGACAGAGAACAGACTCACTGTTTCCTGTCTCTGAAATAGAGACCTGAACGGGACGAACGTGTCCCTTCATTGCCTTTACCCAGGGATGGGTGACAGTAAGGTAGATGCAAGGTAGGTGAAAGCAAATTTAACTGATCCCAAATATCAGCTGTCTGTTATTTCTGCAGCAGCTTGGAAATTCAGATCTACCTTGATTTGTTCATTTATACAAAATAAAAATTGTGAACTTGGCCTCAACCCAACACAATTCTAAAAACACTCACTTGGGTTTTTGCTTAGAAAGCCCTGTGTATAATTTTGAACTTGGGCTATTTTCCACTCCCTTTCCTGTAATCCTTCTTCTAGATGATGCCTGTTAAACTGATGAAGGTCCTCAGCTGTAATGACTGCCTTGCTGAAAAGGAAAATTTTCTCCTATTACTTGCAATGGGGGATTCAGTTGTCACCTGTGAGTCACGGTCAGTGCAGCCTTCCCTCTTTGCAGCCCCCTTGTTCTGGTGGGCAGCATCTAGCACCTCTTCATTACATTTTATTATATTTTGCTGTGCTCTGTGGAGCCCACTTTAGGAGGTGTGGCCCTAGTTTCTTTAACGGATCTAAATTTTCATTATATTGCAAAAAGTTGCATACAATTTTCACAGCATTTCAATGCAGGCTTAATTGGATGTGCAAAACGCAAGTGTAATTACAGTTGTGAAGGAAGCACCACACAAATAGTCTGGCTATTTAGGGGCATAATTATCCAGATTGCATTCACAGAAATAGTAGTTATATCTACAAATCAGTCCAAATGCTTTCTAAATAGTTTCTTCTAGTCCTAACCTTTTTTGTTATGTAGCCACAATGAAGAACACCTTGACTGGCATACACGGATCCAGCCTGCCTTGCTGAGACACTGTGTGGGGAACTGAGAAGCATCACACACTCTTCTGAGACACACAAAAAAAGACTGAAAATGCACCAAAACCTTTTTTGTGTGAAGACTTGGAGAAGATCTTCTGTGACTGCAGGAGGACCCCGTTTGGATGCAGGTATGAGGGGGTGGCACAGGGATGTGGGGAGGGAGCTATGGGATGGATGTACCTGGTGACGCAAGGCAATGGAGGTTTTTAGATCCATTCAATTTTCCTGAATTGATGGAAATGACAATTCAAAGATAAGGCATGGTCTGCTTACAACTTTTCTTTAAGTTTTAATTACATCTTCTTTTATAAGTAAGTACACTAAAACATTCACACAATATTAGAGTATTTTCAAACTTCTCTTTTGAAAGCTCTAGACCAAAGAGTATAATTTGAATATAATTTCTACTACAGGACACAATAAAAAAAATAAATGTATATTTAAATTGCTTGACTAGGTCCTTTTCATAACACACCTCACACCAAAAAAGGACTATTTTATTTAAAGAAGAGAAAAAAGGATCCAATAAATTCCAGAGTAAATACTAAACACAGACTGACAGGGCAGACGTGAGCTTATCAATGGAAAACCACAGATGTCCTCCTGGCGCTGCTCAAACAAGTCTCCCCTAGACCTGTATGCAGCCAGTGCTTCACACAAGGGTTTTAATGGCAAAAAGATGAAAACTCTTCAAGGCTTTGGGATATTAAGGGATTATATGGTTGGATTTTGCCAGTATTGGTAGCTGAGGGAAGAAGGGCTGGAAATGATGTTGAGGAAAAAATAATAAAAAAAAAAGGTCGGAGACATTAAAAGAAGATGTAAAATATGGATGGGGGGGGGCGGAAATAAAAGAGAAAAGTGTAAAAAGGGTGCTTAAAGGAAAAGATTGGTCAGAAGGGGCCAGAGGGCTCTGGGTGTATGGCTGCGGGTAGGAATGTGCACACACCTGTGTGTTTTACTTGTCTTGTTAGTTAAATGACAGCCCAGCTTTTATGTTAAGACCATAAACAGAAAAATTAACCCTGGAAGAAGACATTTTGGAGCACTGGAAATATCTTCGTCGGTAGTGTTTTAACTCCAAATACGTATAAGAATTGTGGTGACATTGTTAGTGTTGTCATTCAATCTGTTACTCTGAAATCTTCGCTCATTTCCACTGACGGATTGATGGTGCGCCTCTCGGGCCTTGTGCAAGGAAGGGCACACCGCCACAGCTGTGCTAAGTATCTGTGTTTTCTGCTTGTGGAAGCCTTAGCTAGAACATTATCAGACAGTACTAAAAACAGGAGGAAAAGAACATTCCTGACTGTAATTAATGTTCATCAGTTTAAACAGAAGATGGAATAACTGTGAGTTGTAAGAACGGTTTGAATATGTCTATTTTCTCATGTTTATTTTCTGTGGGCCTTATTCTGATATGGAAGTGGTGCAAATTAATTCATTCCAACAGCCAGATTTATAAGAATAGTACAATTAGGTGAAGGCCTTCTGATAGCCAAAGAAGTGTTAAAACCTTCAGAGAATAACTAAATGATCCATTATGTTTTGGCAACTGCAAACTCATTTCCTACCTGCTGTTCATTTTGTGGTCGCTATGAACCAATTATTTCAGATAATGGGGGAAACAGTCCCTTTATGAGAATCCGTCAAGAAATCATTATTCCTCTAGACGCTATGTACTGTTTTTAAAACAGAATTTGAGAGTATGGAGTCAAAAATATTTTCTTGCTTTGCTTAGCCTCTTTTTGGAGGGGTAGGGGAGGGAGGAAGGGGCTGGAGGGCTGTCACCATGTTCTCCAGAATCTTTATCAACCAGTTGTCTTGTCTACAACAGGGTAGGTGGGGGTGTAGTACAGCATACAACACCTTGTACTGCCCCCAGCCACAGGTTACATAGCGCAGCCGAGAGCCTGAAAGTGCCGACACCAGAACAGCAGCTCTGCTCCTCAGCAGCAGCTTGGGCTGTTGCATATGATATATGTATTTATCCATCTAACTATCTGTCTATAACGCCTATTATCCATCATCTATTTATAAAATATGCCCTGCTGCCTTGCACACAGCAGATATTTGTTGTTACTGCTGCATGCTGGAAAAAAAATAAATACCTCGCTTTGAAGACCAGATATAGGAAACCTATCAAGTCTAAATTGCTATGAAGGAAGGTGAAACCACACTGTGCTCCAGCCCAGGCATGATTCAGCTGGGCGAGCTGGATTATCACCTAAATGACAAGGTCACCGTGGAACCAATGCTGTAATATTTCTTTTGCTACACTATGCTGTAATATTTTTTTGAATTGTTAGTTTATTGCGATGGATATCTCCTGATTTAAGATCAGCAAGCTACGTGGCAGAAATAACTGGTCATGTGTATGGGGTGCATGGGACAGAACGTGGGCACCCCCTGCTTCCTAGCCGAACTCCCACTCTAACTTTGAATACCACTTCTTATCAGCTTTATTTTGCAAACAAGATACTAACAAAAATATTCTGGATACATTTTCTTTCTATAAACCTCTAACTCTTATTGACTTTTCTCCTTAAGTCCAATTGATTTCTTTAAGTCAAAATATGTCCCTGGCAATGTGGTGGCTAAGGGTAACGTGGATCCCATGCCATTTGTTAGCAGTGTCTCCTGTGTGTGGAGCTGATCATTAAAACTTGTGGTTATAGGATGAGGTGACAGTACAGAAAAAGCAGTGATAGTTATCTTTTCCTTGTCTCCTTAACATAGCCAAAGAATAAGGAAGGTAGGAAATTTTTGCCTCAAAACAAAAGTAGACTCTTACATAAAAAAGTTGTACAGATTAAAGCTCCCACTCCTATTAGCTGCTGCTTCAAGAAGGCTCTGCACATTGCTGTAAAAATCACAGACAATCTCCTCATTATTGCTGTTTCTGATTTTTGTTGCTGTAGCTGCCTCTGCCAGAGGTCAGCTGTAGCTCCTTTGCATTAAGCACTGTATGAGCACAGAAATGAGTATTTTTCCCCAGTGTCCTCATCGAGGGGTAAAACAAGTGAGAAGGCAAACCAACCCCAAACTTACAGCTGGGCTCTGGTTTACCCATAAGGGAGTTCCCATTCGAACTGCATCCATCCCCTGGGTGTGAAATAGAGTTGTGGATGGGAGAAAGGTCAAAAGCCCATGTTGGTGCAGCTGGGCACTAGAACTGGAGAGATGCTTATGCAAAACCAGTGAGAGTGCCACCAGGTTTGTCCTCTCTGCTCTTGAATTTGTTCTTTTGTGCTGTTTTCTTTCTTTCTCTCAGGCTTTAAGTTGAAGGAGCTGCATGCTTTAATGCTTGTTTGCCCAAGATCCAATACTTTCTAGGGCCAATTCTCCAAACATCCCTCTCTCACACTTCCAGGGAAGACAAAGCTTGCCCCAGGCTGAGTTGCCAAGGTGGATCTGGTACCCTCCTGCTCTCAGATGAGTGCATGCAGTGAATAATTCCTGACCTTTTTTTCCTGTACCTCAGCACAGGGATGAACACACTGGTTTGCCTCCTGGAGAGACTTCTTGCTAAACTACACTAAAACATGACCAGAATAAATGATTACAGGCCTCCCTGTGCCACCAAGGACTTCAATCAGTACAAAGTGGCACTGCCAGAAAGCTTCCTGATGGTAAATCAAGGCAATGCAGCAATTCAGTCACCACCGCTGTTATTAACTGAAAGCTCACTGGGGTTGTGGGTTTTTGTAGGCTACTGCTTCATGAGTCTTCTATTTTAACAGCCCCAGAAGTCAGCTGTGCCCTGGGGCGGTGGCGAAGGGAGGGTAGGAGCTGACCTCTGGATGCGTGCAAGATATCAGGTATAGCTGAACAAAACACTGTGGTTTTGAGACCTTGGGATTTAACTTTGAACGTGATTAAGGGTCTGCTTCATGCTAGTGCAAACCCTGAATAAAAGCGAGGGTAGTGTAAAGCCTCTGCAGAGTCACATGGGAAACCAAATAATTATACAGCGAGAAATGTGCTAGAATACCTTTTTTCCAGACAAATCCACTGCTCAGCATAAATAGCTCTAATAATACTCAGAACAGGATTATGTTGTCTGCCATCCTGGAAGAAATGCAACAGCCAGGCTAAGACACAAAAAAAAAAAAAAAAAAAAAAAAAGAGAAAATGCCGACCACATGCCTTCCCCAAAATATTCTCTCAGAAAAGGCAACACACTCAGGCACATGCCACAGCAAGCAGCCCACCAATGGCAATGCATAACCCTCTAAAGGTTCCTTGTACTTAAGGAAACAGGGTTCCAAATATTTTCCAAAATAATGGGTTTGTGCAGGTAAAGATACAATATTTCCTGAAGAAATAGGCTACAGTTCTAAATGAAGCATATTTTGTTGAATTTGTTTAATTTTTTTATTTTTATTTTAGGGTACCAGCAAGTTCTACCTGCAGAAGCAGGTATGGAACCCAAGAGTGCCGAGGCCTGTATGTCACCAGTGCTCTGGGACACATTTAGCACAAGATTTTCAGCATTTTCAAGCTGTGAACGCAGTCCAGGTCAGTAACAAAAGCTTCTCAAAGCTCTCACCAAATCAAGGTGCTGGGATTGCCACCTGAGAGCAGACATCAGAAACATTCATTTTCAGTCCAGCACAGAACAAACCCAAGGTGCTGGCACCAGCAATACCTGCAAAACAAAAACGGTCCTTTCTGGTCCTAGTGTGTAGTCCCTTAGGGGCACGGATGGGTGCTTCCCCCTTTTCATGGTGCAAGTTGATTTTTGTGTCAATTCTTTAGAAGTGCTAAATTCTGCTGTTGGCACAGCAAGGAGAGCAGCATAATTTCCCAGGCCATCTTAGCCCTGAACTGTTACCTGGAGTGCTGGGGCTAATGAAACATCTGGCGCACAAATGCCTTACCCTGAGGCCGGGCAGTGCCTACAGACTGGAAGTGTCCTCACCAGCTGGCTCCTACCAGCTGGCTGCCCTTTCCCGGCAGAAGAAACTATGTTTAGCACTAAGAGGCAAACATATGGATTGGCCACTGCACTGCTGTATCCTAAAGCAAGGGCAGAAACTGTCTATAAATGCTTCAAGTTATCAGTCAGGGTGAGCTGAAAGGGAAAAAAAAAAAAAGTTTCTTTCGAAAGCAGTGCAGAACAGACGGTGTAGCTCACACTGCTTCAGCTGTGAGGTAAGTTGCACTGGGCCCTACATCACCTCTGAATAAGTGGTAGTGTCCAGCTCGCCTAAATACTTCCATTTTGGGAAAAAATACTGCTCTTGGTCTGTTGGGGCCTCACAGAGGGGCTGCCAGCAGCGCTGGCTCGCAGAGATGCACACACTGACTTCAGTCAGTGGTATTACACCATCTCTGAGTTTGGCCTTTGCTTCCAGGACTTTGTATGGCAGCATCTCTTTGTTTCAGAAAGAGCATTCCTCATAAATCAGTTCTCTCCTAAAGGACCCAGGAAAAATACAATATCTCAATTAAACAAAAGTGGTTTTCTGCAGATCTATCACTCCAAATGGAACAGATCAATGTACGTCCTGTAATTCAGAAAAGGCATTCAAACCTGTTTCATCTAGATTCAAACCCTATTCCTCCTGCCAGTGTCATTTTCAATTTATGGCTGGGGAAAAGCAGGAGGGGGGTGTGTGTGTTGCAATTAACTATTACTGACTGGTTACCCACGTTCTTTTCTCCTTGTTTATCTCACACGAACGATGTTAGGGATCTGATGCAAACAGATCCATTCCAGAAACGCTGGAATGCTGCAGAAAACAGTGGGGTGTTGATAAATGCCCAGGTTGGGGTTTTTTTTTTTTTTCCTTCTTCGTAAGTCAGGCTGGTACGAAGATGGAAGAAGGAAAAGATAAACATATAGAACATGATTTCAGAGAGCAGGTGGATGGATAATTCTCAACACAGATTGTAAACCCCTGTGCCATTTTAATGTGTCATTATAGTAATGGGAGATTTATGCTAGCACTACTTGCTGCTTTTTTGCCAAAAGCACACATTGCCTAAATTGAGACTATTGATGTAGTGCTCTCATCATTTAAGGTGCATTAGAGACACTGTAAGAGGAGAAATGTGGAGAGGGATGTTGGGATGCTATTAGTGAGTTGCATATGAAATTAAATGGGAAATGAGCAAAAGGCCATCTCATTGTAGCACAAAACTTCTGTCTCTGCATGAAAATAAAATCCTTCTTACTCCATTTGCACTTTGTATGTTGGTAATTTGCACAGCACTGACTGGTATTACTCATTCGGCATGGCTAATATTATTTAGAGCATTTTGAAAAAGGCAATTTAATTGCCTGAAGATGCCATAATCCCTCTACTAAACATCCCCTAAATGGAGACCCAAACAGCATGAACAGTGCAATATTCTGGTGATGGCCTGTGCCATCAGCTTTGTCCAGGAAAACTTCATATTTATATATTTTTTTATAGATATATTTAACATAAAATTTATATATACATAAATACAAAGACGGATGAAAGTAAGGTAGGACAGATGGAAAGATGAATGGAGGAGACTGAAAGACAGACAAAGGCTGAAGGAAGAACAAACAGAAGGTAGGTTGGAAGAACAGAGAGATGGAAAGAAGGACAGATGGGATGGATGGATGGATGAAGAAGGACAGAAGGATGCATGGAGGTATTGATGGATGCGAGGATGGAAGGAAGGACAGAAAAAATGGAAGTAATACTGGTAGAAGAGAGGAACAGAAGGGTGGGCTGGAAGGAAAAGGAAGGGAGGATAGAGAGGAGAGGATAGAAGGAAGAATTGAAGGGCAGAAAAAAGGAAGGACAGAAGGAGGGAAGAACAGAAAAGGACATCAAGTATGGACAGAAAGAGGGAAGGCAGAATATGTGGAAGGACAGATGGGAAGGTGGATTAAAAGATGGAAGAGGAGATAGGAGGACAGAAGGATGGAAGGAAGGACAGTGATGGAAAGACAGACAAATGGGAGGAAGGACAGAAGGAGGGAACAATGGAAGGTTGGAAGGAGGGACAGGAGGAGGAAAGGGAGGATGGAGAGTGGAGGGAAGGACAGAAAAATGGAAGGCGAGTACAACAGAAGGAAAGGACAGATTGAAGGAAGGATTGAAGCAAGAAAGGCCAGATGAAATGAAAGGCATGTACAAAAGGAATTAAGGACGGGTGGAAGGACAGAATAGATGGATGGAAGGGTGGAAAGAGTGGAGCAAAGATGGAAGGAGGGAAGGATGGATGGACAGGAGGGAAGGAAGAAGGAAGGACAGGTAGAAGAACAGAAGGAGGGATGAAAGGATGGCTGGAAGCAGGGAAGAAAGGAAAGAAAAATAGGAAAAGAAAAATGAAAGAAGGGGAGATGAAGACTGCTGTTCAGTGGGTTTGTCAGCCCTGTACGTCCTGCATCCCTCCAGTCTAATGACAGCATGGGAGACACTCTAGTTACAAGTGACCTAAGAGGAGCATGTGTTTTGAGCAGGCAAGAGGAATAATTTGAACTTCTCTATCTTCACAAATGTTCTCACAAATTAACAAAGCCACAGCGTTAATGGGAAGGCTGTACAACGTGTTTCAACACTGAGTAGTTTCAGTACTGTCTCTGTCATATGACACGCATTTCCTCTTGTATAGCACTACACAAAAACGGGATCAGGAGAGAACAAGCCAGAAAAAGAATTTGCTGTCGGTGCCACAAGCATTACTTTCCCCCAACAAAACCAGAACTTCGGCAATCATTGTAACATGTCAAAGCCACTCCTGAGAGCTGGTGTCAGAGCCATACAGGCAAATTTTGCAAAGGAAAATTTGAACCTGGCCTAAACAACTTGAATATGCTTTTTAAATATACATTGCAATTCATCCGAGGGATGGTCTAGCGAGAGCAAGAATGACCTAGCTGCTTCAGCACTGGACCTGGCTCTGGAGGGCTGGGTTTAGTTCACAGCTCTGCCACAGGCTAAAATATTGGACATGATGTGTGCCCTCTTTTTCCTTCTGTAACAAGAGATTATTACTGCAGTACTTCACACTGGTGAGAAAAGACAGAATTCATTAACCTCTGAGTGTTCTCAGATACTCTGATCACAAAGGTCACATATAAATTACAGTATAAATGTAACTAGCTATTTTAGTGGGTTAGTCTAGGAGTTACCACACCATGAAACATTCATATTAAAATGAGCAGCTAGCAGTAGATCTGGTATTAGTACCGAAACTAAAACACACCCCCCCCCCACAAGCTCCTTCATTTAACATTTGCTTGTGTGTATTTGTTTACATCAAAGATGCGTTGTAGTTTTAAGTCGTGATCCATAGTTCTCTATGATCACAATTTATTGTGATTTTAATCACACCCAGTTTCTGCAGAGATTTTGCTACCTGTCAACACACACAACAGAAAAGTGCTTTTGAAACCGCACGCCAAGTTTGCAGTTGTCAGAAACCAGCCTACCTGCTGAAGTGGGAAGTGTACCGTGTTACCTTACGGGGGGCATTTGTCCCCCTGGAAGTACACAGAGATACTGGTCCACAGATCCCTCTAGCAACAGTTTTGCAGCGGTTCCCTCTACGCAGGCATTTAAGCAGACTAGCTCGGGGCAAATGTCAGTACTGACTCAGGCTCAAGTGTTTCAAACACTAAAAGGTGAACCTACCTTTTCCACGCCAGCATAGTTTCTCTCCACTCTCCCTTCTCTTTAAATACGGAATGTTGAAATCCAAAACTCTTAATCTAATTAAATCTTGAACTGTGGTTAGCTCATTTCTATCTCTGCTTTACATTTTATAGTTAGGCAATTTCTGTGAATGGGTCAAATCAAACTCTGAAGCAGCATGCGGTGTGTCCAAACATGAAACAGAATTATCTCCATTTTGATTTCAAGTACCGCAGAGAGAGAAAAGGCAAGGAAAGTGCTAGCATTAAAGAATGCTTTTTTAAACATTTTTTATTGCAATAATGATTTTTTTTTTCTCCCAGTAATGACCTTCCTTCCAGTTCTGTCTTTTTTCTGTGCTGTTGTTTGAAAAAAGTCAGAATGAGCCCCTAAACAAAAAAAATAAATCAAGAAAACACAGATTTCTGGAAGGATGGTCCTCGACCTGTTCCTGCTGATTGCTCTGCCTTGTGCCCAGAGCAGTGGCTATTACAACCTTCAACTGCCTGCAGAAGTTTACACTGAATCAAACATAATAATATACTTTTTGCATAGAACTATCATCCTTCACTGAAGAAAAACATAGTAGCGCTCCCCAAAGTCTGGAGAAGTTCTACGACTTTCTGAGCACTGCATGAAAAATCTGAAAAGATTTACAAGGGAAAATTTTATTTCTGTCTGCAGAGCTGTAAAAGGCATACATGTTCAATTTCACACACATCTGCACTCCCTCGGGTTAAACGCCTCCATGTTCTTGTCCTGATCTCATGACAACCACTAGCCACTCTCCTCATGAAGTTCCATGTGACGTGCAGTACGTTTAGCCACATTTGTTTTTTTCCAGTAGATGATTTTCCAATTAAAGCAGATTAAGTCTCTAACCTGACCTCATTGTTGCCATTTCTTGTGATTTTTAATGTCTTGCAATTTTACTTTCTCACTGAAAGCACCATCCATGGGATCGCACATCATGGGCTTGCAGAGCAATTCCATTTTTATTAAAAAGAAAATCTTTGAAGATATCATGCAAAGATTGAAATGATGAATGTGAAAAGCTAAACGTCCCTACAGTTACTGTTTCCTAAAGCCTCATGAGCTTTTCATGCTTCAATCATGATGATAATGATTATTTAATGCTTGGAAGAGGGTGATGAAGACATCAAGCCAGACCCTAGTTCTAAGGATTTCTATATCCAAAACACAGAAGGGAAGTACTTTTCTACCTGGTTTTTAAACTGGTTTTGGTGTATTTTGGGGTGGGGAAGTATTTTTAACCAAAACTCTTCCGCTCTAACTATTCAACTAACAATTTAACGACCATTCCATTTCCCAAGGGGAAAAAAAAGACCACAGAGGAAAGAAGGCAAATTAAAGACTTATTCTGGCGATAGGTGCTACAGCATGAGCACTTGGGGCTAGAATTCCCTGCCCACGTGTCCCAGCGCAGTTGCTCAGCCATTGGTTCGCCTGTTCTCCCGAATTGGGGAAGAGTTAGAGAATGAAACACAGTTGCTGCCAAAGGCACAGCGAGCAGCACCTTGCAATCGTATAGAATGGTTGTGATTGACTTCAATAGCAGCAGCAAACGCATCCATAGTACTTAACTGTGCAATACGTACCTCATGGCAGTGAAAACAGCACATAGAATTCAATGAGTTCAATGGGAAGAACAAAAAAACACATGTAAAAGAGATTTGACCAAAAGTTTCTCACTGGTCTCGCTCTAAAGCACTTTTTAATCTCAAATAAGTAACCACTATCCACCTGCTTACAACTAAAATTCTCAGTGATACACAGACCGCAGACTAGAAGTTGCCAAGGGAACTGCATTCACTTCTGATGCTACGTGTTGATTATTGCAATCTGCTTATTTTTCTCCACCCACATATACCTTAAAATTAGTATTGCCCTTCATGGTCTAATTACCACGGTGGCATTGCTGTTCAGGACATGCAAATGAACTTGCTAACTAAATCGAAGCTTAAGCCGCTCTCATTTTCAAAGCAAGACATCAAAAAAAATCTTCAGAATTACTTTGTTGGTAGGTTACTTCAAATTCCTTTTTTTTCCACACTGATAGCAAAAATATTCAATGGCAGCTCTAGCTGAGATGCATAAATACAGCATTCCTTGCCTGTGCTTGCTCTGCAAAACTGAAAGTATAGAAGGAAACATTTTGAAAGCTATTCCCCTTGCTGTTTTCCCAACTCATGAGTCTCAACATATTGGGTACTGGCTACACCATCCCAGTCCCTTTAAATTCAGTGGGAGATCTTATTATATTGACCTCAGTAAAGCTGGGATTTCAACTGCATGTTAGGGAGGTCACCAGCTCCCTCTTTAAAGTCAACCAGAGCTGGATTATGTTGTCCCTGCACGGTCGAACTGGTGAGATGCCTTCAGTCTGTGCTAGCCGGAGTGACAGCTTATGCTTTTGGCCAGGTCTCCAGGCTACACAAATTACAACTGCTCCCGAGTTCGTACATGGACAGCTTTTGAATCTGGAGTTTTACTGAATATTATGAAAAGATTTCAAGATTTAATCTTAGTCCAGATTTATTTTCCTGCCCAGCTTGGTCATAGGACTGTGCATCATTTGCAGAGAGATTCAAAGCGATGACATTCAGATGAGATAGTCAAATGAGCTAGCACAGCTGAGAGTGATTATTTTTCCCATTAGTGTAGTAGTCAGAATAGTTTTGTTGATGCCTATGTGCGTTTTCATTTCTCCACTTGTTTTCCAAACGATACAAGAAACATACCACATGACAGAATGATGGAGGAAATTAAATTAATAGAAAATGAGAAGCATGAGCTATTTTACCACAAGGAGGAGACCAGCTTGCATTTATCTTAACTACAACTTAGAGAGTTTTAAATATACAAAATCCTCCCCCCCCAGCTCAAAAAATCAATAGTGGCCCAGAAATAAGTCCAGGGTAACCTGTCTGAAAGGCACTCTAAATATACTCAAAAGCAAGATAGAGGACACAAAATGAAAGGCCGTGGGAGCAGGGGCTGACAGGACTTGGGTACATTTGGGACCTCCTCCTCTTTGCATTTTAAAGCAGAAAGATACAGAGATACCCACCTGTGTCCGTAAGAACACAAGTCTGTGTCTCGCCTTCACCAGGGCGCATGGCAGCCGTCCCCCTGGCTTTACTGGAACAGGACAAACGAGATGCAAGGAAAGTACTTTTTTCTGATGGGCTGCTGGTGGGAAAAGGATCCACACTGCTGAGAATGTGTTGTACGTCTGATAATAGTGATCAGTAGCTGTTGAGAGCACTCAGAGAAACAGCTTAAACCCAGTCTCACGCTGGCGCAGTATGCAGCCAGACAAACAGCATGCCTGCCCACCTCCAAAACCAGTGCGTGCACACACAGGTAGATCGGGGGGGGGGGGGGGGGGGAATAAAAAAATTCTTTTCCCCCTCAGTTCCTCCCTGGTTAAAAAATGGCTCAACCCAAAAATGAAATTATATCACGTAACTCGAATTCTGCTGTCCTATCCAGGATCATGAGTCACAAACCTGGAAAAAAGCAGCATGATCATTTTGGGAACATGAGTGGTGAAGCAAAGGAACCATCCCTTCGTTTGGCACGCAGAAATAAATATTGGCAGAAAAAAATAACTGAACGTGGTGGCACAGTCTGTCCTGGAGGTGCATTTCCCACGGTCCCACCGAGCCTCTGGGTAGATATCGAGGAATAGTGGCAGGTGCGTGCAGGTCATCTGACCTGCTAGAACGAAGCTGGAGAGCTACACAAGGATTGGAAAATTGAATTCTGTAACAGGAAGGCAGAGCTGACTAATGTAGATAGTTTTGTGGAACTCAGATAGGTCATTGGATTTTAAGTGGTTTTAAAAATTGACTGTTAGCAGGTGATCAGTGCACAGTTCTCAGTTTGATTAGCTAGCTGGAGAGCTGACAGGTTTTAATACAGATATTCTTATACTTCTGTTTTTTTCCTACAGCTGCTTAAATTTAACTAAAATGATTGAAGCCTACTTGTTCCAGCCTGCAGGAGTAACTTTTTTAAAAGTGATTTATATAAGTAGAAGTATATATAAGTATGTAAGGCTCTATATAAGTAGAGCCACATATCAAATTTCTTACCTCTATACACACCGCTAACCCTCTCAGGAGGCTAGTTAGCATGGGGAGAGAAATAAGCAGTGGATCCAGCCTGTGAAGTCAGTGAGGTGCTGCCAGTGGTTTTGACAGGACTCCTGCAAGAGGTGCGGGGTGAAGAGAGGTGTCAGGGGCTGCAGCAGGGCTGACCTGCTCTCAGGAGGCGATGCTTGTCGAGGTCACTCACCTGAGCAGGACAGCGGTAACTGAAGGTATGAAGTGTCTAAATCACATAATGCAATAGGGTGACAGGAGATGAATAAGTATTACAAATCAGATCTGTTCCCCGTCCCCTTTACAGCAGTGAAAAGTACAAATTCATTTAAGTCAGAAGAACGGTGTGGTGATCAATATTCTGAGGTGTTTTCAAAATTAAATCTTTGTTTCACAGACTTTCTACTCCTGAACTGGGGGTTCTCTGGTCCTGTTCAGAAATCGGAGTAATTCTATCCCAAGCAAAGAACCTACCCCCAGCCTCTATTTAATCTCATAGGAAGCTATTAATCAGTGCTATCTGTAAGCTCCTATGAGCTTACGCTGTCACCCCTCTAGTACCCTTCTAGAAAATGCTGGAAAGCACGTCTACACGTATCCTTCAAAACTCAAACCTAATGGTCGATTAAAAAAAGAAAAACAGAGGAGTTTTCAGACAAAGGAAGAACATCTTTGTTGACAGCAATAAAATGTAACTTGTCACCAGAGTTGATATGTTGTATTAATGGCTCTTTTGTGAAAACACAGAGCTGAACATTATAAATATTGATGTGAGCACACTGCTGCTGGAAGTGTGTGATAGATGAAACTTTTTAAGGTGAATACAAAATTGTCTTCAGTGTTTCTCCAACTTTAAGTTAAAATATCCCCGTTTAGTTGGAAGCCATTACATTTACCGCCAGGAACAATTGTTTCTGCTGATGCAGCAGACAGAGCAGGGAAAAATATTCCTGCCTCCATGTGCTAGCCACAGCTGCCAGCAGCCATAAGGAACGCAACCAAGGGACAGCGCTCCAAATGAGCTGGAGTGCTAACACGTGTTGTAGTGTGTTTGGGCTTTTTTTATTTTTTGGTACAGAACTGTCTTGATGTTCACAGTGACAGCTTGGTTGCCGTGGTTACTTGTGAGCCAGCCTCTACCTTAATCTGAGGAGCCAGGGTACGTTTTCTCTTCTGTACTGGTGATTTCCACGTGGGCATTCCTTAAACTCAGCAGTGACTGTGGGATCAAGTGTCACAAATCAGCATCCAACTCAGTACGTGTTTACAGGGAAAAGG
The DNA here is from genome assembly GCF_023634155.1 of Falco peregrinus. Taxonomy (NCBI): domain Eukaryota; kingdom Metazoa; phylum Chordata; class Aves; order Falconiformes; family Falconidae; genus Falco; species Falco peregrinus. The sequence goes on from NC_073731.1 coordinate 2,675,684, forward strand.
GTCTAACAGTATTCCTGATACTTCCACAGAAAAAATACAGAAAAAACCCAATCACCCTACCCTTACCAGCATTTAAAAGTTGCTTAGAAATTTTCTATGTAGTAAATACTAAATTAATTATTTTAAGGCAGGCGAGGCTAGATGGACTCTCTTTGATGTAAAGACTGAGGTCTCCCTCAAGAGCTCCCAAGCCTACACACCACTTCCCGCGCCCATCCAGCGGCTGCTGCCCTGTTCAGGGGGCTGAACCTGGTCTGCCCCAGCACATGCGCTGGGGTGACAGGTAAATAGGGCTTGCTGAAAAAAACTCATGTGCCAAAAAAAGGCAAGTCAATTTAAATGCAGAAGAGAGGGTGCTAAAACGGTAAGGTGTCCACAAATAGCACCAGTTGCTGCCATAAAGGGACTTAAAAAAAAAAAAAAAAAAAAAAAGAGTAGTTTTAGATAGGATGTAAAGCAACGAGGGATTTTCAACAACCCCTAGAGCAGGGACGGCATTAAGACATAGTAAGGGAGTCGTCCTCCTACAGCCCTGTATGGGCACAAACCTCTGTGAAACTGTCACAAGCAAACCACCCCCATGCCCCAGAAAACCCCACCCAACCTCAAACATTTGCAATACTCTCAAAGAACAGGGGGAAGAAACAATTTTCTACTCACTTTGCAGATAGGAACCACGGTACAGACAGCTGGTCATGGCTCACCTCTTTCTGACACCACCACGGTCTGTCCAGCACACCACAAATACCCCGAGGTGACTGGCGGGGACCAGAGACGTACAGCACCGTCCAGCGAAGCTGCAGCACTGTGGCAGTGGCAGACAGAATGCCCCAATATGACTTGCATTAGTTCTGTCATTCATGGAAAAGAAAAGAAAATCAAAATAACCCAAGGACGTGAATATGTGACTTAAACCTACAGGAAATTCTACAAAGCTGATGAGTAGTTTTGACCTGTCCCACTGCATGAAATACAGTAGAATCTGATGATCACAAGCAATTTCAGACCACGATTACTGTTTTTAAACAGATGAACTCCAGCTCGTAATTCAGCAATAGTAACACACTGTTTGGAAAAGGTAAAAAGCACAATGATAAATGTCAGGTGCCAGTTCTCAGCTTGCAAATGGGACACTGAAAGATGAAGTGATTTGGCCAAGGCCATAAAGGAATTTGTAACAGACCTGGAGGCTGAGACCACAGGATACAACTGCTTTGCTGATACTTGAGCTGCAAGAGCAAAAGCTCCACCTGAAGTGACCTGGAGAAGAGGACAAATAGCAGATCTGCAGCGGAACAAGCACACATGGAAAATAAATGGCAAAGTAGCTTTTGGAAGTATTTATAACTCGAGAAAGAAGAGCAACATGTTTCAGATGTTGATGGGCATCAGCTTTTTACAGGGGATTGCTCAAGAATTTCTGAGCAATCCATATTAGGGAGTCCAGCTAGCAGAAATAACAGATCATATAGATTGAACAGGCTTGGTGTGTGAGGGGATTGAACACCCAAACAAAAGGAAAAATGCAGAACCTAAGCCACAAGTACTTGACAGACAGGGAGATTGTGTGTAAATCATTTTAGCTTTTCTACATTTAGGACAGGGGAATGTGAAGAAGTTAAATAATAGCTACTCCTTCTCATGCTTTAGCTATAGTAACTCACATGATTTATGCTTAAAGTTAATGTAATACTATATGTTATACAGCATATATATGACATGGGAGACACATGAACAAATAAACACTTACCTACATCACAGAAGAATTTAGAGACTGTGACCAAGATTACAAACCACGGTCTAGAGCATTCCAGGTTTGCAACAAGAAAGACTATAAACTGGTGTCAGGCAGGTTTAAAAGAGCCAGTGCCATGATTTCACTGAAATCTAGAACATGGTCTTCCCTCTGGGGAAAGCATATTTAGAATATTGGGAGGCAAAATCCAACCCTAGTGAAAAATCCAGTTATTTTATCCTCTCTGTGGGTAGTAGAAAATGTTTGTTGGCTAAGATGGGTGAATTAACCTAAGAATCTGCTATTAATTACTAGTATAAATGTTAAAGTTTTATTTAACTGCAAGACACAAGTAAAAAAAAACCCAGCATTTACAGAACAGCAGCTGTGAAGAACAAGGCCCTGCAGGTCCAGAAAAACATGGGTTTTCTGAAGTTCATCTTCAAGCAATGTTATTGAAATACATAATCAGGACTTAATCCCAAACCCCTGTTCTCCAAATGTTGGTGTAGTACAAGAACAAAAGACCTGAATTTTTAACTGGTGTGTACTTTAAAGAAGAGTCTGACTGCAAAGACATACCTGATAGGTACAGAGGAGAAAATGCCAGAAAACAAACCCCTTGACCTACTTCTGTAACGGAGAAAACAAGCACAATGCAGTATTTTAAAAATGCAGGGATATTCCAACAAGGACTTACTCCTGCTTGCAACTATCTTCAATCCAGCTGTTGAGCTAGGTGCTGTAAATCTTGGCAGTATTGTACTGTACATTTCTACGGTACTCGGATAAAGAAATTTATGCATTTTATTCAGGCAAAAGCCATGCCACACATCTATAGGACTGCTGCAGATTTGAGAATTGGACCCAGAGGCAAATAAATAACATAGCCCATGACATCACTTGTGCAGCCCAGCTCCACGAGCAGACCAACACATTTAGTCAGTGGCCATAAGGACAGGAGGCCAGAGACAAGCAAATCTTTAGTACATAGTTTCCTCTGCCTTGTAGATTGAAGCAACACTCAGGAGCTAGACTTAACTTTACAAGGCAAACCCTGATGCCCCAGGATTTTATCATTTGGTTTGTCAGACTCCAGGGTATGAATTTTAATCAGATTCACGATAGGTGAGGACCAAGCTTACTGACTGGAAAAGTAAAACAGCAGTTTTCAAAGCCAGAACCACTAACTTAGCTGCATCAAATTATTTAAACCCCAAATGTTTGCTTTCCCTAGGTTTAACAGCCTGGGAACTAGGATGATCCCTGCAAATGTTTATTAGGAGGCTCAGTCCAGAAAGGCTCCCTCCTTTTCCCTGACCCAAAGATTATTTCTTGAAATTTCCCCACAGTTCTTTCAGCCATCATTTCCTTTGCTCTTCCTGGTCCATGAAATTTGGATTACTTTTACAACCCTGCTTCCCAGCACTTTTCCGGGCACGTGAGTCCAAACCACACAGGCTCAAGAGGAAGCCAAATCCTGCCTTCCTGTGGTTGGAGCGGTTGCTCCAACCACTGCTTGCTGCAGAGAAACCTGGGCACCCATCAAACCCCTCCCACACTTAAAAAACGAAACCCAAAACAATGACACAAGTTTTTAAAAAGTGAGGCAGAATCCCTTTCACGTAACACTGAGGAAGCTGGCAGGACTGAGCGAGCGTGCGTACTGTGTGCTGAGGAGAGCTCGGGCGGTAACTGGTTCAGCCTCTTCAGCTTTTGTAGCTACAGACCTCAGAAGGATCCTTGTGGCCATGATTCTGCAAGCTTCTTGTTCAGCTCTGCTTCATAGGCTGAGTAAATCCAAGCAAAACAGAGCAGTAAAAGGAATTTTTGGGATAATTTACTACTTCAGTTTAAGTTAGGGTTTTTAATCATTATTTACCTTTATATTTTAGATAAAGACTTGTGAGTAGCCAATTACCCAAGGCAGCATGAGCAGCTTTAACAGCTGGGTTCAATGCATGAGCTACCTTTAGAAAGTACTGCCTTATTTTCTGATAGAAAGTGCTACAATTAAATATAGAGGCCGTAGCCCATACCTTAAAAAGGAGAAAAAATGATCAAGATAATCTGTGTGGAACACAGCTTTTGAGGATAAAAGCTTCCCAACAAAAGAGGGAGAGGTCATTGGTGTATATTTATATAATGCCAGGGCCAGGTTATTTGTGGGCTCCACTGAAGCTGTGCCAACATACACCAGCTGAAGAGCCACGTCTAAAGAGCTCATGAAACCTGTAGTCCCGCCAGCACATTGCCCCAGGATCTGAATATTTGCTTTTCTGAAAGATTCATGATTCTCTTAATCCAAAACGGTACCTCAGATTTTAAGACTGGATGTGAAATATTGGTGTTGCCTGCACTAGCTCTTCCCCCACGTTTAAATCCACCTCTGTATTCCCTGCAGAGCCTGGAAAACTGCAAAGGTCCATCTAGCTGGAATGTGGCCCTGACAAAGGGACCAGGGACGAGCGGGAGGAGGCTGCTCAGCAGTGCTTCCTACAGCCCCATCTGTTTTCTGGGCTCCTGAGCCGGGCTCTGCTGCCCCTCACAATGAGGGCCTTTTGTTGCTGCCGGGTTGGGTGTTTTGCTAAACGCATAGTAAAGTCAGATGAATAATTTACACTGAGTTTTGATTGATTTTGTGTCTTCTTTGGTTTGCCAGGGAGCAAGGAACTAATTGAAGTTCCTCATTAGAAATCACTTCTGCTTAATTCCTGCAACTGCTTTGAAAGCAACTCAAATTCTAGACGTTAAATCTTAAACATAAGCCTTGTTGATCTGATGCTCCTGTCAAGATACATATCCAGCTGGGTGAGCATAACTTTGCATTTTCCTTGTGGCCAGTGTTTGAACAATTCTGAACTAGGAAACAATTGCCCAAGTAATCTGCAATACTCAAACATTTGTTGCTTTAAAACCACCGGTGAAAAAGGGTTTAGCATTACAATATAATAGCCCTGACAAAACAACCAGAAAAGGGACGTTAACCCTTCGCCCTGGAAAGGGCCATGAGCTTCCTCATTTCCCGGCATCACCTTTCCCCAGCCCCTCTTTGTCTCCTTAGACCAGCCCCTGATACTCTCCTCTTGCTGCCACAGTGTATCTTGTCAGGCTGCAGTAGCCATAGAAAATAAAAGCTTTACAATCTTTTAGGATTAAAGCGATAGGCGTTTTCTATATTAGCATATGTTAGCATTAGGCATCAAACATATGTGGCCGATGACAAGGAAACTCCCAGAAGTTATACTGAAATTAGTCTCAGTTCTTGTGCAGATTATTGTCATGGCAATATACATTTGGAAGCAGTCACGGTTTGTCAGGAACAGTATAGTCTAGCACTTAGGTCTGCACATCTTGCTTGAAGATCCACAGCCACACAAATGCTTTACTGCTGAATATTTAATATCACAGTCATAGCTAAGGATATTATATATCCGCACCCACGGTCTGAGTTTTCATCCACACTCTAAAGGAATGGTTCTACTTTTCATTTCATATGTGGGCCAAATCCAGAAATACCATTATGATAAACTTAGGGAGATTTTGGACGTGGTAAGACAGCACAAAAATATTAATCCTGCATTTATAAAAAACAGGTAACACTAAACTATTACAGTAATACTTTTTAGTCTTAATCTCTCCTGTTCCTTTCAAAACATTTAAAAATATATTTCAATTCAGAGCAATTAAAGGCCGAATGTTCTTTCCTCTCACTTAGAAGCGTGTAACCTGCAAGCAAGTTGGATGAGATTCTTTGCCACACTTCTGTCCTCTCCTTGATCTCAGCGAGTGCTGCAGGAATTCCACGTCTTTGCACATTTTGAAATCTGGATTTACATTTTGTCTTCTACGTTGCTGGAAGCAGATGTCCCTGTGGCGAAACCCAGCGTGATGCTTCAAAAGCAATGCTAGTGCAGCTACCCTGGCCAGATCTTCCTTCAGCATCATACAGCAGCTCAGCCTGGGGGTTAAAGGGGGCTGTCTGTATACCTGCTCTGCCCTAGAGGAAATTTCCTCCCGAACACTTGAAGCTCACAGTTAGAAGTTCAAGCTGATACGATAGTTTTCTCTCCCAGTTAACTGTGGAAAGTATCTTCTGATCACCTGCTATAGAGATTAATACATTAATGACTAATTGTATTCCTCTGAAGATGCCAAACTGACTTTCAAGTACTTATGACATGTTATATGCAATACTGACCAGTCTCAGAAGTCAAGAATTTGTGCTACTGTAGAATAATAAGCTATCGAGTACCACTTGGGGAAGGTTCTGCTGTGCTGAAGTAGAGAAAGAAGAAAAATAAAATAAATCACACTTTTCAAACAAGAAGGAGTTTGATAGATATCCACCAGAAAGCTTTTAGTCTTTCACATGTATTATGACTTGGTATTTTGCTGGGCTTTTCTGTCATTATCTACAATATATTATTCAGGCAAAGGCTGTTCATTTTGGAAAAGTGAAATGCAATATTGAAAGGGTTAGAGACTTCTTCTAACTATGCCATCCCCATTAGCTTACTATCAGAGTGCTAAGCATATGCTATAAATAATGCATAACTTCATCCCTTTGCATTTTTTGAAAAAAAAACCCAATGTACTACAAAATTACAGGAGGGAAGAGACATTTCCGTAAATACATCCAACTACTATAAACTATCTAATCAATAACTTTTGTAATACACCGAGCTGAACAAATGATGGTTAGTGAATAATTTAATGAGTTTTGGCAGTTTCTACTCCAGAACTGGTCGTGCACAGTTTAGATTTTCTCCAGCACATTTGTTCTACAAAATTTCTTCTAAATAATTTGTATGAACAATTATTCTCTTTAGAATATTTGTGAGCACTTCACTGTGTCTGTGATTAAATTTGAGGTCTTTCAAACAGTTTTAATTGGGTGCATCAATCAAATAGGATAATTTCCTTTTTTTGACAAAACTCTACTGACCAAGTATCTTTTTTTTTTTCTAATTTTTAATCCATCACCTAACCCAGAATGATGATTACTAATCTCTATGATTTCTATACTTGGATTTGGAAGAACATTTAGGGACGTGTTGATCTCTGAACTGGTTAATTGCTTTCCTGAATAAAGGTAGGTATAATATTAGCTATAATGACTCTCTAAATTAGTTTCTTTAGCTCATTAGAAAGTTAGTGTTAATTTAAAAAGTTATTACCCCACCTATCCACTTTCTTCACGCCAATTAAAAAACAAGGGACTTGGTGCAAACTGGCATTAATCATTGGTTTAAGATAATATATGGATAAGTAAAGCTGCTGATGTATAGGCACATACCTAATTCTGCTGTCCAATTACAGCACCTGCAATAACTACTTTGTTACAAGTCATGTTAGCACGGACAGTGCAGGATGCAGAGTATTAACTTGCTGCAGCTACAGAGGTCAGAAGTCTTTCATACATGCAACCCCCTGAGATACGCAACCTGATTCAAAACCTCCCTCTTTTATTTCACTGTTACTCTAGTCAGGTCCCAGTCATCAGGGACAACAGCAGGTCAACATCTTTTCAAGTGGGTGGGAAGAGCCCAAACCCCTTTAAATCAGGTTTTTGGAATGTGAAAGTCTTTGTGCCTGTCCACAGGGTACTAAAATCCTTTTAAATCTGATCAAAGTCTCTGGCAAAGGCTCAGCAGCCGGGAAGCCAGCTAAGCCTTGCTCATTGCTGTATTACTTTTTCATAGAGTTGCCTTATAGAGCTCTCCCAGAGATACACAACAATCTAGTCCAAAACACGACAGTCCGATAGGTTGAAAGACTGTAAGATAACACAGAACTCAGCTTTTATCAGTCCAAGTAATATAAGACGTAACAACATTCCTTACCTAAAACAATGGAAATTCAATTTGGTAAAGACAGTGCTGGGTCACAGGTCAAGGAAGACGCTTCAGGAAAGGAAAAAAACAAATATTACGTATAAAATCTGAAATTCAATTCATGTGAATGTTCAAAAAATGTGGCATTGAATAGCTGAAGATGAGAATGGATATTGTAATAAAAGCTTTTTAAAGGAGGAGAAATATTTGTTTATATTGTCAACGTCTATTTCACAAAAACATGCTACATTCCAACTGGCAAATTCAAACTAAAGTTACGTTTCCAAATCTAGGCAGGTTTTGGCCAGCTATTTCAGTCTTTCTAATCTTCCTTCCTCCAGATTTGCCATTAATAAATCAAGGCTATTTGGAGTACATAGAATGATAGTGGCAGCTGGAAAGGAAAAGGATGTCAAATTTTTGGTTTACTTCGGAAATCTTGTGCTCTTTAATTCACTAACTTTGTGAGCCAACATTGAACACACAAAATTCAGAACAGAACTAAATAGTAGCAGGATTCTGAGCTTTCTCCTTTTATGTATGAATTCTGTAAGGTCAGCAACGATGACAGTTCTTCAAAGTATTACTTAAATGTGGTAGGCAGAGAGAAATGAGGCAGCAAATAGATACCCACATCAGCACTGACTTCTTTGTTGGCAGCCTCAGCAACGTGATGGCCCTTGAGACTGAACCAAGACAGCAGATATACATATATACACATACATTCGCATTACTTTGCCAGATTCATGAAGCCAAAGCCAACATGAATTGATGGGCCAGCACAGGGCAGCTTGCAATACCTCTCTCAGATCTGTGAGAGGAATATTTCTTGACCTGTGACCCTGGGTATTCTACTGAATATAGCACTCCCACTGAAGATATATTAATCTAAGTGGTTTTACAGATCCTTCTCTCAGTTCTGCAGAAGATGAACAACTTGAGTGATGTTAATGATGTTACATTGGAATAAAACAACATAAATGGTACAAAAAAGTAATAACCACTGTTTTCAGAGTGGGCCTTTGTGGAAAAAAAATCAATATATTTAAATTTTGAAGTCTTAATGATAATAGAAATTTATAGATGACTATTGCCCATTATCAACAGCTCTGAAAATTACTCAGACATGCACATAATAGTATCTCAATTTTGGTTGACTTTGGACAATTGTTTCATTGCTCCTTTCAGCTTATGTTTTAGTGCATTAGTTCACCAAGTGTTTCTTATCTGCTCTATGTTTGTTATTGTTGCCAGTGATGTGTGAAATTGGAGACTGACTGAAATTTCGAAATTTTCTTTGGTAAAGTTGCATTGTTGGAGGATCAAAATATTGACAGCCTGATTTTATAATTGTAACTCAATCTTCATGCCTTAGGGCTGTCATTTAAATTCTACTTCAGGTTTATGTTATGCCATTTATGGCTTTTCTTCAGTAATACATTGACTGAAGTTGCCTTTGGACGCTGTTCACTAAAGCTGGCTGAAACTTTTTGGATTTAATGTTTTCCAACTTAATGTTTTTCACTGAAAAATGCTGCCGTCCCTAAATCTAAACTTTCTCCAGATTTATGCATTTTTTTATGCTTGACTTTCACAGGAGACAAAACTTATGCTCAAGTGTTTCGTTTAGGAAAAAAACCTCTATGTCTGTCTTACAGGAATGAAAATTAAATGGCTCAATTATTCATTTCAAAGCAGCTCTTCCTTCTAAAGCTTGTAAACTACATTTTAGTGGAGGAGAGGGGAAAAGAATGGAATATATTTATTGAACTAAAGCAACTGGAAGAAATTAGTATCATCAGGAGGGGGTTTGTTTGTTTGTTTTATGCCCATTTCAGAGCAGACACAATTTTTCAACAAGCTTTGCTGTTCATGCACCAGATGGCTTTATTTTTCCAATACTTTCTTTTCCTCACATACATTTTCACTGCAAGTATTTTGCACATGGAAGCAGGATACGTATGCTTTTTATTAACCTGCAAGATATTCAGCTATACAATAATTCATCCTGGCATCTGATCAAAATTTGGTGAACCAGACGATTCAATGTATATTCCTAGAAGGGAATAGAAGGAACAGCCAGATTATCCCTATTCAGCAATTATCATAGCTACAAAATGATCTGTTTGCCACCTAAATACTTTAGGAGAATTAAGTTCAATTAATAAATAAAAAATAGGTATCAGCATATTCTTGAATTCCTGGCACAATTCCCCCATTTAGCAGCCAGTTGATTTTCATGCCTCTAAGAATGCAACGAGTTTTTAGGTTAGAGCAGTTTGGCCTAATTCAGCATTGCAGAGAAACTGATCAGCTCTTGCAATGGAGACAGATAACGTGCTATTAAAAAGTGTAATAATCCATACAGGTTTATGTATTTAGCTAACATTTTCAGAACTGCCTTCATTCTCAATGTTTATATGGCAAAACCATTTGAAAATAGCCACAGGAAAGCAAATACTCTTAAGGTCTTCCATGCATTGTTAGCATTTATTATATATAAAGTTATAAGAAAGCATCAATGTATACATGCATCCATTCATGTATACTGTGTTTATTAAAATCCATTTTAAATTAAAGGATGGAGGAATGCAGTATGCACAGTGAAACTCATGGCACCCAGGATAATTTTTTCTAAGAGGTAGCCTATCAGTCTTTTAAACACTTTGCAGCCTTTATTTTGGTCATCTCAGCAAATTAAATGCTTAATTGCCACTTGGACTACTTTTTTCTCTAAAGCTAGTGCTCATTAAAAAAACCCACCTACTGGAATTCAAATTAGTGAAGGCAATGCAAAGCTGGGATGCTACAACTCATTACTGGCATAGCTTTTTTTTTTTTTTTAATAAATCCCAAAGGGACTAAAATTGTTTCCAAAACGGCCTTTTATTCACCATCACAGTCACAAGTACATTTTGCTGTGCAGCCTGATTTTAAGAGGGGTTCTTCTTCCAGTTTGTTTTAAAGAGAATGCTTCCTTTCTCCCTCTCGTACTTTTCCTTCCTTTGCTTCTCTCTTGTTTACACCTCCGAACTAAGATTTCTGCGTGTACAGACTCCTCTTGCCCTGACAGGGAAGCTCTGATCCACAGCCACGAGAGCTCCCAATCTGTCAGATTAAACTGTGATGGGGCAAGTCAAGAAACTCACTCTCCAAAGCATCAACAGAAAGAAACGGATAAAGGCAGATCCAGCAAGAAAGATCAGTGTGACTATGCAATGGAAGAAAAACCAAAGAGAAGGAAAACCAAAATGCACATGTGTTTCTCTGCTGCTTTTTGAGGAATGATCTTGGGAAGAGGGGGGCTGAGCGGCAGCTCAGCGGCTCTGCAGGATGTCGGAGTCCGGCTGCGGGGGGCAGCTGAACTGCAGGGCTGGCGGCGGCTGCCTCCCGCGGGGGCCGTGCGCGGGGCCGGTGGGGTGGCCGAGGCATCTTACACTCTTTCTGCTTTAGGGTTTCAGACTCCAAAGCAGAGGGACTGGACTACCAACACCAGAAATTGCATTGTTTGCTGTGCACAGCTGGAACAAAATCTACTTTAACCAGCTAGATTTTCAGCAGTACTTGGGACAATTTCCAAAATGAAAATACCAGACCCTCGTATGATTCTTCTCTCCCTACAAGGCTGAAGCTTTCAGACATCACATCCCTCTGCTGCTTCTATTATTTCACCTCATTCTAAGACTTCAGTAGATGGTATCTTTTTATTTCAATCACATATTTCTGAAGAATGTTTTGCTTTGAAGATTTATTCCTTGAACCACTGGGGAGGAGAAACCAAGGAAATATCTGTCATTTTCCCAGCTATGTTTATTACAGCCTGGCCAATTATTTTACAAGTCATCTAAAATTATCCTCTTGATTAAGCCAAAATATTACCTACTCTCCACTGAAAATTGTTTCTACATCCTACTTGCAGGATACGTTCAAGACAGGTTTTTATAGGGGAAGTAACTACTAGTGTAATATACTGGGAAACGCAATTATGTTCGTAACCACAGAAGTTAACTATTCTTCCTTTGAGGTTTTCCCATTGAAATCTTTCAGAGGGAAATTAAAGTTCTGTCAATTTCCCATGAGAAATTTAATTTCCTCTAAATATTTCTCTCTAATAGGGAATTTTTTTTTAAAAAATAAATAAATCACTTTGGTAAGGTTCAGTAGAATCACTTCATTTTAGTTTGCCAGATGCCCTCGCTGCAGCTTTGGTCAGCCTGGTGCGCCACAGCATTGTCAGGCTGTGCATTGCCTCGCTTTGCTTTGACACAGTCTAGGAGCGGACCTTACACTGTGAGGTTTGACTCCTTTGTAAAAAAATGGTTTTAGCTCATTTTTCAGAACATGCCTTCAATAGCCTTATTTCCTTAACATTTTAACCTTTCAAAAATAATCCTGAATAAGCAAAAAGACGATAATTATCTTTTTTCCTCCTGGAATGGAAAAAAAATAGTCAAAAGCTTGTACATTTCCAGATACAAATCTCAATTCTGTGTGGTTGTTACATGAGGACTAAATAACCTCTAATTCTTTAGTAATGAAGACATAGCCTTTAAACTGATTACGAGTAAGTCTTCTTCCTTTATGTCTATTATCTTTGCATTACCATGATTATGATTATGTGGAGCCTTAACCATGGATTTAAGGCCCACCATATTTCACGTGAGAGACCAAGTTGGTTTTTTTTCACATCGAGGAGTAGTTTTCAGTAGAAGGAAATATAATCGCTCCTCTAATCCTCAAATCCACATCCCTGGATTTGCCTCTAGCCTTACAGAAATGTTACATACTGCTGTTGATCTTCTCTAGCCTCCTTCTCAACTGACTATGGCAAAAAGATCTCCCTTCTCACATTTTCACTCGATATATAAAGTTTTAATATAAACCCACAAACTACAGAGCCATACATGAGACTTTGTTTATGACAAGGACATCAGTTAGAGTAACCTACAGAAAACTGCTTTTTAGAAAAGCTTCAAGGTAGCAACACAATCTTGTGACAAAACTCCCCAGCTGCTGAAATAGAGACAGCTTTTCCCGACATCTCCACTAGTGCAGGCAAAATTTTCTGTGCCTCAGCTTTCCATGCCTGGAAGGACTATTCTGCAGCTTCCATCTACCCAACATGGTCTAAGCCAATTCAGGTGCAGGTTTTTCTAGACACAGGTACCCCTTCCTTAAGCCAGCTGACTGTTTGCTTCTGGTACAAACAGGCCCTGACCTGTGGCAGACCCTTCTGAGCACTCTTCAGCTCAGTCTCAATCAAGACAAGACACAGCATCTCCCATCCATTACAGATATGGGCTTGGTTTCCTCAAGTCCTTACAGCATCGCTAGGTAATTTAAAACCTGGACCTGGGGAACAGAGTGGTTTTGAAGAAGGAGACTCAGATCTTGCTGCCATTTCTACTCCTATTTGCCATAAAGAAGGGACAAACTGACTTTAATGAGAATACTTACTATCAAAATTGTAGCAAGTGCTAATGTTTAACTATCTGATCACATTATTAAGAAATTACTCTATTTTGGAACCACAGTTTGACATTCTCAGAAGATATATCACCTTCATTAAGAGGCAGAGAAAGGTAGAAACCAAGCTTGCAAACAAAATGTGATTTGTCACTGATATGCTAATATAGTAGCAAATACATTGTGTCATCTGCCTCCTTGCTCTAGGACTTTGCAGAGGTATAGCTTTCTAAAGCATGGGAACCACGTGTTGCTTTAGCCTTCCCTTGGCCTGCGGTAGCTGGTTTGTTGCTGTAGTAGCTGATTCATATTGGCATAAAAAGCCTTTACTTAGTATGGTGAAATAGAAGGAAGGCTGGATTTTAAAAAAATAAAGTAACAAAAGCAGAATTAGCCTTGCAAATATTAATGCTGCTGCATTAGCAAGGGTATTTATACACTGAAGGTGAAAAACACCGTAGTGAACTTCTCTGTCTTGAATGCCTGGTAAAGAGGAATCACTTTTGCTCTCATTTCTCGTTCCTTGTTTTGAACAGATATCACACAAGACTACATCACACAACAAAAATCTGCCTCAAATCTTATTTTAATTTTGTGGTCATTCTTTTTCATTTTTTTCATATGTTCTCCATCTCAGAGAACTCATTTCCCCAGCCTGGTGCTGGAGATTGCCTGTCTATAATGAGGCTCAGCCTTCAAAATGTCAAACATAATGAAAAAGAAAAAAAGCCATAACGGAATCAGCCGTAGGGACCTGAGAGGCCTTCTGGTTAAACTTCAGCAACTCTGCCAGTTCTCCGGCTACAAAGACAAACAAGATTTCTGCCTACATCAGAAGGGCAATTCAAGACTACCACAGGACATGAATAACCCAAGCTGACAGCATGTATGCAGTGGAGAGGGCCGTATCTCCAGGTTACTGTCACTCACGCAAAATGAGCAACACCAGCTTGTCAGACTTGGCACCAAAAAAAGTAAGAGCCCAAACTGTGAAAGTCATGCTGCACAAGGGCATGTGTTCCTGGTTTGGGCATTACAGACAACCTATATAAAAAATGGAAGGGAAAACACAGAGTTCTCATAAACAAGTTGATGGAAATTCTGTAAATGTTCTTCCTCTAAACAAGTTGATGGAAATTCTGTAAATGTTCTTCCTCTAAACAAGTTGATGGAAATTCTGTAAATGTTCTTCCTCTCCCTTCCTATTACTTTCTCTCTCTCCACAGACATGCCCCAGAGGCAGCTCAAAAGAAACACCCCCCCACCCCCCGGTCCTTTGCCGGTGTCCTTTCACCTCCCTGGGGCAGAGCAGCCCAGGAGGTCAGAGCTGGAGCAGGGGACACCGGGTGGATGTCCCATATGACCACTATTTCAGCTTCAGGACTGGCAGCCCACAGCCTGGGCTCCCTGGAGGACGGTGCTGCCACCCAGCTGGAAAGTAGGCTATGCGAAGGCCAGCTTACAAGTTCGTGAGGATATTTAGGACAGAGAACGAATGGGTAAAATGTCTTGTGAGACAAGCTAAGAACTTGCCAGTGACTGCTGGTGGTACGCAGGCTGAGTGCAGAACCTCCCACTCACTCAGTTCTGTGGAACACCAACAAGTCCAGTGCAAAGCCTGACACTTGGTGGCCTTAGCAGGCAGTTTTGGAGGGGACTGAAGCGAACAGTCTGGTATGGTATAGAGCATTTCCTTCGTGCCTGTGTGCCGTGAATGCAAACAGCAGGTAAACGGCTCATTAACGAACATGCTAACGTTCGGGGCAGAATACTGATTATCCTGCAATACAATCAGCTCTGAATACCCACGAGTATCTTGTCACCTCCAGTACAGAATGTCCTTGTGAGAGTGCCGTACTATTTAATACATAAGGATTAATTTCCTAAGACATGAATGGGTACACCAAGTGGAATAAAAAGCCTTTGAGAGATGAGGAGATGCTGAGGAGCTGCACAGTTGCAAGACACTTCAGGGGTGAGCACGGAAGTGGCTCTGGCTGGTGACTGTGGCACAGAAGGATGAAAACACAGTGAACTCAACAAAACACAGGCTGGCGGAAGAGAAACCTGGTGATTAATAGATGTACGCTTGATTGATCTCACTACATATATAGTGCACTTTTCACAAATTATTTATCTTAATTTTATATTAATCATCAATATATTCAGCTTGACCAGAAAAATATTATTTGCATTACTCAACACAAAGGAGGATTTTTTTCCAAAGGAAAGCTAATTTTACGTATAATCTATCATTTGCAATTAGCCCAGTGTCCCTGGCTTTTGCAGATAACATTGGTGGCAAACTGCAAGAAAAGCCTCCTTTTACATCCCCTAGCATCAGCTACAAAAGCTCAGCAACCCCCATTTCCTAACTCTTTGCTGGCTACCTTCTCTATAGTAAGAAAAGAAAAAAATTGTGTGGGTCAGGAGGACTAGCACACATGGCGAGTACTAAAACTGCTCTATGGAAAGAAAGCATTCCTACTGTTCGTCTAGTTGTGAAAAGAGAATTACAGAAGTGCACAGAGGTTCCTGGAATAAGTTACTTAAAAAAAAAAAAAAAAAAAAAGAGAGAGAAAAAGAAGTGAAAGCTAATAGAAGGGAAAAAAAAAGGAGGAAAATCTGAACAAGTCAATTATACTGATGTTACAATGGTCAATATTATAACTGCAGTTCAATCACAACAGCTTAGCTGGTCTAAACAAAACCCGAAAAGATACTGTTGTGGACAGAGATCATTATTTTTAGCCACAGCGTTCATCTCTATCCTTGCTGTGAGTGTCTCAGGTCACAGATTCAGACAACACGGGCCGTACCACGCAGCACGCCCGGTGGGCAGCAGTGCGAACCCGGCCTAGGTGCTGGCTGCCCTGGAGGGCTGGCCAGGCGGGTGGTGCAGGGGGGACATTCCCCCCACCAAGCCCGGTGGGCCCAGTGCCCCAGGACTCAGGCGGGGACCTCGGGGCAGCGAAGGTACCTGTTGCTGCTGAACTCTGCAATTTACATGGAAAGAAAAACATGCCAGTCTAGTGCTAGTGAGCATGCAAACGTTTGATTCCCGGATCCAGTATGGCCAAGATTTCATGGCATTTTCCCCATCGAAGAACAAATAAATGCTCAAAGCTCTAGCGTTTCCTGGGTACACTGATACTTTTAACACCACTTCTGGAACCACTTACAGCTGAGGTAATTCAGATGATGATAAAACTACACCTGTTCATGCCAGCAGAAGAGCTAGTCTCATACACAACAAGCTAGATTATTGCTTGCAGTGAATTATGTATTCAGTGGATATGTTTAAAATATTAAGAATAAAATGGTGATGATCCCCCCCTCCCCCCGTAATTTAAAATACATAAAGGATATTTTTGTTGCCGTTGGTTGCATTTGTTTCTGGAACAAGTAAAGAGATAGCATTTGATCCTCCATTAAGGAGCAAAATGAAGACTAAAAAGCTTTCTGTGCTGTAGCACAAGAGTTTCAAGCGGTTTTTTAATATTAAAAATTATTCAGTTTAATATGCAAGGTCCCCCCCCAGTAATTAAGCCCACAGAGACTGCTGATATCTTCCAATGCATGTAAGTATTAGCAACTACACAAAATTGAAAGATAAAAGGTGATTTTACTCTTTATGAGGTACACTGTGGTTTATTATTAATGTCAAAGCTGATCAAATTCAGGCAACATCATTCTCTACTAATACTCAAACCTCTCCACTTTACAGAATTGGAAACCTTACTTCAACACACCATGGCCCTGGAATATTTAACATGTTTATACTGTAAAACGATAACAGCTAGCTCTTCGGGTGATTGGCCGCTATCTTCAATGCTGCCCTGCAGTAACTTTAAATATTAGCTAATCAAAGCCTTTCCTTGAATGAAGTGTTGACCTCAGTATGGTTTTACCTGAATCCCGTCCAGTGGCTTTAATTTCATTTAGCAGGTGATGTTAACATCCAGAAGTAAACAAATTTGTTACTTCTAGGGGAAAAAAAGCATCTTTAAAATGAAGGAAAACATTAAGCAGGGAAATTACTTTCTGTTTGAAAATAGTTATTTTCAGATGAGAAAAAGGCAAATAGATATGTATTTTCAAAAGGCTCTCTGGGAAGAATGAAGCTCAGGTTAAAAACAATGAAAAACTTGGAGAAAGTTCTTATTTTCTGAGGAATATTTCTTATTTTTCACTTGTATGAATCACCAGAACCATGGCCTGTCAAATTGCCCTTTGAATTTGTAAAACCACCTTCATATTCCCAATTGAACCTCTCCATATTCTCACTGGTTAAAGAGTACCACAATTCCTGTCAGTGATTATTGTTGTGCAATGGCAGCAATTAAATGGGTAACTATTCATCCTACAATATGAACATTTTAATTTTAAAAATTATTTGCCACTTAGGAATATTAAACAAATACGAATGACCGAGTGACAGGAAAAGGAATGGAACAAAAGTTGAAGTGAAAAATGGCTGGGAAGGGGCTTTTCAAGATGAGGTTTTTAAAATGATGTTAGTTTCTTTTTTTTTAACCTCCAAGACAACCTAGCAGTAATTCATGCTCAATAAAGATGCCCCAAAGGACTTCACTGCTCTTGTACACGGTGAAATATGTTTTATCATAAATCTTAAGACTAAAAGTAATTTCTTTCACGTCATAATCACAATGAAGAAAGAATATAGAAATGAAAAGTTACTTTACGTGTAACTGCATGTGTGACCTACATACCAACACCAGTAACTTCACTGGAAACAGTGAAATTCCAGATCAGAGAGACTGCAAAATTCTTATATCTACTTCAAATACAGACGGTTACATTAAACCCTTAACTTCCAGCAACCATGCCTTTGTCCCAAATAACAGCTGTAGTATTCCCATGGTAAACTTTTCCAATAGTCAGCTAGCTTTCTTCTTAACTACACAACGTAGAGTTTCACCCTGAGAACAGGTTTGCTGACTTCAACTTCTAGACAGATCTTTTCTTGTTAGACAAAGGAGCATACCATGAGTTATCTCCTGCTCAGGAAGGTGCTCCCCTCTTGAGGTTCAGGTATCTCTTAGATCACTCTTTGATAACATATGCTGAGATTGTTTAAACTATTCCTTAGATATCTATTTTCTACATCAGCAATTTATATCCTGACCACTAGTTTTAATTTGCTGTTTTATCTTGGGGTTTTTTTTTTTTTGTGAAAATTCATTTACCTACCATTGCATTTACTGTAAATTGCTGTAGAGTTTGTCAGCATCCAAAATCAACAGCAACAAAAAGAATATTGAATAAATTTGTTTTGACTTGTATTTTGAAAGCACTCTGGAATAAAACCAGCAAATATTCAGGGCTCATCTACAGCAGGTGGGGAATGCCACACTGGAAAATGTAACAGATGGTTGATTACATATAACTGTGGATAAAAAAAAAGGATATTGTATTATTATCAGTTTAATGTTTTCACAAATTTCAGAATTACGTTTCAAGATATACAAGGATTTTCTGAATAACTTTTTTTTTTTTTTTTTTCCCCCCACTCTGTCCTCTGAAATATATCTTTGTTACTGCTTAGTGAAAGAGCGGTCCCCCTACAGAATTCCTTAGTCACAAAATTCTAATACATTAGATTCTAATTTTTTGTCTCTACCCCATTGCACGCAAACAGCAACTAAAAAGATTATTTGATAGAGGGTTGGTTTTTTTAAGAGGTTTAGTATATCTGTAAATGACACTAATCTGTGAGCTGTACGGTTCTCTGCAGCACTCAGGGCCTAGCTGAATGGAAAATACACTTCGTGTCACACTGCCTCACATACCGGCTGGAGTGACACACAATTTACAAATGCTGGAGACAGCAGGTGATATTAGATTCGACCTACATTGAAGATGCAATTCTTCCATAAGTTTTGCAAAACTGAGGCAATGAAGTATGAAAGAAGTGTACTTAGAAACGCTCAATAAAGAACAGATCTCTCTCAAAATTCAGCTCTGTGTGTAAACATCCGTATTTTAAGCTAAACATTTCCAAAACTAATTTCATCTACTTTTTAAGTAGTTAATTTCCTTGGTGCAATTTCATTAGGTCTTAAACGCACTACAAAAGCTGTGCATGACATTTTTTGAATATTTCTGTGACCTTTACCAGGAAAAGTATACCTAAGAATAGTTTCCTGTAGCTAGTCAAATACTGCGTGCAAAGTAGGTTGACAAGAAAAGCTGGTCAGCATTCCTTAACGAAAAATCCTACTCTCATGTACTGATTTCTGACAGCAGCACAGGTATTTAGGCCCTTGCAAGAGGATTTTCAGTATGCACAGTATAACTTCTGCAAATTGTCCAGCAAGCATACTGTACTGCTTTGGAGTTTCAATATTTGTTTGCAGGAAGAAAGGAGGCTTTAGCCTGTTTAAGGCTGAGGGAGGGAATTACTATTCAGGTAGGAAAAGAAAGAAGCTACTCAGAAAATCTGAAGGATTTTATATCTATCTTTCTCTTCAAACATATCTGCATTTAAGTGCCTTTAGCCCATAACAACATTAATTGATTTCCTGACCTGCTCAGCTGAATAAGGAAAGAAAAGAAACACTTTCCAAGAGAATGAAAGTGTGAACAGACATGCTTACCAAAACAGGGGGGAAATGCTACGAGACTTTGAACTTCTGTGAATGAAACTTGTAAAATATTAATTAATCTTTGTTGTCAATATAACAAAGAAACATAATTCAAGAAACCATGCAACATGAAGGAAAAAAATATTTTTATCTAGCAACTAGAATATTAAAAATATTTCTCATTCACCAGGCGGGGAGCAGGGCTTGCCTGGCTAGGCGCCTGCCACATCTGATACAGCATTTATGGAGAGAATGGGAATTTTGTGTTGCTGAGTGTATGTTCCATCCTCAGTCAGGAATACCTTGGTGATTTGGAGAGGTGGTTAGGTTGCATTCCTGTTATTCCAAGTAAGGGAATCAATACTAATTCACTTATCTTTATTTTATAAGTGGCTAAAGAGATGTAACATCAACCTCCAAAAAGGGAGAACGCTTCCTGCGCTTGTAAGAATACTAATAAGAATTGGCTGAAGGTAATGACCCAGCAAGATCTGTTTGCCAAAACAAATTAATTATTAATCATGAGCTTGCTGATTTAAAAATATTTGACCATTTTAAAATAAAGGAAAAATATAGCCTAGAGAGTGATATCAAACCAAGACCCTACTGAAGTCATGTGAGAAAATGACAGTATATAGCATATTTTTTGTAACCTGAAACATATAGTGACATTAATTCAAAGCAGACCCTTCTCAGACTGAAGAAGTTCAAATCTGCTTTGCAAACTGGGCTGTTCTCCATTGAAATGAAATTGAACACTTGTACTTAAAACTTTGGGCTCAGATAAACTGCTGTGGCACGAGTCTCATTACAGAGAGGAAAATTCCTTTAACGATAGTATGTGAGTCCGACCCACTGTAAGTATAGACAAATGACAATTCAGTTGACTTGTGAAATACACTTGACAGATTGCACATTTCAGATCAAAGGGCCGCGGCTGGATAGAATAATACTCTGTATTTGCAGAAATATGTGCTTTACTTCCTTGGTCTCTTCCCTGAAGGTCTCCAAGGGCTAAGCACTTAATACTCCGTAACCTTTCCTGGAAACCCTTTGCAGCTAGTACAACAGTCACTAAGAGAGACAACCTGAACCACAGGAGAAGGTAACATCCTTTATCTCCAGCTTTTGAGTTAGAAACTACCTTATTTCTAAATCCATCAAATTGCTTATCTGTAGAGCAAATTCTTTTTGCACAAAAAACCATGCAAACTCCTCTACTGCTGCAGCCAGTGAGACCAGCATTTGGTCCCAAAAGAATACAGACCAAGTCAAGCTATGATTCCCAGGCTGTTTTGCTTAGCGTTAAGCAACATCTTGATTGCAGTAATGTTCGTTCCTCCCCTCCTTCCCACCTCCCAAAGCCATTCTACAATATTCTTTTTTCAAGCCCCTTCACTTTCAGTTTTGTCAAGGACCGAGTCTTTTATACAGAGGTTTCAGTTGGCTTAAACTATTGAGTTCCCCAGGATAAGAAATCAATAACCATTTAATAGTTAAGCAGCTTACAAGCAACAATTGAGCTCTAGATGTGGCAGCAGAAGAGAATTTTTGAAAATCAAAATGCTAGAACTAGCAAGGCATTAGCATGCGTCATGCTTATCTCTATGTGAAGACCAAGTATCTCACTTACAGGATAAATACTCTTAATGATACTTTCCAATGTTTACTTTTTTCCCCACTGAGTGCATCCTGCTTTGGTCTGGGTGAGGTAAATCTGATTTGGAGCAGATCATCAGCAATATGGCTTTAAGAGAAAGACAACTCCGAAGTCAGACAAAGCCTAAGCGGTAAGTGCTTCAACTACCTCTTCCAGTAAAGCAGGTATTTTTGATCAGTTAATCCCCAGCAGATGACCTGTATCTGTTTTGTTCTCTCAGGATACATTTTGCTGCGGGTCAGCTCCTGAGAATATCTTTCATGACTCTGCTGAAAAAGAGCACTTAAAAGAGAGTTTATGTGCCAGCCATCTAAATGCAGCAAGATATTATGGACAGGTTGTGAGTTCAGCACTAAGAAGCTACATACTACGTAATAATATGATCTAGAGAGAGAGAAACTCTTTGCTATATGCCTTCACACACAGATATATCCTTTGGTCTCAGAGGTATCGCTAGCAGAAAAGAGTTCAAAGTGCAGCTTAGGCAGGAAAAAGAGCTCAAGCAAACTTCTATACTGACCCTAACCTAAGGGCTGTGTAGATTCCCCTGAATCTACACATATGCATTGACAGACAGTGATATTTGGAAACAAGCTGTTTCCAAATAAATTTTCACTTCTAGTTAGTAGCTGAGAAGTAATCCCTGTAGAAACAGGAGAAATAAGTATACATATATATATATATATACATACACGCACACACATATAAATATATAACTCCTGTCTGAAATCTTTAAGATCATGGACAAATTTGGCAGGATAGGTATCTCTTCACATCGGTACAGGAAGGCTTAAAAGAAAATAATCCCTACTATTTTATAAGCAGTATGAACAGTTTAACAGTGAACACATTCTTAAGTTTTAAGGGAAATCAATATGTTATTTATTCCAAGCCTTTAAGAAGAGGCAAGAAACCTGAAACGAGGATTGTCTAGAGATAAAGAGCGTGGGTCCTTGTAATCCTCAGCTTGCTGTTCTATCCTGAGAAAATGTACTTATTTGTTGCAGATAGTTGGCTGCTCATTAACATCGCTAATCTGTTGACCATGTGAATGATCAGTAATTTCTGAGTTTGCAAATAATGCTGTTTCCCTGAAAACTCTCATTATGAAAGATTTTTGTCATCTACCTGTGCAATGAAGATATTGCTGCAACATAATGTACTAATCAATTGGCATTGTCCCTTCCTGGGTGATAATTTTGTTTATTTTCCTGTAGTCTCCTCATGGCAAAACACAACTGAATTGAGAGTAAAGGAAACAGCTGTGATTCCTTGATATTACTGCATGTATCCCCAATTTGCTTTGTCCATAGTTTCTCGCTACCTAGCTAGCTGGGAGTGAGCTACTCAGAGCATGTTCTAAGATGCACTCTATTTGATATTTGCATATGAACAAAACCACTTCAATTCTTATGAACTCTTGGGTTTTAAAATCGCTTGATGACTTTGAGGCGGTATTTCTCTGCTTTGAGTCACTCCAGAGCTGATTATGTTGCTCATGGTCTGCAGATGACTGCGCACCCCCTACTGACTTTGCAACAGGATGGATTTTCCTAGTTGTAAAGGCAATCCCAGCGATTCCTCTGGGTTCTCTTGAGGACATGGTATGATCCTTCCAAGGCAGGTGAAATTGCAACTTTATTTAGTATTTGCAGGAGTTGAATAAGAGGCAGGTATCCTCAGTCTTTTACATAAGCAAATACCCAGTGACAAATAGTTCCTGGTAGTACCCAGCCTCTAAGATACATTCTTGCAGGCAGCCAAATCTGAAAAGTCATCCTTAACCTGGTACCAATCAATAGAACAGCCACAGCAGCTAATCACACACATTACTGAACAGTGCTGGGGAGCAAAATTTGGAGCATCGGAGGGACCTAACAGCCAAGATGCTCGGGCAGGAACCAGAAGCCTCCTGCTCCTAGACACCGTTTGTCCGATACCCCTTCTGTGTGTACCAGCAATGTGATGGGAATAGCAATGCTGTGTGCAAGGTCACCAGAAGTCTCCCAGAAGGAAAGCACTGCATGCAGCCATTTGGTATCTTGAGGAACACGCTCCAATCTCGCTATCCCAGATACAGAAAACAGAGATTCAGACCCAATTTTGTTTCTTGCAGAGCAGCCAAAGTCACGATGAAAACAGATTATATGAGAAATATCAATAAAAATGCATTTCCTTGATAACATTACCTGCTTTCACTCAGGATATAAGGGGTGTTGCTTCTAAGTGAGTCTGTATTTTATATCTGTACTGGCAGGAGACAAAAGGGGCTGGACTGCTACCCATACCGTGTCTAAGTATGGATGAGTATTTGAGCTCTAATGAGTAATTGGGGGAATGCTAAGCATCTGCCATTGCTGCTGAACTATGTAGACTGCCAGCTCTCAAAACTATATGTAAAGAAAGATTAAAGCCACGGATTTTTTTTTTATTTTTTTTTTAAAGGGACACTATGGCAGCTGACTGTATATCTCTGCTCTGGACATATTTATGTCTCTAAGCATTTAATACCTGTATTCATGGTATTATCAGCAGAAATATTTCCTCTAGGCACTTGCTGACTCAAGAGACACAGGTGAGAGATACTTGCAAGCAGGATGATCTACGCTACTTTTTTTCAAATTTAGTACATGACTTACATAAATAAACCCTCTCCAGTTGCCAGGGTGTTATGAAGATGTCTAAGCACAGCTTGGGGGGGGTGCGTTTCTAAGCTGACACTTGGATCTCTGCAGCATGCAGCATTAAGACACCAACCCACATGCACCTGGACTTGATAATCTGTAATGGATACATTGTGTTAAGGATGGCTGGTCCCAGGGGTGATACATCTGAGATCCACTCCACGTGGTATTTTTGGTCAGAGCTCTTAACTACAAAGACTTACTAGCAGAGTTTTCCAAAAGAAAATGTTACTATCATGTTTACTGGTCGATTACTGCTAATGAAAACAAATAACTTGCTTAATTATAACAAAACTGAAGTTAAGCAAGCACATTTCTTCACCATTTCCCCCCTAGCAAAAAAATTAATTTTTTTCATTTTTTAAGTATGCTTATCTTAAATTATTGATTTTGTTATAATTTCATTATTGAACAGTCTACAAATTTTTAGGAGTTTCAAAAAGCTTTCACAACACCAGTTTCTCACCACACCCGATTTAAAAGCCTGCGAACATATGAAAATTGTTTAACTTGAAACTTCCTTCATATCCCCACTAGCTACAGAAGCATTTTGCAGATGCTTTCTTGTACACTGGTATTTGCCAGCTTTGCCAGGAACAAAATGATGAAGAATTCAAACCTACTTCATCATGGTCTATTTAATTCTTTTTTCCTCAGACCATGACAGCCTTTCCAGAGGAACATGAAAGAGGATATTTAACAGAAGGCTTCCTTTCTGCAAGTTATTACTTTCCTGCTACCATTAAACAAACCTGATAACCAGACCTGTATCTCCTGAAATTCTATCCTTATTTCCTTTAATTAGATTTCTTTCTGATTTTTCTGAAATGTTTCAGATTTTCTTCTAAATTTTTTCTCTTTGATGCCCACCTGGAACTTAAAATGCCTTTTATACTGTAACGATTCTGTTTGGTTTCTGGGTCCTTAGGAAAGCACAAAGCTCCATACATACAGGTTAGATAAACTCTTGTCACCTGAGCTCCCAGGACACTCTCCAGCAACAGGTTTGAGTTGATTCAGTGCTAAAAGAATAATACAGCTGCATATGTTTAACCTCTCTTTTCTTGTCTTCCTCCTCCTCAAATGATTTAACTGCTGGGTCATCTCAATGATTAACTCCAGCCATATTCTTGTAATTAAACTTCGAATCAGAGCCTGTGACTATTTGCACTTGGGTTGGATTTACTGCTGTTTGGATTTGTATCATTGTATTTAGCTTTTCCAAAATAACCGTGCTGTTTTATGATTTTGACATAACACAGACACAGAGACGTCTTTTTTTCATCATCTCTCAAGTATGTCAACTAATCAGCATTTCTATTCCATGGTTACAGTCTCCTAGCAACAAAACTTTATCTTAAGCTGACCCTTGTTTTGGAGGCCCAGTGCCCAGAACATGTTACAGCTCTCCTTTTTCTCAAACACACTTAGTGCTTTCCTTGTTCTCTTTTTGATTATCTATCAGCTCCATGTTCCTCACAGAATGGTTTGCATTGCAAGGGACCTTAGAGGTCATCTAGTTCCAACCACCCTGCCATGAAATAAAGCATCAGGAATATGCTAACATTTACACTCACACTACTCCTACTTCTGGTTGTTCCCTTGCAAATGATTCACAAGTCTGTCACTTAGCAAACCCTTCCCTTAAAAAAAGAAAAAAACAACCCCAGACAAACCCAAAAAATAGCTCTGGAGGTTGAGCTGCACTCTGAGTGCCTCACAAAGAGCATTCACATGTCCCAGCTGCCCCAACCTTATGAGCCAGTGGAAAGAGGCTTAGAAACTGCCATTTTATACTGGAGTATTGGTTTCCTCAGGACAAGGGCTCCTTTGCTCCTAGGGAACTTGCAACCTCTCCTGCTTTCAGTGACCAAGGTGGGAGAGACACACAAAGGAGAGCCTGACTGTCACTGTGCAAGGAAACAGCAGCGTGGTCTAGGTCCTCCTCTAGACCATGGGACTCGCAAAAAGCCCTGTACACACACAGCCCCGGCCCGAGTTGCGTGTGAAGGACCAACGCAGCTAAAACTCTCTTCTGGTCTAGGTTACTGGTTCTTCCAGGCCACTCTGACAGTGCAGTCAAACACTTCAGTCACAGAGGTGCAAAGACACGGAAATGGTTGTTGAGTGGAGCTTGATACTGTTTCACGATTTCTTTTTTATTTTAATGATGTGCATGGGAACTTTTATACTATCCCGTCACAGAGATCTCTCTGTCCCTCCGGTCCCTTAACCTCCTTTCTCTAGCTGGCCAAAGAGAAAGGCGGATCCACCTGCATCACATCCAGTGAGAAAACCAGATGCTGACGAGACGGAGAGGCTTTGCAAATATTGCAATTAGTGCATAGGGAAAATGGGCAGGAACCATAAATAAATAAAACCCCAAACTTTATAACACTGACAGCTTCATGGAGGAGGACACCTGCACCTCACAATAAGTCAGAGCAGCTTACTTCACACGATCATTTGTAGCCCTGATTGCCACAGCTTTGGATCTTGTCAGTTCAGTCCAAAGTAAAGAATAGCTTTGACCTGTCTCTCACAGTCCAAGACATAACTCACACATGCTATCTAATGGGGGAGGGGCACACTACCTCGTTAGCTTCACCTGGATGCTACACCCCTCCACCCCACCCCCACAAATATAGGTTTACAGATGCTTCTTGAGCCCTGCTTCTTAAGACTCTTATGCAAAAAAATGTTGTGTAAAAGCTAGAGATAAAGTGAAAGACTTGTATGGGTAGCAGCAAAGTGGCTTAGGTAGTCATGACAACCATGTCAGTGCTTATAAAACTTCCCTTCTTCATAATCTTTTTTGCAGTTTAGATAACACACACATGAGCTGTAAAAAATGAATATCTGTTCTGCAGGAATAAAATAAAAAAATAAAATTCTCATCAAAACCAAAATATTGGAAGCTGACACACTGACAGTCGTTTGGCATCATTAACAACAAAATTTTGTCCAGTTTCTGTAGGGGCTCCTCAACGTGTCCAGGCTTAAAAGGGACCAACAGCCTCATCCCAGATTTGGGGGTGAGCAGGGAGAGGAAGGAAGGAGAGGGTTAACACTGCCTTTTAGGGAAGAAGGTCAGACACTAGGAGTACTATTATCATGTTCAAATTCTGATGTGCTTGCTGTTTCCTTCAGCACCTGGCTCCAGAAGGGCTCTGTTGCTCCAGTCCCAACACAAGGGACACCTGCATGATCTGTGGGTTCCCACAAACCATGCTTCCTTTAGCAACAACCAGCATCCATATTCTTCTTTCAATCTTCCACATTTTTTACTTTACTTTTCCACTTGGTTTTCAATGCGGAAATTTTAAATCCCTCTCAATCTTATCATTCACAGGTGGAAACCAAAGCACACCAGAAATAAATACTCCTCTGTGTCCAGACAGTATTTAATGGATTTGCTTCCAGCAAAAAGGGAGTGACTGCTGTCAACAAGACAAATCACCATCTTCCTAATCAAATGATAAACTCAAGAAAATTGCAAAGCTTTATAGACCAAAGTCTGCCAAGGAGTTGTATGTTGCTTCAAAGGGAAGGAAAAAAAAAAGTTTGGCCTCTGAACTCTTTAATAACTGAATTTACTTTCACGTATTATTCACGTGAACTAAATAACACATGAATCATTCACTGAAGTATCATTTACTGGGGAAAAGAAATAAAGAATTTTCTTTTATAATAAAATATCTATGGTCAACATGTTTATTTTGTCTTCTTTCTCTCAACTAAGAATAATAATTCACTGACATCCGGAAGAATTCCCAAATCTTACACAATACTGAACTTACAAGGCCTCCATCACCAGTCTTGGGGAAAGAGCTCCATCTTCTGGGAAACAGCCCTTCAGTGGTCAGGAAGGGACGGGTTCCAGTGGATCACCCTGTTCCTTCTCCAGGATGACATGGTGAATATTAAGGGGTTTATCAGAGATTTTACTGGTGCAGGATAGCTCATCTCAGAAATCAGTCTCCTGTGGGCTGGTTTGTAGATGGCAGGATTGTCAATGCAAAGAAGAGGGGCCGAGTAAATAGCAACTTGCCAACTAATCCACTGCAATAAAAGCATCTCAATAAAACCCCCAAAAAACAGTGGGCACAGCAAAAGGAGCATCTTACCCAAAAGCTCAATGCTGAGGCAGCTGAGTAACCAAAATCCATGATCAAGCTGGTCTAAAATGCAGATATCATCATTAGGATGATCTCTGTCACAAGCAAGTTCCATAGTTCACATGACAAGAAGTTGTTGAACAGGCTCTAAACATCCAAACAGAGTGACATCAAATATGAAAATATTTACCAAGTTTAATACAGCATAGAAAACACCTAAGAAGGCATCTTCTCCAACAGGTAAAGACTGGAAGGTAGCTACTAGTATTACATATTGGAAAAAAACTGTCTCGGGATTTGGGGTACTGTATTTAACAATGTATATAAACAGCAGTTTTGAACGGAAGCTTTGCATTTCTTTTCAACACAAAAGCAACCACATAATGAATGTTCTTGTTTCCATTAATCACAAATACTGTGTTATACAAAGGCTGTGCGTATTTCCATAAACTAGTGGTGCTAATGAAACTTCTTAGGTAGAAATCAGTGACTTAAAGTTGCGTTATTATGGGATTCTGCTTCAGCCATGTAAAAATTGACTAGAGTCAAATAAATAAATAGCCAAATTGTCTTCCTATGAACATCAATACCATTTTTTTGAGATTTTTTTGTTAATTATATAGAATATAGTTACTTTTAGTGTTAGACAGTCATTCGCATGTAGCTTTCAAGAGCACTGGGATAACTAGCTTCATCTTTAGATTCCTGTCTACTTGCTCATTAGCTACAGGAAGATCATCTTAAAATACCTTCAAGGGTAACTGATCTTGTTAAATGTCTCCACGGGTTTTTTGGTTTTTTTTTTTTTTTTTTTTGGAAAATAATAGTGCTGTAAATAATACAATGAAAAGTAAGTTCCCTGGTTGATACCAGGGAGCTGTGCATCGTGCTCCTGGACAATGTGTAGGGAAGGGGACTCTTACCAGGCAGCAAATGAGGACAAATAATCATTCTTACAGGATGCTTATGATAAAAACCTTTCTGTACCACCACCTAGTACCATTTAGAGGTGGGAGTTCTCTAAGAACACCAATAAAATACATTTACCATTACTTCTGGGTTTTTTTGGTGGGGTTTTGGGGCTTGGCAGGTGGTGGATGTTTTGTGGTTTTTGTGTTTTTTCTTTAATGATACTGACTTTAAGGCTTTGATGCATAGTTTCACTTTCAGTACATTGATTTACCCCATGGTGAAAAAAAGCCCAAGCTGCTTGTACAGCGAAGAACCTATTTGAAGATTTTAGGGGTTTTTTTTTCTGATTGCAGAATGTCTGTGAGTGGAACATAACGTCACCAGATTGATTTAATCACAGGTGATGTTTCATGATTTTTCTTTTTCTGCTATGTGAATCGAATTAATTGTGTTGATGTCCTAAATCACATAGAATATTCTCTGTCAGTTGAAGCCAGAAGATAAATACTTCAAGAGCAGCTATAAATCCTATTTGGACTGAGACAATCCTAAAGAGAGGGTCTGCAATAGGCATGGTCTAGAGTCCCTACTCAAAGCAAGAACCGAACAATAGAGCAACTTCACTCTACAAAGGCATTTCCAGTCTTGACAAAATACTTTCACCCTCTTCTCTGCCCCTCTCCTTGTCTGCCTCTCCAGCTTATAGATAGAATCAGTGTCAGAAATGTATCTTTAGTTTAAATGTTTTACTCTCTTAGCTCCTACTCAAAACATTATCGTCAACTTTTGCTGATTTTTTTTACGATGCATCTAACTTTTGTGTCAGCTGGCACCAGCATTTAACACCTGCACATTTCAGACAAATTCTGCCTTTCTACAGGGGCACTCCAGTTTCTCTTTTACCACAGCGACCACACCCTCCATGGAGTCTAATGAAGCCTAATTTATTAAATCACGGGGTTTTCCCACCACCACTTCTTTACCCAGGGGATTCAAAGAGAGCAAAAGGGAGATCTACTAGGTGCCTGCACAGACTTCCCTCCCTGTTTCTCCTTCTGATACTCGGTTATGGGAAGGTCAGTCTTGATGTCTGTTCAGTAAGAGTATGGGAGCTGCTCCCTCCACCCAGAGCTGCAGCAAGGGCAAGGACGAAAAGGGCATCGAATATCTGCCAGCCCCCCTGGAAACTGCAGCCCGGCGTGAAAGGCTGCTGGCTCGTCTTTGTTGAGATGAGTGCCAAGTCATGCGAAATTGCCCTAGAGAGGTGAGGGAAGACAAGGGAGAAGGGTAAGGGAAGGAGACACCCGGAAAGTACATGCTGTGAGTGCCAAAGAACTTCCTTTCAGCACTGCCTGTGCTGGCTGAGACGTTCCCTCCCTCTGTGAGGTGCTGGGAGCCTCTTGTTCCTGCAGACAACACAGAGGCACATCTGTCTGCTCCAGAAATAGTCACCCAGATGTGTTTTACCCAGTGTCCTCCATGCCGGCCATCCCAGCCTTACCTGGGAGGCAAAACACCATCCTCATTTGCCATTTGTTACAAAATGAAGTGCTATGTCATCCAAAAACTTTGGGTTTCTTTAAGCTTTGTCTGCAAAGTCAAGGAGAGGTCGTAACTGCCTAGCTTGCCATCCAAGAATAACTTTTTGCCGAGCTTTAATCAATGAACTTGAAAAGATTTGCTGATCCAGACTATAAAATACAAGTTTAGCTCCTCATCCCTGGTACAAACAGTTCTTTGTAACACAGATCAACAGGGAAACCCCCACTGCAACTCCAATATAACACATAAATAGCAAAAAACACTAACAAGTATTTTATTAGAACTCTATAGTAACACTGAAGTGGTTTTGCTGTTTCTAGAAGTCATATATCTGCATGAGGCAGCAACAGTTTGCTTTCTCTTATGTTTATTATCCATGTGGGCAAAGAAGATAAAGAAGAAAAAAGAGAAATATCCCTGTCATTACTAAAGCAGCTACATTGCTGGGTTATAGGCTGAGTTGCAATGTTTACCTGCATCTTTTTACAACACAACTTCCCAGACAATGCAACTCCTGAGATGTCACATTTAATTTAACAGCTTGTGTAACGGTTGGGACAGCATCACATAAATAGCTAACAGAAACAGAGCTTCTAAAATGACAAGTCACCCTATTCCAAGGGATTTAGGGCAGAATTCTTTTCCTCTCTGAAAGGCAAAAAACCCACTTTAATTAACTTTTTCTCCCTACCGGTTCATGTAATTTGTTCTTGGTTAAGCATATTATGGTCGAGGACAGTGTTGCCTACAGCCATCACACACATGCAATCAAATTTACAACAGCGTGTGCCAGGCCTGATTTTGAGTATCCCCTTTTCCTGGGAAGTCCCAAGGGAAATTTCCACCTGCCCTGTGCCTGTTGGAGCCACATCAGTTTTCTGCCAGGAGAATAGCTCGGGGCTCTCAGCAAGCTTTGCTGCCTGTTTTCTAAATGGTGTAAGTGACTTGGAGCATACTGAAGCACTCAGCAGCCACGGGCTCGATGTCACCAGGGAATAAGCACCCTTATGTTCAGCACTGAACAAGTCAGGAGAAAATATTTGAGGAAAGCTGAGCCAATGCCCTGCTGAGATACAGCCATACATTTTTTTTCCATCAGCTCCTGCATCTCCTGTACTCAGCAGATGTTAAAGTCAGGCAATCAATTATGAAAAATAAAAATTCAAATATTTACCCTGCAACATCAAGCTCTGCAAGGGCCTGAGCAAATAATTATTAAATAAGAAATTAAGGCTAAAATGGAAAAGGCAGTACAGTACTGTTACTGTTGTGTCAGACACCAACCAAATGTCGGGGCTTCTGTGGGAAGCACAAGGTGTCCTGTAATACCTCAGCAAAAATACCAAATTGAGAAAAACAAAGGTGGCACCCCGTTGTCTTTAAGGTATAGCTGACATATGGTATATTTTGCCTTGTCTGCGAGTAATTTTATTGCCTGTTTTTGCCTAGCTGTTCTTTTTCAGCGTGACTTCAGAAGAGTGATAATTAATTTCAAAATAACTGTGGGCTCTTTTCAACTTTTCCAGACTAACAAAGGAGGCCCATATTGAAGTACATCCACTAGAGTAAAATATAATTAGGAACATTTTACCGCCTCCATTTCCCAACCTCTAAAAAGGGTTTTCCTCAGAGAACAGAAAATTTAATGAAATAAGAGGTTCCATGTCACATGTAAGTTATCCTTTTATACCACCGCCTCTGCATTTCACATCGCACAGCGACAGGCTAAAGGCTCTCATGCTTCCCAGAGCTTCCTCTTTATCGTGACACAGACATGCCATAAGGGGACACTGAGGCACGGAGAGGCAGCTTGACCTGTCCAAAATGTAGCAGTTGAACAGAACAAAGTACAAATGATAAATCTTCTGGCTCCAGCGCCCTGCTAGGCTAGCTTGCTTTCTCTGACTCTCTAAGCCTCTGAAGAGGGTGTAATAAATTGTTTTGCACCTTACTGAGGAAACACTTGACTTTAAACCTCTGTTAGTGTCAGATACATATCCCATGGCATTAGGCCCATCAGAAACATTTGCCTGGCCAAAACCTGACGTGCATGAAATAGTACTGTTTGGAATGGAAGTCCAAAGGCCCAAATGCTCTGGGCCATGCTCTAACCATTAGGAAATACCAGAGAATCCATACCTATGACACCTTCCAAAACATGACTACTTTATTGACAACTTTGCAAGCTCTAGGATCACAAAATGTGCAGGGATGCAACAGACCAGTTTGGTTTTTTATAACGATTCTGAAGATCAGCCCCCTAAGCCACTGTCCTCTAAAATCAGGCATGCTTTTTAGATCTTCCACTGCTGGACAAGTTCCTCAGTGGGAATTAAAATACAGAGGCAAATGTGCACCACAATCTGCAACCCAACATCAGGTATTTAAGCTTTGCAAGAGTTTGAGGCAGCTGTGCTTCCCATCCAAGAATTCAAAGGTCAGGGGGATGGGACAAAACACTGAGCAGGGGCTTCTTCTGCGAGAGGACAGGAGTGAATAGGGAACCCTACCAAATGACACCAGCACCCAGGGCAGAGCAGCCAAGTTGTCTGTGTCCAAGGAAATCTCAGCAAGTAAGGAAGATAATGAGTCAGCCAGGCTGACCTAACCAGGAAGACACTGCTGCCAGCACATGGGTAGCAAATTTGTAGGAATGTACGCGGAAATATCCTCATGCTTTTCTCTCAGTTACTGCAATCCAGTAATCCGTTTACGTATATACTTTTAAAATATTTCTGCTGACCCGTAAGCTAGTTCTTGCCTGAGACATTATGCAATGAATATTAAACCAGAGATGATGATCGTACTGAAGTTCCTGAAAATTCCCCCAGTGCCACCTTTCAAGAGCAAGATGTTAAACAACCCTCCTTTCCCGCTCATGGAAAGACATATCACTCTGATTTAAAAATTCAGATCATAGTGCGATTCAAAGTCAGAGGCACATACAAGGTACTAAATTTCCAGAAAGACCTGGAAAATGGCTGGGATCATCCACTGCTGAGTGCCTGGAACAGTATCAGGCGTTTCCAACGTCAACCCATGTAGAGTGGACCGACAGCTCTTACTGCAACACTGGTCAGACTGCTCTGAAGGGTTTGCTTGCAGGACCAGATGCTGTGCTTTTAGATTGAGCATTAGAGATTGAATCATGTGCCTCCAAGATAGGTAAAAATGTTGTTATTCACTCTGAGGGCTACAGGGTCAGACCTTATATTCAGTATCACGTATGGATAGAACCTTGCCTTGCAACCACGGGAATCAACAGTAAGCTTTCCCCTTTCTCCTCTATCCCATTTCACCATAAAAATTGATAACTAGAACGATGACTTTAGAATTCAAAACACTATCTTCTTTGCTGTCAGACAGACAACTGCAATACAAAACTGAGAGAAGCTACCACTTTATCAAAAGGCTATTTATAAACATTTGAGGTTAGCAAAACTTACTCATATAGACTGCACTGCAGCCATCTCTCCATACTCATGTAAATTATCTCATTTTGACAGAATTTCAGCAATCTCTGGCCCAAACAATTATATTCTTTTCCACAGCAATTTTGAAATTTTGAAACACCTGGAGAGAAATGGAAAAACTGTTAGCTGTCTATCAGCAGAACTCTTCTAGAGATGGAACAGTACCATCTTTCTTGCCATTTGAGATAAACTATTGATGTGCAATAATACAAAGTGCACTGTATTAGAAAGAGCACAAGCAAAGACTTCACACTGAATGACTGCTTTCGGGCTTTTGAAGTTCTGTGGGCTACTTGGGCTTCATGAAGTTTAAATACCCACTGATTTCTGCAGTTAAAAAAGTAGGTATTGTGTATCTGGGGAAAATACTCTCAGTGGCTCTAAGTAACGCACTGGAGGAAAAAATTAATCGTGCACAGTTGAATGCATTTCTTTAAAGGAAAAGGATGGCCACTGTACAACCTGCACGCAGCCCAGCTCTGCGGCTCCTTTTGTGCTCCGCTAATGAAACAGAGAGCAGAAATGTTGTCAGCTTTCTGAGGGTGGTGAGGAGATAAAATTGTTCCCTGTTTCACAGCAGCTCTTAGGAGAAGTAACATATAGGGGACTGTGCCCATGTTATCC
Source organism: Falco peregrinus (assembly GCF_023634155.1). Lineage (NCBI taxonomy): Eukaryota > Metazoa > Chordata > Aves > Falconiformes > Falconidae > Falco > Falco peregrinus. The sequence goes on from NC_073731.1 coordinate 2,710,343, forward strand.
TCAGGATTTTCTCCCCTGCCTTTCCCATTTTTGAATCTATAGAATGTTTAAAGCCTGGGGAGAGTTTGCTCTGAGCTCAACTTATTTATTTGTGAATTTATTTGGGGCATTTCCCATTAAATGTTGCTGTGGAGACTAACCACTATGAATACCAAACCCTTCTTAAAAGGTAGTGGCCGGGGTCTGAAAGCCACAGACACCACAGTAATATTTGGAAAAGGGAAGGAAAAAAGGAAGAACATTACAGTTTGGCCACATCCCCCTGCTTAATATTCCTACCTGCTTGCTAAGCCAAATTTGAAGAGAAGCAGGAATCACATTTTACAATAAGATGCTACAAATAAAGCACTTTGAAATATGGGTTGCTTCACCGACATTTTGCTTATGTGGAAAGTAAATAGCTTGTAAACAGTACCTTTCACCACCTTCATTCTGGATGTATGTAAACTGCAGAGTGGCATGCTCTGAAGACTTCTGTAACTGGCATTATTGCTATATTATTCAACATTTTAAGTGAGAAGAGACATTCTCTCACTTTTAAAGGTAATACAATTTGAAGGCCACTTACCTCACTCTGTAACCTTTATCTATACATACGTTTCTCCAGGGAAGTATAAATCAAAATCTTTATGTGTCAAATAGCTTAGTGTCAAAAGGTCAATGAGTCATATACTGTAACTACACAGAATCCTAGAAGTTTTGTGGAATTGAAGCAGTAGCAGCATGCAAACAATAAAGCAGAAAAACACCCAGAAAGTGCTTTTCCTGCTCCAACCAGTTCATTTCAATTATTAAATGGCCACACCGCAGCTTGTCTCCTTTTTGCATTCACTTCTTGTAAGCGTTCTAACAGAGCAGCTTTATTGTCAGGCATGCCAGGCCATTAAGTAAATATTGGAACACATTTAGAAAAATTGCATTTTGCATGGTTGTAACATATACTGGCACCAGAAAGGGAAGTTTGAAGACTTATATTTATGTGGTTCATGTAGGAAACCTATCAAGTAACTTCTGCGTTCAGGGAACCCAGCTGGACTGTTGAAATTCTTGGCTGAACTACTTCTGAATGACATGCCCCTTCTATATGATTCTTGGTCTGTCTTTGGTGAGTAATTCTGAACAATATAACATTATAGCAGTGGTTAGCCATTTGCAAACAATTTACAGTAGTGAAGGGTAGATCTGAAAAGTCAGTTTTCCCCTATGCTTACTTATTTACTGCATTCTGCTTAAAAGGAAGTACTTTGGATTTGCATTGTCTGTAGCACTCACTGAAGAGTCAAAGGGGCTTTTAATTTATTTCCACTTGTTATAGTGTTTTGGGTAAAAATGAGAAGACCCAGTGCCATTGCTTTGACTTGTTATAAGACAACAATAAAAGCAGAAAGATGAGAAAGGGACGTGTTTTTCAGGTTACTACCTATGCTTAGCGAGTAAGATTTGACAAAGCATTTCCATCAGGACAGCCCTGTGTACCATGAATTCACTGCTGCAAATTGTAGGAGATTTTACAGGAATAAGCCATGGGTTTCACAATAAGCAAACCAGCAGCAGGTATACCAGTAATTCAAAAGTCACTCTGGGTTTATAAAGATGTAAAAGGAACCATAACTAATGCTAGATATAGCCTAGACAACCCTACAGCCTTATAGCTGCTGTTTCCAGGGAAATGCTAATGACAAGGGACCTTTTCTGCACTACAATACTGTTTGACTTCCATACATGTGTATATATTCTACAGGAGCATCACAGACAAATCCACCACAACAACGATGAGGAGTTACCCATGGGATTTAATGCAGTTTCCAAATGGTTAAAAAAAAAATAATAGTGTTTTCCTATTCCAATGTTCTATGTATCTTTGATAATCATTTGTCTTCTAAGAATAAGTGGCACTGGAAACATGCAAAACCTAAAGATGTCAGTATACGAAGTTTCCCCAGACAGTCTGAAAGACCCTTGTCTTTTGAGACTGCCTGATTAACAAGAAATTTTGATAGCTACAACTACAACATATTTTGCATGAAAGCAAATGGAGATATAAATGAACATGGATCACAGTGGAAGCAGATAGTTAAGACTTGTTTCAGCTTTTCAAAACCAATGTTTTTTTTGTTTAAAAAAAAAAAAAGAAAAAAGTTGTATTTCAGAATGTTAGATTTCCACACCCTGCACCCCCAGTTTGTCTGGTACCAAAGCGTTGACATCAGTTGCTTGTACCACAAACACGTATTAGCTTGAGCAATGTGGGGAAATAATACAGACCCTGTGGGCACAAATCCAGAAACTCAGCAACAACAGACTGGCTGTACCTGAAGGAAAGAGGAAAGTGCCACATACTTTTAATAATTAGTGAAACATTCTCACCAGCATGAAAGTGATGTTATTTAACACCATGATTTAGGTTAATTTTTTACAAAAGAGGAAAAAAACAAACAAACTGTCCAAAATTCTCACATTAGTGACCTAAGCACCATGAAGTATCAAATGAGAGCTCCATCACAATACCACACTGGAAACACAGATGACTTAGCCAACTGAAAATTCAAAGTCAAATGATAATTTGTCTTTAAATAAATCATGATTATATACACTATTAAGTCAATTTGAAAACCAGGCTTAAAAGATGCATAATTAACAAGATGTCTGTTCCACATTTATCTGTAAGAAAATATTTTTAGCAATCCTGTCTATCACCTTTCCTATACCGCGTCAGACATGCACTCCTTAACATCACCTCAAAGGTCCTCGGCTTTTATCCTGCCTCCTGAGCTCCCTGAATTATAAAGTTGATTTATGTCCTCTCCCAGCCAACAACACTAGTCCTGAACATGTAATACTACTCCATACAATACAATAAAATCCCCATATCTAAATTGGTAGGCCCACGTCTAATACCCTTTCAGATTGTAATGAGAAAAGCTGCTTTGGGTGTTCCTCTGACAATTTCCCCAAAAGATGACTGAGAAAAATACAAGGCTTCTATATCTGAGATGCAAATGAAAGCTTTTTGCTCATAAACCAGCCAGGCGCTGTTTACTCAGTGTTTGCAGTAGTAAGAACAGACATTTCTTTGAGATGGACTGTTATTGGAGGACACCAGAAATAAATTTATTTTGCGCTAATCATTGAGTCAATGCCAGACAGACAAGCTGCCATTGCTCAGCTAGGAAAGACTAAAAGATGAGAAAGGCTGTTGGACTAGTAATGCTGGCTGTGCCAGGACAGAATTCCCCCTTTTGCTCGTTACTCTGGGAAATTAATTTGGGTTTTTGCAAGTAGCAATGTCCCAATGCCAAGTCCATCCACTGAGCAAGAAACATGGATCCACTGAAAAGTTCAGGCTGGACAGGACCTCAGCAGGCCTACACCCTCCTGAAAGACACTCCCACACTTTTAAAGGCAAGGCCTGTGTTTGGAAAAGAGATAACAGAAATAAGGTATAGCAGTTCTTGTTCTGCAGTCTCTCCGTGTGGGTGTAAATCCAGACTAATTTAATTGACTTCCATGAAATCCTTGTAGAACATCACAGATGTAAGTAAAAAGCCTAAGGATGGATGGGACAGTAATATGCTGCAATGCTGGAAGGAAAAGAAATCTAGCAATATGAGTGTTAGGGTTTTTTAAAAGCCTGGTACAGAACAGTACTTCAAAGAACAAACTATAAAAGCTTCAAGTGTGTGATTATGTCTCATGAAAACCAGTGCAACTAAGGATATATCTTATAATAGGCATGCTTTAAAGCACAAAACTAATTTTATTTTTTTTTCCTGGAATTGGCTTTAGTATCTCTTCTTTTCCTATTACAATTATCTAAAATTTCCCAGCTGGTATCATTTTAGCCCACTCCCTTCCAAGGCTCACCTTACTCATTCTCAGGAGCACTTCTTTATAACAGCACTCTGGACATTTATTTTTCCCTGAAGTTTTCTTATGTCTAAAATCCTGCCTTCTTTTTCCTCTGTGGAAAGCCAGAAAGACCCTGAAACCTCCCATATACACTCACAGAAGTGACTTTTTAACCCCTTCCTTGCATACTGAGGTCTGCTAAACGTATGTGTGAGCTATCAGCATAGGTGCTGGTGGACTGGGGAGCTCAGCAAGTCGCACCAGGTGGCATGCAAAGAACAGATTGTTATGTTTGTGGGGGAAGATAAAAAAACCCAAACAACCCACAACCTAGGAAATAAAGTGATGTTTGGTTAATGAAGAATTACATCCCTCCTGTTATGAGCTGAACGTGCCACATTTGAGCCTAAAGTTCTTAACACAGTGATATTACACAGATGGTCAAGTCACCAATCACAGCCCAATTAACCTGAACTTACCCTAGTAGAAGCTGAGTCACTCACATCACACTTGACTCCCAAGATGTCCCGATGCAGAATGGCTCTAGCAACTCCAGCAGCCACCGAGTGCTTCAAGGTATGGCTTAAACTGGATTTCCATAGCCTGTGGTGGTGACCGCCTACATGCGGGTGTGGTGAACTATGCAGGCTGATCAGAAACAGAAAAAACTATTAATTGCAAGTTATTCACCCAGTCTATAAGAAACACACATAAAACTCCTGAAGAAGCTGCAGTAGGTAAAAATGACTCCTACATTAATTGAGGGATATATATTTACATCTTTTACTGAAAAATATATGCAACATGCAACTTCTATTTTAACGACAGCTTTCTGTTGTCTCAGCCCAGTTATACAAGCTCCTTTCTCTGCAAGCAGTGCTGTCAACTTTGTGCACGTGTAATTTTCCTCTAATTCTTAACATTCTTGGAAGTACAGTTTGAAACTAATAAAAGCACAGTTCCCGAGGTTAATGTATCCCCTGTTCACAAAAAAAAAAAAATGTTACAGCCACTTTCACTGTTCTCAGTCCTGTGAGGTTCACTGAAGAAGTAAGACCTAAAATCGGCAAGTTTCCCTATGTTCCACCTTACTTGGGTTAAACAGGAGGTGATGATAAACACACTTTTCATGTCTTATCAGGTTAATATATATATATTTGCCAGAAAGCTTGTCACTACTACTGCTGTTCTAAGACCAAATGCTAGAGTGTCTTCAAGAATCAAAATAAATTCCTCCAGTTTAAGTCCATTTAAAGTGTCACAGTTCCATCAGATTTGAATTAAAGTCAGGTCAGCTGAGCTATTGAACAAGACTGCAAAGCACCAAGCTACCTGGAACTGAAGAAAAGAATGAGCATGTTCTCCCATCAAAAAAACTGATGACCCTCTGTTCTCCCAGCTACTTCTCAAAACCTCTTTGAAAGGACTTTGGGGGAAGGATGCTCCAGGCCTGGCATGGATGACCACATCGGTGCAACATCTCCACCATTTCTGCAGCTCAGTGTAGTTCTAGCTTGCTGACTGGTTTAAAAAGCTGCAGCAAGTATGCATTTGCACCTTTCTTTCAAGGCTTCTCTACCATTTTCCTCACTCTGTCAAAATGAATATATTAGGAGTATCAATAGGAAAAGCCCCAATTATTCCCTGCTGCAGGCCTACCAGCCTTGGAAACCTGAGAGCTGCTAGAGCTGCGTGAGGTCCTGATGGTTCCAGTAGCCACACGCTTGCAGAGCTCATAATTACCATCACGTTTATGAGAACATCACGACCATTACTATTTTGGAGACTGGATTATGTTTATGCTACACAAGTCCCACACTTCACCTGCTGGTAACTAGCTCCCCTGACACATTCACATGGTTTTCACGTTCTTCAATTTATTCCTTACCATCTGCTAGTCAGATGCTCCAACTAAATAAATTTTTACTGTTCCAGCTCTCTTTGAAATATGCTACTTTGCCCTTTTGTAGCTTCTCTGATCCGCTTCAGATCATTTACTTTGCATGCAAACGCCCAGCATGTTATTTAAAGTGGTTGCTCTGATTTAAGCAAATGCCACAGAAAAGTCAGTGCATCTTTGACCGGAGAAGGGGAAACCCAGGCAGTGGTCACACAGGCCATTGATCAAGTGTCAGATTCACAGACTTCAAAATTGCTAATATAACTGGCATTTCTCCCCATCACCTGTTACTAAGCAAAGAAACACTCCTGGACATCATCCTTTCTCCTTCAGATTTACTTTCACGGTGCAAAGAGAAATCTAATTTACCTTTGGGAGAGAACTATCAACTGCTGCAGCATCCAAGTTACCACTGGAACATATATAAAACCAACACACAAATTTAGCCCAGTGGGACACGTCCTTAGCTGGTGGGTGCTACCCTTGCTCCTTTGACTCCTGTGGCCTGCACTGTTAAGTCACTTTCTTATCAAAAGTAAGTCCCAAAGAGCAGACCTGGCTCCCAACTACAAGGACCACCTCTGAAGTCCTTTGTGGCTCATAGAGATTGCCCAGCTGTAAAGCAGCAGATTTTGGGGTCGACTGCGAACAGGGAACATGAAAGCATTTTCTTAACATACAGGGCCAAATCCTGCCTTCACAGATGCTGCTGTCCCCTTTGTGCTGTGATGAGGCTCTAGACTTAGACCACTGCAGGTAAAGGTCCGATTTAATAGATAGAGCATCCTTTTAAAATCAACCACTGAGGATCTTAATATTCAACATTTTTGGAAGGTGCCCATTCATGCTGCACTTCAGATGCAGCATGAACTGAAAGCCACCAAATCATTAGCAACCGTCACAATTCCTCTGCCAAGTCTTTAGGTTTCTCATGCAATTAATTTTCTTGTACTCATTTCTGTGCCATTGGCAAACTAAGTCCACCCAGAAATATTTACATTTTGCATCTTTGCTTGTTATATTTACTTCATGTGATTCAAAATTGCACTTTACAAAATGAGAGCTTATGCCATCATCTAAAAACGCCCTGCAAATCAATGAAAGATTAGGGCTGCAAAGTTTTCTAACATGGGTTTGTGTAAATGGCATCACCTATCAACGTCTGTCAAACTTCCGTGAAACCTGGCTGCACTTGAGCTGCTAGCTTAGGACACGTGATGGCTCTGGGCTCCAGCCTTGTAGGGGGCTGGGAAATAAAACACACAAGAAACCAAACGAAACCAAAGCTGTTAACCTCACTGGAACCAGGCAGGTAAACATTTCTTAAGCAAGAATATCTCATTTCATGAAGGGCCTTTGGTATATTTTCCCCTAAAGACTCTTTTATCACTAGTTGCTGCTTCATTTCCTGCTTGCTGTCCTGAACAGACTTTTCTTGGTGTAATTCAATAGTAAGAGACTAAAACCAAGCAGGTAAATCATAGGCACATGACATTCATTATAGCAATTTTTCCCTCACACATAACAAATAACCTTTGCAAAGTTTGAAGGAAAAATTCCACTCTGCAGTTGTTTAATTTCCTTTTTTTTTTTTTTTTTTTTTTTTTTTAATAGTTGTGATGTGTTTCAGAAAACCCCCTTTAAATACCATAGCATAACCCGAGTTTCAGAAGAGTACCTAGTCCATAGGCAACTTGATTTGGGAGCTTCAGATCAGCACGCTGGATGCATGCAGGAATAGCAGAACAGTGTCGGAAGTGGAGCATGATGACAGACTGATGAACTGGACGCAGAAACTTAGAGATATAAGACTAACATGTTTCTTTGATCAAAGAGTTTTTTCAGCACAGCTTTTAATCACATCATATATGCATAAAGGTGAGAGCTGGTACCCCTAAAAACAGCTTGTTACATTCTGGCAGCCCTCTGTATCCTTTGGTATTTTTGAGAGATAGGATACCGTATTTTAAAAAAAGTTTTAATTTCTGAAAAATTAATTTTAGAAGTTTTCACTGATATGTTGCAGGCTCTGAAGTCTGGCATAGCACAGACATATTCCTATCCTGAGTGACTTTTGTGAGGTCTGAAAGACTGCTGTTTTCTTTCAGAAATGAAACAGTTTCTAGCATATAGAGGAAATGCAGACAAGTCTTCAGTACCAAAATTAATTTACAACCAACCTTCTTCATGGAGTTCAGTTTTTTTGACATCTCTACATAATGTCACTTGGATTAAATCCATTCACCTAGAATTTCCCATACACGTGTCTATCTTGACTGAAAAAAAATAAATTAAATTAGCTATTTAGGCAAACAGTTTCCTAAACGGCATTCAGAAACCTGTTAAGTTTTCAATTTCAGTGCCATTAAAAAAAGCTCATTGCAACAGCAACTTGTATTAGCCTAAGTGTACTTCATAGGATAGAGGTGAACATACGTAATTGAGATTAACCACCTTTGCACTGTTGGATCACTTGCTACAAAAAACTGCGTTTGACTCAACCAATGCTTATTAACCAACGTTCCTGCTGTGAGGGGCTGGAATGGGGGGGTCAGCATCTGCTCACAGGCAGAGCTCAGGTGCTCTGCTTCTTGCAGCCCCCCAAATTAAGTTCCCACAAATGCAGAAGTTAATGTCTGTGGAAATAATTGAGTGAATACAGAGCTAAAAAGGGGTTACTTAGAAATGTAAACATACAGCTGAACTACATGAGTTAGGGGCCCTATTACATAGGGTTTCCAGATATGTTTCTCTCTACTGCAGTTGTACAGTCTGACATGCCAGCACTTTGGGAACTTGTCTCTCTGCAAGGGTATAATTAACTATTCATTCCTTCTTCATATTCCTCTGACCAGCTGGAAAATGGTCATGCATTTCCTGAGCCATGGAGCTAACAGTTTCGTAGATCACGATTGTAAAGATCTTGGAGAACACACAATCACAACTGCTTTTACTATTATATTATTCCTCAGACTGGATCATAAGACTTATCAACTTTCCCATTTATAAACTGATGATGTACGAGCAGAAATCTTACAGTCTAGCTAATTGGTTTGCATGGGCAAAGGTGGTTCTCAGGCCGTGAGAAATTCAGAGGGATGTCTAGAAAAATGAGGCCGCCTCATACAAAATTTTGGTCTTGGAGACAGTGCTGTCAGCCAGTCAGCCACTCGCGTGTGGAAAGTGGTCTCTAGGTGACAGATGCCAGCAGGCAGGTGTGTGCAGCTTTGTTTAAAGATTTAATTAGTGTCTGCTATGCATCCAATTACTCACTATTAATTTAAAGGTTGTTCAATTCTAGTATTAATTCGATGGCCTTGAACAATTTTCAGAAGTATTTGTTCGGATATATATGCGACGTGGAAATAATACAAAGCAAACTTAACCTACTGTCTTCAGAAAGGCACACGGGTCTAGCTGAACGTTCATCCTGGTTTGTATGCAATTCAGGAGCAAAAGGTTCTGTGTGGGAATTGCAGATTACATACAGGTGGCACTGACTTGTGCAGTTCCGTGTTCAGGCAGAAGGGAAAGATAACTGTCTAGAGGATTTATAAAAACACTTCAGGTGAAGTTCAGTCGATTTACGTGATCTTAAATTACTCAAACTCAAAGATCCATAAAATTCACTCCTAAAAGTTAATCTAATATATGCATTGCTGTATGGGGAGCAATTACCAGAACACATTTATTTGAAGTTAATTGGTCATCTAGACCATACCCCACTGCATGTTAATTATCCTGTCTATGCTGAATATGGTAAAAATAAATAAAAAATTAGGAAGGATTAATTTCTTCATGTTAATGCCACACGTCTTCCTCTGCCAGAAAACAAGCAGTCATTACAGAATATCAAGGGCACCATTTATGTGCTTGAGCATGATGGAAGTGGGTTGCGCAAGAAAGTTGCTGTATTAGTGAAGCAGAATTATGCTCTAAGACTTACTGTTAAAACAAAGATATTAATTTGCCAGCACAGTGAAATGTGTTATGCAGACCTCTTGAAAACAGACTTTTCACGTGTCAGGAAGCATCTCTGACCAGAAAAAAATTGACAAAAAAATCTGGCTCCTCACAAAAATTACTCCAAATTAACCATTTCCCCAACCCCAGTTGAGGACCTGGCTCCTATTTTTGGTATTTCTTGTTTAAAAAGCTACAGCTTAGATTTAATGCATACTCATGGATGCAGAGAGGACTTTTTCATCCAGAAAGTTCCATTGCAATTAACATGCAGAATGCTCCCTGGAAACCTTGTCAAAAGTCATCCAAAATGAACAACCAATTCTGATAACGGCAGGTCATAAATTATACTGGGGTTTGTAATCCAGATACACATCATTTGTAACCAGGTAAGTAGTAAGTCTTTGCAGCACCATTGCCTATGAGGACCTTCTTTCTTAAAGTCTTCAGGCACCACAAGCAACAAATTGTATTCAGAGGTGTAATTGTAATTTCAGCTGTGTATGAATTGGAACAGTTGTGCTATGGGGAAGCATGGCCAGAGCTCCTTGCTGACGGGTAGATGCTCCTCCTTAGCTCTGAGCTTACATCAGCAATCTCAGGGCCGTGTTTTATAATTCTGCTGTTGCTCAGGAGTCAGGTACTGGTGAACTCCTGGGGTGGAGTGGGGATGAGAAATGGAGAGGTGGAGAACAGAACGAGAGATTAGTGAGGAGGACAAGACAATGATACTACATCCTATCTAGCCTGTGGAAGACATTTTGGATGAGACCAGGAGAAGGTTATATGAGCTCTCTGTAATAGCATCTCCCCACCCTCCCCCAGAAAAAGTTAAAAACAGATTTTAAATACTCCAGTTTTTCAACAAATACTTTTTTCCTTATAAAATCATGTTAATTACCTCTGAGGTGATGAAGGTTTGGAAGAGAAAGGGTTTGCTGTTTTATGGTGGGTTTTTTTTTCCCCTGCCCTGCACAATGGAAACATTCCCCCCACCTTTGCCTTTCCCCCCCCCCACTTTAAATAGGGTCACACTTTCAATTAAAAAGTACTTGTGGCAGAAAGAGTTAATTAAAAATATAACTTTGAGACAGTCTCAGCTACTCTAAGTAAAAATAGCCTACAGAAGTCACTTATGTCTACTTATACCAGGCCAGAACCTGGGAGGAAATTTTATTCTCTCTACTGTGTTATTAAATCAGATAGAGCAAAGTATTTTGGTCAAGTGCAAAGTTCTTGTTATCCCTTTTGGACTCTGTTGGCTGTACAGCACATCTGGAAATTGAATTTGAAGTTATCTCCTGCAACATTTATGCTGTGCAGAAGTCAAAACAGGAGTATAGGGTTTACCACTATTTTATCTGAAGTTAATTTATGTAAACAGAACCTCAGTTGCTGGATAATGTGGTAAGCATGAAGTTCAGCTCCCCCTATTAAATTCACCCACTTTTTTTGGCAGAATTATTTCTTCCCATATTAATTTTATTTTGTTGACATGCAAGTAGCAGCAAAGTTTTGGCAGATAGAGCGTAAATTGTATATTGCTTAAGTAGCTCATAAATACCAGGATTTTCCTCTGCCCATACTCTGCTCACTTCCATATTTTTGTGATAAGAAATCAAGTTTGGAAATTATTTATAAAAAAAAAAAAGGTACATTTTATTCAAATTAATGACATGCAGTTTTCCTGGTATATGCTACGGTAAAAGTGTCTGGTGTCTTCTCAGCAGCACCCAGGTTCAAGTATTTTGCTTTGAGGACCTTGTTCGAGTTGTAGCAGTAACTAGCAAATTCTCTATTTCAATCTGCAGGCTATGTTTTGGGATGAATTCTGCCTCAGAGGAAATTCCATGGGGAGCTCAGGCAAGGCTGGTAGAAAAGGGGCAAAACCAAAACCCGAACAGGAAAAAATAGCAACCTTCTGAGTCTAATCTCAAAGTATTACTTGATTAAATAGAGTGATCGAAACCAGGGTTATCACTGCTATTTTTGAAATAATGCTTATGGGATTTAACTATGTAGATGATTCAAGTCTAATACCAAATTTCAGCCAAAGTGCTGAAATGTGAGAAAACATTTTGGGTTTAATTTTGAGCAAACCCCCACCCCAACCCCCAACAAACAAACAAAACAAAACACAGAAAGAAAAATGCACTCCAAACAACCAAAGGGAGAAACCCCAAACCCACCACAAACACCCAAACAATTCTCCCCTCGTTACACGCCTTCTGCAGTCCTACTTAGTATAGTTAATTTTATACCGATCAGGCTGGACAAGTAGCTGATTGTAAAGAGTCTATTCAGGGCAGTAAACAATTGTATGCCAAGTAATTGACTTCACTACAAAAGAAACTTGTGGGACCTTCACCATGTTTAAAGTAGTTGATTTGCAGGGTAGAAGCCAAAGCATTATTATTCCTAAATCGGTTTGGAAAGGTGGCTTTTTGTGCATGGTTAATAGTCCAGGAGCTTGGGGGTTTGGTTTCTGTCCTGCCCCCTCCCCTGCTTTGTAGCAGAAAATAAGTGTAAAATAATCACCAAAAATGTTCTTCAAAATCAAATGTAAAAATCTACTCTCAGATTTATCTGTTTTATCTATTTTTGCTACCCTGAATTATCGAAACTGTGCTTTTTTTTTTTTTTCTGAGCTGCTCTCAAAATCCTTTTATTAGTTAACATTAGTCCATTTACAATTTCGTTTATGCAAACCCAAGCTTATAAATGATGAAGGAAACCAGAATGGGGTAAAACTCAACAATATGAGAAGCAAACTCACGCTCAGGAAGTTGCGAAGTTTTCTGATGTGAGCTTGTCAAATGAAAAACTAATTGCTGACTTTAAGCTGCCATGCAGTGACAAAAAAGGAAAAAAATTAAACTATGAGAATTATTTTTAACATTCAAGCTGCTGTACAGGGGCCTAATTACCTCATTTGAAATGCTGAACAAAGGCTACCAGAGCTGTATAAAAGTCAGAAACCAAAACTGATTTGAAAAGCATTACCAGGGTAATTGGGGAACAGAAGCAAACTGGGAACGGAGACACTTGTGGCTCGATTAGCCAAAATTAAAAGTGAATGGGATAGTTGCTCTCAGTGTGGCCGAGGTAAGGAAAACAGCTCCATAAGGTAAAGTATGAGTGCTACCAAACTTCCCGAGAGCAAATGCTGCATTACAGCAATCGCATTGTGGGATGGCCTCCCAGGGGGGCTATAGGAAGAAGAAAAGAGGAAAAAATTTAAAAGAAAAAAAAAAAACCCCAAAACAACAACCCATCCAATCTCCCCCAAAACACAACCTCCTCTCATTAACTGCTTTTAAAAAGCAGTCCATTTAAACGGGATGCTAGCTGCAGCAGCAGGAAATTGAAAATGCCGTTCCACCAAGTCCCTTAACGCAGCACACTGCTAACAGCTCCCAGGAAGCACAACTGAAACGCACAAAGTTCAGGGTGAGAGCATCAGCTCCACACTGTCAAAATGCCTTCAACGTCATTAATCAGAGGTTGGCATTTTTCATTTTTCTCCATGACCGGGCATATATTTGCAGAGTATTTAAATCTCCCCAGTTTTAATATTTCAGGATGACAAAGGCTGAACTTGCAACAGGAAACTATTGCATGGCTGATTAATGCTCTGATAAATGATTCAGAAGTCAGCATCCTCCTACCTGCTGCACAGTACAGCTCTTCAGAAAACCCATTCTGTATATGTGCCATCACAGTTCACACTGATTCACTGAGAAGAGGCTCTGGCTCTTTTTTGGTAGGATGAATATAAAACTAAGAAGTCAAGATCAAATGAATTATGGTTTTTGAATTACCTAAGCTACTGCTTCAGGAGCACATCTACTCTAATTCAGTAAGATAATGATTAAGAAAGCACACCACAGAGCATGCAAGTGGTGAAGCTTCACAGGCATTTGCTCAAAAGCAGGAGGTCTTGAGGTGGGTGTCGTACAAGACATTTGTAGCATTTGCAGTTGGCATCAAGCATGTGCCCATGAGAAACCCCTTGCAGGATGTGACGTTAGTTTTCTCACTGACACTAGAGAACCCATGAAAACGCTAGCAGATGAGGCTGAAGACCACGTAACACATTAAGTTTTATAAAGGCATTTGCAGGCACTTCTTTGTGCCCACCTTAGCAGTTACTACCTTCAACATCCCCTTGCCCCACCTTTTTAAGGGCTTTGAGCATTATCTTCCATAAAACTAACATTCCGAAGGTCACTTCAGGCAGTACCCTCCCAGGTCAATGTGACTGATATCCGATTTGGCTGTCCTCTGCTTTGGCCTCAGGCGTTAGCTCATGCAAATTAAACATGCATCTTTATACTTGCTTTCCAAAGAAGTAGAATGGATTTTTCCCATGAACAAATCTCTTTAATCAATTTTCCCGTTATGAACATGCTTGCAGGCAGAGTCTAAGGCCCTATTAGACTAGCAAATATGGCTTTTGGGAACAGAAGTCTTTCTTCTGTCTGATAAAGCAACTGCAAACTTCAAACAAAATGCAGGTTAGAGACAGCTTCTCCTAGCTAATGATGACAACCAATTATACAACTGGTACTGAAAAAATAAGACAGTAACAACACCACCAATTACAAATGACTGATAGCAATCACCGGTCTGTCAGAGGCTTCCTTTCTGCCGTAATTCCCTATCCTCTCTAGGGCTGGGTATAAGCAAACTAAACCAAAGAGCACTCCTCCTTCCTTTTTTTGCCAATAGACCCTCATCTCATGCCCAGCTTATTGAAAGGGAACATGGGATACATCAGTACAGAAAATTACTACTAATTACAATAATCACTAATGATTACATTGACTCTAGTGGCTACACACTTCTCTGTCCTTTGTAATGTAAGCTGCTTGCTCACAATCCCACTAATTTATAGGAAAATCAATAAAACTAGAATTGTTGTCAATTATCTAGGAACAATTTTTATAGCTGTCTAAATCAGTCCTGGAGGAATGCATGTAAGTATTCGTTATGTTTATCATGGGTTTGTCATGGTCTGCAATCACTCCCCCCCTCCCTGATGTATTGGGTTCCGCCAAGTACCAATCTATGCTCTAATTAAATCCACACAGCTCACATCGCTGGTGTCCATAACACTCACACCAGGCAGGTTCACGCCTGAGGGGAATACCACTCGTTTTCAACTGTAAGTGGTTAGGAAGGTGCAGCACTCCCTGGCTGCTCACAGTTGTCACTTTTTTAATCTCTCTGAAGTCCCAGGAATGTAATTTCATGCCCAACATCGAAATGAGCACGTTTCCTTTACCAGTTGAGTGATCAGGGCCAACAGGGACACTATTACTGAAGACAATTACAAGATTACAGTAGTCTCAGTAATATTAAAGAGTTGTAACTGATCACGTCCAAACCAATTTTATTTCCAAAGTGAAATGAAAGTAATTTTGTGGGGGAGACTGACTTCTTCGATAGAAAAACAGTTGTTTAGTTTTTTAGTTTTGGCATAAAAAGCCTGTGGTTACATTTTAAAAACTGAATGAAAAAAAAATCCTTGAACTCATCAACAGGGTCTTGACACTTTTGTTTGGTGGTTTGTTTTTTTTTGTAAAGAAAATTTGTTTTGTTTTTAAACATCATGCAAAAGACTGAATTGTGAATACAGAATTCTGTTTCCTCAGACTGGTGCCAAAAGCGTTTCTGTGATAGACACCATGAATATTTACTCAGTAAACGGCAAATAAAGCTTCATTTCTTTGTAGTTATTTCAGTGTATGTGATCTAATTGCCACAGATTAAGACACAATGCAGAACACCTCTCTAAATAATTTTATTTCCAGCATTATCAAGCTAACAGAAAGAAGTTAAAAGGATCTTTGACCTGTTGTCAAGCAAATCCCATTAATTTTCGCTGTCCCATTTACAAAGAACAACTATAATTGCCAAGAAATTCTCATTATATTCTGGAAGAATGCATGGCTGGAAAGCGATGGTGTTTAATGTGTCTCTGTGCCTCGACCCACACGCAATTAGGGAGGTCCAAAAGCAAACACTGGTGGCATTACAGGAACCTCACTGGTGAATCCCTCACCCAGCTTATGGCTATTACTGTATAACAAATGCATATCATCTAGACTTATGCACAAAACCAAACTAAGGAAGGATGCAAACAAGATGGGAATTAGGAAAAAAAAACACCACCCCATGAATCGTCTGAGAAGCCTTTAGCATATTTGATTGCTTTATAAAAAAAAAAAAAAAGTAACTGAAGTTTTAAGTATAGTTACACTGACATTCCTTAATATAGCATCTATTATTTTCAGCTACTGTATCTGTAATTACATGTAGCCTGGTTATTGCTTATTAAAATAAGAACTTACTTCATAAAAAGTCGGTTGTTTTGGCTACAAAAAACGAGGAATGAACCACAGAATGGGATGAAGGGGTGGACACCAGGCCAACAATTCTGCTGACAGCTCACATTTCCCTTTGCCAACTTTTACCGACTTGAGAAGTCTCTACCTGAGCTCCAGAGTTGGTTTATTTTGAAGAGCAACAAGGAAAATAACAAAGAGATAGATTAAAAGTTTAGGTTTTGACCAGATTTAAAAAACAACAACAAATACTCGGACTTGAAATTGTTTGTAGGCTGGCAAGTGCAGCACAGGAGTGTGCACTGAGAGGCACCTGGTAGACAGTTAGATCTTTACAAATCAGCTTAGATCCTAAATGCCTGAATAAAACTACTGAGGGGAAAGAAAAAAAACAAAAAAACCCCAAAAAACGGAAACAGAAAAAAATCCTAAAAGATCTTTTACATATCTCTTTCAGAAATCCAGAGAGAATTACATGAGGCCTGGATTATGAGAAACATGTTGAGCAGCTGAATCCTACTTCCTTCTCATGTGTTTGTCCATCTAATCCCATCTGTGATATTCCTAAGTGCACATCGCTGTGAAATAAGCCTCAGGCAACAGGGTTTGGCTGCAGTCTCAGCTATGGGTTAGCTCAGATTCAAGAGAGGGTGAAATGCTGAAGTTTAATGAAAGTATTAAACACAGCTGCTTTAAAAAAACATAATAAAAAAGAGAAAAATAGCCAAATGGGAGGCAATGGAGCTAATGATGCAACTCAAGAAAACACCACCTTTAGGAAAAGTTTAGTCTTTTCTACAAAGAAAATATCAGGGTATTGGATCCATTAGCTTACCACAATTATTCTACAGTCTTTGTCCTGTAAAAGGAACCTGTTGGATCTGCCAATAGTTTGCTTAGAGATCGGCATTAAACAGAGCTAAGGCTGCAACGTTCAGCTGTGTCTTCAAAGACAGGTTAGTGAGGCTGAAAAATATCTGAACATCTGCAGTAAAGTTTGTTTCCATGGATACTTCCACCTCTAACACTTCTGTGTTCCAGTTAAAGTCCCTCTTGTGTTTGGCAGAAGCTGAACATTTGTATACAAATAAATCAATAACAGCAGATATTTGTGGAAGTGTTTTGGAATGCTCAGTTCTGAGTAATATAAGTTCAAAGTGAAGCAACTGTGGCAACAATCCAAATTGCTTTATTTGGCAAAAAAAAAACAAATGAGGAAAAAATTGCTCGATGGGGCAGAGAGGAAAGAGGGAGAAGGAGAAAGATGCTCTTAATTTGACTAAAATTAAGGCAGCTGCTTATAACCATGAAATTGTGAAGTAAGAAACCTGGCAAGATGATACCTGATCAATGTATTAGTTGTAGAAAAAACATTTGGAAATTTTTAATTAAAAAGGAGAAGTGTATAGACTTTAAGTGTGAACCAAAAAATTGTTGTGTCTCACATTGTCTGATACAATTGAATATCTTTAATAATGAACTGGAGGATAAATCAAATTGTATATTAAAGAAACAAAGAATATCCCGAACTATAAAGCATGGAAAAAAATTATCAGAAAGTAGATAATCATTCTCAGACATGAAAATAAAGATGTGCATTCATTAGAGCTGAGACTATAGACAAGAATTAGTGTCCTAAGAGGAACAAGTTGCTTGGCAAACCTCTTGCTAAAATACTGAAAGAAATACAGGTAACTGCCCTGAGGTAGGTTACATTTATACCTTAGGCGCTGGAAACATGGTGAGGAAAGACCATAAAGTGATTAGCACTATGCAAGGTAGCTTTTCAGATCATACTCCCAGACTCCCCTCCGCTCACTACATGGTTGCTGGCAAAGTGACAGACCTAATATTCAAGCATTTGCCGATTTTTATGAGTCAGGTGATGTCACAGGTACCTCTATCCTACATACTGTATTTTCTGTGCATTAGACTGAGCACTGCAGTTTTGACCACCTTTATGTATGTTGAAGATTTGCAAGTCATTCAAATAATTAGATCTAAACTTCAAGACAATATTTATTATGAAAATTAAGCAGTAAAGGAAACAAAGGTTAGACACTAAGTCTGCTTAAAATACAGGCAACGAAAAGGGCAGAAGTTTTTTTGTGGTAGAGAAGGGCTCAACTTGGAGAAATGGCTGTTAGAAGAAATAACTTCTACTGGCAGCAATTAGACAATAAAATAGCTGCATGGAAATTTAAGGGGAAAAAAAAAGCAGAAAAGCTTCTTCCATAAAGGATGTGACTGCGTCTAGTCTTCTATTCAAGGGACATTTCAAGCTTCATATCAGCCATTTAGAAATTTAATTTTACTGTCTAATTCAAAGATGCCATTTAAGATTACTTTTTTTCTTGTCTCACACAATGGATCTTTTTAACATTAAGTGGAATAAACTGGCCAGAAACAGCTACAAGAGAAATCAGCCCTTCAGCCACCGTAAAGAAAAGCATTAACCTAATTTCAGACTACCACTGAAGTTATTTAAAAAAGCATCCTATCCAATTTGTTTTTTAGAAAAAGAAAAAAGAGAGAACCAATCACCTTCGCTCAACAACGCTGGATCAGCAAAACATGGAATATACAAGATCATATAATTCTTCGCAGCTATTAAAACAGAAAATTGTTATATGAGTTTGAAACATAGTAAGACCTTCAAATCCTCATCCTACTGGCAAGCTCTTCACTAACATGAAGCTGCCTTTCCACAGAAAGTTAACAATAATAAATACATAGACAAGAAATGCAGTAAAAAGCAATTCATACCCTGCAAAGTTTTCCAGAAGCAAACTCCTGTCTTTCCATAGAGCAAGATGATAAATCCTGTGAGTAGATAAATACCGTGGGAGCCTTAGCCACTGCTTAGTAGTATCACTAACAGGTGTAGATATGGGATGAGATGGTTCATGGCTCTCAGAACCTCTGCTAGTGCATGTGCTGGTTAAAACATATGAAAGTACAGACAGGACATGGCTCTGTGTCAGATCTGGAGGTTCAAAGGTAACTGGTCTCTCTGAGAGCTGAGAAGATGAAACCTGCAATGTTACTTTACAAAGTGTAATCTTTATGATGGTCATGACTCAGAAAAGCTAAGTTTTCTTTTTTTGTGGTGTTTTTGTTTGTTTGGGTTTTGTTGTACTTTTGGTTGGTTTTTTTAGGTTTGGTTTTTGTTTTTTTTTTTAATAATGCATAAAACTAAGCTAAAAAAACCAATAAATCTGCTTTGGGCATAGATCAGAACCAGAAAGATCTATGCTGACAGTGAAGAGTTTTGAGTGTTTGAGAATAGGAAAGTTTAATAGAAACCATTTTGTGACTTTATTGCTCCAAGACATTCATTAAAATACATTAGCCATATATTACTACTATATTAAACTATCACATAAGGTATAAAAAAAACCAAGAATCAACACATTTAAAAAACACTGCCTGCTACTTTACCTGGTCATTTCCAGCCACGCAGATTGCGATCACATCTATGCCACTCTAAACTGATATTTTATTTCCAAGTCACTCAACCCCCCCTCCAAACAACCAACAAACCCCTGTAAATTATGCCAAATGAAAGAGAATTGGGCTCAGAAGCATTGGCTCACCCAGTTTTAGACAGCTATTATAACCAGTTTGACTATACTATAGTGAGTGGGGGGTGGGAGGAGAAAAAAACGAGACCAAAGTCTGACCATGGATGACTTCTCCCCTATACTGCAGGCAGAACTGGAAGGGAGAGGTGCCCCGGTTGTACCTCTCACTCATCAGGATCAGGGTGACCAGAAGCACAGGTTCGTACAACGAGGGACAGCAGCAACTATAGTCTTTCACAACAGAGAAAGGGATCTTTAATTCCTCTCCAGGAAGAAAGGGAGATGCCAAAAAGGGAGATCTGAAACCTTTGCTAGCAGCTGGCAAGCAGCTGGCTGTGAGCTACATGCATCACTTGCCTGGCCCTGGCCACAATCCACACCAGCAAGCACACAGACAGATCCTGATATCTACTCTTTTGTACATATTAAATTTCAGTCACAGACTTTTTGAAGATGTGTAGCATGCAAACATGTACTGATTTATGCTGTACACAATCTGTCAGTTCATAGCAGCACTTTCATGTGTGCCCATAGTCCTAATTTTGTGTATGTGACAAATGCACCATCAGAAGTGGTCAGATATTTTTTGGAGGTTTTTTTTTTGTTGTTGTTGTTGTTTTTGTCAAGAGAGGCTAACTTACTGAAATTCAAATCTTTTCTAGGAAAATAGATGAATAAGAAATATTTTAGCCCGGTTTACAAAAAGGGCTTTGAAATTATGTTTTATTTCAACATCTGAACTTCATTTTGTTTATAAATACTCCATTAAAAGTGATGTTAGAGATGCAAAATGCAAGCAATAAATGACAGATCCTGTCTGCATTTTTCATTTTTCTCTTCAGTTTATGACAGTATTGGAGATGACAGCTTTTTGTTGGAATTCAGGATAGAAGAAAACGTGGGGAACCAGGGGGAAACCCCCCCAACAAAACAACCACAACCTCTCACTGGACAGAAAGACTGACTCCCATCCCAATCCATTAACTGCTGGGCTATTTCGTTCTGCAGGCAGAGATCTGAAGTTGGCAGGTGAACCTCAGCGTGGGCACAGCCCTACAGAGACTTGCCCACGTTGAGGCTGGAAGGGTACATGGCTTTAACCCTGTGATGCAGAGAGAGGGCTCCAAGTCAGTTTAACATCAAAGGGGAAGACTGACAAGCGGCTCAGGGTTATTTGTGGACAACGTGGCACTGATGTCAACTTGTGAACGTCATGGAAATCAAGTTTTACCCTCATCCACACCCCTCAAGAGTGTTAACAGGCAGGATCCTATAGCACTCATTTGAGAAGTGCAGATATTCAGTTTCCAGGTCAGCTTAAAAGAAACCAGCTTTGGGGACCTGCACAAAGGAAAGGAAAAGAAAGATATAGGGGGTGATTATAAGAGCACCCTGCAAAGCCCATCATCGCTTGTTTTGAAATGTACTAAACTGCATCTAAGCGAACACTGATGCTTCCACCTCCAGAAATGGTCATCGAGAACAGTGATAACTGAACAGCTGAAATAAAAGGCAAAGAAATGCTATGTGATGATAAAGTGTTATTACAAGCCAGGCAAAATGTTGACACTTTGACTAGTTAGACCTGACAGCAAACTATGCAGAACAGAAAGTGCCTTCGGTAGCTCTGAGGAAGTCTGTCTAGGAAGAGATCTTCCTTGTTATTTTGCAGGATTTTCAAAAAGAAAATCCCACATCCTGCTACGCAATGAAACTTAGTTTTCAAGTCTCTTACTGTAAGCTGTATATAACTGTGAATTGCACAGTTATGCTTTTTCAAGTTACCATATTAATTTGACTAGATCCTTCGGGTTTATTTTTCTTTGTTTTTCCCCTCTTATTTGCTTAATACTTATTTATTTTGCTCTATCATGTTGTGCTTCTCGTTGTTATTTCCAAGACAAGAAAACATAACTGATTTTGTGCTTTTCTAGAGAATTTAGTGAGATAAAACACATCAGCTGGGAGCATATAGAACAAAATTGCCAGTGAGATGTTGGGTATCTTCTGGAGAGCCAAAAAGCAGATGGCTTTTGTTTCTATTCCAAGCGTAACAGACAAAATTCAAATTACAATATTCTACAATGCTAAGGTTATTCTAAATATATGTGATCCCCATTTGGATGATTAGCTTATAAAATCAAACACTTTAAAATTGGATTCACCTAGTAATCAGACAACTACTAAACAAGATGACACCAATCTAAAATTTAGCCAGTAAAAAAAATGAGACTCTACTACATCGGCTCTGGGCCGCGCTGACAATTTGTTATAACAAGCTGCAAAAAATCCCTCCAACAGTCCCCAGAATGCAAAGTTCATAATGCACCTTTGAAAACAAATATACTGTAGTATTTTAATTGCATTTACTCTTGATTCCTTGCTAGAGCTCTAAAGTTTTATATAATAAGTTTAAAAGACTTTGAACAACAAATGACAACATGCCATGAAAAATAGGAGGAAAAATTACTGAAGTGCCTATTTTGTATATAAAGGTCAGTTCTTCTGATGTTTAGAGACTAAAAGACACAGTTGAACCCAAACAAATCAAGAAATTAATGGGGACTTCAAGGAAAAGGAATGTGTCTGCTCATGTCCAGTTAGAGTAGCAGGGAGCTACACTACTCGCATTCCATCTTTCAACAGCTACTGAATTAGTATACTGGTCCACTAATAGCTCCTTGAAGATTTATATGCATCACATATGGAAGGAATGTGGTGCTGTTGTCCAGAAAACTAATAGCATTATTAAGGTTCAGAAAAATCTCTGGAGCAGACTAAGATTACTACATTTATATCTACAAACACAAATGCAAGAACAGAGCAGTTCATGCCATTTTCCAAATAAAACTGTAAAGAACTTGGTCCTGACAGCATACAAATTCTCTCTAAAACACATAGCTTCTGGTAGACATCCACACCTGGGTAACTCCCCTTCTGTATACATGCTTCCATTCAGTGCACTTCTCAGCCTGTCTCTGCACATTGGTGTTTGTGGTATGGGATCTCTGCCCTGTACCTATCCACTACAGAGGCAGACAAAAAATGATGAAGAAATATTAGTCTGGCAAGTTTTCGGTGTTTTTGTTTTTGGTTTTTTTTTTTTCTTCCCCTGCAGCATGGTATTATTGATCTGATCTCTTTGCCCATTGAGCAGAGAGCATTTGGATCTGATTGCTCATGTCTGTTTTCTAATCACTGTTCTAATTTGCTTGATTATTTGGAGCCCTTGTACTCCAAATTCAACACTATCAAATTCAACTTGGCATAAATTGATTGTTTTTGTATCACTTCAAAGACAACTGCTGGCAGCCAAGCAGATATCACTTGTTTATAAAATGCCTCTGAAACCCTGAAGAAAGGGTGGCTGAAGAGTGCTTCTACATTACCACAAATTGTAATATGTATCTTCCTAGATAGTTATGATTCAGGGAAACCTGAAGGTTATGCGTGTGGTCCCTTGCACAGTCACCTCCCAGCCCCAGGCCTTAGAGCGTTATATATATATAGATATATAAAACCTTATACCTAATCCTGCAAGCTCTCAGATTAAAACTTTCAATACTCTTCGACTTCGAGTCAAGTTCAACCTGAGTGAATTGCCTTCAGGATAAATACGGCCATACCTTGCTACTACAGCAGTGACACTGGCAGCCTGCAAAGAGAGCCGAGAGAAAAGATTGCCCACCAGCAATGAGACCAGGCAATAACCCAGTGCTTACTGTCTTGTGCAAAGGGAGAACATTTTCATTTCCTTTCCAGCCTCAGCACCAAAGGACAGGATTCTTTTTCCTTCACACTTGCGGGGAATTGGTTTTGTTCATGAAAAAAAATTAGTTTTCCTAGCTGCAAAATTTAAACTTATACAACATTTTGAACCCACCCATAATGGAAACCATTTCTTAGTATCTTCCACAAAAGCTACAGGTAGAAGTTGTGTTTTTCTGTACCACAAATACAACATCCTTGAACAAATCTGAGCTGACCGATGCTTTTGTTTTCTCTAGAAATTCACACTTTTATCATAAGATGAAAGCAACT
Organism: Falco peregrinus; assembly: GCF_023634155.1. Taxonomy (NCBI): domain Eukaryota; kingdom Metazoa; phylum Chordata; class Aves; order Falconiformes; family Falconidae; genus Falco; species Falco peregrinus. Next base: position 2,734,030 of record NC_073731.1, read on the forward strand.
GCAAAAAGATTACAATGTACATATTCTGTGGTAGGTATGTTCAAAAAAGAAGCCGGGATTTTTGCTTCTAAACTCTTACATAACCATTTTATCAGAAGCACCCAAATCACCTCAAATGTATATCACTGAAACTATTAATGCATCTCGTGTCCCTGTGTATTCATTTGTTCTACAGGAGCTCTGTGTTTAAACAGATGAGCACACAGAGAAGCTGTGCACTATGCACTGACCAGTAACAATGCTGGGCACACCGGGGTTTGATACAGTATGGGCAATGAAATCGGAAAGCTAGTATGACTGACTCATCTATTATTGCCACTTGATATATGAAGTACTTTTCATATTAGAAACCCATGCATCTTAACGACATTGCAATTACACCACACACTGTAATAATTTTTAGCTATGTGTTAAACTCTACTTGTTCATGTAGCTAAAGTTATCACACCTTTTCAACACTTAACTAAGAGGTAATTGCAGTTACATCACCCTTTTCACAAGAGGTATTTTTTGAAATAATTCATGATGTCAATTAAAGTATGACCAGACTGCCTAGATGGGCCATTTTATTTGACAGATGAGGGCTAAAGAGTATGTAAAAAAATCTATGGCATAGGTAGTCATAAAAATATGAAACCATCCAGCACTATAGGAATGCTGACAAAGCACACGAAGTACTAAACACTTGTATATGAATGGGGCTGATGGCTGACTGGCCTTTCTCCAGATGCAACATATGTTTTTTTATAATGTCTCAAATATAAAATGAAGTCATTAACAAGACCATTTCCTGTATACTCTGTACAAATTACAGTTGTTTGATTTTTCTTAGCAAAGTTCCATACAAACGACATAAATAACTGCTTTAGTTCATTTTTTTTTTTAAAAAAATCAGCTTGAATTAATTGTGTGGAAATTAAACTGACTATTTATGATCCGTGAATGTCAATCAGAAAGTCACTTAGGGTTAGCCCTCACAGTCCTAATGGCTCCCTAAGTCCTTGGCAATAACCACTCACACATACTTGGCTCTCATGTACTTGCTGTTCCACTGATTTATTATTTGGGCAAAGCTGCATTTATTCTGTACGTAAATACATTTCCATCTTTATTGATACAGGAACCATTCAATATCTGGCTAATTTTAACCCCCCTCAGAAGAGTAGTAACAAAAAGAACTACACCAATCAAGAAAAAAAGTAATTGAGATATCTATAGCTAAATAACGGGTCTATTTTATCAGTACAACAGCATGACTGGCTGGCTAGGGGGCTTCAGGGTAGAAGGAGGGAAAGAGGCTGGCTTTCTGAGAGCAACAGCTATGCAGCACTGGGGTATAAATAAAACAGGAAAACAATTTACTGAACTCTGCTCAGAGAATTCAATTGCCTTTACACAAAATACTGCATTTCACCATCACAGCAGAAAGACACTTATTCTGGCATATCAAAGTGAACTGCAGGAGGCAGTGGCATCATTCGGCAGCCGATAGTGATGGGAATATCACATCCTTAGAATTAAGGCTAAGTGCCCCATAGGAAGAGGCACTCAGTGAAGCACCAGCCATTTCCCTTCTCCGCTGGACCCGTCTACCCACAGGTACCTTATCTAAACTCCTACAGCCCTGAGGCACGTCCGAACTAGAAATGTATTATAGGATCACAAGCCACAATTTATGAGCAGTGTTTCTCTTAAACACGTTGAGATTAATCCCACCCTGTAGTTCTGATCACACCATATTTCTAGGCAAGAGACAGAACACGAGCACTCTTTGATACTGTAAAGTATCTGCTCCTGATGTTTTACACACTTACTGTTTATTCTGCTGCAATTATGTAATCTCTATGACTTCCAGGACTAGATCTCACTGATTTTCAAAAAGCTTTAAGCTTTCGGGAAAAGTCACCCTTAATTTCAGTGCAGTGTGAGATCTGGCTCCACTTTGGAATAAGTCAGCAAACACACATACAGCTATCTTTCTTGAATTACTTTCAGAGAAAGTAGAATTTGACCCTTTGAGAGAAGCTTTGTGATTGCAGTATCTAGATAATGTTACCTCTCTTCTTCATAAGTGGTGAAAAATCAATGACCTTGACTAAATTAATTTACTTCAACCTTAGCATTTGTCAATAGCAAACAAATTATTCTAGCCGGAGCTCTATTCAGTGAGGTATAGATACAGTCAATAACCCATCAGTAATTGCTGGCTCAAAAGTGAAGCTTCTTAGTTGTCTCAATCGCTGTCTCAAACTATGCATATTTTGCATGTAATGCAAATGTCACGTTTGGGTGGGTTTTCCAGAGTTGCTAGCATCAACATAACTTTACCAAAAGTCCTGTCATTCCAGTTTTAACCCAAGTTTCTCTGTAAGTACACTTAGGCCAATGCTAACTGTTAGAAGAGCCCAGAATGCAGGACTGCTTCCCTCCTGGCAAGTACCTTTGTCATTGGAATACAGAGTTGCATCCCTGTATTACTCCAGCTTTCTCATCAGCCCTCTTAATTCTCGTACTTGCAGCACAGTGGCAAGAGGTGATGTATTATGGTGCCTGTAAGTCATACTTCTGGAAGATGCCAAAAACAGAGATAGCTTCAAGTCTTCCACTTTCTCAGGGCATCCTTTAGGTCACTTGTATAATAAGATTAGGCTTACTTATATAATAAGTAGACAATGCCATTATCCCTTTCACAAGAGAGTAATCCAATTGTCCGCAACCAGAAAGACAAATGAGGTGTTAAGAAGCAATAGCTCTAGACTGTAATTCTCCAACTCATCTAAGCCAAGCTGTAGGTAAATACTTCTACCTGGGAGAAGGTAAGGCTTCATTTATCCTTTTCCTGGAGTACATATTTTTGGTTAAGGAAAGAATGTTGGTATTTGCATCATCTTGCATGCTTAGGACACACCTCATGCCTTTGGATTTCAAACACATTTTGAGCCTTCTTTGCCACGAAACCCAAGTTTTTCAAGTCGGGAGACATAGGTGCCCAACTTGGTATTGTGACTAAGATACCAATGGCTGAGTCAGTGGCACTGGTTGATACAGAAAGAAGTAGTCTGCGGACCTCCCAAGACCCTGCTTGGTTCTTAGACACCACCACCATCACCCTCCTATTCAGCCCTGGGGCTGGGGGCTGTGCTGTCAGCAGCTCAGGTGCTGCTTTTCTATGCCAGAGGCATAATGCAGTCTCCACTGTTCCCACTGATTGCTCCAAGTAGCTTTTGGGAACAATAGGAAATAAAGGGGCAGGGGAAAACTCAGTCCTTCAGCAAACTGGTGTAGACCCATCAAAATCAATGAACAAAAGCCCATTTACAGTACCGAAGGCTTGTACCTACTATTTGCTGAATGAATATTTGTAACCTTCTAAGATATCATTAAGTACAAAAGCTCTTCCTCATAACTTTCTAAGATATCAAACTACAATTTTTTTCCCCTTCCAATAGGTCAGTGTAGAGGAATGAAGCTGGGTTAATTAACATTTGATAATATACAGCTGTGGGGTGGCTTCAGGGGTGGGTGTGGGGGTTGGCCAATGTAGCTAAGGTCCAGCTGTGGCTGTTCTGTTAAGAGGTTGAGAGCCGATGAAGAGGGAGCAGCTGAGGAAGAAGCAAGGGAAGAGAGAGCGGGCCCTGGATGTGGCGAGATGAGGAGAAGGCAACAGAGGGACTAGCATGAAAAGTATGCTGGTATGTGGTTGTAAAAAGCCTTGCTGCAGCTTGATAGTTTGGAGAGTGCTGCTGACAGGTCAGAGCATAGATAAATCTCTCGTGTAAATGCCAATTTACATCACAAAGTACGCTTCTTCCAATGCGATACACTTAGGCTGCTGTTCAGGGAGGAACGCTAGTGCGTGCAATGGATGATATACTGCCTGTGCTGAAGGAACCAGAGCTCAATTATATTGACTTCCGTGGAGTAATGATTTTGTCCAAGGTGTTTAAGGTTAGTCACATGGGTAAGCACCCTTGCTGAACCAAAGCATTCATCATTGATGTGTCTCAGGCTTTCAGATTAACTAATCTTTCTCTGCAGCTCATGTCCTGCAAACCAACCAACCTACTTGCTAGCCGCCATCTGGTATTTTCTTCTTACGACAGTGTCAGCAATAGCAATGGTTTCATTTGGTTTGTTGCTATTTAATTATTGAAATCAGGGAGTTCTATTTCCTGAGATCTCAGAGATCAACATTTTAACAAATGCTGAGGAATTGCTTTAAAATAATGTGATGTAAAACCCAAGACTAATAACGCAGAAAAAACACAATCATTAAGTTATGGGTTTGGCAAACTACACAGCTGGATTTTTGATAATTTTTTTTTTTATCCTTCCCTTCTAGCTGACAAGAGAACAAAATGTAGCACATGGGGGAAGACGAGAAAAAAAAGAGCGTATTTTTATCTTTTAGGCATTAGAAGAGAATGAAAGGCAGTGGTGGCATGGGCTGCCAGACGAAACAAAGTGAGTTCTGCCCATCGCTGCCCTGTGGTTGTGGGATGTGGATGAAGAGGGATGAATCGCTACCAAACTGTAAAGTCTGAATATTTTTTCAGCCTGTCCTACACAAGATTGGAAATCAACATTAGCCAGATTCAAATGACTCTAAACGTGACTGTCAGATGTTATTTTTTCTCCATTGCCAGAAATATGCCCGATTAACATAAAAATCAGACATTTAACATGTAGATGAATTAAATAATCGCTAGCTAATGCAAATATCATCTTGACGCTACTAACCCTGCAGCAACTAGATACTGGTCTGTATTACAAAATTTAGACCTGCAACACCCACCCTTCACCCGCCGCTTCAGATTATCAGGGCATTCTGATAGTTTGTTTTTAGAGACTTTTATCACAAATTTCTGACCTGTTTTCCAAATACAAACTCTGCCATGATTTTTATAAAACCCCACTCCTTTTCCTGGGGTTGTTAGTCCCCACAAGGGCTATGTGTATTCATCTCCTGAAGTGACTGCAGCTCGATAGCTATATGAATCACAGTTGCAATTTTGCGACCTCATTGGGATCAGAGACTCAGGATAGGATAGTTTGTAAAGAAAGATAACAAGTCAAGTAGTTTAGCAAGAACTTAAAGAAAAGGCAAGGGAGCTACCAAGAATAAGCTTCTTGCATCTGAAAAATGGAAATTATGCCTTATTCCAAGAGTGGCTTTCTTCTTAACGCCAACTGAAACAGCTTCATTGCCTAGGAAGAAGGGGTCACATCCTATTAAAAGCTGTCCTGAACACCCTGCAGACACATCTGTTATTGATAGTGTTCAAGCCTTGTTTTACTGTGAACAAACCACAGTAGATACTGGACCTAACAATTGCTAGGTGATTTGCTAGGTCTGTGCTTAGGCTCCTGCTGATAATAGTCTCTCTCCTAAATAATTAAAGATGAAGAATGAGTCTCTGCTATAGTTTCTCTGTTGGTAATTACTTTTAAAAAATGGAAGATTTGGAAGCGTGGTCCTTGAAAGCACACCTGGCTTATTACTTGAGAAAAGATGACAGTGGATGGAGTCTGAAGCATTGTAAAGTACTAATTCTTGCTACAATTTCCTTAAAAAGATGCTACCTAAGGATTTTGACAGTTACTCGGGAGCTGAAAGTGAACTTATGTTTAAAGCAGCACAGATATGGCCACATAAATTAGTACAAGAGGTAAAATAAATATTTAGAAATTGAACTGATTTCTTTGGGGGCAGTTTTTGTTTAGTTTTATCCTGACACTGAAAACCGTGCACTAAAGAGCTGCTATATTTAGACAGAACCCTGCCTAGATATTTCTGCCAGTTATTAATGCTGTCGGGCATGATAAAGTGCTGTATCAGATTTGTCTACGTTTGCTATTTTCCTCATTTAAGCCATTTGGCCTGAAAATTCTCACATGGAGTTTCTGCTTCAAGCGCAATCAGAAATATTTAAGGAAGATGGAAGCAGCTGTTGCCAATGAAAGAGCTCAGTCACTATAAACTGCTTCCAACCCCTGCCCCAGCTTCTCTAACAAAATAAATGTGATTTTTCCCCCCCTTACTTCTCTTATACCTATTTTGGGGAAAGATCTTCAGGTTTAACATTGAGGATCAGTGGATATCCAGAATGCTATTCCCTTGAAAAATCCATCCAAATTTTGGCTTTGATTTTTCTTTTTTTATTTTGCAAACATAAGGGCAAATTATTAGTTTCATCAGCCTGATCTTTCTCTTCCTAATGCCCACAGAGAGACTTCCATTCATCTCCATGGGAGCAGACTCTCAAGTTTCACTGATATTGTCATCTCACATCCAGAATAGCCTTTCACTGGAAATAATTTACTGTAAAAAGATCACAGCCACAGGTATTTCATAAAGATGACATGGGAAATCTGCCTTTTGTTTAAACACATTTTAACAAGCCACAATTGCCTTGTTAGTTTCGTAAGATGCAAGGACTAAAGGTTTTCTTAAAACTTCAAGATGAACAATGCCTTTAACAAAAGCTGCTACAATTTACCCACCCTTTACATTGCTGTTTCTCTCTCTTCTGCAAAGGGCCTTGACTTCAAGACTACCCGATCCCAGAAATCCGGAGCCAACAAGCTGCTTTGATTATACACAAGTAAGATTTTTCCCATCTGCTGCATTTCTCCCTTGTTTTATAAAGCCACAGGATTGTTACAAGAAAAATCTTTAGATTTTTTTTTTCAGCTTTAAATACGAAAGGATGTTTCTGACTTCTGTGAGTTAAACAGCAAAATCCCAATCTGCTAATGACTTTAACACCCCAAACTCCCCCCCAAGCTTTAGAATGAAAACTACCCCTTTACCAACTATGTCTTTCCAAAAGCAGTGAAGGACATCGGCCTCTTTGCTGTTTCAGAGACATGCGAGGCTGATGTCCTCCTGCTAAAAAAGCATCTCTATGGAAACAAGTAGCCACTCTACCCCTCCAGCCTAAGGCAAGCAGGACTAGGAAAAATGACTGTAGTCCTGCTGTTCCTCAATTAGGAAGAAAATCAGCCATGGCTTCACAATGTTTGATTACTGCCCGCATTGTTGTTTTTGTACCACAGGCAGAAATTTCACCTACATTTTGAGGAAGAGGCTATGGAGGTAGAAGTGTTCTTGCCCCCTTAATTTTGGGGATTTATTTTAGGTTTCTAATGGTTGCCAGGTCTGGCTGAAGCAGCTGAGCTAAACAACATGTTTCTCCCTGATGGTTCCAGTAGTTGAATGGTAGGCAAGGTTGAATATTAAACATGATTAGCTGTTCCACATAGAAATTAATACCAGCTATCTTCCCTTTAATGGAAGACCCTCACAATTAAAAAGCACTTCTGAAGGGACTTGCAGCTAGGAATAAAAATTTCCCTTATTGTTGTTATCAAAGGGCACATGCTAATTCAAATCTAGTACTATGTGGCCAAAATGTGAACAACAGAAATTTAAAAGCAATTCACAAAGCAAATCAGAGTAATTTTTACCACACACCAAAAAAAAAACCCTCAATAAACCCACATAACAAAAAAACCAAAACAAACCCAAACAAACCCCAAAACAAACCTAACCCAAATCTGGCATTTTATTTTAGAGCAACTATTTGGAAGGAAAAAAGCTAAAGGCAAATGCTTTTGGGTTAGGGGCAAGCAAGTCTCTGCTAGAGTTAATCACAATCCCCTCTGCTCCATGGAAATCACATTAAATTTTTCCAGGATTTAAGGAACACTAGAAGGTATTTCTAGCTAGAGAAAACCAACCAGCCAGCCCTAAGATGTTTTGAGCTTCCAGCTCAACAGATACTGAGTTTGCACTGAGAAGGTTTCTACAGAAAGCTGAAGGTGAGAGGCCTCTTTTTGGAGCCTCCCTGTAACATACCTCAAAACTGTGTTTTTGGCTGTAAACCTTACCCCACTCAAGTACAGATTATATAGATGCATTTAGTTCAACTTTTATCTATACCAACATCTGATAAGATTTGGGGACTAAATTATGGCTTGACTTTGTTCAGCCATCTGAGTTGAAAGTTGTTCATGCCTTTCTGTATCATTTACTGTGCATGGCTGATTGAGTCCCCTCCCCCTGCCCCCCCCCCCCCCCCCCCCCCCCCCCCCCCGTGCACATGTTCATTAACTTCAGCTGAATGATTTTTGCACAGAATAGTTGCGTGTTCCTTGATCTGCTTCCTGTTTAGAGGAAAACAGTGATTTTTTCAAAGCATTCTTTAATCAACCCATTTTAATATAGGTGATGTGATAGCTACCTTTAAAAATAAAAAATAAAGTTCCTGCTTCCATGAAAGGGCAGAAAGGTAGAGAGAAAATTTACCATGAGATTTTTTTAAGGAAAACACACCCTTGGAAATTGGAAGTGGGAGTTAAAAACAAAACAAAACAAAAAAACCCCAACAAACCTAGAGCAATACTTCAGCAGCGTATCCTGATCAGAAGGGAGATTTTTGTTTGTTTAATATCTAAGGCCAGGTATGGGTTTGCACTCCTGGTGAAATAAATGTAGCTGAATCAAATGATACCAGCTGGGGTAAAGTCTCAGGTGCTGACACAGCACAACACCCTCTGAATGCTACAAGCTCAGCTGCAATAACCCTGAAGGCCTCTTTAGTCTAGACATTATGCTCCAGACCTTAGTTATACCAGGTAGTTCATGCACATCTTTTACACAGAAATAGAAGCAAGTTAATCAGCCTGCCAATCACATCACAAGTTGAGCTCGAGAAGTAGTTGCCCCACTCAAGACAAAAACACACTGAAAATTGTGTCCTGTCTGTGTTCCCAAAGAAAGGCAAGCAGCATCATTCACGTCCCAGGTTTCAGTGGGACAGTGGTGGGACGTGGGGAAAGGTGGCCTGCCTATGACCAGGTGCTGAGTGACCTGATACTCATTGCAGTTAGTTCATGTTAATGTCTCAGGAGGGAAAGACAGCAGCTTGCAGGCTCAGGCTGGTGCTTGCGGGCAGTGTAGTGCTGTTGTCAGGTGCGATGCTGCTTTGTGCTCATTTTGCTTTTCAGTTATCATGTCTGCTGCATTCAGAGGGAATATTAAAACAGATAACAAGTAATACAGATCACTGTGATGGAGCTGCTGTAATCCAATGCCAAAGATCTTTCTCTTTCACATTAATGAGAGCTGCTTTTGCTAGTGCTGTGCACAGCTGTCACATATCCCCTGTCTTGCAAAGCCTGAGATTTGTTGGTGTTGGGGGGGGGAATAAAAAAAAAACAAAAAAAGTTCTTATTTAAGATTTAAATGTGACAGCTTACCAGACAAGCTTGACAAATGATTAAATGTCTAGCTGTTCTTCGCATGGTGTTCTGAGTGGAGGTGTAGGGAAAATCCTTTTCTTTTAGGACACTACATTCTGCCACATTGTACTGTGCAACCCTCCTCAGGGAAACAGCTGAGAAATGCTGGGTTCACATCCCTCCTGAGTAACGCCTGCCTCTGGTTATGAACCCCCACATGCTGGATGTGCCACATGGGAGTGCATCTAGGAGAAGCACAGGTTTGGAGAAAAGATGACATGGCATGCATGGCACATATCACGTGATACATACTATTTTCTCCTGCATTTGCTTTAAAGCTAGGTGGTTAAAAAACCCTCTTCTGAGCAACTTTAGAACAAAAGTGTGTATACATTTTCCTCCCAAACTGGCTTTCTTCCCATTCCACACCCACGAGGTAAAAGTACAGTATAGTAAGGGTTCCTTCAGACAAAGCTCTGTAATTGCAGCTTCTGCCAGAATGAGGGTCTCATGCACCGCAAGAGGGGGAAAGGCCAATCCTGTGGCCCCAAGCTCCAAGGGGATTATTCGTTGCCAGGCAAAATGGCTGGCAAAGCAAGTCTTCAAAATGGCTTTCACTGCCAATAGCACCTTACCAGGAGCACAAACTGTCATGGCAAAGAATTCACATCATTCAAGCCAACCAACCCTCCTAATGGTGCCAGGCATAGTTTAAGTTAAATAATGTATTTTCTCTGCCACAGCAGCAAAACATTTTCACCTACTTTCAACCTTTCATAAAAATCACAGTATTTGCGCAATCCCCATCATATCAAAGAACATTTTTAGTATCAGCTGGAGGAAAGGGGTCATTCTCATTGCTGGTAGTTTCCACCATTAAAGTGGATATAATTTTATTCTACAGAACACATGCATTGTAACTTTTCTGAGAATACAGATCTCCAAATAAGACACAAAACACTCAACAGAATCCACAAAAACACCCATGTATCATTTTAAAGTGAATTACTTGAAGTCACATGCCAACTGCTACACAGACTTTTACCCCAAACACAATCCTCAGGTTAATACTACTCACCCAAATAATGGATTTTAAACTCATAATCAAGAAATTCCCTATAAAGTGAGCTACTAGCTAAAGATAACAGGGAGCATATTTCAATATTTTGGATTATAGCTGCTCTTACTTGATGGGACAAAAGTAAACATCAGGAGCACACAAACACACTGACACTAAACATACCAAAATGCAGGGGTATGGTTTACACCACAGAACAACAATGGATACAGTTTAATGAAGAAAAACATTCTTAGTCCTCATTCTGAAATATTTAACTCCTTTAGTTTGGATATTTCAGGAATCTGACAGCATTTTTTATACCTCCTCCTATACTACTACACTTGGAAGTCTATATTTGTACCACATGAAATTGGAAAGAAATCAGCAGGGTCCAATCTTGAAACCTGTTGGCTGCAGCCTTGGAGCACAGTGAAAGCAAGCAATCCATACAAAGGACTTGCAATATCAGTTTTGCTCTGTAGGGTTACAAGGTCTTTAGAGAGCCTAAGACTAGCGCTGTGAAACGTGGGATGATTCTGTGCAAGGCCCAAGACATCTACTTTTTTTTTTTTGGGGGGGGGACACCTCTATTAAATCCCAATAATAAACTCAAATTGGCAGAACTTGCTCTGCATACACAGTTCTTGCTCACTGGATACAAGATACTGCAGCTACTGTTAATAGCAGACTGCAGTCTACTAGCTAATACCTTCAGGATCCTAAAATCATTTTGCCTGAAAAGAATTGCCATACATGGAAAAATAAAGGCTAGATTAATCCACTGTCCCTGTGACACAAAAGGAAAAGGGTGTTGGCTGCTAGAAAAATAAATCAAACAGCTGAAAATCTGAACTAATGACTCTGTAATTCTTTCCAAACTGCCACCACATTTGGATCAAACAGCTTTTGCTGCCATGTCACAGAAGTAGATATTCTCTGAATTCCAGATAACAGCTGGCTCCACCAGCTTTGATGCAAAAATTTCTCTCGTGATTTATTCCTTCTATCTGATAATAATTTCTGAAGGAAAGCCGAAATATTGGTCTTCCATCAAAGAAAGCTAACATAGCAGTAATGATTTCAGGAAGAAAGATTATGTAGATCACTAGCTACACTTGCAAGTCCATGTCTTGAATCACTGGTGTGATTGATGCTGAAGGGGCCTAGCCTCCTCCATCTCTGCATATAACGTGGAAACTGCAATTTCAGGGAGCAGAAAGGCTGATTTCAAGGATACTGGCTCTCAATCACTGACTTGTTTTGGGTTGCAGGTAAAGAGCTTCAGTATGACCCTCTTGCTCGCTGTGCACAAAGGACACTGCCCAGAATTAACACAACTAGATAATCAGGCTAGTTGAGATTTTTCTAACCTGGGAAAGAATGTTAGCCAAGGTAGTAATTCTGGATTAAAAAAAGAAAATACCAGCGAGGACGATAGCCCAGAATTAATTTGTAAGAAAGAGACTAGAGATGGCTGAATTTCAGCTGCCAGATATAGTTAAAACAGAGCACCATCAACACCAGACAGAAGTAGCACATTTTATCCTCTCTCAAGACAGGCATATTCCTGAGATCAAGTGCCAAATGCTCTTTAATTTCTGAGGTGGATCTTCAGATCTAAGGCCTAGCCAAGCTCATGCAGAACAGCATTTTACGTTGTGTGAAGAGAGTTACGTCCTCAAGCCTGGGATGAGGGGGTAGTAGTAGAAATTAAGATGAGCTAAGAACCAAGCTCCCACTTGGGAAATGCTGAGCTTGACTACAAGCAATGCCAGGGGCACTGAGGAAAAGCAAGCTCCTTGTACACCTTAAATCTCGTGTGGGTAATGGGCAACACCAGACTAGATCCTGATCCAGTAGAAATTCAAGTACTTCATTAATTAAGTCTTCTGAAAGTCACTACTCATACCTGCATACGAAGTTCTTTCTGGAGGGGGGGAGGGAAATGTCTGTCTTATGATCTCCATATTCACAAATAATATCTCTTACATTTCTAAGTGTATAATTGATGCCTGGGATTTATTGTAAAAGTAAAGGCCACTATTATAATGACTTCATTAAGAGTCATGAAATATTGTGGAAATGAAGAACTGCAGAGTCCTCTGGCGCATTTGACTTGGGAATGGGCACTATATTTGCAAGTAAAATCAGTTTAAGGTATTATATAATTGGATGAATAATCAAAAAATGCTCATTAAAACATCAAAGGGTGCTGATACAGCAAAATGCTCTTCTCTGACCTTCATTGTTTTGCATTGTCCATTTTGACTGTTTCTTGTCTCCTACCAAACAGAATAAATGCAGCCTTTGAAATTATTCTCTAGCAACCCCTTCTTTCAGCTATTTCCACCATTCATTACAGTGTTCTTTTATCCTTAAGTGGTGCCTGTGCAGCGGTGGGATCTTGTGCGTTAACCCTGTTTCACCATCATAAGAGGTCATCAAGACAAAGATGAATCTATTTTTGTAAGCAATTATGTAAACGCAAAGAAAAAGCACAGCATTAATTTGCCCTTCTGTCTGTATTACAGACATCAACTGCATGGTTGTCTGTAATTTTTAGGGCCTGAGATCAGCAATTCAGGCGATCCCTATTTAGTCCCACGTACCCCTCCTCTGTGCACTCAAAACACTGAACCACAGGCAGGTTCCCTCTAACAAATACCTCCTGGTGCAAGTGGGCTGGCACCCTTTGCCAGGTATGTTCAGAAGCCTTTGTCAAGCCTTAACAGAGTGAGTTGGCTATATTAACATGCTGGCACGTTTCTGACATCCAAAGCAAAGCGTGAACAATGATTAAAAATTTTAGGGCAGAAGCCAAAACATTTGGTGCTCTAGTAACCAGATAACAAAACTATTATGATTCATACCACAGCAGTCAGCATCTAGATGCATTCTTCTTGCTTTGGTAGGTGCTCTAATGCCCAATTCTAGCAGAGAAATAAACACACACAACCAAAGCTTCATGAACATCCCAAAACGCAGAGGTACTTACAACATAATGCAGCAAAAGGCAGGTAGAACACCTATCACTAAAGTAAGTTTTAAGCAGAATTTGAGCACTGATGTCTAAAATGGCATCACAGGGATTTCCAGGATCACTAAGTGTTGGGGACACCTCAGTTCCTTACACTGCACCTCTTGAAAGTGCTGAAAAATCTACAGCTGCATCCCACACAAGCTCACCTTGCCTTCCCCCAGAGTATTGCTCAAATAGTCACTATTTGCCCATTTGCTCAGCTTTCTCTATTTTTAGTTTAAGTGAGGCTCAACAGTAAAATAACTGCAAGTTATTAGAAGGATACCGTCAAGTTTGAGAGGGGCCAGAGACAAAGTCCCTGAGCACATGAGGGAAGCAGGGAACTTCTCTGACACACTCCTGTCCAGAGAAATTCAACGTTCATTCATACATATTAACAAAATGAGAAGTAGCACTAGTTTTGACTTATTTTGCTTATACATACACATTAGTTTCTTTTCTTTAGCGCTTTGGTTATGTATCTTTTCAATCTGGGTGCTAGGGAAGAAGGGATAGGAATCAATAATTAGCTATGGGGCAATTAATCTTAGAAGATTGTTACAAATGTTTTTTCCCAAAATATCATGAGACTAACATACACAGTCGATCACCAAGAAACTGAATTGCTGTGGTCAAAGTTAAATGCATATCTCATACCTGATTACGTGAGATGACAAACTAAATAAGTACATGTAACAGTTATTATTCTGTTAGTCATAATTTCAATCAGTAGGCGTCAAACATCATTAGCTGTGATAGCTTTGGGATTTTGAGATTTTTTTCTATGAAATACAGTCTTAATGGAATACTGCGAGGGATATTTTTAATTACGCATCAGCTTGGCATTTGGCTTCTCCTCCAGTGGGGGGAAAAAAAAAAAAAAAAGGTGGTAGACATTTATGTTAAGAAAAATTACAAAAAGGAAGCTCTACATTAATTCTCACAGAAAGGAAAGAATAGGGAACAACAGAACCACAGGTCTTGAACTAGCACAAGGTACTAGGAGTGTATTTTTAGTCTGATCTTTGCTTATTTTTTAAAACAGAAGTAGCTTAGAATTGTGATTCCTGTAGCACAGGAGGAAGGTAAGGTTAAAGTACTAATGAGGAATATTTTTATTATGGTAAGAGATCTCTGTTCTTAAAGAAACCTCAGTTTACTATTAGAATGACCCATTTTATAGGTTAAACTGAAGTTTGAAGCTCAAGTCTTACCAAGCCATGCCCCTACCAATTCCTTTTTACAACATGTTATTTTTGATAGGTGTCTTAAAAGAAGGTTTTAATACAAATCCACATTAGCATTACTTCTCTACCAAAGCTTCAGTTGTTCGGACTTGGATCCCCACTAACCATTACACACATTCAAACAGCTTCACTAAAGCTATTGTTAATTTTCAGACTATTGAAATGATTTTCATATTAAAAATGAATGCAAAAATAAACCAGCAATGGTTGGTTTCATAAGCAATTCATACATAAGAAGAAAATGTTAAGAAGTACTTATATCTATTTACTCACTATTTATTTACAAACAACATACAACAAACATTTTAGGAAGATTTTAAAAATTTTGCCAAGAAAGCCATTAAAACAATTCAAAAACTTACTCTAGAGACCCATCCACCATCATACCTAGCCCAGCTTGTTCCGCTATAATTGCTACTGCCTAGTACTTTTGTGAGTATACAAGAAATAGATAGATGCAAGCTGTTCATATTTTGTTTTAATAGCAAGTTAAACCACTTCAAATTCTGTTTATGGTTACTATGCAGGAAAAAACCTTCAGATGGAACCCAAGAATAACCGACAGCTGGATTTTGAGCCATAATGCTTCCATAGTCATTCAATTAGACGAGACCTTTCTGCCCAAACCACAGCTAACTCACATTGCAAGCCGATCTCTTTCCCTCAGTCCACCATTATGAACATTTTTTTGGGGAAAAAAACCCAAACAACCCTTAACAAACACACACCATCACCACCCTCCTTAATACACATTAAAAAGCCACACTTCTCAGGGGTACTCCAAGAAAATGCAAGTTTTTCCACACAAGTTGTTCATTGGAGCATGCTGATTTGGGTTTAAAACACCACCACAGCAGCTCAGCTGAAAGTCTTTTATAGCTGCTCTAAAGAGATTTAAATATTTTATCAGATCAAACAATTACAAGCCTGATAGCATAGGTATAACACTTGGCACATCCCAACACCCAGCATGTTAAATTAAACCTCACAAAACATAAACATATGCAGTCAACGTAACTTTTCTCATGTCTAAGTCAAGGACACAGCACCATTTTCCCACCCTCTCCCTAACCCCTGCCACACACACAAGGGCTCAGCCCACGGGCCCCTACCTGGCTCCTGCCCTGACAGAGGAGCAACCGCCATCCCACAGCCATGCAGGAGCAGAGTTTGTGCAGAACAGGAATATCCCATGGGCTGGGCTGGAGAAAAGCCCTCCCGGACTGCTGGCAGGCGAGTACAGCCAGACAGGGCAGGCTGGCTGTGAGGGCTGCCAGCTGTAGGCCGTACCCAGCCCATCAGCATACCCAGGGCATCACACCTGTGAGGCTCCAGGGCAGGCCTCAGCAGTGCTCTTAGTGGGTTATGCTACAGCTGAATTGATTTATTTGATTGGAAATGCTGGATGGCAATCAGAAAAAAACAGCATCCTCTTGGCTTTGTTCACCTGTTTTTATACTGTGATTTTATAAAGCCTCTGTACCATCTCTTGTATGTTTGGTTTAATCCAGACTATGTGAAGAATTCCCATTATGTTGATTGTTTCCTATGACCATGAAGGAGATAATATTCTGTTTTCTATAGTATGATCCTTGTAGTGAATGTCAGAGGAGTTGCACAATATTAGTGAGTGGGAACAAAGGATTGCTTTATTCCAAATTTCCACTTTGGTCCAGTTTGGCGTGGACTAAAATTAGCTCTAACAATGCACACAGTGCTGTATCCTCTTAGACCCAACAGAGCTTCTTCAAGTGTTATTTGTCTTTCACATCACTCTAGACAAAAGATTTACCAACTGACTTCAACAAATACAGGACACAATCCCTTGTCTGCAACTGAACCACAGGCTGACGAAGGTACCTGTGAAAAGCAGTGAGTCTAGAAAGACGGGAATGCCCCAAAGACCACTCTGTCCTCTTAGCCATACACTCAAGGCTGACCAGACATTCAAATACCCTTGCAATGAGTAATGGCAGGTAGGGAGCAATTGTCCATATCTGAGAATTGTCATCACATAAGTTAACAGAAGTGATTAAATAGAAATGGGGGAAAGATCAACGAAGCACTGCAAGGATTTTATGGAGTCCCTTATGTATATATCCCAAATGGATTGGGCAGGACTGTGACCAAGTGAGACAAGTAAGCATAGGTTTATGAAAGTCACATAGAGCCACATGTGCCAAATAACCATGAATTTAGGGGCAGAGGTGTTTATGCCTCCTCTGCATTTTCTCCTATTTCTGGTAGAAAACCACACAAAATAAAAACTAAAGGCAATGGTGGTTTCAAACCAATTTGCAATTTGTGTTGCAAACCCATTCTCTGTGTCACTGTTTGCCTTTCATCCTTGAATACAGAAAGCTCATTCAGTGTACAGCTAATATTTTCCATCCTTAGTTTAAAAAAATGTCACTGACCAGTTCCTGAACAAGGGACAAACCTTAGACCTTGATCTACTCTGCTTAAGTCAGCGGGAGTTTTTTCGGTCCTTCAGTATGGCTCAGAAGAAATACAGCTGTCTTCCTTGAGCCATCTCAGAGAAGTTTTCCCTGCCCTTACTCATGTGTAGTATTGTGGCTGCTGCATTTGCAGTGATTTAGGGGGAAACCCACATGAATGTAATCGCTCACTGAAAGCAAAAATTATACAGGGTTTTGGCAATGCGATGCCAAGCCTCAACTGCTGAACTCTGTATTGTAGGTTTTTTTTTTTTTTTAATTCTGTCTTGGGGGAAAAAAATGCCCATTCAGTGCCTTACCCATACATGAGGATGGTATCATGAACAGGAGAAACTTCTGTGCAAAGGGTTGAATACACACACTGCCACAGAACAAAAGGAAGATCAAAAATAGGCCTTAAAAGCCAAAGAGTTAAAAAAATCTTTTTCTGGGCCTAAATTTATTATGAATAGATCTTTTCAGTGCTAACTAGTGTTAAGAAAGTAAATGCTTTGCTGAAGGTTTCAGCTAAAAAAAAAGTATTCCTTCATTTCTCCTTCTCTCGCATGGGCTCTAACTCCTTTCTGTTGATTCTGCCTCATACTTTCTATGCTAAGGAAAGTTAAAAAAAAAAAAAAGAGATGAGTGGAACTGAGCAAGTTTAATAATTGGGCTCAACTCCCATGTTTGTAAACAGTTTCTTAATCTGAATGACATCTGCAAATTGAGAAAACAAACTGGAAATCTAAGCAAGACAAACTTTGTGGTATTATCCAACAGATTTAAAAAGGTGTGAGAATAGCCTGTGTCACTAACATCCCTTTCTCATGTGAACTCATTAAAAAAAAAAACAAGTACCAACCCACCCAAAATTATAACTCATCATAAATAAAGTTTATCTTATGGAATATATTCTGAAGTAATTTTCCTATGTTTAAAACAGATTTCCTTCTCCTGTGTCATGCTGAAGTCTCATCAAACATGGATTTGAGTTGAATCATATTAGAGAGCTGGGGGCAGTTTCAGTGCTTGCTCTGCCAAACTAGGTTTGTCTGGAATCAGAAATTCTTGACAGTACAATCTGAGAACACCACTTCTGTTGCCCTGATGCTTGCTTACAGGCTAGAAAATCCACTCAGCAAATCCATGCAATAACAGCAACAGAATTAAAATAAGTTAGTGCTTCCCTAAAACAGTAGGATCACCTCCTGCTAGACGATCAAGACTGAGCTAGAGCACTCTCCTCTGATGCCCATTATTATTGATTGTGTGGGATGTTTCACATATTCTTGAAATAGCTGGCTGTACACTCAGTATAGCTTATGTAACCTATTAATCATTGTGTTGTTTCTTATTAACAGAGAGACCAATTTTTGTCAATATACTACTAATCAGTATGTTACAGGAGTGGAGTGCAGCTGCAATAATCCCAAACATTTATTAATACCATCAGAAGAAAGGCTGAGTATAAAGGCTGGAAACTCACCCAAAACACCCTCAGGCTTACAGATTTTAGCCCGTTTAGTTTTGTATGCACAGGCATTCCCACAGAACTAAGGATTTATACACTGGCTACTTGCTTTGAATTAATTACTGAAAAAAAGTTCAATTTTGCTTAGAAAGTCAATGAAATTCACAGCCACAAAACTGATGCCCTGTTCTTAGAGTCAAAGTATTGCATTTGTATATCAAGCTTTATTGATAGGAACTCTGTGCTCAAGCCCAGGGCTGAAATAATTAGTAAGGGTCTATGAATGAGGAGGCTAATTCACTTCAACAGATTAGTAAGGATCTGTGAGGGTCCCTCATTTTACAAATGCTGCTACATGATATGCACCACCAGAATTCCTAAGGGATGCCAGCTCTCGTGTGCCATGGGGCTGGACGCATTCGCCATAGGGAGAAGGATCCCAGCTGCTTCCACTTAGGTCTTTTTGATATTCTCTGTACAGCTACTGAAAGAAAACACTAGCATGTCAAGCACTTTATAGGACAACAGACAAGTCTTCATCAGACAGGTGCCTGTGAGCATGTTTGAGTGAAAGCCCACCTACACAGCTGTAAAGCATCACCTTTTAAAATTAAGGTGATTTCTCTCTGTCCTTAGGGACTGCTTAACATAGCCACTGACTTTAAAGTCAGAGTTCAGCCTCTGAAGAGCTGTTCTTCCAGATACATGCTGAAAATCCAACCCTGGAGCAAAATATGGAAAGTTGTGTGCAAAGATATGCCTCAGTGCCTCCTGTCCCTCAGGGGATTCTCCCAGGAATTATGTTCATGTGGGATTCAGAGGCTTTAGTACATCCCTCCTTGAACTTATGAGTACAGCCACAAAAATCAGCTTAGGACAGACTGCTTTTTATGTCGTCAGAGTAAGTGTTGGTTCTGTTGTTCACTGAAACAAATCATGGTAATGTTTTTAGCCCCATAAATACTGCATCTCAGTATACCACCTATTTCAGAGCATCATTCAGGATCACTGAGGTTTGAAAAGACCCTTAAGATCATTGAATCCAACCAGCTTATGCTTCCATTCCATGTTGGAGTCCACAGGCAGAACTTCTATATGTTGACTGCCAATATTTCACTCCGGAGATAGAACTAGTTGGTCATTCTAACGCCAGTCATTCACTGACATAATGAAAATTAACTTTTATCTGTGCTAGGAATTTTTATTTATTCAGAATGCTTTGCCTACCTGCCTGATTGACTTACAGCATTCATAATTAACGGACAACCTTTTACACTGTTAACATTACGGAATATTAGATGGAAAGAGATGGAGTTGAGTTAGCTGCTCAACATGAAAATCTTTCTTGTTTAGAAACTTACAGTGACCTCGTAATTTAAAAACTGACAAAATTGTAGAAAGTGTGGACTCAGTTCTCACCTTGTGATTTACCTGCCCTTTAACGCTTGCTTTGCCTCTCTCATCTTTGATTAGGCATTGACCATGAATGGACTTATCTTTCCCAGGGAACAGGGACACAGCATCTAATACAGTCTGGCTCTGAACTCCACTGGATTTCCCTGAAAATAGTTCAATAGAAAGAGACAGTTTCCTGAATGTCACTTTTTCACTGCAGTTTTTTCAACTGTACAGGCTTATATATGCATGATTTTTTTTTTTCCTTTTTCATACAGGAGTCTTCATCTGCTATGTTACCAAAAAGGAAAGGTGACAACAGCCACAAAGCCACTGCATAAAGGGGTCAGTGTTCCTGCTACCATTTTACTGCTGTAGACTCTGTATTAGAGATTTTGTTGGGAGAAATGGTTTGAAACCAAGTAATTGGGCTGAGCATAGGGAAGGGGTAAAGGGACTCCTCATGTTTGAGAGGCAACTCTGCTTTGATGTAAACCACCAAGAACTGTACCACCACTTAAAAAAAAAAAAAACAACCTGTGTTTGGAATGATAAAAAGCCATTAAAAGAGGCTGGTTAGACTGAACAGGAAGAAATAGATTAATAGATCTCCATGTGAGTATAATTGATTTTGGGCATGTACTCCACAAACCCTTCACCAGTGATTTATCTTCATTTGGTGGGTATAACACTGAGTTCAATCAGACCCTCAGAGAGCCATCCATCAAACACATCATCAGTGAAAAGAAGTGCTGCCTTGTCTTTCTATTTTGCCTTTCCTTTTTTCTTTCACATGTGGGTTAAACAAATCAAGAGATAATTTTTCTTTTAAAAATAAATAAATCACTGCTAGTTATTGAAGTATTTCTAGGTCAGGTAACCCACCAGTTTACATAACAATTGAATTTTTCTCTGAACTATGAATTTTCCCTTTCTCTGGGTTTATGGCAACACATCAGCCAAGAAAGCTTGGAATGACATGAGGAAAAGAATGGTTTGGACAGCTGAGCAAAATTATTAACGACTTTGCCCCTTGTGCCCATACACACCCTGACAAGTTACACACTGCATACAGAAAATCATCAGGCATTTTTGGTATCCCCAGTCCTAACAGTCAGCAATGAGACACAGCACAATCACACATTGAGCTGTTACCATCTAAGTCAACTCCAAAGCTGATAATGCATCTCCCACCTGCTGCAACAGCAGTTCTGCTTAACTTTTGCACACTGAGAAAGGAGAGCTAACGCCATATTTAAACTGCTGATGAGAGAGCTTAAACAACCTTGTCTGCTGGAGCTATTTTTGTGCAAGGAACATTTTTTTAAGGATTTATACTTGCTGCTTTAACAGGGCTCATCATTCTGGTAATGCACAAAATAGGGGAGACAGCTATTAACAAAAGGACAATGCCTGAATGCCTCCAGCGTGCTCCTTCTGCCTTCAAGTAAAAATGCCATGGGAAGGAAGCCCTGGGCCAGGCTGTCTTCATTTTGCTCCAGGAAAAATTGCTGAGGAGGACACTAAAGAGCAGTTTTCTGCAAGGGGTCCCTTGCAGACATTTTACCCAGAATAGCATGGCACCAGGCCTCCAGTTTAGCCCTGCTTAAAACGCACTCCAATACACTTAGCTGCCCATTGCAATGGACTGGACTTACACTTTGCCTCTAGTAGCACACTGCTGCTTGCTTATGACTGGTCTTCTTGGAAGGAAGTTTGTATAACTTCTATTTCTTTCTCAGGCCACACTATGAGCCTTCAACAGGATAGGAAAAGGTGGGGCACAGGGCAGGAAAGGAAAAAATAGCACATTAAAGAAAAACAGCTGAGGTGAAACGTAAGTAAGCTGCAGCCAGGCTTAAAATGATGACAAAGGAGGATGGAATAAAAACATTTCAGGCATGAAAACTGAAAAACAAACGTCATACTGTGTCCCAAACATCCCCTTCTTTGGATCGTCTACTTTTTCTGCACTTACTTGGTTGTAAATTCTATGGTAGAGCAACACAATTCTTTCAAATCACATTTAAGAAATAAATGGGCAGCAGTATTTACTTCTAAGAGTGTAAGCTCATTGAAATGGGCATTTCTCATATTTATCATATTCTATGTATAATTTTTTGTGACTTCTAAATAACACTGAACTCCATCTGTACAAAAAACTTATGGTAATTTTGGGAACATTTTCTCAGCGTCTTCCCACGTTTTTCACCATTTTTATTGAATCAGGCTAGGATGCAGATGATACATGTGTTAAACACACAGTTTGGACATTTGCAGACACATACCGTCTTTATGATATTGTCATAATATCATAATGTCATAAGATATGGAAAAGTTGAGGTAGGAGGGCATCTCTGGCGATCATATAGTCCAGCTGCCACTGAGACCACAGTCAATTAGAGCAGATTGCTCAGGACTGCATCCAGTTGGGGTCTGAATCTCTCCAAGGATGGAAACTCCAAAACATCTCTGGGTAACACATTCCAGTGTTTGATCATTCCCAAAGTAAACAAACAAAAACACACAGACAAAAAATCCCAAACCAAACACACCAACCCAAAATCAAACAAAACCAAAACCCCCAAACCAACAATCCCTTAACTGGAATTCCCTGAAAATCAATTTACGTCTGTTGCCTCTTGCCCTGTCAGGATTTTGCCGTCAGAGCAACACAGGGCAGGAAAGGAAAAAATATTTTCTCTTTTTTGTTTGAGATAATTTTATTGCAGAAATCCTTAGCTGCAGGTATAACTGTCAGTAAAATCTGGTCATACTGTCAGGCCCTATGCTTGATCTACAAAACTGCAATGCAATGTGATTAGTTAAAATGAAATACAGTCCCCAAGTAATTGAGATGGATTCAGATTTAATTTATCTTTTGCAAGAGTTGGAAAAATTGATGTGAAAAAGGTAATTTTTCATTTATAAAACAGCTCACAGCATGAAAGAACCTTTTTTTGCTGTAAAAAAATGACCTAATCTGAAAAGAAATGCCTCCCACAACAATGGGAAACCTGATCCTTCATGAAAATGTTAGTATAGGAATTAAATTAGTACAATATTTTCAGCTTTTTGAGGACTAAAAATTGGGAATACTTCTGTGGTATTCTCATGGAAAGCTTAATTTAAAGCTTAAGCACACCAGTGAAGGGCAAGGTATTCCTGCAGTTTTGTTAAAGCACCCTAGATGAAACAACAGAATTTAAGCAACTAACCTATTCCTGTATTGTGTTCTTTTTTAGATTTGATGGATTAAAGTGCTTATTGCTTCTAGCTGGAATGTGTCTGGAATAACAAAAGAACAACATCCCTTTGAATGTTACTGATCACAAAGAAATACCTGTGCAGGAGAATTTCCTCTTTCAAACACTGGGTATATTTCTTTACTAATTTCAGGGCACATCTCTCAGAAGCTGATATCAACAGTCCACCTTCCCTGAATGTTATAAACCCAAGGCATTAATTCTCATGCCAGCATGGCAATGCTGCTTTTTTTTCTTTTCTCTTCTTTTTTTATCCCTTACACCATTTTGGGGGCCTAAAAAACCAAAAGTCTGTTTAAGCATCAGAATTAATTCTTTTGGAAGAAAGCAGAAACAAATCTGATCTCTAAACCAGAAATACACCTGTTCATGATCATCCAAAGAGTTTGTTGCAGAAACCATGCTCTGTGACTTAGATGACCAAATGTTTTGCTCTAATGGAGATATGGAGATTATCCATGGAGAATAATTGCACTGAACAAAATCTGCAATTTTGTACAAACCAATACATTTCAAATGGCCAAACACCACTGTCAAAACCTGCAAACTATTAAACTTTTTTAAAAAAATAAAATCAACTATTTCTTTAAGGCAGTTACCATGAACTGATCATTTAACTGTCTCCGGGGGGGGGGGGGGGGGGGGGGGGGGGGCGGGAGGGCAGCTACGCAGTGTTCTGTTAGTGCTCTACAAAGAGGCAGTAAAATATCAGTTTTATTCACCACACAAAATTTTCTATTCAAAATTGTGGGTTTTGCCTTCTATTTTATGAATATTTAAAAACTGGAAGTGCATTTTTAATGTTCTTCTTATGTTCATTAAATACTACAGCTCCCTTAGTGTTCAATATGCTGATTTATCCCCACTGAAACCAGTAATTGGTAATGGAAGAGACCTCACAGCATTATTAATTACCACAGGTGTTAATTAGATGTTACATACGGAAACAAGATAGATGGCGGAACAAACAGCAGTAAGACAGACAGGTATGGCTGAGTACCTCACACTGCCCTAGAAAGACAGATGATGCATTGCTGTTTGTAAGCCAATAGTCAATCACCTTCTTTGTCATGGAAGACACACTGTGTTAAGCAATATTAATGATGAATCAACTATCAGAAAATAAAAATACAGTAGAAATGTAAAAAACAAAGAAACAAGGAAATATGTCCTCAGCTCAACTAAGTCCATTTTTTGAAATAAATGAAACACCCCAACTGAAGACAGGAACAGCATATGCAATGTGTGACAATGATTGCCATTTTGAAAGATGGCTAGCTGGCTTCCCACTGCTCCATTCACTTTGGTTAATTGTCTCCCAGCAGTAAAGAATGATAACATGTCAAAGGTTTCTCATGCCTTTTTTTCCTCCCCCTTTAACTGTTATTTTATTTTTAAATGATTGGCAGATGCAGAGCCTAGTTATGCATTTTGTATTAACCAGTCAGCAGAGAAGAAAAAATAAAATAGCAGTGAGAATGGAGAACAAACCCCAAGCCCTTCCATCCCAGGTGCTGCCCAAGCACTTGGCTGTAAGATCAGGTTCCATGTCACTCTGCTGCCAGCCTTTTGCTCATCGCCAACTTTGCCATGTGGGAGCCCAGCACCAGCAGAGATGGGCAGGATGGCACTGGTCAGGTGTGCTCCTCAAAAAAAAAAAAAAAAGGAAGCACAAGTATGACTGGATCCAAAGTCTCCTTTTCTTGGACATGTACTTTAAGGCAAAGGCCAGATGAAATCGAACTATTTCAAGAATTTGTTAATAAATATCAAACCTTAAAAGTTTTGAAGAAGCTGAATTTTCTTTTTAGATCTTTTTCTTTGGATTTGGATAAACCCTAAGGAAACCAAGGAAGTAAACAAGAACAATACCCATGATAGGGATTTTCTTAAATCTTGCTAATGATGCCATTTTTGAAGACTTGCACTTATCTGAATGGTCTTGTTACACCTCTGATTGTAACAGAGACACTGAATATTTCAACTGAAAAATACAATGAAGCAATTCAACTGGGTCACCAAGTCACATAATATGGCTACAATTTTTGAAGGAGACAATGACATGCTACCTGGAGAAGTTCTGTCAAACTTTTATGAGCTTATTGAAAGGTTAACATGCTGTGATGCAGGTTAGGTGAAAAATATTTCAAATGAGAAAGGCAAATGTTTTGCTTTTTTGTGCAACTGCACACTTGGGTTTGCAGGAATAAAATAAAACAATTTAATGGAGTTTCAGAGTATCATAAAAGTACCAAGATATCAAGTACCCAGAGAGCCTTTGTGCTAAGATAAACAAATCACTTTCAAAACAAGACTTTGATGCCAAGAAAGCCTGCAAGAAAGAGAAAGAGAGAAGAAAAAGGCAACTATTCATAAATACTTTTTTTTAAAAGAGCTTTCATCTGGTGTGATTAAATTTATGGCCAGGTGAATGTACAGATTTTGGTTTAGTTTTATGCTTTTATCATGTCATTTGGTCAGTCTCCAAAAAAATTCTGCCGATGAACAGCATTTTATAAGAAAGCATATCGGTACAGGGGTACTGCACTAACCCAGAACACATTAACCTGCACCACCTGGGCAAGGGCTGAGCAGCAGTTGCTTCCGCTCTTCCTTCAAGAGTTTTCCTTGAGTGCATGTGCTGAATTTAGTGTTTCTTGTGCTTTGTCTTAGAGACCGCAGTAGAAGAACATGGCTCCTGGCACAGGGAGTAAGTTGAAACAGATCTAGCAAACACTTCACGTGACAGCATAAATCCCCAAAGCAGAGCTTGACTGCATCTCTTGGATGATAGCATTAGAAGATACAGCAGGAAAACCCTGAAACATTTCCCCCTGTTGCTGTCATCCTGGCACACCTACTTGCGATCCTCTCACTAAGAAATAGGAGAAAAGCAGTTTTCCCTGTGAAACCTTTATAGGGGAATTCTTATTTCCTATATCTAGGAAATAAGATATATAGGAAATATGAGGATACAGTGCTCCTCCCTCCTGGCCGTCCCATTACCAGGACCTCAATCCCTGCGGTGAAAAGACAGAAACAAGAAAGAGCAAAGGAAGTAATTCCTTACACTCCTTGCAGCAAAATACATCTCCTAACCACAAAACCAGGAGTTTCTTCATTTCCTATTCACATAATATAGTACATGAAACTCAGTTTTTAGTTACACACCAGCGAAGATGTACGCCCTTTCTAACACGGAGATGTGTAGTAATGAGCTGTGCGGCTACAGCTGCATCATATGATATTCACATCATACCAACAGATGCTGTCCAAGGGATCAAAACAAATCAGTTTCCACAGATGCCCCGTCCTCCATCCATGCTCTTTACCCCCTCAGATAAGCATCATTTAGCCCACTGGATTTGGTAATCATGTGTTTACAAGAAATAAGCGTCCTTGGCTTTATGAGCCTCCCCTCATTTATTACCTGCATTGCTGCTTGCAATCTTAAATTTAAAATTGATACAAACTGTGTCTGACAGCAAGGAGCTCTGAAAGCTACAGCAAGAGCTTTTGATTATTTTTTTTTTCTCAGTGGTCCACTAAGTGGGAAGGGCCCGTGCATACTGCATACCATCTTCAGTTCCTACCTGCAGGGCTGCATCCACGAAGGGGCTACTCCATACTTAGAGGGGTGGGACTGACTTTGTTGTGACTATCAGTTTTAGGATTCCTATCATGGGACAAAGCAGTCTTGTGGTGGACTGCATTACCTTCCAGTGAAGGCTGTCAAGAGTCTATCTCTATTTGTTCGTCCATCCATGCTAAGTGTATAGTTGATGGAGCATATAATAAATGCTTAACTTCTGCCTCACCTGAAAAATACCATGTCAACTGCACATTACCACAAGCAGCTTGCTTACTGCAGAGTTTTCTTTTTTTCCCCCTTTTTTAGCCTTTGAAGCCAGAGAAAAGCGATCACAGCTTTTCCTTCTACCCCAGAAGTATTTTAGCGCTCCATTTATTAGCTTCCAAGTACATGTTTAAGGAAGTATGGCATCCTGCTTTCCTGCCTTAATTGTTTTGATAAGGAAGCTCTGTGTTTCACAGAAAACTGAAGAAGACAGGGTCAGTTTCCCATTACAACACAGTTAACCCACATTTTTATCCCTATGATTGTCTAGATTTGGCACGACTAATACATAATTAAGCAACCGCCCTTAGCAGTTATCAATAAAGAAATACTATTGTGCTCCAGAAACTTTCTCCATATTCTAAGAAAAGATAAGGTTCTCCACATTACATCCAATGATTTGCTTTCAAGGTTTTCTGTGCAATTGATTTCCACTGGGCCAGAAAGCTGCTCATCAGCTGAAGACTCTACAGTGTGCATCTTGACAGACATGTAATACCTTTAAGAATATTTTTTTTTAATACTGACAATGTTATTTAGGGTTTTTTCAAGGTTTGTAATACAGCTCTATGTGCCTATTTATTTAAATTATTTTTTAATATACCTTGAATATCAAAGAAAATAGAAATAAATGGATAAAGCACGAAGTGCAAGGATGTGCTGCTCCAGACTATCTGTCTCCTTGGCTTCATCTTCACATAAGCACAGAAACAATATGAGTCAAATGGAAAGAAATCGGAAAAAAATCGGCTTAAGCAAAACAAATTACTGCATTACTGAATAACATGAAGAACAAACAATACGTGTGCAGAGCAGAGAGAAATCTGGAATTTTTCATGAATCTTATATAAATATGTGATCATTATCAACTCCACAATATTTTAAGATTACTGTTATTATGTAAGATTTTACAAATATCTCACATTAATCTCTCTAATTTCATTCTTTGAGTTTTGAGGGGAAACCCCCGCCTCCTACCCAGCAAAGAAATCTGAGGAAAATTAAAATGGAAATTCCAGCTGTTATATTTGAGGTATAAAGCTTACCACTTAAATTGTTTCCTGGATTCTTACACATTTATTGCAGCAATCATAGGATCTCTATGACAACAATGCTAACAAATGCTTTCTGAACACTGTTGCTGTACAATGCGTTTACCATACTTCAAATGATAAAACCATTATGCTCATTTCCATCAGTCATTTTTGGAGTGAGAAACTACTTGTTATGATGTTTCACTAAGAATAGGGAGAAGTGACTAGCACTGAAACACATAAAAAGATCTAAAATTTGGGATATTTGCCAGAGAGGTTAACAGTTGGACTCGAAGATCTTGAAGGTCTTTTCCAACCTATATGACTCTATGATATCTGAGTACAGAAACAAATGCAAGAGTTCATGGTTGATGTCAGTATTTTTCTTTCCCTTCTCCTTTCGGGTGATAGGCAACTTCCTGGCCTTCTGGATAAGCCTGGCTACATCAGCCAAGCAGTCAGCTAGAGCACAAACAACTGGGACTTTGAATAATTCATTCTCCGGAAGCTTCTCAATGCATTTTAGCTATCTTTAAATTAAGAAATAATAATAACAACAGCACAAGCAACTTCCATTCAGATCTTCTGGCGCACTACCAATCCTGTGCTCAGGGTTGCTACATCTTAGCATTGTTAAAATGATCAGTTCTGCAGGAGCGCAACTAATCAGTACCTATTGAAATGCTCTCCTGCCTCCTGCCATTAATAATTGACTGTTTTGGCCCAAGATGTGTAGATCCAGGATACCCAAACTGCAGTTAAAGCTGTATCATGGAGAAAGTACCAAGGTAGTATTAGAGAAATCCCCCTTTCTACTCTGTACTAGCTGGGTTGCATAAATGGCGATATCATTTAACTAGGTTCCCCACAGCTGAAAATTTCAGTGAAGAAGGTGGAGGATGTATGAACCACTCATAATGTCTCCATTATTCCCTACCACTAGTAGCTATAGTTTTGTATGCGCCAGCACTGCGAAACAGGCTATGAAATAGGACCAAACATGCCACAAGATGCATTAACCTGCTCAGTTTGTTCATACAGTGTGAATAGGAAGAGAATACATAAATGTCTGCCCCTAGCAGAGAAGCATGAACAGGTGCTAAGCACCTCTCAAATTGTGTTTGATTTCATATTTGCCCATTTATTTATGATTAGCAATAATGGTGCCATTGTATAGCTATTACATTTTTCTTCCGTGAGTCTGAAAGCACTTCAGAGGTGTCTGTCAGTATTTACAGTATTGCATTGAAACAGATTTTAAATATGCCCATTTGCACATGCTGTAAGCAACCCTGGTGGAGTGGTCACAGAGGAAGTCTGGAGGCTGGAAGCAGTAACCTTCGTGTGGCACGGGTCACTCGCCACCAGAGAAACATGCCCTGTGAGCTGCAAGACATGCTGTGGTATCAGCAGCTTGGTGGAGCTGGGGTGGATGAAAAGACAAGCTGAGCAGCCTTGCCTAAGGCATTCCAGTCAGATTTCCAAAACACCAGTGCAAAGTTTCCACCACTAGAGCATTCTCTGACAATATTAGTGTTTAATTTAAAAATACCCTATACTATTTGACACTAAACTCTCTCATAAATTAAGAGTCCAGAAGCTCAAAAATCTCCCAAAGAGTACTACCAGCATTCCACCTCTTGCAGATATCGATCAGTCCTGTGACACCTCTCAGTCCCTCTGCCAGGGCAATGGCCAATGCACCGCTAAAAGACAGGGCCAAAGCCCTTTAAACCACAAAAGCTTCTTTTCTTTTTTCTTTTTCCAAAACAGGAATGAGTTGAAAGCAGTCTCCCCTGTTTGCAGAAATGCCTGTTTCCATGGCACCCAGAGCAGCAGCTGACCGCCTTGTTATCACAAGAACTCTATTCCCAGATTGTTGGGAATTGCTTTTTTTTTTTTTTTTTAAACTCAAATGACCCTCCAGTCCTGGAACCTTCAATATGGTCCAAAAGGTAAAAAAACCCAAAACCCTATCAGTTTCTCCTAGTTATCATGGACTTGACAGAGTTGTAAATATGACTGTCTGATGAATCCTACCTGAGCAGCATCTGTCTTGCACCCACCAAAGAGCAACCATGGATGGCCTCGGAGACAGAACATGTCCCTTTAGCTGTGTTCCCAAAATGCTGATAAGGTGACGTACTTTAAAGGAGGTTAATGAACATGGGCATTTTACACTCAAATATACTTTTCATCACTTTGATATTAATTTCTATAAACCCTCACGAATATGTAGAAGTTTCTTTTACTTCTTTTTAGGATCTTCCAGCCTCAGTGATTTTTAGATGCCTTTTGTTTCAAAAGTATTGATTCTGTGGTTTCCACTTTGATTTTACATACAATTATAAGTGATTGAATAGCGTTTACGAAACTGAGAAAAGCAACAGAAGAAACCTAGCTTTTCACAGATTTAAAGGTAACTGAAAAAACCTGTACACTATCCCCTGTGCTATGTTAATTATCCCAGTGTCAGTCTGTATTACACTGGCCTGTAATGCAAAACATGCATTTATCCCTGCAGTAACAATCAGATTTCAAAACTGAGGAGAAAACAGAAAGCAGTATTCAAATGCCTGTAAGAAAAGGAAAAAAAAAAAAAAAAGCAGCAGTACTAACAACTGCATTTGAGAATTCAGTCCTAATAAAAGATTTTGCGCTAAATTCCAAGTACCTGTTTGTCGGAGATGTCCTCAAGGTTCAGTGTTACCAAGTTATTTCATTAAAAGAAATCAAAAAACATTGGGCCTGAGCTAGTACATTTTCAGGTTGCCATCAAATGCTCTGTACTACATGGAGAACTATGGAACAAAGCTGCCATCACATTTCCTTCCTTCACCATGGCAGAGATAACAGAGGTTCTCCATGTCCTGTTCTTAGTTCAATACCCCTTACTGCACCTGCTTCACTCTCTGTCCCAACACTTTACAGATGTGCCTTGTGACCCAGACTCAGTAAATAACTGCTCAAAATGTCCTCGCTCAAAGAACCTGTAATTCAGTTCATGAAAAATAAAAATAATAGATCCTGTAAAACCACAGGACTGCATATTCCTAAAAATACAGCTTCTTGGTTCACTGCGTGAAATAAAACTGAAAAGCCTCAACTGAATGTCAAAGAAAAAAACTGCTCTTCCCCACAGTTAGATATTAACATTTCTATATGTAAAAAAACTTGCTAAAAGTAACTTTCCTACAGTTAATTACAGAAAAGAATATACAGAATTAAGTGCACATGAGTTTAACTGAAGTGTCAAACTTCCTCTCAAAGGAAATGGTCTTTTCCTTGGGAGCTATAGGAAAGAATATGTGGACATCCAAGAAAAGAATATGTGCACAGGGAATAAAGATGGCAGAGCGAGACCACTGTTCTTTGGCAACAATAACTTCATCACTAGAGTGGAGAAAGAGCATACAATAAAACTACAGAAGATTTTCTCAGTGTTTTGGGATACACTGCCGTAACATGACTATATTATCATTAAGAGGTTAAAAATGCACTCTGGTATCCCAGGCTACACCATATGGCTTGCATCCTTATTTCTTGAGGAGCTGCACACGTTCTGCAGAGGCACAGGGAGTATATTCAAAGAGATCACAGTACCAGCAACCTCCATTTCATTCACAAAGTGATTAATAAAATGACTGAGATTACTCCAGTTTAACACATCATTATAGCTCATTTTACAGCCATAATATTCTCAGGTTCAAATATTAAAAGGACAGTAAAAATGCTTAGGAGGTATTCTCTCCAGTTAAGAAGCGCTATGCAATTCACAAACTTAAACTTCTGGGGAGTTGACAAGAATGTTAACAAACTAAAGTGGTTAAGGAGTCTATTAATTTTGGACAATGTAATTTATAATCGGATACTCTCTAGAAATAGTTGCCTAGACAAAAATCCTTACTGACTGACATTTTGCGGTGTTCCCAGCATCCCATTAGTTTTATTTCCACTCTCTGCCCTTGAATGGACTTTTCCCCCTGCAGATGCAAAGCCCTCTGTACACTGTTACAAGGCCATGTCCTGCCTGCAGCTGCTGCAGGGGTCCAAGCAAACATGCCATTTATTAGCCATTTTCCTCTAAATATATGGAAGGGATGACCAAGCAGCTTCCTCTAATGCCTTTTTGTTTGGGTAATCCTAGACAGACTGCTCGCAGCTGGTGCAGGCATAAAGATTCTGCTTTTGAGCCATGTAAACGTTGCCTCCCTGCTGCCCAAGCTTCAGCTCCACGCTATGGATTTTCTTTTCTTTCATGTTCATTTAATAGACTGGAGAATTGAAACAACCAAGGGATTTATATTTTTCTTGTTTTAAAACGTGCAAAAACCTATTTTGCTAGAATAGCACATCATTCACCCTGCGGGCTGCTCTGTCCTCCCGGGAGTGACACTACATTGCTACCACCAGCCAGGATTTGCTGCCGTTTTTGTTATGACACCTTTACCACTGGCTGAGCAGGATTGCATCTACCACCTCATTTTCCACATAGCACAGCCCTTACCTACCTCACTGGAAATATCATGGCCATCCTGTTGATCTGTGCTTAGTTTAATGACAAAAAAACTGTATTGTCTGTCCTCTCCATCAGATTGCTTGCCGTTCCCTGGTACCATGAGGGATTTAAATGAAAATTATGCCATATAGTTTGCCCTGGAAATATATACATTGAGTCTTTCAAAATGCATTACTATAGCGAAGTGTATTAAACGCTCACTAATTAATTAAATACATCGAGGGATTATTGAGCAACTCCAGAAAAAACAGCATTCTGCCCTATTTGTTTCTTTGTCTCAGGCAGGTAAATTATTAGGAATACGATATCAGAGGGCAAAATATTTCAAACTTCCACAAGATAATAGTAATAAGGTGTGACAACAATCATAATTTGTACATTAAAAGAGATAAACAGAGCTGTTTTAAAGGTGTGATAGTGGCTCATTTGCAATGGCAGATGTGTGACATTTCCTAAGTCTGCAACAGGCAACTGCGTTGCAATTGCTATAGCCAGGGCAATTTCAGCTGATAATGTACTTGATTTGTACTTGTATTTGCTTTAGCAACATATTAATTGAGGGAGCAAATATTTAAGGGCCTAAAATGATTATAAAAGAGCAGAAAAAACCCCGAATAGTGAGAGTATGAGAGTTCCCCCACCAAGTCTAAGTTTGATATAGCCAGTAGCTACATCATCACCAACAGAACCACAAGCTTGACTTTAACTATGGAGATCTTGAACATGACACAGACTGGAGGCAGCCTGACAATCTCTGCTGAGGCTAAGGATGAAGGGAGAAGGGCTGAGAAGTAGTTACAAATAATAGTAAATAATCTTCCCCACCTCTGTCACCAGTCTTTTAACATCTCCCCCCCAACCCCCACCCATTTTTTTATCTCTTATGACAATTGGGGAAAGGCTGACTTATCTGTGCTGCTTCCTTCAGGCGCATGAAAAGCGATCTCACTGCTCTGCTTCCTGTGCAATATTCAGTTAATGGCATGCACATGGATGGAAGCTGTGCAGGGTAAGTAGGATGCCCAGTTCCTGCAGTGCATGTCCTGTTTCCCACCTGCACACGCTCCTTTCCTCCTTTTCTCAGTTTCGGTAGAGAAAACTAGTTCCTACAATTGTAAACAAAAACAAATGTTAGTGAGAAAGAATTAATTGTTTGTTTGATGTGTTCTGCTTCCCACCACTAAGTAATTTAATTCAAGAGTACTGCTCCACACAACTGATGTGATTTATTGTGATCCTCTAGCAGCTAATATTTTTATTTTGAAATGGTTATCTTATTGATTAGATTTTTCATATGCTTCATGTTTACTTGCTTGCGTGTCCTCCAAAACACTTTCCACACTTCATTTTTGTCTATGGTGCAGTTCTACTTATATATTGTAACACATAATTTAATGTGTATGTATATTATAATTACATAAAATGAACCCCGGGTTCATGGTCAATTTGAAAGATCAAAGGCAAGACTTAAACAATCCTGGCTGAAAGTGCCTTCTGAAAAAGTTAATTATTCCTCTTTATCTCTGATTTACCCCTTAAAGCTTTCTGCTAAGTTACAAGAGATCTGAAAGGATTTTACTTTTCAGTCCTGACCACAGAATGGCACAGCAGAATATTAAAAGCTCAAATAGCGTGTGAAACGTGAAGAACTACTGCTGTTATTTACAAAGTACCAGGCACAAGTCCTGCTTTCAATTATTTCTGAAGCTACTCCACGGAGTCTGATCCTCTATCGGCCTGCATAATATATACATTTAAATCTATACAAAGTGGGTTAGAATGCACTCCTGGTCTGCTCTGTGCACATTTCAGC
This sequence comes from Falco peregrinus, assembly GCF_023634155.1. NCBI lineage: Eukaryota > Metazoa > Chordata > Aves > Falconiformes > Falconidae > Falco > Falco peregrinus. The sequence goes on from NC_073731.1 coordinate 2,768,394, forward strand.
TTGACACAACACTGATAAAGAGACACAAAAGAGCCACTTGTTTCTAAAAAAGATGCTTTATGTTAATGGAAAATATTATCTATAAACATTATGTGTATTTGAGGAGAGCTGGAGGGGGAAAATAAGCTATATTTCTTACATGTTCTGTCAAGGTACCTGGTTACAGTTTTCATTGTGTTTATTGGGACTGTCCTTGTTTCGGCTGGGATGGAGTTAATTTTCTTCTAGTAGCTAGTACAGAGCTGTGTTTTGGCTCTGATATGAGAACAATGTTGACAATGCACTGATGTTTTCAGTTGTTGCTATGTTATGTTTATACTAATTCAAGTCTTTTCAGTTTTTTGGGCCCTGCCAGCGAGAAGGCTGGAGGGGCACAAGAACCTGGGAGGGGACACAGCCCGCTCAGGTGACCCGAACTAGCCAAAGAGGTATTCCATACCATGGGATGTCACCCCTAGTATATAAACTTGGCGGGTTAGCTGGGGCTTGGGGATCGTTACTCAGGGACTGGCTGTGCATTGGTCAGCGGGTGGTGAGCAGTGGTACCGTGCATCGCTTGTCTTCCTTCCTCCCTTTCCCTTTGGATTTTATCCTTTCCCCCACCTTTCCATTATAACTGTTCTCATCATCATCACTGTTATTATTATTTCACTTTAATTCTGTTTAAATTATTAAATTGCTCTTACCTCACTGCTCTTACCTCAACCCTCAACTTTTACATTCCTTTCCAATTCTCCTCCCCACCCCTCTGGGGGTGGGGGGAGTGAGCAAGTGTCTGTGTGGTGCTTGGTTACCAGCTGGGGTTAAACCATGACAGGAACGTACTTGGTTACTGTTGAAAACAGAACAGAAACGCAACATTAGTTTCACAGAACAGATTATTAACATCTCTTATAATATGATTTCTAGAACAGGATTAGCCCCAGAAAAATCACACAAGCACGTAGCAGGTCTCTGGCTAGAAGGGGTTAAGCACAGTTGCACGGTGTGTACCCCCAGGGAGACAGCAGAGGAGGAGGAAAAGTGTCAGTTCATGTGCCAGCTGCTGCCTATAGCTCTTCGGCTCCCTGCAGAGCAGGTTCATGCCACGGGTGGGCATGAAGGGAAGAAGAGATGCCAAGAGTGGGCTGGAGCAGGGCTGGCCATCGCCCACGTCAGCTGGTGGGGGTCAGGGTGAAAAGAAGTGGCGGTGCTGTCTGCTGAGGCTCCTTCCCTCTGGGCCACCCAAGCAGCTCACCCACGGGACTGTGGAGGGTGCCAATGCCCAGCACCAGCCACGGGGGCCTCTGAGGAGAGGCCAGGGCTGCCTACAGCCAGTTCTGGCTGGTTCAATCCTGAGTGCCAGTGGAACAGAGTCCTTCTGGACACCTGAGCTGGGGCGTTTCCTCCTACAACACATTGCATCTTAGAAAGGAGTGGTGTGAAGTCAAATGTACAAGGAAGACGCTGCATACCTGTACAGGAGGCAGGGTAATGTTCTTGTGGGATCAGCTGCGACAATATCTGTTGCTGTTACATACAGTTCAAAAATACAGGTTTTACAGCATTCTTATAAGACAACTTCGAAGGGTGGTGGAGGTTTGTGTCAGGTATCCTCAGCAGCTTAGTAACATGATGTTTTGAGCAGCTGAAGGGCTGATTAGCTCACAAGCCCATCAAAGACTCACCACTGTCACTGCCTCTCCCACATCTTTCCCCCAGGGTTTTGTTGCTTACTGCCAGGGAATTCTGCAGTAACCTGGGGCTTTCCACAAGTTGTTCGGCATGACTGAATCTGGAATCGTTTCTCTCTCCTCTTGCTCCCAGCAAGCCTGCAGAGCCTTGTGCATCCTTCACCATGCACCTCCCTCCTCCCTGCAGGGCTGAATCTGATGGCTGCAAGTGAGGACCACCTGGCACCAACGGACAGTTGCCAGCTAGGAACCTGGGGTAGATAAATGGGCACGCACCAGCCTCCTGGAGCACAGGCAGAGCCACAAAGCCAGGAGACCCTTCTGGCAGGAGGAAAGAGAGATCAAGATAGCTGCCTGAGTGCTTGTATTGGTCATCTCCATGCCCTAACACCTGAGACAGCAGCAGAACAAGGTTTCCGGTGGGTTGCACAGCATTCTGCAACATGAAAAAATTTCCACCAAGTTGAGATGTTTTTGTGTTACCTAACTTGGTGTGGCTTAGTAATTAAGTTAGAGCAGCACATGATGCTATAATGCAATCATGTTGCATTAATATCCATAACTAATGACTTTTATCAACCCTATGTAGGAAAAGGGGCAGTGTTGAAAGTTGCATTCCCAGCATTGCCTGCTTCTCCCCTCCTCCTAAAAAGACCAAAGAGCCTTCTGCCAAGAGAAATGTAGTCAAATAACTCCAGTTATCTACGTGCCTAGTAGTGGATATTAGTTTCCTAGAAATAAGACCACAGATTTCATAAAAAGTATTACTGCTTTTCATGTGATAGAATACACACAGCACTGAAATCATAAATATCAGAGTAGGGGGAACTGGGCATTTAATGGATTCATTTAGCCTCTTTGTTTTTCTTTGTTAATTCTTCATGAACTGATTTGAAGAAATCCTACTTATTTAATCACTACTTCATGCAAAGACATTTCTATCTATAGACCACTTGCAAATTATACACTGCTACCGCTGTCTCACAGTGTAAACAATCACATAAACTGTATACTATCAACTCTATTTCCTGATCAAAGACTCAGGAAAAAAAAAGACAAAGAGTTCAGGAAGCATCACATCATTTGTGACAAAACTACTGACCATGAGTCGCAGTGAGAGTTCTTACCTCGATATATTTTTGCTTAGGTATTAACACATTCTTGGTGCAGACATGCTTTCCCCTCTCTACAACAGCAGACCTGGAGAATGATACAGTTTTTGAGACAACCCTTTTTAAATGATATGAAGTTGCTGGCATAAGAAAGAGCTCCAAGATATGGGGTGGCTTCAACCCTACTACAAAAAAAAAGTGTAACTTAACATAATAAATTTACATTCTCTCCAGGTAAATAAAAGGAGACACTGAGGAATTTTTAAATGCCTGTCTCTACCTCTTTCCATTTGGATTTGTTGCTGATCAGTTTTTAGGTTAGCACCACGTGACCCACAGAATCTACCTGTTTTGAAAATACATGACCCTCCTTTACAGTGGGGATAGCTTTAGAGTGGAAGAAGAGCGAAGCTGAGGACCTTGTTGGAAGTGGGGGCATTGGCACTTAACATCAGTTTTCCTGTGCTCTGCCAAGAGGCAGCTGGAACAGCTCCCATTAACTTCCTGAATGATAAGTTTGGGGAGCACCACTTTCAAATAATACTAAAATTGCAAACATAATGTGAAGTCTGTGGGTACAGAATAAATTCTATTCCATTAAAATAATAAACAAAACTGACAGGATATTAAACTGAGTTTCCATGAAAACAATTCTCCATGGTCTCCTGTGCAGGTTCCTCATTTCAGAGCTCAATTAACCATTGCCATCGAGAGCAACCAACAGCTAAGAGCTAGCCCAGGGAGAACAGCTGGCAGTCCAATCCAATTTCACCCCAAAATTATTTTTTTGTTTGTTTATTGGGTTTGCTTGCTAGATGTGGGGTTTTTTTCACCCGCACTGCCAAACTCGCACGACTTCAACACGAAACTGCTAGATGTGTTTAATGCCAGAAAGCTTTTAATGTGTGACAGAGAAGTGGAAAAACTTAAACCAGTAAAAGCCACAAAGTCAAATACCAAAGGTCAAGTACATCCCAAAAAGGACTAAAACAGTCAACGCGTTGATCCTGTGTAGGTGATAAACTATTAGTAGCTACAGTAATTAAAAAGCCCATCTCCTGTTTGGCCCTGCCTAAGCTTGTGGTCAGTGGCTATTGAGAATACTGGCTGGAGCAAACATTCCTTCTCTTAAACCCCACTGTTTGTGAATCCCATGGCTTGACTGTTCAAGCACTTCCACATTCGCTCTCTGTATCTACTATGCTCCTCTGCCCCTGACTTAGTGAAAATATGATTCATACTAAAAAGGCAACCAAATGATAAAGGACAGAAGAAGTTTTGTATAGTACCGGGTACAGTCTCGTACCTGATGGGTTTTGACCTTTCTGAGACTCTTCTAAATCTTCATGTCAGACAAGTAAGAAATAATAAGCAAACCAACACAGTAATGTGGTGAAGCTTAGGCAGTGCCTGCATTCCTGAAGTTGCCCTTCAAGAGCTGGGATAGTGGTTTTGATGTTTTAGATACTACATTAGGTATATAAACTTGGCACTGCTATTCCTTTGCAAGACGTGGTGACACCTTAATGACAAGGGAGGAAATAATTAGGCATATACAGAGTGGTGAAATCATTTTAGTGGAATCTCATAATTAAAGTTGTGCCTTACATTTGTCCCACAGAGCTTTTGCAGTCAGAAGAAATACTAAGTGAAATACATTCCCTGTGTGTACTCCATATATGTCGCTGTGTGTGGATGCAATGCTTTTGTCTCTTGCTGTATGAGAATACATACTTATGTAGAAAAGAAATTGGGGCAGTTCATGAAAAAAAAAAAAAAAGAAATTACATGCTTTACACTGATAACTTACTGTTCCCATCTATTATTAAATAGACTTCAAGGATATGTGGGGACTTTGCATAACTCTAACTGCAAAGTACAATCTTCATAAACCCTAAGCCTAGCATTTGAAGACAAGGCCGAACCTGGCAAACTGGGATGCATGTAATTGTACTGCTGGGTATAATTTATCCGTCCTAATAATACAGTTACATTTATACTAGTCCCCAAGCAATAATCTATGTTGAGCTGGTAGATACCATAGTCTTATATGCATAATTCAAGCAAATGATTGTAGATTTCCTGTGGGTAATGTTTAAATTTAGGTTTAGTACCACTAAACTTTGCAACACATAGAACTAGTTTCTACAGACATAAGAGTGACTATATCTGGTATACATCATTTCTAGCTAATCAGTTTGTCTTTATGCTGTTTGGTGTGTCTGCTATTATTCTTCTGTTTTTAATAGAGGGCTTTTGAACCAGTGTGGCACAATAAAGTGGATTCAGTATCACATATTAAGTAACAAATTTCAGATTTGTGGAGGGGCACATATTCATAGTTGTATGACAGTAAAGCATTTAAACTGTTATAAACATTATATAATATATATATAAACAATATAATAATAAACTGATTAGGTTTATTGACCCATTAGTGATTTAGTCAAATTTCAAATCTTATTTAAAGCATTTTTACTTTTCCTTATACCTTGGTATCTTTTAGGCCCTTTATAAGTACAGAAATTCTCCACTTATTTCCTGCTAATTTTGATTATCTGTCCTTGTATTGCAAAGAAAACCTGTCTGATCTTACCTTTGCATTTTAAAAAGAAAACATTTTTTTCATCTGTTGTGTAAAGTTATTACCTCTTCCATTTTCAATGGTTATCTTTATTTTTCATATAAATGTAGCCAGTATTTCTTTTGAAATGTCCAAGAATTAAACCAAGTAGGTCTGGCCTGCCAGTAAATTCTTTAAGGATATGATACAGAGAACATAGCAAACCGACAGTCTTGAAGCTTCCTTCAGGGGGTATAAACAGCAAACCTGAAACTTACTGGTTTAGGCAACAGAGGATAGAGACACTGACAGAATTTCACCAAAATGACATACTAAAATTATTAGCAATCCTACTGAAGGAAGCACAAAGTTTCTAATATTTACTGTGCGAAAATAAACACGTGAAGATACATATTCTGTCTGTGACTAGCCTTTTACTTTCACCACCCACTATGGTGCAACAATATGAATTTCCCCCTCTTAGAGTCTATGAGCAATAGAAAGTGCAATTTCACTATAATAAGAATTTTTAAAGTATCCCAGATTCAAGCAAGAGCAGCACATTTGTTAAAGATATACTTACGAAGATCAAAAAGATTCACTTTTAGGACAGTAAATGCCTGCTCAGACATTCTTTTAGCACACAATTTGTGATTTAATCCTGAGGCATTCTACTCTGACCTCTAGGAAAAGATAGAAGAGGACAGTCGTCGTACTGCGTAAGCTGCTGGCTGAAGCACTGCTCTAGCTTGAGGATGTCACATGTACACTGCACACCTCGCAGGAGCCATTTGGCCACCTTGGGGTCCACACGAGCTGAAATATATACCTCTAGTTTATAAACTTTGCATTACATTAGTGACTCTCTACCTATGCAGGAATGTTGAATTGGGGATTTTTGATTCATTAGTTTGTTTTACTTACACATTAAACTACATTTCCACCGCACAGTGGAATGCAGTTCCTCCTCTGATCCAAGTCAAGTTTCATAACTTCATTGCTGGGTCAAAGGAAAGCTCTGATTGCATCATTCACATTTCAATAAAAATGGCAATTCATCAAACATTTCAAAGATGTAACACTGACCCAAAACAATCCCTTCAAAATTTTGTAAGCATTTGCATGACCCTGATTTGCCAGCATTTGTGAGTTGCTAAATCAGGGAGCAGCTGCGGGTAGATGCTTGGAGGATTAGGCTGTACTTTGCTAATAAGAACTGACTATAGCATCTCGGAAAACAGTGAAAGTCATTCTATAAATAGAGAAGGTTTCTGCTACAAAAGGCTTTTACATATATTAAATCAAGATGCCATAATTAAAACAACCATTTCAGAGGAATGTATAATAAAGAGAAAGCCATTAATGATCTCTCACTACATGCAGTTCTGAGGAAATACTCTGACTGAGACAAACTAACAACTTTTTACATCTGGAGATAAACTGTTATATTCTCATTGGTTTGCTATAAATAACTAGTAGTGAAAATGATAAGTAAAACATAAAAGTATTTATAATATATGCTGTCACAGGTCTTCTAAGGCTTTACTAAGTATATCTCAGTGTTTTCATAATTACAATCAGCTAAATAGCTAGTTCAGTGAGTTGCAATTTAAATTACAGAATTAAAATGTTTGAACTATTTTCCTGCAGATTTGGAATGGCTCCTTAAAGGATCTAAAGTGCCAGTGGAGTGCCAGGATTCTCTACAGTCAGTGATTGTCTGCTGTTTGCTATCAGTCTCCAATTTGTAATACTGCTTCCAATAAAATATTAATGTAATCAGATAAAATTATTTTCCTTCCAGCCCCACACTTGGTTTGGAGTCAGTGTAGTGTTTGCTATTGTTCTAAATAAGTATGTGGTCCTCCAAGGAAGTAAGAGATGGTAAGAGAACAAAAGGTGACAATTTAAAAATGATATTTGAAGTAGCATTATAAAGTACTACACAACATTATAAAGTACTACATGTTACTCTGGCCTAGGCCACCATAGCCCAGAAACACCACCCCTGAGATCCCAGAAGCTTCCTAGTAGAGGGGAATATTTGATATCACTACCACACCATCGCTTTTGTCCAAACATTAGCAGTGCTTTAATTAACAGCCATAAAGCTTAAACTATGAACATCAAAAATCTGTAAAGAAATTAAGTTAACTTAACAACACAGTGGCACAATTAGTCACAATTAGCAGAGCTATAGATTGTAAATGATTGAAAACAAGTCTGAGATAAAAAGGATGAATTTGACTAAAATCGTTTCCATTAGAAAGATTTGACCTTCTTACCTATTAAACCCAAACATTAATCTGGAGATGAAAATCAAGTTACAATTGAACAGAGACAATTACATTTCAATTTTAGTTGACAGTAAGCTCAGGTTTCAAATCTAATAAAGCTATTTTGTGACCTCAAGCACCTCATCTAAAGTTCTTTCCATCTCTAAATGAAGATAATACTTTCCTGCCTTTGTAAAGAGCTTTTGAACCTTTGCTGAATTGTTATTGTTTATGTCTACATCCTTGAAAGCCTAACTCAACAGGATGGCTGCGTTTGCACATCTGAGCCTGGATGGTGTTGTGAACAAAATATTTACTCTATCTGTACCCAAATAAATTTGCTAGAAATATCACACCAGATGACTTAACACTTTGCTTGCTTGCTTTTCAAACAGAATCCTAAATAAGGATCATAAATCTGGGTCCTACCAAAATGTATGTACTTGACTTTCTTCACTGAAATCTATCCACTGAAATCCATCAGACTGGTCACATGCCTTAGTTCAGGCTTAAGCACACCCTTATACAATCAGAATTTAAGAGAACATAAAATACAAAACCAGGCCTATTCAATACATGCAAAGGCAAGGCATCCTGCATCAACCTTACCTCACTGCCTTTGTCCTCATGGATCCGGTCTTGTCACCCTCCCACTGAAGTCTGGGAATCAATGTCCTATTAACTTCAATGACAGATGAACTACGTGCTTTTTTCATTCATTACAAGTTATTGCCATCACCTAAGGGGTTGTCTGACCTCATTCTCTGTGTTTTTGAAATGTTAAACTTAATAAATAGGAAAAGGAACTACAGTGTTGACTGATGGCAGGGTTTGATAGACTCAGATTAGTAGTGATGACACCAGTGAATATATTGTCTCATTTAAAAAAAATAAAAAAGAAAGAAAGATTGGAAATGTGTAAGTATGAAAGAAGTAGCTGTCTTTTAGCCTTTACCCCAACAAGTTATCAAGTGATCTCCCCCTCAAGCTCTGTAAGCATTGCCCTGTTTCCAAGGGACAGCTATATTCTAATTACTGTACGTGAGTTAGGAAAGATGATGGTATTTAGCAGCAAAGTACAGGGCAAAAGGACAAACTGAATTTTTTGCTAAGCAGTATGACAGCACAGCCACTGATATCGAATACATTTGTGTAGCTGCAGAAATGCCCTTATAGGCCTCTCAGTGAGGCGCATTCCAGCAACAGAAGACAGACAGATCACTCCTTTTCTCTCGTGCAGGAGATGGTGTGAGTAACAGTTCCAACAATCTCAGGAATTAACTGTGCCAAGCTGAAATATGGGGGTTCTTTTCCTTTTGAATTTTCCACTTGCACAGTCCAGGTGCTGCTTCCCACTCCAGCCTCAGACATGGCTCACACGTAAAACAACCATTCAAAGTACCCTGCCAGATACACTGACTCAGCCGTTGTCAGAAAGCCAGACATCTAAATTTATTGCATAAATTTGCAAGTAGAGGAAGAGGGAATTTTTGTAAGTATCAAGCCCCTAACTCCCACTGATGCCAGGGAGGACAGCCCTAGTACTGGAGTCCAAAACCACCTCTCTGGGTTTGTGTGTCAGTCCATACCTGCCTGAGGTTGTTGCAGGCTGGCCTCCACTGCAGAGGTCTGTGACAAGAAAATAGTCTCAGCAATTATCAGGTTTCACACTTGGGAAAGATTTCCCCTTCTCCTGAACTGCCTATGCAATTCTGAAAACAGGGGTGAGAAGGTGGACCTACACTATATCCTGCACCATCACTGTTTGCTTGATGTGACATAAGGTAGTTGGATTGGCACACAAGTATCAGTCAACTCTGGGAATAAGGTATCTCTCTGACATCACTAACTCCTCAGAAGGTGATGGAATATCCTCTCCTCTAAAGAAAGCGATTGTTCTTTCTTATTCTTAAGCCTTCTATGTTGTATTTCTTACCTAGCAGCCAAAAAATTCAGGAGTTTTCAGGAGTCTAATGAAAGCAAACATGTCCATGAAGGTCATGTGCACGGTCACCATAAGCAGCTGTATTTCTGCACTGTGGCTGAAATCAGCCATCGTTAAGATCATGTTTTAGGATTTTTTCCACAAATCCCAATGAAGAATATTGCCCACAGAGATGCAAAACTAAAAGTACAAATAGATTTTATTTTTTTTTTTCATCTGGTACGAAGGCCACAAACATGACCACACTTGCATAAAATAAATAAAAATGTTTTGATTTATCTATGACTCTGCTGTGACTAAGAATACCTTAAAAGCTTCCAAGGTATATTTGCAAGATTCCTTCTTTTGCTCTACTATGAACAAAAAGCAATGTAGAGCAACTCAGTATCTGGCTGCCCCTCAGAATGAGCATCAAACACCGTCTCCAACAGGACCTTTTATCATTTACACAAAATGAATCAAACATAAGCAAAATCAAAAGTATTATCTAGGGGGAAAAGTCCTAAAAAGTACCCCAGGGCAACAGATAAAGCCATAACTGTGTCAAAACAACAAGCCTGAAATGCAATCCATCTTTTAAAGAAAAAGAATAGATTAAAAGCCATATGAAAGCTGTTATGGACATATTTTCTTACTTATTATCTTTTGGTTTTATGGTGCTTTTTTTCTTTGCTTAGCAACACTGGCCTTTTGTAGAAAAGCTAAAGATTGATTTGTATTTATGATCCCTGATATGTCAATGCACTGAGATATCTCATGCAAGACAGGGCGAAGCTTAGAAGCCAACCAAAGTGAGGTTCAAAAAAGTTTGGGTTTATTTTCCTTTATTTTGGCTTCTGACCTAACATGCAAAAGAAGCCCAGCTTTAAAACTTGATTTGTCTGAGTTTTCTCACTTTCTTGAACTTCTCTGAAAGTCAGAGGCACGCTGGTAGTGAAAGACTTGATGCACCTCCAGCTTTCAGTTTGAACTGTTTGCAAATATATCTCCTACTGAATCGCCCATGTTGATCTACAACTGCAATTCTAAACTCTTGACAAAGATTGGATTATTATATTATGAGTCACATGGAAAATCATCAATTGTGTTCCAGAGGAACATACATATATATATATATGTGTAAAAATAACCCAATACACAAAGGCCGATACTTGGTGGTTTTGTTGGTTGTGTTGTTTTGTGGGGTTTTTTTTCTTTAAATATGTATATACGTCCATGTGTCAATATATGAGGAAATAAATGACATAGTCAATTTCTTTCACAGCCATGGCAGAAGTTCCTATATAGCAATTGTCAGCTTCTAATTTTGCTTATCTGGAATTTATAGCCACACATGTAACACAATATTCAAAGTTCAGTAACCTGGGCCAGATGCCAGCTTTTCTTACACTTTTACAATCTTTATCAGAGATTATAATTTTCAGAAATTTCCTATGGTACTATTTTAAACTTACTCTTTGGAGGTTACTGTAATTTTAAGTCTACAGGCCTGTCGTGGGTTACATACCCTGTATTAATAAGAAGTCCATTGTGATGGCAAAGGTAAAGAGGACTTAAGGTGAAGGAATATATATGATCGGTAAAGGATGTAATGTAAACTTCTCTTCTGGTGTTTGTTCAACAGGAAATATGATGAGAAGAGGTAGGGAACATGGGTAGAGATTGAGGCTGATTTCTTTTTCACAGGAAAAATGTATTAACAAATATGCAACCTGAATTGTATGACTCAAATTGTTTGATACCTAAAAACTCATCCATTTTCTTCTGTAGAATCACTGAATTGAGAAACAACTCACCTGGGGTCATTAACAGACTGTGCAAATGTCTCTTTTTATCTCACAAAAGAGCACTTAAGCAGGCAAAGTGGCAATTAGGTGGACTGTTGTCAGACCAAGCATCCAAGTGCCTCATTCTGGCATCCTCTTAAGATGCCCATATCTAAAGTTAAACCTGTGGCATTAAGTACTTTCGAGTCTAGGACAAGCAATGCTTTTGAGTCTGATGGAGCGGTAGGACAATGACCTGACACTTCTCTCTACTGCTACTTCTCTGCGAGATCTGTACACTATGGGCCATAAGAAGCAGAAATATTTCACTTCTAGGTATTTAGCAATAAACTAGATTTAATACTTTTTATCTGTGTAAGGCAGACATTTACTTTGCAGTTGCTAATTACACTACTGTATTTTCCACTTGCGCAGCATATGAATTACCTGTGAAACCAACCCAGACCAGCTCACTTCATGTGAGCCCAAGTCATGTCTATGCAAGTAATATGCAGATATTTACCCCTTGTTTTTCTCCATTAAGACATCCAATGCCTCTCATACTTGTCTCCCATCTCAGAAAATGCCTTTTAATTTTATTTCTCTCAACAGCTTTCTTTTTCTCCAGTTGCTCCTGCCTCTATCCCTTCCCTGCACAGACTATTTGAAAACATATTTCTACTTTAAACAGGAAAACATACATCCAAGGTACATGTTACCTGAGTATACCTCATGTGCTCCCAGTTGCCAATAGATTCCAGCTACTCTCTTGCAAAACGTAAAGAAAATATCCCACACGGGTTACAATGAGGAGCTTTTATGACTTTGTTTCAGTGACTCTTCTTCACAAATGTTAGTGTTAAGTCTTTATTTATAACTAATCTCAAGTAACATTAAATTATTCCACTAGAGAGACATTTTCCTAAATAATAGATCTACAAATTGTCCCACTTCATCCCTAAAAGGGAGTTAGTAATGTATAAAAACCCCAAAAGATAACATCATAACAGATTATCTGCAAATTGTCAAAAAAAAAAAAAAAAGCTAAGGCTGGCTGGTGGCACATGTAAAAACCTGTCTAAGATTTATTGTATAGTGAAAGATTTCTGCAATACTTCAACAAGTACCAATGTTATTTGAGACAAATGAAAATGAAACACTGTCTTGTTTTCTTTGAAATTGCACTATTTGTCTTAGTGGTGGTACATCTTTTTCTTCAAAGAAATCTGTATTCACATCCATTTTTGTCTGATTCTGTGCATGCCATCAAAGCAATGGTGGTTTATACAGGGCACTACTGATACTGGTCTGTTGTAAAGCCTCTGATAGAAATGTAAGACTGGATTTAGGAGAGAGAAAGTGAATTTGCACATTTATGCACTTACTTTGAAATCTCCCAACATTAATGTTAGTTTCAAAGCAAACTAATGTTAGGCCAGGCCCTCCTCTATGAAGCTGGCAAGGAAAAGGTAAACTTAGACTGAGCAAACCATTTCTGCAGAAGACTGCTTTATGCCTCACAAGCATTAGGATTCACTCACAAGGGATATCACAATGGGGCCATATGTTTAAATATAAAGGCATATGTTTGACACTTAGAATCCCTTAGCTGTGCCTCACAAGAAAGGTTGCAATGGCCCAAGAAACACATCCTGAGATACACTGAAGTTACTCATTCATCATGCCTTTTGGTTGAACCAAATTCACTCAAAAAGAAATAGCAAACGGTAGTGAATAAGACAAAACCATATTACTACAAACTGATTTTAAGACACTGGTTCATAGCCTCTGCTATTAAGGAGATGCCCTGTTAAGGCTGTAGATATAATCTCCATGGAATGATTAACTGGTAGAAGGAAGATAAAGAGCTGATTCAGACTCAGAAGTTGCTAGATAGCACTAGATATTTGTCTGGCCAAAAATAAGTTAAAATGAAAAAAAACCACTAAAATAACTGAGAGAGAGAACTCCTGTTCAATATAGATTCAGTGTTTTACCACCCCAGCAAATCTCACCCTCAGTTTTCCCAGCCCCACTGTACATAGCTATTCCATTACACACAAATAACAATCAACTCAGGGGGCTTAAAATGACTATGCACAGCTTGAAAATCCCTTTTTCTAGCATATTCTTTGTCAATTTTCACCCTTAAGACATATTTGACCTGACAGTCAGACTACCCACTGACCCAGACTCATCAAGATGAGAGAAAACAGACCACTGTCAATCAAGGGCTCAGCTGGTTTGCTCCCTGAAAGTGTTTCTTGAAGGAATTACTAAATCTGTCTACAAGTATCTTTTTCCAAGAAATAACTGCTTGTTGTGCTGAACTAAATATCTTTTATCACCTATGTGCAACTACTGGTTTTACAGAGAGACAGGAAGATAAAAGATTAATGACACCATGCCTGGCACTCACTTTGGAAAAAACTAAGCCTTCAAAAAAAACCCCAAAACCACAACAACAAACAAAAAAGCAAACACTGTGGATTTCATTCCCTGCTCCCTTCCACTTGCCATTACATTTGCTCTTATGTTTCAAGAGGGCCAAGCAGAGCTGCTATGTGCAGGACTTAACAGTTCCTATCGCAGAGATACTGCAAATCATGAACCAGCACCCCAGCTATTTGCATACGGTGTATGACCTGCACAGGAGCACAAAGCATAGGAATGCCACATGAACAGGCTAGCTACTGAGAATTTCTAGTCCGGATTTGTAGGCACAAGAGGTTTAGATAAGGTTAGCAAAAGCACCAGCACTTTACATTGCACACAAGGGCTCAAAATTGAATAGCCCTGTCCAAGGAGACTTAAATAGAATGGATATTACAAAACAATAGGTTTTTTTCTGCACACATACAAATCTAGTTTTTCTGTGTTTGATTTATTTGAAAAAGGTTGTCATATAATCTTCATAATAGGGTTTTATGGAATTACGTTTACCAACACCACAATGTTGTTAAACTCTGCTCCCCTGAATGCAAATTGAGTTTTACCATTAAGTTTAGTGTGACCATGACTTCATATTTGGGTCATTTTTTATCCTTAAAAAAAATATTAAAGCTTACCAACTAAAGTTCTGATTTTACTACTCTCCATCTTTTCAGTGCCAGTTCATTCTATGTCTATGATAAGCTGATCAAAGACAGGCCATTTACAAAGCAATGCAAGACCCGTAATTTTTGAAACTGAGCCTACATTATGAATGTTCTTATGGTTTACACTAAAGATTGATCAGGAATATATTTATTTGTGCAGTTCTATGTACTTTAACTAATGGCGCTCTAGATCTTCAGACTATTGTTTTCTTCATATGTTTTCATGGAGAAGTATTTGCCATTAACTTAATAGAAAATTAGGTTCACTGAAATAAACGTGTATTACACTGAAAAAGAAAAATCAATGAGAAAAAAACAACAGCATGATGTAAAGGTCTCCACTGATATGGAAACAACTGCTTTATACAAATAGGTAAATGGCTATGATTTCAGAAAAAAAGCTGGATTTCTAACATTTTTGGATGTTTTATACATCAGAAATCTATTAACTATTTTGAGTCACAACCCATTTCTCTTTTATTTTTATTTCCAGGTAATCTGGTAACAGTCAGACCCTTATTGTTTCATCCTCATCCTCTCTGGTTCCCCAAGTGGGCAGACATATTAAAGTGCATTATTTGCTGCACCAAGAAATGTGGCCCTGAGTATATAAGCTAAACTACAACAGTTAACTTAAACCTCCATCACACCATTATGGTGGTATTTTATTCCTGATTCATAGAGGTCCAGATGATTGTATCCAAGTGATGACGATGGATCATTACGAAGGTAGTGTGTGATACTAAGTGTCACTTACAGTGGTGTTTACTGATATGCAAGTTTTTAATTACTTACGTTTAAGCAATTTAACTAAAAGCAGCCAGTATATTAAACTTCTAAATACATTTAGGATGTGAACACCTATTCATTTTTATCTCAGTGTGCACAACAACTTAATAAAATCATTACAGTATAAATACATCACTGCACATGATAAGCATGCTGTGGTACATAAGAAAATTGGATTGCACTTTTACCCTAATTATCTGATGAGGCATCCGTACACCAATTAACTATATTATTTACCTTTCCACTGAACTGTTCTTGCAATCACAAAAACTTAGTATCTTTACCATCTAAACCTAACTTTCAACCAAGAGAACAAAGACAATTCCAGTATAGTTTAGAAAAAAGCACAATTAACTAGGAGTCTTACAGAGAAAGTGGGCTGGGATGACATGCAACTTTTCTGTACCTATGTAAATCGGTCGTGAAAAGTCATTCAGATACTGATAGAATCCCATCCCTTATTTTGATGAGACTCATGTCTCTGGATTGTCCTTTTATGAGTTTTGTGAGGGAGAAATCCATCCAGTTTTTCCCTTTTTCTAACTCCAGAGTCCCAAAATGCTCAGGGTGAAGGCCAGTAGACATTCCCATTCATCCTCCACTAACAGTCAGGTTTAACTTCCTTACCATAAAAATGCTGTCCTGGTTGCCCTTGAATATGAAAGCAGTTTGCTTAGAAGCTCATAGGAGCTCCAGTGCAACCACAGCTCTTAAAGCAAGGGGGGTTGCACTTGCCAACACGGCTGGCTGTAAAAGGTAAAACAAAATGGGAGGTCAGCCACCGGACAAAATCTGTATTTCTGAGCAATTTAGCATCAGGCAGACCTTAAGGCTGCCTGGTTACATGGGGCAAAAGAGGTTTCAAAATTGTTATGTAGTTTTTTGCTGTCCAGATCATCACTAATGTAACATTTTTTTTCTTTTATTTAAGCTGCAAACTAAATTTACTCAATATGACAATTGTTAATCTATGAAATGTGAAACCTCACAATACTATTTTTAAAAACCAAGGTAGGCTCAAAGCCTGTCTATAAGAACAAGCAGAAACAGTGAAGACCCTGTATCTAAAGTATCATATAGGTATCTCAGCTGGGGCTTCTGGATCTCACACCGCTCTCCTGGGGCCCCTGAGCTCTACTAAAGCCCCCTGGTTTAACATGAAAATATGCTCCATTCTGCTTTTGCACAACTCAGTGAGTAATTTGCATTTAACCCTATAGGGAACACACAGAGAGAAATTATATTTTTCATGGCAGAAGCACAAAGGCAAGTAATTTAATGATTGCCTGTTACAATCAGTCAAAAACAAACAGGAGACAGAAACCTATGGTTTTGGTCTTATAGACATCTTTACACATTTCTTTAACACATTTAAGTATCTTCTCTCATTTTCAGTATAACTTAATTTCTTCACTTTCCTACTTTTTCCATTCTTTGCCTATAATCATCCTTGTATTGCTAAGTGGAAGCCTCATCTTCCTCAGCAAAACTACCAACTAAAATCCCTTAAACTCAATCAATAAAAGTGAGTTTTACAGAACATTTGAATTAATGAGGCACCAATAAAAACTCAGTGGTTTTACTTTACATGCAAATGGGCTCTAATATGCTGTACTCGAGGTACAATCCTTATGGCACTAACAAGTAGTGGGCTGAATGCTAAACGGTCACATTGTGCATTCAGGTGGTAGCTATCACCTTTGACAACTGACTGTCAGAATTATTGCAAATAGCCAATCACATCTTCCAAAAACTAGGTAAATATAGACATTCTCAGCAAAACTGACCTTCAAGCCCTGTTTACTATTGACTGCTTAATAAGCTTTGGTAGTGATAGCAACAAATACATCTAAGAAGTCTCCTCTGGTACTTTCCACTGTAAGTTATATATAGCTGCAAGGAACAGAAGACAGAACTTTTGCTTCCCAAACTATGCTATCCTTTATTCATTAATGCCGTGGAAATGTAACAGCATATAAAACCAGTTACTTTACCTGACAACACACAATGGCCCTACAGAATAAAATGGCCTTACCCACCGAAACTACCGCCTAACGGTTACTCTCTTCTCTAGCAAAGCTTGTGTATAGGTTTGCACAGCCTAGATTAATCCATGGATTAATAGAACACACATGCCTTTGCCTTGCTCCTTCATCTATCATTCAAGTATGGCTTTGACCCTGGCTGCAGTGAGGTTGGTGCCAGGAGCGTTCGGACTTCCTCAAGTGTCTCTAAATATCTGAAGCCCAAACCCAAATGCAGATCTCTGCCTGCCTTTTGACATGTGCTATTATACAAGAGCAGTGTGAAGTATTAATATTCATTGATGACAGAAAAAATAATTTAACTAAAAAAAATATTTCAAACACCACCTTTCATCAGAGCAGAATCAACTGTGAACCCAGCTTATCAAAACCATTTACCCTACAGGTCACTTCTTATTAATAAGAGATATACGTGACTGATATTTAATAGGAGTCCTGGCAATGCTGTTTGAAGGATGTTTTTGCCCCTAGTTGTTTTTGCATTTAGAAACACGCTGCTGTCAAACTCTTCAGTTTGATAGTCACTGGTGAAATAAATATTTTGAAATTCTCTTTTTGTCCCCTAGTTAGATGGAAATAGAAACAGGATGATGGCTGTGCGCAGCTCAGCTTTACTTGCAGTCTTTTGATCTTGCACTTTGGTTGAGATTTTTGATCTTTGATTCCCAAGTCTGTTTTCTTGCCTGACTTGCTTGTTAACAGCAGCGCCCGGGACAGTTCTCGCTGGAGGAATTTGCCGAGACCTAACACTGCCTCTCTAGCTGTGCTTTCCCTCCCTTGATCCTACCTTTTCACGTATCATGCTACATTGAGCACGTTGCCAGAACTGGCCTTCCAAAACTTGAAATAACTTAACATAGTATACAAACTGTCATCTACACAATTATATTTAAAATGGGGAAAATATGCAAGCACAGAGAATTATTCTTGGAAAATGTCCAATGAAAGATTTTTCTTTTTAAAATTACAGGCTTTATTGCACCCAGGGGAAGTACTAGGGGAATTTTGGCTTTCAATTTCTTTATTCTTATGAGGCATGAGCACTTCACATTGGGCCTCTGAGTTTCTGCAAGACACTTGATAAAGCAGCTGATGAAGAAAGAAAAGAGAAAGTCTGAGGCTTCTGGGGTGAATTTTATGCTAAAGTGTCTAGGAGTGGCTTTTTCCTTCCCTATTTTACTGTATGTGCCTGCAGCCTAATCTGGACCATAGCATCACAGATACAGCCCAAATACTAACAAGACGATTCAGCTAGGAAAAAAAATATCCACCAGAATTAGATAACTATAAGTAAAATCATATATGTAAAAATGTATGCGGGCATGTATATCGTGTATATATTTTTTAGTCAATGTTTTTGGGTTTTTTTGTTGTTTCTTTTTAAGACTGTATCTATAATGCCTTGAGAAACAGCAGCCTGCTAAGAAGAAACTGGATAAACCAGGTATTCACATATTTGGGAAAAGGAGAAGACGTTCTAGGTAGTTGCTGTTTCCTTCACAGCCATTTCCTATTTGTGATTTGCTCACCAGGCAATATTTGAGAGGGTAGTAAAAAAAAAGTCACTGCTCTAAACATTTTTCAAAACATCTGCCAATCATCTGCTTTGTGTTATGTTGTCATGTTAACCACAAATCTGAATGACATCATGAAGCTGACTACCCCCAGAGAACTAAAAAGATGAAGGCTTAGCAGCGTATTTGACGGGCTACGCAAGGCTCAGGCCAGTCAGACCCAGAAGGACAAGAACTATTCTCTGTGCACTGAGAGCACGGTTCTCTCTGAGCCACCCTCCCAGTGCCAGCAGCACCATGAGCCTGGATAATCACAATCTACTAACATCTTCAACTGCTACTGTAAAAGGTAATCTGTTTGCCAAATAGATAAGGAGATGAAGGCAACCGTCAGACAAAAATTCTGTGTGACACTTCCTCTTCAGAGAAATATATGAAAAGGAATGTTACAGATGTTTAAACATTACCAAAAGTTATAACGCAGCAGAGGATTGCTTATTCAAGTATAAGCAAATGAACTAATACTTTAAAAGGATTCAGAATAGGCTTATGAGTCGTTAAGAAGCTAAAATTTCAAAAAATTCTGGGTTTGTTTTTTTTTAATGTCCCTTGATGAAAGCTCACCCTTTTCTGTCTTAGTCTTACTAAGGAAAGACACTTTAGCTTTCTTCCAGGGGTCCTTCATCTTTCAGTGACTGAAGGAGCCAGAAAAGAAAGAGGAATGGGAAGGATTACAAAAAGGAGGAATCCTGGACTTGGCATATAAACCCTTGCCATCAACACAGCACCTGCCATCACAGTGCTAATCCATGTGTCAGACCATGTCCTGCCGCCTGCTCTTTCCCCCAGGTGACAACTATCTTTATCAGCACAGGTTTATAGCCATCTGTTAATTGGGCCAGCAACACCACCCTGCACTCCCATTAAAACCTCCACCTGGGTATTTAAGGCCAAAGGATAATTAAGATGCTATTTGAAAGACATACCCAAAACAACATGGGTATGAGAAGGGTGAGCCATTCTGAGGTCAGTTCCCACAAACAGCACTAATGATCTTCTGAATAATGAATTAGGGAAGAGCAGCAGCTGGTGCAGGAGAACCAGGAGTTAGTGTGACTACGGTCAGTCTGCTTGCCAAATTAAGAACAACAAAAACAAATTAACCAGTACCTTAAAAGGGTATCTTCTGATTAAATGGCAATGCTGAGCTGATAGATCTTAATCCCAAAAGCTGTTTCAGTTGCATCTAGTAATTGCCTTGTGTAAAATAATCCTTCTCTCATTTCACTTTTTAATGGCTGAAATATCATCATAATCTGAAATCTGAAAATCTGAAACAGCAATTAGTATTGGCTTTTGCTAGGTTCTTGTTAACTGTGATTAACAATTGATAGTATCACACAAAGATCAGAGAATGATGAAACACCCAGTCCAGCTTTTCCCAGATCTTGTAGCACGGATGAAGCAAAGACAGAGTTGGATAAATCCACCAGGAGAAGGTGTGGGGGTCAATCTTTTGCATCAAATGTCAATGAATTTTTGTCTGAGGAAGTCTTCTCTGGAACAAACGAGGAGCACTTTCATTATTTATTTCCCCAGGCAAGATACCCTAAAAGCTAAGCACTGGGTGGGGAGGTGGGTGCCATTTGGTGTTTTTCTTAAAGCTTCAGTTAAGGAAGGCATCTCTGTTCAAGTTTTAACACATTTAAATCCATCACTTGCCTAAAAGGGATTCTGGGATTAATGCCTACTGGGCTGCATGCTATCAGTACAGACTGTGACTTTAAGTCATAAAACACAGAAAAGAGCAATGAGGAAGAGCACAATGCTGCAAAAGCTCTCCGATTACTGGTACTGTGCAGCCACATGCTCTTTTTTTCTACTGCTGTCTGAGCAGAAGCATCACAGGAATTACATGAAAGAGATTCACCTTTTGTACTCAGAGAAATGTTGTTTTTTAAAAAAGGCAGAAGGTATCCTTTGGAGTCCAGTGCCCCTCTGAAGTTCTGTGAAGGCAGGAAAGGTGAGCAAGCAATCCCCTGCTTCTTCAGCGCTGGGTTCACCGAGAAACCCAGAGCAGTGCTTAAGCAGGTACAGATGTACGTGCTGTTCTTCAATAGGCCAGATGAAGCTTGCCAGAACGTTTTACAAGTAGAAAACCCACCCTCAGTGAGAAAATCCAGGCTTTTAGTAACCAACAAACAAAACACAGATTAAAATTCATTAAGATTTGGTAAAAATCACTACTTTGATATATCTTTTCCTATTTTTTCATAATAAACCACTGGAAGTCTAAGTTGGCAGAAGGAGTATATTTAGCATGACATCTCCTGGAGACAAATTCCTATTTCATAATTCAGGAGTACAGGATCTTTAACCAAAGTCCTTATAACCAGTGAGGTTGTGTGAGCTGTCCAACATGCCACTTTGGACTTACTAGTCTTTCAATTTGGGCAGCTTCTACTAAATTTTGAATTGCCTAGGCTGCAAGAATTCAAAGGGAAGCCACATTGATAGAGCCAGATGAAGCTATAAAGCAGTGACACATTTTACAGCATAGGAAAAATATATATAATTGTTAGCAAAGCAATCACCTAAAGTCCAACCCCTCAATTTAAGGTATTCAGGCCTTTGCAAACCGAACTTTACAAACATATGCAGGTAGAAGTGCAATTTGCCACTATAGCACAAGAAAAAAGGAAAACACAAACAGAAATAAAAATATATAATTTCTCTTCTCCCTCACTTCCATATTGTAACAAGAAATGAGCTTACAGCAAAGCCTTATCTCCTCTCATTTATGAAGTCTGAAAACCTCAGAATTTCAGATTTGCACTTTCTGTTTCCAAATACAAAAATGTATCTGCCTGGTACAACCCCAACTCTGTGAGCCGAGTAAGAAGTTTCTTTAAATCAGGCAAGGTAAACAGAGTTTTTGTTGCCCATTAATTTCTTCAGTTCTTATCTCTTAGGACTAAACTATACCATCTCTCTTCTGTACATGGCTCTGCTTCTCATTTTAGCAATTTGCTTATCTTTAGGCACTGTATTAAGTTTACTGTTGGAAATCTGGAATTTTAGAACTCGAAAGGTGCAATCATTCATTATCTTTGGTATCATGCACTAATCCAAATCGTATGTCTCATCTGCTTACAGGATAGTTTAATACCACTCCATCACACCTTATCTACGTGAGTCTTATTTCTACTCTTACTGCAGTCAAAAGAACTGTACCTGTGCTGCAGATAATGCCCTTTTTTCATTAAGAAGCATGAAAAATAAGATGAAGTAGAGGATGCAGATGCAGAAAGTAGGAGTTTGTGCTCTTCCTTACTGCACCTTAGAGATTATGGGTGAGGTTTGAATCTTCAGGTAATATATGTGGAAGTGTCAAATGTTTGACACTCTTCCCTTTTAGAAGTAAGATATGAAGCACATTTGTCATATCCCATTATGACAAGAACCTAATTTAACTGATGTGATAGAATGCAAATTGTTTAAGTGGCCACGGTCTCCCTGGGGTGTAGAAATAGCACTGCAGGGAGCTGATTACTGAGGCTTCTTTTATGTTATGCATGGTGCCCAGGAGAGCTCTGCTAAGGGGGGGGGGGGGGGGGGGGGGGAGAAGGGGGGTTTGCCTCCCTGTCAGGTGCTGTGTTGAGCTGACTTTTGAGTTAACATAAATTATTCATGTCCCTTTTATCAGTTGTTACCCTTACTTTGTCCTCTGCTTGATTTTGGTTCCAGCTGCCAAATTCCCTGGTGCCTTTCAAGTATAAATGCTCAAGTGATATTCGAGGCACATTTGTAGTTATTTGACTTTTTCTAACTTCTTCATACATTTCAGCACTTTAATATTAATATATCATAGGGTTAAATTACAGGAATTATGGTGGTTGATTTATCAGCACAAAGAACACTCTAAATTCCTTCTGCTCTATTGGATTTCTGAAATTATTTTGGTACTTTTAATTCCCAAGAGTTATTTCTAAGGTACAATGGAATTGTTCAGTAGCTTCCTTCTGCCTTTTCTTTAACATTTTAGTTTGTATTAATGTTCTTTACTAAGTAGTGCCTATTAGCTACATGTATATCCTATTGTAAAACATCTAAAAAAGAGTATAATCTACTATTCTAATCCTATCACAGCAAAAATATTTGGGATTTCCTTTGCAAAATGCTTTATAAAAATTGTGTGCATAAAAATGTTCTATCAACAGCTGAGAGGTTTTAAGCAAAAAAACTCAAAGTTTTCAACTCTTTTTAAAAAAATATAAATTCATGCAAATTCATAGTACTTAAATTTATAAGGCACAAAATCTAAACATAAAAGAACCATTTTCCAGGGAACTATAGAGACCACAATCCATTCCTTTTTGGACTTTCCCTAACATAAAGGAAATCATTCAGCATTGACAGAGCTGTGACACTTGTACTACCTGAGGATCTGTCCCCACAACCTTATGAGTGAGTCTCCAACCCGTACAGTTGTGTGTCAGCTGTAGTTAAATATACCACATCAACTGCTTCTTCTGCTAAAGATTTTAAATACCCAGAGAAAATACCCATGGCATATATTCATCCCTCTGCTGCTTTCTAATCCCATTACAGCTGCATTGTAATGTTGGAGTGGTTAATTGAGCAGTTACAGAGCATGAAGTACAGTAGAATGAATAGGAGATGAAGAGATGTGAGTCCACAGGTGCTTTAAAAAAAAAAAAAAAAAAAAAAAAAAAGATTGATTGAAAGACATTCAGAGCTGCTGTGGTTAAGATTCATAAATATTTCAAATTTAGGCTGAGACTTTGTTTCTAAGGAAAGGGTAACCCCAAAATTAGAGACTTCATATCCTGAGTATTTTACCTCACTGTCACATCTGGTTGAAAGAGTGCATCAGCCCAAAAAATCTTCTGAGAAGGTGAGGGGCAAGCACCAAGATACAGAAGAATCAATTGTGCAGACCGTCATTCCTTAAGGCACCAAGTTTGAAATTGCCATCTCCAGTAAAACTAAATTAGACAGCTTTCTGTATGCTGTCTTGGAGCTCTTGACTGACAGGGTGATGTTGGGAAAGCTTGACAAGGCCAAACAGTTGAGAAGCACAGATTTCAAAGCAGAAGGTGGCAACTGGAGGTGTCAGAAAAGAAGAACAGAGAAAGATGATAAGTGCCCAAGTCAGCAAAGCACTCTCAAGAGAGCAGGCTTTGGAGAAATTAGCCATGGCTGATTTTTGGTAATGAAGGCAGGTAACATGTGGAAACAAAGCTGGAGACTACCTCTTTTTTGGGGGGCATCTGACCCTTTCAGTTTGCACATGTTTTGCTAGGCTGCACAGCAGCAATGATCTCACCAGATTCCACTGACTCTTCTGCTGGAGAACTGCATCTGCGGAGGAGCAGAAACGTGGAAGAAAAAACAACTAAGACCTGGAAAGTAAAAAGGTACTGGCATCAGCCGTGATGAAAAGCTTCAGTAAAACAGAAAAAATGGAAGTGAAAGCCTTCTTACAGAAGTAACTACAAGAGATTAAATTACCTTGTTTCTTCTGCTGTCAGTCTGCTGTATATTTCTCATTTAACACTTGACACTTGAGCAATAGTGAATCTAGTAACTAGTTTTCTTTGGTTATAGCTATATCAGTCCAGTTTAGATATGTAAATAATGCATCACAATATTGAAATGGTTGCAACATTTATTACAACAAATAGTCAGTCAAGTGATGACAGGTAAGTGTTCAACAGCTACCTGAAATGAGAATATGCGACCACAGGCAGCACTGCTTAAGTAAACAAAACAGTGAAAAGTCACGTACAAGTGCCTGTTTCTAAAACGGTACAGCTTTCTGTTAAGTACTTACTCTTCTGTGTTTGCTGGTGCTTACAGAATTGCCTGAGCAGTCACACTTTCTTTCAGGGAGATTATACTGGGATTCAGGAATTGAGTGTTCCTTCCCCTTGGCCTCTAAGCAAGCCTGATGTTAGACACGTACTCCTTACACATATCAAGAACCTCACAAAAAGTAAAACAAAAGTGTCAGAGCAAGATTCAGGAAAACTATGCATTTTTGTGCTCTTTAATCCTATGGAGGCTTAGACCTTGAATCTTTACTGCTCAGGAGACTGGCAGTGTCTACCCCACAAGTTAAGGTATCTCCCACCTCTTATGATGAAGCTTGACCATATGTGCAAGACTGAATGAGAGATTTATGTCTCCTCAAAAAGTGTGCACAAGAGGTAACACAGCTCTATTGCCTATAGAGAGCATGTAACTCTATAGGGCACAAGTACTCAACAGGGAGCAGAGGGATGCAGCGGTTCTGATCTTTGCTCCCTAGTATGTTCACACAGCCACTTCTGGAAATATTAGATAAAAATTATTCTGAGAGTAAAGGCTCTAGGACTTTGCTCTAATTCCTTGGTTACAGGCTATTTATCCATCTCTTTTCTGTCCCCAAGTGAGTAAACCTCTCACTGCTTTCTAAAGGGTAGCTAGCTACAACAGGCCAATAGAAGCATCAACTTCTAAGAAAAAAAAGGAAAAAAATCATTAAATTTCCCCCCCCCAAATCAAAAAAATCCATAAATAAAAAATACAGAACAGAAGCATGTGATTAATCCTTACAGTAGGTGCAAACCTCCAGCCCTTTAAGACCAGATGTGAAAATACTCAAAAAAGGACAAACAAATCCTTGTAGGCATAGTCTTTCTTATAATACATTGCACAAAATACTGCCTTTGCCAGCTTTCATTTGTGTTTCTAAGTGGAAAAAGTGTCTCTTGAGTACATGTCAAAGTGTTTCTATCTGAACAGATGTCCTCCCTTTTCTATTATAAAGCAAACACAGTCTTGCATGACTCAAGACACAAACATGATAAACTTACCGGAAACAAAATAATTGTGTTTTTCCTTTCTTATATTATTGTATGTGTCAGACAGATGATCCTTTTGAATGCAGTGCTTTATTAATCAAAGATGAGGTGGTTGCCTTTCTCAAAGTCATTAACATTTAATGTTTGCAGCTGTTGATCACCTAGCACTTTATCTTGGATGCTTCACATTTTTCCTTATATGTGACGATTCATAGGCCATTTGCTTATGCTATTCCCCCAAGAAAGTTATGCAGTAAGTTTTAAAGCAATAAAGACATGTAAGTGTATACAAGGAAAGTTTCTTGCCTGAGTGATCTTGTTTTGATGGATATATTAAGATATTTTTACATCTACAGAGCTGTGTACACCAGAATTTCTCATGTCACAGATAAACTCTTATCACTCTGGGAAACACTACCTGCATGATACAGTATGTACTTCAAACTTAATACAGATACAAGAAGTGGTCACTAACATCCTCTTCTCAACTGATTGAACAACTCCAAAACATTCAAAGCTGTTATCAAGGCTACAAACCAAAAGTTTTCCTAATGGAGAAATACTCTGATTTCTTTCACAAAATAAGCTATATTCAGAGGGCAGGTTTTAAAGCAATCTCAGGAATCCAGGCACAAGTGCTCCACCAGTGCCACACACAGCTCTTAACTGCAGAATTGTACAGTTCTACCCATACACTCTTCAGCAGAAATTCCTATCACTTCCACATCAGATATATCCTAAAGCTTCCCTGCAAAACTAATTTGAATTTTAAAACTACATTTTTGCTTTTTATTACTTATTCTAATTTGATGGGATTGATGATGGGTAGGGGGGTGGAGAATAAGCTTTTGTGAAGCTGCCACATCTAAATAATTATTACCAAGATCCCATTTACAACAAATTCTACAAGCAAAGGTGATCAGAAAGTATGAAAAAAAAATAAATTGAACCTAACTCTCATGCCAGATCATTGGTAGCATGGTATTAGCACAGATTCATTGTCTAACACCTAGAGTGCCAGAAGAAATAAGAGCAATAATTACCTCTACAAGACAAGCTGGTAGAACTCCTTTTGCACATGCTTGAGAGGCAGATGTGTTGAGCCACAATGTGCTATTTCCACATAGCTGCTGTGCAAAGGAATACAATTTAAATTCCACCAAATGCTCATTTTTCAAAAACAGTTAATGATTTTCAAATACAGTTGAAGGTACCCTTACCCATCTGTGATATATTTATGGAGCAACTGTCTCTTCTTTGGCTTATACCAATATTCAAAGCTGCACATATAGATGGGCTGTGTAGTAATAGAAAGTACAGGAGACCAGCAATGTCTCCTGACACTGTGGTTAAAAATTAATCTTTCTACACCAACTTTGGACAAGCAGAGTTTTCAGAAGGACCATGCTGATGCAGAAACTCAGCTCTGAAAGCAAAACATAGTAATTCTTTCCCCATCTGTGTGGCCCCAGAAAGTCTACGTTCCAGATTCTTTTCTTCTAAAAAGAACATATTTTCTTACACAAAACTGTGTTGTCTTGGTTAGTCTCTGCCTTAAAACTTAATCACTTGTACATATATGAATAGAGCAGGCTTTGCTCAAAGAAATAGGGCATCCTTGAGAACGACAAATTAACTTAGACCTCTAAGAAAAGTTGTTTTCCAGGAAAAGCCACTAAAGCTGAAGCAACATTAAATTTACCAAGCACAACCAATGAGCCCTGTAGGAAAGAAGCAGTACACTGGATAAAAGAATCAAATATTAACCAGGTGACAGTCCTTGTTTTCTTCTTGTGCTCTTCAAGATATTTGACAAAATAACTATTATTCCTGCTGGAAATTTGCTGAAGGTACAGTTAAAAGCCAGCTAGGACTATTCTCAAATGCCTTTCCAAGAATAATCCTATTTACATCTAGTACTTGAGTAAGTACAGACCTTAAATTAGTTTGTCATCCATACAGTTGGTGGTGAGGGGTTTCAGCCCCTATGTTTTAGGGGGCACACGTGCCTGGGAATTACCTAACAAGGATGCCGTGCCCTGTTTGACATTGAGCACCGTCTAGTGGGCATTACATAGACTGTGTACACAAGATCTTTCTGAGTGACTGAAGAATTTCTTATGGAATCAAACATCAAAATACAGAATTGAAAGGAATCTTATCTGAAAGGAATCTGGGGCTTGTGGATTTAGTGTGCTGCTACCACACACAATCTCACCACATCATTTTTCTCCTAAGGGTATCACATTAAAAATTACAAGAAGCATCTTTGAATCTAAAACATTTTCTGAATATTAAGTCATTTTAATATTTGTTTCAAAGATCAGTATAAATATATATATATATTAATCAGCTTGTTAGTATCTGAGTGTTAAAAGCCAGAACTCCACAAGCAATTTAAGCTCTTAAATAACTTGAAACGTTCCGCTATTAAATATTGAAAAATGCTTCCAAAATATAAAATTACGGACCTTGTTAATTAGGATGATAGAAGTAACACCCTCTCTTTCCAAATTATCCTATTTCCCCTGTTCAGATTGTGTAAATTATTATGCAGTGAATAATTCATAGGTACTGTGAGACCTTGGCCAACACTGCACAAAAATCAGCTGTGAACAACACACTGTTTGAACTTTAAGCCACTTTGCTGTAGGTGTGTTCACTATCCCAGCATCTATGCTTTACTGGCTGGCACGTTCTTCTCAAACCTGAAATCACCAGTATTTGCACAAGAACCTGCCTCCACACTTATCCAGCAAAATAAAAATAAATAACACATGTTAAAATCTATGAATGTAAACACATACTCTGAACTTTCAGAAGGAACTATAGCTATTTTTTCAAATACCTCGAAAGCACAAGGAGAATCATTGTATCATTGGAAATCTTAGATATAGACATTCACTTAGAGGTTTTGTGCTTCCCTCCACCCTCCCTGAAACGGGATGGTAACAGACACCTTGCAAAAAATGCCTTAATTTCCAGAAAAATATTAAATACCTGAAAAAAACCCCAAACCTTATACTCTGGTTTTCATTAACTCAGACTACACTGAATTTAGCTGCTTAGGAGAAAACAGCCAACTCAAAGATACTCAGCATTCTCTACACCTCAATGTTCCATATAGTCCAGAAGAGACAGGGAGAAGGCAAAAAGGTGCTGAAGAATTTAACACATTACAGCAGCAACACCACGAGTTCTGCTCTAAGAAATCTCAACTACACCACATGTTTCTGATTCATGATGGCATGAAGCAGGTTAGATATTGATAGAGGAACAAAAGGCATATTACTAAAGAAGTACAGATTCATTTCAGACAGTGGTCTGAAATCTGTAAGGGAGCTAATCTATACATCCATCACTGTCTGTTTTTATTTATAACATTTTACAGTGAATTTGGGATTAATTTTTCCTCTTTTCCATACTCTGAACTCCAACAATGAAAAGCTGTAGCTATAGTAACCCTGATGCCATTATTAGGGAGAATTGCTCACATCCACTCAAAAAAAAAAAAAAAAAAAAAAAGTGTTTTTAAACTGAAACATCAGCACTGAAATAGCAAGGGCTGGAGCAAGGTATTTGCTACTGTGATATAAAAGTAAATACATCCAAGGACCAATTCAGCATAAGTTGCCAGTAAAATGGGCAGGTTGTGACATTCTGTGCTGTTATTGCCTTTCGGTGTTTTTGTTTTGGTGTGGTTTGTAGTTTTGTTTTGGGTTTGTTTTTTAACAATTCAGGCAGTTATGTCAAAGAGACCAAAAGGTAAAGAACGTAATCATGACATCCTTGCCCCACTGATGTCAATGGTCCATCTCACAGTAGGGGCAGGATTTGACCCACAGTTTACATCTGTGGAGAGTTTCTGAGCAAGATAAAAGTAGTACACTGAAAATAATAATCTACAGCAGCAGAAACTTCCCGTACCTCCATCCTGAATATATCTTGAATGTAGGAGAGGCATTTGTGCCACAGTTATAATTCCAAATGTAAAAACATCCTAAATTCATTGTAGCAGATCCAATCAGGAACCTTTCAAAACCACCTGGTAATAACAGCATGGGTAAAGATAAACATCAAAATTTCTCTCCCTCCATACAATCCTTTGTAATACCAATATCTGTGCATTTGGCATGTTAGCTGACTATTTTCTCATTTCCTCACTGTAGTCTTAACAGCACTCTAACCCCAATTATATAGTTGACAGCAACATCAGGCATTTATTAGACATGACATCCTCTATCCTCCTTCAACGTGACCACATCCCACAGAGAAGATGCAAAAGAGAGGCCCCAGATATGCAAGTAAGCTACCCTTATTCACACCATTTCCCACAACAGTCCTGTAACTTAGTTACTTTCTTAAACTCTGGGAAGATCCGAATTGGCAACAACAGCTAACACCAATGTCCTGCTGGGGAAGGCAGCTCAAGCCAACAAGAGGCAGAGGTGCAGAGTCATTCTGCAGCTTCCCCAGTGACACCAGTGGCCTGACAAGAACAGGTCTGGGAGACGATCCATGCCTGGCATACTCAAGTAGCCACAGTTTGAACCTGGTTTGTCAGTACTACTGTGAAGATGGAACTGCTCACAGCTCCCGTCCAAATTTAGCAAGGCTTTTTAATCAGCAAAA
This sequence comes from Falco peregrinus, assembly GCF_023634155.1. Lineage (NCBI taxonomy): Eukaryota > Metazoa > Chordata > Aves > Falconiformes > Falconidae > Falco > Falco peregrinus. The sequence continues at coordinate 2,798,676 of NC_073731.1, forward strand.
CCAAATAGCAAAGCCCAGGAACACCTGCAGTGATGCCCAGCACAGTACTGCCATTTCCCTGCCTTCATTAAAGTGTTCATGAGAATATGACCCGATTTCTTTTAAAGCAGTTCTTTTGCATATTCCCTGCTGGAGCAAATGGTAGATCTATAAATGCCTCAAAAAAACATTTAATTGAGATTTAATAGGGCAATAAAAAAATCTATGGGTTCTAAAAGAACACTTAGAGCAGTTTAACAAGTACATGGGATACATTTGGGCCAGAAATATTCCAGCAAGACAACACAGTGCCTGGTTTGGAGTTCATTATCCTAGGAGATATACTTGCTTAGTTTACATTTGTGATTAAATTTCTGATAAAAGTTGCAACCTAACTGAACCTCTAAACCCTAGTTTTCAACATGAATTAGCAAATGCAGAAGCAAAAAACCCACCAGCATTTCATCAATTTGTACTCATTGTGGGCGTTTACGAAAAACAGGCCCCTAGAAGCTCACACACTTGTAACAGCCAGATACTACCTCTTGCTCGCCAAATTAATTTACAGTAGTTGTCCCATTGAGGATGTGCTTTAATCACCAATCCAAACATGCAAAACCTACCAGTGCCTCTATGTCTCTCTCTCCACCTCCCTCCTTTTGTTGGTTGTTTTTGGTTGATTGTTTTTTTTTTAAGTATTCTTCCTTTTTAACCCATCTGCAGTAACCATTGGTCTATGTCAATTCCTGGCTTTTGTTCATGCTTTCAGTTCTCTTCAATCCCTGTTTTTGGATCCTGGAGGCTAATTCTGGGCCTAATCCTGTAACTTCCCTGCATACAGGGCTACAGCAAAGTCTACCTTCTCTGCAACAGAACTGAGCAAACAAGTGCAGTAACAAAATTACTCCTTATCTGTGCAGACCCAAACAAACAAAAAAAACCCCACAAAACCCCCAAAAAACCCAAAAAAACAAACAAAAAACCCAACCAACCCCAAAACCAAAAATCTGTCTAAACAGCCCACAGACTCAATCACTGAAGGAAAGAAAAATATATGGATCAGCACAAAAAGATGATGTAGCAGTGTCAGAGAACCTCTTCACAAACTGTAACACACTGGATCTTGGGGCTGGCTGCTGTTATCCATTTAGAGCCAGTTGCTGCCACTTCTTCTACATGGCTTGGATCCTGTTCCGTACATAGCTCCACCGACTGCAACTCTGTGAGCAATAGTCGGGCTTTAAGCACCTAATGAGCTTTTTTGCTGGAAGACCCCTCAGTGACTCTCCCAAGAGCCACTGATGATTGCTTTGCTTCATCGGAGAGAGCATTTGAGATTGCACTGTTTAAGATGACAGTCCTCAGTGAGCACAGGCTTGATTTTTCACTCCTGAATTTATTGGATACAAAAGACATTTGTCTTGTGTCTCCTTCCATGAAGCTTAGCAAGGCGGTGCCACTGCAGTCACCCAGTGGCATGCTCACGCTTCAGGGCTACGTGGGAGACAAGCAGCAGCTGAGGGCTCGTTTGCTTTGTGCAACAGCTTGAAAAAATCACGTTCAGGATTGACCACAAATATTTCTGTGAACAAGTTGTCTTCTTTCACAGCCCTTCAAGCAGGGCACCAATGGGCCCTCTCTGAAGAGTGCACTTGAAAATTCTTGTATTGCGTTTTCTGATAATAGCTAATAAATGCATGAAAGGACTTATCAGGGAAGATGGGTCTTGAAATATATACCTTTGCAATTTGGTTGTTTTGTCTATGAAGTTCAATTAACAGTACCTACTTCAGAAAGATTGGGGAAGGTGCATTTATAATTATGTCCTGCATTTTAAGGCACTCAGAGGAAAAGCACCCTAAGTGCACAGCATTACTATTACTAGTGTGGTTTTGCACTGGCTCATAAATACTTGCCCTGCTTCTTCTCTACTTTTCCTCCATTTTCAGGAAAACTAGCATATTTTAGAAAAAACAAATGCTAATCAGGTTAAACCCTCAGGAAAGAAAATGCTCAAATAACCTTGGAAATTATGGATTTTCTTTTATGATTGAGTATGTTTATTTTGGGTAGTAGTACGAGTAAACTAGGAAAAAATGGGAATATAAAAATATATAGGATGTCTACTACATAATGATTCCTTGCAGGAGGAGGAAAAATAAGTATTTAATAAAAATGGAAATATCAAGCCATATGAGGAGCAACTTCTGCCATAATTTCACATGGAGAGACCATGTGCAGCTCGGTAACACCCTGAACTTCCTTCAAGAGCTGGGCCTTCAGCAAGTCATTCTTCTTCACCTACAAATGACTGAGCTGAATTATTTATGTTTTGGAAATCTTTGGCAGTCTATATCCATCACTTCAACACAGGAGATGCAGTTACTGCATATTGTTCTAGCTGGTGTTGCTTGACAAGCTCTCCTCACACATAAAATGCAGCAGCAGAATGAAGCCTGCTTCCAGCTCACTGAATTATCTCCTTGGCCCCACCTGGGAGCAGGCAGGTGAAAGCAGAGCTGGTGCCGAGGAGGCAGCATGAGCAAGGACAGAGAAATGGGTTGCTGGCTTAGACTCTAGGCAGAAACTGTTGAGGAGCCTTGTGCCCAGCAGCAGATCAAAGGACCTAAAGACTATTTATGGTATGTTGTTTTCTTATTTCTTGGGTGTCTTTCAATATGCATGATCCAAATGAATGAGTTCTCTCTAAAAATTAAATACTGAAACCTATTTAACTGATCATATCATCCAGCAGCTAACAGGAAACATAAATCATTTTACTATTTGCTTTTTTAGTATGACCAATGTTGTTTAGATCAGTAGAGAAACTGATTCAGTTATGGAAATACTGCACACAGCATCAGTTACGATTTCTACTGGGTTTGTGGATGATGTCCAGTCCTCCTGGGCTGCAGGCAGCACCTTTACTTTTAGAAATGAAGATTAATACAAATGTAATTTGGTAGGCAAAGCTAGAGCCATTAGTCTACAGTCAGACCTGATCACGAATGCAGGTTTAAAATGAAAAGAATGACTTAAACACACCTGGCTGGGAGCACTGCAGGCTGCTTGTCAGCGCTCTGGCTGCTCAGCTCTGAGCCAGCTTTCTGAGGAACAAAGGTGCGGGGCTCATCCACATGCACAAAGCAACTACAGGGTACACTAAGCACATTACTTAGTTTTCTCCCCAGGAATGCCTGGGAAAAAAAAAAAATCTGGGATGAAGTTAAAACTCCAGCATTTTGTGGCACCACATTTCTACCAAAGCACTGCAGCTCAGAGTACCATGTGGAAGTCCAACACATTTACACACATCTACCACAACTCCTTTGGTAGTATTTGAAATACAGTAGCCACAAACTTGTATTGGGACTTGATGTCGCTTTCCCTATTTGTCCTCAGTTCCTCCACCTGCCATGGAAATAGAAAATGCCCAAACTTGTAAGCAGGGTAATCTCATCAGACAAAGGTGTTTGACAGTGACAGCGACACACAGCCCAAACTAGTGTCAGCTTGTGTGAATTCACAAGGAGGCAGAGAACTTAGCCCAGCTTTCACCGTTGAAAGTGGAGCTTTTGTAGTACAATTTTTTTTCTCTGAAAAGTAACACAAATGACAGCAGTCTTTTTCTCTCTGTACCTTGGAAAGAAAAGGTGACTCCTCTAACAGTCAGCTCTGCAAACTCAGTCTGACACCTGAAAACAAAGCTGTGATATTTCTGGCTGTTATACTGTCGACAGCAAATAAATGCAGCATCTTACACTATGGTGGATAGCCATGAAGTCGAACTTAAGCCTGAGGAGACTGGTATCCTTGGACATCCCCCACCAGAACAGCATGCTTGCCCACCTGCAGAGAAAGAAGGGCTTTTCCAAGAAGGAATTCAGACTCTGTGTTGTCCCTTGCTCCCAGCCTGCTGCAGGCAAAGCAGTCTGCTCACACCAGCTGCAGAGCGCCAGTCCCACTTCTTAGCCTCTGCGTAACAAGTTTCCACTTCCTGGTGAACTGTTACATGCTGGGGCCTGAGCAACCCCAGAGGCCACACCCTTTGCCCGAGATTGCCTTTTCCAGGGGGATAGAATGCCACCTAAGCAGAAGCTGCAAAATGTGTATTTTATCCTTTCTGTTCATTTGCGTGGCTTTTGGTATTAACTCCTGTTCTCTGTTTGAGCCCTGTCCCCCAGGCAGCAGGAAGCTTCCTCATGGGCATTCCTGGGAAGATCACTGCTGTCTTACTGATGTTCACAACTCAGTGAAGAATTTAATATGCACAGCATTGCTTCATTCACCTTATCATACCTTAATGAACCCCTCTTTGGTTTTGCTCCTGATATGTCTTGTGGTGCAGGACCATGGCATAGCCCCATTTCTCTGTGCCTCTAAATCATGCTTTTCCCTTTGAGCACGCTCCTGTCGGAGAGCATAAAATCTCCCATCTGTTTACCCGGCTCTGAGCAGCACCAAAAAATCAACCCCTCTACCTCAGGAACAAAAACATTGGGGCTTTTCTGTAGCTTGTATTCTTGTTTGCCCAATGCAAAAAGAGTTGGTTAAACTCAGGATGCCAGGCAAAAAAAGACATCTTGCCACTTTTCTCCTTCTCTCTTCTACTTATGTTGGAGCAGCCCCAGGGAATGGCTTTGCTCTTTTTCTAAGCTGAAAGAAAGCTGAGCCTGATCCATCAACCATAAATTTCTGCAGTGCAAAGGTACTTAAAGCCCACTATTTTCCTTCCTGGGCACGCCATAGCCTAGCCACAGTGGTGGGAAAGCAGCCAATAGAGCAACGCCAGGCACTTCTGCTAGTAGCAGGAGTTTCCTTTATACCTGTTTCTTTACACCTATGAAACAGTGCAAAGAAATAATAGTGCCACTAGAGGTATATTTGCATTCAGCCTTCCTCTGTTAACAGCCTTGCTTTGATAGCACAGCAGTACATGTTAACAGGCTGTCAACTAAATGTCTGCATTTTTCTCTTTCTCTTGTTCACTGCTCAATACATAATATTTTGTTTTCTTTGACTTAAATTTAAATATTCAGAGATGTTTTCCAAAAACTTGTACTTGTGAGTAGTTTCCCACAAGGCCAAACTTTTCTTTTCAGAGGGATTTGGTAACAAGTTGAGTGGGATGGCTGATTCCCAGCCAATTATTTATTCAGAGAAACAACAACTGCTTGTGAGCAGACTGCAAAGTCCTCAGGTCTGTTTCTGATTCAGAATTATTCAGGGGTTTTCTCAGTGACAGATAGCTGGTCTGCAAAAATGTGCATTTCACATTTTTTCACCTGAAGAAGCTTAGTCAGTCAGGGATCTGGGAACGTGACAATCCATACAACAAGAAATACAACACTGCACTGCACTTGATATGCTGATACAATGCAATACACTGTCCTGTAAAAATAACTAAAGACACTCGGATTCTGGGAAAAATGCTGGAGTTTTTTAGTTAGCCTTTACCTGGACAGCTTCATCCTGTATATCTGTAAGGAGAATGCCAGGTCTACTTTAAAGTGTCTCAAGTAGCTTGATGTGGAACTGAATTGTGCTTCATGCACATAACTTTTGTGATCAAAATGGAGAGAGAGGCAAAAGGCAAGAGAACCCGACAGAAGCAAACTACCAAGTAATGTGCCTCCAAAGGTTACAGGTTGAGGGAGAAGCAGAGGCATCCACATACTACAATGAGCAAGGAACCTGTATTTAGTACAAGACTACATGTAGAGACAGGATTTTCAACCGTCTTGAGGGCCAAACAGTCCTCATGAGCAACTTCAGACTAAGCACAGATAAAAATAGGCAAGGAACAGCATGCTCTGTTTTACTGGGGTAAAATATCAAATATCAACAGAAAATTGGACCAGAATGCACATTTAGGTGACAAAAATCATGACTGGTGCTGATGAAAATGTTAGAATCGGTAATGTGGTTTCATCTGGAGCTATAGGGATCAAAATCACCTTCTCATACCTCGGGGGACATGAAAAAGAAAAATTTCCAAAGAAATCATGATCTTAAGAGTTTTCTCACCACAAAGAAGGTATTCTTAAGGTAAGTTTGTGCCTGAAACTAAAGATGATACATCCTAATTTGATGTTAATCTAAACACTGAGAGGCAAGATCCTGAATGCACATGCATCATCATGCTTGCTGGAAAAACACGTAAGGGTTTCAAACTAACAAATTAAGGCACAAAAAGTCAGAAGGTAAGGACAGGCAGAAGGGAAATTGTAGCTCTGTGCCAAACTGTGGCATCCTTGAGTGAGAGGAGAGTTGCGTTCATTAGCTTTACTTTTAAAGGTACCTATAGATGGAGATTTTCCATTAGCTAAGAAAAAGCAGCCTGTCCAGGCTATATCTCACTTGTTTTGAGCATTGTCTAAATTAAAACTGGCTTTTATTCAGGGAAAGGAGTTAAAACAAAACAGTCAAAACATTGTAAGGAATAAGCAGAACTCTTCACTTACTAGAGGATGAGTTATCAACTATGCCGAACAGCCAATACCCAAATAGAGGTAACCCACAAAGAACTGACACAATTTTGGATTTACATATGCTTGAAGACAATTTATGTGTTAAAAGATCCATCCTATACATGATGCACAGAACCAATGATCTGCATGGATACTTCATGCACCAGTAACGTGACCAGATCCTCCAAGTAAGACATCATGAGCTAAAACGCCAGGATGTGTTGGTATCTTCTCACCAATGCTCCTTAAGGTTGGGAGACAGCACTTAATGTACTATAGTTTTATTTATTAAAAAGCTTATACCACAATCTGATCTACTCAAATGCTGATATATCCTACTCTAAATTTTTTGATGAATCCCACAAAAATCTTGTTCTAACAACTAGAGTCTTCAGATTTAAATAGTTAATCCCAGCAGTGCAGAATAGAAAATCCGACACATATTTTTGTCTGTGGAGGGCGATTAACTGTCAAGGGGAAGGCTGGATTTTTTCTCCAAAGGCAACCTCTGATTCAAGACTCAATGCTTCCTTCAGCCATGTCATCTTACTACATTGTTCTTTTCCTTAAAAACATAGAGCAAGGTCCCTATCCCAGTGAAGTCGGCTGGAAGTTTGCCATATACTCCATCAAGGCAATCATCTCTCTCTCATTCAGTATCATAAGGGGACTCGAGTAGTGACCATAAGCAATATCATCCCTGATGCAACACCTCTTATACAAATTTACCCTGCAAATTTTTATTTCTCAGGAATAAACATTTTGGAGAGTTAGTTTTTATAAACCGTTATTTTACCAAGCTGTGTATTTACACAGACATAATTTGCCAGTCCCTTTGTTCACTCGACAGCATCCAATTATCCCCTGAACTCCTTCACAGAACACTTAATTTCCCACTTTGGCAATTCCTACTGCATTTCAGCTAACCTTTCCGTTAAGACTGTCTCTCCACTCTGTTAATAGCTCTGGCCTTTAGGACCTGCAGACCCACTGACAATTCCACCAAGTCCTTTTACCATGGCACTAGGGCCTTCCTCCCCAGGTGTGCAATTGCATCTTCCTCACCTGGTTCCACTACACCCCCATCTTTCCTAACTCAAGAATTTTTCTTTGTCCCTGACTAATGTTTTGTCACACAGGCAAGATCTGATTGAGTCATATTTAGCACAGCCTAATGCACTCAGTAAACCTTTACATATTCCTTCCTACAAATTATAGACTATAGTAATATACACCCTGTAACCATGCATTAACTTTCAGTCTATTTTTACACTGCATAAATGCTGGCACTGACTTGGAATTGCTCTTGCTTCAGCATCAGGGGAGGAAGGAGAAACAGGATGATTTTGCAATTAGTGATGCCCAGCTATGCTCCTCCAGAAGAGGACTTCAGCTGCTGCAGAATCAGGCCAATGCTGAATGTTTTAAAAACCTCCTTGAATCTTCAGTGTCCTTAAAGCAGCTGTAACTAGATCTAGAATGATCTCCAGACATCTTAATCGTGTGAACCCTGAGAAAACAAGAAATATTTCAGATAGTAATCACTATTTTGGAGAGGGAAAAAAACAACCAAAAAAAACCACTGCAAAAAAACCCCATTATACCACCCACCCCCCACCCGCCCAGATAGGGGGAGTTTAAATTTATTTGAGGCACCAAGAACTTTTGAAATTGTCCTTAATAAAATATCTTCATTTTTAAGTACTAATTCACTTTTAAAAATACACCTTGAGTGTTTTCAGTTTCTTTTAAAAATGCCTCTCTCTGGCCTCCCTAGCAGATAGCACTTCAAACTGGCTGTGATGGAAATAATGTAAAGCAACGGTCTATATATTAAATGCGAGGGTACCCTCTAGTGGTGAGAGGGCGCGATCTTCTCCATGGGACGCAAGCGCTCCATTAGAAAAGGACCCAGCAGGTCTGTTCCCTGTACACTAATTGCCAAGCCAAATGCAGGCGTTTGCTCTTTGTGCAACGTTTTCATTTTCTTCTTGCACCTTTTTCATTTAATTGCGTTCCTACTTTCTGCTTCCATACCTCCTGTGTGATTTTTTTTTTCCACTTTACAACATTCATAAAGAAATTCAAACTCCGACTCTCCCTAAACATGATAGCAGGTTTAGGGAATCAGTGGAGTCATTTGAAAGCACCAAGATGTTTAGGAAGTGCCTTAATAGCCAAACTGGAATAATTTGATTTTCAAATCTAATGCCAATTTTACCAGAATATCTGCATTTTTATTTTCATCAGTGCAGATGAACTAATTAATTAGCAAGAGGAACAAACACAAATCTGGAACCCCAAGCAATCACTCCTCTCTAGCTGTGACTGCATACAACAAAAGCCTAACATCCCTTCTGCTACTGCTTTTACTAACCTCAACAGTGAAGAAAACTGGGTAATGAGTAAAGAGAGCCAAAGAGCTAGCAGAAAACAGAACCTCACCATTGCAAAAATGAGAGCTCAGCAGCAACTGAGTATCTTCACTCAGAGAGTACAGTGGCTTCTGTGCAGCCAACAGTGTTAGGTACCAGGCTGCAAACTATGCAGCTTTCAGTTCTTTCCTCAACTTTGGCTACAGGTCAGAAATGCAACACTGGGGCTCCAAAAACCACCATACTCAAATTCCTTATCAGCATTTAAAAAAAAATAATGCCTAAGCTTTCCTGAAAATAATTTCATACTGCAGGTGGCAGTAGGTTGTTCCACTCAATTTTTGTTGATAATTAAATTATTATTTTTAATATAATTAATTATGGCTCAGTAGCATGGATTTGATTCTGTTCTGAAATGATTTATCTTGTGAAAAATCAAGCAGCCATTCTCATGAAGATTCATGCCTCTGTTTGTGTGTATGTATAGGAATATAAAGGGACCTGTCAGCTGCTATTTTTGTGTTCTGACATCCTGTGGATTTGCTGGCATTTAATCAAAATGAGAAGATTTCATTCTATACGTTGCTACAGAATAGCAAGGGGTGGTACATGGTAATCACAGACAAGACTGAGCAGAGCAAAAAGAGAGAGAAATCCATCTCAGTTCTTTACCTTGTTCCACTTTTTCTTCCAGTGAGAGTTAAGGGGGAAATTGACATGGTTCCTTTGGATAATAAAGACACAAATACTGCACACAAATCAAGATGGAAATTTGCTAGTCAGTTTTGGTGTGCTCCCAGGGAATGGTACCGCAGTACAGAAAGGAAAATTAAAACATCGTAGTACCTGGCAGAATGAGAGGAATGTTACTGAAGGTAACCCTTTCAGTCAACACAAGAGATCGAGTTTAGGTTGCCCACACACCCTCAGGCAAACACACCAATCCATATCCCATGGAAATTTTTGTTTTGTGAAGTTGGTCTGAAAATGTCCTGGGAACCATGACAGTCTGAGAAATTTTACATCCTGCCATTTTTCTCCTAGCAGTTTAATGCTCTGGCTGCCAATCCAGGCTGTCAACAGAAAATACATTTGTTTTAACCTAAAACTGGTTTTCAAACTGCTGAGTGACTTCGGGTCATCTGAATGAACTATGACTTTTTTGTGAAGTTTCATTTTTCTTACTCAAAAATAACCGATAGAAAATATTAAGGTGGTTACAAGCAGGCACAGAGGCTGATGGACACCAGCCATTGTCTGATGAAAGCTCTGTAATGTGGGAACAAGACTATGAAGAAACGAGTTTGAATAACGCATTTAGGTGTCAGCCTCCAGCAAATTGCAAAGTTCCATACTAAGTGTGATTCCTTTCACTTCTGACAGTTTAGGGAAAACAAAGCTCAGAAGCTACCTGCTATGTGGGAGACCAGAATAGTTTGACAGTAGAAATATCAGATATTAATGATATTAGTGTTTTAATCTGATTTAAGTCTTCCACACCTGCTAAGGAAGGATCTGTGGATATTGTAAGTGTAACTTATTTTATTGATCTGTCTCTCAATTGTGGAACAGCATGATCTTCCCACCACCCTTTCCCAGGCTTGCAGGCTATTTCAGAGGTAATGGCTCCAGCATCGCACTTTTTCTCCCAGAAAATGCTGCTAGCCTGCCCAAGGCTGATGCAAGCAGGGAACTGCCCAGCTGTGCTGTCTGATTCATACTGGCTTTCTAATCTCTGCAAATTTTTATCTATGACTTAAGCCTTACCGGCACAGTGATGTCCCCTTGCCAGCACGTCTAACTCAGTCTACATGTTCAGACTTCCATTCTGATTATTTCCAGGTTCTCTGGGACTATTTTCAACTGATATAACTGTTAGTATTACATGTTAGTCTTGAACATATATTGTTCTTCCCAGTTTTCTCAGTGCTAAATGGATGTCCTTAAGATGTAGGGTATTTAAAAGAGAAGAAATACAGTTTGGACATCTATATTCTTCTATTCAGGGCCCTTCTAGAAAATTTGTTATTTCTCAACTCTCATGATCGTGTGCAGGGAGTAAAACACACAGTACTTTCCTAATAGTAATAAATATTTCAATGGTAACTCCTTTATTTAGGATTTAGTTACATCTTTTTTAAAAACACAACCCTGAAATTACCTCTATTATATCAGTTTTTAGGTAAAATCCATGAGTAAATGTTTTGATAGCCAGGTTTTACAGTGCAAGCCAAGAAAATGTTATATATAAACAGAGATATGGAAAATATTTATTACTGTCACTGGAAAATGTTACATGAACCTTTCTGCATTCTTCGTACCATCTAAGAACAAGCACAATTCTCCTTTTGCCTTATACCAAGTGGTCTCATGTGGTAGACATGCTGAATTATGAACCTAAACAGACATCAATCACCGTGGAATTCCACAACTCATTAGCTTAAAGGTTGGTAAAATGTGAAGGAAAAAAGAAAAAAAACAGAGGGAAGAAAAGGAGAACAAGTGACAAACGTGATGTTATATAATTAACATCAAAATTGTTAATATATATCTTGTTATAGCTCAACATCAGCAAGACTGGCAGAACCATCCTTTCTAAAAAAAATAAAATGTTTATACTTAATAGTTCTCATTCATTAATGCTAAGTAGCTTGAACTCATTCCCAGTATCCAGTACAGCATTGTTGGCAAAGCAGCTTCCAATCCTGTGAAAATGTTCTATTTCTGTAATTCAGCTTAATCAGTTTTAATACACTTCTTATTCACTGAAGGGCAGTAATCACTATAAAGACACTTGGTATTTATACAGGAGCAACATGTGTAATTCCATCAGAAATACACCGTGCTTCAGCATTCAGGATAACATGGCTAAAGGCTTCAAAAAATTGTCCCATTATGTATGTATGTCTGTCTTCCAGAGTTTTCTAACTAATCTAAACATATCTGGTTTGTGTTTAAGGTAAAACCTAAGGAAACATCATTTTTATTATTAAATAAGTAAAAGCTCAATTTTTTCAGTATAATACCAACAACCAATATACTTATTTCTCTGTCACTAAAGGAAATGTTCAACTTAATTAACAAAATTATCAGGGAAAATCTGATTTCTTTTGAGCCAATGGCAGGCACACAGGCTCAAAAGAAAATAGCTGCTCTTTAACAAAAATTAGGGCATTTTGAAAGCATTAGACTGTAGTTGTATACTTTGTTTTGCTATAGCAATCTATGTTTGGTCAAAAACGCAAGTAGAGATATATCCAGGCAATTAATCGAGGCATGAACTAAACTTGGGTAATAACAGAGAGAAGGATTGAATATGTTTTTGTCTCAATGCAATTCCTTGAAGGGCTCCTTCTATGTACTAGAAATTTTCTTTGGTTTTGTTAAACCCAGTGGCCTCTGCTCGCTTGAAAGCTGCCAATGTTTTCTGCAGAAAACCTATTGAACTTTGATCTTAAACAAGGCCCTCCTCAGACACCCATGAAAAACGTGGGCAACGTTTTTTCCTGACAAACAACCTAATTTCGGTTTAATTTTACCTAGGAAAGAGAATGTCTTCATAGGAAGTGCAACATTTACAACTAATCTTCATTACAACTTTCCACTGGGAAATACAGAAGAAATTTTGCATCTGAACATATAATTGGTTACTGCCACTTCTGTTTTCCTCCCCAAACTTTCTTTCATTAATAGTAAAGTTGCCCTTGTTTTCATGCCATACTCTGTTTCCAGGTGTGTGGACAGCACAGCAAAACCCAAAGCTCTCACCTAGGCACCATCATCCCCCCAAAAAAGCAACAGGAGAACTTTACACTGTGCCAGGATGGCTCCAAGGTGATCCATGCGATGCACAGCTTGCCACCTGAGGCCAGGCAGACCAGGGGCCCTGTGAAGTAACCTGCACAGGTGTCTGAAACACTGTCACCATTTAGCTGTTAGCACCTTGCCTGGGACTGGACAGAGCTGTCTTCCATACTATTACAGCTGGGTGTGTCAAAGCCATCCAACACTCACCCCCAGACACTTCTTTTGTTTTGTTTTTCTATTTTTGACTCTAAGCATTTCTTTCAAAACATTGCTTCTGGCACCTTCGTTCTTATGTGACAGCTCTGTGATAAAGCTACCATGAAGCTAACGAAGAAATGAAAGTTTTTGCAACTCCCTACCCAGTTTAAGAGGTTTCAACTCCATTTTTTCACCTCCAAGGGAAGTGCCTGAATGTCATCTGCCTGAGGAAAGGGGGAAGAGGAGACTTGGAGCCCAGAAATCCACTCCACCCTGTAAAAACAAAACCAAAACAAACCATCCTGTAAGTGTATAAAGAGCAGAGCATATGTACATAAAACTCCCTAACCTAGTGATTAGGACATTTTCCTAAGAGGAGAATTTATGTCTTTTATAGAAAGCTAATGCTGGATAAAATAAACTAGACCTTGGAGATGGCAGTGAAATGTCGGTGTTTCCTGCCAGATGGTACAGCACACACAGAGGGCCTGCAGGAGCTCCCCCAGCTTTCAGCAGCAGCTCAGTGCCCCAAGGAAACAGAAAATACCAGAAAAGAGCACACAAGCAAAGCAGGTACTTCTGTGTTGGATAGCACTTGAACTGATCACAGAACTGTCTTTATCACAAATACTTCTTGATGCAAAACCAGAAGTCCAGATAGCTACATGTAACCCGCAACCTTCAGAAAGACAAGGATAAGAATCTGATTTTGTTTTTATTTTTATAGGCCAGCACAAATAAAGTGTGAGGAGCCTGAGATAAATGCAAAGAGCATGGTGCCATGGTTACCAGTGACATTAGATCCCTGACAGCAAAACTAGCTGCAGGAATGATTTCTGTATAAACAGAATTACTCAATTATGTTAGCTGTGTGTCTATAAAACGTGATACAATTTGATTTCACAGATGCAGGATGCAGTTTGTGTTTGCTCTGTCTGTGTGTAGACTCTTCAATAAATACTCTTTTGCTCTCCTTAGCAGTCACGCTGCTTTCATACTGACTTCAGTGACTACACGAGCTTTGCGCTATGAAGAAATGGATCAACACTAAGCTGGCTGCAATTATGACTCGTTCTTAAGTCCACTGCCATATTGTTCCAGGCAAAATAAAATATGCCAAAAAAAGATTAATACACACACACACACACCCTTGGAAAAATATATCTTTACCTTGCATCACATAGTAGAGACCAAAAAAAGCACTAGGATTCTGGAAATCTGAGTGTCACTCCTGTCTCTGAAATCAAAAGCATAGCATGATACTAGTTGCAGTTTATCTGGTCTAACTGTGGACTAACCAGGGCTGCCTTCAAAGTTAGAGCAGGCTGCTGAGGGCTGGTCCAGGCAAGTTTTGAATACATCCAAGGATGGAGATTTCACATCTGCTCTGGGCCCCTGTTCAGTGTTTTATGAAGCTCAATGAAACATTTCTCTATTGGCTAGGTTTGTAACATGAAGCAAGCCTCATCATCTTGCTTTGCCTCTATTTTCACAACTGCAAAGTAGGAATAATATTATAATCATTATTTCTTAAAGTTGTCCAAGATCTGCTGATGAGAAGCATGGTGATTGTCAGTTACTCATTTCTACTTACAAGATGCAAGCTTGAGTCTAAGAACAGCAACAGTTTTAAATGTAAGCAGACGAAAGCTAACAGTTTTTTCCTAGAAGTAGGAGGAAGAGGAATTAGTCATATTCCCAGACCAGTGCTGTGTGCAGCTGCTGCTTGCAGAGGCGAGACACCAGTTTGGACATCAGATTTTGTACTGGTGACATGATAACAGAAATGCAAATCCCAGAGACTGACCCATTCCCCCTCATGTTTGATAACCCAGCAACAAAGCAAATCCCTGGGGCTCCAAGGAAGAGGCAAGATCCTGCTGTGAGTCACGCACTTACTCTCGTCTTGGATGCAGAATGATATGAAGTGAACTGCAAACTAGTCACAGTTACTTGAACATTATTGACTTAAGGCAGGAATATAACAGAGCAGAATAACTTACAACACAGGACAAAGCAGAGGCTTGACTTTGGCTCTCAGCAAAGATTTCTACAGGACAAGAGGACAAACTATGCCCTTGGAAAATACCATCCTAAATAGGAAGCATTCATCTACTGTGTGCTTGTGTTGAAATTAGACAACACACACACTTGGAACTATCTGAGGATCCACTTCCTTGGCATCCAATTTGAGGCACAAAATTGCCTTCAGGAGAGGAGAAGGTGCATTTGACATGTTTATTCAGTTTGTATCACAAGCAAATTGATTATATATCATACTCAAACAGCAGCACTGCTGCGAGTGCTTATTGACAGTTGTTGTTACCTAGCACTGTAGTGACATGGATTTTATATTCATAAAATAAATTACTAAACTAATGCCCCCATGGCATCACAAATTAAAGGAGCTACACCCGTCAACAGCTTGTCACCAGCAGAGTCAAGCAAACAATTTCTCCCAGTCTTTGAGATGATGACAAAAATAGCATTTAAACATGGGGGTAAAAAAACCCCTAATTTTGAGTTTCTGCCTTAGGGAAGTAGAAGTAATCCTTGATGGTCTTGGACTAATGCAAATGGAGGCTAATCCAAATATAGCTGATAAGTGTCCTTTCATAGGTTTTTATAAACAGTACTCTTATATCTCACTTCACATCTCTATGATCCTTATCCCTTCAAAACCTTCGATCAATGCTATGAAAGAAAAACTCTAGAATCCCAACCTTCTCCTGTGCTACTTTCAGCCACTTCACTGTCAGATAGCTGCTGCAGACAATACTTTTTCAAGCTTCCGATGCTGGTCACAAATTTTGGAGAGGCAGGTTATGGTATTCCCCCCCCCCGCCGCTGCCAACACACAGAAGTTCCAAGTACTTCACAATTCCCTTGGCATACACATATAAATACAACTTCTTCTTATTCCTTCCTTGCCCCATAGCCACAGCAAAGAACCTCTGCATTACCTTTGCCCTGGGACAGCTAGATACAGTGAACGATAGATTATTGGATGATTTTTTGAGAAAACAATATTTGCATGTTTTTGACATTTTCTTTTGGCCTTTTAATCACTGAGCTAAATGTGGTGGTCTAAGAAAGAGGGTAAGTTAGCTCATGAGTAAGAGAGGCTGCTGGATATAGGTAGACTTCTCACTGTACTCATCTCAGTCTTTGATAGGAATTATAAGGAAGGTATCAAGGGGAAGGTGTAAATTTGGAGTCCAATATCCTTCCAGTAAGTTATATCTATTTAAACTCAATTTAATGTCTGTGGAGTGGATGTCAGGGAAGCATAATAGAGCATAATGGGACTTATGGGAGCACAGGTGGTCTAACTTGAACAATCTCACACACCACTGCCACACCAAGAAATTATATAGAAGCACTTGGATCTTAAGCAAAAATGGTTCATAGCCCATTTGCAATACTGAGGTGAGACTTTGAAACCAAAACAGACAATTATTCCCTTCATGCTTTGATCATCCTTTTATAAGCCATTCCCACTGCCTCAAAACATAGATAAAGGAGGAGGGGATTAAAGACGGAAAAATAATAAAGGATGAAAAAATACAAAACATGGAAGGATAACAACGGCACAAATACTCTAATTTCACCTCCCAGTAATGACTTCTGCTTTTAATCCTTCACTGTCTGAGAAAGGACTATATGGATCTACCAAAGCGATTATTATATAGAATTTGTGACTATACTGAATAAATTTAAAACAACAACAATGAGGATCTTCTGTCAAAGCAATACTGAATGTGCAAATAAAATGAAGACAACTCAAAGTCTTATTATGCACACTTCATTATCTGGTTTCTCAAATGAAGGAAAAAAGTTGCAATTAATCCCTCAATTATTTTTGTTTCCCATCTGTATCTCCCAGTAGCAACCCTAATAGCAGGAATTATGACAGTAACAGCTTAGTTTTATTGGCATACACATCCTCTCCACTATAAAAACATTCCTAACCTGCTAAAAATGCATGTTCCTTAGTGAGCAAAATGCTTACTCCAACAGATGTTACCCCAAAAGACAGAACTCGTGATAAAGTTTGAGGCTGTTCTTGTGGAATACTAAGAGTTGAAAGCCAGCCCTGTTTGGGTGGTATACCCTCTCTCCTTTTAGACAGATTTTGCCTGGATATAAGACGAGACTACAAGATTAGTATCTTGCATTATGATAAGGTCTCACATTGCTACCTGGGAAAAATTCTGACCTGGAAAATTACACCTGAAGTGTATTTACAGATGATGCTTGGGCTCAAAATCTATTGTAACACATTGAAAGCATGCAAAAAGCTACTTACGTTGTCAGCAGCACTGTACAATAATAATGAAAGAAATGTACAGAATACATCCATCACACTGCTGTTATTTTTGAGTGTTTTTTTTTTTTAAGTTTTTGCTCTTCTCTATATTGTTTTTCTTACCTTTCAAAATTCTTTCCTTTGCTGCTTCCCTCAGTCCTAGCAAAGGTGTGCTTGGATTTACTAGTTATTATCTGCACAACACCTGTGTCTCACAACCACTGAGATGTCCCCATCATTTGGGTCAAATCTTACAGAATATAAGGCTGACCCATGTATGGAAGTCTGTAGACTTTGGTATGGGTAACAAAGACACAGGGGAGGGAAGCCCTTCTGTCTTTCTAATAAATGTTACTGACAAGCAAAATACATTATGACAGCAGACAGTACAAGTTTCTTCTTCCTGGAGAAGAGCACAGACAGGAAGGTCTGAAGCATGAGGAGGGCATGTACACACCCTGCAGCTCCAAAAGTGTTGAGTTTTCAGTAGGTGTCCTTGGTAACCCCCAGAACTGATTTCTGAACAAAACTGTAATGCAAACAGCTGGCAAGTATTTTTCATCTTCCTGTCAAGTCAGAAACATGCAAGGAAAGGTCTGACCAACTGTGTCAAAAAGAATATCTCAGTTTAAAATTTCTCCTCTGACGGAGGAAGCAGCCCATCACCAGGATTAGCTCCCTGACCACTGTGACTTTGGATATCCCAAACAAGACAAAAAACCCCCACCCAAACAAATCCGAACTTCCTCACTTTATTTTTAGCATGCATCTTCTGATTTAAATGAGCTAAGTACCTATTAACATGGACACACATTAAAATGTTGCATATGGAAATGTATTTAGAAAAATACACACAGTGTTTTACCTTCCCAAAGATAAAACACAATGTGGGCATGTATACAAATTCATCTACATTTACATACTTCTTGCTTTATACCTACCCTACACCATCTAGAGAGAGGGAGAACTACATGTATTGCTTTATCTTTCATTCAGTATGTGATGTAGTTCATACATTTTTCAAAGTATCTTTTGTTTAAAATAAATATACCATATACTAGCATCAGTGTCTTAGAAAATAGCCATTTTAGCAAACAAGTTTAAGATGTTCTTCCCTGTGAGGGTGGTGAAGTGCTGGCACAGGTTGCCCAGAGAAGCTGTGGATGGCCCACCCCTGGAAGTGTTCAAGACCAGGTTGGATGGAGCTTTGAGCCTAGTGGAAGGTGACCCTCCCATGGCAGAGGAACTAGATGATCTGGAAGGTCCCTTCCAACCCAAACCATTCTATGCCTTTTTTTTTTCTAATAAGAGCAGTAATAATAGGATTTGATCTGTCAAGACTCAAGATAATCTCTTGGCCAAACACCAGGAGGCAGGTGTAGCAGAGATGTTAAGACATTTTAAATTGTCAACTTTCAGCAAGTACAAATAAATCTACTTTATCAAAATAGCGATTGTGTCATCTCTTTTCATCTCTGCTTATTTTGGGTATTTCTAATGCACTTGCATAGCTGGACTTAAGTGCTAGACGGTAATTATATATATAGACCTGAGTGTGAAGAACAATATTTTAACAATCACTTCCAATGCAAATATTTAGTTTTTACACCTTTTCTGGAGTGGTTTCCCTCCCTCCCATTTTCTTCCTCTATTTTTTTTTTTTTTTAATATCCACTGTCTTTTCATGGTTGCAGATAGATTTCCTGGGACTTCACAGAATGTAAGGACACCCACAATGTGACTTTAGATGGTTACCTTGGGAATCTAGAATGATTTCTACTAGGACCTGTTTTTTTCTGGAAAATGGGAGACTTGTTCCCATCTCTGCTGAGCTTCAATCGAACTTTCTGATTCCTTACCACACTCTACTCAATAACTATAGTAGGAAAGCCCTGTTAGCTGCATACAATATTGCGACATAAATATATATATATCCCAGTGCATCTGAAAATACTGTTGCTTTTCACCAGTTGCATAATGCACCATCTATAAGCTGCACATTAAAAAAAAGCAGCAACATAAATGTTTAAAGACTTTAACATAGTTCAATAAAGAAAAGGAAAAAAAACCATCAGAGATCTGTGAAACAAAACAGAATCAGAAATAAAAGCAGCCAACTAAGTATTAGTTTGAGGGCGTTGTGGAGGCACCAAAACATTGCACAGCATATAGTTAACACAGCAGAGCACAGGGACCAGAGAAAGAGGAGACACTTTCTCACTCATATTTTACAACTAAAACAAAATAACAGCTCCTACCTGACCAAGCCATACCTAAAAAGGGAGACCTACATGAGCTACACACACACTTATACAAGAACAATGAATGAGAGAAGCAGATCTTTTTAGGCTGCTAAAAAACTGAGTTTGAAACAGGACACTTACACAGCAACTCCTTAGTTCAGAAGAACGGATAAGATGTGCTGCCTTTAATCCTCCCCCTCATCTCCCCAGCAGTAACATTTCAGAGCTCTCATGTACCAGTGTGGGAAAAAGGTGGTTCATTACTCCCACCATTCCACAGATAGCATGGAGAAAGTTCCAGTAATGGAAAAATTAGGATTTCAATTTAACATTTAACATCAATTTAACATGTCTCTTAAACCACATTTAAGATGACGTCTTTTCCTGGGAAAAAGAGAGGATTTGTTTCTATAGGACTTGCTGCATTTCTTTGGGGAAGCTGTTCATTGTCCCACTTCACCACACATTTGGCACTCCCTCTGGACTCTTCTCCAGAACTGCATCATGGCAGCTCACAAAGGAAGAAAGCTATGGTGTGTTGTAGGTCTCGATAACTGGAGACATCCAAATTCCCTCTTTGTTCTCCATTTCTTTTCTATCCTATCCAAAACTTCACAATTCTCCACAAATAAAGCACAGAAATGAACCACTAGCTTTTGAAAAGACAAAGTCGAGGTTTACTCCTATAACACTCAGACACTGAGCAGAGATAACATAGCTGTGATGCTTCGGAGACTTGAGCATTGCGCTCTGCCAGCTTGACCCATGTCCTGACTAATGGGTCTAAGTTTGGTTATATTGACCTACACTACAAAAAGGTCAACAGCCTGATCAAAGCCTCCCTTACAAGATAGTGTGTGTGAAAGGAAGAGTCGGGGACATACACACCATCACAGATCTGCTAATGGAAATGTATCTGTGCATGGGGGACTGGAAGGCCACTGGAAAATCGTTTGATGTGATGGGAATGTACAGTTATGTTGATCTCTACAGTACACTGCATACAGAAGTGAAATGAACTATTAAAAAAAGCACATACAGGTTGCATAAATAATATATATTTCAAATCAAAGCTGATGCTCACATGAAAATTTACTCAGGAAGTTCTGACTCCAGGATTCCGTATGTCTGATATGGGGTTAGCTAGTCACAGCTTCACTAGAATAGAAGCAATCTGACAAAAAGCTTCGCTCTGTGGTCTGAGCAGAAATAGAGCCCATGGGGGAACAAAAGATTTCTCTTTAAATGCCAAAATATTTCCCAGCTGGTAAAGATTTGCAATTGCAGCTTTAGATTTCAGCTTGCATGCAGTTTTTCTGCAACATAGCCAGAACGCAGGTAAATACAGTCATCACCACTTTTACATTCTCACTGCTTTAACTCAGTAGGAGTGCCCCTAAGTACACCACCACCTGTACCACTCAGAAGAATTTTCAAAGTTGATACACAATGAGATTTTCTCTAGCTTTAAATTCAACTCTTTGTTAAAAAGAAAGATTACTTTTAACCAAGAATAGTCAGGATTCTCATGGAAAACCTAATAAAAGTTTTTCTGTGTTTAGACTTCTATTCATCTTTTCCCAATATAAATTTATTTTCTATAACATTTTGGGCATCTCAGTATGTTTTCCTCTGGTTTTTTCAGTGCTAAAAAGCCAAACTAATTACTTAACAATCTCTAAGCCTCAAGATCATGTTTCCTTGCACATGCGCAATAAAAAAAATAAAATTGAATTAAATCTCTAAGGAATCTCATACTTGGCAGTTGATTAAAATTCAGATCTGCTGCCCAGTAGTGAATTTTGATAATGCAGTATGTATTTTCATCCCAAATCAAGATAAAAAAATTAAACATTCATAGAGTCTGTAGAACAAAATGCACTTGATTTTGCCATAAAGAGAACTGACTTTTCAAAGTAATTTAAAGGCTGTTTTCCCTTTCTTGGACATACCTTCTCCAGGAAGTTAGTGTGGGACTTGTAGCCCTTGTTTTCCCTAGTGAGATATTACAACCAATTGAAGTTTTTTCCCCTCACTAATTCTCTGCTATCTTTATCAAAAGAAAAAACAAAACAAAACAAAACACCAAACAAAACCCCAGTTACTTAAATCCAGAGCTTTTTCTGTCAGCATACTGCTACTCTTTTAATTTAAACCTTTAGGTATCAAAAGGATTTTGAGGAAAACAAAAATATTTACACACCAAAATAGCTACGTGGCCCCTAATTGTTAAAGTCAAGATCATCTCAAGACCCAAATTTAAGTTATTATACCAGAAACCTGAAGCTAAATCTTTCCTCTCATGACAGCACTATTGCTTACTGCAGGTTCACTTTTTAGTTCATTTCCTATTAAAAAAAAACAAAGCAAACTTAATTTTTGACCCAAAGCAAAACAAGACCAAATACAAGTCACATGTGATTCATGGAACAGAAAAATCCTTTTTAAAATACATTTTTAAACCAAGTCCACTGGGACAAGCTGCAAGCTCCAGTAAGTATCTAAGCGCCTTCACAGTCCTGTATTTCCCGCAACAGTTCACGTATCCACATTGTCCAAATGAAGCCTGCACCATGTAAAATTATACACCATCCTCAGGTAACCAAAATAACAGGAGAAAAGAAGGAGCTGACCAACACCTCACGTGAACCTTGAGCTAAGAAGTGTAATTTATTATTAAGTTTAATTGAAGTTTGATTAACACTTGGTGTTAACAGAGTAAAATGTCCTGGTTTCACTGTTGAGTTGATATGCATTGCCCAGCACACAGGTTTGTGACATACTGATTTTTATTTTTTTTTTTAATTATTATTTTTATCCCTGGGTCTTCTGGGCACTGTGCCAAGCAAAGTTTAGTGAGATGCTATCGAGGGGCCATTAGAGACAATGCATACTGATTTGTTACTGGCAGTTTTGTCACTTTTCTGATAGCAGAATTAACTCACAAAGACTGGCTCACCACAAACGATTTCATGGGAAAAACTGCCAGAGTCTCACAAGAGTGTCATCTTGACCCTCTAACATTCTCCACATTACGTTCTGAATGTGCACATGTACATTAATTATAGCCAGTAAATGAGTCACAAACCCTAAGTGTTTGTAGCAGTATCTCATGGCTACACAGAGGAAGCCATGCATGGCAAGACGAAGGCTGTGTCCTCGCATGCACAGCAACAGCTTTTAAACACTGCACGCAAATTTGCCTGTTTGGAATGCCAGTTTCAATCAGAAAAAAAGGAGCAAAAAGAATGTAAGGCTCTTCAGGAGGATTTTTTTCTTTTTTTTCTAAAGGGATATCAGAGAATTGGGTGTACAATGAGCTTCAGAGCTTACAGATACACACCTTTAGCCAAGCAGAATTAATCACTATAATTAACAGTGTCCAGGTCAGCAATATAAAGTAGACATTTATATATAAGGGAAAGTTCAATTGTGCTAGAGTTTCTCCCAGTCAGAAAACAGGAAGTTACTTGTAATAACCACACTGTACTAGCAACTTATCATCAGAGATATTTTATATTAACAGCAAACAATAATTCTTATAATAGGGTCACTTTTTAAACTATTTGAAAATGTGTTATGATTAAGAGCACATTAACAGATTTAACATAAGTGACTATTAGGATATGCCTAGGACAAACAAGATGGAAATCAGTCACTCCAAGCTGATTACCATCATATCTGGTCTTCATCAAGAGTCAGTAATTACCTACATTTATCCCAAAGGCATTGACGTCATACATGTCTGTCAATGTATATCAATGTATAAATAGATATGAGTGGTACAGTCTTATGCTTAATTACATCAGTGACTCACCAAAGAGGGGGATGAATATTTTTTTTCTTGCCTGTAAAGGCAAGGTACTATTTATTAGCAAGTTAAAAGCAAGATAGCAACATAGAAAATTCTGATTAGAGAGGTAAACCTTTTTCACCATGAGGATGGTCAAACACAGGCAGGGGCCCAGATAAGCCATGAGACTTCGTTAAGTTCTGCTGGACAAGGCGCTAAGCAATCTGGCTGAACTTAAAGCTGGCTCTGATTTAAGCAAAGGGTTGGACTAGAGGCCTCTGGAGTTCTTTCAGATTTGAGTGTCCTGTGATTCTAAGAGCCAACATGGCTCAAAACAGTGAGGCATCTCTGGGAACCTACAGTATCTGAGAATCTACCTGAAACTGTGCTCAGACTCTGTTTGCCTCTTTTGAGGCCAAGCAACCTTTGTTTTCTTGCTGATAGATTGATTTAAAGTTGCTCTGGGTGATAAGAGTACATAGCTATAAATATTTCTTAGACTTTAGAAAGTTGTATTGTACAGAAACTGTAGGATATTGTACTAAAAGCATTATACGAGGGAGTTTAGGGAAAGGGAAAATGTCGTTACACTTGTAACAGCATCATTTATATCCAATTCTGATGCTTGCATTTATCTCCACAGTGTTTCCTAACAAACCAGATATTATTTTCCTTCTGCACAGCAATAAACAATATCAACAGCAACATCTGGGCTCTGCTGTTCTTAATAGCACTTTCATACAGTTATAGCGTAAAGTACAAGAACTGAAATTGGAAATAAAACAGAAATGTTAATTTGACACTTGGAACTTTACTACAGCTGTGCAATTTTAAGTCATTTTAACTGTAGACTTCTGCTGTTAGGTTGTACTTTACAATAACACTTCCTTTATCCAGAGTCATTTTCTTAGTCATCATCATTTGTGTTTTGGGGGATTTAAACTCACTTTTCCTTTTCTTCTTTACAGAAGGCTATGGAACTGAAGTCACTTTGAATCAAGATTTCCATGTACGCAGCGAGTATCCCCACCCACTGTTCCCTGCCATGCACGGACATTTTACCTAGCATTACCTTCTACTTACCTGACTGATTTCAGAAAGAGCACGTGCTGAAAACCCTCAGTGAATGATTTAAAACATCCCTCCCAATGTTTCTGTCACTGGTGGTAGCATATCAGTGTCTGTGCAATACAAAGTAACACACTTCAGGGAATTGCCTTTCAGTAACAAAAAGGCAACAGCATACAAAACTTTAAGGGGGAAAAGTATAATCCTGTCCTGATGCCAGCCTTGTCACAGAGTTTTTGTAAAGCCATAAAGCAAAAGACACTGTTTAAAAGGTGCTTTAGCTGATCTGTAGCTTAACTGCAAATGCACAATAGTGCTTATAGCGTTCCTTCCAGAGAAAATTCTTTCTTTGCACATCAGTTTATACAACTTGTACCCCTGGGAACATCAACAAATGTCTTATTTCCTTTACTTCAACATAATATTGATTCACAAAGACTTCTGGGATTGTTCCCCCTTCTTATATTAACAAGGAGTTTGGGTTGTGGGGGGTTTTTTTGTTTGGTTGGTTTTTGGTTGTTTTTTTTTTTCCTGGGGGAAGGGAAGGGTTTATAGTATTAAATAAATCCTCTATTGAGTTTCCCTTCAAATATCACCTTAGCACTCTGAAAATACCTTCAAACACTAACACAGTTGATGCAGCTGAAGTGCAAAAGCCACTGTCCAGCATTTACTCAACTGAGGTAAACGCTGGACATAGTCCAGCACTGGCTGCTGTCTCATCATCCATTTGTCACTCCTGCATCTTCAGTCAGGCTTAAAGAAAAGCCTTGGGGGTTTTGTTCTTGTTTAATTTGCCATCCTTCTCCAAGAGACTCTTTTTTGTGTTCCCTGGTAGCACCTTGAAACTCTCATCCTGGTGTCACAGTGGCTACAATAATACAATTCATAGTAATTCAGGAAGCAAGCTAATTAGCTATAAATGTATGCAGTATTCACAAGCACTTACCACATAGCTGAGATTAGCAAATTGTTTTCATCGTCTCCTATTTTGTTATTCTTTGTTCTGCCTGATTAACACATGATGCATTTCCTTCTATCTTGAGGTTAGACATCTGAATCTTTTCAGCAGGGAATTACAAACAATGCACATTTATTGACTTAATATTCATTATTTCATTACAAAAAAAATCAAAATGTACTAAGTCTCAGGATTTTTATTTCCCATGATATCAAATAATCACCAGTCCAGGCTGATCCCAAAATCTCATTTACATCCATGGGTTTGAAAAAAACTATGTAATAAATTTGTGTCAAATACTGCATTAAGATTAATAAGATATTTACTGTTGACTTTGGGTAACCAGAATTCCACTTAATATCTCACTAACTTCACAAATTTGAAACAATCCCCATCTGCCCTACACGAGCTAATTATCAGTCTTTTTGCTAGCACCAGGCAATAGTAACTATAAATTGGACAGATGTCCATTTAGGCTTATTTACATAGCAACTTCATAGTAGAACTATATATACTAACAAGCACATTGTGAAATAACTTAGGCGGGAAGATACTGTAAAATTACAGAGGTTACTTTCTGTAATTACCAAGTTCACGTCATCAGTTATAGAATATGAGGGCCTTCAGGTTGAAATGATAAATTTCAGCATGAGGTTGCAGGCTTGGTAAATTGCTAAAATGAATACAGAAAACATAAAAAGCTACCTGGAGTGAGCCTCAAAAGTATAATTTGGAAAAAATGATTTGTAACAGAGAAATAAAAACAGAAAGGGACCAAAGAAACAAGGAAGTAACAGGAGGAATTCATTGCATGTCATCAATAGCTGGACCATTTCATTATACAACTAGCCACCTTCACAGCACCAATCCATACACCAGTAACTAATTGGATCTAATGTTGCTTACGAATAGAGATTGACAACACTGAGCGTTGTATCAGGGGTGAAAAAGAATAGGTTTGTCATGTCAACATGTGCATTATACAGATTGATGAATTCTTAAACACCACTGTTTGAAGTGCAGATGGACATTCTGGAAGCACTGCATCAAAGAAATTAAACAGCTTTGCACAAAACCAAGCACAAGCACGCAAGCCACAGTAATGACACGTGTTTCTAAACTCTGATTATGAACTGTACCTGAAATATTGCCTGTACATTACTTATTTGCAAAGTGCTTCCAGCAAAAGGAGATTACATAGTTTAACAGAGCTTTTCTCAATATACCTGTGGAGCAGACAAAATAAGTAGCTGCAGTGTGCATGGGTGGAGGCAAAGGGGAGAGAGAAATGGAAAGAGGGAGGGAGGAAGACAAGCAAGAGGTCTACAAGTGATTCACCCTGCAGCATCCCCCATCTTTTTTCTTTTTAAGGGAGTTCTTGAATGTGGAAAACCAGTTTAATTTGACTGTCATTAAATGCCAGGCTGTGCCAGTAACTACAACAGAGCAGGTGATCAACTTTCAATAATTTCTACAATAAAAGGCAAAAATGTTAATCATAGTATCTCCTAGACCTCCCTCACATCATTTTTAAACTGCTCATTTTCTGTTCCAGTCCATTATGGCACTCCTTGAGCAACAGGCAGGTGGGAAGCCATTGTGGCACTTAATTCATGGTGGAATTACAACAGTTTAAAACCAGCGAAGGTTGGTTTTATGTCATTAAAGGGGAGGAAAAATAGCACACAAAACTCCACAAAAAACCCAAAATGATTTCTATGAATAACTGCCCAAAATTCAAATTCCACAGCTGGCAATTGCAGAGAAGCTCCTCTGACTCCCTGCAGATTTCTTTTCAGCAGGAAGTTTAATTAAAGTGCGTTGTTTTTTTTCTTTCCACAGAGGAAATTCCCTCTGCATCTGCTACAGAGCGATTCTTTCATTTTTAGGGATGGGAATTCAAAGGAATCCCTGAAGCATATCTGAGTTAGGCTTGTGCAAAGTATCAGCCATACTTATCTTTTTAAATATTTTATTTACCTTGTTTAAAATGTGAACATTAATGAAGGACTAGCCATTGTCTTGCCTCTGCACTGCTAACTGAAGAAGTTAGTGGAATACATAAAATACTGCAATAAACCAAAGTTTGCCTTACAGCACTTAAAGTTCCCTTTCAAAATTAATTCAGGGAAATAGCCATTGGGTCACTCCCATTTTAGATCTTCCAACAGCAAAAAGGCTGAATGTACTGAAATTGGTTAAGAAGACTAAATTGTTGTTAATTAACATAGCCATTTAACTTCAGAAAATTAATCAGGTCCTAGAACTGAATTGTCAAGGTTACTTAGAGTCAAGAGCATTGTAAAAAGAGTAAGCCAAGGTTTTATCAATATCACTATGCCACAATGTATCATGAAAATAAAACATGTAGAAGACTCCTATTCCACCTAAAATGCAGTGCTCTACCCAAAACATGTACGAAAGTACAAACTCCAGTGACTAAAAGTAGAAAGCAGTAGCAGCAATACTTTCAGGCAATTCTGTAATGATCAGGGACACAGAGATTTTTTTTTTAATTTATTTTCAAAACATGCAGGAGAAACTAAAATACACCACTGGTTTGTTTATTTACTTATTTTTTAATAGGAAAGGCTCATTCAGATTTAAAGCTATATAGCTGTTCAGAAATAGCACTACCATTACCAACAAAGCATGACAAGTTTGAATAAGAGTATCTAGAACAGTAACGCAAATAAACTCTCTGCTTAGTAGCATCCAGGAGAATGAAAACAACCAGATGTCAGAGGCAATAATGCATGCTCCCAGACCTGGTAATAGAGGAGGGCTTTGGGAACAGATCAACACAACAGTTCTGCCTAGTAAAGGTGATGATTTCATGCACTCACTCATATAGGTCAGAGATGCACCAATGAAGTCAAAACTATGATGCCGTATCAGCCCACATCATCCCTCCAAGGCAGCCAAACAGTTCCCTGCAGACTAATTCAGCCTGCTCAGGGGAATGAAATTCAGCTACACTACCTACAGCTTCTGAGCTGGCTCATTTATAGCCAATTCCTTATGTGGCTTTACTGCTTTCTACTGCTCCTGGCACCAAAAAGAGCTTCCTCAGCTCTGTCCTGCCTCACATACTCTCAGAAGAGCATGAATTTCAGAAAGCTCAGCTCAATCCCTGCCAGAGACACAGAATGGAACAGCAGCCTGACTCAGTGCAGGACTGAACAGCTTCCAGCAAGGGGCCACCCACAGCAGGAATGGATAAAATCCAGCAGCGAACAGGAGTGTGCAAGGAAGGGGGTCCTGAGCAAGACACAAACCCACTGTGGGAAACTGCTGGGGCTGCAGAGCTGAGGGTCTGTGAGCCTCAACTGCCTCACAAGAGTGCTGTTCTTCCCTGGAGAATCTTTAGCAAAAATGCTGATACTGAAAAGGAAAAGGAAAAGTTGAAAGGAAAGTCCACATGTGTAGCTCATCGGCACAATCTACTCAACCATATGCTAAAGGACTGTATGAACATGATGATCTGAGTGATAATGAACAGTAACTTAAAGCTGGAAAGGGAAAGAAATTATAGAACAGTGATGGAAAAACAAATTGAGATTCAGGAAAACTATATGAAATACACATCAGCTTTTCTACACAATACTTCTGGATTTGTGAAAGACAAATTTGTCTAAAATTATTCCATATGCACTAGTGCTCCTCTAAGTATGCAAGTCACACCCACAACACAGAAAAGACTTTCAGATTAGGAGGCGCAATTCTGCCAGTCCATCAGAAAACAGAAAAACCAGCTACAGCCTTACTCCACAACACGATGTCCAAGGGGTAATGATGCATCTGCTCCGTATGTCACCAAAAAACTTGTACAGTTAAATGTGCCATATTAAATCATACCAAAAGTCAGATTTTGTTCGGGCAAAACCTACAGAAATTAGTCTAATTATGAATTAAGAGAAAGCCACTTTTAAGATCCCCAAAGCCAAGAAATTATTTCACACAGTGAACTTAATTATCTTTCTTTGTCCAAAATGTTATGCGTCTTCTAATGCCTATCACACATTATTTTTGCTTCCTGGGTTGTCTTTAGCAGTCACCATCACCCATGCTGTTCTCCCTACAGCTGAACCAAGGCCTCCCCTTCCTATGATTTACCTTCTTTACAACTGTAGCCAGAAAACTGGATTTTTACAGTGCTACATAGTCAGCTTCAGAAAAACATTCCTTTTGTTTGTGGATGCTGCAATTCGCAACAAGACAGGCATTCATGGGATTTTGGGTGGTTTGTGTTTTGTTTAGTTTGTGTGGGTTTTGATGGTTTGTTTTTTCTGGTTAGTTGGGGTTTTTTGTTTTGTTTGGGTGGGTGTTTGGTTTTGGGGGTGGTGGTGGTGTTTTTTGGTTTGTTTGTGGGGGTTTGGGTTTTGGTTTTTTTTCTTCTTTTTTCACACACACAACCCCTCAGAGGCATGGACGGACACACTCTCAGCCTATCCAGTAGGTATGCTCAAGTAATTAAAAATAAATATTGACATGTTAACTATTAGGACAACAAAAACTTACACATGCTATCAAATACCCATGTATTTTATCACTTTGACAGGCAAAAGGCTATAAATAGACCAAACTCACCTGACAACAGTCCAGGACACTTTTACCATCACTCACCAGCCAGTCTGCAGGCAAGGTTTCCTTGTGTCTCTGAGGGAATCAAACACAGCGCAGGTGCCAGAGCCCATGGAAAGCCATGGGAGAAGCCTCATGGTGTGAGGACCAAGCTCAATTGCAAAAGTTTTTGCAGTACAAACTGTCACAAGCGTGTTGGCAAGTGCCAGGTAATGACTGGCCCCTCCACCCCACGAGTGTCACCTCAGGGGAGGCAGCTTTGAGAGCAGACAAAATGGCGGCCAGGTACTTCTGTCCTTCAGAACACCAAACACATACTGTCTGTTGTGGTAGCAGAGGAGTGTTATATAGGGTTTTATATATATATATATATATGTTCGTGTAGTGTGTGCTACCTCTCCAACAGGAGCACCATTCCCAGCAGCACAGTTGAAGCTTCCAGTACCTACTGAGAGCTCAGGCCTGAGCCACCCTGTGTGTGGGTTTACATATAAAAATTAATATATATATATATGTATATAAAAACGTAGGAATGTTGTTAAACTAAAGAAAAACTGTGGATGCTGAGACAAAGGACAGGGAGGGAAAGAGCTCTTTCAATCAAGCCTTCCCCTGTAGCCCCTTACTGCCATTTCTCAGTTCTCACTTGCTCCTGCTGCTGATAAAGTCACTGGTGAGAATACAGAAATGAATCGAAAGCACAGGCTAAATAAACTCAGCCTGGCCCTTGCCAGCACGTACAACTTCTGGGGTTTCAGCATATCTTTAAACTCACAAAAGCCTAAAACCAAAAAATCTCACTGCAGCTGATTTACTATTTAACTGCTCAAAACACAGGTAATGAGGGGTGGATTTTGAAGCCAGAGTGAAATAATGGGGGTCTCTTCTTTAAATGATATTACAGTGCTGCAGATATAATTTTTTGGTATCTTTCTTTCTTTGGTTGGTTTTCCCCCTCCTTTCCCATTGTGCACTGTCAAATAATGCCTGCAAGCCAAGACCCACGACCACAGCATGGCCAGGGTAGGAAGGGCCCTCTGGAGATTGCCATGTCCAACCCCCTGCTAGACCAGGATCTCCCGGAGCAGGCTGCACGGAGCCAGGTCCAGGAGGGTTTTGAATGCCCCCAGAGGAGGAGACTCCACAGCTTCTCTGGGCAGCCTGTTCCAGTGCTCTGTTACCCTCACAGTAAAGAGATTTTTCCTCATATTCAGATGGAACCTCTTGTGTTTCAGTTTGTGCTCAGTGCCCATTGCCCCTTGTCCTGTCACTGGCTGCCACTGAAAAGAGCCTGGCCCCATCCTCTTGGCACCCACCCTTAATATGTTTGTAGACATCAGTAAGACCCCCTCTCAGTTTTCTCCAGGTTAAACAGTCCCAGCTCTCTCAGCCTTTCCTCATCAGGGAGATGCTCCGGTCCCCTTCTTCATCTTTTTAGCTCTGTACTAGACTGTACCCCGTAGTTCCCTGTCTCACTTGAACTGGGGAGCACAGAACTGGATACAGCGCTCCAGACCATGGCCTCACAAGGACAGGTGGAGAGGATAACCCTCTTCGACCTGGTGGTCACCCTCCTCCTAATACACCCCAGGATTCCACCGGCCTTCTTGGCACACTGCTGGCTCATGGGCAACTTGCTTTACACCAGAACTCTCAGATACTTCACAGATTTGCCTTGGAGCAGGCCAGCGACAGCCTGTACTGGTGCATGGCATTGTTCCTCCCCAGATGCAGGACCTGACATTTGCCTTTGTTGAACTTCATTAGGTTCCTCTTCCTCCAACTCTGTAGCCTGTCCAGGTCTTGCTGAATGGCAGTGCAGCCTTCTGGCATATCCATCGCTCCTCCCAAGCATTTTTGAAGACAAGGAATAGGTATGTGTGAGATTCTTTGTCTTGATCAACATTGGGCCGGGGAGCCACTCCCTCCTATTAACAGTATTTATGAAAAGGTTTCGAGGAGGTTTAGCTGCAACCATTAAAACCCAGCCAATTATGTTAGATGAAATTACATGGGACTAGGAAGAATTGTGGGAATTTTTGATGGCCAAGAAAAATGAAACATTCAAGTTGATACAAAAGGAGAAGTTTTTTGTGTTTTATTCAGTGAACCTGAAGAAAAGCTGCCAATTTATAATAGGAATTTATAAAATGTACTCTTTTCTAGGGTAAGCACATTTCCCAGGGATTTGACAGCAAAACCAAACTAGTTGATATGATTTTGAAAGACAAGATAGCTTGTCTGTTTTTGTCATCCTTGCAGCACTGAGGACTAGAGCCCACTCACCTTGAAGTCCCTCCTTTCCAAAAAGGCTTCCACCTTAGAAAGCAGCTGAGCCAAAATTCAGTAACCAACAAATTCAGATACTTAAGGAATGTGGGCAATTTTAAACAAGTAACTCAAGTAACTTGGGGTGGGGGGGTAGAGGTGGGAGGACAGAAGAGAAATCTCAGACCCCTTGCTACGATATTGACAAGCACTTTGGCTCACATTCTACAAATCCTTCTGATAAGACAGTCACATCTTCAGCAGTATCAGGATATTATTTAAAATGTGCATTGTTTATGCTTTCTGATATATTATACACACAGCTCAGCTGTCTCATAATGCAGAAGCAATCCAAGCACAGTAGTTCCAATACAAAACTTCATTATAAAACAGCCTCTCTGGTCTCAATCATAACAGACCAGTTTTTCTTCCTTTTATAGCTTTCAGAAATAACCTTATGCAAAAAGTTATTAGTTGTAATGATAAAAAATGAGAGGAAAGTGACAACAAATAATGCATCTTTTCTGAGCACATCAAGGGCTTTTAAACTTTGAAGAAGGGTCTTTTTTACCTCAGTGAGCTGGCTACTATAAGGTGTCTAAACAAAAAGAAAAAGAAAATATCATCTGTCACTGCTTTAACAGCAAAAAGACAAAATGATTTATATAGGCTGCATACGAAAGTGGTCCTGTAAGGAATATTTTTGGATGAACAGTATTCGTCAATACTTTCAAGGGGGAAAAGAAAAAAGTGTGTATTGAGGAAAAGAAGCTTAACAATTGAAATTAAATATTTCATATGCTAACTGTAATATAATTTTTAAGTTTACTGGAATGAATTTACAGTTATTCCCCGCTCCGCCCTGCCCCCTGCCAGCCCTGTCCCCTTTTATTTGGATGGATACAGCCTAGGGATGCTGCAGAAAGCAGGTCAGTACTCCAGACTTGAAAATCCAACCCAAGACAAAAGCAGCCATACTAGCCATTTCTCTTACAGTTGTTTCCTATCCTGTCACCAAAATATGTAGAGGGGATATTCCCTTTCACCTTCTCTAATCTATTTCTGTAATATGTAGTCAGGATGGACTGGAAAACCTGGGTACTATGCTGGCTTAAGCTTAGAACACCACAACTTCTTTTGAACCCACTGTGGATGGCCTGCCCTATCCCACACAGCACAAATACCTATGCAACACATACGTTGCCAAAAGAGTCAAACTGGACAGAGTAAACTTTAAATTTCTATTTAGCAGTTCAGTGAAGCACTGATTCTGCAAACAGTATATTGAAGAGAGAGTCTCACCACAAACTAAGGAAGAATAGCACAGGAAGCTGTTTTAACAAATTATATGCAATTAAATGGCCATATGTTTTTCGTTTTCCCTGTTGGGTGGTTTACACATAAAACATACAAACAATATACAGGAATAGAAGTGTTATGCAGACTGATATTGGTTCTTTTATTTATTTATTTATTTATTTAATGCCATGTAAATCAAGGCTTGAAATCTACATAGAAAACTTAGGGCCAGAAGACATACTGGTAAGACAATATTTATGATCAAGGCATACAAAAAGACTTGATGGAGTTTTTGCTTGTTTTGTGAAAAGCAGTAGTGCTGCTATTTTGTCCATTTTATACCTTCTTTCCCTTACTGCTCAGGAATGCAATTTTGGGCAATTTAGAATAGAGGATCTGATCAAAGCATTCACCAAATCTGCAAGATGTCTATATGAAATCTGGAAGTGTATGAGAGATGGTGTGGAGAATTTTATTCAGCTTTCTGAAAGCAATCAAGATATCTGTCTTCTGATCAGGTTTCTTTTTTTCAGGTTTAAGAAGTGATTCTGCGTTTTCTGCTTGCTGCAGATTTTTATAAAGGAGAAATCTTATTATTTTAAAGGTTATTTATTTTTCTTCCAATTAAGACTTGTTAATTTTCACTTTTACACCCCCAGCCTCCTTTACTAAAACACTGTTGGTCCAAAGAAAACGACCAAAAGTAGGTGGTCTCCATTTTTCAGCAGCTAGAAAACCTTTCTTGCTTTAAATCCTTTCACTGAAGAAAGGATTGAAGTAATTTTGTTTAATTTTTCCAAGAATATTACATCAGGTTGAAGTCAAATAGGAGAGATTTCATCTCCAACAATGAACACTGAATATGCAAAGCATATATTAATCATTAATGACTTGTAATCAGTTCTGCTTTGACAAAAATGCACCTGCATGCACCAGACACTCAGAACACCCTCTTCTCTGCCAGCAGACCACACTGTGGGATAGGAAACAGCATACCGTGCTCTCAAAGAGGAGGAGAAACACTGGATATCTTGAATGTCAATGTGATCAAAGGGATCAGCTAAAATACTCATTGTATGTTCTTTCCACTTAAATACTTTTTCTCAGGAGGCAATGTATAACTCTCAGACAGGATTTCATCTAAATTTGCAGAGATTTTGTATGTCTAGCTTGTTACTGCAGATATTGAGAGAAATGCAATAATACTTTGTCATCATCCTGACAAATCCCAAGGGAACATAAATGCCTTGAGACAAATCCTTTCAGATTAAACCAAAGGTAGGTCACTAAAGAAATATGGCTGAATGCTCAAGCTCTTGACACTACCAAAACTTGTAGCAACTACCTGGTGAACAGCAGCATGGCATTCCCTGATAAACAAAGACCTTAGTCTCATCCCAACAAGTTATCTGTTCTATGAAAGCTGCCAAACCCAAAACATCATCACTGGAGATCTCAAGGATTTGGCCACAAATCAGCAAGTATTTTGACTGTCTTGTTCTGCTGCTTGACATAGGACAGCAAAGAAGGATGGCAAGCACCACAGTCTGTTGACTCACTGCTTTTCTGCCTTTCTAAGCATACTTCTCCTTGTGCTATGAAGTTGCTGTAGTACTGGAGATGTGAATTAATATACAAAGCTTGATGAGGTGCTTGCAGTCCCCACAGACATCATTAAGAGGCCAAAAATACAGTGAAGGCAGAGAAATGCCTGTGCAGCAGCAGACACCGCTCCATTACAATCTGTATTCCCTTCTAAGCATAACAGCTGCCTCTTCTGACTCCATCCCTACAGGCTGGCTAATCTGACGTAGGATGGAAACATTTTTTTAATAAGTTTCAAATCCTACCTGATATTGAGAATCGATTTTCTAAGACAGGTTTATTAATTGCTTACCTAGACAGTCCTCTGGAAGTTTAAGATGAGTGTGAAAAGGAAGGCAAGTCAAAGAAAAGGGGATGGAGGGGGAACAAAGCCCAGAAAACAAAAAATCCAACCCCCTCCCCTGCCAGAAGTCCTGAACCAACAAAATATGTGCACTTCATATTCAGTTTGTTCTTCATCGTTACTATTTTAAATCAGTCTCTGTGTTCGTATTAACAGCCAGGGTGCAAAACATGACATAGGATTGAGGTGGAAAATCCAAGATCAACAACAACTCTCTGAAACCACGTGGCTTTGGTATGCTTTCCTGAAGCAGCCCCTAAGAAAAGTTCTATCATCAGCACCAACTACTTCCCTCTAGCAATAAGAGACAGATGATAGATAAACATTCTCTTCTCACTGGGTTCCTCCTTCTGCACGGACTCATTTTGTGTTTCCTTGCACCTACTTTTGAGTACTGAATAGAATCATGACTGCACCCGTTTCAGAGTCTGAGCATGCAGATGGCAGTGATCCTCTGCATTTTCTCAGCTACAGAAATGTTCAAGGAATTTAAAAATGAAATAAATAATTAATAATAAAAAATACCAAAAAACTGTTGTCTCATCAATAAATACAAAGGTTTTTCTTTCAGCAATGTGTTTTTACTTGAAACAGGAAATCACTGGGACTGCTACATTTAGCATCAACAGAAATTGAAACTGGCAACAGCAGGGTTTTACAGCACCTTCTTAAAGAAGATTGACACTAGAGACCAAAAAGAGTTTCGGTTACTAAACCCACACAAATTATTTCATTCATGTCAGGACTCCTTTTCAGCAGAGGATCACTCAAGTATTTATTTTCTGATAATATCTATGGATAACAGGAACCTGCACTCTCCCACGCTGCCCTGATCTCATAGACTAGACTGGGCTGTAAGACTTGTACAAGACAAGTTTCTATTTGTAGGCAGTATTTTACCTTGTCTGCCCTTTATTTTGCATGCCCTCTTCCCACATGTATTTCCTTGCTTATTCTCAATGTTTTTCTAAAACCAACTCAAAACACTTCAGATTTCTCTCTTCTCTAAGTCTGCCACACCTGGAATTGCCATTTGCAAATTGAAACACCACTTCAAGTAAGGAATTGTCATTGATTTTTATCCATGCTCCAGGAGGTTTTCAGAAATTGTCATAATTCTGAGTTTAAAAAAAAATAATTACTGATATGCTCATAAACCAACCCAAACTAGGAAAGAGATAAGAAAGAAAGTTCTGTTTTATTCTAGCTGTGGGGTTTTGTGGGTTTTGGGTTTGGTTTTTTGGGGGGGGGTGGGTGGTCTGGGGTTTTTTTTGAGGCTGCTGATGCTATTACCTTAGATTTTACGCCTGGGTTGTCCACACACATCAGCGTGGTGTATTTCAAAAAGGAATAAAGTGCTCACCACCACATTTGCACCATCTGAACTCCCCTTTTCATTCTGGAAGTGCTGAGACTCTAGGCTGGAGGGGCATCAGTAAGTGCCGCTGTCAGCAGTTCTGCATGCAAGGGTGTAAAATTCATTTTTCTCTGAGACAAAAGACAAAAGAGATTCAGCTCCAGAAGTGAAACTCACAATGTAAACTATTACCACTTCAAGAGGAGTCTTACTCAATTAAAGCCTGCAGCATTAGCTTCAAGTGAAGAGATCAGACAGAGGTCCCTAAGCAATTACATGAAACAAAGTCACCCTTACAGCAGCTTCTCTAATAAAACCAGGACTCTATTTTATGCTATTTTATTCCCAAGAGATTTTCTAACTAGGTTTCAAAAGGAATTCAACTTTTGCAATTTGCAACCCCAGATTAAGAAATCCAGTCCATAGGTCAAAGACACAATTACCTCTTATTTCACATAAATCTCCTTCCCTAACAGAAAAGTTGGCCTGCTTTGTTCTTGAGATTAAGTTAAAAAATTCTAAGCCTCTTCAATCCTTCTACCCGACCCCTTCACTTCCACTCAAACAAAGCTTGTTATAGCCTTTGCTATGGTCCTCTCTCACCATTCACACACATACTCATACCTACTTCACAGCAAATTCCTTGGACTGTAGATTTGCAAAGGTGGAGGGGGTAGGCAGGAAGCTTCCTCCGTTTCTTTCAGGTACTAGCGGGGTGTGTCTTAGGAGCTCTGATGTAAGAGGTCAAAGGTACCTTTATCTTTTCTTTGACTATACAAAAAAACTTTATGCCTAATTTTGATCCTCTGAATTGCATCAAATTTAGATAACTAAAGTATGAGTATTTTCTCAGTGTCTGTGACTCCTCTCCTAATTTGCTTGAAGCTTCAGTTTTCTGCAACTTAATAACGTTGCTTACTGAAAAAACCCAACTGTGAAGTAGTTATTTCTGTATAGTTTGATAAAAGTAATAGATATCAAAATGATGTTTTCAAGAAATAATTGTTAAAATTGATTTTTAAAATCTCATTTTTTTCTAGTGCTCCAATCAGAGGAAAAGCAGTAGGGAAGTCACATCTTGTGTGACTACTCATGATTGCAGCTCAGTATTTGTTTTATACCAATAGACCTATATTTGCTTGATTTTCTTTGCCACCAAAATGCCTGACAGAATATTTATTAAAATAGTCACAAAAGGAAAACTGGAGTACCTGAAGAAGTATAAACCAGAGCTATTTGCAAGATCTACAGAGTGATTTTGTTTTACTTACATTTTCAAACTACACCACAGAGAGCTTCTTCCCTTCCAGGAAACTGTTCTGAGTCAGAAATATTTTCTACGTTTAACATGAGCCTATGGAATGATTTCATTTTAACAGAGGGGGCATAAAAAATTACCCCAGGTGTGATTGAGGTAATCTTCAAAGACGTAGACAAGGAACACAAAAAAGGGTTTCCAAATGCCTTAAGAAAAGCTCCTACAACTAGTGCTGAAAAAAACAGAAATTCACCCCTGTATTCTTGCCTCTGTTACTCTGTCCAGTGGCATTTACTATGTTCTGCAGTGGTCTAATAAAGTCCTTCAGCAGCTTTACAGACCAATGTCCTGCAGTGAATTTACTCAGCTGCATGTGGACTATTACCTTACTCTGCTACTTACTCTAACAGATTTAAACCAAATTTGTTGCCTTGTCTGCAGCCATATCCTGTATTTTTTGCTGAATTTTACAGTCATCATCAACTTATCTCTGCACTGAGTAAGGATTCATCCAGATATAAATCATAAACATACAAAATATTGTACTGCAGGTGAGGCTGAATAATATTTTTCTTAACACATATTGCGTTAGCTAACTTGTTGCACATTTATTTAAAACTATCATTTGTCTTTTTGTTGCAAGGGAATAAGGGGACGAATTGAGCAACTTGCCCTTTGCAAGTTGTGTGTTGGAGCTGACATGCAGAACACTACAGGAATTACAGGCAAAATTTTGGTTATAATTAAAACAAATTTAAAACTCCCACTGGCCACAAAAAAAAATTAAAAAAATCACCTTTTTGTTATAAACCAGAACTACAATCGGCAAGAAAAAAAGGCAGGCTCCTTATCCAACTTTATTACTGAAGTAACCACTGAAATACTGGTAAAGTTCTAGTTCTTGCATAGGCATCCAGAAAATCCAAATTATACAATTGCTTAATATCAAAAGCTATTTTGTTGTCTAACAGTAACACAATGGAAATGCCTTTCTGTAGCCTTTTACACACACCTTGTAGTACAGCAAACCCATGGCTAGCAACTGTGGTATTAATTCAGAAAAATCTATCAAGCAGATTCAAGGCAAATGGAACATTACATCCAGAAATCAAAACCTTGGGTATGCACTTGGGAGAGGCAAGGGATCTGTGCTGAAGTCTAACACTAACATCTTTATGTCCTGTGCTTATATAACATCTAGCATATGGACCCAAACAACTGTAACTGAACTTCTGAAACACTAATGTGCTAAATAATAAAATAAGGACCTGAATGCCTCCAAAATCCATCACTCCATTTGAAGAATGCATTTAAGAGCTATGGTTAAAATAGCAAAAAATAGATGAATAGCACAGAAAGTCTGACTCACTCCTGAAGCTTTGATTTTCAAAGTATCATAGCTACAAACTGATGGCACGGTGACAAGGGATGAGCACGAACCCCAAAAGGCAAACCTGGAAACTGGTCAAAACATACCAGAGGCAAATATATTTCCTAGATTAAAAGCAACTTTTAATTATCTGCTATTTAATAAGCACAATGTGTAAAAAAATGCAGCAAGGCTACACTGCAATGATCGTTCAAAAACACAAAGCAAATAATTGGCTGTTTTTTGGATAAACTGGAGGGAAAGAGAGAAAGTGATCTTGGTGAAGTATAGGCATTTTTTAATTAGCACTACTGCTCTTGGCAGGGATTGGCAACGATGTTTTAAGGCACACCCTGAGTAATGTCAACTGAAAGCATCACACTGTCACTAGTGACTTCTCCATAAAGAGGACAAATCTGGAGGAGCATCTGAAGTCAAGAGCATGCATCCTGGCAAGGAGCTTGGCCCACAGATGCCTGGCAGTGCTAACTGAACCCTTTCCACTGACAACCCTGCCCTGCAAAAGTCAAGGCATTGTTTAGCAGCAAGTTTGGTCTCTTTAAAATAATGCTATCAAATCCTTCTGCTCTTTAAAGCCACTGCAGTGTTACGTTCTGAGGTCAAGCTCCACAGAATTGCTTAGTACTTGGGTTCAGCAAGAAATAATTCCTTCTGTGTGCTAAAGTTGGAAAAAAAAAAAAAATAAAAAAGGAGAGAAGCGTGCTCACCCACAGATCTAATCAATCACCTGCAGAAATCAACTTCAAACATCTCCAAATGTTAAAAGCAAGTACTGTCTGTATTCTATGCATAACCTTTCAACACCTATAAAATCCCAACTGCCAAGAAGCAAATTGCATTTCAAATGGTATTTTTGGTCACAATAGCATCACTTCAGATTTCTCACTGTAAGCAGAACTTGCTCACTATAGGTAAGACAAGCTTGCTGCTGGCACCAAGGGGAAGCAATGGGAGTGCCATCCTTTTTGCCCTGCAGATAACCACCTGCTTTTGCCTAGTCTAGGCTTGGAAGTACAACAAATTGACTTCTAAACATAACAAGAGGAACCAGGGAACACAGAGCATTCAGCCATCACACACCAAGTGACCACCCAAGGGTCTGTGCACGTAACCAGCTTTCCTCCAGCCTCCCCACATCAGAATCAGGGGCAGACAGAAGGGTGGCTTTAGGAGGGAATATGACAAAATCCAACTAACACAGGTTTGCATGAGCTGAGTCCTACCTGCCTTTTAGCCCTGTGCTTTTTGGAACAGCATGGATGTGCACAGGGAACTTACCACTTCAAGTCTTACAGAAGGAAAAATGCTAAATAAATTATTATCTCCCAAAATGCTTCAGATAATCACCGACGTTATTTTTTACATTGTCAGATTATGTAATGACATGTTACACTGACAGATTATGAAAACATCTAGCATTACTTTTTTGAGCAGGCACAATTCATTAATTACCAATGCATCAAAACTGAAATAACTGACAGAAGCCTCCTGCCTCTTCCCAGTGTTATGCAACCTTTCCCTAGAGGTGTATCACTTCCACTTATAGGTAGTTTGGAAAATATGTGAAGAAAGGATGCAAGAAGAATTGTTATCCTAGTGACATTCTCAGTCCTAAATAAGCTAAGAAATTGTGCGGATATAACCAGAAGAGGTAGGCACCTTAACCCATTTCTAATAAGACAGGAATAGTCTAACAGTGGGAGTACTAGATTGTAACACTTACTCGTAGGAGCACTAAACAAAAAACCTACTATGTTATGGGAAACATTGAGATGTGCTTACACAATTAGGAGTAATTAAGCACATAGCATTCTGGTAAGTAGACTAAAACATGCATTGTAATTTTTTCTGTTCAGCTAGTCAGTATTTGCTGTGGTACAATCATGAGCAATGCTCATGTGAGAGGGGGCATGCTGCCTGCCACAGCACCTGCCCTACTGTTCTCGTTCCCCTCACCCCTATATGCGCCTCTGTCTATATCAGAAATCTCTGTGAGATTTGCCTTTGTTTTAAAACACAGAGGGAAAAAGAAATATCTACACCAAATCCAACGGCTTGCAGGAGCAAAAGAAGGATTAAACCCAGAGTTGCAGTGAGTCTGTTTCATATGCTATAGTTTCCACGGCTGTCACGTTCCACAGAAGCATAGCTATTACTTGGGTGTCCGTGTAGGACTATCATGAAAGAACACCGGGTGAAGCTGCGCTTTCAGTCAAATCAGTGTTCCCCAGCAAGCCACAAGGGTCACATGAGTATAAGTAAAGCTACAGTTTATAACTTTTCAAATAAATCAGGCCAGAAAGCTGAATTTAGATAAAAAAGAATATTTTCCAAACATTTGGCATTGAAAGTGAGGAAAGGAGTGTGCGTTGCCAAAACCAGTCCAATCCATGTGAGGAATACCATGCTTGTGCATTCAGTGCTAGAACAGATATTTAGTGGAATTATGAGGCTCTCTGACGCATTCATTTTTTTCCCTGACATGGTTTGGTTCAACTGCAAAACTGTTTTGGATACAATTCTTATTAATGTGCCTACTGGTAAGAATAACTGAAATCATTCTTTATTTGGAGTTACAGAGAGTTCAACTGTCTTGATAAAATAATATATAAATATCATTATTAAATGTGGCCTTTTTTAACACATTCAAGGAACCAAATGCTTTCACGCCAAGTTATCTGAACTTGTTATGTGCTGCAGGGAATAAAAACTCATATTAAAAAGAATCCCCAGGGCCAGGGGGAAATTTTTTAATAGATTTAAATCCATCAAGACTTTTTTTTTTTTTTTTTTGTGTCCTCAATACACAAATACACTAATGTACTTCTAAAAATATAGACAAGATTTTTTGAGAGAAAGGACATGCTACTATTTTCACAAAAGCCTTTGTGGGCACTCAGTCATGAGCATCTTTTCTTTGATGTTACATTGTCTGCTTTACCCATCCAGTAAGCATCAATTTGACCAAGGTAATCAAGCTTGAAATAACAGAAAACAAAAGACACAGGGTAAAGACATTTAAAAAGCTACCATCAACAAATTAAAATTTGGCCTTCTGCAGGGCACCAACTGTTCAGCAGCAGCTGATTGCCTAAATAGATGAATTTATTTTAAAGGCAGTCAGCTTTCCACATACCTCTATATAAAACCAAGCCTGATACTACTTACCCATTACCGATACCACTGGCATATGAATTTAGAATTATTCCTTATTTATCACCACTGCTATCTATATTTTATATCAAATATTTCATCACCTGCTGTTATTCTGGTTAAGTAAAATGACCTTGGAAAAACAGACCATCCAGAAATACTTAATGCAGCCCTGCTGATCCCCAAATAAGGGAAGTACAGTGACTGCTTGATCTATCATAAGCAGATATCAACTTAATTAACATCGTCTTTCAGCAATACTACCTGAAATTCTGTAACAGCTCCCAGCATCATTTCTATTGTGAATATTACCATATACTATTACAAATTGAAAGATTTAAATTTATTATTATTTCCCAGCTTGGGTCTACAGAGTTAATACTGTTAAGTTTAAACACATAAAAAACCACCTTGTGCTTATTCTCAAGTGCTTTGATGCCTCTCTTACAACTTCTGGAGTTCAGAGAAGCATTTCTAATTCATGGGACATCTGAGTAGCTATTGGTTTGGGATTTTTTGTTTCCCCAGTAAACTTTGAAACTACTGCCACGTGCTGACCCCTCATCCCTCTCACTGCGCCTTGACGGAGGATGGTCTGGTCTATTTTCTTAACTCCAGGAGCTTAACTGAAAGGCCAAGATCTGACTGGAGGAAGAAGTTAAGCTAAGTAGGCTCTAGTGGAAAAAGATAAATTACTTCAGCTGGATCACTGTCCCATATGTGCTCAGCGAGACCACTAGCAAACTAGAACACCAATGTTTGCCACAACATTTGCAAAGAGAAAGACACAGCGGTTATGCCCACCAACAACATAGTTGTTTCTTCTAAAACAAATAACTTGTCCTAAAATTCAATTGGAAAACCTAGAAACATTGCTAGGAGTACACTCCTAGTCACAGAGCATTCAAATTATTACCAAGAAAATGTTGCCCAAACCCTGAAGGGCTACATCAAAAAATAAGACTTTTGAGCAATTATACTTCCAGCAGAGGTCCTGATCCTGCAGCACAGTGTTTGGGAGAAGACCCAGGACCCCAGCAACACCACACTTGCTGCACAACACACAAAAAAAGCCAGATGTATCTCACAATAAAAGGTAAAAGATTACAGATTATTGTTGAGTATAAAGAACTGTTATACGTCTTGAACTAGGCTAACGAGTACTCACCTCACATGGCAGAGGAAGGCAAGCATACTACAGGCCATGACAGAGAAAGCTGCTTTTCACATGACTCCTTCTCTTTCCTCTTCAAGAAATGAGGACGTATCATGCTTCCCTCCTCAAATTTCTTACTTTCTCCTTTGACTTATTTTCCTCTTCCATGCTACCTTGCTAAAAGCAAGCAGAAATCAAGAAACTGGGAAGAAGTTTTGCTACAGACCAACCAGTGTGCTCCACCTGAAACTGCTGTAAGGGGGCAATGGAGGAGGAAGGAGTTGACCCACCTGCAGATGATTGGTTTCTTCAGGGCTTGGGGGGTGGATAACCAAGTTTGCTTCCCAAAATAGTTACCACCAAACTAGCTAGCCTGCTGGCCAGCAGAAAGGACTGCTGACTCGTGCAGCTCAAGGTTCTGTTCGCCTTTCTTACTTCTGGACTGAGGTAGAACACTTACATTTTGTAAAAGCGTTCACTTCTTGAAGTTGCAGAATTATGTTTCATAAGTAACTGAAAGGCTTCTGACCTGAAAAACCTGGATTCACTATCTTGGTCTTAACGAGGCAAAAAAAAGGATTTAAGTCTGTGCCTTTATCTGAAGTCAGGCTTCAGTGTTTGATGCATTCAAGTGATCTTTTATGCCTTGTTAAATATTCAGTTTCCATCACAAAGGTGAGCACACAGCTTTCAACTCCTGTTTGTGGTACACCTACAGGTAATTACCGTGTAGACTGGCGCTGTGATAGCCTTGTGGGTGTTTCTAGGCCATTACATCATTATGTTATTAGTCCACATGTAATGATGCAGTCTCTCCGGGTAATTGGAGCTATGTTGAGATCACATGTTTGTAATGTAACGGCAGAAAGGTGATAATGTCCTTACTATTCAAATGCAATGTGAAAGGGACAATTGCAAAATGTACCAACAAATAAAGCAAAATGAAAAGAGGAAATACTGAATAATGTTATTTTCCATGAAAAGTATATCTAATCTTCTGAAAAATAGCACAAGAAATTCCAGATAATGACAGAGCTATAGCTTTTATTCTATCTGAATACTGGAGCTGAAGCACTGATACAACTGTAGAAAAGGTAAATGAGTCCACATAAGATCTTAAATATGGAAAAGGATGTGGATTTTAGTGATTTTGGCACTGAATTTCAAAATTAAGTATGACTTTGTTTTTCTTCCTAGTGTGTTTTAGTAA
Source organism: Falco peregrinus (assembly GCF_023634155.1). Lineage (NCBI taxonomy): Eukaryota > Metazoa > Chordata > Aves > Falconiformes > Falconidae > Falco > Falco peregrinus. Next base: position 2,843,502 of record NC_073731.1, read on the forward strand.
CAAACAGAAGATTATATGTCCTTTTTGTAATTTGACAAATGTTCAAACTTTTTTTTTTCCTGATAATTCTTTTGGAAATTGATTGTAGGCAAAAAAAAAAATAATTATCAATAAGCATTTCCACCTCAGAAATGTATTGAGGACTGTATGTATACAACCTAATCAACTTTGGAAATGAAGATTTTAATAATTGCTTAGAAATAAACTTATCACAGAAATTACTTTGATTTCATTTTTTTTAAATTGGCTTAGTTAATTAATTGTAAGGTTTTTAACAAATATTTATACTTCTCCAATAGCAGAGACTGAATGTGACAGCATAGAGGTCTCCCAAAAAAGGCAGAGCTATTCAGCAAGATATAAAGCAAGTATGAAGGCCCAGTTTCCAGGGGCTACTTCATTGTTTTATAACAATAGAAATATTTCAGAACTTTCCTCGGGACCATGTACCCCTTGCATTACGTACAAAGAATAACTGACAGGATAAAAGGAAATGTCCTTTTATCATGTCCAAATGTCAGCACATGGGGAAACAGAGTATCTGTATCACAAGGCAATTTTGCGATGGGAATCAAAGGAAATTAAAGTCTGAAGCAGGGGTCCTCAAACTACAGCCCACGGGCTGGATATGGCCCCCAGGGTCCTCAATCTGGCCCCCAGTATTTACAGACCCCCCCCACCGGGGGTTGGAGGGGGAAACCAAGCAGCCGCAGATGACTGTCTGCCACTTCATCTGCCTGCCGGCCCCCTGGTTAAAAAGTTTGAGGACCCCTGATCTAAAGTGTACAATACAGAATGGTTGGCAGGGGCTTACAGCAGTTCCTTACATATGAAATAACGTTAGGAAAGCCTGGAACTGGGGGATAAAGGCTGCACCATCAGCAACAGGAAGGCAGGAGATGATGTCACTACAAAATGTTGATCAAAATTCACTAAATAGCTCCTATAGAACATGATTCATCTTGGGGTCCCAGCAGGACATCAGCGTTAAGAAATGCAGAGAGGAGCTGAAAACACCTCTTGAACAAGTGTGAGAAAGCCTCCATTGATGTGAGGGATAAAGAGAAGTCAGGGAAGAGGTGCAGAAAAGAGAACATGCTCAGATTGATGAGTTAGGGAGGCAGGTCTGGAAGCAGGTTTGTGGAATGGTAAAAGGCTAGAGGTGAAAAGACAGTGTGGAGATTAGATGCTGGCATTGCTTTCATGATTATGACCCCTCATGTTACACCTATTTGCTGTTATTAGTTTAAGTCAGGTACAGCAAACAATGAAGAGAAATTTCTAATAGGGAAACCACTCATAGCACTGTCCATCTTGTGTACTGTGCGCAGCAAGAGACATAAAAATACAGTACAGTGTGCAATTTTATAATGAAACTGTCTTGTCATTTGTTTGCATGTCTGAGCTAACAAAATCACACAATCCATCATATCTGGTATTTGATGTCTTGACGATGCAAGATGTTCTTAGAATAGAAGCCTGTCTGGTGTGTACATATGCTCATTGTTTTAATGATCTCTCATTTAATTTCATCTTCCCTGAACTGCAGCAGGAAGGCAGACCATTATGAATAAGAATCACAAAATGACATTGACAAGCTGTAATGTCAGAAGGTCTGAGCCCAAACAGACTGTAGGGTGAAACTAACACATACCAGGTAGTTAGTATTTTTATTTACAGTTTTAAATATTAACGTGAATTTGCCCTTTGAGCCAGAGAGGATTCAGGCAGGTGGCAGAAGCGCTCTATGCAATCCACTGCCATTAATTCTTCCTCCAAGACAGAACCTTTTTCTTGAAGCAAATAAAGTAATGAGTAGGAAGCATGATTGTTACATGAGGAAACAAGCTTGCAAGAGCAAAACTTGGGCATTTCTATTTCTGCACTAAGTAGACCAGAAGCTTTGTTAGCAGGTGACTCTACTCCCAAAAATGAAACATCACTGCCCCCTTCTGTAATCCAAGACAGCTGTATCCTTCAGCTCCCACCAACGTCTATACGGAAAAGTAGGTTGTTACATACTAGCTGACACTGACAGTGATATACTGAACTTGCCCAAAATATTAAACAAAAGTATTAGTTCATTATTCCATAACTATTTTCATGCTTATATTAGTTCTGAAGAGCCTGATAAAGATCTAGCCTCAAAGAGAACAAATAAGGAATAAATACATTGATATTTATTCATTAACAGTTTGTGTACGAGACAGAATCATGCCAATTTCTGAATTAATTAAAAAGCTTTCAGAAATTTCCAACATTCATTGAAATGCCATCTGGTTGTGTTTTTTTTTTCTAAAATTAACTAGCTCTTTCCCAAAAATTGCAAATAAATTATATACAAGGTTGTAAAACTGGCATACACTCCAGGGAAAATGGAAAATCACTGACTGGATAACATTTTTAGAAGGAACCTGAAAACACTCACCCACCTCTTCACATCAACTGCGTATCTCAATATCCCAGCCCATGGAATTCTGGTGTAGCCTCCTTTTTTTGCAATGATTAGAAATTCAATGCATAGTCAAACTCCTCTTGCACATCCACCTTGTAAACAAGCAATTCCCTTGTTCTGCCCACATTATCATATCCTTCACCCATGACCTTTGCATTTCTCACTCTTGTTCAACTTAAGCCTTCTTTGGGAACGTGTCTGTAAACTGCTGTGATCTGGTGTACCCTGGCCGTGGTATACAAAGAGAGCGTGTCAGAGCATAGAACATGAGACTTAGCTAAATGGAGTTGAAAGCAACAGTTAATGGTTTAATTGCATTTGTAGCTTTTAAGCTCTTCTAGTGTCCAAACCCCTATATTTTTTCCAGTTCCTGCAACCTGAATCTACTGACTTTCCTATAATCTTTTCCAGAGCCTTTCCTAGGACCTTTTCGATACAGTAACATCTCTGGGCAACCACCGCTGCTTTAAGCCTCGTCTTAAGTACTTTCTCAGCTACAGCCAACACACTTTCAAGCCTCCCTTCCTCTGAAAGCAAAAAAAAAAGTGAGCTCAACAAACTGAAGGCTCCCTCGTGCAAATTTATAATAGACTTGAAATCTAAAAATATTTTATTTATTGAAAGGACGCAGCAGCAGCAGCTGCCTTTAACTATGCAGGCTGAACTCTGGATTGTGGATTTCCCTGCAGTGTCAAGGCTGATTATTTCTTCGGGAATAAACTGACCTAATCCTGTATTTGAAAAGAATAGATCTATCTTTTTTCTTACAATGCTATAAAGCTCACTGTCTTTCCCACCATTGGGGCAATGCTGCTGGAAAAGGTATGTGTGAGAAAAGCAGCATTACGCTAAATGATTAATAATAGGTAGTTGAATATGAAAAGGCAAGAGAAAGTAAACTTCATGTGCCCACAGCTGGCCAGAAAGTAGAAAGAGCTCCTCCTAATCTCATGATTGTCCCCATGGGGAAAGGGTACAAGCCAGCACACTGTTGAATCGTACACAAATACAGATATCCTGCGTAACATGGGCAAGTTTCTTAATCTGCTCGCTTGCCCTCTCAGGGGGAAGTATTCTTTATATCACAGTAACGCAGTGAAGGGAAATCGCCATTAGTGTTTGTGAATTGCTAAGCCAAGATAGAGAAACCAGGTGAATGACAAGACTGCTATACATAAAAATACAGAGTTACAGATTCCTTTTGCCACATTTAAATAAACATGCCGGGACTGCAACAGTCTCTCTTAAGAGACAGTCCTTATCTAGAGCAGTTCTCCAAGCCAGAGCTGATTTATGCTGGAGGGAAGATAAACATATAGGTATATTTTGAAAGCTGAGTCATACTTTCATTGCTTTGAACTGGTTATTTCATTTCAGTCTACAACACTGACATATAGAGACACTGAAAGTATAATACAAATACAATTATCTTAGTGTCAGCTTGATTCAGTAGGGTATGAGTAACTCAGTTTCTCTCTTTACTGATGGCAAGGCCACAGATACTGTAATTTTTAAGAATACATCTGTCTTCTGATTCTGGAAATATGGCCAACCGAATGTGTGCATCTCAAACTAGTAGCACTGGGGAAGTGCTCAGAAGTCTGACTGTTGTACTGGGACTAGGAAGAAAAGTGAAATGTGAGGTAAGTAATCATCAGGAAAGTAAAACTGAAACAGGAGTGGAGTCTGAACGGCACATGAATGGCTCCAACCATGTGGTGCCTGCAAAGGCAGAAAATGAAAGTCGATAACCCCAGAAGCTCTTTCCATCCCTACATATGGTGATGGGAGATTAATAGTAGTAATGTCTGTCGGTGGATGAAGTCAGGCACAGAGTCCTTTTCTCCACTTACAGTGACCACAGAACCACCAAAGGAGTACAGCATTGACACATGCAAGCCCACACATTGAAGCATGATGCCGTGCCCAAGCTGACAAACCCCACTGAAATCATACTAACACTCAAAGAACAAATCATTCAGTACTGTAAAGCACTTTTCAATCCTGTTTAAAAGAGAAAGACAACATATCTGCTGTAATGCATAACAAAATATTTAATTTTTAGACATCAAATTTAAATTCATGAAGGTGGTCATCTTGGATTAACTGCATGATTGCTACCAAAATCTGCACTGGTTTTGGCTAACTTCTCACACCCACTTTGACACCATACTCCTGAAGCCATTTTTCCTGAATGTTAATATGATACTACAAGATGAGGACTATGTAATGATAGGAAACATTTTCTCTGCAACCAGTGCTGCAGTTGATTTCAAGTGATATGACAAGGCAGCTGCTCACAGGCACCTCAGAACTGCTTAATTTAGAGCAAAGAGTGAGATCATAGCACAGTCCATAACTGATGGATGGTGAGTTATGCATCTCAGATTCCCCCAATACAGTCCAACAGCAGCTCTGTGGCTCATTTCCCCCATCTTTTTATGAAATTTTCTCAGAAATTTTTCCCTAGGTATCCCACTGTGTCATTAGGACACAGTGTCATTAGACTGTGAAAAAATGCAGTCCCAGTAAAGTCAACTACTGCTCCATCTCTGTGCGAGAACCATGGCTCAAAGGGGTTTTAGTAAAGAGTAGTTTCTGCAGTGCCAGAATGGCACCAGTCCATGGCTACATAAGCAGTTATGGTTATCCATGTGCCAACGTGGTGGCTAGTCAAATGAGCATCTGATGGTAGGCATGAATCATAAATCTTCCCATTTAAATCTAGGCCAGCATTTGCTGTAACTTCCAATAATCTAAGCAGCCGTAACAAGGAAGCTGGTGCATGGACAGAGAATCATTCCCATATACAATGCAGAGCATTTTGAATTTCCCACCTGAAGGAGTGATGCATGTAAATTAAAATGAGCCGTTCTGCTGTGGTGCTGGCCAATTTATTAGGCAATCAAATAATATGCTATCAGTCACATTTGCAGTATGTGCGAGTAGCTTTCATGGTAATTTTACCATGCTGTAGTATGCACATGATAAACTACTAAACAAACAAGTTCCACTCCCCAGGGAAGTTACAAAACAAGCAGAGACAAAGTCAAAGCAAGTAGCTGCAGCCCAAGACCCACAGGACGTCAGGAAGTGGTCCTTTAGAAAATAAGCCTGTTTAGACCATAATTAACCACATGCCTCACTTTAGTGTAATATTAAACACCAGTAAAGTGTATGAAAATACCTCTTTATGGGATGACTGAAATCACTTTATCAGTGTGTTTGAATGAAACACTGTTTCATGAAAGCTGAGAGATTTTACGGGAACTAAGGTTGTTAACATGTTGATGGGTGCAGGCCAAACTCCCTTCTAGGTAAAGCACTTGGTATTTTTGATCTGAAGAAACCCAGACAGTTTCATGTCACTACTTAAAAAAAGAATAGCCTTGTTTTTATTTTAGTCTGAAATAAAAATAAATCTGGAAATCATGAAAGTTGTTGCAAAACAGAATTGTTATTTTTCCTGCCAACTATGATATCAAAGGCAAGCAGCCAAGTAACACGGATCACTGAGTAGTTTTCACATCTTCCATAAATCCTTATTACACTGATCTACTCACAGATATTGACTCTGATTCAGGAATGCAGTTAAATATGTTCTTTTGAAGTCAGCATCACAAAGCTGAACTCCTTCAGGGAGGTGCAAACAGCTGGTTGAAGAAGTGTGAAGGGTAGTCACTGGGGGCTGCCAAAGCTGGCAAAACATCTTTGTCAGCCAGATGATCTAGTTCCCCCTCACAAAGGATTATACATGTCATACATATATATATATGTATATACGTATATGTCAGGAATCCACAGATTTGAAAGCAGTCATTGCACTTTCTGTCTTGCACAGGACTAAGGTGCCTACAAAGGTTTCAAAGCATTAGACATGTTGGTCTTGCCCCAGGAATCCTGCTTTCAGCTGGTTTCAAAATATTCTTACATCTAAGCACATGGTCAATGGTTTTCCTGATTTGAGGCCCTTTGCCTCACGCAATATGTAATTATAATGTAAATGTCTCCCATATGTCTGCATCCCTTAGGACTGATTCTGATCTGAAAGCTGACTTGGCATGCTCTGGCCATGCCAACATCGTTAGAGACATGCAGTCCAAATGCGACGTATAAATGATGTATTTTACAGATGATTCATGCCAAATTATAATCCTACGGTTCAAATGGAGAATGGAGAAAAAATAATTTTTTACCTAGAACGATTAAGAAAGAGACTGTTCCAGTTTAAATTCTGCACCTTGTACAGGAGGAAGGCATGTAGAAACCAATGTTTAGGCTTTTAGATGAGTAGATATTCTTAAAATTATGTGAGTTGCTTGAACATAAAGTTGCACTGCCCACGTTAAGCTATTTTCACTTTTAAAGCTCAGCATGAAACCCCTGAAATTCATCAATTAATATTTTTTTCCTTGGAAGACTCTGGAAATATGAAGTGCCGTAATTTCTTTCTTGAAAGAAGCTCCCACCCTCTGGATCCCTCTGAAAGGGTTACCACCACAGCATGAGGTAGCACTACTCTATAAAGAGAGAGACATACAACTATAGATACAGATATTTGGAGATACGCTATGCACTGAGGAGAAGGTAAGGTTTGATGCTCACCATGAACAGCTGCTAAAATTCTTACCATAAACTTGTGTTAGGAACACCAACAGTTTTGACATATAACTTATACTATGTGAATCTACCAGAGTAATTTTCTATGGTCAGGCCTACTTGCAACAAAATAATGTTTAAACTTTTAAAATATATTCCCAATACAAGACAAGCTTTTCATTTTTGTTTGCAACAAGAAGAGAACTTCCAAAACATGCTGTTGCTAAGGTGGATTTTGTACAGGGAGAGATCAAGATGAAAAGCTGCCCTCTTACAGCAGCCTCTGGCCTCCATCAGAGATCTTCAAATACTTTGCAACTGGCATGAAGAACTCCTCACTGGGCCATTGCTTTAATTAACTAAATTCCTCCTTACATAAACTTTTCCAAGGTTGCCTATATTTTATCCTATATTCATCTCTCACTATGCCTTCACAGCCATCACAAACCTGACTTCAGTGGAGAAGCCTGATAACTACCCTGTGAATATGATCCTTCTAACCAGATTATACCTTTTATTTTACATAATCAAAATCTGTTTTTCAAAGTGGGAATTAATCAGCAGGGAACGGTCTCGGCCTGTCTCTGCACCCACACCAACTGAAGTCACTTGTGGTCTCAGATTTCAGCCACCCTCACATTATTTCCACTCTTCCCCAGACATCTTTCTAATAGCCGGTAGTACATAAATCTGTCACCACTTACAGTCACAAAGCCCCAGCTAAGGGGCTTTTCAGCACTTCCCTGGAGTGCAATTCCCTTTTCAGCAATTCCCTGGATTCTTAACTGGTACATTATGCAAGTAGTATATAAATACTTCTGCTGGGTTCCTTTATGCATTCCTTAAATTGTGCTAAACAGAGCAGGGATCAGAAATGTAAGAAAAGAGAAGATTATTTCCTATTTCACTACGGACTTCAAAGGCAGTAGATGCAATGTCTCCAGAAAAAGATAAAAATACATTCTCAAATGGAAGAAATTGGATAAGCACAAGTTATCATCAAGAAATGTCAAGAGAAAATGGTGTAGCATGGGCTATAATACCTGCATCCTATCTCTAAAATCAAAGAAAGCATCAAACTCAGTGCTTTCAATACTCAAAATTGAATCTCAGAGGTTTTTTATATACTTGCTTGTTTTTCTTGTGCAGTTCAGTACAAAACCACAGCTAGTCACAGGATTCCTGTAAGTTCAGGAAAATCTTATAAAAATGACTAATCAGAAAAATCTAAGAAAAATGTTTCAGAAGTTCCTTCTTTTCACAGACTTCAGAACAGACTGATTTTATGAAAGACATTAAAACACTGCATCGATAGCTATCAAAATTGCTTCTACTGAAACAAGAGCAGTGGCTACTGCCATTCTATTCTCATTTTTTTTGTTTGAAGATGATCTCTACTTGCGTGAAGAAGACGTTGCTGAAATGATCTTAACATGCAAAGTATCTGCTTTTTTAAAAAAACAGTAAGTACATGAAAGTACTAGATTCCAATGTGACATTTGATGATAAAATAAAGCCACCCATTAGCAGGAGGTTTTCCACGGGCTTTCTTCTTGTGCTCACTTGAGCAAATTAGGAGCACTCCCTGTTAGACTTACGAACCCGTGGGGCACTTTGGTTATTTTCCATCCAGTTATCTTCATTCTTTTGCACTGATGAACTGCAAATCCTACGTGAAAGCCTAAGTTGCTTCGGCTGTCTCTGATGGGCTGCATTGCAACTGAAAAGCAGAGGGCCAGATATCCTCTGGCAGTTTTCACTTGACTGCAATTAGAGAGACATTTTTCATTGCTGAGTGGGCAGTGGCCAACCAGCTGCTGGGCAAACATCATGCTGATTGACATAAGAATCTCTATTATTCTTGTATAAAAGCATTTTGGAAAAAAACCACAAACAATGGCTTTGAATTGCAATTATTTCTATTGTCTGCCTGAAGACAGAGATATAATCTGTTTTATTGTTGCTCCTTCCCTTCAAAATTACAGCAAGGATCTCCTTATCTTGAAACATGATTAGGAACTCTTTGGAAAGGATCCAGATCCAATGCACCTTGCAAGATGGGAAAGTTTTCTGTAAGAGTCCAGTGGGAAAAGACGGGGGAAAGGTTTTAAAAACCATTAAACCCTGAAAGCTTTTCAAACTTTCTTGTTTACATCGGTTGAATATTTTGAAAGCCCACAAGCAAACAAAGAATTCTGAAGGGCAGAAATGAAGACAGGATCCTATTCTTACATCAAATATTCATACAGAGAGATGGACAGATTTGCCCATACATTATTTTTGTTCTAAAGAAAGCAGACCTCAGACCACATTTTCCGAAGGGACTGCATCATCATTCGGACTGCACGTCTGATTGCTGAATGGCCAGTGCCTACTTGGTTACTCTGTAAATGAGTATATTTGTATAAACAAGTATATTTCTATACTTTGTAAAAATATATGCCTAAAAATACAGAACGGCAAAAACCGGTTACCGAGGATTACTTAATGTGATGGAGAACAGAGTCCTCTAGTGGCCTCTGCTCGCCATAACGAGAAAAGCAGCCAGCAATTCCGGGAAAAAGGGACTGATCTCAAACTTGACCTCTCGAGAAATCTTAGTTCAAACCTAATAATAACCAGGGGAGATTGCTCCCATGGATGTCCATGGCAGTCTCCAGAGTTTTCTACTCTTAATCTGCAGAAAAATCTTCAAAGGTCCTTACATGTATGTCAAAAAGATCTGAGGCAGCTCTTATGGAGACAACATTTCTCAACCATGTATGTGATGCTATTCTACCATATGTAAACTGTGCTGATATAAAAATCACGTATTATATACACATACTAAGAACGTCACAAACATAGAGTGAACTCTGCTGATATAACAAGCCAAATAGATACATACTCATATACCTATACATGAAGTATTAAAAAATTTAACTGGGCTTCACAGCGTATTGGCACTGGCAGTCAATCTTTTAGTAATGAAGGACAGATTTACAGACAAGAGCTTTATGTTTGACATGAGAAAATAACCTTGCAGAGGAAATATGTAAAATGGAATAAAATGGTCCAAGAGATGGGCTTGGAGACAAACTTTGCAGGTCAGGATTAATATTACCTGGGAGAAACTTCATGTGTTTGCATAAGAGGGAAGAGTACTGCAGAGCTGGGGATATGGAATTGTGAGAAACAAACATATTTAAAATGTGTGGTTGGAAGCTGAAGGCTGTATGTGAGTTATATATATATATATATATATATATATATATATATATATATATATATATATATATATATATATATATCTCAGCTCAGACTTTGGAGAAGACTTTCCAGAGCAGGATCATAGATATGAAAGACAATAAGGAGGAAAACGAGTGAAAAAAAACCAGTTTTTGTAAACTTCCCAAGATGAATGAGGAAAGGATGAGGAATCTTTGCCAAATTACATACTAAAGAAGGTACTGAAAACACACCAGGAAAGTGAGGGGGGGAATGGGATACTAGAGGGAGTAAACAAGACACAGGGTACAGGTGTGCTGGCAGTGAGACCTGCTTGCTGCCCGCGCCAAGTTGACAAGACAAGATTATAGGTCTTCACAAAAAAAATAATATACATTCTGTGGCACAGTAGGTAGGTGAAACAGGTGTGTATGTGTTGGTGCCAGTTCTGCGTGTGTTTGTATTCAAATAAGAATTCACCTATAGAGACAAAAAGTATAAAATTAATATTCCTTCATTCATCTTGAAGGATCCTGAATAACATCTTATGATTGCAATAAATTCATAAAATGAAGTTTTGTAAACCAATCACTTCATTCTCTGTAGATGTTAAAATTTCTTAGCAGTATCACTACGTATGTAAATGGCAACACAGCATTCCTAAATTATAAAATGTATATCCTGGCATCTGCTTTATACATTCCTGGATCTTAAGTCCTTTGGCAAAGGTACATAACCAGCCATAAAAATCTGGCAAACAGCACTTTCTAGGAAAGATTTGTGTGGTCTTCGTACCAGACAGTTCCCAGTACTGTCATTAAAGCCTTATCTCAGGAAAGCACTTGGAAAAATCTGTTCTCCCTTTAAAGAAGAACCTCATCAATCAGAGCTATAGGGGTCATCTGTCATGACCATCAGCTTCCCTCTCTCCCCAGCATACCTCTGCAGAGTTAGAGCATAAAAAGATAAGTTCCATATGCAAAAATTTGAGTCAAATATCATTTGGTTATATTTCTAGATGGCATCTTCAAATCTCTACCCCTACATCTGACTTTTTTTTTTTTTTCACTGCTGGCATGTTTTTTATCAGCTTTACCACTTGTAGTTCATACACCTATCAAAAAAGTATTGCTGAACTTAGTGACAGACATAAAATAAAGTTTGAAAAATTCCATCTTTCATGCAGCAGGGGAAATTATTTCCTTTGAACATGCTGTCAGCCTCAAGCATGGTAATGGATTAGTGCAGAGTGCTCAAACCAGTACTTTGTTTCAGATTTCGACATGTGCAAAAAGATTCCAAAACACTGAAAGCTGCCATGTCTGAATCAATGCAGAACTGCAAACTGAACACGCCTGCAGAGATATGACTTGGGAGGTAATTTAAGACAGCAGTATCAAACAGGCAAAGATGTACAATAACCTAGGACGAAAAATAGTTGTACAATAACCTAGGACACAAAAATACCAGGAAGAAGACTAATCCAACATTAAACAAATGCAGGAATGCAAATTAAGTGTCATAAGGGCAGCTGTCTCTTACTGTTTGGGCAGTAGGCATGACCCACCAGAGTTGCAAACACAGACTCCTTTTCCATCTAAACAGAAAAGGAGTCTGCATTTGGAAGTACAAAATCTTGAATGTTGTGTTGTCATCACCACCATCACCACAAACTCCCAAAGGGACCCCAGAAGTCTAAATTGTGATTAGTCCTTCAGACTCAGTAGGAGAACTCTTTTTTTACAATGATAAGGCACAGTTCTTGGTACAGTTTTGCAGAGGATAGCTCTTGCTTTTTAGGCAAAAGTATCAAAGCAGGGGGCAGGGGATTAACTCTTTATTGACTGCCCTACAAGGACTTAATTTAAAGAGCAAGATGTGCATTTTATGGACTGTAACTCCAGTGGGAACGATGGAGATCACAGAATCACAGAATGATTGAGGTTGGAAGGGACTGCTGGAAGTCATGTTGTCCAACCCCCATGCTCAAGCAGGGCCACCTAGAGCAGGTTGCCCAAATTATGAGTAAAGCTTTCTCATGGCTGGCAAAATCATGGTAATTTCAACCAGACACCCTTCACATTGGAAAGAAGCCTTGAGCAGGAATAGCCCTAATTTTTACTAATAGTAATAGCTGTGATGAACCGCATTCTCATGAATGAAGGTGATCAAGAATGTAAAGATGGGAGATTCTTTACAATCCTCCACAGTTTCTGTGCCACAGTCACTCAATATCCATGACTGGCCAGGAACAGAGATCCTTCTGATTTTGGTGCCTGAGGAAGTGTCCCCAGTAATTACCACAGAAACCCACTCCTCTGCTAAAGGAATTGAGGGGCTCAGCAGCCTCTGGCATCACTAATCATAAGGTCTGCTGTGATTCACTGCGGGATCCTGACCCAGAGAACATGCAAATCTCCAAGGACAGCACTAGGCAATGGTGCACCACCTGAGGTCCTTCCCATGGGGCCAGGCACGGGGATCTCTTTTGTCTCCTCACTCTTCAAAAGGCATTTGACAAGTTAAGGTGCTTGAAGATAGATCGATACGCAACAATGCGTAACAGTGCATTGATCAAACACAGCTCTTGACCTCCTCTCCACTGCACTAATGTTACTTTTTTTCAAGTGACTGGCCAAAGCAAAGGCCTACAGAAATATATTGTTCTTGTATTCCATTAAAGAACAAGTTTGTGAAAAGAAACTAAATTTGATGAGTTATCTGTTTTGAACTAGTCAGATCTCCACACCAGACTGAAAGTCACATTTTTACCCACATTTCTAATGACAGGAGATGGTTTATGATGTTCAGTTCTGCTGCTGCTCTCTTATGGACAGGTCACACCACTACTTCTAACCATTAGCACACATTCCCATCTTCTGAGGGGAGTCAAGAAGGACAACAGAATCTTAGATTAAGCATATGGCCCTCTCAGAGTAAGAAAAATAATGGATTTCTCGTTGCGACACTCTGAAGCGGTATGACTGGAAATGTCAAGTACATTTTACTCACGGTAGCTATAAAAAAACAGTACTCCATGGTATCCTATTGGACATCAGTGCTGCTTGCATTACCCACACGTGGTTATTTTCCACCCAAAGTTTCTACAACTTCAGCTCCTGGTTGTGTAAACACCTGCCTAATACTGCAAGCGCAGAAAATTTTTTTTTCTCTTTCCCTCAGCAATTCAAACAATCACCGCTGTCTCACCTGGTTTTCCCTTTTGAACATTCAGTTCCTATCTCCCACAAGTTCAGCCTGCCTCTGCTCTCGGTAGAGGCGGAAGGGGTGAGATTTTTCTCAGTCTCTGGAGAAGTTGCCCCAGTTTGCCTCCTAGAGGAACGGCTATTAACATAAAAACCCCAAGTGATTATTTTAGTATGAAGAACAGATTTATGTGGATTGAAAAGCTAACATCTGCCTGGCCAGAGCAGGATAGCACCTGACAGTTTTCACTCAAAGACACCAGTTTCTCAGACATGGAGTCTCAAAACAGAGCTAGAAACAGTTTCCCTAATATATTTAAAGGTAATGTTCACAATCATACAGCAATTTTTTAAATGCAATCATATAAAACTGAATGCTTAGCTTCATTGAGACAGCTACACATCTTTTCACATTTACTAAGCAGCCACAAAGCAACAGGAGGCACTTGTGTTCAGCATTGTTCACAAAAAACCAAATCTGCATGTTCTTGTGAACTCCTCTTATAATTTAGGTGTTCCTTTAAATATTTCTGAAGACACATAAGTATCGACCTATGCATGCAGCTGGCCTGAACAGAGCATATTTTGTTAGTGATACTGTTTACTTCACACTACCTACCTATTATTTTTTGTGGTAAATGAGACTGTCATGTTTTGCTCTACTCAGTGTGGTCCCTGAAATATCCAGTACACCGGATTTGATGACCCCACAGGTCTTCACAATCCCATATTCCTAATCACTTTGAGGAAGGCAATGCGTCCTTCCATATGCTTATGAGGTCCTCTCGTAGTCATAATTGAGACTGTGGGCATAATCCAAATGCAAGTCATAACCATAACAATTTAATTAGAATTATTAAATCCAAAGAGCCAGAAGTACCTAATTAAATAAGCAGCTTGGTTTCTGAGCACAGAGACATGCTTCAGATCGCTGCAGTCATAAAATTCTCACTGTGCAAAATTATGAGTTGTTGTTTGATAATAATCAATAGAACAGACTACTGAATAAATACCTTCTGACTTGTTTTCCAAGCCATCATATTGGTCCCAGTAGTTTGCAAGAGAGATATAAATAACAATGCAATTGTCTTCCCACAGTCTTGCTGTTATTGTTATCTAAATAACCACTGACACGACCAGACAAAAAGAGAAAGAAGGGTAGTTTGTCAAATCTTGCAGATAATTGTCACTATAGCCTCTCTGCAGGGCTGTAACCACCAGGGTTACTGCCCGTACCACTTGTGTTCATAGCACAGCTTTTTTTGTTTGAACTTCACCACAGCTTCCACTCTGTTTGGAGGAACAGATAGATACGTACTGGATGGATGTGTCCCACAGAGACTATGTTATTTGACTGAAAATATTTAAAATATGGATTTAAAAATTAGTACTAGAGATGACAGACATTAGGAATCCAAAACACATATTATATATAGGGCACTGCAAATCTCTTACGGATCGGATTCGGATGGCTGGCTTTGGTCTGGGTTCTCATGCGAACAGTCTCATGGTCCTTTCTAACAACAAAAAAAAAAGGTATTCTTCTTGTCCAATCCTACTGAGGTCAATGGAAAGTCTGTCCAGTTCTCATGTAGGTTTTGGATCACACATCTACAACTAACATGCAACTAAAAAGAAACAAATTCATAAAATAACATATTCTTCCCGTGACCAGCTATCATCCCTAGCCAATTTCTAATAACACACCTGCAGGAACAATCTTTGACAGCTGTGCAGGAAGTTATTCCTGAGTATGTGTTTGTATCTCAGCAGGGCCTGGCACCCCTGAGCTTCGGGGCAGCCTCTCCTTGCTGCAGAGAGCACCATGGGGCCACGCCGGGACCTGGAGCCTGTGCTGTCAGCCTGCCAGAGATTTTGCTGTGAGTGCTCCTGGCCCCCAAAATGCCTACTGCCCTACGAGCACGTGCGGCCCTGTGGATTCTTATTTAAAGCATTTAACACCTTGTGCTTTAAACTAGGTGAGGGTTTTCCTCCCCCGAGGCAAAACTGTTCATGTTCATCTCCAGTAAAACCAGAACTTGCTTCCTGTGGCTGGACTAATTGTGAACCTTTCAGATATGTGCAAATGACGTGGAGCAAGACTGTCACCCAACCTCAGAGGAAGTCCTCCAAATGATATACACCCTTTACTTCAGCCTCCTGATAGTAAATATGGCCATGAGCAGCTGGCATGAGCCTTAGCCTGCCTGAAGTGTAAGTACTGGCAAGAATCAAAATAAAATCTCCTTGCATGGCACGTGGTGTAGGTCACAGTTTCAGGGATAAGTTTCTTCTGCCACAGGACTGCAAACGCAGTGACACAGCACCGGGCTGTGACAGCACTGACAAGGCGTGCATGGATGTGAGCGTGTCTGGTTGATCCCCCACTCTACGCTCCTTCAGCCACAGTGCCGTGTTGGAGGCTGCCCATGGGAGACAGTACAGCAATCAGGAAAATATCGAAAGGGTGCATTAGAAATCACAAATTTTCATTACATTTGGGATGAGCAATGAGACACTGAATTTCCACGTGCTGCCCTCTTGTCTCACAACTTCCTTTCGGCCTTTACCCGTTTTGTGCCTCAGAGTATTTTGTGATGCGCACTGCCCCAAACGCACCATATACAATGCGATGCCCTCATGTGTACATACATACACACATTAAAAAGCCACAAAGCCAACAAAAACTCAGAAGGACATATTCCTCGGGCCTCGTTCCAGCTATTCAAGCAGCGAGCAGCAGATGGCAGCTCCATTGCCATTCCTTGTCTCCTCCGCCCAGCTCAGGCCGCCCTTGCAGGCAGCGCTTTCTCAGGCTTCAGCCCCACAGCGGCACAAACCCTGCTCCTGCCACCTCTCCTGGGTTTTTGGTGTTACCATCACTGCAGCTAATTGCCAAGCAAACTCAGCCTGCCCAGCGAAGTCCGCTGTGGTCTGAACGGAGCTTTTCATCCACTTCCCTAGTGTATAGCCAGTGACTACCTGAGTAGTAAAATCAGTGCCCGTGGTGAAAGCCAGAATGTAAATGCCCCACGGATGGACATGCAGTCGTTGGCATGGCTGCTTCCTCGGCTGAAGGAAGAGTGGGTAGAGGAAGGCAGTTTACACTCCCTGTAGAAAAAGCTGTTTACAACAAGGATTATCCTAAATCCAGTGCTTTCAGTACTGCAGGGCTTTAGGCTCACTCACTTTGAATTTAACTGTATGATTTGTTAGTAGCAGGCAGCCCTTGCCTTGCAGAAACTTTGAACTCTAGTCTTTGCTGTCAGTCTGTGCTGTTTTCTTCCTTTGAAAGAAGAAATGTGTCCTGTATTGATATGTTTTAGTCTAGTAATATTTTTGAATGATGTTTTCCTGCAAAGTAAATAAGCAATTGTCTGCATATCTCATCTTCAGCCCTTCACAGTGCGTCTCCTTGTACAGTCACTTACAGAAGCACAGAATACAAAGAGAATAAAAGGTTTTGTTCTTTCTTCATATGAATGCGTAGGGTACAGAAACTATGCCTGTCAAGGAGAAGTAAATCCTCTTCCTCAGGATTAGGATCCACATTTCGTTATCTGAATTTTGCCCTGTTTCCATCAGGTGCCAATTCAGGTAAACTTTGTCCAATTCAGTTCAAATTCAGAATGAAGAAAAAATAAATTCCTCTTTTCCCTGCAGTTGTTGTAATATTTTCCAGTATAATTATGAATGCTGTGAGGGTTTCAGATAGGACAACAAAACAGGCTTAAGAGGAAAATTCAGTTGCAACTTCCTCTATTGACTGGCTGCCTCATGTTGTGAGGCTCATGGCAAATGAAGCCTCCATGCTTTGGCATGGGAACTCTTCTATAACCCCCCCAAAAAAATACCTGCGAGCAACAATATTTATTTTCCACACTCCATTAGTATCCCAGAAGCAATTCATGCATGTTACTAGAAACTGAACCCAGCTAATTAAAAATAATGTTCCAAAGCTGCACTGATGTCTTTTGCATCTGGAGCTGGCTTCTGCAAATAAACATACACAAAAACAAGGACAAATCACAATAAATCTAAGCAGACAGGTACAAGCAAATTGGTCTGTGGAAGTGACATGTCTCTCTGCTTAAATGTCTGCCGCAAATCCCAAGGAGACATGGTAAGATTTAATCTAATTGGGTTTGCCACTTCCCTGCAGCTTAATGTGAGAATAACTGCAATTATATATGACTGTACTTAGCTCAGTACCAAAAATCCATTTATTAGGCTATTAGAATCTATAGAAACCAGGGGTTTGAGATCATTTGGATACGCTGGTTACATACTTGGCCTGCTAGTTGTTTTGTGGTTACAGTTTCCAAATTGCTACTGATGAGGTGGTAGTAGAAAAACAGATGCATTTAAGCATTTGAATGGATGGCTTAGAAAGGTTTTCTTCTCGCTTCAGAATCCATAATGGCACCTTATATGTTGGCTCAGTGCTCTGCAAATCTCATAACATTCAGCAGGAGACTGGGAAACCAAGAGGTTGCTGAAGTTCAGAAATCTGTTCATCATAAAGCAAAGCACCTTTGCATGTGCAGGGCCCCACAGAGTTGGCACAGCACGGCACAGAGATGTGGAAAGAATTATGTTTAAGGCCAGCCTTACGGGCCACAGAGGGAAGAGCCTCTAGTCTTCTAGTTTTGCAGCATTTGAGAGGGTGCAATTAGCAAGAAATGCAAGAAAAGCCATTGGGCCATTCCAAAAAAAATGTATCGCCGTTCTCCCACCTGTTCAGTCTGCAAGTGGAGCACATGACTGGTACATTCACCATGGAGCACAGCGCGATGAAGCTGCAAAGTCCTGTCCTTTAAGCTTTTGACAGCTTGCACAACCATAATAAAAATCTACTTGCCAAACAGATGTTTTAAATGAGGTAGCAAACTCTCACAATTTCATTTTTTCTAAATCGCAGTGATTGCTGCGATAAAGGTGGATTTTCTTGGAAGTCTGGAAAACTTCAGATATAACCGTAGTCCTCCGACATACACACAGTGAGGGCAAAAAATTAACAAATAGTTCCTTCAGCTCACCCACGCTACAGTGAATGCCTGACTGTGAAGAAAGATTCAGGGGTTGTTTGTGACTTGTTAGACACCATTCAAGATCTATTTCAGCCATATTCAACATGTAGATTTGTTTTAGGAAACCAGACTTAAAATATGTGATCCTAACATTCAGAACCTGGGATTACAAAGGCTTAATTTTGCTCCCAACAAATAGCTGCTGCTAATGCAGGCTTTACATGCCCCATCCCGTCTAATTTGACTGGTAGCTGAGATGTCAATAACCTTGCATAACGGACTGTGTTACACATAATTATAAAGAGATTTCTCTTGCAATAGCTCAACTGATCCAAACACAACTATCGCAAATTAACATAATACTACCAAGTTCTGGCTGAATCAGACAGCACACCAATTACCTGGAAGCTGAAATTCAAAGAATATTAGTTAAGGTCCCTGTCCAACTTCTGCAAAACACCACAGTGAAAATCTTCTCTGGGAAATAAATTTAAACATAGTTATGGGCAATTCTTTTGGTAAAAGAACTCAAAACAGAAAGGATTGCTTGGCACAATCATTATCCTCATTGCTCACATTGCAGCACCACAAACATGAGTGGCAAATGCAGGCAGACTGAACCAGCCTGGTTTTCTCCTGCCTTCTAGACTTAGGATTGACTTAAAAGGTTATAATTAACATATTTACTTTGAACTCGTCTAAGAAAAATTCATAGTTCAAGTGATCAGCTGTCAGGACTGGGTCCCGGTTTGGAAGTCACTTCTCCCACCCCATGTACCCACCGCTACTCTCACCCTTAAGCAGAGATGGCACCAACATGAAGCAGCAACCTGTCCACCTTTTGCAAGGGAGGTAAAGGCTGTGTCCCTAACAAAGGTGACTGGGCCCTGGCTCCTCTGAGGAAAAGGCATCAGGTGAAATAGAAATGCTCCCCAGTTAGGCCGATGGGCTGCTGAGGGCCAGGTGCCACTCAGTGCTGTGGATGGGTGGGCAACACAGGAGGAAACACTCAGATCTTGCTCTGTGTTCCCACTTCCCTATACAAAAGGTAGTAAAATCCTACTGGGAAAATGAGTCTCTTGTTTATGCTTCCACAGGGACCAGAGTATGATGGTGTGGTCTAACCTCTCCTCCCCTGGCTCACAACTACACTGTGAAGCAGTACACACAGATGCCTTTCTTCTATGGCAGCACAGTCCTTGGGGTTCCTTAAGAGAACCCCCAAGTTCAAACAGCCTGTATGTGGTCGGTATAGCTACCCTGGCACTGAGCAAAAAGTATTTTTGAGAATATTCACCTTTATCAGCCTAAGCCAAGGGCCAGTGAAATATTAAGCCTACTGACGTACGTATTTACTCAAAAGTTATGTTTAACATACTCATATCAGAGACACTTAAACTAGTAGGAGAGGGATGACCAAGTATTTTCTCTGAAAACCTTTAAATTGTAACTCATATGGGGATATACTAAAATACTTCTGAGTTCTAGCATGACACATCATGTACCATTGCATTTAGAGACGTGGAAATTATCAGGATGGGATCTCAAATGGCTGTCGTATATCACACTACAGTGAATTCACTGCACTACACAACCTGATGCCACATGACAAAGTGTGACAGCTGATCTGTATTACTTATGAGAGATTGTCGAGATGTGCTGAATATTTTCTAAACTGCTATCAGAAAACATATGTTTCCAAGGGGTAATGATACAGTGGGCCTGAATAACTCATAAAAATTATGAATGAAGTGTTCTCACCTTCATTTGACCTTTTTTACTTCTCCAGCAGACAGAGCTAAATGTGTAGCACATCAGAATGCATCTGAAGAAGAGACAGATGATAATAAGAAGCTGTTAAGAGATGCTCACTCCACTGGCTCTATTAGTTCAGCTTGCTTGCACAGAAAGATTTTCTCTGCACATGTGAACATGAGTATAGATCAATAAAGGGAAATATCCAAGCTGATCCTTTCTCAGCCTGAACTTGTCCAAGCAAGATGCACACACAGTCCAATGCCTTGTTGAAGGCTGAAGACAGGGGTTGTGCATAAGCAGCTATGCAGAAAACGTGGTGCTGTTGTCCCTGCACAGCACCAGCTGGGAGTGCTTGCTCCACCTTTGGCTGAAGTCCCATTACAGAGGTATCTGTATACTTTCACTCTCCACTTGCATTTTCCTGTCTCCCACACCTAGAGCCAAGGTATGCTGGGCTACTCACCTTTTGCAGAAAGGTCATGGATCATAAAAGAGTTTTTTTGCATATAAAAACATGACTGCTTGTCATATTTTTCAAACATTGAAAGGGGAGCAATGTTTTTCAAATGTCAACAGGAGAGCAATAGCTATGCACCCTCAGCCACACATAAGGGGCATAAAACATAGAAAAAGGGAGTTTGGTCAACCAAAAAAGCCCACTGTCCATAGGAAAGTAACACACAGATTGGACAAATACCTGGCAGGAATGGTTTGAATGCAACCATCAGTCAGCCATAGGATAGGAGGAGTGCATCAGTTTAAGGCTTTGTAACCTGCCTACCCACTCCTCACATCTGTCAGCCCTTTATTTCCCATCATCGCCTGTGGGCATTGAGTTTCCACCATACCCTGCGTGCAGGATAGGGCAGTTGGGAATGCCTGGTGGTCTAAGAGCATCTGACAGGTTTGGGAGCCATCGATCCCATTCCCTTTGACGCTGTTTGGGTCAGATTTAGCTATCAGTTTATCCCAGATAAAGCCCTTGAAGCCATTTTCATTTCTGTAAATGTATGATCCAAGACCAACCAGAGATCAGCTGGGAGTTACCTCCAGTGGTCACTGGGATTCACAGGTTTGATGTGTCCATGACTTTCTCTTATCTTTGACATTAAGGCCTAGGGCACTTTTCAGGGCATAGATTTTCTAAGGCATTTAACAGTCTCCTTGTCTTATTCTGCATCAGCTACCTCATTTTCATGCCAAGCCCTCAGGCACGATAGGCATGAAGAATGCACAGCGTTTTGTCACTGAGAAGGCAGGTTTCCACATGCTCTGCTAAACAATCTCAACAGATGCTACTGAGAAGGCTGAAAAGTGATTTGTGCAAAGCTATAAATTTCCTTGCAGCCCAGACTGTGGTCTCCAGACAGAGCCAGAGCTATGCACAGACCCAAGAAAAGGACTCGGGTCCACACTAGAAGCTCTCAGAGGGACTCAGTTGGGAATTACATTTGG
The DNA here is from genome assembly GCF_023634155.1 of Falco peregrinus. Lineage (NCBI taxonomy): Eukaryota > Metazoa > Chordata > Aves > Falconiformes > Falconidae > Falco > Falco peregrinus. The sequence goes on from NC_073731.1 coordinate 2,865,212, forward strand.
GGAGCTGGGGGGTACACAAACCAGGTGCCCAGGCTGACCCTGGAAACAGGACCGCATGTGGTGGAAGGGCGAAGTGGGCAACAGGTACTACTGAGTACAAGTGCTCTTCTTGAAGGGCAGAGTCAGACATATATTATGGCCACTTGGGGACACCCATCTCTCTCTCTCTTTTCTCCCAGCAGTGGCTTATTCTTTAATGTCTTGAAGCAGCAGGGAGGAGGCAGGAAACAGCATTAATGACACCTACCAACTAATTGAAGATACGCACAGGAGTCTGAACAGCAAATATGCTGCATAGGTGCTAAGCCACTACAGATAATAAAAAGGCACAAGGTAAAAAGGAAGGCAATTGCAAACGCGTATGAGTGAGCATCAAACACAAAGGAAGTTGTAATGAGAGCAGAAGCGTGAAGAGTGACAATTCAGCATGGGAAAGATAAAGATGGAACAAGAATGGGATCAAGAGAGAGAGCAGAGAAAGGATGGGGAGGAAGAAAAATTTGAAATGGAAACGATGAATATGATTTCCAGAGGGAAAGAATAAGGGTGAATGAGGGTCCTACTGGGTCAGCCCATGCATATTTAGTCAGTTATAATAAGGTAAAATTGCTTCCTCATTACAAGGAAGGGAATGATGTTGATATGTTTTTGCAGTCTTTTAAAAAACTGTACAGAACTTATAATTGGTGAGAGGAGGCATGGGCAGCACAGTTCAGACCTTGCTCAATGGGAAAACCCTAGAGGCCTATGCCAAGCTGGTTGATAATGACTGCCGTGACTATCAAATTGTGCAGGGAGCTTTCCTGAGAAGGTATGAGGTTGACCCCAGAGACCTGCAGGGTTACACTTAGGTCTCCAAGGAAAGGATCTGATAACTCCTTTCCTGAATTGGCTGTAGAAACGACAAATTTATTTAACAGGTGGATAGAAGGTGAAAAGACATCTGTATCTGTTTCTTTTTTCTTTTTCTTTTTTTTTTTTTTTTAAATGATGAAATTATCTTGAGGAGCAGCTTCTAGATGTTCTGAAGGATTTGGAAGCCTGCTAGAGAGAAAATATTTCTATTAAATTTTCAGCCATTAATCAGAGCAATGTTTTCATGTATATCCACAAAATAATGAGAAAAGTAATAGGAATCCTACCTATTTCCACAAAGACTAGCCCTTTCTTTCAGAAACAGACAAAAGTAGACGACAAAGTACACAATTGCCAGAATCTTACAAGCCACACTCCATTACTTCAAGAATATAGTATCAAAACAAAACAAATCTCATTACATATATTATATATGCAGAAACCACAGATGTGGCATGGGGTGTGAATGAGGAGATCAGCTATCATGCTTACTTCAGCACTATACAAGCACATTATAAAAAAGTTTGACAAAAGCATGTTCAGATATGGTTTCTTAAAAAGCCCTCAGTGGAAGCACTGACACCAGCCTGTGTTTCCAGAAGGTGGGCTGGTTTATTCCTCCTGGAAAGCATTACCCAAGATGCATCTACATTCCAGCTTGGATTACCATTTCAAACAAAGTATGAAGTACTGAAAAGTGACTGGCTGGAATATGAGACAGATGTTATCCTCTGCTTTCTGAAATATTTACTAGTTGTAATGAGTCTGTAAAATGCAACGTTGACTCAGCTACTGCATTCCCAAATTCTTTCCAGACTCTTGACTAAGTATCGTCTTTGCCTGGCAATGTCATGCTGCTTCCTCTAACACTTTCCTCCAGCACCTTCCCCTGCAACGCCTCGGATAGCACTCCTCTTGTTAAGCAGCACAGCAGTCCTGAGGCAACTACTTCACACTAGGCTCTGTAGCCAAGGCTGGAACGAAGAAATGTGCTCTGTCTTCAACACAATTCTCTTTAACTTTTCCTTTTTTCACTATTGATCATATTTCTCTTTTTAACTCATCCATTTTCTCATTTAATTCCTGTTTCTAATACTCTTTACAAAATATCCATTTTGTTTTTTACTTGCCTCTGACCATTCAAACTTCAAATTTCCTCTGAGCCTGGCTACATTTTACAGTCCCTTTGCTGATAGTGTCATTTGGACTTTCGTTTGATTGGCTTTTAATTTTCTAGATAGTTTTTGACACCGATAATTTATTGCCTTTTAAGATGTGAAGATAACAGAATGTTTCTTTTCACTTGCATTCTGCTTCTCTTCTAATTCTTGTATAAAAGTCCAATATCCCCTATAAGGATTTTAGTGGAAGAGCTACCATCACTTAATCATATATCATTTCCCTTCTTGTACAAAGATGCTTACATTCAGACACCTGTCACAACATAGATAAGCAGTGGTTAGGACAGTGGGGCTTCATTGACATGAAAAGGAGCAGGTTTTATTCTAACGTTATTTCTTGAACATTTTACTTCAGTACCCAAACTTGTATATGGTATATGACATTTCCCATATGTGGACCAATGTAGCACAGGTCTATTTCATGCATCTCCAATGCCTTCTTTTGTAAAATGTTACTATGTTAAATAAAATGCTTTCTAACTGTTCTTGGATGATGATGTATGGTTGCCCATGAAACTGCTAGATAGCCAAATGAAGCTGAAGGCACAATAAAATTAGCAGCACTCCATACTGATCTAAGTACCAGTACATGTAGTCTGACCTTCCTGTTGCTCATTAACCTCTAGAATAAATATCTTTGTAGCATTTCCTCGACTACCAATACTTAATCCTTTATGGGCTGCATGTAAAAGAACAGAAATCAACACTTAAATAAAAAACTCGGAACGATCAAACAATTATCTCAGGCATCCTAGCAAAAACTCAATGGTATTAGAAAGCTTTAGTAAAAGTGCAGAAGTAGGTCAAAAGAACATTTAATGCAAAAAGTTCACATTTCCATTGCTTGTGAAATTGTACTGGCCAGACAACGTGATAGCCTGTATTGGATGCTATACAGGTTAGTGGTATTGATTCTTTTGCCAGACTGTTTCCTGGAATAGAGCATAAGAGCCCAGCTGGCAGAAGGCTGAAAATACGTGATCCTGAAAAGAACTGCCTATGGTCCTCTTTAGGATACCCATTGCCTTTTTATTTCAGTTGCTTTTAATGGAGTTTTGTCTGCAGATCTAGAAGTACTTCACAGAGAAGCTAATACTAATGTTTACACTTGACAAAAAGGGAAACTGAGGCACAAAGTGACTTACACAGTCACAAAGCTTGGAAAAGTTCCGTAACTTTGTTGTGTAAATGCTTTATCTTTGATGCAGACTTTATTCTTGAATATGCTCATCACATCTCAGCCCTGACAGACAGAAAAATCCTTAAGAAAAACAGCTGTCCGACATAGAAGGTTTCTGACTGATACCAGCTCATGAGCTGGCTCCTGATCGACCATTTATCTCTTGCTGAACAACTACAAGCTTCACGACATGTTTTAACTAAACGAAATTTGCTTATCTACTTTGTTAAGTTTAAACCAGTTCACAGAACTTGTGCAGGGAAAGCACGTGGTGTTCAAGATTTAAAGCTGGGTTCAGGTGCTCTCGTGGTTTGGGTGTTAGCATTAGAGCTCAATGTAACAAACTTGACGTTATTTTAATCTTCTGTAACTGCGTGAGATTCAGATTTTAATTGACTTCTTCGCTCCTGAACTCATCTCATGAAATGTGTTAGGTATATCTTTTGAGTAAATAGAAGACAATAATATGTTTAAATGACTGCCTAGAGAGTTTCTTCCACCCAGAGCTGAAAATCGATACAGCTCAAAGAGACATCTTTTGTTAATATAACTTTTTTTCTTTCAGCATGTTTCTAACTTGTTTAATATTTTTCAGTGTTATTTGCTGGCACTGAAAGCCCAAGCCGTGTTGGCAGATCCCTGAACTGGGACTCCAGAGTTATGTATTCTACTCTTGGAGCCATTTTTAACATCTTGGACAAGTAACTACAGCTCTCCAGGCCCTTATATCCATTCTCAGCCGTTCCCTTTTGGGCATTGTTTCTGTGAAGATGTATGCATGTATTTGATTGTATAAACTATGAAGGTATTTAGTGAATTGTATGACTGTGAGCAGTCAGGTGACTTAAAAATAGTTAAATTCAGCATTCAAATCTTTCTAAGATACAGCTTTGGCTTGTGCACTCTTCGATTGTGCTAAATTGGGCTAATTTGTCTACAAAATTTGATGTTCCCAAACTCAACCTTTAGTACCCCAAAAAAGCCAGCAGGTTTTGCAGACCGGAATGCCAAAAATGCCAGCAAAATGAGCCACCTATGCCTCATTTTAGGAGCATTTATGAGAACTGGGGAGTCCCATGAGCCCTTAGCAGCAGGCACCTGAGCATAAGCTTACAAAGCCTCCACAAACAGCAGAGCCAGTTTTCTTTAGTACGGCAGGGACAGTGGCAGCTGCGGTACTCTAACCTCAGCGCCAGATTGACAGCTGGGGGTTGGGCAGGGGGGAAGCTTCAGTCCAACCTCCATCCCTGGGCTGTCACAAATAGCCTGATTTTGCCCCTCTGGACTGAGTACTGTCAGGCTGAAAATATATGTTGGAAAACCACTCTCCATTCCTCTTCCCCCTCCCAGTCAGCCTATAAATAACACGTGTGGTCCAAAATGGCCCTGATCTTACATCAGGAATGGATGCTGTGGAGCAACACTGACAACAACAAAAAGAGGGGAATTGGCTAAGTACTTTGGGGGTTAAAATCTGTGCCCTGAACACTAAATTTTATGGCCAAAAGTGAGTCTTCTATAGTCTCATTTATTATTGCAAAAATGATTGGAACTGGGGACCATGACACTATTACCTGTTACTGCAGATTTATTGAAAATTAGCAATTCCATTTATATCTATGAGATTTCTGGGATTATTCTGTTATAGACTAGAAAACTGATAGATTTATAACTCTGGCGAATCTAGTTGTACCAACTAATAGAGCAAGTGAGAAAATTTAGAGCTTTGTACTCCTAAAGGAGTTAACCTTTGGATAAAGAAACATTTTTCAAGTAGCATCTGAGAAATTATTGCATCCATAAATTCTCGCTGCCATAGCATGAAAAATATTCATTTCCGGGGTTTTATATTTTTGTTTAAGAAATATACAAAAAGCAAAAGTTAGTACAAAAAAAATTTCACTCCACTCAGAGTCCTACTGTAATTGCTACTGTATTTTTTGTTAACCCTTTGGCATATGTTGGCAGAGTTTGTCTGTCTGGCCCTAAGGAAATATCCAAGCTATGTGTCTTCTAAATTCATTAACATTGTATTGACTTGAATTAATTTCGTCTAACTTTAGTTTTTATTTCTGTGTACTCACTGGACTCCTTAAAAATTGAATCAAACCTGCAAAAGTAGTAAATTCATGTCAGGACACTGGGGTTGGGCTGTTTGTGGTTTTTTTCTTGTGTTTTTGTTGTTTGTTTGTTGGGTTTTTTAATAGGAGAGATCCCTGATGTGAGGTATGTGTAAATCGACAACGTGACCTTAAAGCTTCTGGTAAGTCTGTAAAAGATTCTGCCAAGTCCAGGCCTCTGTCTCGCAGCAAAGACAGAAAAGTGATACACAGATTTTGATGTTTGGCTCTTAGGGGCTCAAGGCCTGGCCCACCCTGCGACTGATGTTCCCCCTGTGACTCCTGCCTTAGGAGGTGCTCTCCTTTACCACCTAGGCGAACTGACAGGGGAAGCGCTGTATATACAGACCAAAGCGTGTCCTCAGAAAGACACTCAAGTACTACAGGCTTGTGTGTACAACATTTGAGCCTGGCTGAAAGCATTTAGCAATACCATGACAATGCACAAGCATGAGATTTGCAGCTCCCTCTTCCTCTGACACAGGTCCTTAGGATTAAGTAGACTCAGTAAGTGTACCCTGTGGCTGCTGAGACTCCCCAGTTTGCAGCCAGGGCACGCGGCTCTAATCCCTCTTCTGTCTGCTATGGATGGGAGGCCAGCACCAACGCTGGCAGGGCCAGACACATGTCCATTGCCTCAGGTGCAAGACATACTGAGATTAAATTAATGTGTACATAAAATAACCATTAGTTAAAAGAGTAGCTCATGTTTTAGAGTGAAATACACCATTTTCCTTCTTGCATAGTACATAGCTGTTACTTTTGCATAGCTGCTTTAGTATTGATTATTGCAGAAACTGGAGAACTGGCAAACAACCAATTTAACTATGAATTTAAGTATATGAGAGATATCTAATGGGGTCATAGCTTCTGAGTAATGTGCAAACAGTGATCATTGTATTCCTACGCTGAAAGCATTAATGCAATTAAAACCCATCACCTAATAACACATTTCACCCATCGTGCCACGCTCTTTCATTCAATACTCTACCTGTTTTTCAAGGCATATTAAAGACGTGGCTGGGCCAGCTTCTGAACAGCTATGCTGAGTGAAAACATTATGACTTCCTTGGGACTACGCCAATTTCTCTTATGGGAACAGAGGTAAGAATTGGTTTCACTGATTTCAGCTTGACAGCTGTAAGAAAGCAGGCTTAGACATTGGATTGTGAAAAATCATGTTGCTATTATTAACTTGGTTTTGGTTTTGTTCAAATTACATATACAGATAAAAGGATTTTTAAAATTGCTTTTTAAAATAATTCAGGGGTTTATAAATCATAAAAGCTTCAGGTGCTAAGGTCTGAAAAAGAAAGAAATGTTGAATTTCAGTTGAAAGTAATACAGAGTACTCACACTTCAAAGGGGAAGAAGAATGACAGGTATTTGTGATACAGACTACATCACCAACCCGGTGGCATCAACGGATTTTGGTTATTAACTTTGGAAAGAAGGAAAATCCTTTATCTGACAATCTCTAAGGAAAAAAGCCCCTGAAATTATCCCATCATTTCACAATCAATAAGACAAAAACACAGAGCGCAGAAGAGTTACATATGATTCCATCACACCATTATAATACTGCACCTGTAACTTGAGAATAGAACATTTCTAAGTGTCCAGTGTTTCATATGAGCCACAAACTAAGTTTAAAATGCCCAACAGAATTTTTCTTTCTGTTTATTATTTAATATAAATTTATGTATGAGATATTTCCAGCTAATTAATTTCCAGCTAAATTAAAAAAAAAAAAAAAGAAAAAAGAATACCCTCTTTCTGTATTCTATAGGGAGATATATATATACACACACACTATAAAGATTGAGCTGGATTTTTACCCAGGACAAATCAGCAGATCTCCATCAAAGGCTGAGCTATCCCCATTTACATCACCTCAGAATCCAGCCAGAATGCAGTACTTTTCTGACTACAGCTGCAAAACATCCCAACTTGGCTGAATTCCTTAGTGCAGAACTAAATATAAGAACTAGTCATGGCGCTACACGTAGGTTTAAGACTTGGTCATAATACTGAATTTTATCTCCTTAAAGTATTTGCATTTCAAAGATCACAGATGATCATTTTACAATAGTAGTAACTCCTGCTTAAGTGCAAAAAAACATGCATGAGTATACCTGAAAGATTATTTTTTGTAGCTTTTTAAAAATTTTAAAATTCAGATTTACACAGTTCTGCTCTCCTTGAACTCAAGGGTAAGGAAACAGACAACTTGGTCTGAGAACCGATGAATTAATGATTTTCAGTAATCTTCTAATGAGTCTCAGTGAATGTAAAGAGGAAGCGAGGAAGCATGCAAGAATGACATAAGGCAACCAGTGAGAAGTTGCTTAACTAAATAGAAAACATATAATCCCCCAAACACCCGCTGAATTCCCCCAGGAATATTTTTCTTTACATTGTTGAAGGAAGCTCGACAATGTCATAATATCTTTCGGCTTCAGTATGTCAGTGCAGCAGTACTTCAGACTGCTGTAAGGGGAAGTATTTTAGCCCAGAGACAGGCAATAAAAAGGAAGTTTCACAAATAATGAGTAAGAGAGCAAGACGACAGGGTACGTTCTTCATGTAAATCAAAGTTGTTCCAGAAACACTTAGAAAAAGAGGCTGCTATTTTCAACTAAGAGTCAACTGAAAGTTAATGGGTACATCACTAAAGATCACAGACAAACGGTTACTGTACTTTTAATGAATATTTTATTCATGTCACCTTTAAATTAGTTAAATTTGATAGGATGATAATGTAATGCAAAATGGCTTCCTCCCCAGACCATTTTAGGTGGAGGGCAGATCAGAATTTAATTTTAGGGTAATGCCAGGTCAAAATTAAATTTAAAAAATTATGGTTGGAAAGTAATAAATCCAAAGTGACCAATGGAAAAAATATTAAGTTAATGAGATGTGCAAGCCATTTAGAAAACCACAGATATTTTATATGACATCTATTTTTCTTATCTGGAAACAAGCCATTTTAATACCTGCTGATAGGGATGAAAGTGGGGAAAGGAGAAGAAGGGGCACTCTTAAAGCTATTGCTATCAGGTTTTGCTAAAGTTATGAAGATAAATGCAAAAAGCTCATGATGGGAGTATTCATCATTTGATCAGTAAGCTTGTTATAAACTTCAGACCCCTAAATCCTCTTTCAAGTGTCTAAATATGTGTTCTGCTTTTCAGGATGTTGTCACTGACATATATGCTAAAGAAACTGTTCAAAAATAAGGTTCATGCAGCTGCCCTGAAACCATAAGGTATGGGATCAGGTAGCGTGCTTTCTCCCTGTGTCTCATCCCTTTTCTTTCCCTGATCTATCGTGAAGCTAGCACACATGAATACACAGTATATACAAGGGATCTCACAATTTAAATTGACTTTTATAGAGCCTTACCAGTCACATGGATACTGTGCTTCCCCGAGTCACGCTTTTTCCTCAAAGGAAGGTGGTCCTGGCAAAAAAAAAGAAGCCAAGGGACAGCTAAAGCAGCAGCCTGCGAAGGAAACAGGCGAACAAGGTAGGAGGGCACAAAATAACCTAAGGGAAGCAGCTGAGTCAAGAAGGAAGGTGTGAAAAAGGAAAAATGTGTGTGTCACTGGTAGGGCATCGCATTCCCGTTCCAATTCAACAATAAAAAGACATTACCAGATGGCATGTCAAAAAAAGTAATGATGTCAGATATTTCTTAAGTTTAGATACAAAAAGATCATTGTCATTTGTAGATTGCACCAGATCTAAGATAAGAGAAAATGCAGCCCCAGGTGTTGCCCTTGATGCTGGCTGTCTATCCGCCAAGAGATGCTGCTGGAATTGCTGAAGATTGAGAAGGCACCAAGGCTGTAAGGGTATGTAAAACCAGTGCAGAAGGTGTGAGTGGGGATCTCAATAACAAGAATGTGCTCCACTGAAATGAGGTCTGAGTGAAAAGAAGCGTGGAAACCGAGCTCTTCAGAGAGGAGTAAACTCATTTCATGCAAAGACATTAAACTACGTCATGATGTGAAACTACAGAGCATGGTTGCTCCCCTTGCAGTAAAGCTTTGGTTATGTGAATATTGTTATTTAAAAAAAAACACCAAAAAAACCACTCAGGGAGTTTCAAAAATTGATTAGGTCACCTGATTCCAAATTATTTCTAGATATTCTGGTGGCAGCACCGCAGCTGATTAAGCTGCACATGCCTGCTCCTTTCAGATGCGAGTATGCTACATTAGCCATGCCACAATAACTTTCACACTGGACTAATGGACTATACTACCCTCGGGTTCCCCCTCCAGATCATTTTCAAACTGAAGCCAGAGAAAAGACTGTCTTCCTACGCGCTAAGAAGCACATCGCAATGCTTCAGCATCTACAGTGGCAAACAAAGGTATTTTGGGTAGAATTTAAGGTGTGAGTGTTATCTCATAAAAACTAAAGTGAAGCCTGGGCACATGAATGGACATTGCTTTCCCCTCTCCTCACAAAAATGAGGGAAGGCATTAGACAGAGAGAGAAGCTAAGGGGTATTGCTGCTCCCTGCTAGCTTAAAATTAACAGTGTCCCCAAATCCAGCTCACTACCAAACACCTGAAGGAACTGCCTGCCTGGGCTCTAAAAACACTAGTGCTGCACGTCCCAGCTGTCAGGTTTCAGAAGGCACCATGGGTTGACTGTTTGAGACATTCTGTGTCTTCAGTGAAAGTCTGGACAAGAGAGAAACCCCACTGAAATACACAGAGCTCTGAGTATCAGCCCCACTACATCGTGAAGAGAGCCAGTGAGTGCAGAGAACTGATCCTGAGCAATGCTGAGCAGTTGTGCTCTGTGCTTGACCTCTCATCACAGTACATAAATTATTCTAATTTTTTTTCCTTACTAGACAGCTCAATGATAAGCTGGAATGGTCATCAGTACTATTGATTATTTTTTTTCTGATTTTTTTTGCAGGGGGGAGAGGGGGTTGGTGAATGCTGGCTTTAAGCAATCCCTTCTCAAGGCTCAGTTTGATAATCCTTTTCAAGCTTTTATTTAAACTCTCTAAGATAAAAAAAAGAAGAATGAATTAGAAACTGGAAGAACACAAAGAAGCTAGAAAGAGAAGATCAATAACTCACATACATAGCAGTAAACAAACTGGAACAATTACAGTGAATGATGGTTATTGATCAATATCAGGAGCAGCTCATATGCTGGCACCTCTTTATACCAAACCTCAGTTATATTCTTGTTCATATATATTATATACTTGCTCGTAATACAACTGCATTCTATAATTTTTATCACCAGGGAAATTTTAATTCCCTTTTATTAGTGAATAGTACCCCTATGTTTTTAGGCAGCGGTCATTATTTAACAGTAGATGTACATATCAGCAAAATGTTGACTTCCCAGTGTCCTATATTGTTATAAGCCATCTCACAGACTGGAAAGCTGAACTGCAGAAAAATGAACTGTCCCTGTAGACCTCCACACAAGAGGACACTTTTTTTGTTTAAAAATAAAAATTTGCAATCATTCTGTTTCAGAAGAACCTGACAAAAACTATTCAGACCTGCAGTCTGTAATACTGACAGGAGCAATGGACTTGCACTCCGTGTGCATTCAGGTCATCTTGGAAGATTTTTAAACAAAGCTGTTCACGTCTATGTCGATCTGCTCGTTACACTGAAAGATGTGCCAGTATTTACACTACTGGTAAGAGTCCTCAGGACAGAAGCCCTGACTGGTTCTTCTTTTCGCAATTCCTTTAACAAACCTAATTTGTGATACCACATGACAAAACTGTCTTTCATTTCTGCCATCTCCAGTTCTTGCTGCATTTCTAGCATAAAGATCATCACATAGAATTACAGCCAAATGCAAAACTCATCACATGTAAGTCAATACAATAGAATAGAAACCAGACATCTACTCAGCAGAAGTGTCCACCAAAAGCAGCAAACTGCCTGACCTTGGGACTGAGTCAGAAATTCCAGCCCCTCCTGCCAGTCCCACCACTGCCTTGTGCAAAGTAGCCGAGGTGTTTAATTCCTACTGAACTAGGACATTTCCTTCCATTTCCCTCTCAGGTACTTGCCTGGTCTGTAAAAACTATCACGCACTTAAATTTTGTTCAATTACACGAGTCAGAGTAAAATTTAACTTTGAGTTGCTTCGAACTTTGTGATTTGGACTTAATGAGATGTATCAGCAGCAACACAGCTTTCCCTTTCTTGGGAAATTGCTCCCTCATAGATATCTGAGGTAACTGGATTTTAATTTAAGGCATATGTATCAATCCGCAAGCCTGTCTCCATAAAATCTTACTTAAAAAGACAAGTTGCTAAAGAATAATGAACTGAAGTCTGTCCTCTTTAAAAGTTTCTTTAATAAAATAAGCTCACCTTTAAAAAATAATAAAAAATCCCAGAATCCTATTCACAAATCATATTGAAAATTTAAAAGTGAAGAATTATAACGGACCGAAAAAAAATTCAAAACCGAAGTTGACAAGAAGTAAAGTAATTCATGATAAACTTTAAAGGGTTTTTTTCCCCAGAGTTTGCATTATATCATTTTACTAAAACCTGGCTTTTTAATAAGCTAAATAATTGGGTTTCAAGCCACTGGTTCCAAACATCTACAGAAATATTGATGAAAATATCTATAGCCAAGAGATTGTCCATAAAGTTTCAGTTTGAAAAAATACATAGATTTTCAACAAGATAACATTTACTGTCAACAATTTCAACAGGGTTTACTTAAAAGGTAGAGGATTGAGAGTCTTGGTGAATGTTAACAGAAATAAACATAATCAATATAAGAAGCTGTGGAGACATACTCTGGCTTTATGATTAAAGTCTGCTTTCTTCATAACAATCCCAGTAAAACAGATCTCAGGTCAGAATTTTCACAGAGACATCACAGAAAGTACAGAAACATTCAGGAAATCTACCCCCGCTTCAGATAGGCAGAAAGTAAATTTAAGATTTTTCCAGTCATACTATGTAATAACACATGTCAGCATTAGTAACTGCGAGCTGTGAGTTGAATTTATCGAAAAGGTTCCGATGGCACATTTCCTTCCACCATATCCTCTATCCCATTCCTCACCTCTTTTCCTTCCTCACATCCTTCCTTTTAGGAAAGCTGAAGGAGATGCCACGTGAAGTTCCTGATGGAAAAGTGACAAAACACACTGCCTCATCCCTAGGGAGAAATTGGCAGAAATCCCTTACGATGCTTTTGAGTTCAAGGCATACTTTGTGCTGCCTTTCATGCAGATGTCCCAAGCACCTCTACAGCTTACAAGATGACCTTTAGTGCCAGGGCAGTATTGATACCAACTGATTCACACAGAGGAAAAAAACCCAGAACCACTATCTCTGTTCTTCTACCCAAGAGCAGATGCCTTGAGCAAATAGGACAGGAAAGCTCTGAAATGAAGTTAGCAATGGACTTGAGTTGGTACCTTTATTTTTTTACCCCCTTATTGCCCCAAATATAATGTTATAACAGCTCTTGTGCTATGCAAATTAACAGTTCTAAAGAAAGGCTTCCTTGAGCATCCTGGAAAGAGCACTGAAGTTGGTTCCATGTCCTATTTCTGTTGGGTCGTATTACAAGCTTTACTTTTTTTTTTTTTCTTTTTTTTTTTTTTTTTTTTAAACATCCACTGTGCCTTTCCACTTTAGTTTTTATTCTGATCCAGCCCTCCACTGTCTTGACATTCAGGTGCTCTTCAAAAATCCATCACTGATTTCCTTGTAATCCTTACACAAAATGGACAATATGCTAAGGAAAACCGCCTTGCAAAGTTGCCAAAAGAGCAATTCCAATCTAATTAGGAGTTCGTACTGCTTCAGTGAAAGCAGCACAAACACTGTTAATATTCACTGCAGCTGCTTTGTCAATAACTCCCAGTGAATCCTCCAATTTATAAGAAAAATCAGGAAACTATTGGATTTTGTGACACTGATAGATCTATCAGTATTCATTGCCCCTATCCTCTGCAACACAAGGCACAAATGCCAATAACTCTAACAGTCCCTTAAATGCTGAAGGATCATTATTAAAGTGTGCTTGGCATCCCTGGTCATTAATTATAATCTTGTGCACATATGCAGTGTGATTGCAGGAAATAATCAGCTTTGTCTGCCAAATTGGCAACATTTAGAAACTAATTTGTTATGACATACCATCAAAGATATTTAAACAACAAACCCAAAGCTCTGCTGCACTGCGCACACTGTTAAAATATCAGATCACATCATTAAAAAATAGTTAACATATCCGAGAGGAGGTAATATTTATCCTTGAACCCTGGTTCAAGTGGAATTTCCAGAAAGAACAGTTATACCCTTTCTCCCTCGCAGTTCACAGGAGAGGAAACTCTCTCCAGAGTGATGGACGGACGGGGGGTGGGGAGGGAATGACTTAGATTACACTACAGACTTGCTGTCAGTCAAGAGCTATTAAACGGCCATTGAATAAATGTTTGCCAAGAGCAAAGCTTACCCAGGATTACTGTACTGTTCAGGATGCCTGCAGATTCATTTAGAGACTTTAAACTCGTATTTATCTGTCTAATTTCTTTTATAGCCCCTGCTGCCACTGTCATTCACCTAACCCCTGCTTTGCCAGCAAAAGGATGTGAACACCTACAGCACCCTCCAGTCTTGCAGCTGGGATAGAAGTAAATGGATGTTGCAGCAGGGGGAGTGTCTCTGCCCCCAACTCTGCTAGAAAAAGCAGAGGAGCATCCCACCACCTCCCAGCCACGAGGAAGCTGAGCTCCCCGACAAACTCCTGACTGCTAAAATGTGAACCTCCCACAAATCCTCTTCCAATTTCAACCGGATTTAATTCCCGCCCACTAGACAGGAATTAATTTTTCCCCCCCCTTGTTACTCAGTTTCTTCATATTGGCCAGGATAATGGCAGTCCATGCAAACCTCCTGGAGGAAATAGAGGGAGTCCCATAAAATACCCTTTGTGCTGCTCTCTCAGAAGAACAGTTCCTGCTCATGCAGGATGAAAATCCTGCAGTTAGGATGTTTCCCTCTGGGCAGCATTCAATGCCCTCTGAGGAGAACCAGTAAGTTATAATGCAGATAATCTGCCACAATTAGTATCAAAGCTGTTGATACTTAAACCTTAGACGAGAAGAAAATCCAACACTGACGCTGCAGGACTTACACTAGTCCTAGGAAAGGGCTTGGCTGTGCAACAGGATTTGCATCAGAGAGGTGACAGACTCTGGGCATCCTGACATCTGTTAGGGGTGAGCTCTGAGTCTGTGGATTATTGTGTCATGAAGCATAAGAGAAGGTGCCATCTAGAGAGCACTAGAATAAACTGTACAAAATTATTAGCAACCAAGTCAGCTTTAAAACTTCCAAGACTCCAGAACTGGAACTTGCAATGGAGTGTATGAGACTATGGAAAAATCAAGGGCTTGCCAGACTCACATGTGTATCACAGGGTGCAAAAGACTTCATCGTATTATATGCATACATAATATTTCTTTTCTCGCATCTATGGTCAGAGTATTAAAATATGGATCAAAATAAAACTAGAAATTAAATATTGAACTATGTTTTCATTCAGGAAACAAAACTCTTCCCCCTCTCCCCAAATGAACAGAACGATTTAAAAATGGCAAAGCACATGACTTGTGTAACATTTTTTAAAGAAAAAAAAATGTTTCTACATTGAAATATGGCTATAGTTCTTATTAGGACACTAAATATGATGCTTTCACTTAGAGTAAGCTGAACTTGCATATTTTTCTGCAGTCTTTTCTGAAACTTTTTCCCCCTCTTCATGCTGCTTCCTTCAGTGCATTCTATTACTTATGTCCCCTTCCATAGCAGGGGTCCATCAGCCCAGTTACAGCTGAGGACTGAAAATCCAAAGAGAACTGACAAGTGCAAAACACTTAACCAATGTGATTGCTTCTTCATTCTCACAGTAATGACTGTTTACTCCAGGAGATGGTACTTCAACAGAATATTTTGTTTAGTTTATGTGACAATTTCCTACTCTTTTCCCATGTTTTCTGAGGATTCAGTGTTCCATACTATTGAAACTGCAGTTAGTTTGTGCAAATCCGTTTCACCAGATTCCCAATTGCTGTCATCAGCCACTGAACCAACAATAATATCTTTTCTTTCCTTTCTTGTGTTTTTTTGTAGCTTGCAAGGAATTTAATAAGAAGGTATTTTAAAATGCTTGAAAAGATTCTTCTTCCTAATGTAATTGAAACAAATATTTTATAAAAGAACGCTTTTTCCTAAAGTAACTAATGTTACATACATTTCCTTAACACACAGTTCTGAAATCTATGGGTCCCAAGGATACTTCTTGAAATAGGAGGTAATAAAATGATTTCAAATCCATTGTCATGGAAAGATAAACTGTATCAAAGAGTACTTCAGCCCATTAATCCCTATCATATCAATATTCTTTAAATGCTTCCGTATTCTCAGAGCAAAATAATAGACATTAAATTCTAATAAGCACCTTAAAAACAAAGCAAATATTTTCTATATAACTGTATAGATTTCACCATAGTATTAGCCTTCGACCTTTCAAATTAGTAACTTGCATAGATTTATCTTTTTTTTTTTCCATTTCATATCTGATTGTGTAGCAATAGATGTGAACAAACTATAGCCCAAACCACCCCAAAACAAGGACGCCAGTAAAGCCTATTCTTTGAGTTGTTGCATCAACTCTGGAGATAAAATTTTGAGCTTCCCATTACCATAAGCATTTAACTAAAGCTTTTCATATAAATGGTGCAAGATCACAAAAGTACCACACTGTATGTAGGGTTTAATACAGCGCTCTTAAAAAAAAAAAAAAAAAAAAAAAAAAAAAAGAGAGAGATGGATAGTTCATAATGCCTTTTAATCAGGACACATTTTACCTTGAAAAGTTCTATTACAGTGTACTCCACTAAAGCCAACATTTAAATTTCATATAATAATATGGCTATAATTATTTTCTTTTTTTTTTTCCTTCTTTTAATAGAAGTTATTCAGCACTTACATAAAGGCCTAAAACACTGGCCTTGGAAACAATGTCCTTTCAAACAAACTATTTTAAATTAAATGTCCAATGAACAATGCCTTTACACTGGGAACCAAACCTGACATGGTGCAAATTAAGTCCAATACAGTGCGTAGTTGAGGTGCTGTCCCTATAGTCACAGAGAGAACGTATCGTAAGGATAGTAACCATTGTTTCCTACATATTTCAGTAGATTCAACTCCAAAAATGAAACACCAGTAGAGAAAATACAGGAGTGATTTAATCCTAACTAACTCCAGCTCTACTGGGTTCATTTTGACACTTCCTCACGATACAGAGGGACGCTCTGAAGGCAGGGATTGCATTGACCTTTACAGCAGAGAAACGGCAAGAGTTCCCCTTCTCAGTGCCAAGCCAAGACAATGCCTCAGTGGAACAGAGTCATTATCAGCTCCTGTAATTCCACTACTGAGTACAAGATGAGAAGAAGGGTGCTCTGAGGAGCCAGAAAGACTGGATGTACAAGGACGAGCTCCTTGAGTCCCCGTTCTCTCTCCTTGCTGAGGCATCATTTCCAATACTTTAATCACTCTTGTCATTATTCTCTGAACACTCTCCAGTTGTCAGTATCCTCTTGCATTATGGAGAGGAGAACTGCATACAAGGAGTATGCCAGCAGCAGTCACACTAGCGCCAAGAATAGAGGTAGCAGAACCTCTCTCATTCTCTTGAAATTTCCCTTTATATTCATTCAAGAATTCATTAGCCCTTTTGGCCATGGTGTCTCCTCAGAGCTCACATCTGCCTGATCATCCACAACAAGCCCAGAGATACATGTTATATCCTGCCATTCCACACTGAGAAACTCCTGCTTAATATTCTCTTGAACTATGGTTGGAATGAGAAATATTTCATTACCACTGCTTGATCTGACCACATGGCCGTTCTCCTGACTAAATACAGAACAAAAATACTTACTGGAAATGGCAGCCTCTTTATGCTGCACTGAGAATTTTTCCACTTAAATGCTGTGATGAATCAGTGCCACTGTTAAATTTTCCCTTCTCCTAATAATCTCATCCCTGCTTGTTCCGAGCTGCTCCTTATGTTCTCATTTCCCTTATCCATTTTCTGTAATTCCTACAGTTAACACTAGCTAATTGATTTCCCTTTTCCATTTGTTTGCATCTGCTTTCTCTTGTCTAAGCCAGACCACTTTATAAATAGGAAAGGCTCTTCTCCACTGGGCCTTTGTGGCTTTTGAGAGATCCCTTTTCACAATTGCCTTTTCTGTTTTAATTCTTCTGCCTGGATGGCTGGCTCAGAACCATTTTCAGCTTCATTAATAGTGGCCCTTTTTAAAATACAAGACAATATTACTGCTGAAATTTTGTTTGCACGTGGCATCTGTAATCAAGTTATGATAACCTACACCAAACCAGTCATTGACTTTTAGTTCTGTAATCATTTTCTCTGCCATTATGAGGTTTGGCACAGAATTTCTCATGTTGGATTCTGTTCTTTATGGCATTGAATGCTTCACTTCTTCCCTGTGGACTAAATTCCTCCTGATTTTGCTGTTTTGTTCCTGTATGCTAGATGTGAAAGGAGCTGGTGACCCATTGGTAGATTATAAAGCCATATGGATCTGATCATTTCGGCCAGCTTTCACTGCACCCATTCCTGAGAGCACTGGCTTCAGTTCAATTAACAGGTCTGTCTCTTGTCACAGCACCCAATTTCTCATCTGGCTGATTCCAGAGAAAGTGAGAAATAATTACAGTGAAGTCAGAAAGGTTACTTTTGTGAGAGCTCTTTAGTTTCTTCAACATGCAACAATTCTTTCAATAAACACAGTTTCCTTTACCTACAGGCATATGATCCTTGTGTGCCACTGAATATTCTGTGATGGGAAGGTACTGCACCGCTCTTAATTTTCCTACTTCTAGTGAATTTGAACTAGGGGCAAATATGATGTGGTTGGCACATCATGTGTCAATTGGCACTATGAACTTCTTGGACTGACATTATGAACAGTTATCGCACACTTATCCCAACTTGCCCTGATTAAACAAGGAAGAAAATGAAAACTCAGCATTGATTCTTGTAATACTGATGCTGCCAGTGACTTACCCTTGGAAAGATAATACTTATTTTAAAAGTTCATAAGGCTGTTTGGAGAATGTTTTACTTGCTATGCTAAAATTAATTATCTGAAGTGCTGCATAATAGATAGGTAATGTTTTCCTCATTATCATTATGAAGTATACTTCATTCGTTTGCCATAAAAAATAAATATGTTGAAAAAATAAGATGGGCATTATTTACAACCTGTACAACTTCTCAAATTCAGGAATAGAAGTCATTCTTCTCCACAAGCAAAACATTTTTCCAGAGAGACATGCAAAATGGAAATATGTTTGTTTATTCCAAATGCTGAATGCTGAAGGGTAGTCTGAAGACAAGAGTATAGTATACTCTCCGTGTAACTACCAGTAATTTTGCATGGGCTCCAGTAACTAGTTAGTAGAAGTCATACAAAATTAGCTGCTCCATTTCAGTAACATATATAAAATGCTTGTATATTAAAATTCTAGAATTTTAAAATTCTTTGTCTTGCTCCAGGAATCCTAATGCCTATTTCTTAGATCCTTGGGGAAATTAGGAAGCTACTAGACAAGTTAATGCTTTGAAGCTGTAATTTAAAGGTTTTTTTAAAGAAACCTTTTTTTTTTTTTTCTCCTAAAGAACTTGGCATATTTTTAACACAAAATTGTAATAATAATTATGGATATATTGACCTCTTTGTACTCTTACGCTGGCCACTCAAGTGATGTAGGTTTTACCCAGCTCCCTGTAGGTTTCTGTCAGCTTCCCATGTTTCTATGCTGTGGCACTTCTTGCATTCATCCTGCAAGTTTCCTAGTGCTGTCTTAAGGTTTGACTCATTAAAGAAACACTTTCCCAGATCATTCTGTTACATGCTCTGAAGAACTTAATGGGTATACAACACCTAGCTGACTGCAGGTCTGTTTGTAAAAACACTGCATTTCTCTTTGAGGCTATGTGAGCAGACCTTCTAGCTGTAGCTTACTGTGGTGACAGTGGGGGCTCTAGTGCAAGGAACGTTTCAGGATTTTAAGTGCACCCTTTAATTTTTCACTTGATAAAAATAGGTGGGCCCATTCTGCAATGGAATTCGCACTATTGGTCTCCTTGGTGTAGCTCTCTGATGTTGCTGGGGCTTTGAATGGGCCACAAATCTCTATCCAAAGCTCTTTGATACCAATGATGAGCCTGAAATCAACTGTCAGGCTTTGGATCAGGCCCCAAAAAGTGTGATTTTGAGAAATTTGAAGTTCCACAGGTATACCAGTCTTATAACACAGTGTAATACTGCCCTACACTAAACTGTGAATTTGTAAAAAAAAAAAAAAAAAGAAAGGAGCACACTCTCTCCAAATAAAGCTCTGAGACACAACTGAGCTGCACTTGGTGTTAACTTCATAGATACAGAAAATACCTGGAGCTTTGGCATTATTACAATGAATAAACAGAGGAAGTTTTGGGAAAATATCTTAACTTTAAATTTCTTACCCAGCTTTTCTTTCTTCTTTTCCTTTTAACTACAAAATGTTTTGTCTCAGCCTATAGCTGGAAATATAGAGACTAAGTTGAAACACAACAACGAAGAACCAGTTTCTGTACTCTGGAACTAAGCCTATTTGCTGCAAATTATGCCTCACCTCTAAAGATCTGGCACGTTTTTCCTGGATAAACCAAACCAAAAAGGAAAGATGTGTGTAAATGTGAGAACAGATCATGGATTTGACACTTGTGTCAGTCTAACTGATGCAGTTGAGATGTTCTCCCACTGAAATCCTACACTGGGACTGTCAACGTCAGATAAAGAGCTCACATTACTTTCAAGTATAAGAACATAGTTCACAATAAAATACACTTTGGATTGAAAAACTGCACTTATGTCCAGGCTTAACGATACAGAAATAAGTTTCTTAACACTCTATCTCTGATCTGAATGTCAGTTCTCTACACAAGTTATCCCCATTTAAGTCAATAGATTTACCACAATAAAAAGGAAGCATCATCCTGGTGGCTCCACTATATTTCCGTACATAGAGACAGAGAAAAGACTGAATGAACATAGTGGTTTTACACCCTTTATATCCCCACACCAATATGCAGAAGTATGTAGTACCTTTCAAATTCATTTTACAGCCTTGGCAAACAAGGCGGTTGTCTCAATGCACAGAGATGTAGAGTTTGCTGCATGCCCATACATCAAAAGCAAAAGACAGCCATAAAATGTCTGCAGTCTTACAGGACATTTGGAATATTTTAAAAATATATATGCCTCCTGACTCAAAAGAAGCAATTTAGATACAAATGTATTTCCCCAAATATCTCCCCACTCCCTAAAAGCAGAGGATACAATTATTCCAATGGGTGCATCGTTGCATGCCTCATTCATAACATGATTTACAAAAGTGAAGTTGGAATTTAAAAGCAATCTAGATACACTTGACTATCTACAAAGATAATGAAGTATCATTTTGAGTGTTAATACTGCTGCTAAAAATGAGATGTTTGGTGATTCAGACCTTCTATACAAAAACCCTGTAGCTCAGTCATGTAAAACTGGTTCACTTTAAGTAGCACTGACATAACTATTTAGCTGCTTCAGTGGTTTTAGTCCTCAAAATACAGAGACATGGAACACCTTGAAATGAATGTTGATTTTTTTTTATTTTTTTTTTCTCGTTCCCTGGCAGGATTGCTATATTTTCAGGTTCGGTGTCAGACATAAAACTTCTCGTAACTCTGTTGCTGATGAGAACAGTAACAAACAATGACAAGCTGATACAAAGGAAATTGTTTCTAGCACTTCAGGACAGTTCACTTGGCTTAACATCACAACACACATGTAGAAAATTCATGATTTACAGTAAGAAAGCAAGTTTTTGACTCTTTAGTGAATGGAAGAAGACTATGCTTATGTTTTGTTACAATCAAAACTGAATTTAAACCTTACATCAGAGCAAGAAGCTTTAATCATTATTATCACTAAAGGACAAAACGTCCCTCCGAAGAAAACCTGAAGTGACGATAAGAAAGTTTTTAAAGGGAATCTCCCACAGTATCTCTTCCTAACAGTTTTGAAAACCCTTCCTACACTCCCTCCATGTACATATATGTATACCTATATGTTGCAGCACAAACAAACCAGTAGGCTGCAAAAAGGCTTTACCCTTGGTCAGATTCTACTGTCTGTGCTGTATCACCTTCCTCCAAAAGTCAGACCACGCTACTCCTCCCCCTAACCTCCTCTCCTACCATCCTCAGGGCTATTTAACCACTTAGCAGGAACGAGCTCCACCTGCACATCGTCCATGTCTATCAACCCACTGCCTCTGAGGCAAGGCCACAGCTGCATGTTAGCAATGCTAATCAACCCTCTGCCTTCACTCCTCTACACCTACACATACACACGCATTTATGACACTTGCTAGTAACAATTGTATGGGATCCCAATCCTCAGTCAAAACTTCAGGAGGCTGGGTGTCACACAAATAAAAAACACTTTGAAGAGTGCTTGTAAGTGAAATGTAGGGCAAGGCACAGTATGTGATTACATACCGACAAACAGGAAAGAGTACAAAAAATCCACTGTGTTAACACTGGTCAGCTTGATGGGCAGAGGTCTCTGCATACCAGCTGCCTAGCTACTGTTAAGTTTATGCTTAACGTCCTGTCACAACAGATTTTTAAGAGAAGAATTAAAGGATAATAATAAAATAGTCCTGCAAATGTTTAAGAACTCTTCTCCAGCGTGACATACAATTAGTATGAAGTGCCTTCGACACACCGGCTCTTAAAAAAACCCAGAAACTGCCTTCATCTGCTTACACTTCTCATGTCTGCATAGCACATCATTGAATCTCGGAGAATCATTTTTAATAGAAGCAGTAAAATGCTGGATACTTATAAAAATTAAATGCTGAATACCAATGAAGACATCAAAATGGCGACATCTTGCAGAGGTGACAACTCCAGGTCTTTACTGTTGATACTCTTATTTCTGATGATGCTGAACCTGCTATTTGTAAATAAGTCATCATCTTTTTACTGACTTATGCCTTGATGACACTTAACAACTGATTCCTGAAAGCTGTCGTTGGTAATATTTGGGGGAGATCCTCACACAAGAGTGAAAGGAAACACAATTTCTGTTTGGTACAGTCTTGAGATACTGCCACAAAGATGTCACAGCAAAACACCATTCCTCTCTTAGCAGGAACAGGACATTCCTCTGGGGAAGGATTTAGTAAGCAACAATGAGAAGACCTTGTGAAGTGACTTCATGTGATAGTGTGTGTTTAGAAAGAAAAACTTAAAAGAAAAAGGGGCTGGTACGTCTCTTGGTTCAACTCATGTTGAGCAAAAAGAAGTGCCAAGTTCAGACTATGACCAACAAAGCTGCTCACAGCAGAAGCCAAATACACATATTAAGAAGGCAGAGAAAGGCTAGGACAACCTTTACTGCTGACCGATCAGGGACGGAGCATCATGTCAGTGACACTTTACTATTCAACCCACACCACTAGGAGCATAAAAGCAGCCTCTGCAGCATGCCAGGGGGAACAGCTGAGCTGGGGAGCATCAAGCACTGAGTGAGCAATCAGACAGCAGGCCATTAATCCACTGCATGAACTGCTGTCCCATCATTCCTCTACACCCAGTAATCAAGAAAGTCCTTGAAAACACTTTTAGCTTCATCTACTTTGGACTCACACTGAGCTTCAAGAATTTCCTTTAGCCAAGGGTGATTCTCAGGGCAGACAAATCTAGAACTCCTCGGCAGCATCCCCAGTACAGAAACTGCCTCTCCACCAGTACACATGGGTGGCTTTCTGAGGCATCCAATGAAAAGGTTACTGTGTATGTCTTCCTAACCTCATCTTTGGAAACATCTGGGTCACTTCAGCTAAAGCTTTCTTAAAGTTCAAGCTTAAGGGAGACAGCTGGAGCAGACAACTTCTGGTCAAGCAGTTCAGGTTTGGCAAAGCTGCGAGTGACTGAAAACAGGTCACCACTACCCTTGCTTCTTCGGCACTGCTCCTGTTCCTAGCTCAAGCAGGCATCATCCACACATGCCTGGTGATCACAGCACTCATCCTTCTCTGCTCATTTGATAAAAAGAATGACCT
Source organism: Falco peregrinus (assembly GCF_023634155.1). Classification (NCBI taxonomy): domain Eukaryota; kingdom Metazoa; phylum Chordata; class Aves; order Falconiformes; family Falconidae; genus Falco; species Falco peregrinus. Next base: position 2,888,787 of record NC_073731.1, read on the forward strand.
AAAAAGCAGTGGGTAGATGTGAACATCAGTTTGAAATGCAGCTCATAAGAAATGAAAGCATTTCTTTGTAAGTTAAATACCTGAAATGGAAGCACAGAAACTTTTGAGTTCTGTTTAAATACAGGGAGATTTTGCTACAGTCATCAGCTAGCCTATGCCTGGACTTCTGTATCATAAGCCTTCTATCGAAACCCATTCATTTCTATTTGTTCCTTTTGCTAATATTGGCCTTTTTAATCTCTATTTGGAAGCACCAGCCCTCCCAATACCTTTAACCATCTTCATTGCACTTTCATTGAAATCAATGGGGCTTTGCAAATTACTGTCGTACAGCTGACTCCATTATGCCCATTACAGATTTAAAAACATGATGACAAGAAGCTAATCTGTACGCACAACTCCCTCTCTTCTGCTGTAAATAACTCAGCCATATAATTTTTTAAGTCCTGAAGTGCCTAAATTATAGACTAACAATATGCAAAATTTCATCTTCAAATAAGTCTACAGGGTTTTTTGTAGCTAAGATAATACAGCACTTTTCACAGACTCAGCTAAACTGTGATAGCTTTTGTTTGTTTTGTCTTGTTTCTTGTTTAAAAATGGATAAAGGCATGTCGGGCCAATTTAATTTAAATAGGATGTTCGGAGACTAAGAACTCAAGTGGCAGAGTTTCAGTTCTACATAATGTTAATAGAAGAATTAACAATCCAGCATCCCTGCACAGCCCTTCAAAACAGGGACTGACAAACTCCTGATCACATTAAAACCAGTTTCCCCTCATCAATACCATGCTGTGCCAGCAAGGAGGGAAACTGCTCCTTGGATATCACCCAGCAGAGACTGGTTTCACCATGGGATACCTCCAAGGTGCCAGACTAACCTCCAGAGCTTCTGGCTAAGACCTTCCTCCAGGCATTGCTGCCCAGATGGTGAGGGAAGAGCACAGCACCATGTTGCTACCTGACCCTGCCTTGTGAAGCCTCGGCAGCCGTAAACGCCTTGAGCTGATGCTATTCTTCCAGCTGTACTTTCCAAGCCCTTCAGTGCTGAATCACAGCAAGCAGATGCCAACAGAACAAAGGGTAAACAAAACCCCACAGCTGCTGTGCCCTGTGCCAGTGATTTCAGGGACTTTCTGGTGCCAACAGTCTATGGCAGAGTTTTCATTTGTGCCCTGGAGCTGGTGCAAGGAAGTGGAGGACAAAATGCAAGTGAAACATGGGGACAGGAAAAGTGTGGGAGCACAGACAAGATGCTGTTCCCTTTTCTGTGGCTATTCAACAGAGAGCTGAAAGAAACACAGTGGAGTCTGAAGCTGGGACAGCCAAGTCCATCTGATGCCAAAAAAAATAGGAAGAATCCCAGAGCTGGCTCCTCCTGGCACAGTGAGCCTTGCATTGCCACCTCCAAAGCCACACAAAGCAGCAGTGTGCTGGCAGGGGACAGCAGCACCGCCAGCCCCTGAGGTGGCTTTTCTTCCCAGGGGCTGTGAGCACCAAGGACACATCCCACAGGTCCCAGCTCCAGCAAGGAACCTCATGACGTGCCCTGTGAGACCGCTCTTGCCTGGCCAGCAAAACCCTCCCCTGAGCAGCAAGACAAGACACCGTGGAAGGAATAAAGCGGTTTTCCCCAAATAACTTTCCTTCTACTGTGGGTGGGGATGATTTAGCCCATTGTGCAATCTCCACTGCTGTGTAATTTATATTCACTGGGGTGCCAGAACTGCACAGTCTCCTCTAAATATAAGCAATTAACTCCCATTAGCATTAGCGGGAATCACTCAGGAGACTATCCCCCATTATTGATTATCTCGTTTTTGTACCAACTCAAAAAAAAAAATGTACAAAGAAAAGAAAATCACATAGTTAGTGGCCTTGGCTAAGTTAAGGCAGGCAAATTAGATTCATTATCATTCTTGAGCTAAACAGTGGGGCTTATTAGAATGTAGTTCATTTACATACTTTGATCTGATGGGTGTAGATACCTAATTATACAGCAGCCAGCAACTTATTTTTGATGGTTTTTATTAATTAATATTCAGTATTATAATTAAATGCACAGGCTGCTCTTCTGCAAATTCTTTTTTGTTGTTGTTGCTTCTAAAAGAAAAATAACTTTAGAAACATACCTGTGAAATACATGATCAGCAACAGGATGCAACAGAAATGTACTCCGCCACTTACAACAAACGTGGCCCAGAGCTTTGCCTGTTACTCCACAACCCATCCTTCACAGCTAGCAATGCCCCTGATGTTAAACCTGATACCAGAAATATGCTCCTTTATGAGTATCTATATCTTTAAGTAATATAACGGCTTATATATATTCATCCTCTCTTTAATGTAAATATCTTATTTTGATACAGTTTAACAAAATCAGTCATTGATGTGACTGACTTTGGCAGATCTTGGTATCTCATACAAAACAGAAAAATTAGTGTATCTTAATGCAAAATTTTGAAATTGGTTTTGAAGAGGGGAAAAAATAGGACTAGTTGTACTCTGTTGTCCACATTTTTTAACGACTATATTACGTAAACATAAACATGGTAAGAAAAAGGAGATAAACACATTAAAACAATCTCCTGTAGACACACATATGGTTTATATAAATAAGCAAGAAGGCCATATTGTGTTCTTTGTGTGGCCTCAAGAAATAGAAGGATTAATTTCTTCTTTTACCTGCATGGCTCTGTTCCCACAAGAAGGTAAGCGCTGTGCTCCCAATCCAAGAGAGCACTTGCATGCATGCTTAATATGAAGCATACACCTTCAGTGTCTCTTGTGACATGCTGTTTTAAAGAGAAGCACAGGGTATACATTTTGATGAAAAGCAGAGTGCTCAGCAGATGACAAAGTTATGTCCTCTCAGCAATCAGTACGATGCGAGAGAATGTAAGAGCAGAATTCAGCCATATGAAAATATATGGACATACCAAAGATTAAAATTAGGTACCATACACGTAAACAGAGGCAGGACTTGGCTTAGAATTTCCACATTAAGTGCTGGTACTATTTACCATGGCTGTGACAGCAAAGCTATGCGTAGACATACGTGCAAATGTTGATCTATCACCCGATGTGATAGCATAGTGGCTACAGATTTTAGATGTTCGAGTTCTGCACCAGTCTGCATCTGTCAGAGGTCTCTTGGTCTGAGCAGCTCAGAAGCCTCCTCTGCAAAGTGGGCACTTCTGCAGGAAAAGGCATATCCATCCTGTTAAAACTCCAGGAACTGCCTGCTGATTAGGTCATTAAATAAACCAGCCATGAAGGGTGGCATTATGTACAGATCACTGTAAAGGAAATAATAGTAGAATAAATATAGCAAGCAAAGCTGACTAAGCCTTCAAATACAATGAACCTTTTTCCTGAGCCGGCAGTGCCAAGCAAGCTGAAAAATTAATTTACTATTTGTTACCATTTTTGTTACGATTGGTATCTTTACAAGTCTGAGCCATTAGCATGTGAGTTTACAATTATCCTCTGAGCCTTGTAATGTCCTGTCATTTACCTCCAGGGATTTATGTCAGAATCCAACTCAGTTCGTAAGTGATCTTCCAGTAGGACAGAATGACAGCACCATTATAGCTCCCTCCAGCAGATGATGGTAATGATATTATTATTCCCCTGATCAGCTTGGTGATGATTGTTTGAACTTTATCAGTATTAATAGAGAAAATAATAAAGGTATTAATATTTGAAAGCTCTCTGTATTGTGTTTAGTATCATATTATTGCTACATTTTATGGCAAGTACTTTGACATTTCAGTGAATTTCCATTTACAGTATTACCACGATAATCTACTCATTTTATAATTGCTTCTGGACACTTGTAAGGTTTAATTTCTGATATTTCCTCTCAATAGAGGGTCCTGCATATGAAATTGATATACAATTATCCTCACAAATTTGCATTGTTAGCCTGGAGTTGGGGGGAGGGGTTAAAACTGCCAAAAATATTCTGTATGGCTACTGGACCAAATAAGGCCTTATTGGCTCCTTGGGTTTCAAGTGGCCAAGATTTCTTCTAGTTTGACAGCAGAAGTGTCCTCTCTATTGTAGCTATTTAAAATATCCATGCTACCCTCTTGACAGGACAAAAGCTGCTAAGCAACCCAGACTGACAATTTCAGAAGGAACTTCACAATGGACAAGAACATGTCAAAAAATCTCCTTACCCTAGAAAAACATCAGGAAGACAGAAGATGAGAAACACTTCCTTCTAGGGAAAGGTAGCACGCATAATGATTGGGTTGGGATGGGGCCATCCCACATGTACATAACCTGAAACTAATTGACGGAGAGAAACAAACCAGCTGATAAAGTTTTGTGAGATTAGTTTTCTGATTTTGGTCTTTGCAAGGAACTGAGGCAGGAAGAAATGCAGAAAGGGGTAATATAGATGGACTCACTAAAGCCGTAGCTCATGGGTTTGTGTGGAAGAAAGAAAGGGTACAGAGCATGTGAACAAGAATTTGCACTTCATATCTGCCTCGACATTATTTTTTGAAAGCATTCTAGCAAGCACTTGCCCTATGCCATGCTAACTTCTTCACATTGGTGTAGATGTTCCTGCAGAAGTACAGATTTCATTCCAGTATCTGCACACAACGCTGAGTTTCCTCAATTCTTCTTGTAGCAACTTGGACAAAGTTAAAAAAGCTAGAATTTTGTAGCTTTACAAGACCATAAGTTCTGACTCCTTAAACCCCATTTTTCTAAAGGGAATCACATAAAAGAAAACTGACATTAAGAAAAATGCAAACAGTAGTCTGTCACCTCCTTAGTTTTGCGAGTGAGGCATCAAAGAGGCAACAAAGCTGGCAACAGTAGAGGCAACAACTAATTCTCATTTTGAGGCTCAGCTTAAGCCAGTTTATTTGCTTTACTCTCTCCAGTTCCAGAGCAGCAATATATTAACAGCTTGTAAATCGATGTATCTGAACATTAGGCGATAGATCCTATATGAAATGTTTATAGTACTATGCGATAACTGAGCAAGATGCGCTCTTAAAAAGTGTCTCTGGTATTTCATAGAATCATGTTCTCAACAGCTCTTGTGAGAGCTGCTCCTCAGCCTTCATAGCCAAAAATGAGGTGCTAAGAGGACTGAAGAGGAAGGTGTTTAAACAATAGCCAGTTCACTAGACGATCCGTGCATGGTATCATGGTAGCTTTTGGGAGCGCTGATCACCCATGGCTCCCTATAGAGATGCTTTTAAACAGACAAGACAAACGGTGTTTAGAAGGCAGCCAGGGTTACTAAATAGTGCCTGGATCCAGACATCTGTTTCAGATGAAGGGCTAAATCCTAACACTCAAGAAACTATTTCAGTTTTAAGTTTTGCTCTTAAAATTCTGACTGTGTAAGACATGAAACGAAGAGATCTGGTCTAAGGATCCACTGTCCAAACAGGCAGAATTCACTTGCACTATGAAGAAGACTCAGTTACCAGGTATGGTATTGAAAGTAAAATCCACAGTAGTTTTAAGATGAGATACTACTTATTTTCCATGCTTGTACTTACCTACCAGCACACAGAAATGCTGACAGCCAAAATCACAGCATTTCCTGTTTTCAGTCAGTTCTCAGCACAGACCTTTCTTGAACATCGTTCATTCAAGTTTCACCCCAGCTTTCAGCTTGGCCACAGATTTGCATCTTTCTTTGCAGCCTCCTAGGGCAGGAAGTGTTGACATTCCCCATGAACTTAGTGAGCAGCGCTAAGAGCAGCCTCATTAGTTCAGGTTCTCATGTAGCTCTCGAGAGCTCCTGCCTGCGCCAGGTCTGCATTTGTGCCAATGTCTGATTGCAGTAGAAGTAACATTAAAGGGAACCCCTAGGCTAGTCGGCTGTCTTACAATTGTATTAGCCTCACTGTCTTTGTCAGGCTTGTTCTCTATGGAATTGCATATCCACTTAAGGTTATGAATTTGATTTATCTTCGAGATTTGAGGCGAGTTTCAATCCTTGTGGAAGCAAAAGAACAATAGCATGGAGCAGAAGAAGATACAGGGAAGATATATCTGTGCCTGAATTTACCACACATGGCTTTGTCAAGGCACTTCAGTCCTGATTTGCAGACCTTTGCAGTACACATTTCTTGTGTAGGGACTACTAAATTAGTTCTGATTTACATCATTGTGGGGAGCATGAAAAAATACTGATCTGAGCCAACAAAACACACACATATCTGAACTGAGGTGTCAGGAGGCACAGATGTATTACACCACCTGCACTACTTGTGGGATGCTCCTTCCAGTTAATTCTACAACACATTCACTTTGAGCTAACTTGCACGGTGTTAAATTACAATTGTATTGATTTTTCACAGCATTAATTTCATGGTGATGCTTTAAATTGCTTAAGGCTCTATCTGGAATAGTGCTGAACTTGGGACAAAAGAAGAATGGAGGCATTTTTAGTGAGGCAACAGAGGTCACTATGAGATACCATGTAAGCTGCTTCCATTCAGTACAGCGTACCACAGGCTGCATTTTTCCATGAGTCACCAGAACTGGAGAACTGTCTTTTACAGCAGATTTCAATATGGTGTTTATTGTCAACCTGGAATTCACTTAAAAGTTTTTTCCAACTGACAGTCAGAAGTATAACTATGAAGACACTTTAGATCCCGTGGACGTCCTCAGACCACTTGGCAAAGAGCCATGAAGCTTCCCAGCTGCAGGTTCACAATATACAGTCTGCAGCCAATTTCTAGATAATACTGGAATACTATATCCAGCTACAGTGCAGTTCATATGGATGTTCCACTTTGCTGCGATAGACCTAAATCTTGCATTCTTCAAATCAGTGGGAGTTTTGCTTGAGGAAGAAATGAAAGATTAGGGCTGCAGAAAACACAGTGTCAGTAATTTGGCAGCCTGATTTTATAATAATCTTTGTCTAATGATTATTTAATATTGTACTAGGCTATTTAAAAGAATATTCTACAAAGTGTTGGAGCTTCCTTTTCAAAGCTTGTGTAAAATGTGATTTTTAATTAGCAGCTTTAGATATGTAGTGTGTGTGAGAGAATATTAGTATTCCATAAAAGCTGCTGTCAGCATAAGTTACATGGAGAAGCACAAAATAATATGAATACTTAATAGCTAAAATACTTTGTTTAAAATAGATTTGCTAGATTCTGTAGAAGCTCCACCTTGGAAACTTAGTTTTTTTCTTTTTTTTTTTTTTTTTTTTAATTCAAATTCTGTTATAAATAAATGAGTTAGGAGCTATGACCATAAATGACCTGACCACTAAGGGAATATATTAAAATTTACTTTTAAGTACTTCAAAGCATTTCACTTTATTTATGTACAGATACTGGAATAATTCACAGAGCTTGTGACTACAGCTCTGGAAATTACTCACCACTGTAAATGTTCATAAAAATATTATGATATTTACAGTAGGTGTCAACTTGGTAATTTCCACTGGTTACTGACACCACTAACTCTAACCAAGCTTAGAATATAACCCCTTCCTTAAAAAGATCTGGTGCAACCAGTACTAATTCACTGTGCATCACAAGGGCAAATACCTTTTATTTGAAGGTTTTACCTTTGTTAAAAATCATAAAACAAAAGCAAGCTTTCCCGGCATGTACGGTGTGTCCAGGAGCAGCAGAGGGCACTCACACTCTATGGTACACAGCCTGCATTGCTCTGCAGCATGTTTGCATTTTCTGCAGCACTGTCAAGAGCTGTCAAGCCCTGTGCAAGCACAAGTCTCCCCTCTGCCTCAAGAAAATTCCACAGAAATTTTATTTTAATTCCATATAAATTATTGTTGTACTTGGGAAGAAAGATAAAGGAGAAAAAAAAAAAAAAAAAAAAGCAAACCCACACCACAATTCCCTTGCTCAGACCTAGGAAACCTTTGCACACATCCTAAGGTCCTCAGGGCCAAATCCTGTGGGTCTTAATCACTCAGCAAAAGGTACCAATTCTTGAAGAGCTCCCCAATAGGCAGAGGAAGAAGGATTTGGCCATCAGGCATAAGAGAAGCAAGGAACCAAAAATGTTTCTTAAATTGCCTAAAGCTGAGGCATGATTTTTTTAAAGCCAGAAATATCATCAGCATTGGTTGATACGTGATCCTGACATGCTACTATTAAAATCATTACTATTAAAAGAATATCTAAATTAACACATCTTGTGTTCCCTAATGTTGCGTGATGGCTTGATTTCTCCCTTCACAAAGGACTTTTCTCAGCATATTCCCTTTCTGACCTAGATAAAAAAATTTCTTATTTTTCCTCTACTTCTATAAGGTAATGGCATGGCGAAGAATGTGATGTGCAAGCTACAGATGGCACTGAAAGAATCCAAGATTCTAAAAATACAGTGAGTTTTACAGGAGAGGTTTCGTAAGGTGGCTGTCTCCTCCTTGACATCACTATTCAGCGGGCTATTGGAATGGGACTAATTTAATTAAGAGAACAGCTCAGATAAAACATTTTTGTCAGATTCTCCAAGTCCTATTCACCTTGCTTGAGAACTCAAGCAAGTCTTCTCTTAAGCAGTCCAGTAATACACCTCCCATCATGCCAGCTTCGCTGAGCATAGCAACAATAGGAGCAATTGGCACAAAGAAAACTACTGAAGTTAATGTAAAGTTTATCATATTATTTTTCCAATGGTGACCCAACGGTCAAGGCAATTGCTGGCAAGAAATTGTTCGCTGCAATCTTGATCTTTCACTCCTCAAAAGCTCCAGGTGAGTTTTATTTGCAGTATTTGTATCTGAAACCCTCACAGCTTGCCACTAGCTCATTTCACTCCTCTGCTTTCCAAAGTATCTGAAGCAAAAGCAGCTATTTCTAAGCAATAAACAGCAATTGTGGGTTTGGGGTTTTTTTGCAGTGATCATTGCTATTGGGTGGGGGTTTTTTTCGTGAAAAACATAAGAAGAATGGTGAGACCATAATACAGTTAAAATACAAACCAGGCTGTTAATTTGACTGTGCTCCAGTGTCTCCTAGCATGAAACTTCATTTCCTAATAATAAATTTCTATATCTGGTTTCAGTAAGTAATCAAGTACCGCAAATCCACTTTGCATTTTAAAAAGAATAGTCTATTTTTAAGGAAAGAGAAAAAGATGAAGAAGATGGTTTTGTGGCTAGACAATACAGTTCTTCAGGATCCCAAACGGAACCGCTATATTCAGTGAATGCTGGGGAGGTGCGTGACAGGGAAAAACGGGAGAAGAAAGGGAGCCAAGAAGAAGAGGGTTAATAGAAGTTTTCCAATCTAACATTTTCAAAGTAAACACATAAACAATGAAAAAAGACTTCTATCTGACCAAGGAAGAAGAGTGTTAGAAGGATGTAATGCAATCCCTGCAGCATTTCAAACTCTACTTCAAATCTAGGTCTCTTTCCTCATAGCATGTTCATTGCTTGCAGCAAAAATGGGTTCTTTTAAAGAGCACGTCCCTTTATCATCATAGAACCAGCAGTTTCAGATTTCATACTTGTGATCTCAATAGCTTGCAGAAATTTATATTCAGAACACAACTTTGGTGTATAAAACCAGGAAAAAAATGTCAGACAATATATTTGTATATCACCCAGCAATCTGAGAAGGGACTGGTGTATTTTAGCTGTCCCAACACTGGTTTTCATACTTCAGGAAAAAAGGAAGGGAAGACTCAAACCCCAAAAATATTGCTTTATATACTGTTTGAGAAGTGGAAAGGATGGGTCACCATTAAATGACTGTTTACTGCTTTATTGTTGAGTGACTGTTTCCTAAGGAAACGTGCTGTCTGCAGTCTTTTAGATTCACCTGTTAAAGCCTTCAGTGAAAAAATCACTGGTTTAGTACATCTAAGTGTGTGTATGTATGTACAAACACTTGAAGTACTCATTTACCCTAGTTAACACTCCCAATTATACTTTCACCTGAGAACTGGATTTCCTTGGTTTGATAAATTATAAGGCAGTCTGCTCAAACATCAGTCTTCCTAGGGCTCAAATTTTTGTGCAGTCATGTATACAGAGGGTTAGTGACACACTAAGATATGCACGATGTGCTTGGTACTTCACAGGATTGAGGTCAGAATGTTTTTTTCATGCAAAATCCTTTAAAAGTCTTGATGCCACCTTTGCCTCCTTTTCTGTACAACATATTTCAAAAAGAGACACGATGGAGCATTCAAGCCTCCGTGTTTCTTTTCTAGTGGTTCAGAAAGAGCACAATGTCAGCTTAAAGCAAGTTATTGCCGTATCCCCTAAATGGATCCAAAAATTCCTCCAGTGCCTTGCCAAATGCATATTAATAAAAACACATATGAACCTGGATTTCCATTTTTTTTTTTCTTTGTCAGGCCTGTAGCCAATCTAGTATAAAAATCTCAGGGAAAAACACACAAGTGTGACCAAAGGCAGACACTGGGCATGCCGACCCCTGAACCTGTGATGTAACCTTAAAGAGGAGCTCTGAGTCCGCAGTCCTGATGGCCAGAAGAGATACTCTGAATCACAGAGAGCTCCAGGAAAGCAATGAGATCTCCTCCAATGAAAATACTTCCACCCACATGAATCCTGATCTTGGATATTTCTCGCTGGTATAATGACTTTTTCAAGATGGCATGGAAGTTAACTTAACTTGAATTTCCTGGCTTTCGAGAAATTATAGGCACTATTTACTCTTTCGTTTTTTGCCTACCACATTTTTAGTTAAATTAAATTCCCTATGCATGGTTACCTATAAAGTACATATTACTTACCTGCATCTTCAGATCTCTTACAGTCCCGTGGGTAAATCCATAATTAGTTGGTTTTGTAAAATGCATATTATTTACTTGACAGGCCAGAATGGCTCTAGAGGAACTGTCCTCATGTCTTGGTTAAGTGCATAATAAAGTAAGTTTTTAAAACCCGTATTATGTTCCCCACATTGAAGCCATTGCACCCCATTTGTCAAATATTCATACTTTTGTTAAAAAAAAGTGAATTATTTACTCAGTCAGCCAAGTTAGCATGTAATTATGTATTTAGGAGGTGTGCAATGTGTAGTAAAAAAACCTCATGAAAACATATGGGAAAAATGACTTTGCAGTATTGGGGTTTTTTAAAGCAACTATATCCTTACCACTTCCACCATTTCCTCTCAAAATACCATGTTAAGAACAACAACTATTTCATGAAAAAAAGGGTTCAACCAAGCACTGCTTAGCAGGATACTTATATATTTAATTAAATTTTCAGACTCATTTCATATGTAAAGGGAGCATTTGTGCTCTTCCAAGGCCAGAGATATTTCACAACATTAGAGTAAAACTTTGTTTTATACACTCCTACTTACTTAGTCCTTTAGGACTGATTCTTACTAGCATAAATGCATGTTGTTCCACTGAAGGAGGCAGTGGCATGTTAATCAGTGACGCAGAGGGTCTGAATCATCATGTCCTAGAAATCATGTACTATTACTTTCCAGTGGATATTTCAAAGCATAAAGGTTAGGAGACCAAGGAGTGCTTGTGAGTATATTCAGATCATTGCAATGGAGACCTTTCAGGGTGACCATTCTCCATTAAAAACGCCGGCAGAAAGTCAATGCATCATTTTCATGCAACTCTGAGGTCTTATGGAGGATACAGGTTGTGCACAGGCTTTGAGGACTCTCAACTGCAATGCACGTCACACAATTGCATTACTGACAAACCAAAAGCGTGTAGTAATTCACACAACAGTAATTCTAGACAACTGCCCAAGTACCATTCGAGTCTATTAAACATCTGAACATATACTGTACATTGCTACATATTCTGGAACAGGTTCATAAAGGTACTGAAATGCCAGTTTCTATCGACTTTACTAAGTGAGATACTCAGGTAACTAAAAAGTCATCCTCTTGTGCGTTTGGACTGTCAGTGTACCAACAGACCGTTTATGAAACTGAAGTAATTGGACATCAGGTTATCAGCAGCATAATGTAATCTGGAGATCTGAAACTATCAACAAAGGTTTAATGTTAAACAATCGGAGCCAAGTTTGACCTCCCCGATCTTGTATCATGCTTAGTGCTGCTAAACTGAACGAAAATGACGTGGTGTTTAGTAATCAGTAAAGTGACAGCTGTTCAGAAAGGGTGATTCACATCAGCTTCTTGAGTAGAAAGGGCATCCTTCTAAGTATCTGATGTTCATTCACTGGGGGTAGTTAGATAAGAATTCATCACCCCTCTCCCATGCACAATCACCTCCCAGTCTTTCCTCACAGCACTGCTGTTCCACCCATTTCAGATGACACACCAAGATATCTCTGTAGCTCCTCAGCCCAGTGTCCAGGTGTAGAGTGAGACAGAAGCTATAATGCTATGCCTTGGGGGGTGGGCACTTCCTCCAAATCACAGCTCAACACTAAAAGCAACCAAAACAACAATATGTCCTGCCACATGGCCCAGGTCAGGTAAGAAAGCACCAGCTGCCCTCAAAACCTCATTCACACACATTTAAGTTTACTCCTTCCCCTGAGTACTGCACTGAGGCCAAGTTACACACCAAAAGCATGATGTATTGCATAAGGAACTTGCCATAAGTAGAATATGACTCCTTTCTGGAATCTGCTCAGGTTATGGGCACACAATCAAATGCAATCAACGCACAGCAGCTAAACAAGTTAGCACCTGTCAGCTGGGCCTCTAAACCTGCCTCTGGAAGCGCCTTTATGTTCCACCCAGAAAGGGCCGTGCAGTGAAGTGCCTTCACCCCTGGTTCGTTTGGCTGTTCACTACCTCTCTGATGAAAGTTGCCACCTTCACATTTCAGCTGGCAAATACAAATCTGTGAGTGCTCTCATTTGCTTAACTGAAGAGGCAAGGAAAAAAAAAAAAAAGAAAGAAAAAAAAAAAGAGGGGAAAAGAATTAGATGGCTTAGCTAGACCTCAAAACCTAGTTGGCTACACCAGCACTAAAGTGCAGAAAGACAGATTCTTATTTTTTTTTTTTTCCCAGACAGCTGGCTAAGCTGGTAGGGGTGATGATCTCTAGGACACCAGTAGCAACAAATACTTCGGAGGAAATTAAGCCACTTTTACAGCACTCCTCTGGAATAGCTCCAGTCCAGCCTGGCTGCAACAGAAAACATGCTACTTTAAGTCCCTGTGGAAAGGGTCTTGATTTCAGTCAGTAGTCTGAATAAATATGAAGAAGAACACACAAGGCAAAATCAGACAGGTTCCTTAAACAAAGGCTATGATTAATTTTAAACTATGTTGTCCGATCATATTGATCATCGTAGCCACTTACACTTACTATAAATCTACTAGAGTTTTCCTGTTTTATTTCTTTACTTCAATACAAAACCAAGGACTGTCTCCCACAATTGGCTAGATATTTCCTGAAATAACACATGAGTGGTGGCTATTTTACCCAGCAGGTTTCTTTATCACCATGGAGCAGGGAAGTTGACAGGCTTTGTGTCTGAAACGTAGTTAGCTTGTGGGAGTATGGTCATAATGAAAGTAAAATTTACATTATTGCCAGTATGTGATTGTTTGCTCTTTCAAACACGAGTAAAAAGTGAATTCTGAGGTATGTATTTGGGAGGCTTATTCAATCAATATCTTCAGACTTCCTATATGTCTGTTGAGGGGAAGGGAGGCAACTGGAGGTTTAGATTGGGTTTTCATGCGAAAGCTTCTAAGACCTTGAAAGAGAAACGCATGCTGAAAAATGACAAATGCCATTGGGCCTGAGTCCCATTTCAGTCCCTTTCAGGATTCACCCAGATTAACAGGGAAGAAGCTCTCCCTTAGACGTAGATATAAGGTTTATAAATCCCTTCAATGCACAAAAAGTAGCTGCCCTTCTTCATTAAAGAACAAAAGCTTTAATTTTCTAAGCTAAATTCTTTCAGCAAATACATTTGTAGAACAAGCCTCAAACAGGCCAAAACGCAACACACTGTGACCCTCTTCTATTCATTTCTGAAAGGGTGAAATACAAGAAAACAGAGTATTTGGAACAGAATTAGTCCATGATCTTCTGTTGGTCCAGGGGAGGGAAAAGAAAAAAAAAAAAAAAAAAAAAAAAGAGAGCAGTTTGTGAAGTTTGTTCCAGGGAACTGTAGTTTGCTCTGCAAACACAGCCCCATGTGACACATACAACACTAACCAATCTGTGTGTGTTGGGGAATAATATATATTAACAGCAGTCAAGTCCTGCCTCCCAGATCCCTGGGATCTTTCTTTTCTAGATGCTTTTGGACTTGTTGGCCCCTACAAAATTCCCAGGAAACAAACAGCCTTTTCTCAAACCAGGTATTTTGTTATGAGGTTCTCCACCTATTGATAGCATCTTTTCAGGAAAAGGAGGGGAAGTAGGAAATTCTCCTTCATTCATATAACCTCTTCGCAGGAATAAAATAATATTCTGTAACAGAAGTAGTTTTAGGAACTGCATAGAGATATGCAGAATCATATGGTGGGAAAGGACCCTGAGACATAAGGTCATTTCCCCTTTGAAAGCAAATCACATCCTTTGTACCAGATGTTTGTCTACCGAGTTCCAAGCAGGACACATTTAAAAGAGACTCCAGCGATACAATAACCTCCCTGACCAGGAAGACTTTTTTAAAATGCAGCTTGATTCTTGCTAGCTTCAGTTCAATCCCATTGCTTTGTCCAGTCACAATCCCATTGTGACAGGGAGAGCAGACTTTTACATACATGGAAAGAACACTCATACTCCCTTGCAGACATCAGTGCCTCAGGCTCAGTAATCCATTTCTTCTAATCTTTGTGGGCCACATTTTCTGGGATTCTGATTGTCCTCCTTCTTCTGCTCTAAAATGCATCAAACTGATCCAAATCTTTCCCAAATTACATTGCAACAAATAGGATGAAAAGCTCCAACTGGGACCTTATGAGAAAGGAGAAATCAATGCAACTTCTTGCAAATGTTCCCCAAGAGCTGTTACCCAGGCACTAAAACTAAAAAGGGGATATAAACAAGGTTATTTTTACTAAACTTGTTAAACAAGTTACTGTGTTGTCCCAAAAACCAGCTGTGGACTGAACAGTCATCCTTAGTAGAGTGACACAGCAGTGTCTGATGTTGATTTTATTTGAATGTCATGTTATCTGCTGGGAACAATGTTATCATTGGGCCAGTTTGTTTTAAATAGAAAAAGCAATCTAGATGATGAAGAGGGAGCACATTTTCTTTCCATTTCCCTTTGAAGAAAAGATCAGGAATGATTTCAAATTTGGTTGAAGAGTCTGAATGTTTTACTGGTTTTGGTGGTTGCCAGTTATGCCTATGCATCTCTCCCCACCTCCTTGCCTTGTACAGGAATTATGACTATAGGCTATGCATCTGCTGCAACCATTAACCACGGGAAGATTATGGCTGGGTTTTGGAGTTTCATCAGTGGCCTTTACATAACCCTTTTTGAAGTTATTTTTTCAGGCTGATTGCAGACTCAGGCAGTTGCTTTTGCAATCATTTGCATGCCGCTCATAGATGAAGAGCCTGTTATTCGAAAAGTTTGTGGTCACAGAGATGTTGAGTATGTATTGGTATATGGATGTGTGAGATACACTGGATTCTGAGGACGTTTGTGAGCTGTGCTATAGAGAAGCCAACACAGATCCAAACCCACATGAATTTCCGGACCACAGACTACATAATACAAAAGACATGCTGGTAGCAGTAACACCAGTAAAAGGTGTTTTGCTGCTTGCTAAACAGTGAAATCAGTGCATGTTCTGCTGAAAAGTACAGTGAATTAGCATCACACTGCAATCTAATGTAGCAAACTGAGATCACTCACAGCTAATGTCACAGGACCATCCCTTATTTCTGATAGAACGGTATCTGTTTCGCAGATGAAATGTTCCTCTCCTGATTCACAAGCGCTGCTTAATCCTCTGGGTATGATTTGTGTTGGATGTACAGTCAACAATTATGGATCACTGGTGACCAAAAGATACTACAGTAAGTATAGAAGTCAAATGCACTGGTCAACATATTGGACTTTGATATTTTTTGTTGTCACTCTATCCAATTACTTAAGAACTATTTCTTAATGAGTGGACTTACAAAATGGTATTATTATATCCTTTGAAGTAAAACTAGGTCTCAATCTGCCTATTTTTTTTTTCATTTTCCTTAAATCAGCAAATCCGCTACATAGCCTCTTGCTGATTTTAAGAGGCATATGGTTCTTAATCCAGCAGTGTATGAATTATGGCAGTAAATGGCTTTGAAAGTGCCTCGAAAGCAAAAATATGGAAATTTCCCCCCCAAGAGACTAGGATGAGCAGTCATTATTTTTGCGATTGCAGAGAACACTGCCCAAGTGTTCCAAGACTGCGTGTGTATAATTGTTTGTCTCTTTCTTGCTTTGAAGTATTTTTTTTTAAACTGTAAAACCTCAGACACACTCAAGGACAGCTTCCACAGCTTGGTCAAGAACAGTAGCATATCTACATATTCACCAAGTCATAAATCTTCTATACTTTGGCTATGCATATATGACACATGACCCTTATTTCTCCCTCGTGGTTGCACTCTGAGAGACAATAGAGGTCCACTAAAGCACACAGCCTCCCTCTTAGGTAATATTTCATATGTATCTCTTTACAACTACCAACACATCAAGGTAACTGAGCTGCAGTCTGGGAGGGGAGTTTAACCATAATTGTCTTAAATTGTCTAATTTGGATAAAAAGAGCAAGAAAATTCCCTCATCTATTTGGTAGTATAATAATGTCATCTATACATTTCTTGCCTTGTGGTATTCTGTTTCGTAAAGGGGAATGAACTGTACTCTGAATCCTTTGGATATTTGGTTCGATCTGTCTGTCAGACATTAATTAGTTTCATAGCAATCTCTCACTGCTGTCTTGTGGAAAGACAGCAAGACTGAAAAATAAGCCAGGATGACAAAGGGAGAGCTTGACTTGCTTCTGACCAAAGAAATCTGTCATCAAGAAAAGGTTCAGAACTCAGATCTGAAGCTCCTTTGCCTGCCTTGTGGGAGTACAGATGACTGGATTAAAACATTAACACGTTATTATACACAAAATTATCTTTTCAAAGAATGGTGTATTTGCTCATTTATTTCTATGTACATAAACAACTGTAGAGAGGGAGATTTTCAGAGCAGAGCATTGGAACTCAACCATGCGACTCTTACTAATGACAGTGGCTGTTAGGCAGCCAAAATGCCGAACGAGGTTTCCAAATTAACCTTAAAATAACATTATGGAGGCCTCAGTAGCAGCTCTGCAGTTAAATCCATATTAAAATTTGCACTTGGAGCATCGCTAATGTCCCAGGATTTCCTGCTCAAATTGCTCTGCATCATCTTCCTATTTTACATACTGAGGTCTAATTCTCTGCTTCGTAACAGCGTTTTTTAACACTTGTACAAAGCATATTTGCAGCACCAGCAGAAAAGTGCTACAACAGATTAAAGAGTCATGTCCTAACTCCAGGAGACAAGGGAATTTTTTCATGTATATTTAAATATATTAACTTTCACTCAGAAAGAAATTTTAAACTGTCCCATTAAAAAATCTGGAGCTCAGACTCCCATCTCATGTCCACTGCTAGCAGTAAAGAATCATGTGCCCTAAGTCACACATAGACATTTTTGTAGATATTTTAAAGATGGGCCTTTTGATATATTTTTTAACATAAATTGATCCCTCTTTCATTATTAGTTTTCTCCAACTCCAGCAGACAAGATCAACATTTGGTTCAAGATAGTGCATCCCCTTTGCACTGCTGCCCCTGCCCCCCTCGAATTTCAGCACTGAAGTGGAGAGTAGCTCCGCATGTTTCTGCCTCTGTACACAAAGATCACTTCAAATATGGTAAAATGTGGGATTTTTCCAAATCTATACTGTCTTCTAACACTTTCCTTCTATACCAAGCCTTCCTCCATAAAGGAAGCCTTTCTCTTTCCTGCTCATTACTAACAACAAACCTGCTGCCTTCAATGGCTTGTGTTCGTGCACATGTGACCCACCAAATTATCAATATACTTGTCTCTTGGGCAGCAGCCTGTATTTGCCTCCCAGTGTCATCACTGCCTCAACTGTGCTGGCATTCCACACCTGTGGAAATTTCAAATTCCATGTATGCCACGTGCTGCTGTGCTATTTCTTCAATCACTTTGTGATTCCTTGCTTCTATACTTCATCCCTCATAGGTTCCTGAACCTATGAAAATAATTTTATTTAGGCTGCTAAATACAGACACTGGAGTTTGAAAATGCTGATTGGTAGGTTGTGTTTTGACATGCAAAATGTATATGAGGCTTACATTACAACACTAGTTTGCAGAACTGGCATGACGATAAACTGCTGGTTTATTTTAAAAAACAGAGGGGGCGTGGGTGAGGAGGGGAAACAAACTAATCAAGTCTTCTCTGAGGCATTTTATCCCTAGGGTGTTTTAAAGAACATGTAGCAAGACCAGGGCTTGCTCCATCTACCACAGAAAAAAAGTGAAATGGCCTGGCAGTACACAGCCTGAAATACATCCCTCCAAAGAGGGACTCAGCAAGGAGTGGGTCTATCACCTTATTCCCACTCCAGAAAAAGAGAAAAATTGGTTTGCTCAAAACATAGGAGCAGAGACAAGATCACTGATTCTTTCTCTTTGCTTAAAAAAATTCAAGAAAAGGTTGCGTAGAGATCCAGGGTTGGTTGGAGTCAGGGCTGGCAGCTACCAAAGACAATTGGTAGGCACATGCACATTGGACAGTAGGCTGTTCAGCTGCATGGACCTCATCTGCTGTCCATCAACATGCCAATGCTTAGAGGAAGACTGCCCAATAGCCCACCAGGCTTATGAAACAACTGATGAATTGACAGTTTTTTAATAGTTAACCAAATTCCAAAACTTTTTTACATTTAGCATGTTACTGGTGCTTACCCACAGAAAAGATGAAAATGGAAGAAGTGACACCAAACCGAACTTTTCATCTACTATCTTATCTTAGCCACAATAGGCAAACCAAGACACTTAACACAGGTTTTCTAAGGATTTCTAAGGCAGACACAGCTAATACTGAGCGTCAATACAGCTTATTCCAGGCAAACAGAGCAAAATACAGTGTCCTGGCAGAGATGCAAAGCTTGATGCTAAAATAGCCAAACTTGAAACATCATAGTGAAGACTTGGGCATTTGTGCTATCAGATCCAGGGCAGAAAGAACACTTCATACTTAAGGGCTCCATCCCTAACGAGAGCAAATGTTGGACAAAAGTGGGCAGAAGTAGTAAGATTCTTCAAGGTTTAGTTAGAAGACCTTCCTCATGTCTCATCAAAGAGATGATACATATCTACAGGAGTTCTGACATGCTCATTAATGGCTGTTTGCTACCCTACAAATTCCTCATATAACCATTCCTCATTCTCTGACATAATACATCAATGAATCCCATACACCTTTCTGCTTCACCTTAACTGCAAAACGATGATACAATCATTAAAAGTGAGAATTCACTAAAATATGAAGAACATGCCAGATTCCTTACTTGCTTTATATAGTATCTTATTCAGTTTGCAACAATTTCAATATTAGTTCCTCTAACCTCTGATAGATACTAATGCAACATTTTAAGGCAGCTTGCAGTAATGCAGCCACACCAACAACTTGGAGTGCCTCATGCAATTTAAAAAAATACACATTTCAGCTTACCACAAAAGAGATATGGAAGCAACTAGGGAAGAGCATTCTTGCTGGGACAAGGAAGCTAGCCTCTCCTTCAAAATATTTCAGATGCTTTGCCAGTCAGAACCCTAATCTAAATCAGGTTTGGGGGGCAGGGACATGGAATGGTTTTGAGAACTCCTAGTTTCATTCTAGCTAAATATGCCATGGAAAAATATCCTTTTACTTGATTTATTTCCAGTGCCTTTTCCTTGAGTGAAATTTAAATCTCATGTATGTGAAAAAAATCACAGGCAACTGCAGTGCAGCTACAATTTCTTAACAGAGATCCTTAAGGAGAGGTTCCTAAATCCATACATTTCTGCTGAGCCTAGACCTCACACCAGACCATCTCCTGGACCACAACACATCAGATGACGTTTCAGAGGGTCACCTAATATTGCCAACCCATGAGGTACAGTAGGAATACCAGAACTGTGGGAAAGGCAAGTTACAGTTGTCTTTCCAAATCTCCAGCAGATTGTTTCATGGTCTGGGTAAAGATACATTCAATTTCATCCAAACCGGTTCTCACATTTTCTTAATAAGTACTTGTGTCAAAATGTTTCAGTTGTCAGAATATTCACCTCTGAGCCCGAGCATGTAAGTACAAGTCCACACATTAGTTTATCCATCAATATACTGTCTGTATTTTTGTCTATGCATTCCTAAAGTGCCCGTCACCCTGATGCATAGATGCCAGTTCGAATTCTCACCCCATGTTAGTTTGACAGCACTGTCAACAGGGAAGACAGAGCTGTACTGTGCTTCAGCTAAAATATGAAACCATGGCTACTTCTGTCCATCTCTGCTAGCTACTCTGGAAGCTGGTGGCTCCACTTCAAGAGAAGTAGCAGGTATAATCCACTGTTCAGGTCACTGTTCCCTTCTGCAATAAAACAGGTTATAAATCCCAAGCCTGGGCAAAAATCTTCCTCATTGCAGATTGGCAGATGGCTCACGTGGCAAGCTCCCTATCAAGGTCTTAGGGAGACTGTTAAGTATGAGAGAAACATCACATACGAACAAAATTGATTCTGTTCTTTATCCTACACAAATCCTAAGCAAGGAGCACATCATCCTTACAGAAAAGCCTCTCCTCATGTCCAGACCTAGAAGAGATGGAAAATTGCAGCTCCTGTAGCATCAGCACCATTTTAATAGCTGAATGCAGAACTAAAAAAACAGGCATCACTTCCAGGTGCAGACAGATGTCTGATGTGAAGATATTGGCTGCCTCTTAACAAAAATGACAGACATTTCTGGTAAGGCTTTTCTTAACAGATGGCAAAACTTGGGTCCTACTGATTGTGGCAGGATCTGAGGGCATTCAGCACGTAGCAGGATCAGGCCCAAATGGATCTGTACACCAGGTTTCATCCAGTTAGTTAAGAAAAGGTATTGGTGTGAAAAGGATGTTCAGACACTAAGTATCAGATTCAGAAAAAAAGAACAACAAACCTATACGGTATATTGTGATGTTTCCTTGTGTATACTGTATCAATGACTGTGTGGTATGCTCACTGAAAAACCAGCCCTTGGTAATTGTCAGGGAACTTCATTCTGAGTGCAGGCTCTACTGGAAATTAATTGCTTCGGTGCAATCTGAACCACATCATAAATGTCATGTAGAAGTTGCAGGGAGTGAGGAGGCAATGACAGCTCTATCCGCACTGTTTCATTTAAAGGTGGGTAAAACACACTGCGACAGAAGTGCTCTTCATCAATAATTTAGTCCGCAGTGTAAAGCCAAGCCTTGCCAAAGATGCCAGGGGAGCAGCTACCTCCCTGGTTTTAATGACACCAGCAGGGAGGGGTTGAGGGGCCAGCTCAAATCAACATTCATTGCACATCTGGGCATGTCGGCAGATGAAGATATCTAGGACTGAGCTGACAGGACAAAGGGTTGAAAAAAGAAGTGTAACCTAGAAAACCTTTACTTTGAATTCTTTGTATAAATTCAAGGGGGATGACAGTTCCTAAGGTCATCTTACATAATAAAACTACAGTGATCTACATAGAGAATTTTAACTCTTTCCAACACATAATCAAAGAAACCGCAAGTTAAGTTATATTATTCACTTTATGAATGTAAAATGCAGAATCCTTAATTCTCAGAAAAGAACTATTTTAATGAGCAGAATGTTAACATTTATATGCCTGACTTCATCGTAATAACCCTAATTATGGTACCACGGAAGCCCCACTGTACTGGAGGGTCACTGGAGTTCCTATTATAACCCTTATCTTAGGGGAGTTTAATATCTTTGCCATTTCACAGTGTATCAGCTGAAACTTGCCATGCAGGTTAGCACTGTTTTACTCCTCCTTAAAATTATTGTTTTCTAGCAGTTTAGTTTGGTTCTTAAACAGCTTCTGCTTGCCAAAAATAAGAGGGTTTACTGCTTTTGTGACAGTCTACACAGAAGCCTATCTGCTTGCTCTGAAGAGAATGTGATGTTCAGGTGCAACAAGACTGATACATCACCATACCAAACTACCGTTTTCTCACCCTAGGAGGTTACAAAGCCTTGTAGTTACAACATGGTCAAAGCTGTCCCAGTTTGCAGTATCACTGCAATTCTGCAGAGCTTTTAGGCAGTCATTTTGCATTCTAGGTTATACGTCGGAGGCCTGTATTTTGGCTGCGTGGGTGATGACTCATGTAATCTTTACATGGTGGGACGTAATACCAAAGCGGTGGAAGACACATGGGGTCAGACGGCCTCGATCTTAGTGATGCATTAGTTACAGGTTATAAAACATCAAAGTGTTCAGCTGCCATCTAAATCTGTAAAGCAAATTCCTTTTGTCCTGACAAGAGCAGCATCAAAAACCAACCACTTCCACTTCCAACATACCCAGAGAACTTTTTCTATCAAATTTTGTCTCTGCAATAGTAATAATCCCCACCTCTGGCAATTTAAGACTAAATTATTTAACATCACAGTACCTACAGCTATAGCTGAAGGCTATTGAAAGGATATAATAGGTTTTTCCTTGTCCAATAAACTATGTAATTAATTTGCTTCTTATTTTCTGCTTACAGACCATTTGATGAAATGTTAGATGCTTTCTATGAGCTTCAAAAGCCCCAAGTCATCTAGACCACACCAGAGCTGTGCTCACAATGTAAGCTTCATCCATGATAACTTCA
Organism: Falco peregrinus; assembly: GCF_023634155.1. Lineage (NCBI taxonomy): Eukaryota > Metazoa > Chordata > Aves > Falconiformes > Falconidae > Falco > Falco peregrinus. The sequence goes on from NC_073731.1 coordinate 2,911,637, forward strand.
TTGAGGACTACGGCAGGTTTGAGTCCCAATGGTGATCATATGGGAAGACAACAAACCAAGGAGTCGGGAGAATACAGTAGGTGGCATCTCTCCTAATTGCATCTGACATTTCACTTCCATTTTCCTAGCCATCAGAAAGTACAAAGTGAATAATCCAGTTGTTAATAATAATGTTAAGATGCAAATGGCACCAGAAGAGCCCTCTGAAAGTACTGCAGAAGAGGTATAGTATTTACATTCTGGAAAAGTTAAAGCAGTACACATGGACAGATAGTCACTGACTCAGGTGATGATTTCCAATAGGGAACTTGAACAAGAGTAGGTCACAATAATTACATCTGTTTTCTGTGAGTAGAAAAAAACTGTAACCCTTCCTATGTCCATCCTCAGAAAGGAAGATGCTTAAGCTTATTCCACCTTGCTGTGGCTCCTTTGGAGGCCTGGCTTTTCATTAGGGAAGATGCAGTGATGCTAGGTGCACTACGAATAGCATCCCAAGATAAAATTCTTCTAGACAACTTATATTATGTATTTTTCTCTCAACATAGCATCATAGGCTCTGGCCCACTGCCAGCTGCCAAACCAAATCTCATATTGTCACAGCATGCTCTGTACCAAGTGTCACCAAGAGGAAACCATCCTTCCACGCTCTTGTTATTTGCTCCGCGGCACCAGGAGAATAGATGATGCTACATGGTCAGTGGTTCTTCTCAGTGTTACTGTTTATGCTGATAGATTAAAAAGAAAGACAGTAATTATCTGAAAAACATTTCAGGAGTTTGGCTAGCTCTCTAAAAGCTTCCAAATTGCATTGTTCACTGCAAATGTGAGATTTACTAGAAAGGTCATTCAAAAGCCTATTCCACTGTTGTTACTTTGCATGGTACCTCATGTTTGGGAAGAAGTCTGAATTTTAAAGCAATAGCAAACTGAACCTGCACTTCTTTCCCTGCTGAATTGCAGAAAACCAGGAGCCCTAATTATAATAGACTCAGATAATAATAGAAGCCTGCACTACTGATGTACATGCAGAGAGATTAAAATAAGGGTGTGCATGTGCACTAGAAAAGGGTAAGCATAAAGCCATATGTGGCAGACTTTTCTTCCAAAGTGCTAGGCTAAGCAGAGCGATTTAACAAACACAGGGAACAGAATAATAGCATTTCAGAAAAGCAAAAGGGTGATCCACACCCATAAACACAGCTCTAAAGTCTGTTTTTAAGGAGCAACTCTCTTCCATCATGCCCCACCATAAACATTAACACATTGTACAAAGCAAGGCTGTGTAACTGGGATGTAAGGGCAGTGAGTTGCCTGAGCAGGCATAAGCAACTTCTCTATAGGCAAAGACACAGAGGTTCAGGACCTCTTAACTGCAGCAGTCAAGTGCATTAACTTGTTTAATTTTAAACGGCTATTGCCAGACTCCCAGCTGGTACAGCCTGGCACAGCTCCATGGATTTCAGTAGAGCTATTACAGCTGACACTAGCTGGGGATCTGGCCCAGTTTCTCAATTTGTCAAAAAGACAGAAATTCTTGGGGCACACTCATGTCCTATGCAAATTGTTGTACCATCACAGGCTTCAGAAGTTACAGTTGTTACAATTCACACCAGAAACACTTATGCATCTTTACTCTACTTCTTATGTCCACTGCGGGTTATGTACCCCAAGTGCCAAACCCCATAATGAGACACCTTCTCTTGGGGCAACAAAACAATTAGGCTGAGTTAGAATTTCTAACTTTAGAAAAAGAAAATTATATTTTCTCCAGTGCTCTATGCACACAAAAAAACCCCTGCAAAAGCAGAACAAAATGTCTAGAGTACAAGACATCAGAAAGGGTTGGATAGTTGGGAATACCCACAGTTTTCACGCACAAATCACTTCAACTCTGCCTCTGCCTCCTCCATCTGTGAAATGGGTCTAGGGAACACTCACCTCCTGGAAGTGCTGCAAGCGCCAAGCAGCACTTCAAATGCACAGGTTTTATTAATGCGATTTTATCTGGGCAGAATGTCCCTACCTGGAGCCTCTGGCACAAAGCACCAGGGGAGAGTTGAGGTGGACCCTTAGGGTTTTGGAGTTGGGGATACAGACGATTCAAGGCCCACTACACTCCAACTGAAAAAGGAATGTTGGCTGTGTATGAAGGGGTTCAAGCTCTTGGGAAGTGACTGGTACTGCAGTACAGCTCTTCTGGCCACCATGACTGCTGGGGCTGGGCTGGGCGTTCAAAGGGCAGGTCTCTACACATCATGCAACTGATGCTACATGGAAGTAAGTGGGTTGAACTGATGACGCAACAAGCTTGAATAGGAAACCCCAGTCACCTGGGAATCTTGGAAATGATCATGGACTGGCCAGAAGGCAAAGATTTCAGAATATCACCACAGGAGAAGATGACACATGCTGAGGAGGCTGGCCTCACTGGATAATGAGCAAACTGAAAAGCAATATGCCCTGTTCACTGATGGGTCCTGCCATGTTGCAGGAAAATATCGAAGGTGGAAAACTGCTGTGTGGAGTCCCACAGGACCAGTCACAGAAACTGCTGAAGGACAAGGTGAATCAAGTCAGTTTGCAGAGGTGAAAGCTATCAAGCTGGCTTTAAATTTTGCTGAACAAGAAAAATGGCTAGTGCTTTACCTCTATACTGATTCATGGGTGGTGGCAAATGCTCTGTGGGGGTGACTACAGCAATGGAAGCAGACTAACTGGCAGCGCAGAGGCAAACCCATATGAGCTGCTGCATTGTGGCAACATATTGCTGCTCAGATAGAGAAGCTGGTTGTAAAAGTATGTTACATAGATGCTCACGTACCCAAGAGTGAGGCCACTGAAGAACATCAAAACAAGCAGCAATTGGATCAGGCTGCTAAGACTGAAGTGGTTCAAGGTGGGTCTGGACTGGCAACATAAGGGTGAATTATTTAATGTTGGTGGGCCTATGAAACCTCAGGACATCAAGGAAGAGATGCAACATATAGATGAGCCCGAGATTGAGGGGTGGACTTGACCGTGGACACTATCACACGGGTTATCATGAATGTGAAACATGCGCTGCAATCAAGCAAGCCAAGCAGTTAAAGACTCTCTGGTATGGAGGACAATGGCTGAAATATAAATATGGTGAGGTCTGGCAGATTGACTATATCACACTCGCACAGACCTGCCAAAGCATGTGCCATGTGCTTACAGCAGTGGAAGCAACCACAAGACAATTGGAAATTCAACCTGTTCCCCATGCCACTGCCCACAACACTATCCTGGGCCTTGAAAAGCAAGTCTTACAGCAACATGGCAACCCAGAAAGAACGGAGTCACAAAGTGGGACTCATTTCCAAAACAACCTAATAGACACCTGGGCCAAAGAGCATGGCATTGGGTGAGTATGTCACATCCTCTGCCATGCACTAGCCTCCAGGAAAAATCAAATGATAAAATGGACTGTTAAAGACTACACTGAGAGCAATGGGTGCTGGCACCTTCAAACACTGTGATACACATTTAGCAAAAGCCACCTTGTTAGTCAACACTAGGGGATCTGCCAACTGAGCTGGCACTGCCCAATCAAAACTTTTATGTAATGTAGAAGGGGATAAAACCTCTGTAGTGCACATAAAAGTATGCTGGGGAAGACAGCCTGGGTTATTCCTGCTTCACAAAAAGGCAAACCCATCTGTGAGACAGCTTTTGCTCAAGGACTTTTGACTCTGGGTAAGAACAATCAGTGATAGGAATTATATAATGTTAAGTACTATATAATACTGTATGTCATCACTACTGTGGTTGCTATATACCATATCAATGGTATTACAGTAAAAGTAAATTTTGATGAAATTGGGGAAAATGTAGTCATGATAGAACCAGACAAGTGCACTGGTGATGGAACCAGAACTGGCTTCAGCATGCAACAATCCCACACTACACACCAACTCTCCTGCCCTGAAGGACTACTATGACAGATGGGGCCCAAAGCTGTGGACTAAATTAACTCAATGGACATTTTAGAGGCATGGTCCATAGACTAAGGGAATGATATCTGTGCATATAGATCAAAAGACATGAAAGGCAGTGGCAATTAATTAGGATGTATTGGAAAGTATGGGACCTAGGTATGACATAAACGGTAGAGAATAAGGTGTGGATACTGTCTTGGTTTCAGCTGGGATAATTTTCTTCCTAGTAGCTGGTACAGTGCTGTGTTTTGGATTTAGGAGAATAATGTTGGTAACACACTGATTTTTTAGTTGCTGCTGAGCAGTGCTTACACTAAGTCATGGACTTATCAGCTTCTCATACAACCCTGCTAGTGAGTAGGCTGGGTGCACAAGATGCTGTGAGAAGACACAGCCAGCACAGCTGACCCAAACTGGCCAAAAGGATTTTCCATACCATATGATGTCATCCTCAGTACATAAACTAAGGGGAAAGCTGGCCAGAGACCGTTGATCAGGAATTGGCTGGGCATTGGTCAGCCGGTGGTGCGCAATTGAATTGTGCATCACTTGTTTTGAAAACTCCAATTCTATTATCATGATTATTATTATTGTTGTTGTTGCTGCTGTTATTATTATTGTTATTATTATTTTCCCTTCCTTTCTGTCCAATTAAACTGCCTTCATCTTAACCCATGAATTTATTCTTTTCCCCCGATTGTCTCCCTCATCCCACTGGGCAGGGAGAGGAAGCAGGCGGCTGTGCGGTGTTTAGCTGCCTGCCAGGTTAAACCATGACAAAAGGTCATAGAACAGTAAATATCTAACAAAAGAGACAATCCCAGTGAAAGTGACACTGCAAGAAGTTAAAGCACTGAAAACAGTTATTTTATATGGCATGAAAATCAGCAATTTTATGAAGAAATTACTGTGAAATAGCAGAAATACATAATAGTGGTACTTCTAAGAAAAAAGAGGGGGTGAAAAAAAGTCAAAGCCTGAATCCCCCCCCCCCCCCCAACCAAATGCCCATCATGCAGCCCACTAGGCTTAATCTGCCATAAAGCCAAATACTTCCCAGAGGAGGTGATAGTTTGAACACTAATTTCCCTTCCCCTCTTCTTGTGTATCCATTAAGTGGAATAACAAGAAATGTTCATGGCCATAAGGTGTGTTTCATGGCAAAGAGTAAAAGAAAATGTGCAATTAAAAGATGTAAATGATAAACTGCATAACTTCTCAGCTGGCTTGACCAATATGTGGCACTGCTGGGACATGCGTGTTTTGTTATCTCACGTTGAGGTCAGTGAACTGCAGAGACCCAAGGATGGAAAAAGTTGGAGGGGAAGAAAGAAATCATTAACGCTTTATCCTTTGCTTGTTCGCTTAGATTTGCAAAACATGTTTCTTGAATGAGTTTGAAGCCCAACATATAAAAAGCTGACTATTTATATATTTGATTCTTTAAAAGCAATTAGGAATACAAAGCAGATGGTGCAGCATTGTAGATTTCCCTTTTCATATTGCTTAAACACTAGAGATCAATAAGTCTAATATAAACAGATGATTTCCATAGCAGGGTTTATAATTAGCTGGCACTGAATGTGTCCAAACTCTAAAATAATTAGCAGAAGCATGTGGCACACCATTAAAACCTTGTGGCTTGTCTGCATTTACATTTATAATTATTAAAGTTAATTATGATGCTTGTGGTGTGGTTCCAAGCTCCTTTACAACTTAGATTAAATATTTTTTCAGTCCTACTTTTTCTTTCAGCCCACCAAATGCCAGCACTTTCAACAAACTTCATTTCATCAAAAAGAAAAAATAGGGGTTATTTTTATAGGAACAACCTAAATATTTCCTAACAGCTTTATTTTTTTCTAAAGGAACATGACGCAGGAATTTAGTAACTCATCATTTTTGAAAAAAATAAAATAAAAAAAATCCCTATTAGACATAATAATTATAAAGTTGTCTAAGTAAACCATTATACTTAAGCCTGATGCAGTGTTTTAAGTGAAATTCAAACAAAGATAAACCATTTACTTAAGCAGAATATCACAATGACAATCAAGACCTTACACCAAAGTAAATCTTACTTTTATGTGCTCTAATCCTGGACAAATCACAGTGAAAAAGCCAGTACAACAGGGTAAAAACATTATATATTAAGCAAGGACTTCTGAAGGTCTGATTTGGGTTTACGTGTCTCTTCCCATGACTTGAGCTACGAAAAGCCGCAGTCAATCTATCTGGTCATTTATGAAAATTATTTTCATAAACATTCATCATTAAGACATTCTGTGACACATCCAGAACCCCAAAGAAGTTGCACTGTTTGCATAATGTCTTTTTTCAATTATTCATTTCTCTGAGATTTTCTTTTCTTTAGCATAAACAAAGCTAAATTCAACACTGCCCTCCAAATGTTGTCAAGTCAAACAGGATGGATGCCCTATAGCAGAAAATGCCACAAGCACCAAAGACCAGCAGTGGGAATCATTCTGATGCACCATTCCCAGAGAGAGCAAAACCTAATCTTTTGCATACAAGTTACACAGTTGCAATCAGCTGCTGGAGTTTACTTGATATAGCAGGACACCTAAGAACAGGGGAAGACCCTGTACCTTAATAGGGTATAAGTTGTGGGTTTTTTCAATAAAAGGAAATAAAATATCTCACAGGCATCAGAAAGGATTAAGGTTAGCTTTTACAGAAACAGAGCCTTCCACCTCCCAGGTGCTAAGTGTTTCATATATGCAAGAACTCCCATTTCTGAAATCACAAGGAATACCCGATCTCTAGTCTAGAGAAGCCTCCCCGCTTTTTTAATGCATTTCTGTTCTTTATATAACATGTCCATCATGAACTTCTTGGCCCTCATTCTTGTTTCCTCTGGCTCAGGCCAGACCCGGAGATGTCTGGAATGTGACAAGGCAGTATTAGCCTGCCAACTATATTCTGTTAGCAAATTTATTTTCTTCTCCTAGACTGATGATAAAAATGTCATGGTGTGATGCTTTAGCAGGCCCAAGAGCTGCCCACCTACAGCTGCAGGGCTTGAAGAGAGCTCAGAGCCAAGAACGCCATAAGGAGAGCAGACAGCAACTCCACCAACTTTGCTCCTTCTGCATTGGTTATTCTCCTGCTAAATGATGCAATGTGACCCCCTCAGGGATTCCAAGTCTGATCATGTTTTTGTCACTATTTTTTCCTTCCTACTTCCTCCTTCTCCTTGACTAAAGCAGCCCAAACTGCTGAATTTTTCATGAAAGAGATAATATCATTGTACATAAGATAATGGCATTCAAATACATCCATCTGCTTGTTAGCTCTGACTACACCGATTGTGTTTCTTCAGAAAGAATATTTACCAAAAAGGGGAGGGGGAAAGAAAAGAAAGAAAGAAAAAAAAAAAGATTCTCTTTTGTGGTATGAAATATGCATATTTTCATAACTGAAATACAGAATTCCTTTTACATACTATAAGATAATGGAATAAAATGAACTGAGAAATTAAGAAAAGCACCCTTGACGTCTTGCCAGGACAAAAATATTTCCTCCTTCCAATATTTCATTAAAAATCTAGACAGGTTTTACACTAAAACACTTGATTTTTTTTTTTCCTTTCAGTAAACAATATCTTGTTTCAGGGATGAAATACTGCAAGGCAATGATTGGGCTTTTTACTAGCCTAAAAGTTTTTAAACGTGGTCTAGAGTATTACTCCTAAGGCATCCAGTCTATCTTACTTTCCCATAAAAACTGCCCAACCTAAAGTAATTCAATTTATCATTTTATTCCTTTTTGGCTATTCCAACAACACGGGGTAAGACCATAAAATACGTGATATCCAATTACTGAAAATCTGATGAAAAATTACATTCAAAAGTAGGGCAAGTGAATATATTTACTGAATTTCAGATGCTCTAGATAAAAAGGATAGCAAGATAAAAATTGCCTATCAATTTTACACACACTGAACTGCTTTCACTTCATTTTCTATAAGTTGTGTACAACAATCTCTGGTTTTGAAGTTTCATTTCAGCAAACAATATATTCTAATTGGCTTGTTTACATTTATTACAGACACCTCCTAAAATCTGAGATGTGCTTTCTGCTCTTCCTTTGACCTGTTTAGCACAGTAACTACTCTGGAGCACCTGCCATCTTAGGTTGTTATTTGAATAACTCTTGTTTAAAGAACAACTAGAGAACCAAATGCTGTGTTTCTCAGATCGCCTTGAGCACATTTCAATGCTTAGCACTGAAATGGCAAACACAGCAATTAAATGTAAATGACAGCAGTTGATCTGATTATTTCCTTCCCTCCAATCTCCTTTTTATTATAAGCTTGCATATTACGGAAGCAGGAGGGAACAACACCCCTGAACATTTGTCCCTTTGTTTGCTGAGGAGGCCTGTGTGCAAGTGTGCCTCTTGCAGTGATCTCTGAAACAGGGGAAATGAGAAGAAATCCTGATCTACAGGGAACTTCCACGTTGCAAAGCCTCCAGCCCACTCCCCTGTTTGCTTCACTCTGGGATCCCGGGAGTCACTTCAGTTCTCCACTCCCTATGAACCAATACCTTCTCAAAGAGGTGTGGGAAGAAAAATGCATTTTCCTAGAGCCAGGCTTAATCACTTGCATTGTTTCCAGAATGGAAGCTGAGCTTGTGCCTTCTCTTTTCAGCTGCTGTGGAGCTTGTTTAGCACCACGTGAGGGCTTCTTCTCTTTCAGCCCGATGTGCTTTCAGATGATTTCCACTCCATTAGCAGAGCTACCCCTGCCTGAAATCTAGAGCGCATGTGATCCCACAGGCTGGACAGAGACTAGCATCACCAGTAACTAGTGTGCTCTCTAACATTACGTTCTGTGATGGCTTCCTAAAGCAGAACTTCATCTGTTTGATACGGAGAGAACGATGCCTAAATGTTCCTCAGCTATGATTTGGTTTCTTTTGGAATTGAATTTAGTACAACTGCATATAAAGATGCTGTGATTTAATCACAGATGTTCAACAAGGGCAAAATTATTCACAAGTTTTCAGTTGTGAATTATTTTTCAGCTCCATTGACCAACATGTCTCACTTTACACGGTAGTACTTTATATTAATAGCTGATGCTGAGTTTCCCAAATGATGGCATCTGTGTAGCAACCAAGGAGCGATTTTTTCTGGACAAATGCCTCTCCTTTTCTCTGACTTCTGATCTGCTACCTGTCATAAGTTTACTATGCAATATATACTGTGGGAGCTTTATGTCCTAAATACAGAGGGCATGTCCAGTCCAGTAAAATAATGCTTTTATAATGATTGCTTCAACAGTGTTTGTGCAATCTCTTTGCAAAATCTTGTTATTTGTGATTCTTATCCTTCAACTTGATATGCATAATAGCTTGAAGGTGCTGGTGATGGAATTTTTCCAGCTCTTTGATGTGCCAGCAATGACTTGTCCATGTTTCGCAGCCACAGACTGATGTGGAAATTACTACAGCAAAATAAACACTAACTCTGGTATTGTGTGGGACACCATGCAGGTGTCAATTTATGATGCAATCTCACATGCAAAAAAATGTATGTTTTAATTCAGCATATGATTTCTTAGACATCTGATAGTCTCTTAAAAAAGAAATTAAATACATTTCCCACACTAATACATTGGTTCTGAGGCTGTATCTTGCACCTGCTTTTCCAGCTATGGACTAGTGCATAACCTTGTTTTTCTCCTGACTGACGATAAATCTGTAGACTTTAGCTGCCACAGCAAATTTGCTGGTCGTGAACTAGAGGTCTTCTATAGTGTGTGCAACGAAAGCACAACCACCTGCGCAAAGAAGTTCACATATAACCTTCTCCTTCAGTGTTGTGGAGGCCTTCAATCTGCTCAGGTTAAAGAGCTTGCCAGATGTTCAAAATTTAATAAATATTCCTGGCATCATGTCTCTAGTGGCATCATCAATCATTACTACAAAGAACAGTCCAAAGAACAGTCTGTGCCAAAATATACCTTTGCTTGACTCCTTTTGCTATTACAAATGGATCCAACAGAGTGCCAGCCACAGCCTCTATCCAGCACACCATTGTGCAGATGACAGATAATTTCACAAACTTTTCTGGACATCCAGGAGTTCGTAAATATTGCCAACAGTTTTCACAGAGCTGGAAATCTAATAGCATCAAAAGCATTGGTAAGGTCAATGAAAACTTGCTACATGGGCGTGTGTTTTCCTCTAGATATATTTTTTTTCAAAGCTGGGGAGAAAACAGCTAATATTACATCCTAGCACCCTCTTTGATAATGTGCACCACCTTAATATCTGTAACACCCTGATTGTATTCAGTTAGCATTTTGTCCTTTCCCTGAAATTAGAATTGCTGTAGAAACATCTTTATTTGTATACCAGAGTGTTGGAAGATAAAGGTATATTTTAAATTCGCAGCATAAGGGCGTATAATTTAGGTATGTCAAGATGATGATATGCATCTATTCCCAGAAGAATTAGGGTTCCCAAATTCTTACACATTATTTTGAAAATTCTATTTTTAAATATTATTTCTCTGTGTTCCTCCCTAAACTGATTACAAATCAAATTTTCTATGTTATAAAATGGCTGAATTCAACTGTAAGGAAGTTAGAACAGTCAAGTGAGGCCTTGCTGTGGTACATTGGGTTTTTTCAGAGAATTTAGGATGCTTGGTTTTCCCAAGTACATGGAGTGACTATTAACATGGCCTTACAGTATTTGACATCTTAATTCCCTGTACTCTTTCCTCCTCAGTTTGATAATCTCCCTCCTATTGAGATCATTATATGGACTATTTTTAGCTTGTTAAAACTCTTGCCCCTACTTTCAATGCAAGTATGTAACGGAAACACAATCAACAAGAATTATGTTTAACGTACACAAAAAGAGAAAGGAAATTACCTTATACTGCCCCATTACAAAGAATATCCAAGGGAAGTATTGGTTTAGTGGAAACAGAGGTGAAAAGAGCACTTTAATCGGTTTAGAATCTGACACGTCTCTTCATCTGTTGTCTATTCTCAGCTTCAGTCAAGAACTGTTTAAATAGGAGCAAGAAAAAAAAAAAATCCCTGAATTACTTATGTGCTTGACTGCTTTTGCCTAACATTGCTTGTATCCACTAAAGTTAAAAAGCTAACATTTACGTTACCCTTTTTGCTACTGTGCAAGCACAGAAGTGCTGCACCTGATCTTCAGGTAACAGTTTTCCCAAAAGCGAAGAGGTTTATGGAGTTTCTCATCCTGCTGCCAAATAAAAGTCTCAAAAGTCTTGATAAAACCTCAGTTGGGAAGTATTGGGTCTTCTGCCCCTTTTCAAGGTCATAGGGTGGGCATTAGCCACACCTCCAGGGCTGATGAAGGAGTCCCGTGAGAAAAATCAGCATGTCTAGGACTCCACAAAGAGTGCAGAACAAGGCTGCTTTAGGTTTCATTGGGGGGTGGGGTGTGTGTGGAAAAATTGCCTATGGAGCTGAACCTTTATCAACATCAAGAAAATATTCAAATCTCTTAGTTATTTATAGTTATTCAAAGTATGTAAAGGCAAGCTGAACAATAAAGAAAGAGATCAGTACTTTTTTTTGCAGTGAAGGGAGGACAGGCACATGTCTGAAGATAGTTCTCTCCTAACAGTTAATGGGTTTTCCCTTCTCGTTTATGTCACAAAATTATGCTAGCTAATTTTAATTTGTTCATGCATCCATGCATTCAGTACAAAGCAGAATTAATATTTGGTAATTACTGATTGTAGGGACAATGGGTCTACATAGATAAAATCTTTCCAAAAGCTGTTATCCCAATTGGTAATGGTGTGCTCTGCACACAGCTGCAGAGTATTCTGTTGATGGGATTTGGCTTTCTTGGATGCCAGCCAGCTTGCTAACATCATCTTTGAGTAAGAGACAACTTGTTGATCAAGGGTTAAATAGCATTTGGAAGATTTTGGCATGGGCAGCAGGGCTCAGGAGACAGAGGGAGGTTGCATACCTTTGTTTGTGCAGGGCCAGCAGAGGCACAGATTGTAGCATGCAGCCAGAAAGGTTCATCTTTCTTACTGCTTTAGTCAGTATGAAAAAAAGGGTTGTCAACCCTTTGACAACCTTTAGGTTGTATTGCACCCCATGGGATACAAATATTTGGCAATTCCTTGCATTCTTGCAGATGCAGGCCCCCACTTGCAGCTGCCATTCATGCAGACCAGGGAGCCTACTCTTAGCATCTTCTCCCGTGCACGCTCTTGGAGCCACAGACTTTGGAGACAGAAGGACCCACTGACTAGCCAATGTAACCTCTTCTACAATTTAAGTCAGTGATTTTGCATAAAAATTCTTGTATCAAGCCATGTAGTTTTGGGCTTAATTAGAGCATCACTTCCAGAAAATTGTTCAGTACCGACTCAAAGGAGTGGAGAACGCTTCACATCCCTTGGGTCATCTATTCCAGTATTGTTCTCAGTGTTAAACTAAAGATCAGTCGGGTCCACACAATGCTGCATATCTCAAGGGAGCAAGTTTTAGGCAATTGTAACCAAAGTTGATATATCTTGCCATATTTGCCCAGCACAATCTCAGATGGTTGCACAAGGTAGATATCAGGTTTCTGTACATAAATCTGATCTTGGAAAGTCTGCAGGTCCAGGTATCACCTTGACTCAGAAGCAGAGACCCTCTAAACTGCTGCTTCTATTGGATATTCTTCGTGATGAAACTATGTACTGTAATTTCCTTTTTCTTACTAAATTCCTTAAATTTCATTATTGCTGAGCATTGAGTTTGCTATACATTTACACCAAAACTAGGGGCAAGATTTCTTAGGAAGCTAAAAATGTTTCCTCTTTTAGCGTTTAATTAAAAATTAGACATACTTTAAGGAAATGTAAATGAGAGCTTTGGGATCCTTTAGCTCACAATATGCAGGGAGGTGAATTAGCGCTGTAAGTGGGACAGACTCTTTGCTTAAGACACACAGACTCATCAGAACACAGTGCTGAGGAGCACAATGCATGGAGCAATCTCACCTTTACATGGGAATGGACCAGAATCAAAATTACCAAACTTGCCTGTCTAACATTAGAAACCTATATCCTTTTTTATCTAAGTGACCTAATTATCAGAGGTGTTACAAGGTAGGTGACTGAAAGCACAGTCTCTGGGAAAATCAAGCATTGCAATAGTTTCAGCCTTACATTCTCTTCACTCTCCATAATCACCATTCAAACACAGAAGCATTTACCCTAAAACTTACTCCATGGGACAAACTACAGCAGCAAATCCCAAATTCTTTGCCTGGTGAGCAAAACTAAATGTTACATTTACCATGTGGCTGTCAGAGAGGAAAGAATCTGGGGAGAAGGGAAAGAAAATAGGAAGGACGTGGGGGAATATTAGCAAGACCTCCTTTAAAAGCTAAGGTCATAAGAGCTTACCGCTGCTTTAAGGAAAGCTGGTACTTTGCCTCATAAGAGAACTTTGGCGAACTAGACTGTATAAAATTATAGAGGTTATTATGTTTGTAGCCTCCTTGCTGTGCATTCTTCCACAGAAGTGCTCATACCTGCTGTGCATGGCCAAATATCATGAATTAAAAATGCTGCACAGCAACAAAGTTGGGTTTCAGATGAAAATACCTCAGAACTGGTTGGCTATTAACACCTTGGTATCTCCAGTGGTCCCAATCTCCACATCTCTCCAGGCTGCTGATAATATAATGTCACCTGAAAAAGTATTTTTTAATTCCAAGGTACACCTGAAACCTAGCTAGAATCACCAGCCTCTAAAGGCTAAGAATGATACAATCCAGACCCAGTATTTGGAGGAATAAACTGCCTAGAACCATAATTTCTCCACACTACAGTGTGTAGGCCCATCTGCCTTATATATAAAGCACATGCTACAAGCCCATGTTCGCCATGACAGCCATGAAATCCCAAGCCATTTTGCAGGAGCCATTATCCTTAGGGCTAATAAAATTTTGTAAGACAACAAACACAGGAGGTACCAATGCCAGGTCAGAAAAAAACTGTTTTATGGGTAGCTGTATATTAGCTTTAGGACAGGGCTACCGGCAGCTAGTGCCCTAAATTATGTCTGGGAGACATGTGAAGTGAGACAAGTGGAACGGACAATAAATGCCAACTGCTGCAGGCAAGGTTTATGGGGCCAACAGCGGTTTAACATTTGGGCAAATGTCTTAGACATGCTAATTTTCTACTTCTCCCTCTGACTGAAATGACCAATTAGCTGCAACCAACCCAGCTCAAACTTAAAATATCAGGTATCGTCTCCTTCCAGTTCCCTGTTCATGATCAATTCTACAGGTAAACATGCTCACAAAAATGCCAAGTAACACTGAATAACAAGTAAATACAAGGAAATTGCAAACTGCTCACAGGCATTCTGTCAAGTAAATTAATTACTCAGTTCTACTTTATTAGGAGACCTTTATGATTGTGGGCAGGCCTGCCTTGCTAAAATCCTTTGATCACTCTTAGTACTGGAAGTCCTCTTTTGTGAGGCTAACTTAATACTGTTGTATTCATGCAGCCTAATCTGAGTAGGTGCTAAGTGCTTTGCCAGCAGAGTTGTTGCAAAGTGTGGAAGAGAGATCATTCTATTTATCCTATTTTATTCAATTCAATAGGCTGGACTTCTTTGTTTACATGATAAATTTCTTAGCTGTCATTTTTTTTCCTCACTTACTTTTATGTATTATACTATGTTCTGTCATTTTGGTTTTCTGTTTCTCTTTATCAAAAATTGAAGCAGTTTCAAAAAAGCTGATCTTAAATCTTTTCTGCTTCAAAAATCAGCTGTTGCCTAAGCAATCACACATGCAGGTCAAAGTTTAAAGGCTGGTCCTACATCCAGAGAATTCAATACCAAAAGTCCATTTGAGACCAAAGAGAAAGTAACGCAGATCCAAGACAGTAACTTGCCTTTTCGAATTTATCCACTGCAACAGAAATTGTAAACAAGCTAGTATATAGATTTTTTAAAAAATACAGAAAAAAGGGTAAGCCTTGATCTTGCCACAAGATACCATCCAATCCCAGCCGGCACAGAAAGGCAGTTAGTTTTCAAGTGAAATCTTGAACCTAGTAAAAATTTAAATAAAGCCAAGACTTCACCAAGTGACGCCCCTCTTACTGATTTCAGCCTCTATAGGTTCAAAATGAATTGGAAAGATACTTCAGGAAAAACAACAGAAGGAGCAAACCAGGGAAAGCACTAAACGTTTCCTTTACCCAGAATGCTAGCAAAAGCTTGTAATCAGGAAAACTCGAGGGTCAGTCATGCAGCTTTGCTTTAATTGTGCTCCTCTTCAGCTAAGAATCTCTTACGGGTATAAATTGCCTTGCACTCCCTGCATGTATAATGTCCAAGGGAGTTCAGGGAAGGGCTTGCAGTCTTAATGGTGGAAGAAAACATGTAGAAGTTAATTTTTATCC
The DNA here is from genome assembly GCF_023634155.1 of Falco peregrinus. Taxonomy (NCBI): domain Eukaryota; kingdom Metazoa; phylum Chordata; class Aves; order Falconiformes; family Falconidae; genus Falco; species Falco peregrinus. The sequence goes on from NC_073731.1 coordinate 2,927,056, forward strand.
ACATCATAAACTTCCTCTGTGCCTGCCACGAGTTAGGATATACAAAGCAGAAAGTGAAGTAGCAATTAAAAAAATCAGTGTGAATATTTCATCCAGAGCTGAGATAAATGATATACCCCAAACGGGGAGGTTTTACCTTTGTTCAGGTAAAACCTGAAATAGTCTATGTTATGCTCAGAAATAAAATCAAATGAACCAAAACCACCATATATGGGTGACAAAGAGGGGCAGTCTCTAATGAAGGGGATTGTTGAGTTCATACAAATGATGTGAGCACTTTAAGTGCTTCTTTCTCAGCAGTCACAATGACATTCCTCAATTTTTTAAATTTTATCTACCAGATTTGTTATTTTCCCTTCCTTATACTAGCCCTAATCAATGCTTCAGGTCAGGTTGAAAGAATGGACAGCCCTAGAGCCACACACATTTAAACCACTTTGATGCAAATATTGATCCAAAGAACATAGACATGTGGAGGTGCTGGTTTTTTTTAATGGACAAGCTTCCCCCTCCCTCCCTCCCAGGTTTGCACTTCATGAGATAAAATAAAACTGTCTGCCCAAGTGCAGGAATGAATACATGAATTAACAGATCCAAAGACAGACCAGCCTCAATGATAAATTCTGCTAAATCCAGAAAACAAGATGCCATCTGCATGAAGTGCAAGTGCATTTCATGGCCTTGCTTTCTTCAGCATTTCCATTTCTTCATTCACACTTTCTACTAAGGGTACTTTGGCAGACAACGTATACAGTGGTGGGAGAGAAGTAATGCTTCATGTCAGCATGAACGGTGCTGCTGACACCATGTCCACCACAGCCTGATGCTTAATTCCCATGTACACAAGCCTATCAAAGCATTTTATTAGAAAGCCACTGTCCACAGCTTATATTTAGAAACAGAAAGCGAGTCCAAGCTGCAGCCCAAAGACGAGATCAAGGGAAGGAAAGAATTCTAAGGACCGCTTTGAAATTCAACACTAAAAAGATCTGACATTCTTCTATCTGTAGGCATTTTTAGGCTGGACTGAAAATAAAAAGAAAACCTGTTTGTACAGAGAAAGCTTGCCTGGCCCTGTGCCAAGACAGGAAGTCTATCAAAGCTGGGCAGTGTTTGAAAGCAACAGAATACTAGAACCAAAAAAAGAAAAGGGGTGTGCGGGGGTGAGAGAAACTAGAATGAAAAGGCTTACTTCTACATTGACTTTTTTGCTGTTTTTCAGATGGCTGCACACGGTTGTTGATAGCTATACCACTCCCTGTTTATTCAGCTTGAGCCACAAGTTCTCCATGTGCGTGGCCCGACTTCAGGTGACTGTTGCACAACCGCAGCAGCACTGCTTGGGAGGAGGATGTGGACGTGAGCAGCTAAATTTATATCCAAACATCAGCATGAATCAATCCATTCCTAAGCAAAACTACCTGATCACCATGGGATAAATCAGATTGGGTGTTCAACAGTATATGTAAAGTAGTCTTCCTGTGGGTTTATCAGGGACGTTAAGGCCTAAAGTTAGCTCCAACAGGTCAGAGGAGGATTTGTTTTGTGGTGGAGAGCCATTCACTAGACACATTCACAACACACACAGGCACACAATTATAGCAACACAGGGAATGTTGTTTCCCAGCCTTTGACCTTGGAAGAACATTAATTCTTAAGAGACATCATCTGGGTTTTTAACTTCTTTAATTTCTTTTTTTCTCTTTTTTTTTTCCTTCCTTTTTTTTTTTTTTTTAAATTTCTGGCTGTAATATATTCAGGTACAAATGGTGCTGTCATCTTGAGCTACAAGTTAGAAAGTTATTACTTTTAATATGCCACTACCTTAGGCCTCTACTGTTATGTAAAAGAAAAATAACCTTGTGTGACAGTTTAACATTGATCGATGTGCCTGCCAAATGCAAAGAGATAAATAAGCAGGTGATGAATAAACAGCACTTCAAGTAAAGACATTACGCTGCATGCATAAAACGACGCCAGGCACCTAGGAGCTGTGGGTGGCCGAAGGTTAGCCATTTCATGCCCACTCAGTAAAGCAGACTTAATCGCTTCCAATATTTTCTGTTAAAAAGCACGCTTAATGAGCCAATTTCACAAGCCCAGAGAAACTGATTATTATCTCCGAGTTCCAACTGAGTTGGTTGTTTTCCAAGAGCCAGTTTTTCCTTGACGGGATAAAAACCTTTTTTTTTTTTTTTTTGGCGGGGGGCGGGGGTGGAGCGGCGGGAGAGGAGAGAAAGAAGGAGGAATAAGGAGGCGAGCGGGGCGGGTGCGGGTGGCACTAGATGGCAGCGTTGCTCTGCCGGCCGGGCTGCGGCAGCGCGGCGGGGGGGCTCTGCCTGCCAGGCCGGCCAGAAGCTCTCCCCGCCGGGCTGGGCGCCCTGCGCTCTGCCTTCTCCTTGCTGGGCACGCCTGCCTGCTGGGACAGTCGGTCTCGTTGGCTTTTTAGTGAGGCGAGCGGGTGCAGGGCTCCCAAAGTCTAAAACTGACTTTGCCTTCCTGCTCCTTTCCCCTACGGGAGGCAAAGAAGGACCGTAAGGTGAGCAGCATCCTTGGTCCTCTTCTAAAGACCAGCGAGTTATAGTGTGCCTCTCACCGGATCACAGCAATCCTCACTCGTGTCCAAGGGCAATCCTGCTTTTGCAGGTGAAAAACTGCAGTGGGTCCATCCATGGAGGGACTCTGCAGCAGGACACCCACGTTCCTTGCAGGGGGTGGCGATGTGCCACCCTCCAGATGCAGAGCAACGTTGTGAAAGACACACGCACCCCACTCACCCCCCCAACCCAACCCAAAACACAGGCACAAAAAAGCTCCCCAAACCAGGATTATTGTCACCAGCAGCAGTTAGTCAATCACCACTTAGGAAAGAAACCCCAGCAACTAGACCTCGGCATATAATTAACTCATCTATCAAAAAAAAAAATAATCAAATTGAAGTGAACTGTTGTTGGGTTCTAAATCAGAAGCCAAGTTAATTATTTTTTATGAATATTCATAGGAAACTTGTAGAATTTCCAAACTAGGCCTTCAATTGCTAATCAGTTAACTAAATATCTGATATGACTACTTCTGAGGAAAAAGTGATTTTTAAATGAAACAGACAAGCACATAGCAATATTTTAAAAATCAGAAGACATTGTTGGAAGCTGGATGGTGGAAATCCACCATTTAGATCATGGCTGCAAAGAATGAGAGAGCAGAGCAATCTGAAGGATGCAGTTCTCCCAGGTCCAGGTACCTTGCAGAGCAGATACGGAACCTGCCGCATGGGCAGAAGCCAAAGGCCGTTGCGCTGGACCAGGCTCTGTGCCCATCCTGTCCAGTAGCTTGGCTAACGGTGCACACAGCAGCGAGCGGTTGGAACGGCTCGTCCCATGTGTGCGCCCTCTCACAATGTGCTACAGAGTTGTATTTCTCAGGGGCAATTCGTCATCTAGTTTCATGAGTTATCCGCAGGCTAAAACCTCACTGAGGAACTCCGTAATTACATTGCACGTATGCTCACTTAACACATTCTGATCAGGAACACAACAAATATTTAGGAAACAGGGATGCAATTAGACACAAGTTTTTCTAGAAAAGCAGATCTTTGAGATGTTGCTACTGGGAGCTCAAGGCAGAGGCTGAGTGTGTCCAGGCAGCCTCCACCACTCCTGCACAACATGGGCCAACCAACCAAAACTCAGAAATTCAATGCCAATTCAGGCATGAGGCTCGCCACATAAAGGCAATTTGGCATGCCCTCCCTCATTTAACGGTACGGGGTAGAGAAATCACAGGCAGTGGAAACGCTTTAAAGCATTAATCAAAAAATTAAAATTATGCATCATGCGGTTAGGTATTTCCCAAATGTACCGAACTGGATGCTCTCACTGACAAAGCATTAGCTCTTACTAGGCAACAGCAATGTGTTCCTTACCTCACTCCAGTTAGGTGCTGACTTACAAAGTAGCGTACCCCAGAAACGCTTTATTCTTTCATAAATCCTAGCTTGTGTGCATGAAGTCATCCTGTTCATTGTCTTTTCAGCTCCCAAGTTTTACAGAGAGGCATCTCTGAGATAGATTACAGACCAACACAGTGATGAGAACCAACCAGAAAGTTGGTTCTACCGCGGACTTTTCTAACCTTCTTCCTTACTCAAAAACAGCATTAAAGGCCAATGCCCAATTCTCCATTCCCCTTATGACTTCCACTGAGACTAAGTAAGTTGAGTTACTTCTGTTAAAGTAATAGGTGGCAGATTTATTCACTTGGGCTTAAACCCTCAGAAGATATTTAATATCTACTGAAAGCATTTACTCCATTGGTAGTGAAGTGCCTAAACACCTTGAGGATCTGGGCCTTAGTAAGAAGGAATATTCTGCTAAAGAGAATATGCCAAAAGAGTATTTGTGTGGTCTATATTAGCCCTATGAATTTAAGAGGTCTCCAATGTATTTTGCCAATTCAAATCAGATTGTGATTCCTTTCTGACCCAACCAAGAGATAGATTTGATGAAATAAGACTGGTTAAACTCACTTTAGGACAAAGGTTGATTTGATAATCATAATTGCATTTCTAATATATCTATTTTCTTAAGTGTTAGTAGATTTATTAGACTGTTCCTGTACAACCTATGGCTGATTTGCAGCTTCCTTGGTAATTTCTTAGTAGGCAATAGCAATTTCTTATATCTTCAGTAATGTCTTGAATGTACATTTTTTATATTAATGATCTCACCAGGAGAAAAAGTGTACCGTGAATGCATGATGGCCATATGGAAAAGACAATGAAGTTTAGTAATTAAAACTGAAAAGGGAAAGAACTATGCAGTAATTAGAACACTGATTAATCAGCTGATAATTTTATCTTGATTAATGCTGCTGATTTTCCTCTTCTTATTGACCTAGGAAAGGTAGGTTTAGACCAATTAAATATAAATTATTCCCTTTTTTCACATTCCAGGCAGATTCCAGTGTTCTAAGTCATACTATGTTTAAGATGTAGCACTGAATTGCTCTTACTAAATTGGGCAGCTCAACAAAAGGTAAAATAAGGTTTATGTTCCAAACATGCTGATGCTTCTATCTAAGGCAGAATTGGACAGAACTGGTTATTTCACTATTATTTGGGGAATATTAAAATTAGATTAAATTGCAGTGGAAAAAAATAAAAAACATTGCAAGTTTTAAAGCTATAACTGTAGGAAAACTAAAAGGATTCATTCATTTTATTGGGCCCAAGATATGGATGCATAATGTAGTCCTGAAACTTAAAGAAAAGGTTCTATATTAATGGTCTGATTTCCCTTCATGTGCAGAACTTTATTATTCCTGAGGGAAAATGTTGCCAGTAACAATCTCACTCCCCTGTCTGTTCACAGATCATAAACAACAACACCTATTCTTGCTTCCCCATGCACAGTTAAGGGATTAAAGCTACTCAAGTCCTGCAACAGTGGAAGGAGTTTTATGTATAGTCTCATTCCATTGCATTCATATGTGAATCAGGGTATTTCTTGGTAGAAGACATCAACACCACAACCACAGAACTCATCCCTTCACAACTGCAAAATACAGATGTTAAAGATACTACCCATTCATTCTCAGAGATAAATATCTGGCAAGTACAGAAAAGCTCACAAGCAATATACAGGTATCTTAGTTCTAGAAATTCAGGCGGAAAACACCGCTAGCGTGATGTGTGCTTTAACTTGCTGGGGTAGGAAAACATCACAGTCCATAAACAAAACCCTGCCCCTCCTTTATGGACCATCTTCAACCCTAGCGTGCTCTGCGATTCCATGCATGCCAGCTTCTTCACTTCTGTATACCGAAGTAGACTTTGAGATCAGCAAAAGTGTGGAAGCGTAAATCTATAAAGCCACATCTCCAGTACATTGCTTCTTGGCTACTTTCTCTTTTCTGAATTTTCAGGTCATAGACTAAACCCACATGTGTATGATGCCACAAAAGCTGCTGTTTAGCCAACATTTTAGAGAGCAAGGTAATCCCTCAGATCTGGAGTTAAGGATTTTTGTTGACAAAAGACTCCTTTTTATCCATCATCAGCACGTCTCATTTCAGTTCTGTCTTTACCGTATAACAACAGAGCAGATAGAATTATTTACTGCAAATAAATTATCCAATTGATTAATACTTCCTTGCTTTTTCTGCGCTCTTCAAAAAGTAAACCTTTTCCACTATTTGTGTAACATGAATCTAATTCTGCAACTCAGTTTTCAAGTGTATTTGACCACCCATAAAAATCACGTGGCTCTGTTTTCTCTCTTGGATGGAATTACTCAGCAGGGCATAATGAATTATTAAACAAATAATGACCATGCAGTAGAAAATGTTTTGTTTGAATATAACTTGTTAACAAGCATATACAGGTGTGCATAAGACAAACATATCTTCCTGAAGCAGAAGTAGCCAAACGATGAATATGAAGAAACCAAAACAGAACCAAAGAGTTTTCACATTATTAGAAGAACTCTGTTCATTAATGTCTCTTTCCCTGTCAACAGAAATCACACTTCTGTGTTCTCTGGCAAGGGAACAAAATAAATGATCCCCTAGTTAATATCGAATCAGGTGAGTGAAAATGGATGGATCAACTATGGGGTAGCAAATACATCATCACTGTGTCACCAGTCCAAACCCAAAGTAGGCTGATTGTGAAAAAAAGTGGTTACTGTTGTAGCTGATTGCCTTTACATTAACAATAATTCAAACCCCACCACTCTGCAGCTTTTTAGGCATATTACTAAGGCTAAGTAGGCTAAAAGATTGTCTCACTCAATAGGTCAGGCATACTAATATACAAACCACGCATCAAGAGTAATCTTGTTCTGCAACTACATGTATTTGCTCTGTGGATAAACAAAAATTTTCAATTTCCCCTTTAGAGATCCAAATTTTATAGTCATAAAATTAATAAATGAGGTATGGGTGGACATAGGCCTGGTATGAATTTCCGTAACTAAAAAAATACAAGAAAAGTAAATATTCCATTAATTGCATTTCCCAGATGCCATACTATATCCTGGCTATCCACTTTAATCGTTTTGCTCTGATTATAAGAATCGGGGGAAAGGAATGTGCAATGTGCAGTGCCAAACATAGCCTGTGCTTATTTGGAAAGACACAAAGGTTAATGTTTTCAAATCAAGGTGCCTAAAGCACAGTTCAAAAACTTGCATTCACTAAATGTGGTGTCACTTAGAAGTACTGGTCATCCACCAGTTCTTGGGCAGCTCCAAGTTCAGCATTTTTAAAATCAGTTAATTCCATCTAAATGTGGATTTGCCAACTAAATTTTAGGCATCACAGTCTGAAATGGAGCTGGACTGGGTTTAAGTCGCTGGAAGCCCATCTAACTGGCAACATGATGTTTGTTCAACCACAGAAGTTCCAAAACGGAAGGAAGCTAAGATTTTGAAAAAGCGTAACAAAAAATTTTCAACTACAGCCATGCAACTACTGCCTAATAACAATTTTCTTGAAAAGAAACTATTAGGTCAACAGACACAAAAACCTAATTCAACTAAAAGTAAGGCAAAATATGTGAGAAGCAAACACCACATCGCCATTCCTTATAATCCCATTTGTGCATTAAACATACAATAGAGTAGAAGAAAAAATAAGCTAAACTCTTCACAGATTCTTACTTGTTGGTAAGCTTTCATATGTGACTGAAAACAGAATACAAATATATATAATTAAGAATAACTAGTACACTATTTAATAAGTACAACTATATACTAGTAATATCACAAATTACTAAAGAGTTCACGAGGAAAGTGGGGAAAATGCAGTGACCAGACAGAGTATTTCTTATAGTTTGAAAAAATGCATAGCATTGTGCACAGTGAAGTGCTAGTTTTTATATAACTATTCCAACAAATATTTTTAACAAAATTACTAAATATTATAGAATTTTAATATCAAATGAGATTTGTAAGACTGACTATCAGCGATGTTTTATAAGCCGGCATAGAATCACCAACTTCATTTAACAGAAGCATATTTCAGGATCAGAAATTAAATGAAAACTGAAACATTTCTGTTTCAAAAAGCTTTAGATGCTTAAAAACCTAATCATATATAAATTGCAAACGGATAAAAAAATTATACCAACTTTCAGAAACAGGGGAGGTGTAAATTACCAGGGCTTATGCTGTTAATTTTGTTAAACAGTTGAGGACTTGACTGAAATTTTCACATTTTTGTTTTAGAAAAGTCAAAAGGTGTTTTATCTAGATTTTATGCAATGGTCTTACTTTGGATAGCTTTCTCATTAATTTACACCAGTGGCAAGCTCTTAGGTAAAGGAGTTAGTCAGGTATTCCAGCACTATCATAATCAATAATAATTTTGCTGTGTGAAGGGCAAGAATATTAAACTGAACTTGATGGCAAGATCCACTGATACACAAGTTAACTGTGCATTCCACTTAAAATTAACAAGGACCATAGTAAAACAAAGGAAAGCCTACCCTTTGGAAAGGATGGAGCAAGAAAGCCACAGAAGAAAATCCCAAAATGCTAAGAAGAAAGATATTTAAAGTTTAGAATGAATGCAAATACATTTTCTATTAATGAGACTACAAAAAAGGTAAACAACTATCTGATCTACCAAACCTGGAAGACAAACAGAAAAAGAAGAGCAACCACACCAGTGTAATAGAAAATTATTTTTTTAATAAGATCATACAGTGTTAAGGTTGATGATACTCAATAAAAACTTTAACAACAGTAAAATGAAAGTGAGGAGGTTACTCAGGATCAAGAAAAACATTGTATCTGATATAATTAAGATCACAATATGCCATATACATGACTGAAATCATGAGAGGAAGTTTATGCGTTGAGATAGGACAAAAAATTGCTCCAAACCCCTGTACAAGTCAACAAGGGGGGCCAGGCTCTAGGACTAGCAACCCAGCTGAGCACCTTTGAAATTTTACCAGACAAGGCACAGAGATTACTATGGTTTAGCTAAAAAAAAAAAAATAAATGTGCTAAGTTAATGAGAAGTCTTTGTAACCACCAAAGAAAACCGTGAAGCTAATTTCATGAGGTGGTTGATAAACTAAAGAAAGTAAGGACAACATTATAACTCAAACAAATGCAACAAATATTCTAAAATATGAACAAGAAATGCCTGGAGGAAAAAAAAAGAACCATACTAGTAATTTATCGCAAGCAGTATCAATCAGATCCATTCAGTGTCTGTTATTGAAAAGAAATTAAAAATCCCCAAGTGCAGACCTTCACAGGGAAGCCAAGTCATGAACAATTACCCAACTCTTTGTAACATACAACACCGTATTTTCATCATTTCATCACTCGTGTAATTCCATACAAAACAATGTTTAGTGTTAGCAGCTCAGATGATAAAACAAAGCACATCTGAACAAAGAATTGCCAGAACAGAGGAATCTAGTCTAGAAAAATTAAAAGGTGATGATTTAATCTGAGGAAGATTCAACACTATAAACAAAATAACTGTGATCTCTACATCTTGTTACAGATTATCTGTGGTATAGACTCACAGGTCCCAATCTCATGCCAAGAATTCAATCTGATAAATGATGGATGAATATAGTAAAAAAGCACGTATGTTAATACAGCAGCTACCAGGTCTACCTTCTAATGCTTAGATTACCAGAGCAATTGCAATTTCGGGAGGGTATCCAAGAGAGTAAAGAAATTTCAACAGCAAAAGACGCTCCAGGTCTGGATGAGAATGACAGGCAGAAGGCCTCCAGAGACCCAGAACCACAAAACATTTCAGTGAAGTACAAAGCTCCCAAATCACAGTCGAGTGACACACAATAGTAGAAGATGTCCACCTGTGGTTCACTGATAGCTAATTGGTCACATTTGAAGAATATATGGTTAGTTAAATTGTCTGTACCTCTAACTTTCAACTAATATTCACTTTTATGTGTACAGTAAGATATTACTTGTTCATGCAAAAACCAGTGTTCAGATAATTTAACAAAAAAACCCACCTCTCTGACTCAGCAGCTAATGACTTTCCATCCCATATCAAGTCTTGGTCAGTTTTTAGACTTCAAAAATTATATTCCTAAAAAATATAATATTACACAACATTTTTCCTCCAGAAGAAACAAACTAACCCTAACGTCTCTCAACAAATAATGCGGCATTTACTTCCAAACATTTCCGGTAGTTCATAGCTTTCAACAAACGGCTCCATTTATGCTTTTCGCTTACTGTCCGAATACCTTGGGTTCTTTGCTCCTAGCATCATGGAAGGCTCTTCTAGAGTCCCATCAGATTTTATTTTCTTAAATGTCAGCTCCTGGCTAACCAAACACACCAATTCTCCACAAAACTGCAACTTCTCTTTCCAGCATTTTTTTTTTTCCTCCCACTCCTGGCAACTTACAAATTCAAGACCCAGGCATACTCATATTTCTTCTAAAAGCAGCCATGATTGCCCTTGGTCAAAATTATTCTGTACTTTTCTGCAGCCCCAACAGCACTTTTCACAGTCAGGATTATTCTCCACATTGTTGTCTGCAGTCAAAGTCACTCAAAAATTCCTATGGTCCCAGCAGCACTAAAAATACATAACAGCCTCCTTACAATAATGGCTGTGAATCACAGCATTCCTCAGCTGACATAAGTAGTTAAAATAGTTTAAAAAAAAAAGTTAAAATAAAACTTTTTAAAAGTTCAAGTGAAAAATGAAAAAAGGTTGAAAAGGACTCCCCTACCGTCTAACAATATTAAAGTCTGCCTCAAATTTACAAACGTACTCAGCAACATCAAACGCGCCGGCTTCAAACACACGCGGCAGCTTCAAACCTGGCAGCTTCAAATGCGGCAGCTTCAAACACACGCGGCAGCTTCAAACGCGGCAGCTTCAAACACTTTTGTGGCAGCCATCTTGCACACGCTCAAAAGAGCACAACCTTAGAAACCTTAGGCAGGCACCTTATCCACTAGGCTACACAGAGGCTTTGTTACAAAAAAGAATTATTGGAATTTGCAGACGTTAAATTAGCCCGTAGAGGGAGCTCACACCGTCCCATAAATGTACAATAATTGGAACATACTGTAATTTAAAACATTTCTCTATTAAGCTCTCTGTAGAGAGGCTACAGAGGTCAAAGTAGAGCATTCCTTACTTCACACCAACCTCTGTGTGCCCATAAAATTTCATTCAAATTAGACTCCATTGACCACATATTTTGTAGCTCCAACAAACAGAAGAAGAGGTGTTTGGCCATGTATTCTTCACAACAAGCACGGCTTCTCATAATCATCATTTGCACCTGATGTTGGAACAAGAAAGTCTATGTCAGAACGCAAGAAGAACAAAGAACCGTCGGTTGGAATTGTCATGGCAATGCCCTCGATCTCCCCACACGTTCCTTCTGTTCAGGCAGCGATGGTAGTGCTCTTTTTATAACTTGACTAGAGCTGCTCTTGCATCTCTCAGGTTTCTGTACTACATGCAGTGCTTTCAAAGAGTATTATAATAGTGTGCTAGATATTCAAAGGTTGACAATGGAAATTGTTAGCTACTGGACACTCTTTAATGAAGCCACAAGTAAACAATGACCCAAATTCCTCTGGAAACGTGGAATAGAAAAAATAGTCTGCAGAAGAACACATGCAATAAATGTGAAAGGAAAAGGAATTTTCTATTTCCATATTGCAAAAGATACACCAGAAAGAAAGCCATACACTTAGCTGGAAAGGTTTTGCACACATATAGTGATCGACATCCCGTACTGAAACAACAGAGCACACTCAGTCCATATAAAGGAGGTTATGTTCCCTCAGCCTGAATGCACAATAGAGCAAACCAGTGTGCAAGGAAGTAAGAAAAAATGTTAGTAAAGAGAGATTTTATTTGATCTAACGTATTTTAGGACATTCTAAGCTTTGCACAGATTTATCAGAATTCAATATTAAATTGCATTTTCTACACCATAACAAAACCAGCAAATTTATCATTCTCATGTTGGCTTTGGAAATGCAAGTGCCTACGTCTTTTACAGATTTGGTGCCTCCCATTTTGCAACAGTAATTTTTAATGTTATTTTAATTTTCTTAGACAAAATGAGATTGTTCTGAAAGCCACATACTCAAATCATCAAGAACCACAAAGAAAAAGAACATTAATATGACACATCAGTGTAGGAACAGCCCTTTTGCTTAAAGCTTCTTCTAGAACCCATATAAATCTTTCTAAACTGTGTTGTTTCACAAGCATTCAGCAAGATCATATGCTTTGCTTTCACCCCCATACATCCCATCTACCCCAAAGTCAGAAGTTAATCTTACACTCCCTAATTAAAACAACCAAACCATTCACCTCCACCACTTTTTCCTCCCAGTATTATATGATATTGACATACATCAATACAAGTTTCAACACCTTCAACTTTCAAATCCAAAACTGAAGATCCTGTGTTCTTTCCCTTTCACTCTGTAGCCTTTACTCACCCAGTTGCCTTGTAGATCTTTTCAAGGCTCTGACCCAGCAACACGTATTCTTCAAGTTTAAAGAGATTAATCTAGCTGAATATAGTCAATTAAGTATGTGCTTTAGTGGTTTACTGGAGTGTAGAAATAGTGAAATTCATAAGTGAGAGCTGCAAAACAAATTATTATTTTTAAATATAGTATTTAATAAAGCTATAAAAAATATTTGGAGATCCTTGTCACAATAATGTGTATAGCAATGGGGAAAGCTCAGCAGTTAATTCTAACCAGGAAAACACTCAGTACTTCTCACAAACGCGGGTATTTATCTACAGAGTTGGAAACTTTTGGATGCTTGCAAATCTGGGCTGAAAATCCAGAAGGAATTGGACTTTTAATGCAATCCAAAATGTATTTCCTAGGTATAAAGTTAGTATTTCCTACCATATTTTCAGCATTGCCACCTCTACTCTTTGAAATCAGAAGGTGTAGAACTAAGAAAAACACGTTTTAAAACAAAAAGCCTTTTTTTTTACCTAATTTTGAAAAGCTCTAATTAAGGATTAGCTCCAGTTTTTGCTGCAGGTCTGAGTGAACAGTCACCAAGCAACTGGTTAATTCATTGTTGCTGATCTAATGCGCAGCCTCACCCACAGGTGCCAGTATAAAGTTTTGGGAGCTGATCCTCTCCTATTCTCACAGAACTTCTGTAAAGGGTTATACATTTGATTCCTAGTAAACTCACATAAAGAACAAATCCATTTAGGTTTGCTGGTTAATTTTTTTCTCTAGATTTACGTCTATCTAAATTTGATTTCTTGCTTAGTAATGCAAACTTGTTCAATTTCTCCTTTGAAGTGGTTATGTAGAACTTGGGTTTAATGCACTAAATGAAAAATATTCCCACCTTTATACCTTTAAGCAGCTATAAGAAGAAATAAAATTATGTAAAATAGAAATTAATAGCTAATAAACTCCACAGAATCAAAAAGAAACCTGAAAAGAGAGCCCAGAGATAAGACTATGAGTCAGTGTCTTTTGTGTAAAAGCTCTGTTCTCCATCACTGCATCCATTACCTCCCGTGATGCAGACTGAATAGAAGACTAATGCCTATGGGGAAAAAGGGACCAGCTATGGTTACAGCTATAGTTTAGGCAAAGAATAACATGTCTGCATCTGCTGTCCTTTTCTGAGTTCTCCCAGACATGGTGCTTGTATATCCACACACGTCGTAAATGGCTAGTTGCTAACTAGAGCTAACTTTGGGAAGAACATGAAAAGGAGGCAGATGTTGGGGAAATAACCCCATACATCTCCCAGCCTCCAAGAATTTGCTGCTCAGGAATTTCCTGAGGCAAAGGTGATGTCTGTGCTTAACAGCTCCCACCACTCTTTCTGATTGCTTTGTGAACTTCTGATAAATTTTAGCATTCACAAATTTAAGTGCACATGTGAAAGGTACCCCCAGAACAGACACTCCAGACTAAATGCAATCATTTACTATCCCTTACAAAAGAGTAACTTGCTCTGCATTTCTCCATAACCTGCCTAACTGACGGGCAGATTCCAAAAAGTACTTCACAAGAATCTCCAAGAAATTAGTGTGATTTTTTGAGGAAGTTTAATTGGCATAAAATTACAAGAACTGCTAGGAAGACAATTAGCAGAATCATGCCTTCCTGACCATCAATCTCTAGAGTCACAAGCTGCACAAGATTTTCATCCTCTGTCAGATGTCACGCTGGCCCAGACAAGATAAAGTGGGTTTCCTAATAAAGGAAATTCTAAAATCATGCATAACTGTAAATTTGATACAAAGCTTTGATTAAGCCAGCTACATTTCTTTCCAAAGCCTTGGGAGCTGAGGAGTCAGACAGCAGCACTAGAGTCACAGCTGCACAAAGGATCATTTGGGCTGTAGTACATGAACGTTGAGAGCGATTTCTTTCCTGGCATATTTTTTTCTTTTTTTTTTTTTTTTTTTCTCCTAACAGGTTAAATGTGAAACTCAGAGAAACTAAATAATGACTTATCTTGTATACACAGTATGCGCTGCTTATGTTTAGGGACCATCTGAATGCATTTCATGCAGCAAACATTCCTCATGTAATAACAATGATCTGAAGGATGAAATTTGTTTTTTTCCTTAAAAGTAAGTAAAAAACCCCAACATTCCATTTCAGTTGCAGTGCTAGAAGCCTGGAGGTCAGTTTATTCTAAGTAGGCATCACTGATGGTGGCAAAGAGATATTTTAAGAAAGCTTATTTGTGTACAATATCCACAGGGCATTCACCTCAACTATTTATATGAATTAGTACACAGCTGGACTAGCAAAAATGAAAAGTCATATTAACATTTATCATACATTTTTTTCAAAACATAGGAACCAGTGATTTATTTTTAAAAAATAAAATATGTGCCACTGTAACATTTTTAAAAGCAAATTTTGAGATAAAGTCTTCATTTTTTGATACATGCATTCATCTCACTCTTAGGACACATGCAAGAATAAAAAAAACCTTTCCTGTTAAATATCATTACAGTCTAGTAATAATGTTTCTAGAATGCAGTTTAAACACCATTTTCAGTATATGATTCTGTTGTCCTGACACTGTAATCTCATCTCAGATGTTGTATGGAATTCGTAGCATTTTTGTCTATTCATGTGTCTGCCTCTTACCTGGTGTTTTGACTACTTTCAAGCAATTTTTTCCATCTTCACTTACATTGGATGCTTGCAGGGTTTGGTTTTTTGTTGGCTTTATTTTTTTTCCTTTGCACTGCAGAAGCTACATTTTGGAATTAAATGCTTGACATTAGCATCATTTTCCCATGTCAGCATTACCTGAAATCTACTTGACCGTTTGGGGGGGTGGGGGAGGTGGGGGTAGGGGGATGGTTGGTTTGTTTATGTCCTAATTGCTCAATTTATAGTGGTCTGCACAAACAGAAAACAGTAACCTGCCTACACCTTCTGATTACTGAATGAGTGCTGACACCTTCCCACAGTTCCTTGGCATGCCTGTAACAGTTCTCAGCGTCCAAAGGGTTACTTGTATTTTAAATGAGTGTAAGTTTGTAGAGGCGGCAAACCAATGAGTGTAATTACACTAGCATTTCTGTATGTGTGTATTTTACAGCGCTGTACTTTCCATGCACTTTAATACAAGGAGATTTCCCAAAGCTACACAAGGCACTTATTTCACTGCACAGCACTACGGCAACAAAAAAAAACCCCAAAAAACAAAAACCCACAACAGGTCAAAAAAAACCCCAAACAACAGGATTTGACACTGTTGCACTTGTGTTACTGCTGATCCACCCACAAGCAAGCCTGCAGATGAAAAGAGCACAGTAATGCTGGACCGATTCTACCTATGTAGAATGACCACAAAGTCAGAACAAGAGGGCAGCAGCCTACAGTCTTTGGATGCCATGTCTAGTTTCTGTATTTATAAAGTGACTAGAGCAATAAGCCCATAAAAAAAAATTAAATATATCATTCTTCCTTCTTATTCTAATCACTAGTTGGTCTGCCTGCACACTTGCAGATCACTTTTTCCAATATAACAATATCTAGTTTTATATTTCTTGACTAAATTAATACTGCAAGTCAACCTGATATGCTGTTTACAGTACTAGTAAAGGTATCTGTGGATTAGTAACTGCAGCTGGAGACATTGATCCTGTACCAGAAAAACCTGAGCAGAAATCATACTTCACCACCAACTCAAGTAATACAACAGCAAACAAAACAAACAACCCCCCCCCCCCTATTGCAGCACCTCATTTGGAATTTTGCAGCTATTCTGAAACAAATACAAGTGGAGATAATAGAGAATTCTGCTATTTATATTAAAAATAGTGTAATCCATAGATTAAACTGAACAATGAGAGGCCAGTATGGCTCATCTCCCCCATAAAAAATGTCTTCTTGGGATCCACATAACTGGTATGAGAAAGTAGGTTAAATGCACAGTGTTCATAACAGGATTATATGAAAGAGGAAGGCATGTCACATCTGAGATAGTCTAATAAGAGAGAAACTCAGAATATAAATGGCTTGTGCAATATAAGTAAGATTTTCTGACCAAATTCAATTGTCGTTCTAAAACTAAACACCAAATTACTGAAAACTAACGTCAAACAGGATTATGTAATTTACCTAATGATCATAGGTGAGCACAGGAAGAAAATGTCTATAAGTAAACAAACAACTTAATAACAGTCATGTCCAGCAACTCTTCTGGAACAAAGTTCTGGCTGGCAAAACTCTGGGGCCAGAATCTCCTGTCATTTATTGCTGTTTCCCTTGGTAATACCACCAATGAAATCAATACAATTACATCAGGGGAAAGATGAATCTGCCTTCTAGTGTTTCATGAAGTTGGAAGACCAGATTAATGGAAGGTCCTAATGTAATATAATTGACGTGAATGCTAGAGAGTCAGTTCCACACACAGATCCATTGGCTTTGGTCTGCTGACATAATAAATTGTTTTCAGAGTACAAAGTTAGTTACTTAAGGCAGAGAAGTAAGAATATAATTTAATATGAATGACAGAAACAGAGAAAGAAATCTAAGACTTATACTAATAATATTAGGAAAATGTTAATCATATTATGAAGGGTGTAACATTAACTAGACGTTTGATCTATCCCACATATCAGTTTAAAGCATTTGTAACCATAGAAGCTGATTCCAAAATGAAGTATTCTGTTTTCTAGTATTACATTTGATATTATGAGATCTACATTAAGACAGAATCAATAGCTGTTCTTTCTTTTTCTTTTTGGGGGGAGGGGGTTGCATGGGGAAATTGGGGGTTCTGGTTTTCTTTGGTTTGTTGTTGTGTTTTGGTTGTTTGGTTGCTAGGGTTTAAGGTTTTCTTTTTTTGTGTGTAAAGCAATGTGTTGCTTATCTGGCAACAACTTATTAAAAATCAAATCAGACCTTAAGGTCAGGTGTCACTGAACATCCTTATTAGAAGGGTAGGTGACATCCTTAAGACCATTACCACTGATCACCTCTAAATGGCACTTCAAAACTACTGGAACATTAAAGAAAAGATCATACAAAGGCCCTGTGTGCCATCTTTCAGAGCACCAAAACTGTAATGGAATCATATATATTAATTATATTATAATAGCATTTATATTATATACAATATAAATGTATATATACATATTATACATAATATATATTAATAAATATTAATTCAGTCATATAAATGGTTCTTGTTGCTGTTTCTGAGCTGTGGAAACAAATAGATTTAATGCATGTTTTTAGTTGTTGAGGGAGATTAGTTAGCTGATTGCTGTTTGGGGGGAATCATGACTTCTGTATATTTCCCAAAATTACATCAGGTATAGCTTATGTAAAACTGTTTCTATTATTAGGAGATCTTTTTCTTTCAATGCAGTTTTAAGGATTGGAAAGATTTTTATTATTACTTTTGTCAAAGTAAAAATGTGACACCATCTCCCTCTCTCAGCTCAAATTCCTGCATCTAGCTATTGAAGCCTCTGAAGTAAGACAATCTGTTTTAAATGAGGATGTGCCATTATTACTGAGCACACACAGGCTGTATTGGTGCATTCAGATTTTAGCATTTTCTATAAAAGTTTGTCAGTTCAAAAGTAAACTAGGAAGGAATATTTTCCAGAATTCTGTATGCAATTTGTACAGATTTTAAGGTTTTGGCAAGGTTCTTCAGAGGACAGTAGGAATGGCTGGTGCACGCCAGAAGTCAACTGACAAGGTATTAGGGATTTCCAAGATAGTTTCTTTTCTTGCAATTTCATGCTTTGAATAATCACATTTTTTACTTCAAACCTCCAAGTGTTTTGAACAAGTAAGAAGTTAATGTATTTTTTAAAATGAAACATTTTCCCAATCTGCATGCAGGCAGAAGTGGAGGGGAAAGTGTAGTATTTATTATTAGAGGTTAGCATTGCTCTCTTGTTGTACCAGCAGAGCAAGGTTTAAAATCAGTGCTGACTGTAGCAGTGACTCTGTGCCACCAAAATTATGATGTTTGAAGTATAAACAGTTAACGTTTGATGGATATAAACTTGCTGGAATATTAAACTTTCCATACATTAAGAATATGGCAGATGGCTGAAAACATCTATGAAAAGAAAGTCTCTTTTGCCTTACATTGAGCCGTGCCTGGCATCCCTAATGATGAATCTGTCTTAAATGTACGTGTTAGAGTGGAAGATGTCTTATGAACTAAAACTAGAGGTCTCAAGAGTCTTCAATAAATGAAAAGAGGGGTGAAACACTAGCGTACAGACCAGTTCTTTCAGCCTCCAGACCTCAATCCTATCCAAAGACCCATGCAAGTGCAGGAGTTCAATTTTGCCCCTGCAAATCACAGCATCATGAGCCACAAACAGCTACAAATAAGCAGTTCATGTTAACAAGAAACCCTATATTGCCTGATACTTTTCCCTTCTCAACACATACAAACAATAAGGAGCTTAATAAGGAAAACAGATTGTCCTGATCAGAAAACAATGTAGACATTCAGATTTTTCTTCCAGCTGGGTTTCATATGGCAAAAAAACAAAAGTGTTGCTTAAAAAAGGGTTTGTGCTATTTTTCATATGTGCTCTTTTTAGAAACATTAAAGGTGTGATAATTTGTCCTGTTACCACGTTCTGAAAGCAGTACGCCAAAGACCAAATTCTGGTTTTACAAAGCTACGGTTAGTTTTTTTTAAAAAAAAACCCACAACTGTTATCATCATAAAAAAAAAAAAATTAGACAATATCTTTCACTGGGTCACTCCTCATCCCAAATTATTTTCTTTTTGTTAAAATAATCTCTTTATATCTTTTTTCAAACTGTAAGCTTCCATCAAGGACAGATGTCTACTCAATGCAGTGCATCATCTTGGTCCAATGCTGTCCTAACAAATATGTGCAAAACTACTTTTCTGACTATAATTTTACTGTGATTTGGAGTATTCAGCCTGAAATATGAGTTATTCCAGTAGAATATTAATAATTATTGGGATTCTGCATTTTTTAATCCTAAACCCACATAACATTTACTTAGGCTGTTAACTCACTTCCCTAAGTCTACTTCATCAATACAGTATCGAATTTTGAGCACAGCTTTGCGTTGTTGGGACATATTCAAGATAAATATCCATGTAATCAACATACCACATAGGAGTTAGTGTGTCCATAGATACACTACATAGACCACATAGATAGTGTCTCCACCACATCTAGGGTCATTTTGGAACCCGTAGGTAACTTGGTCTTCTGCAAGTTGCCACTGATGGGTCACCCATAGACCATGCGTTGTACTGGGTGTCATTCCTTGCAGATGTTTCAGACACCTTAAGGCAGCATGTTTAGGTACCTCAATCATTCTCACTAGCAAAGGATGAATGATAAGACAGAGATCCAGCTATGCAGCAGCTGATATAGTTGGCATGCAGAGTAATTGAAGAAGGTGTGAGAATTATACAACTTAAGTTTAAAGGTTTCTCATACACTTCAATGCACACGGAACTGGCGGGAGACTTTGAATGTCAGTTCACGCTGTGTCCACCTTGAAGCAGCAAGAGACTGAGGGGTTTCTAGCAATGCCCTAAGACTGCATGAACTTCAGCTTGGCTTGCAAGTGCTCTCTGCTAGTGAAGAATGAGGTGTCAGAGGCCATACACACAGCCAACGCAGAGACCACCTCTGCAAGACTCTGAAATGCTACATAGAAAAACAGCCTTTCAGAAGCTGGCCAATATAGGTAAGCAACAAGATAGATCTTTAAAACACTGTAAAACCAAGTCGTTTTGCCATCTTTGTAAGGTTACAGCTATTCTAATGTTTTCCAATGCATCTGCAGAGATGCGTAAGAGTTTAACTCACTCTTCACTTGTGGTTTTCCCTCTATGTCTGAAAGGCTTTTAGGCTAAACTTGGGGTCCTGTCTTAACTTGCCAGAGATTGACAGCAAAAAGTGGTCACATCCATGATATATTTAAATTGAAGAACTGTCGTTTACATGAAAAGAGAGAGAGTGGCAGAGAGAAACATTACATCTGGAAACATGACCCCTTTCCAATAAGCAAAACCAAAAGACCCACAACTATATATGTAATAAATGCATACTATATATATACGACATAATATATCCCTGAGTGTGTCGTCCCTCGTGGGGGAGGGTGTCTGCCAGGGCTCAGACCAACTCAGAGGCAGCACGACTGCAGCAGCCCCTCAGACCTCCCCCAGCCCCAGGGCTGTAAGAACAGAACCTGCCTCAGTCTTACATGCAGTAATATATGACTGTATTTTGGGGTTAATAATTTCCATCTGATACATTTTATTCTATGAAACATCCCATACTTTTAAAGAAAGGTCACTTAGCTCAGTCTGGGAAATTCTCAGTCATCAGGAAGCAGGTGTAAAAGGCCTATATCTTTACATACGTACACTGAGAAGGGTACAAAATGGGTTATCTTAGAGACCATCAGAAGAGACAGAAGCAGAGGTGACAGTCGAAGCATTAGAGGCAGAATGACCAGTAATGTCATTAATGTAAGGTATTCTCCAGCTAAAAATCGATTATGGAGTCATTTCCCAGGAAGATCACTTATGAACTCAATTCAGATAATTTTTCATGTCCCACAGGTGGAAGCCATGCTAATGGGCGGAAATGAGGGTTCTCCCCAATTGATGATGTGGATATTAAGGAAAATTAAAAGTTATTTCTTCAGAAGAACTGATTGAAATGCCTGTGACAGGCACTTCTGCAGGGCTGCTTTAGCTTTAAACTGGAACTCATCCAGACTCTTTTGATCACAGGGTATTACTGCAACAAAAGCTGCTTTACCTATACAGTCATGCAAACCTAACCAAAACATTTTTAAGTTCAAAATAACAAAAACTTGATCATGGCATAAGACTCAGCCCCTTTCTAACTATTTACTGTTTGCTGGGCAATGAATTCTGGCTTACTTCTCTTGCTGTCTGAATGAAAGCTGACCCTGGAATGACCAAACCAGTAGCCTAAACAGCCATGGAAATAACTTAAGGCATTTTCACCCTCCATTTAGTTTAGATGTTTCTTACTGTTAAAACTGCTATTCCTACAGGATTAATTATAAATAGTTATCTACTGATATCTACAGTAATACATCTTGCTTCTGAGCATGCACCACTGAGTTTCATAATGGGTTGTGTATACACTGCAAATGTTAAACAATATTTTCATTGATAAACGACAGGGAACTTGTATTTGCATTTCCTATGAGATTTAATGATGCAGTGGGATAGCTGTATGGAAACTGGGAATTAATATTAAGACTTCGTGCTAAAGCCACCCCCAGGACAGCAGGTGAATTGCTCATTAACTTAATAGAATTTGAACCCATCTACTCTATGCTATGCTTTGGTTCTTGGGATCAAAAGTCACTTTGTTTTTCCAATACTCTATGTAGAAACCACATTGAATAAAATATGCATCGCTTCAACTCCTCTTCTCTTTCTCCAAATGCTCTTTTATTCCCTAGAAGCAAAAGGTTCTTCCACCTTCCCAGGTGGCACCAGAGCCCTCCCGTGCCACCAGCCATGGAAAGATGATGCTTTTCCATGTGTGAACCAGTAGGAATACAACCACTCCACCCTCACCAACTTTTTTCAGACCAGCTCAACACCATCTGCACACAAATGGAGCTAATTTCCTCCCCTCCACTGACTCATGGGCTGCATTGCACTTTTCATAGCAAAAGCAAGTCGTTCACACCAATAGGGAAGTTGAAGCAGAATTAGGGGAAGCAAAGGAAACCAATCCAGGGAAGTGATCCTGCCCCACGTCCATCATCCAGAAACACTTTGCTCTAATGATGCTTGTAACACTTGCTTCAAGAGTGCTTAAAAGCTTTAGGAAACCTGCTATTACCTAGGACACATCTACTTAAGAGTCAGCTGAAACTTAAAGCCAGGGACAGTAGTGGGAATAGAACTTTTTCATGAAAGCTTTAGTTTATTATTTGTAGAATGTCAAAAACTAGACAGAAAGGAACTGGAAAAATCGTTTGCATTTTATTTGCTGAAAAATTTTGATTTCAAAACCAAATTAAGGTAGTCTGCTCTCTTTGATGCCAAGTCCCTCAAAGACTACTGAAAAAAACTTTTCCCATGTTTACAAGCTACAACATATTTCTAATTAATATAACATATCTCCCAGTCTCCTCATTTTTTATAGTAACCTAGAATTTGATTTTCGAAGTTCAGGTGAAGGAGATAAGCAGCCACACTTTCAACAACACAGAAGCTTCAAACCTGTTTTTGGTTTCTTCCTTCTCTTCCTGTAAGCCTTGTCCATGGCACAACCTGCTGCATTCATTTCACAGTGATATTTTAGTGTTTCTTCTCTCATAGAATTTTCATGTGTTTAATCTGACAAACTTAAATCTAAAATATGCACAGACCTATTTTTCTGAGCTGTTTTGAAGTCTTAGAGTCCCTGCTTTACATACTCTCCCTGAAATCTATACAATTACACCTAAATAGCCTCCTCATTTAAATTAGAAGAAAATAGATCTCTAACTGAATATTTCCAGTCCTATCTGTAAGTGGACATACAATGGGAGGCAGCGTCACAGAAAATTAAAACAAGCTTCCTAAAAGGAGAAATTTGTGTATGTTTGACAGAGCATTGGCCAAAAATAAAAATAATTCCTGAAGAAACAGTACCTTCATATTGGTGATACATAATAGAAGTTTTCACTTTGGCTTCAACAGGGACAAAACTGTGCAGGAGGACACAAATGCTCACACTTACCCTAAGCTAGGGCCTTCCCCGCAGCCCACACCTGTTGCTAGGATCATGCAGGAGCCACTGCATGCCTGTTTGGACTAAACCTTATCAAAGATATAAATACATATTGCTTTAACATGCTACATCAGTAGCATTTGTAGCCATTTACTAAGGAAAACAGACATTTCACAGAGACTTACAAATGGACTTTTTAACGCTTTCATCATCAAAAGCAATTTTTGTCTGTGATTATGCTGTGACCCAGCACCCTGTACCACATGCTGCCTCCACCCCACACAGCATTCCCACTGGTATCAGCAGACTGAGGGTACTCTAGCATCTGGTCATTAACTGACTTGTTTCGTTATCTAGTGTGTAAATGGGTTTAAAGCAAAACCTTATTTAACTTCTGAGAATGTAACTGTGCACAACCCCAAGTTTCATGGTTGATTGTGTGTAACTTAAGCAGTACTTCGGTGTTATCTGGAAGCTAACATATGTTTAGGCTTAGAAAATTGACAAAGGAAAAAAAAACACCTTCAAGAGCACTTGTACAGCAATTCTGCTCTCAAGATGAAATTCACACCTGTGGAAAACCAGCACTGCCTCAAACCCCATGCAACATGGAACCTAAATGGAATTTAATGGCATCTAAATTTTTGCAGTATCTCTACATGGAACAAGTTTCATCACTTTCTCTTCAATCTCATTCCTGTGGACTTAATTATTAAAAAAATCAAACCAATCCAAACAAACAAAACAAACAACAACAACAACAAAAAAAAAAACTCAAAAAACTTTAGCCAAAAGAAAGATATTTACATTTGTTTTGGCTCTGCAATCCAGCTCATGAGAAAGCTTACATTCCTCCTCCGCACCCCTACCCCCTACTTGTAACTTGTCAAACAGAAGAAATTTGTTTTTTTCACAAATTGTATTTCAGCACATAAACATGTTCAAATTTTGAATTTAACTATCTAGTCAAAATCCCTGTCTGGCACTGCTACCTCAGCTATCTCAGTGTGAAACAGATGCAGGAGTTTGACTTAACCTTTCCCCCAAAGTAGGTGTCCAAGCGTCTTACTTCACTGGAACAATTTTGGGTGGCCTCTGCTAACTGCTCATGGGCAGGCTGTCCTAATGGTACATTCAGGGTTTTAACAAGGGAGTTTGTCATTCAGGTTCCTTGCTCAGTATATTAACATCCCTGCTAAAAACAAATAAATATCCAAGTGAAGTTTTTAAGTACACCAAAATGAAGATTAAACACCACTAAAAGTGTGATGCTGAAATAATATTACCATTACTTATTTTTTATTAACAGAAGTGTTGGCTTGTGGATAAGGCCCTGGCCTTGAAGGAATTTAGATTCATTCCCTGTGCTGTCACAGACCTTAGCCGTGACCTCTGGCAAGTCATTAAATTGCCTTGTCCTCAATTTCCCCCTTTGAAACAGGGACAGATGCAGCTCCATCTGTACTAAGAGATGTGCAGCCATGTGGCCACAACCACTTCATGCAACAAGGCAATGTAAGTCAGTTCAGCAGGTACTGTGGAGGAGGTGTGACTCCTATTACATTATTCATGGAGGAAGGGTAATTCCTCCTTAGGACCCTTTCCCCCCCAGTAGAACAGTTCCCCCATAAAATGGAGATCCTTGTTTGTCTTTTCTCCAAACCTTTATCCAGCTGGACAATTTATCATTTCAGACCAAGAGTTTTTCCTCGCCACGTACCAGCAAAATGTTGTTTGGGTTTTTTTTATCTACAGTTTGCATGGGTTTTTTTGTTGCTTTTTTGTTTGTTTTTTTTTTTATCTACAGTTTGCATGTACAGGCACCCTACCACATGCAGTAACAATAATCAAAACTTTGATTAACCCATCTCTTATCTTTACATCCGCTGAACTGGCTCAATAAATGGCACCTGTCCTAGCCAAAAGGAGGTCCTGGCACGCTGTCATTCAGAACCAACTTCTGCTTCCTAGGACAGGAATTACATGAAGGTGGGTATGGCCCCAGGGCTGCAGATGCCAACCTCTTTTTCTTACTAACCAGCTGCTTATGGAGGCAAAAGGTTCTGGTGCACACCGCACCTTGGCCTTTAAATGAGCTGCCATTTCGACAAAGGCCACCGATTCTGAATGGCAATGTACAAATGGGTAAATGGTGACCTTGTGAATGCATCTTCTTCCAAATGCAGAATGATCTTAAAGTCTGAACAGGCTATAGTTTCACTTACGTATGTTTGTTTAGACCTGAGGACCAATAACAAGGGCTACAGAGGGGGAAAATTCAAGAGAAATTGTTCTGTCTCTCAGTAAAAGGCATGTGCAATCACAAAAGAGGAAAAAAAGCAGAGGTAATTCTGAATCTTTTATCTATTTGAAAACTGAAAACTGACCTTCCTTAGCTTGAAACTGCCTGTAGGAGTCCCAGGACAGGTTGTTCTGACATTCTTTTAACATCGTTTCATCAGCACAGCCAAAACTAATCACAAGAATATTACCCGATGACAGGTGCATTTATTCTGTCAATTAAATCAGATGGTTAAATCGAAATGTGCCCCAAATCTCTCTTGTTTGCATTATCCATATTGGCATTTCTTGGCTGTGGTTCATTGCTGGCTGGAAGTCATCCAGCCCCTGCAGAGTCACTTTGCAGTACTGTGCCAGCAAGTTTCTATGCTCTGCAGCAGCAGTTACGCTGAGACCAGAGTGGTCCTACAGGACTGACCTGAAACGTTGCATTGTTTCACTAAGATTTATTTAAGAAGGGGAAAAAAAATGAAGAAAAGAAATCCTTCTCAGTGAAGGAGACTTAGATCAATGCTTTTGAAATGGAAAAGGATATATCACTTCACACCTAACCACTAGTGACATGCATGCATTAAGAGAGAACAGAATAGAGACTTTTAACATTATCAAATGGCTACTATGCAAGAATACAAAGTGAAATCTAACTAATTTTATGACCCTCCTTTAAAACATTTTTTTTTTTGAGGGGGGCGGGGGGAGGGGAGGAATGTTACTCCTAATCCATCAGAAAGGTGAGAAAAGCTATATATGTTAAGGTATAACTGCAACAGAAATCATCAAGAACAGAAGTACCATCTACTATTATCTAATTACCAAAGAAGTCTCCAAAGTAGAGGGGGAGTTTACATAAAATATTTTCTGCAATGACAGTTGCGGCGGAGCAAGCTAAGGATGTGGCCAATTTTTTCATTTTGGTTTTGTGGTGTATGTGCCAATGCATTTCAGCTGAGATTTCTCTTCCCTGCAGTAGTGGTGGCTTTGCATTATCCAAAAATTAGACCTTTTTCCAGTATTATATTTGTATGTTAATAATTCTCAACTCACCCCCTTAATCAACAAAGTCAGACTTCATTTTGTCACCAAGGAGAAATACACCACAGCAGGGTGCTCAATCCCAAGGCAAGGTTATTCTGGCAGAATAGGTAGACACAGTTAGCAGTTTGAGCCTCCCAAGAAACACCCATCCACTCCTAACCTCCTGCCCCATCCTTTCCCATTGTATCCTTCCTATTCAGGAAGAATCCCCCACTGCTAGCTCTTCCAATAACAGAAGACAATGGAGAACATTACTGAGTGCAGTACCATATGAAAATATGGCTCAAACCCCAGAACTATCAACAGGATAATTGGAAGGATAGATACATACAAGCATTGTTTTGTTACATATTCTCTTAACTTTTGCCTGACAGCTTGAAACATTTCCCCTGTAGTCTGATCTTGCAAACATTCTCACACTCGTCTGTTGGTAAAACTACTAGCAAGACAGATTTCTAAGTTTCCGTGTCATTAGGTACTTTTACTGCTAGGTTTTTAGAACTTGGTACATTCTTGAACTGAGAAATAACAGGCTTTGTCTGGCAATCAAGAACATCTGTACAACTCACAGGAAAGCTGATGTGAGCTTTGAATAACACAGAATATAATGCTATAAAACATCCGTGAAAAGTACGTGCATATTTTTCGTTTCAGTGTATGGTATCTATCTAGGCAGAAATGAGTCCTGGACAACATTTTAGTCAGCAATTCTTCAAAGCGCTACATTTCTAAACCATTCACAAGGATTTAGTTGCTCATTTCCTACCGGTTCTAGAGGGGCCAGTGTGAATTAGTCCACTTTGAAACTTAAGGAATGCAATTCACCTTTAAGTTGAAGTTCAGCAGTTCAGTGTCTGGTGTAGGGACTACAAACCAGAAAACAAAGAATTTATTCTTTAACTATCCCATTTATCCAAAAGACCAATCATGTAGTGCCGCACTTGCATGCACATGCAGCCCCCAAACCTCAGATTTGCCTACGTTCAAGGCTCTCTCTGATACGTTACAGCTATGTAACCTTGGATCAGACTGCTGTAAAAAGAGCTGTGTGAGGAAGAGCTGTGAGAAGCCTTACCAGGGCTTCCTCGGCTTTGCTGTATTTAAGGATTTGTGGTCAGGAGATCTGGATCTTGTCTTCAGTCCTTACCTCAGCTACGCCACAGGTGTGCCTGTGCCTGGCCACATACCTTGATGATCCTGAACTAACTTGGCCTTCCTGGTTTGACCTCAGACGGGCCCCTGTGCTGGGGATATTGGTGATCTGTTGTTAACCCTGCTTACCATCACTGGACACAGCCTTTTCCCACCACCAGACCAGATGTGACCTGGGCTTACTCTGGTGCTGCGGGTCTGTGCCCTTTATCCGTGAGACCGCTGTCCCTACCAGCCTTGCTGTCACCCCTAGCTCCTGGCTTGCCTGGAGCAGCCCACTGTTGCTGCTCCCTGGCACAGAATAAACACAGTATGCATTTCTGTCTTTAAAAGAAAAAACATTAAAGTGAAGTCACCTTTGTTCCAAGGGTACTGGAATGCTACAGGGTGTCATTCACAGCAGCACGTAACTTCGAACGTAATGAAGTGATGATGGCACAAGGAAGCAAGAAGCCTTTCATCAGATCAACACAAGCATAACTCTGACATCGCAATATGTTTTACTTTGGTGGTCCTAAAATAAAGTAAAAATGCATAATTAACCATTTCTATCAATTTCCCATTATTCACCTTTATGAGAAACATCATAACAAGGCTCTACTTATAGTATAATATTAAATACCTGAAAACTAGTTCATGACCCATTTTCCGATTGATGTGGTTTCACATTCCAAAGTTATAAGTTAATAAATATCATAGATCTAGTTATCATTATTTAAAGACAGGGATTAATGAAAACTAGGTGCTGATTATTTCATCCTAAGGTCGAAGTCAATCCTTATATCCGTCCTAAATCCAACAAGATGCAAGCACAAGTTTTTGCATGTAAGCATGAAATTGTAAGACTGTGGCTTCAAAGTGGCAAGCACACATTGGTTTTAAAGAAGAGAAAGCTATGCAGAATGACAGGACACTATATTAAGGGTGACACCACTTATCTTCTCAGTGCTGTTCCCAATGCCTTTTCTTTCTGCTCTAAATTGTTTTGATACTACTTCCTACTTAATCTGTCTTTAACAAAGCCAGCAATATTCAGCTAAGTAAATTATCTTTATTTCCCTAGCTGTGTGCTTTCATCAGTAATGTTGGTGAGGAATTCTGCAAACAGCATTGCATATTTACAACAAGAGAATTAAAAAAGTAGTATTTTGTATATGCACATGTAGGTCCTAGGATCAACACAAGAGAGTGCTTTAGCCACCTGAAAGCGAAGAATGTTTACAATTTTTTTTTAACATAACTACTTAAGTTGAAAGGCTATTGAGGCCTGTAATGTAGCGGGTTGGAGTTGTGTGCATGAATAATGCACTTTAACATGATCAGCCATAGTAACTTAAAAGCTTCATCAACGGACTCAAAAAAAATAAAATTAAAAATTGCCTTTTCTTGTAGCTGCCAAAAATACATAAAAAAAATAATGGGTCATTCAGATCTTAAAACCCACATATTTTAACCATTCTTAACGAGTTCCACTGGTTAGATACATTCTTAGTTTATATATCTCTATATATTTCAGAGAGTTATCCCAATAAAAAAGAATATTCAAGTCTCTCCCAACAACTTAAGGGTAAATTCTGTTTATTTTAATGTCACACTAATAGTATATAAAATACAACTGGGAAACTGTGGTGGTTTTTTAAGCCAAAATATTAATTTTTTTCTGCTGAGACACTTAAAAAATAGTTGGTGTGAAAGTGCTATTCTCATGCAAGGCCATGCAGAGGAGACAGTGAAAATACATAAGAATAACTGGAGAACAAGTAAAGCAGGAGTCAAAGCGTAATTAGCCTTTGCTTTCATTACATAAAATCACAGCTTTCCTGAGACACTCACTAATATCTATGATTTTATAAATAGTATAATATGCATTATACATTTATCCCTCTGTCTGACATAAATTAGATATCTGTTAAATTACACATTGTGTTTAAAAAAATACCCCACTCACACATATACGATGTTTTTATTTTCTCCTGCATTCCACATCCTTCTGATCTACCAATAAAGCTAATGCCCATTTAGGGGAATATGTTGTGGGATGACAGTACAGCAATATTAAGTAAGGCAGCCATATGTTTCCTCCTTTTACCATACTGTTTGTGACTGACTCTTGGTGGATTAGATTCCTCATCAGTTTGCCTGGTGCTGCTGGAATGCCTTTTGCAGGTGTTTTGATATAACACAAAACACAGATTTCAAAAAGCTGAGCTCCCTAGTGCATAAAGCAGCATTAGCTCCTTGTTTTCCCTTATAACACAGCCCACAGAGATCTGCTCTAGGCTCTTAATTTACAAAATTATCTTAAATATCATCATACAAGTGAATGCCTGCACCCTGACTACCTAAAAGAAGGACTAGGATATTCATATCTACATGATTTTGATGATATTTTTGGTTTTGTTTTTAGGTAATCAGTGAAAGCCACTTGACAGTAGAGTGATATTATCACGTACAGCAAAGATTTTTTTTCCAACAAGCTTCCCTATCTTAAATGCTAACTGAGGACTACCCACCTACAGCACACAAAGTAATGAATCTTTAAGTACAGTGAGAGTCAAAGCCTCATTTAAAAGTACCATACCATTTTCATGGAATTTGTGTCTAACTTGAAAAGCAGCAATGAGGTAAAATTGTGTGTAAAGCAAAGTGTATCAGTGAAAAATTGACACTAACTTAACCCTCCACCAGAAATGATATCATCCCAGGGAGATTTTGTGGGGTTTCATGGTTCTTAAGACCCTTACCTCTCTGTGATCGTTCTCTACACAGATTAAAGTGTAGGTGCACAGTGTCTCAAAGAAGAAATCAACAAGAGGGAGAAAATAAAACCAACACAAGTGGAGAAACTCTAAGTTTATATTTTTATGTTAATGTGCTGGTAAAAAAAGGGCCTCATTTGGGAAGTCATAAAAAAAAAAAAGTGTTAGCAGATCTCCAAGTTAGAGCATAGAAGCCTTCTCCACAGATGGAGGATTTAAAAGAAGTAAAACGATAACCACATAGTCGAGAGACTAGAAAAGAGACCTTGATGTTTGATAGTTGTAATAACCTGCAGAGTGCTCTAATGGCTCAGGGATCAGGTGCAGAACTATAGCAATAACAAGAGCTGAATAATTATCTCAGCCATATCTGTATAACCACAGTCCCAGAGTATGAACTATATAAGGAGGCTTCTGCTGCCTCTCCAAGATTTCCTGAAATGTTAAATCACTGAATTGGGAGCACTTCCAGCATTAGTACTGCCCAGTTAGAAAGAAATAAAGCCCAGAATCCTCTAGTGGCAGTTCTAATGTCTTTGTTAATTATGAATTATGGGTAAACATGCAGACTCACAGAGGTCACGGCTGTCAGCAACAATACTTTTCAAGAAGGATTTTTATGAGGGTCTTTTTCATTTTGCCTTAATGACCTTTACGTATACATAAAACACACCAAGAATACAAAAAATAGTGTTTGTTTTTAGGGAAGATGTAATTATTTTTCACTTGTTTTCTATCCCTCTGTACAGTCACGTATCCACTGCCAGTACAATCCAGTTCATAACTATAAGCTCCTCTGTGAATAACAACAGCTGTACAGTTCCAAGGACCAGGCAGAAAGAGTCACTGGGGCTGGGGTTAGGTTAATGACCAGACACTCCGTTAACAAGAAAGTAGTGGTTTTTGCAGCAAACGGCCAGTCAAGATCCCATCAGCTATAGTCACCTTTCACACACAATAGAGAAACAAAAGCTGCATACAGTATGCTTGATTAACCTCACTTAAATGGCAATGCTGATCTCAAATCTGTCCCAGGAGTGTATATAAACAGGATTAAAATTATATTATGTGTGGATCCTACCCAACAAAAGCAACTGGCACAAAATCATTTTAATTAGGTGGTAGCGGCTGTAAGTCATTCAGCTTTGGTATTAATCCTCTGTCCCATCAAAGAACTTTTGGGACTCACTGTATGTGGTAGAAGGAATAAAGGAGATTTAGAGATAACACTGAACAACATGTTGTTGTAATTGTTGGCTAGTTTGTGAGAAGACTACATGGAACTCAGAGGACAACACTCAAAGTAGCTGTGTGTAATTCTGCGTGGAGGGCGTAATCTTACAGTGTTCAAGGTAGGCAACAGATTTATAAAAAATTACAGTGGAGTTTTTGCATAAGTAAAATTCAAAAGTTTCTTGTCCATTTTCTAAAAAACCTATTAGTGCTAGCTGTACTGCTTGAAATCTCTCTGTGAGATGAAAAATCATGAGACTTTCAACAACATACGGTTTCAGCTCAGTTCTGAGCCCATGAAAACGAAATTGTAGAAGACATCTTTTTAGGATTGCAGTCTTTAATGAAATGCAAAAGAACTTTCTTCTGGCTTTACGTACATTTTCCCTATTTTGTAGGGAGAGTGTAATAATAAAGAACTCTAGCATATAACAGTTCTCCTGGGTCAAAATAAGCTGAACTCTTACAAACCCTTGTGAGCACGTGTACTAATAGACACAATCTAGTAAAGCTGTTGTAGTTTGTATTTATCTGTACTCACTCTTGCGTTCCAAGAAAGCCAAATCTTAAATATAACCTTCCAGAACACACAGGCTTTTTCCAAATAATGACAAATATTGCTAAAAAACAGTAACAAAAAACTCCCTGAAAATTAATTTAGAACTTGAACATTTGTCACAGCACTATTGATGACTGATAAAGTTTAGTCCTCTAGACTGTGACATTCCTGAATAGATGAAAAGTTCTCAAATCTATGCCATATCAGAAAATACAGGTTAGTTATTTCAAGTGATTGTTTAATACAGACTCCCATCATGCAACAGAAATCTAATGTTGGCCCATACCAATGGCATTAGGAAATGAAGTTCAAAATTATTCTGCCTTTGTTATCAGAGGTAAATCTTTTCTTCCATAAAAATTTGTTACCATCAACCTCTTTCAGTTGAAGAAAATCTGGCAAAGAAAGAGGGGTTAACTACAAAGCCTCTGCACTTTCTTGGAAGCAACAATTGCCTAAAAAAACATAAAATCAGAGAGGTTGTAATCCTTATCACTTTCCTTGGTACACACTATAAAACCATGTAATATGCAATATATTCCATAGAAGGGACATTGACAACATGGGAATGTCATACATAGAAAAACATATTTTTTCATACCAAAATATCAGTAGCAGGTAGGAAGACTGACCATTATGATACATAATAAAGATAAGTCATGTGTACTTGAATAGTTAACAGATGGACTAATTAGAGGCTGAATTATTTGTAGTATAACTGATAGCTTGCGAAATCAAGGTTACCGAGGGAAATGGACTTGACTTTGGAAACAACAGAGGGTATTTGCAGGGCTAAGGAAAACTGCTTCTCAAATGAAAGGGTTAACAAGCAATGAAAGAACAGAAGTGCATCTAATTAAAAGGCATACTAAGGCATGCAGAGAGAATACAAGGGTAAGCAAGTAGCAGAGACCATATTCGTGTGAAATACATGAAGAGGCAAATGTGAAAAAAGATATAGATAACCGTATGAAGGGCAAGGTGTCAGGCAGGTAAAATGAGCTTCCATCTTAAAAAGATGGTTTATTTTTTGCAAAAATGGTACAAATAAATATATACGGACACATATTCAGAAAATAAAAATATGAAGAGGACAGGAGATATCTGTTTGGGAGCATCTATGAATAGGAATATTGTACAATGAGTTGGTTCAAGACACAAAAAATATATGGATAAAAGTGAATTTTAAGAGGCAGAAGTTCAACATCATCTCATTTAAAATAGTTTATTAGCTTGCATGATGACCTTTGGAAATACCTCCTCTCCCACAGGCTGCCAGTATAAAAAAAGCCCATGGGAAAGATAACACTGCTACCTAGGTAGGCATCGTTGTTAACCCAAAAAATGCATAAAGAGCTGACAATCCAAGACACACGAGTAAGCTGAGAATTATCCTTCTGCGCTAGCATCTACTACTACATGTTTGTGGAACCCTCACATAACTGGAAATCATCAATGTCTGGGCTCACATAGCACAGACAATGTTAAGAATGAAAAGAGAACACTTATAATTGTTATACTTGCAAACCATTTTGCAGCTGTAGTTCTGGGTCAGCATTCATCAGCAGACTGTAGAATCCATGTTGGAAACATAAGAAAAAACACTATTGTGTACAGCATGGCCTAGGCTTCAAAAATTACCATGAAATTACAAGATACTAATCAAAGGAGATCTAAACTAGGAAGGACCTTGTTTTAGTGGGCACCCATCTGAGACCCCTTGCAAGTAGAAGAAACAAAGCTAAAAGGTGTGTGAAATCCACCGAGTATTATCAATTTCTGTAACAAAATTTGACGAGCTCAGATGAGAAGCACAAAGTGACTCAACCTTACAGAAAGCTTGAGAGAATAATCTCAGATGACTGGGCAAAAAGAAAAAAAACCTGAAGCACCTCCAAGAATACATATAGAGAGTTATATATATACGCACACATGTGCGTATTGAGACGATGGAGATGAAAATGCTACATATAAAGGATTCCTGCACAAAGACAACCATGTCATAATAGTCCACAGCAGGAGGGCAGAAACCTTAGGCATAATCCACAGTGCCCATTTGGGCATTGAGAAAGGCAAAAAAGAGCCTGAGCTGTTTTATTTTAGTCAGACTGAATGATGCCACAGAAGGTCAAGGGTTAAATGCAAACTCTAGTGTAAAGTAAATGGCTCAACTACAGTGAAGTCTTCTCTTTAGTTATGAAATGCATTGGTGTAAATACAACAACAAACACGCATACACTGGAATAACATCACATTCTTCTGGTTTGGGATCTAAGATTGGTGCATTTTTATTTCAGTTCAATGAAAAAGATCACCCCTTGATAACATACTGCTTTCCACAGAGTTTGGTCTGACACACCATTGACATTGACAGTGTCTTTATATTGACCAAAATGGGTTTTCAAACAGCAATTTTTGCATTTCTGATTAAGTTCACAGGTGACTCTGTAGCAGCAATGTCATGGCACTATAGATCCTGTTTGTTTGGAATGGTACTCCTTGGTGGGTTAATATCTCAGAAACAGGCCATGATTGCTCTCACTTCTAGGTTGCACTCAACACTTAATCCTCCAGCAATGTGTTATTTAGGGGCACTGGCTCAGACATTCTCTAAGGCCCTAGACAAAAAAAAAAACCCACAAAAACAAAACCAAAAAAACCCCACCACATACACACACCCCCAACTGGCTGGAATTTGGTACATTTGTTTATCCATACAAAACAAGTGGAACTGAAGTTGTAAAAAGTTATGGAAGTACTTATAAAAGAAAAGTTATAAATTGTAAAGTGGTTCTAAGCAAAGTAGCAAACCACTACCTTATATGTACCCTTTCTTGCCCCATAGCCAGCAAAGACAAAGCTTTGTAAGGAACATACTGGATACATCATTTTGCCCATGGAAAAATAAATGCAGGGAGGCTGTCCAGTCTTGTCAGTTGATCCTGTTTCTTGGCAGAGACCCTGATCTCAGATATAGCTCCAGAGCTGTTGATCTGTCTCATGTAACCAACTATGCAAATAGTTAATTTTTTCAAGCTGACAACCAAACTTCAAAAAAACCTCACAACAATACTAGTGGCTTGGATCGACCCAAGAATAGTCTTTACAGCAAAACAAAATTACCATTTCACACTCCAAGAAGGAAATTAGATTTGTTACAAAACGAAAAGCACTTTTTGCAAAATGTAGAAATGAAACATTTCTAGGGTGGGTGAAAAAAAATCCATTGAATCTGAACTGAATTCACAAACAATTTTGGCTCCTCAACTTCACACAATAAGCCTCTTGGCTGATTACTGCAATTCTTAATTAGGAATGAAGCTGCACTCACTGAATGAGGGCAAGCATGTATATCACAGATGTTAACACCCTGAGGAGCACACACAGAGTGCTCTTCTTTCTGTACTGACTTTCCTCCCTGCTAAACTTAGCATATATGAAAGTCTTTATCCTGGGAGAGGCCAACCACAGCGCGTGAGACTGGCCATTACCAGCAGAGACAATAGCTAGCCTGGAAGGAGAGGTGCCACACTGGTGGTACTCTACAGTCCTCCCCCCAGAATTGCCCAGATAGGGGACTGGCCACAGCACACTGTAGAACTGCCTCCCAGTGCCACACTTCCTTCTGGAGAAGTATGAAGGAAATGGGGTCTCACTCAGCACATAGCTAGGATGCAACAGAGAAGAATATTGCCCTCTAAAATTACTTAGTTTTCTGGAGAAAAGCAAGTATGAGGGATGAATAGAAGAGAAAATATCACAGAAGCAGGTCCTCAGCTATGGAACTCTGACTAGAAGAGGAATAAACAAGGAGTAACCATAAGAACTAGATGCCAACCCATCTTCTAGATCTAACTTTTCTTTATGAAGTAGTTCAGGTGCACACATCCTGAAGTCAGATAGTCACACTTAGAGGGAAACAAATACGCAGAAATGGTTTACTCAAGCAGGATGAAAAGGAAGACATGGATGGAGAGGAAGAAAAATGCTATTCCCATTTTGAACACCTGAAAATCAGGACCAGAATAAGTTCAGCATAGTTAAACTCTCACCCTTTCAAATACCTGAAAATGAATGGGACTCCTCAAATGCTTCATCATATGCTGAACTGAGGTTTTCCAACTGCTGGTGGATCTGTCCCAGAAAGCTACCACAGTGACAGCCTGATTCCCTTGAGCTGGACCACATTTGCACCACAGCAATAGTGCAAGCTGGCAGATGAACAGGAGACTTTGCAGTGCCATGGTTGTGAGCTACCTGCCAGCACCTAACGATGCTACATGAGAGGGGAGGCAGCCGCAAACAATGTCAGCTCTCCCTAGTAAAGCTCCAGTTCAGTGTAATATTCTTGTCTTCTCCTGCTCCCATTTCTTCCCCATTTCTCATTTTTGCTTTATCCCCTTTTTATTTTTGTTGCCTGAATGTACTTCCAGAGTCCCTTGCCATGGCAACACCTGCAGGTGAAGGCAGAGCTCATCATCCACAAGCTTTGCCAGTGCTGAAGAGGTAACTAATCACTCCACAAGTAGAGAAGTGCTATCTCCAAGATACCCATGAACAGTTTGCAAATGTGGGCGTCCCTGAAGCACCCGCTTCTCACAGGTGTTTAGCCTGCTTCTGCGAACATCAGTAAAAGCACTTTTTCCCCTGTTTGCATCTCATCAATGTATCTTGCCTGTGCTACTTCAGACAGAGCTGTAAACTCACAGCTTAACAGGGCTAAGGAGACAAGTCTCTTCTGCATCAACTAACACGTGACAGGCATTAACAATAGGGAAGGTGTTTCAGTGCTTCCAAAGCCCAAGAGTTTGCACTGGCACCATTGGGGGAAGCTCAGCTACTGTCACTGTGGATCAGAGAGAGACCAAATATCTGCTTAAAACAATTTTTGGTTCTAAATTGCTGTCTGCAATCACAGGTACCACACACATCGCAGAAGGGTTGGAATACTGCAAATACAAACTGCAGACTTTAGTCATCCAAACACTCAGGTGGATTTCATAAAGAAGCCACTAGAAATCTCCACAGACCTACCCCTAATGACAAAACATAAATCTGTCACCATGGCCATTTGAGACCACGTGGCTGACTAACTTCAAGGATAGGGGATCAGCACAGACAGAAAAGCCTAGCACAACCTATGTAAACTTATTAGAGCAACAGTGTCTCACAAAAGCGCAGCAAGAGATACACAGCATGCAGGGAGGCATAACACATTCAAGTATTTTGTTAGCCAAAGAAGAAATTCGCATTCTTCAGTAGTCACCAGCAGTTTAAAAATCTTCAGGCTAGGTTTTGGTCCAGCTCACCACAGCTCTCGGTAAGTGACACAAACTAGTGGCTCAGCTCAGTAGTTGCTTAATTTTTTATTGTAGTGATTTTTCATATATGAAAGTGAATAGATTTTTGCTTTAAAAGTAAATACTTTCCCCTACTTTAGTTTTTTAAATTCTAATTATTTTTGTGTCAGAAACATAATTGCACTCCATATTGAAAGCTAACCCAGTGGGGAAATACTTTACACAATTACAGAAAGTTTTAATAAAAGACTGATAAGTAAAGTTTTGAATTTTTAATGCATTCTGCAGGCGGCTGAGTGCCTTTCGGTGTTCTGTCACTTATCATTAAAGCTGTGTGAAAGGAAGGACCACC